>NC_042615.1:250615664-252108164 GCF_901001135.1 Rhinatrema bivittatum | reverse complement strand
AATGGAGGAGGGTCAACATCAGGAGCTCCTGCATTGCAGCATTTCATGCGCTCTAGATAGTCTCTTAATGTTGTTTTTGACTTCCATTAGGCCTAGCAAGAATTTGTTCTCAACTACATGTCCAATTTAAAAATAATATATGCCTTTAATATGCTTTTAGAGAGCAGTTTTCAAAAGCCATTTACACAGGTAAGTGGGTATTATGCACATAAATTAGCCGTGTGAAAATTGCTCCTCACTGTTGTTCCACAGCACATGTACTTCTGCCTGCACGAAGTGGGGGCAGAGTCAGGAAAAGGAAAGCTACAACGTTTGTAGTTTTTGCATTTTCAAAACTATGGTTCTTTGGAAGGGAAAAGTGTCTACAGAAAATGCAGGTGCCAGGCTCTGTGGGTATTTTTCCCCAGTTCTCAAATGGAAAATATATGTGCACTTTCCGTTTTAGAATTAGTGCAAATTCCCTGAGTTTAAGTACGGATGGGCTTTACAAGCATTTACCTGCATTGTTTTTCAAAATTGCTTCCTTAACAAAAAAAACTGGAGACTATGCAAGACAGAATTCAACAGATCTGCTTTTGAGGCTGTTCTTGCCCTTTTTCTTTTTTCCACACCTGATGGCAAATTTAGTGAAGTGATTTCCAATTGCTAGAGGCTGACATTTTTAAGTGCAAAGAGTTAAGAATACTTGTGATATCCGCATCCTTGGGGGCAGTGTTACATGTAGGGCCCCAAGGCTGAAGCTAAGGAGTTGGTGGTCCCTTTCTCCCGCTGAGACCCCCTGGACCTCCTTCCCCACATCTCTTCGCCTGTTGTCCCCAACCCAGTCCTGGGTCTTTCTCCCTCCCATCCCAATCCTAAGTTCTTCATACCTACGATCACATCCTTGCCTGTCAGATTGCTGCCGAGCTGTAACCTTACAGGCAGCTCTGACCTCGGCCTTATCTGCCCTTTAGCCCTCCTCTGTCACGCATCTGAAGCTTCTCTTCCAGACGCAGTGACTGAAGGGCCCTGCGTGTTCCTGGAGGTGGATGCAGTCGCTGCAGCATTCTCCGCAGGGAGGACTGAAAGCACTGCCCAGGCTGGCTACCAGAGATTGTTGAGAGAGCACAGTGCTTCCTTCGGCTCCAGGCTAGCAGCATTGGACTCGCAGGAGCCCAAGGCAATTGCCCTACTCACAGACTTTTCAAGCCAGCCACAGCCCTGCTTTATTCAAATTCCTTCATATCATTCAACAATTAAGAAAAGAAAGGTGATCATCAGGAGGGGTATGCTCTGGGGAGGGACCCCTGTTTTTCTGAGCCATGACAGTTTTTTTAGGCAGATGCATCCGTGAACTCTGTCGCACGAGGAAGTGTCTTGTGATATGATTGCGGCTTGCTAAAAAAGAGGTTTGTTCTAAGGTTCCACTGTAAACTGGGCAGTCTGCCACATGCCTGCGTACTGAGTAGTAATTCTAAGGCTGTGTATAAAAACTGTTTTTCTGTGTCTAGACAGCCACTATATGCTGCTACTTCATACTGTAGACAAGGTCTTTTTTTTTTTTTTTTTTTTTTTTTTTACAGCTGCTGGTATTTGTTTGAAAAAGTGCCTGAAAAGCAGATTATAAATAAAAAAGATAAATGTTTGCTAATGTTAAAAATGTTTTACTTAATTCACTAAGCATCTAAAATGTAAATCTTTATTCTGTATTTGGTTTGTTTTTTTTTAATGAAAATTATTTTATTAAGAGCAATAACACTTATAGGGCCATTTATCAATCGCATTATGGTGTTTTCACATGTGAAAAACATGTTAACACATGCGAAAATGTGTACATTTTTTAAAGGGGAGGGTATAGGGAGGAGTCCAGGATGGGATTTCTGAAAGTGGGCTTATTTATAAGGCCTTGTAGTAGTTAGCTATTTATGCTTCTATAGGAGGCCCACCTAGTAACTCAAGGTGAGGTTTAAGAACATAAGAAATTGCCATGCTGGGTCAGACCAAGGATCGATCAAGCCCAGCATCCTGTTTCCAACAGAGGCCGAACCTGGCAATTACCCAAACACTAAGAAGAACCCATGCTACTGATGCAATTAATAGCAGTGGCTATTCCCTAACGGGCCGATACAGTACAGTGCGCTCCGGAGCGCACTGTTAACCCACCATTGGACACGCGTTTTCGACGCGCTAGCGTTACCCCTTATTGGTTTAAATCCTTCCTACAAGACAGGTTCTATAAAGTTAAGATCAACAACTATGAATCTCAACCGATCAGTTCTAACCTTGGCGTCCCTCAAGGATCCTCTTTATCTCCGACCTTATTCAACATTTACTTGCTCCCTCTCTGTAACCTACTTTCTAAGCTAAATCTAACCCACTACCTTTATGCTGACGATGTCCAAATTCTTATTCCTATCACCAAATCCTTGCAAGAAACTCTGCACTTTTGGAACTCATGCTTCCTCTCCATATCAAATCTCCTTGCTGATCTCTGCCTAGTTCTCAATACCAACAAAACTGAATACCTCCTAATCACCCAAGAAGGCAACTACCAACTCTCCAACACACTTCCTTTGGCACCACACCCTCTATCTCCCCGGGTCAGAAACCTAGGAGTCACTATGGATAACCAACTGAATTTCAAAAGCTTTATCAATAACACCGTGAAAGAATGCTTCTTCAAACTCCAGGTCCTAAAAAGACTCAGACCCTTACTGCACCCCCAGGATTTCAGATCAGTTTTGCAAGCAATCATATTTTCTAAAATTGATTACTGCAACACTCTGTTACTTGGGCTCCCAGCTATCTCCCTAAAACCTCTACAAATGCTCCAAAATGCCACTGCCAGGATTTTAACTAAAGCAAAAAAAAGGGACCACATAACTCCAATTTTAAAAACTCTCCATTGGCTCCCTATAAAATATAGAATCATCTACAAAACCCTCTCATCCATTCATAAATCTATTTACAAAGCCTCATACCTTGACCTCGGGATCCCATTCCAGCTACATTCTTCCTCCCGTCCGTTGAGATCAGCACAAAAAGGCTCTCTAAAAACCCCTCCACTCAAAATTTCGTCAAACAAAAGAGCCCTCTCTACTGCAGGTCCGATTCACTGGAACTCTCTACCATCAGATCTCAGGCTTGAACAATGCCCCCTCACATTTAAAAAAAGACTTAAAACTTGGCTTTTCACTCAAGCCTACGACTGAGTTGTCATCACAATTCCCCCCTCCTGGACAATTTCATATCATACCACTTTGTTCAATAATTCTAGAATTAATTTTCTAAACCCTCTTGTCAATTTTTCAAATACTTTATTCATGATTGATTCATTCTAATCGCCTGTCTATAAGATTGCTGTTATTTATTGTTGTTTTAATGTTATTTATTTCAATTTTTTTCTCCAAGTTCATTTTCCTGTTCAATGTAAGAACCACATGTTAAGTCATTCCAATGTTATATGTAAACCGAAGTGATTAGTAACATTGTTACTAGAACTTCGGTATATAAAAAAAATGTTAAATAAATAAATAAATAAATTCAGTTAAGGGCCGAAAATGCCTGTCCAATCCCCCGAACCTAATAGCGCCTGCAACATGCAAATGCATGTTGATGGCCGTATTAGGTATTCCCACATGATTCAGAAAACAAAATGTGCAGCCAAGCCGCACATTTTGCTTTCAGAAATTGGCGCCTACCCAAAGGTAGGCGCTAATTTCTTCGGGCACCGAGAAAGTGCACAGAAAAGCAGTAAAAACTGCTTTTCTGTGCACCCTCCGACTTAATATCCTGGCGATATTAAGTTGGAGGTCCCGAAGGGTAAAAAAACCAGATGCTCAATTTTGCCGGCATCCGGTTTCCGAGCCCGTGGCTGTCAGCGGACTCGAGAACTGACGCCGGCAAAATTGAGCGTCGGCTGTCAAACCCGCTGACAGCCGCCGCTTCGGTCCAAAAGGAGGCGCTAGGGATGTGCTAGTGTCCCTAGCGCCTCCTTTTGCCTGTTTTTACCGCCGGGCCTCATTTAAATACAGAATCGCGTACACAGGAGAGTGGCCTGTGTGCGCGCCAGGAGAGCGGGCATTCGCTTTTTCTCCTCCCCTTTTTCTCCTCCCCTTTCAGGTAAACCCGCACTTCCCAACTGATCAAAACTATGGGGGGTGGGGCTTGAAAAGAGGTGAGGGAAGAGGTCCCAACCCAGTTAGTGGTATATGTGCGAGGGGCGGAGAATAGACAGCATCATGTTGTTTTTGGCTTCTGTGCACTCAGCCCAGACCCTTTGAATGTCTCACTAAAACTTAAGCTCTGGAAGAGACAGAGACTCCAACGCATGTTCTGAGAGAAGGGTGCTTGTTGGTACTATCGGATGACGTCACCCATGTGTAATGGCTAATTGATCCTTCTGTTTACTGAGAACCCTGCATACAGGTAAGCAAACTAAGCAGAAACACTGCTGTTTTCACATAATTACTTTTGGATAAAATAAATCAGATATTCCTTTTTTCCCATCTTGGATCTCAAGAGGGTCAACAGTCACTTGAAGGTGACTCATTTTCAAATGGAAACCTTATGCTCTGTAATAATGGTGGTACAGTTGGGGGAATTTCTGACCTTCTTGGATCTGTCAGATTTACCTTAATTTTTCCATCCGATTGGAACACCAAAGCTTTCTACGCTTTGTGGTGCCTTTTGGTCTAGCCACCGCTCCCAAAACATTTTCCAAGATTATGGTGGTGGTAGCGGTGGACTTACGAAAAGAAGAAATCCTGGTACACCCATATTTGGACAATTGGCTGAATTGAGCCAAATCTCAGGAAGAGAGCCACCTGGTGACACAAGGTGATCTCCTTATTACAGGAACTCGGTTGGGTAGTGAAAAAGAGCAAGAGCAATCTTCAACCATCCCAGTCGTTGGCATATCTAAGGGTCTGGTTTAACACGGGACAGGGCAACAAAGTGGATAAGACACCGTGTAGTCCAAAAATAACCTTTTAATTGAGTGGAGACAAAATATTCAAACAAATGCCCGACTCCGGCCGAGTTTCGCCCCAACAGGGGCTGCCTCAGGGGCTACAACAATAAATACATTTATTAATCAATAAATAGACATAATATATAAAAAATAAATAAATAAATATCACAATATTTCATAAAAGGGATACTAACGAAAGGTACTAAAAAAACATGAACACACTAGACAAAATCATTGTTAAAAAATTGATTATTGTTAAAAAATGTTACTACCTGTATGAAGAAATTCTTATTGTGAAACAAACTTCATTCAACATCTGTATGAAGATGTATGGATCTAGAGATTGATGTCTCAAGTGCGTCAGTTGATGAACATCATACGCCCGACAGTGTTGTCCAATCTACAGGTACTCGGCTTGATGGCAGCTACCCTGGAAGTGGTGCTGTGGGCAAGGGCGCATATGCATCCTCTTCAGCGCTGCCTGCTATCTCGGAAACCGCAGTCTCAGGATTATGCAGTTCGGCTCCACTTGCCAATGGAAATCTGCTCCCACAGGAGGCTCGTCTGAGAAAGGGAGTTCCTTGGTCCTCTCCAGCCTGCTTGGAACTCACGATAGATGCGAGCCTGCAAGGTTGGGGGCTCACTCTCTGGAGTTAAAGGCCCAGGGGCGATGGAATGTCAAAGAGTCCCGCTGGAACATCAATCGCCTGGAGGCCCGGGCAGTTCAGCCATAGGCTGTGGAATCCAGCGGTTTGCATGATGTCAGACAATGCGATGACTGTGGCCTATATCAATCACCAGGGAGGAACCAAGAGCCAGCAAGTGTCGCAGGAAACAGACCAGCTAATGGAATGGGCAGAAGGTCCTCTTCAGATGATCTCAACCTCTCACATTGCAGGAAAAGACAACGTAAGAGCGGACTTTCTCAGTAGGGAGAGTATAGATCCAGGAGAGTGGGTGTTGTCAGCTGAGGTGTTTCATCTAATTGTGGATCGCTGGAGCCTTCCGTTCTTAGACCTGCTGGCAACTTCTCAAAATGCGAAGGTTCCTCGCTTCTACAGTCACAGGAAAAATCCATGGTCCCTGGGAACAGAAGCTCTCGTAAAGGTCTGGCCAGAAGACAGATTGCTTTATGCCTTTCCTCCATGGCCCTTGCTGGGCAGGATAATTTGCAAGATTGAAGGCCACAGGGTGGTGCCGGACTGGCCCAGGCATCCATGGTATGCGGATTTTGATGACTCCAGGTGGAGGCCTCCCTTCATATGCTGCACATGGATCAGTTTCAGCAGGGACCTGTTATTCAGAAGAATCAGACTCTATTCTGTCTTACGGTTTGGCCCTCACAAGGGCTTGCCTGTTAAAGCGTGGTTATTCCTCTGCGGTGATTGTCACTTTACTCCGCGCTCGCAAGTTCTCCACTTCCTTGGCTTATGTGCAGGTTTGGATAATTTTTGAGGCCTGGTGTGAGGAGCGGGGTATTCTTCCTCTTTCAGTTAAGATCACTCTCATTCTGGATTTTTTTTTGCAGGATGGATTGAATAAAGTCTTGGCCCTTAATTCCTTAAAGCTGCAGGTTGCGACTCTTTCCTGTTTCAAAGGCCTGGTGAATGGTATTTTCTTGTCGTCTCATCCTGACATGGCTCGTTTTTTGAAGGGCATGAAGTACCTTAGGTTCTCCCTTGAGGGTTACCGGTTCCATTGTTGGATTAAGGAGGTGTATGTTGATGCTGGAAAGCTGTTGCCTACTCATGTTAGGGCTTATTCTATTAGGGCTCAGGCAGTTCCATGGGCACAGTTAGTCTGTTCTCTCCCTTCGATATCTGCCGAGCTGCGACATGGTCCTCCTTATGCACTTTTTCCAGGTTTTATCGTCTGGATGTAAAAGTCCAGGAGGATGCAGCCTTTGCATGTATGGTGTTGACCGGACCGCGGGCAGCCTCCCATCCTGTTGGGGAGTAACTTTGGTACATTTCACTGGTCTTGAGTCCATCTGTCTACACAATGGGGCAGATTTTAAAAGCCCTGCTCGCATAAATCCGCCCGGATTTACGCGAGCAGGGCCCTCGCGCGCCGGTGCGCCTATTTTGCATAGGCCGCCGGCGCGCGCAGAGCCCCGGGACGCGCGCAAGTCCCGGGGTTTTTTGAAGGGGGCGTGTCGGGGCGGGGCCGAACGACCCAGCGTTTCGGGGGCGGGACGTTGCGTTTCGGGGGCGGGACGGGGGGCGTGGCGCCGGCCCGGGGGCGTGGTCGAGGCCTCCGGACCAGTCCCCTGGTCGGATGACGGTGCGCCAGCAGTCCGCTGGCGCGCGTAGATTTAAGTCTGCTTCTCGCAGGCATAAATCTAGGGACAAAGGTAAGGGGGGGTTTAGATAAGGCCGGGGGGGTGGGTTAGGTAGGGGAAGGGAGGGGAGGGCGAAAGAAAGTTCCCTCTGAGGCCGCTCCGATTTCGGAGCGGCCTCGGAGGGAACGGAGGCAGGCTGCGCGGCTTGGCACACGCAGGCTGCCCAAAATCGGCAGCCTTGCGCACGCCGATCCAGGATTTTATAAGATATGCGCGGCTATGCGCGTATCTTATAAAATTCTGCGTACTTTTGTTTGTGCCTGCTGCGTGAACAAAAGTACGCGATCACGCTTTTTTTTTTTTTTAAATCTACCCCAATAGGAAAATATATATATATATATATACACACACTGCAGTGATCCCAGCCTGCCAGTGTTCTCTTCAAAAGTAACTGTGGATAGACTAGCAAAAAACTTGATTAAAAACATGATTAAAAACAGATAACCAGAACTGTAATCAACCAACTCTAAACACTGAACTCACAAGATTCTAGGTACCCCAAGCTAGGGACTGGATGAACACTTACCAGTAATCCCTTGGGACCCAGAGCCCCACAGGAGGACTATTGACACACTCAAGCGGCAGCTGAGGGTGGGAAGCTGAGTCCATCTGTCTATACTAAGGAAAACAAAATGATCAGGTAAGTAATTTCTCCATTTTGGGAAAATCACTTCACCAAAAAAGTGCAACTATTTAACCAGAAAACTAACTTCATATCTTTAATGGTGTTAAGACTTTTTTTTTACTTGAATAGCTATGGAGTTTAAGAAACTAAGCAGTGCCGCACTGGGTCAAATCAAAGGTCCGTTCAGCCCATCATCCTGTCTCTAACCGTGGCTAATCCAGGTCCCAAGAACCTGGCAGGATCCCAAAGAGCTCCGGGGGGAGGGAAAACACCTACTGTACCTGAATGTAATTAGCCTTGACCTATCGACTAAAAGGCATGAACTAAATACGCAATAAATAGATCCAATCCTTCCTACTTACAACCAGTGGTTTCCCAAGTCTATATGGCTAATGTTTTCCTCACCGTTTGGGCAGTTCAGTCCCCACAAATGGATTATGCCCTTCTGTCAGCAGATGGAAACAGAGCAAAAGCTGACATCATGGCCTTATAGTCCCACCCTGACATAAGCCCAGCAGTATTCTCAATCTCCAGCAGATGGTGGACATGCATTTCCCTTCAGGGGATTGCTTGGGAGTAAAAAAAAAACCAAAAAAGGAAGAAGTTGGAAAGGAGATAGATGAGATGTCCTTATAGCACCACTATATATTGCTCTTGGCAAGATTCACTACCCAGCCTAGTTCCTGTAGCAAGGTAACCACCCTTTAGGAGGCGCGAAGACTCTCTTCTACATCCTTGGTTCAAATCAACCAGTCGATGTGCTGTAATTTGCAGCCATCTCAAAGTATTTTGGGGTTAGGTTTGATATAAAGCAGGGCAGAATATTTCTGCCAGAGTTTTGGATCCACACATTGATGGTGCAGGTTCGATTCTTGCAGAACTCTATTCGTCTGACCGTGCGGTCTTATCTGCAGGTCCTGTGGTTGGCTGCTGCATTGGGAATGGTTCCCTGGGCGAGGGCTCATATGCGCCCTCTTCAACACTCATTGCTCTCCCAATGGAGTCTGCAGTCACAGAACTATGTGGTGAGGCTGATCCTTCCATTAGAGATGAGGTCTCAGTTGGACTGGTGGTTATATGCAGATCATTTCAGGAAGGGAATTTCCCTGAAGACACCAGATTGCTTGGTGCTCAAGACAGATATGAGCCTCTGGAGCTGGGGGCCTCGCTATCGGGAGCTGATGGTACAAGAGTGTTGGAATTCTACATCTACAGTCTGGAGGCACGAGTGGTTCGTTTAGCGTGCCTGCAGTTCTCCCACTTTTGAAGGGGACAAAGATGAAGCTGAGTACCGTCTTTTGCGTTAATTGGATGTTAAGCGTCATTTACTATGGTACTTGGAGATGACTAAAACTGTTTGGAAGTCTGATCGCCTGTTTGTGCTCCAAAGTGGACGTAAACAGGGAGCACCAGCAATGCGGGCAATGATAGCCCCCTGGGTTAAGGAAGGGATTACAGCAGCCTATGTGGCTGCTCAGGTTGCATTACTGAAACAAGTTAGGCCGCATTCCATGAGGGCTCAGGCGGCATTGTGGGCGGAACTTCGTTTTGTTGCCTGCCGAGCATTGACATGGTCGTCTTTGCACACCTTTTCCACGCATTACCGCTTGGATGTTAGGGCTAGGAAGGACACCATGTTTGTGTGGGCAGTATTGATTGGACTGCTGGCATCCTCCTGCCCTTCTGGAGATTAGCTTTGCTACATCCCACTCATGAGGATTGACCTGCCCAAATGCTGAGGAAGAAGAAATTACTACTTACCTGCTAATTTCCTTTCCTCTACTAAAGGCAGGTCAATCCCCGACCCACCCTCAGCTGCCAATGTTTTAGTTTGTGGTTAGCCTTTCTTCAGGCGAGCTATGCAGAATGTGATTCCTGCTCTTTGTTGAAAACTGGTAAGTGGCTTCTCTAGCCCTTAGTTTACTAGCTATGTTCCATCTTTTGGCTGAGCTCGGTGTTCCTGTTGGTTGGGAAACATGAATGGTTGATTGTTAATAGTAATGTTCAAGTATAATAAGTTTTGTCCACAGTTTGGTTTTTCCAGAGAATACTGGCAGACTGATGTCGTGACGGGACTATATGGCCATGACGTCGGCTTTTGCTCCATCTACATCTACTGGTAAATGTGCATAACCCACTCATGGGGACTGACTTGCTCTTACTAGAGGAAAGGAAATTATCAGGTAAGTAGTAATTTTCTCCTTATGGACTTTTCTTCCAGGAACTTGTCCAAACCCTTTTAAACCCAGGTACACTAACTGCTTTCATCACATCCTTTGGCAACTATTCTACAGTTTAGGGACACTAGTGAGCACCAAAGAAGATGGCTGCTTAGATAATCTGTTTCATGACTACTGTAAATCTACTTTTTTTTTTTTTTTTTCAAAGTGTGAACTTTGTCACTTCCTAAAGATCTAAGTGTTGTCCCAGCAGGATGTCTAGCAGTAAGAACAGCAAGTCTGAAGCTGCTTTTACTCTAAAGACCGGCACTAAAAGATCAAAGCATGATCCTCACACTCCAGAGAAAATGGCATCTACCAAGGAGCTATGCAGCAAAGCTGACACTATAGGGCAATGCAATAACTTGTGGGTTAAAACTTTGCACTGAAACTCTGTGCACAGTTTAAAATATATATATTTTTTAACTCCCAGTGCAATAAGCTAATAGTATGCTAATGCAAAGGGAGTTAAAGTGTGATGACTGGAAAATGTGCGCATAAACCTAAGTTAAAATGTGCACTTAGCACAGGCTGACCATGCATTTTAAACTTGGAGGAGTCTCTCAGCTGCGATTTATGTGTATAAAACATATTTTGTGTGCAAAAAGGGATAGATTTAAAAAATGCGCACACGCGTCCATGTGCGCACGCTACCTGGCACACACACACGGACACCCGATTTTTATAACGTGCGCGCATGTAATAAAATCGGGGGTCAGCGCACGCAAGGGAGTGCACACTTGTACATTCTGTGCGTGCTGACGCCTGCGGCCTTCCTCAGTTCCCTTCAGTTTCGGAGCGGACTGGGAGGGAACTTCCCAACCCCATATACTAACCTCCTTTCCCCTTGCCCTAACCTAGCCCCTCCCCCAAAAACGTTCTTACCTTTTGCTCCTTCCTCGGGGCAGGTGCAGGTTGCGCGTGCCAGTAGCCTGCCGGCACACGATCCCCCAGCACAGTGGCAAATGGCCGCTGTGCTGAGGGCCTCTAGCGACGCCCTGTCCCCTCCCCGCCCCTTTCCCAAAGCCCCGGGACTTGCGCGCATGGCTGGGTCTTTGAAAATAGGCCTGGTGCGCGTAAGGCCACCTACACGCATAGGCCTTTTAAAATCTATCCCAAAATGTTTTATATGTAGAAAACATGCTTTATGTGTGCAGAGCATATTTTCTGCACACAAATCCCAATTACAGATTTCGGTGTCAGAAACTTTACTCCACCTCTGACCAGGAGTAAAATTTCCAGCACTAAGAAAACCTGACTTTAGCCAGCGTATCTCTCTGTATTGTTTGTATCTTCATTTGTTTTAAGCGAACCTTCAAGTTTTAAGTCAAAAAAATTTCCCAGCAAAGCAATACTCACAGATCCTGTTTACTCATCAGCTGAGGTGGATTCTGCTCTCAGTACTCCTTCAGGATTGTTTACTTTTTGGATTGTTTTGTTTTGTTTGGTTCCGGTCACAGTTAATTTATTCAGGAAATTAAATGCCCATAAGCCAGTCATATGAAAGTCTCCTGTTTTTATTGTGATGCATTAATTTCAGTTTTAGGGCACACAAGATACCCAATCTTATTAGACTCTGGCCAGGGTATTAAGATCTTCCCAATATGCAGTGTTCTCCATCCCAGCAGTAGGAACTGGGAAGTTGACTCAGATAAGGCAAAGGGCTTTGCTTCTATTAGACCAATTTTCAAAAGATTTGGAGCTAGGTGTCTAAATTGTCCCTTTTGAAAATTTACCAAGTTTTAGCACCTTCATTTAGGTGTCTATTTGCATTTGTATTTTGCATTTGCATGTTGTGGGTGAGGAAAAGAGGTGCTGTCAGATTGTGGAGAAAAAATGTTAGGCACTTAGTGCAGATTTCTTACACTTGGATGGCCAAATGTAGGTGCTGCTAGAGCAGCCGAAGGTTTGGCCATCCAGTCCTCCCTTCATCTGCAGCATATAAAAGTGAAGCCAGGAGGAGAGGGCCCAGCATCCTCTCTGTAAACCTTAATTTGCTTGGGATTTCCATGCGAGGGAGCAAAGCAGGATGCACAGTTTTACACGCACATTTTTTTTTGTGCACAAAACTCCTTGCTGCATCAGGAGTAACGCGCACAAAAAATGTGTCTTCAAGTGAGGGTAAAACTGTGCTCTGCTGAATGCCCTTTATTATGTATGAATAAGTTAACCAGAATTACCCATGATATTATTTGTGAGATCAAAAAGAATGTAACTGATCTTAATACACAATTCCAGCATTTTCAGGTGTATGTTCAGATGACTGAAACATGGGTAGATAGCTGAAAAGTCTGAGCAAGCACAATTTTAAAAAAAAAGTGGATTAGCTGCAGCAAGATTTGGATGATTTATCCAATTTAAATCGCAGGAATAATATCTACTTCCTGAGCATCATGAAGATGCATGCATGATCTTTTTTTTTTTTGAAGATTGGATAGCAAATTATTAAATTTGCAATTTACTAAGGACTTTTGAAATTGAATATGCTCACTAGGTCCCCTCACATCTTAAAAATGCACATTACCTGAAGCCACTTGCAAAACTATTAACGTATCCTCAAGTGCTTGAGATTTTGTCAGTGACTTATCTGAAGTCGTCTTTGGTCCATGAAAGGAAGAAAATGCTTATTGTTCCTCACTTGATTTGAAAAAGCTTTATGCCAGAGCACGGTATTTTTCGATAAGTGGTCAGTTTAAGAATTTGGGAGCTCGATACGGGATTAATGTATCCTGCTTGTATGCGGGTTAAAGTGAACAGTTCCACCCAAACTTTTGATGTACCTGAAGAATTGCAGTCATTCATTGAGGAAAGAGCTGGACAAACACTTGGCTCAAACTGCCAGAGCACCGAGATTTTCAGCTCTTTATCATCCTTATTAGCTGGATAAGTGATCCTCAATGCTGAAACTCTTCATCGATATCCTTTTTTTTCCACATAATCTTTTGAACATATACGTTCAGATAATTGCTGTACTGCTGTTTGGGAGATGTTTAGAGATTTGTTCATGTTTGGTTCTGTAGATTTTGTTTGTTCTGAATTGATGAAAATTTAGAAATATAGATATTGTGTTTGTGGGTACTGGATGTTTTTGGGGTTTTTTTTTCTTTACTTGTAACTATCAGTATATTGTTGGGCTATTAACATTTGTAGGTTGTTTAAACTAAATTGACATTATGTGATTATCATTTTCTATGTGTAATTCTAATGATATTATAAAGATGAGTTCTCAGGACTCTATTTTACTTAGGTCCACTTGATCCAGTGTCTTGCGTTCTGTTTAACTATACTTTTGTTAGTGTTCACTGTTTTGGTTCTGTGGCTTATTTTTCTTTCTGCTATTAGTCGGGGTATGTGTAGAAATCTAATGATTTATGTTTTATTGCAAGAAATGTGTTCTTAAAATTTAGATGTTTCAATGCATCATCTTAAGTATGTGAATGAGATCATTAGCATTAAGTGACACACAAGTCAATTCTGAGCTTTTAGCCACAATTATCAGTAGCCCGATTAAGCGAAATAAACTTTTGAATTATGTTAAGTCTAAACCTGAGGTGGTTATATTTCAGGAAACCCATCTTTCTGCAACAGAATCTTTAAAATTAAAAGTGGATGGATTGGTGAGATGGCTTTTTCTACTGCTTTGAATAAGAAGAATGGTATTACTATCCTTTTTCATAAGTCCTTAGATGCTCAGATTTTGATTCAAACATCTGACCTAGAGGGAAGTTGGATAAGGTTCTAGTCTCAATTGTAGAAAAATCATGGTGTTTTTTGTTTTGTTTTTGGGTTTTTTTTGCCCCTACCTCTGACAACCAGATTTTTTTTTCATGATATTATATCTGATGTTTTTGAATGCACAGATATTCATTATTAAAAACATAAGACTTGCCATACTGGTTTAAACCAAAGCTCCATGAAGCCCAGTATCCTATTTCAAACAATGACCAATCCAGGTCACAAGTACCTGGCAGGATTCCAAAAGATCAATAGATTCCATTGTGCTTATCCCAGTGATAAGCAATGGATTTCTGCAACTCCACTGTATTAATTTGCAGGAATTTTAATCAGATTTTAGATTCTATTATAGATAAGCAATAAAACAGTAACTTAACCACATCGAAATTTAAATTACTGTAGTCTGTTCATGGTCATGGATTAGTTGACCCCTTTTCATCCATTCAGAAAAAACAAAATCTGCAGACCCCATCATGAACAAGTCTCTAAACATCTCCTGAACAGCAGTATGCTCTCCAAGATAAGGATAAAGTACAGCAATTATCTGATATGTTAAAAAGATTATGTGGGGGGAAAAAGGATATCCATGAAGAGTTTTAGCATTGAAGATCACTTATCCAGCTAATAAGGATGATAGAGCTGAAATAATCTTGGTGCTCTGGCAGTTTAAGTCCCTCAATTAATGACTGCAATTCTTCAGGTACATCAAAAGTTTAGGTGGAACTGTTCACTTTAACCCACATACAAGCAGGGTATATTAATCCATATTGAGCTCCCAAATTCTTAAACTGACCACTCGTATTTGAAAAAGCTTTATACCACAGCACAGTATTTTTCGACAAGTGAAGAACAATAAGAATTTTCTTCCTTTCATGGACCAACAAATATTTTCAGGTAAGTCACTGACAAAAACTATACACTTGATCCCTGGAGATTACTACAACCCACTGCAAAAGGGATTCTTTCCCATCATGCTTACTCAAGAATTAACCATGTGTTGTTTTTTTTTTCACTGTGTAAAGATGTCATTCCCTATGTCTCATCCTTACCCTGGAACATCCCCTGAAATGCCCATAACATATTTTGCTAAATTTTAGAGAAATTGAAAAGTCAGCAATTAGCTGGATAACTCACTAGTTAATACTTTTTTTTTTTTTAATTTTCAAATTTTCACATAATTACATGTAATACTTTCTCAAAGAATTGGGTAAATATACCCAAAAAGTATATATATATCACATATATAACTCTACCTATATATTTATACATTACGCAGAATATATTAACCTAAATATAGGCAATATGGGGGCAAAAGAAACGAAGAGCGAAGAAAACAAATCCTTACAAAGATAAGTAATCGATAGGTTCTAGCAACATTATCACATTAAGTCAATCCTTCAGTGGGGGTACTATGTGAGTGACCAATCAGAAAATCCCTGAGCTGGTCAGATTCAAAAAACACATAGTTGTTGTTCATATACCTAACACAGCACTTACTAGGATATTTTAAAACATATCGGACACCTAGACTTAGGACCCTCTCTCTCATTGTAAGAAATTCCTTCTACGGTTTTGTGTTAGTTTTACTACATCTGGATACATCTAAATTTGTGCTCCATAAAACAGAGC
Source organism: Rhinatrema bivittatum (assembly GCF_901001135.1). NCBI lineage: Eukaryota > Metazoa > Chordata > Amphibia > Gymnophiona > Rhinatrematidae > Rhinatrema > Rhinatrema bivittatum. Next base: position 252,092,664 of record NC_042615.1, on the reverse strand, counting down.
CTGCCTGTGTCTAAGAAACAATTTCAAAATATGGTTTCGGTCTGAGACAAAGGCAAACGATACTAACATGGATTTCCTTTCCTTAACTTCTGAGTCTATAGATAATTCCAAGAGTTCAGATATATCCAAGGTGTCTCTCCCTTCTTCTTCTCCTCCACTTCCTCTTTGAGGTAGGTAGTATATTTTTGTACAAACAGATAAATGTGTTTCATATATGTCTTGAATAATTCAATTGGGGAGATCTTTCTTATAACAGGAAAATTTATTACTCTTAGATTCAATATTCTTAAAATATTCTCCATCTTTTCCATTCTCTTCTCAAAAACCAAATCAGTCTTAATGATGTTTTGTTGTACAGATTCAACTCTAGATATCCTTTCTTCGTGATTTTCAAACTTAAGATTATAAGTACCAATCAAATTATTATTTATCATTGTTTGGTTTTTGGTTTCTATTACTGTGTTTGCCAGCGATTTCAGTGTGGCCTCAATTGCCTTCAGGGCAGACCAAACATTGCCCAAGGAAATACTTTCAGGCTGGCCCAAATTTATACTCACTGTCTCTGGGTCTAGCTGGGCTCCTCTCACCTCCCCATCGGTTCCCTTCTGCATTTCAGCCTTCGTTGTTGCTGTAGGCTGCGTCAGGCTCCATTCTCCCAAGGAGCCATACCTCTGCACAGGGCGAATATCTCCATAATCCGGGGTGCTCGCGATTCCCGCAGCCATCTCTCCTTCTCCCCCGGCAGCGATTTCCACCCGAATCGCTTCCTCAAGCTCTCGGTGTACTCCACTTCAGGCGCTTGTTGTTGCAAAGGAGTCTTTGACCTGTGTAGGATGCACTGGTCTGACTGGCTCGCCAGGGCTCAGGGTGACATCCAGGGTCAGAGGGGACATGTTCGCTCAACTACTGTCCCCCCAGCGACCAGCCCTAACGGCGTCCGTGTTGCTCTGTCGAAGAAGCCCTCTATTCGTCTCTGGAAGGGGTCTGTCTCAGGTAAGCTTGTCAATGTTCCCCTGACTTTCCCCTTCCTCTTTGTATGTGGCATTTTTATCCAAAGAAAAGTATTATAAGAAACAGACACCAAGAGCCTGCTTCCTCGGCGTCCTATCGAGCGGCCATCTTGCCCCCGCCAAGTTAATACTTTTTTAATATTGGTCTCCCTGAGTGTGATATTTAGTGCTGCATAGCTGGATAAGTTAAGACTTAGCCACTGCTACTTAGCTGTATGAAAATCTGGTCCTGCTGAATGGCCGCCACTTATCCAGATAACTAGTTTGCTGGCTAAGTAGCTAGCTAAGTGGGGGGTGAACCAGACGCATTTCAGGGAGGAGCCGACTTAACCGGATAAGTTATCCAACTAACTCTGATATTCAGAGTTTGCTGGATAACTTATCTGTCTAAGCCTAATTTGCCCCTAGGGAAGTCCTAGAGCTAGCTGGATAAACATATTCATCTAACTTTAAGATATCTGGATATATTCAGTGACGTGGCCACACCAATGAATATATGGGCTATGTTAGCCAGGTAAGTTTATCTAGCTAACTAACATGAGGCACACAGCAGCTGAAATGGACCTTCAAGTTTTTAAATTGTTAAAGCCTAAAGACAAAAATGATCTAGTTTTAATTCTAAAAGCTAGAAGACCCAGGAATTACTAAATTACCCAACAAACTCTCTTCTCTCGCAAGTTTTAAGTAAAAAAAACAATTTCCCAGCAAAGCAATATTCACAGATCCTGTTTACTCATCAGCAGAGGCGGATTTCGCTCTCAGTACTCCTTCTTCAGGATTGTTTACTTTTTGGATTGTTTTGTTTGGTTCCAGTCATAGTGAATTTATTCAGGAAATTACATCCCCATAAGTCAATCATATGAAAGTTTCATCTTTTTATTGTGATGCATTAATTTACTCGCTAACCTAAAGTTAACTCACTACCTCTATGCGGACGACATCCAGATCCTCATCCCTATCACAGAGTCTCTTCACAAAACTTGGTCTCATTGGATAGCTGCCTTCAATCAATCAACCAACTTCTTACCAGCCTCAACCTCATCCTCAATACCAACAAGACAGAGATCCTTCTAATAGCTCAGGACAACAACAACGTTCTCAACTCCCCAAGTTCTTCCCAACTATCCAAAACAGTTAATCACTCACCACATGTGAGAGACCTGGGTGTTCTGCTCGACAACCAGCTCAACCTGAAAAAATTCGTAAATAACACCACCAAAGAATGCTTTTTCGAATTGCAGGTACTAAGAAAACTAAAACCACTCCTACACCTCCGAGACTTCCGCTTGGTGCTCCAATCCATCATCTTGTCTAAAGTTGATTACTGAAACTCCCTTCTTCTGGGTCTACCTGCTAACACCACTAAACCTTTTCAGATGGTCCAGAACGCGACTGCCAGGATTTTCACCAATGCTAATAAAAGAGAACACATCACCCCCATCCTTCAGAACCTTCACTGGTTACCAATTAAATTCAGGATTCTCTTTAAAGCCCTCATGTTGATCCACAAGGCCTTGCATAATATCTCCCCCCCTCAATCTAACCTTCCAACTACGGCTGCACATCTTGAACAGACCCGTCAGAAGAGCATACAAAGACACTTTGTATACCCCACCTGCTAAAACCTCATTAAGGAAGCGTGCCCTTTCCACAGCTGGTCCTCCCCTTTGGAACTCACTCGCTCCCTCCGGACCTCCGCCAAGAACCCTGCCCTCTAGTTTTCAAAAAGAAGCTGAAAACATGGCTTTTCAGCCAGGCCTTTTCGGAGAGATAATCCTCTCACTGAGGCTTCTCTGGTCATGTCTAACTATAGACTAGTTTTTCGACTCTAAGCCCTCTTAATTATACCTGCACTCCATATATCTCCCAGCTCTTTAACTACACCAGGAGCCAGAGACTACATTTAATTCCTTAACCTAGCTGCGGATCAAAACGTAGCCAGAAGTCACTTAGTCCCTCTATGAACTTGTAAGTTAAACGTTCTTAATGCATTACTGTTTGATTTCTTCCCTTTTAATTTGCCCGCTAGTTAAGTTAGCTCTACCAGTTATCCATCAGTTACTACAGTTTTCCCGTTACTATGGCGTTCACCAAAAGTTTATTTTGAAGTGTCATCATTTATAACCCTATGTTTCTATTATATTATAGTATATTTCTATTGTACCACATGTTCATTGTATCCGCCTCACGGCGACAGTTCAGTTTCTATGTAAACCGGTGCGATATGTATCCTATACAGGAACATCGGTATATAAAAGTTAAAAATAAATAAATTTCTGTTTTAGGGCACAAGCTACCCAATCTTATTACACTCTAACCAGGGTATTAAGGTCTTCCCAATATGCAGTACTCATCAGTAGGAGGTGAGAATTTGACACAGATAAGGCGGAGGGCTTTGCTTCTATTAGACCAATTTTCAAAGAGTTTACTTGTCTAACATTTGGAGCTAGGTGCCTAAATTGGCCCCTTTGAAAATGTACCAAGTTTTAGCACCTTCATTTAGGCATCTATTTGGATTTGGTGTCTAAATGTAGGTGCCTGAAAAATGGGTGAAGAAAAGAGTTGCTGTCAGGTTGTGGGGAAAAAAAGTTAGGCACCTAATGCTGATTTCTTACACTTGGTGCCTAACTTGGATGGCCAAAAATAGGTGCTGCTAGAGCAGCAGAAAATTTTGCCAACCAGCTCCTCCATGTGCAGCATATAAAAGTGAAGCCAGGAGGAGAAGGCCCAACAAACCAGCCCCATCCCAGCATCATTCCTGTCTTATGTCATGAAAAATTGATGTGCTGGGAGGCATCACCAGTTCCCCCAATATCCCAACTCTGAAATGTCTAAATTCAAGTTGATTCATTATACCATCAGCTCCCTCCACTCCCTAAAAATCACCCAAAACATCCCTAAGCCTAGCTAGGAGGACATGTGCTTATGTCTTCCCAGCTAGGTATCCAGCTTTGTCATACACCAGGACAAGAACCCTCCTGGTGATATCTAGTGTTGCACTGACAACCATACATGGTGAAGCACCTCTTAGCAGCAGAATTCACTGTTGCTTGTGCTGAGGGCAGGAGGGCTCAGACATCTCTCCTGCTGCCATTAAAGACTCCAAACTGATAAATTGATAGTTCTACAGGGAGAGGTGGGGGTTATGGGGTTGAGATCTAGCTATAGGGAGGGTGGAGCTTCTGGGGAAAACACCTCACTTGAAGGTATGTCTCATGTGAAGGGGGGGGGGGGGGTGTCTTCCCAACTTGCAGGCATAGAGAAACATGATGACTCGCCAGGTTTGAGAATGGTGCTGTGAGAATATGGTCAAATTTTTTCACTGTGTCTTAGGGGGAGATGGAATCTTTTGCCCTAACTGGTGCTTTCATTTTGGGCTGGTGAGGTGAAAGAGGCTATTTTAGCTAAAAAAAACATCCTTCAAAAATTGGAAGAAGGATCCATCTGAAGAAAATAGGATAAAGCATAAGTATTGTCAAGTTAAGTGTGAAACATTGATAAGACAGGCGAAGAGAGAATTTGAAATGAAGTTGGCCGTAGAGGCAAAATCTCATAATAAAAACTTTTAAAAATATATCCGAAGAAAGAAACCTGTGAGGGAGTCTGTTGTACTGTTAGATGACCGAGGGGTTAAAGGGGCTCTTAAGGAAGATAAGGCCATTGCAGAAAGTTTAAATTAATTCTTTGCTTCCGTGTTTACTAATGAGGATGGGGAGACACTAGTTCCGGAGATGGTTTTCATTTGTGATGAGTCAGACAAACTGAACCAAATCACTGTAAACCTGGAAGATATAGTAGGTGTTGTACTTTGGACATTGATGCATGGGCCCTTGGTCATTGCAAGAGATGGCACCTCCCACAGGGCGGAGCCCTGCGGGGACTTTCAGCGATAGGCTAGCTCCTGAGCAGAGATGGACACACAAAAGGTAGCTTTTATTATACTGCAATGTAGATGGTAACCTGAGGAACAAGTAATAATTTCAGCCAGCAGAGGAGATGTCTGATGGCAGTGGTCTGTCTGAGGGCTGCAGCGAGAAGGCAGCTTCACAATCTCACCAGGTCCTGAGAGAGAGATGGGTCTGGTAGTGGTCCGCGAAGCGGGGTAGGCCGAGAACCCAGGCCAATGAGATTAGATCCGGTAGTGGTCCGCAGTGCAGGGTAGGCCGAGGATCTATGGAGAGAGAGGTGAGACAATGCAGAGACAGAAATGGAGCGGTAGTACTCACTCTGATGCTGGCAGTTGTAATAGAAGAGAACCCCCGAGGAGTGGAGGTCCGGGACAAAATAAGGCCCTCGAGGAGCAGGTACCTTGGGCGTCCTTGTAAGTGGAAGGCAACCCCAGAGGGTAGATAGGAGCGAAGGAAGGTCCTCGAGGAGTGGGTACCTTAGGCGTCCTTGTTGGTAGTAGAAGACCCCGAAGGGTGTAGAGGAGCGAGGCAAGGCCCCCGTGGAGCAGGTACCTAAGTCGCCCTGGAGCGAGAGTACACAGAGCAGGAGCATCTGGTACCGTAGAGAGATCGGCATGGAGGATTCCTTGCTAACTCATATTCGGATTCGTGAATGGAGATTAAATACCAGAGCTTGTGATGTATTGTGGTGGGGAGGCCCCCGAGGTTCCCGCCATGACGCATGTAAAGGACGAGGCTGCGCGCACCCTAGGTGACTCCAGGAGAAAGATGGTGAACGTAATTGCCCAAGCAGGGCTGGGGACACTGGAGGGGGTCGACATCGAGAAGCAGAGGCAGCCATCTTCCCGAAAGGAGCTGAATCAGGCAGAAAAAAGGTGAGCAGTAGAGGGCGCAGCCGTCTGTGACTTGGCACAACGGAAGGCCAGATTGACAAACTAAAGAGTAGCAAATCACCTGGACCGGATGGTATGCATCCCAGGATACTGAAGGAACTCAAATATGAAATTTCTGATCTGTTAGTTAAAATTTGTAACCTATCATTAAAACCATCCATTGTACCTGAAGACTGGAGGGTGGCCAATGTAACGCCAATATTTAAAAAGGGCTCCAGGGGTGATCCGGGAAACTATAGACCAATGAGCCTGACTTCAGTGCTGGGAAAAATAGTGGAAACTATTCTAAAGATCAAAATCGTAGAGCATATAAAAATACATGGTTTAATAGAACACAGTCACCATGAATTTACTCAAGGGAAGTCTTGCCTAACATCTGCTTCATTTTTTTGAAGGGGTTAATAAACATGTGGATAAAGGTAGATGTAGTATATTTGGATTTTCAGATGACATTTGACAAAGTCCCTCATGAGAGGCTTCTAAGAAAACTAAAGTGTCATGGGATAGGAGGTGATGTCCTTTCGTGGATTACAAACTGGTTAAAGGATAGAAAACAGAGAGTAGGATTAAATGGTCAATTTTCTCAGTGGAAGAGGGTAAACAGTGGAGTGCCTCAGGGATCTGTACTTGGACTGGTGCTTTTCAATAAAGTTATAAATGATCTGGAAAGGAATACGACGAGTGAGGTTATCAAATTTGCGGATGATACACAATTATTCGGAGTAGTTAAATCACAAGCGGATTGTTATACATTACAGGAGGACCTTGCAAGACTGGAAGATTGGGAATCAAAATGGCAGATGAAATTTAATGTGGACAAGTGCAAGGTGTTGCATATAGGGAAAAATAACCCTTGCTGTAGTTACACAATGTTAGCTCCATATTAGCAGCTACCACCCAGGAAAAAGATCTGGGCATCATAGTGGATAATACTTTGAAATTTTCAGCTCAGTGTGCTGCAGCAGTCAAAAAAGAAAACAGAATGTTAGGAATTATTAGGAAGGGAATTGTTAATAAAACAGAAAATGTCCTAAATTCTCTATCGCTCCATGGTGAGACCGCACCTTGAATACTGTATACAATTCTGGTCGCCGCATCTCAAAAAAGATATAGTTGCGATGGAGAAGGTACAGAGAAGGGCAATTAAAATGATAAAGGGGATGGAAGAGCTCCCCTATGAGGAAAGGCTGACGAGGTTAGGGCTGTTCAGCTTGGAAAAGAGATGGCTGAGAAGAGAGATAATAGAGGTCTTAAAGTCATAAGATGTCTTGAACGAGTAGATGTGAATCGGTTATTTACACTTTTGGATAATAGAAGGACTAAGGGGCATTCCATGAAGTTAGCAAGTAGAACATTTAAGACTAATCGAAGAAAAATCTTTTTCACCCAACGCACAATTAAGCTCTGGAATTTGTTGCCAGAGGATGTGGTTAGTGTAGCTGGGTTCAAAAAAGGTTTGGATAAGTTCTTGGAGGAGAATTCCATTAATTGCTATTAATCAAGTTGATGACTTAGGGAATGGCCTCTGCTATTACTGGCATCAGTAGCATGGGGCCGGGTCTTCTTGGTGTTTGGGTACTTGCCCAGGTTCTTGTGGCCTAGTTTAGCCTCTTTTGGAAACAGGATGCTGGGCTTCATGGACCCTTGGTCTGACCCAGCATGGCAATTTCTTATGTGCTTATGTTCTGGTTAGCATGGGGAATTTCTGCTGGTAGTGTTCAAGGTAGGCTTCGCGTTTGGCTTTTTTTTTTTTTTTTCTTCATTATTGTGCATGGTCAAATAATTTTTTACTGTGAAGTTTATTACATAGGCACCAATATGCACCCTGAAATAGAGAATATTGAACATTTTGTTAAACTTGCATTTTCTAAATGTAGATGAGATGGAATTAGCATTATGCTTACTAATATAACTGAAAGCGTTTATAAATGTTGAGTGATGTAAAATGGGGACTTTGGTGTTGAACAAATGACCTTTTATTCCTTGACAATCTGTTCAACATTACTGTCCTCTTTGTCCTCTTGGCCCAGAGCCTTGGGGCTCTCCTTTTCCCTTATCTGAATACATCTAGAACATCATTAAGGTGTTATTACTTTCTCTACACCTTCTCCAGAATCTGTCGCTTTCTGAACATATCACCAGAACCTTTATCTAATGTTCTCTTCACCTCATATTTAGACTACTGCACCATGCTCTTCATGGGATAAGCAGTCCTGGAATTGTCAGTATTTATGCCTCTGACGACAAACATTTAGAGGCAGCTGGCGGGTTAAGATTTACTGCCTTTCAGCTCTGCTGAAGCTCATTCAGTAGAGAACAGCCCTTTGCTACCAAGTAACAGATTCTTACAGAAGATGGGGGAGTGAAAACACCTATAGTGCCTAGAAGCAGCAAAATCCTAAATTTGTCCTTGTGCCTAAGACTGAATGATCTCTCTATTAAAGTATGTACAAAATTCAGTGACATGACATATCTGCCACTGATACTGTTATCATGTAACCCCTCTTCTCAAATCACTACACTGGCTTCTTGTTTGCTTCCACATAAAATTCAAGCTTCTTATACTTGCCTATAAATGCATACACTCTGCTAGTTACCTTTTCTCTCTGACTTCCCTATACATCTCCCTTCCCAAACTGCTCTCATCTGCACCTTTTTCCCTATCATCAAATCTTATCTGTACACCTTTCGTCTGGCTGCACCAAATGCCTGGAGTGGCCTTCCTGAACTTGTATGCCAAGGCACCAGAAAGGTTTTTTGATGGTGATGATGCTAAACTAGATAGATTAACTGTAAAACTGAAGGATATAATAATTCAGCTTAACAGTCTAAAGAATAACAAATCACTGGGTCTAGATGGTATTCACCCCAGAGTTTTAAAGAAGCTAAAAAATGAAATTGCAGACCTGTTTCTGGTGATCTTCAGCCTATCATTTAAATCAGCCACTGTACCAGAAGACTGCGGGGTGGCCAGTGTGACACCAATTTTTTAAAAAGGGCTCTGGGGTAATCTGGGAAACTATAAAACGGTGAGCCTGACATCTCTGTTGGGCAAAATGGTCAAAGTTAGTCTTAAAAACAAAATTACTGTCCCCATAAATAGACATGGTTTAATGGGGGAGTGTCAACATGGATTTTACAAAGGAAAGTCTTGCCATACCGATTCACTAGATTTTTTTTTTTTTTTTTTAGGGTATAAATACACATGTAGTTAATGGTGAGCTGGTTGACATTGTATATTTGACATTTGACAAAGTCCTTCATGAGAGACTCTGCAGGAAATTTGGATCTCATGGGATAATAGGCAATGACCTATTATGGATTGGTAACTGGATAAAAGAGAAATAAAGGGTTGTTCTGTCCCCAGCAGTGGGTACATGTTTGTATCTGTATATACTGTAGTTTAACTGTGTTTAGTGCAGTCTTCCCTTCTGAGGATTCATGATACTGAAACACTTTTTGTAACCCATGATAAGTCTGAGCCTTGCCTCTAAGAGGAACCTTTGCCCTTAAGAGAAGCTCCCTCCCCCCCTCCACTTTCTCTCACTATCTGAAGAGCTTGAATGACTCAGTTATGCCCCTCAATCTAACTTGAGTCTTCTTAGGTGCCTTATAGGCTCAAGGGACTGCCCTTCATGCTTCCCCTGTGTCACATGGTTCTTAGGCTCTCTGCCATTGGACCTTGCCCTCCTGCTCCTAGCTTTTTGGAGGCATTTTCTCTAGCAGCTCTCAACGAGAGCTCAGTCTTGCCCATGCTTTCTTCTGAGCCAGCAGCGCTCTGTAAAACCCTGTAAAACGATCGGGTTTTTACCTTTTCTCTTAATGCAGGGGTCGGGAACCCATGGCTCGCGAGCCAGATATGGCTCTTTTGAGGGCTGCATCTGGCTCGCAGACAAGTGTCGCCATACTTCGCGGTTCCCCGCTGACCCAGCTGCTCCCCGGTCCTCCGCCGCCCGGGCTTAAAATGCTGTCAGCCCGGGCGGAACGCGGCAGGACAGCTGGAGTCAGCGGCACCGGCGTGCTCTCTTCTCCCCCCCCCCCCCCCCCGCGGCCCGGAAGAGGAAGTGGAGAGCATCGGGTGCCTGCGCGGGAAGAAGAGACCACACTAGCGTGGTCTCTTCTTCCGCGCAGGCACCCGATGCTCACCACTTCCTCTTCCGGGCCGCGGGGGGGAGGAGAAGAGAGCACGCTGACTGGAGTCATCCGGGTGCCTGCGCGGGAGTCATCGGGTGTCAGCCGGGTGCCAGCACTGGAGTCATCGGGTGCCTGCGCGGGTCTTCCTGCGCAGGCACCCGATGCTCTCCACTTCCTCTTCCGGGCCGCGGGAAGAAGAGAGCACGCCGGTGCTCTCTTCTTCCCGCGGCCCGGAAGAGGAAGTGGAGAGCATCGGGTGCCTGCGCGGGAAGACCCACGCAGGCACGCTAGTGTCCGATGGGAAGAAGACTGCAGCGTGGCTCGGAGGAAAATGAAAATCTTCAACCGCGGCCGATGGGACTCCGCCTTCGCCTCCGCGAGGGCTGAAAATGAAGGAGGTTAGCGTTGGGAGGTGGCTGCTGCTGCCGCGAGTTCCCGGGGGGGGGGGGGGAAGGGGGAGAGAGAGAGTGAATGAATGAGCGAGCAAGCATGTGTGTTTGAGATCCTGTGTGTGTGAGTGAGAGATTGCATGTATGTGAATGATTGAGAGCCTGTATATGTGAAAGAGAGTATGTCTGTGATTGAGATCCTGCCTGTGAGAGAGAGAGCATGAATGTAAGTTTACCATTGGGAACCTGTATGTGTAAGTTTGTAATTGAAAACCTGTTTGTTTGAAAGAGTATGTGTGTATGATTGAGATCCTTTGTGTGTGAGAGAGATCATGTGTATGTATGATTAAGAGCCTGTGTGTATAAGTAAGAGAGAGATCATGTGTGTCTGTGTCTGATTGACAGCTGGTTTAGGTGATGGAGCATGTGAGTATGTGATTGAGAGCCTGTGTTTAAATGAGAGAGAGAGACCATGTGTGTCTGTGTGATTGAGAGCTGATTTAGGTGAGGGAGCATGTGAGTATGTGATTGAGAGCCTGTGTTTAAATGAGAGAGAGAGACCATGTGTGTATGTGTGTGATTGAGAGCTGATTTAGGTGAGGGAGCATGTGAGTATGTGATTGAGAGCCTGTGTGTAAATGAGAGAAAGAGAGGACATGTTTGTAAGCATGTGAATGAGAGTCTGTGTGTGAGAGAAAAAGACAGCATGTATTTATGTGATTGAAAGCCTGTGTGTGTGTAAGCGTGAAAAGATAAGACAGCATGTGTGTAAATGTGTAATTAAGAGCCTATATAAGTGAGAGAGAAAAAACATTTGTATATGTGAGTGACTGAGAGCATGTGTGTATAGGTGTGTCATTGAGAGCCAGTGTGAGAGAGAGCGCTGGTATGTGACTGAGAGAGGAGAAAGTTCCAAGCAAACCACCCCACCTCCTGCTAATTCAGAACAATCTCAGGACACCTGGATATCAAACGTTCCCAGGTATGCAGAGCAAAAAAATTTTTGTATCCTTATTATTTTTCATTACTGGATCTTTGTGTCTGCTATTTTGAAATATTTTGTTGGTATCTGGAAATGTTTTATATGAGTTTTTAATTATTGGATATTCCACTCATCAGCTGTTTCGAAATATGTTCTTTTTGTTAGTACAGTTTTACTGCTGATGATTTTATATTTCTTGATTTGTTTTATAAGGATGTGTGATGTTTCTTTTTTCCTTTGTTACACTGCATACAGAGACTCTGGCTTGTTGCAGTTTCCAATTCAGTTTTTGTCTGCATGCTTCTTGTTATGCGTTTTGGTCTCTTTATTCTATGTTAGGTGAGGGACAGCACGTGATTCAGGTGATGTTTTCTGCTGGCGTGTAGTTTCTGTGTAGGACTCTATAGCAGCCTGACTTGGTCCGTTTTCCTAATAGGAGATGTATTGGTGTCTTAAGGCCTGGTGTAATATTTTCAGAGACTTATTGTACTTTAAAAGTGTGATCTTACATAAAATGCACACATTTACTTGTATTTAGTTTTAAACATATTGTATGGCTCTCATGGAATTACATTTTAAAATATGTGGCGTTTATGGCTCTCTCAGCCAAAAAGGTTCCTGACCCCTGTCTTAATGCCTTCGTCTGAAGACTAAATCAGCCTCATATCCCTCATGCTTCCTACCTCTACCATAAACCAACTCCTGCAACATAAGACTCCCTTCTCTCTACTGCTACCCTGTCTCCAGTTATCTTTGCCTTGGGGCTTATGTTTGAGATGCAACAATTGTAAGTAGAATTTACCTGTACAATAAATAATTTCAAACTTAAAGAATCTTTGTCTTGAGGACTGATTGGAGAAAAAGTTTAGCTGCCTGGATGGCAAACTCGGATGTCTGCCTGATCCAGAACAAGGGTAATTCTAAATGGTCAATTTTCCACATGGAGAAGGGTCATTAGTGGTGTACCCAAGGGCTTTGTATTAGGATCTCTGCTGTTTAGCATATTAATAAATAATCTGGAGAAAGGAGCAAGTGAGGTGACCAAATTTGCAGATACAAAATTGTTTAACATCATTAAAATAGTAACAGATTGTGAAGAACTGCAGAAGGACTTAGATTGGACTTCTACATGGTAGGTGCAACTTATTGTGGCTAAGTGCAAAGTAATACATGTAGGGAAAAATAATCCCAACTGCAGATACATGATACTGGTTTCTGTGTTAGGAGTTACCACCCAAGGAAAGGATGTTGTGGACCATACTTTGAAATTGACTCAGTGTGCAAAAGAGCAGATAGAATGTTGAGAATTATTTGGAAAAGATTAGAGAACAAAATTGAAAATATCATAATACCTTTATATAGATCCATAGGGCAGCTGCACCTTGAGTATTGTGTGCAGTTATTGGTCGCCCTATCTCAAAAAAGACATAGCAGACAGAAAAGTTACAGAGAAGAGTAGCAAAAATAAGGGAGATAGGCTAAAAAGATTAGGGCTCTCTAGCTTGGACAAGACAATTGAGAGGGTATATGATTGAAGTTTTTATAAAATCATGAGTTGGGTGGAATGAGTATATAAGGGACTGTTATTTACCTTTTTAGGACTAGAAGACATGCCATGAAACTAGAAACAAATCATAGGAAGTATTTTTTTCACTCTGTACCCAGTCAAGCTATGGAATCTATTGCCAGTGGGTATGGTCAAAGCAATTAACATAGTGGGATTCAAAAGAGGATTGGACAAGTCCCTGAAGGAAAAATCCATAAATATTTCTTAGACAGTGCTTATCCCCTGGGAGTGAGATATAAGAAATAGATCAACTATTGAGGATCTGCTGGGTACATAAGAACATAAGAAAATGCCATACTGGGTCAGACCAAGGGTCCATCAAGCCCAGCATCCTGTTTCCAACAGTGGCCAATCCAGGCCATAAGAACCTGGCAAGTACCCATGTTACCATTGCTAATGGCAGTGGCTATTCTCTAAGTGAACTTAATAGCAGGTAATGGACTTCTCCTCCAAGAACTTACCCAATCCTTTTTTAAACACCACTATACTAACTGCACTAACCACATCCTCTGGCAACAAATTCCAGAGTTTAATTGTGCGTTGAGTAAAAAAGAACTTTCTCCAATTAGTTTTAAATGTGCCCCATGCTAACTTCATGGAGTGCCCCCTAGTCTTTCTACTATCCGAAAGAGTAAATAACCGATTCACATCTACCCGTTCTAGACCTCTCATGATTTTAAACATCTCTATCATATCCCCCCTCAGCCGTCTCTTCTCCAAGCTGAAAAGTCCTAACCTCTTTAGTCTTTCCTCATAGGGGAGCTGTTCCATTCCCCTTATCATTTTGGTAGCCCTTCTCTGTACCTTCTCCATCGCATTTATCCTTTTTGAGATGTGGCGACCAGAATTGTACACAGTATTCAAGGTGCGGTCTCACCATGGAGTGATACAGAGGCATTATGATATTTTCCGTTTTATTCACCATTCCCTCTCTAATAATTCCCAACATTCTGTTTGCTTTTTTGACTGCCGCAGCATACTGAACCGACGATTTCAATGTGTTATCCACTATGACGCCTAGATCTCTTTCTTGGGTTGTAGCACCTAATATGGAACCCAACATTGTGTAATTATAGCAGGGGTTATTTTTCCCTATATGCATCACCTTGCACTTATCCACATTAAATTTCATCTGCCATTTGGATGCCCAACTTTCCAGTCTCACAAGATCTTCCTGCAATTTATCACAATCTGCTTTTGATTTAAGGTTGGGACTTGTACAAATACTTTTGATTTTTAAACAGTATGCATATAAATTCTCTCTCTCAGGAAACCTATTTGCACAAAAAAAACAGGTTTAATTGCAAGTGTGTAGTTATGTTGTGATAATTTTCAAAACAGACTGATGCATGTAAGTCCGCTTTGAAAATTGTTGCAACTTAGGTGCATATTTGTCAGCAAATTTATGCACAGGGTTATAAAATTACCATCATATGTATCAATACAGCACTGCATACATCTGATATGTGCAGTAGAAATGATTTATTTTAGAACATTTTGGATAACTTGAATGGAGCTGAAGAAACAGTGAACCTAGGACAAGCAGGATGATAGTCCTCACACATGGGTGACATCATCAGATGGAGCCCGGCACGGAAAAGTTATGCCTAGCATGCCACTATCCATGCATCCACATGGGGTCCCCCTTCAGTCTCTTCTTTTCCACATTGCCATCTTCTCATAGTTGTGGAGCTCTGCTTTCTTTGCAGTGTTTTTTTCAAAATCTGTAGGTTTCGACTTTGCCTGCGCTGAGGTTCTCCTTCCCTCTGCCAGATAGTTAGTAAGTGGCACGGTAAGCTTTTATTTTCTCTTCTCTGCGGTCGATTCCCTGTGTGTCTCGCTTTCTGTGTCCGCTGGACAGGTATGTTTTGCTATGGCGTTGGGTTTTCGCTGGTGCCCCCAGTGTCCACAGACCTTGTCCATCACGGACCTGCATGAGGTTTATATCCTCTGCCGGGGGGGGGCATCGCATGATGTCCGGGGGTGTCGTTTTTGCGACCAGATGACTCCATCTTGTCCACGCCCGGTTGGACAAGATGAAAAAGCTCTTCGCTTCCAAAAAATCTGAACCTTCAACTCTGGCAACAGGGGCGTCAACTCTAAGAGGCCGCAGGGAACCAATGGACACCGAGCCCTTGCTGTCCACTCCCCCCTCTGGGGCCCCCTCTGGAGAGAGGGGGTGGGAGATCGCCATCATCTGTATCTTCCCGCTCCAGGATGTCGGGATCATCCCCATCTTCCTTGGCATTGGGGAAAGACCAGGTCGAGACCACGGGAAGTCACAGAAGCATCATCAGTGGTCGCAGTCTTCGCATGGCACCGGGCTCGGGTCAGTACTGGCACCAGCTGTGATGCTCCCGAAGTGACCCCGTGGAGAGGAGGCATTGACCTCTATCGAACCCGGGAGTAACAGGCATTCCCCACAGATGTCAGTGCCAGGCACCAATCTTCCTCGGGACTCTGAGGGCGAACTGGTGATACCTCCTCCGACCATTTTGTTTTCAGCGGACTTCCAAGAGGAGTTGGATTGTCGAGTGCAATTGGTGGTGATCTGAGTCCTTC
Organism: Rhinatrema bivittatum; assembly: GCF_901001135.1. NCBI lineage: Eukaryota > Metazoa > Chordata > Amphibia > Gymnophiona > Rhinatrematidae > Rhinatrema > Rhinatrema bivittatum. The sequence goes on along the minus strand of NC_042615.1, from coordinate 252,077,219 downwards.
AGGGCATCGAGCTGCCGACCCCACCAGTACTTCCATTGGTGCCAGAGCCTACACCCTTGATGTTGGCTTGCTGCTGAAGTGCCTCGATGTCCTTCTTGGCATCCTCCCCATGCAGCCGCAGCAATCGTTGCCTCCTCCATCCGGGGCAATTCCCATTGTGTGTTCCTCCGAGGAGGGCCTGGCACAGCCCCCGGCACCACTGAGGCCCTTGGTTCCAAGACTGGCGTTCCCTGGTCCAGTTTCCAGGTCCTTTTGGGACCTCTGTGCCTGCGGTGCCCTCAGTGCCAAAACTGAGGGGTCTGGGTAGGGGCCCTCCACTGGTGTCACTGGATGATCTTAGTGAAGAAGATGCCCTGTATGACCCGTGGGGGGGATGATACCTCAGAGTCCAAGGACTCCAGGGATCTTCCCTCAGACCTGTCTCTGGAGGAGCGGCTCAGGTGCCCACCTGAGGACTTAACCTTTGCGGGATTTGTCCAGGCCATAGCAGAAACCATTCCATTCCAACTTCTGACAGAAGAGAATGCCAGGCATAAGATGCTGGAGGTTCTCCAGTTTGAGGATGCCCCTGAGGAAGTGATAGCTGTTCCTGACATGACATCTTCAAGGAGCTATTCCTTAGAATTTGGGAACACCCCATCTCCATGCCTCCAGTAAACAGGAAGGCAGATGCTATCTTATCTGGTGCAGCAGGCCTTGGAGTTTGAAAGGCATCAACTCCCACATCAGTCTGTTGTGGTAGTCTGCGCTCAAGAAAGCCAAGCGTTCCTGTACCCATGCTTTCGCCCCTCCAGGCTGAGAGCATAAGGCACTGGATGCGCTGGGCAAAAAGTTATTCCAGGGCGCCATGCTGATTGCCCGTATTGCTTCCTACCAGTTGTATATGACATAGTACTCTCAGAACCTCTGGAAGCAAGTCCAGGAATCAGAGTGTCTGCCCCAGCAGCAGCAGGATGCTTCTATGGCTCTTGTCCAGCAAGGCTTGGAATGTGGCAAGCACGAGGTGCTCTCAACTTATGATGCATTTGAAATGTCTGCTAGGATGGCAATGGCAGGCATTGGTGCCTGCAGAATGGCCTGACTCCGAGCCTCAGATCTCTGGCCAGAGGTCCACGAGAAGCTCACGGACCTCCCATGCACTGTCACCCAAGAAATGTCGTGGTTCAGTTGAAGGATCACCATGAAACCCTCCAGAGTCTGTCGGCCAGTACATTGGACCCTCTGTCCTCTGCCAGGAAATCTTCACAGTGGTGCTCGCAGAGGTCCTTTTACTGCTAGAGGAAATATCCTCTGGCTGCCCGTGCCTGAGCTCAACGAGTGAGTTCTAGGAGCTGCCCCAGACAGTAGTGGACCTCCAGGCCTCAGCCGGTGCCCTAGCCGAGTCCCGCTATGGGGTTTTGACTTGCTATGGGGGAGCATAAGCCAATTGATTGTACCCTCTACGCCAAACCCTCCAGTCAGAGGCTGGCTGCGGTTCTTTGTGGACCACTGGCCTGGTGTCACTTTGGACCTATCCATTGTTCGTCGATAGTATTGACTCAATTTTCTGGGTGTTCCTGTGGACACTCCCCCAGGACCTTCTTCAGGTCGGTCCTCGCATCAGGAAATCCTCTTGACAGAGCTCGCCGCCCTCATAACAGCTGGAGCAGTCGAACCCGTACTGTTGCAGTAGCAAGGGAGGGGGTTCTATTCTCACTATTTTCTGATTCCAAAGAGAACAGTGGGACTCCATCCTATTCTGGACCTGAGAACTTTGAACCAGTTTCTAAAAAGAGAAAAGTTCAAAATGGTCTCTCTGGGCACCCTGATTCCCCTTTGGCAAGGAGGGAACTGGGTTTGCTCCCTCAATCTTAAGGATGCATATGCCCACATCAAAATCTTCCCCAGCCACAGGAAGTATCTTTGGTTTGTCATGGGTGAGAGGCATTTCGAATACAGGGTGTTGCTGTTCAGCCTAACCCCAGCCCCTGGTGTCTTCACAAAGTGTCTGGCAGCAGTGGGAGCACACCTCTGCCATCTATGGTGTGCAGGTGCCTACTTGGATGACTGGCTGGTTAAGAGTGACTCCCAGGTGGGGGCGCTTCGGTCTCTGCACTTGACCATTCAGGTGTTGGAATCCCTTGGGTTTGTCATCAACTATCTGAAGTCCCAACTGACCCTGTCACCACAGTTGAGCTTCATCGGCTCCCAGCTGGACACCGCTCAGGCCAGAGCCTATCTGCCCAACAATTGGGCACTTGCACGGGCAATCTCATGAGTCTGGTTCGCCAGACCCGGTGGGTTTCCGCTCACGTCATGCTCCGCCTTCTGGGTCACATGGTGGCCACTGTCCATGTGCGCAGGGCTCAATGGTCCCTGTGGTCCCAGTGGCAGCAAGCCACCCAGGACCTCCATGTGTGCATCAGTGTTACTCTGCCGCTCCAGGCCTCCTTGTCTTGGTGGGAGAGCTTGCCCAATCTGGAACAGGGGGTTCTTTTCCAGTCTCCTCCTTCCCAGATTGTACTCACCACGGATGTCAATCCTGGGGTGGGGCTTCCATGTGGAGGACCTCCACACGCAGGGTCTGTGGTCTGTTCCGGAAGCTCAGTGCCAAGTCAACTTCTTGGAGCTTCGAGTGATTCGTTATGTGCTTTGGGCATTCTAGGATCGCTTGTCCAACAAGGCAGTCTTGATCCCGACCGACAACCAGGGGGTAGTGTGGTACATCAACTAACAGGGAGGTACAAGATCGTTCCTCCTGTGTCAGGAAGCGGTTCAGATTTGGTCATGGGCTCAGTCTCAGGGCATGCTACACCGAGTCATGTAGAATGTGGTGGCAGGCCACCTCAATCGGGCCTTCCAGCCCCACGAATAGTCCCTGAATCTGGTGGTGGTGAAACGGATCTTCTGCCTCTGGGGAACCCCAGACATGTATCTCTTAACCTCCCTCTGCAACAGGAAGGTGAAACAATTCTGTTCCCTATACAGGGGGGACAGCTAAAGAGCCACAGACGCCTTTGTCCACCTTTGGAGCAGGGACCTCCTTTATGCATATTCTCCACTTCCTCTGGTGATGAAGACTATCCTGAAGTTCTGGCAGGACAAGGGAACCATGATCCTCATTGGCCGAGGAAGATTTAGTTCCTTCTGTAGGATCTCTCTGTCAGGGACCCAATCAGTCTGGGGACCTCCCTGATCCTTGTCACACAGGATCAGGGTAGGCTGCACCATCCCAGCCTCAGGGCATTGTCCCTAACGGTCTGGATGTCGAAAGGCTAATTCTGCAGCCTCTTGACCTGTCGGACGATGTGTTTTGGGTCCTGGTAGCTTCCAGGAAAATTTCCATAGGAAGTTTTATGGACTGAAGTGGAGGAGGTTTGCTGTATGGTGTGAGCAGCACAGTTTGGATCAGTTCTCCTGCTCTACAACGAAGCTACTTGACTATCTGCTGCACTTGTCAGAGGCTGGCTTGAAGACCAACTCCATCAGGGTGCACTGAGTGCCATTGGGGCTTACCACCAGGGGTGAATAGTTTGCCCATCCCTGTGTAGCCCTTGGCGGGGCATTTCATGCAAGGTCTGCTTCAGCTAAAGTATCCTCTGTGTCCTCCAACTGTGTCCTGGGACCTCTCTGTGGCGTTGGCTCAATTCATGAAGGATTCTTTTGAGCCACTGCACACCAGTGACCTGAAGTACCTAACCTGGAAGGTCACGTATTTGTTTGCGGTCACTTTGGCATGCAGGGTCTGTGAGCTTCAGGCATTAGTGACGTATTCACTATACATGAAGTTCTTCCATGATAGCATGGTTCTGCGTATGCACTAGGGATGTGCAGACAAAAAGTTTATGTTCATAAGTCCATAAGTCGAAAGGGGGGGTCAATTTCGGTCAATATGGACATATGTAGAATTCTATAAGTTGAGTCTATGTCCATACGTGCACAGATTCCCTAAATAAAAATTTAAACCCCTCACCCTCCTTAATCCCCCCCCAAGACTTACCAAAACTCCCTGGTGGTGGAGCGGGGAGTCAGGACGCCATTCCTGTATTCCTTTGCGAGGAGCACGTGACGTCGGCGTCACGTCGGAGTGACGCGGACGTCACGTGATTCCCTGCGCGTTCGCTCCGGGACCCTCGTTGGACACAACCGGAACTTTTGGCCAGCTTGGGGGGAATACAGAAAAGGCGTCCTGACTCCCCGCTCGACCACCAGGGAGTTTTGGTAAGTCTTGGGGGGGGATTAAGGAGGGTGAGGGGTTTAAATTTTTATTTAGGATCAACAATCGCGATTTCCAACGTATTCAACATAGCTATGTTGAATAAGTTGGAAATCCGATCGTTTTCGCCTCATCACTTTTTTAAGTTAAAAAAAAAAATTACGTTGCATTTTACATATGCGTTCAAAACGAATGCACACCCCTAGTATGCACCACAAGTTCCTCCCTAAGGTGGTGACAGATTTCCATCTGAACCAGTTGATCGTCCTACCCATCTTTTTTCACAGGCCTTATTTGCACCAAGGCGAAAGGGCTCTACACACCTTGGACTGCAAGAGAGCCTTGACTTTTTACCTGGAGCAGACAGCAGTCCACCAGCAGTCCACGCAACTCTTCATCTCATTCGATAAGAACTGATTGGGAGTTGCGGATTGCATCTCCTGCTATGCGCAAGCAGGTCTGCAGCTTGGGGGCCTTGTCGAAGCTCATTCTGTCAGAGCCATGGCGGCTTCAGTCACCCACCTGTGGGTGGTCCCCATGTCTGAGATCTGCAAGGCTGCAACGTGGAGTTCCCTCCACACTTTCACTGTTGGACAGAGATGGCCAACACGATAGCTCCTTCAGCCAGTCTTTCCTCTGGAATCTCTTTCAGCTGTAGAACACAACTCTTCCTGCCTAAGGCCCTTTTTCGGATTCAGGCTGTTTCCCACTGTTACCAACACCACTTGTGTTGTGCCCATTGGCACTTGGTTGGGTGTGTGTTAGTCTTGCTTGTATTTGGGAACAGCCTGTAGCTAGGGATTCACACATGTGAGAGGACTACCAATCCTGCTTGTCCTAGGAGAAAGAGTTGCTTACCTGTAACAGGTGTTCTTCTAGGATAACAGGATGTTAGTCCTCACAAAACTCACCCGCCACCCTGCGGAGTTCGGTTTCTTCTCTGTTTGTTTTATTTTTTCGTAAATTCTATGTTACGAGACTGAAGGGGGACCCCACATGGACGTGAGGATAGTGGCATGCTGGGCATGCTCAGTGTGCCAGTCAGTTTCTAGTGCCGGGCTCCATCTGATGATGTTATCCATGTGTGAGGACTAACAACCTGCTGTCCTAGGAGAACACCTATTTCAGGTAAGGAACTCTATTTTTCCATCTGGTATTGTAAAGCAGTGGTAGACTCCAGTGGCTGAAACAGTTCTCATTGTGCTTGATTGTTCCAGTTGTATCACATTTTTGTGTGCAAGTTGTTATGTGTTTTCCACTGCAATCACAAATTTGCATGTGTTGTGAGGGTTGATTTTTTTTTTTTTTTTTTTTCCCCCAACTGCTAAACTAAGTTGAGTGACTGAAGAACAATCAGTAATGAAAATATGCCCATGGTCAATTTCTGCACCTGTGGTAAATGGTAAGCTTCTTAGCTTAATCTTGCTATCCTTGGTAGTGCTTTACCTGCTTGGCATTGATCAGTGTGTAGTAGTTGAACTGCATTACGGTATGTTGTAACATGGTTGACAATGGCATCTGGCTTTACTCTTTGGAATAATTTAGGCCGGGACCTGTAGCTGCACAGCTTAAGTACAGTGGAAGATAGGGAAAAAAATTTGCATCCATCCCACAGCTCTCTCTAGTTTTACATTTCTGTAAGATGGTGCGCACTTACTGCAATTGTGTATGCATACAGTCAGTTGCACATTCTTCAAAAATAGTAAACTGCCAGTATAAACTAGTGACAGGAACTGCTGAATGTCTTGCAGAAAAGGTTTATTTTAATTTAATTTGAGCAGTAGCATGCAGTGTGACATTTTCCTTCATTTAGAAAAGCCAATGATTGCTTCTCTTTCACAGACGGTAGTGCCATCACTACCAGACCATCTTTGTCCACCAGTCTATTACTTCATTGCCATTTTCTTACAGCAATACCATTACTATAGACACCGCTCTGTCCTACTCCTTCTCAATACTTTTATGCTTCTTATATAACACTGGGGAACAATTTTTAACATAATTCCTGTTGAGTTCGATTTTTCAGCTGTTTTAGATTTAAAAATAGGCATGCTGATTTCAAAACTGCAGTTAGTTTTCTTCTATCACGTCAAGTTTTTTTCTCTACAGCCTATCTTAGGCCTGGATTTATCAAAATGCACTAAATATCGCATGCGATAGGAAAAGGGGCGTGTTTTATGGTAATAGGCTGTTTATTGCAAAGTGCGCTATCTGGTGATCCAAACATTCTACATGAGCCACTTGTTGACAGAAAGAACATTATATTCCCATCTCTGCACATAAAACTGGGTCTCATGAAGCAATTTGTTAAAGCTTTGCCAACTGAAGGAAACTGTTGCAAGTATCTCATTTTGCCATTTCCTAGCCTGTCGTTTGAAAAGAAAGGCCAGTGTGTTTGACAGTCCACAGATTCGGCAGCTCATTAAAGATGAACATTTCATCGGGACAATGTTAGAACTCCAAAAGAATGCTTAGTTGTCATTCAAAAACCTTGTCAAAGACTTTCTTGGAAATACACAAGCACAGAATTACACCAAAATTGTCCAGAAACTCTTGGAGAGCTTCAAAATGCTTCATTGCAACATGAGCATCAAGATGCGTTTTCTGCATAGCCATTTTGCTGACTTCCCGAAAAACCTTGGTGCAGTCAGTGATGAGCAAGGTGAACGATTCCACCAAGATTTGAAGGTCATGAAGGCACGGTATCAGGGTAGATGGGATGTACATATGATGGCTGACTATTGTTGGAGCATCAGGCGAGATTGTCCACAGATTGAACACTGCCGGAAAAGCTGTAAATGTAAATTTTTACCTTTAATATGTGTTTGGTAGCAGAACTTTACTACTTGTACACAATTTGACTTACAGTAACAATATATAGCCTTTGTATGAATAAAATAACTCTAAATAAACAGTATATTTAGGTAATTTTTTTCTTTTATTTTCTTTGTATGTACATTTTGTATGATTTTTGGGACAAAGGGAGGGTATCCTGTACCTTAAAAGGTTGATGTGATAGAGAAAAACTTGGGTCATTTTTGGATTCAAATGTCAAAAGTTAGTCAAAAACAAGTGTCGGATCTAACTCAACGAAAATTGTGTTCCCCGGTCTAATATTTCACTTGGACTCGCACCAGAGACCTTGCACTGTCTTACATGGCTATGGCACATTGAATCTGCGAAGGTTCTGGCAAAATCGCAGAGGCCAAGGCCTTATCCCATAGTCACCTCTAATGCTTGCCTGTGACATCCTGGAAGGAGAGTCATGCACACATTTGTCTGTACAGACAGACAAGGGATAGGCAATAGCTAGAAAATCAGAAGGATAGATGACAGGAGAATAGGAATTTGTTGCCAGAGAACATACTCAAGGTGACTAGCATAGTGGGGTTTAAAAGTGGTTTGGATGAATTGGAGGGAAAGGTCCATAAATAATTATTAGACAGGTAGACTTGGGAAAGCCAATCCTTATCCATGGGAGTGAGCAACAAGAAATGAATCTACGTTTTTGAGATCTACCCAGTATTTGCCAGTGTCGATGGACCTTGGTCTAACCCAGCATGACATACCTTATGTTCTCATATAATTAAGCATCTCTCATTTGCCCACCTAATCTCAAACAAGCAGTAATCTGTCACTTCAGATACTTTTATTATGTTGTAATAGATTTCCTCTGTCTTCTCTCTGGTAGCCATAGTGAGCGGAGCCAAGCCAATTGGAAATGTCCATGAAAATATTGGCTTCTGTTTTACCTGAGCTAGATCCAGTTTGGTATAATCTGAGTAACTTTTTTCCAAGTCAGCCAGAGTATAGCTGGGATAGAAAGAGGAAATAAAATTCAAGGATGTTTTCATATTGAAAAGAGTTGGAGGTGTGCAATAATCCCAGGTGACACATTTTGAGTTCAATTTTCAAAGTGATATCCACAAGTAAAAAAGTGTTTTACCTGCATAAATAAACTTCATTTTTTGCTTGGGAGGTGTGGGTGAAGTGGTAGAGCATCTAGGTGGACTGGAGAAAGACTGAGAGAACTGGTGGAGGTATCAGTGAACTGGTTATTCCAAGTAATTATGGCTCACTATGCCATAATTTAAAAAAAAAACACCTGCTTCTGCATTTAATTCTGTGTGTTTATTTGCCCAGTGTCACGGTTACTTTAAGCTTAGTATGCATTGGCAATGTATGCACTTACTGAAACATGTGTGTACTTTCGGAGTAGATATAAGTAATTTTTTATAAACTGTGCAGCTTCTGCCACACAATTTATAAAATATATATTTATTTAAAAACATTTGTTTCCTGCCCCTCCAATGTTTGGGGCAGAGTACAGTAAAAACATACATAATAAATTTCATGACAGTAGACAAGTTAACAAAACATGCTTAAATAAAATTATAAAAATCTACAAATGGGGTGAAGCTGGTGCAAAAAAGGACTACTTGAAGGCTTCCTTAAATAAATAGGTTTTTAATATTTTTAAAAATATCTTTATATCCTATGTGAGACGCAGAGAGAGGGGAAAAGAATTCCAAAGAATTGGACCAAAGATTGAAAGGAGCATTCATGATGGAAATTAGTCTGGCTGCCTTAGGTGGAGGAACATCCAATAAAAACTGACTGGAGGGCTAGTTGTAATCTCCTTGCATCCACTTGTGCACGCAAATGCTGCACATGAATAGATTTGAAAGTTAGCCTCCCTATGTATTAAAAAGATCACACTGAGTATTCACAAGATGTTGACTCAATTTGACCTTATAATTCCATAAAAGAATGTATCTTCAGTTTGATAGAGAAATTTGTATTTACTTTGAATGAATTAAATCATCTTCCTCCTGTTTTCTCTTCTTTAAGTAAGTTACTATTTGCTATATATTTTACTTTTGTGCTGTGTTTATACTGTGTGCCAAAGTAAACGGGGTGATAATTTTAGGCTTCTGAGATAAAAGCATATAAAAATATGCTTCAGTTTATAGAGAATTTGTGAGTTCCTCAAGGCTTGCACTTTGCCCTCCTGCTCATTTTTCTCTCTTCTGGTTTTCAGGTCTATAACCTGACTCAGGAATTTTTTCAAAGTGGAAAACCAGTTAATGCTGAGAGTCAGAATAGCGTGGGTGTTTTTACCCGGGATGTAGTGCGCAAACGTGTCAAAGCAGATCCAGATGACACGGAAACCACAAAGCGGCTGAAACTAGCCATGGTCCAGCAATACCTGAAGGTATGGATTTTTGGTTCCCTTTGTACAAATTTTGCTAAGACTTGATAAATTTCATATAATTGAAAAAGAAAAATGTTAAATCGTATCTTAGAAAACCTCATTTAATTGTTTTGGTCCTTTTCATTTGAACACTTGTAATGCACTATAAGGTCAATTTTTCAAAAGGGTTCCATGCATAAAACTATGTGTATGTAAATATCATGTATATGCTATGTTATAAACATTTCGAGTACATGTGTATTTTCAAGTTTTGCATGTACTTTATACCAGGGGGGAAAAGAAGCGGTCTAAAGGTGTTCTGGGGCCAAGGTTCAGAAGTGCATGTGGTAGTTGCTATTTTGTGAAATATTCTCCTATGCATTATCAGACTTACTCATGCACTTTTTTCCCTCCTGCTAATTGACTTGCACAAGCAAAATTGAACTTGTCTATTGTCTGCGCAATTTTAGGCTGAAATGTGTAAGTGAAGTTCTACAGGGTGTAGATGAACTGGAAAAGGACTGGGACATTTGGATATGCAGCCCGATCCACATCATGACGTCTCATGTGGGGCCCCTCAGCCTAATTTTTTCTGTAGAGCCTACAAAAGTGTTCCGTTTTTCTCTCGGCAGCTGTGGAGTGAGTGCCCTAATTCTATTGGAGCTGCTTCTTGTGGGGCTTTGAAGTAGTAATTCTCCCTTTTTAGCTCCTTTAGGTTGTTTTTCGTTCCATTTTTTCTAAGTTTCTTTGCATTTCTTCATTCAGGATTTGCACCAGTATCTGTGCATCGAGACTGCATCGATTGGGATTTTATCCAGTATTGAATTATTCAATTTTGCCTTATTGATTTTTCTACCCAATACCACAGCCTTCCTCACCCTCCATACTGTAGGCTCTTATAAATAACAAGGCAAATGCGATTTTTATCATGGCCCAGAAGGCTGCCAGATTCGATAACCAACAGCTTCAGTATTAATCGGTGGTGATCTAATGCGATCTGAAGAAGGCCAAAAGGTCTGTAACCCATTCTTCTATGCCATCAGGGAGGAATTCTCACACCCTTGACTTGCTTAGAAGGACAGGTTTTTCTTTTATTAGGGGCCTATGCTTAATGCAGCTCTTCATGTGCCAGTACCAGTACATGCAAGACATTCTGAAAGATGTCAAGGAGTTGTACGAGCAGCTCTCTCAGTAGCATGATACCCTGGAATCGTTAGTAGACATGGGATGGAGTGTGGAAAACACATAGTCGGTTTGACCTTTGAAGTTTCGAGATGGCATTGAGAATATCTGCAGTGAGTATTGGTAACTCCAAATTCACCTGGCTGTGACAGGCTGCTCAGGATAGGCTTGCTGACATGCCATGCAAAACGGAGAATCTCTTTGGCGATAAGATCACGGAAGTGATGGCCCAAATTAAAAACCACTGTGCATCGCTTCAGGCCCCCTCCATTGCAGACCCACCCTCCACAAACAGGAGGTATCTCGGTGGGGCACCAAAAAGACATCTCTATTCTTAAAGGAGATGCTGTCTTCTACCCCCTCATCCCCATCAAATACAGGTTTCTCTCTCATCTCGGACAACAGAGGGCACAGAAGCCATAGGAAGCATCTCAGCTAAAACCTGGGATGAGGTTTTTGACTGAATTAGGGAGTGCATAGCCTGGGTCCCTGTATTTGTACCAGAGGATCTGTCGCGGGGAGGCCGAGGTTATATAGAAACCATTGGATTCTTAGTATAATCAAGAAAGAAAACATATTATGCCTATTAGATATCCCTCCAAATTGCCCACTGAGAAGTGTTTGGGCTTCTTAGCATCAGGAACTGCTGCAAAAGAAGCTGTCCTCCCTCTGAGGTCATTGTTGATGACCTCTTCCACCAAGGGAAAGAAGGTGGGAATTCTACTGCAAGTATTTCTTGATCAGAAAGAGCAGGGCTATGAGAAAGTACATGGAAAAGTTCAAAATGGTTCCCCTTGGCATACTGATTCTCTTTCTAGAGAAAGAAGAATGGCTATGCTTACTCACATAGCAATATATCCAGTTCAAAGGAGGTTTCTCAGATTCATAGGAAAACACCACCTCCAATATTACCAGTATCCCTTCGGCAACAGCATACCATGTGTTAAAAAAAAATCTCTTGCAGTAGTGGTTGCACATCTGCACAGAGTAGTGGTGTGTGTATTTCCCTGCCTGGTTAATTTGCTGGTCAAAAGTACATTTTAAGGAGGTACTGCCGAATCAATGAGCAAAACTATCTGGGGGTGTTGAAGTTATTAGGGTTTGTCATCGGTTATCCCAAATCACACCTGAGCCTGTTATTTCTGTTGGAATTTATAGAAGCTCTGCTAAATATAAATTGAGCAAAGGCTTTTTCTTCCACAAGAAAGGATTGCCATATTTGCTGTCCTCTGTGGATAAGATGATGAGTCAGCAGATGTCAGGATGGGACATGTTGAGGTAGTTGGGCCGCATGTTTTTAACAGTGCACATTGCTCCTATGTCACGTCTCCACATGAGAAGAGCTCAGTGGACCCTAAGATCTCGATGAAATCAAGCACTTAAGAATCTTTAAGATAGCAACTACATCACCCAGCCTCTAAAGGACTCTCTGTCATGGTGGCTGATTCCCTTAGTTCAAATTGTCCTAAACACAAATGCATCCAACCTGGGCTGGAGAGCTCATTGAGAGGGGCTCCGCACCAGGGTCTTTAGTCTGCTTAGGAAGTTTCATCAGATACATTTCCTTGCACTAAGGACAATACAGTATGCTCTAAAAGCTTTCAGGAATCAGTTGTCCAAGAAAATTGTCATCATCCAAAGAGACAATCGGGTAGCTATGTTGTACATCAACGAGCAGGGAGAAACAAGATCATTCCTTCTGTGTCAGCAAGCTGTTCACATGTGGAAGCTATGCAGTATGCTTAGTGCGAAAGGGTTTTGAGACGCCATTCTGTTTGCTGAAACACACACCGTTGTGTGATACCATGGAACTGAATTTGTCTGAGAATTTTTACCTTAAGTGATTTGGACACTTGATGGTTTAAAGTGTTGCCACTCCATCAGTAGATCCTCTGATGCAGATGCAGATGATTTTTTTTTTTTTTTTGAATGATTGACTAATCAAGGCTGTGATTCATTAAGATAAGTTATGATTTTATATGCAAGAGAAAATGTTTTAAAAAACCTCTAATTTTGCTGGCTATGACCTATAATTATAGAAAGGGCAATGAAGACTGAAACGGCCAGAAGTGCCTAGTATGATTGGTCATTACACATGTGTTTACTATAGTTTTGATTATTCCTATATGTGAGGGATGTGTGTGTGTGTGTGTGTGTGTGTGTATTCCATGTACAAAATAACAAATATATAAAGAAAAAAAGAATTACAGGCAACTAGATTCCCATTTAACATTAGTCCACAAGACAAAGTGGGGAAGAGTAGAATTAATAGGAGAATACTAAGGTAGATAAAGGTATATAAGCAATAAGCGCTGACATTCCTGAATCAAAAGAAAAGCAGAATCAAGGACATCCACCTTGACCATCACTGGAGTAGAAGTGGACAGGTGCTTTTCAATATATATATATAAATGATCTGGAAAGGAATATGATGAGTGAGGTTATCAAATTTGCAGATGGTACAAAATTATTCAGAGTAGGTAAATCACAAGCGGATTGTGATACATTTCAGGAGTATCTTGCAAGACTGGAAGATTGGGCATCCAAATGGCAGATGAAATTTAATGTGGACAAGTGCAAGGTGTTGCATATAGGGAAAAGTAATCCTTGCTGTAGTTACACGATGTTAGGTTCCATATTAGGAGCTACCACCCAGGAAAAAGATCTAGGCATCATAGTGGATAATACTTTAAAATTGTCGGCTCAGTGTCCTGCAGCAGTCAAACAAGCAAACAATGATAGGAATTATTAGGAAGGGAATTGTTAATAAAACAGAAAATGTCATAATGCCTCTATATCGCTCCATGGTGAGACTGCACCTGGAAAACTGTGTACAATTCTGGTCGCCGCATCTCAAAAAAGATATAGTTGCAACGGAGAAGGTACAGAGAAAGGCAACCAAAATGATAAAGGGGATGGAACAGCTCCTCTTTGAGGAAAGACTGAAGAGATTAGGGCTGTTCAGCTTGGAGAATAGACGGCTGAGGGGGGATATGATAGAGGTCTTTAAGATCATGAGAGGTCTTGAACAAGTAGATGTGAATCGGTTATTTACACTTTCAAATATTATAAGGACTAGGGGGCATTTCATGAAGTTAGCAAGTAGCACATTTAAGACTAATCAGAGAAAATTATTTTTCACTCAATGCACAATAAAGCTCTGGAATTTGTTGCCAGAGGATGTGGTTAGGGCACTTAGTGTAGCTGGGTTCAAAAAAGGTTTGGATAAGTTCTTGGAGGAGAAGTCCATTAATGGCTATTAATCAAATTTACTTAAGGAATAGCCACTGCTATTAATTGCATCAGTGGCATGGGATCTTCTTAGTGTTTGGATAATTGCAAGGTTCTTGTGGCCTGGTAGGTGGTCTTATTCAGGTTGAAGAACCTGAATATGTACACCCTGGAGGGGAGGGGAGGAGAGAAGGAGCAGGGGTGATATGATACAGACCTTCAGATACTTGAAAGGTTTTAATGATCCATGGTCGTCAACAAACCTTTTCCATTGGAAACAATTTAGTAGAACTAGGGGTCACAATTTGAAAATCCAGGGAGGAAGACTTAGAACCAATGTCAGGAAATATTTCTTCACTGAAAGGGTGGTGGATGCCTGGAATGCCCTTCCGGAGGAAGTGGTGAAGCCTAAAACTGTGAAGGATTTCAAAGGGTCATGGGATAAACACTGTGGATCCCTAAAGGCTAGAGGATGGGAATAAATAAAAAAGCCTGGGAGTAACCTACATAGAGCAGCAGTTACTACCTTGGGAAGCTTGCTGGGCAGACTAGAAGGACGTTTTGGTCTCTTTCTGCCATCTTTACTATGTTATGTTATTCTTCTACAATAAAAAAAGCACCAAAGAGAGGGAAATAGAATGCAATCCTATTACCACAAACCAATTCAAACAAGAGACAATATCATAGGCAAATGCTCAAAGATTGTAATCTACTGTCTCTCAACCGCAATGGGCCTCAGGCAGTCGTCAGCCTTCTGAGCAGTTTTTTTATAATCATTTATTGTCTCTTGTGCTTCTGCTACTAAAAAATATATTCAATTTTTTAACAATACTTTATTAATACATCTATTAAAATAGTAGAGACCTAATGTCTCTGTCTTGAAAACAGAATACTTAGCCAATTCGGATGCTCATCAGCCACCAATTTTTGATTGGAACGAATTTTTGAATTTTCACTCGACATGGGCCATGTTTCGACTATTACAGTCTTCTTCAGGGGAAATAATTATTATCCACCATCGACACAATATTCTCTTAACCTAAAACAAGAACCATACAATAAAACTCACACACACTTTTCCAAAACTAATTCCATCTCGCTCATAACAAATCTCTATCTCAAACATCCAGCTATAGAAGAACATTGTCCTAACATATCTCAAACTTCATTTGCAAAAAATTGCTGGGTTAATATCTGCTTAATATCATAGAAATATGATATGAGTGAGATGGACTTAGTTTTGGAAAAGTGTGTGTGAGTTTTAAAATAATATATTTTTTAGTAGTAGAAGCACAAGAGACAATAAATGATTATAAAAGAACTGCTCAGAAGGTTGACTACTGCCTGAGGCCCATTGCGGGCAAGAGACAGTAGATTACAATCTTTGAGCATTTGCCCATGAAATTGTCTCTTGTTTGAATTGGTTTGTGGTAATAGGATTGTATTCTATTTCCTTCTCTTTGGTGCTTTTTTGATTGTCAATATTGAGAGGAGTTGGCATCTGTTTTTGGTGATTTTATTCTTCTACAATAGACATCTTCAAATAAGCTGTCAAGTCTAAGATATCCATAAATATCTGGGCCAATTCTTGACTCTTAGCTTGGGCTTTTTTGCATTTCCCAGTAGGAGAAAATAGATCTTAACAGGCAAAATTACATCCACTGGCATATGCAGAATCTCAAATACCTTTTGAAGAGCTCACTAGGTATATCCCAAGGAATTCAAGGGAAATTCAGCAAATGCAGGTTTAAATGCTTAATTTGGTTTTCCAAAATTTTCAATTTCTGACGCAGTACACCCCTATCTTGAATTGCTGCAGCATTCAGAGACTTCATCTGTCACTTCCTTTTCAAGTTTTTCAATCCTATCCGACTGCTCTTGCAAGACTAGTTCATAGCCCTTGGCCAAAAAATCAAATTTAGAAGATAGGGAATTAATTTTTGAAGAGCAATCAACTACAGAGGCATCCATTCTAGCCAAGACACTCTACAAGGAGCTTAATGTGACCTCCACTGTCTTTACTAATATAGCATGGGGTTCCTCTCAATCAAGCTCTGACAAACTCAGTATTGCCTTAACCTTTTGTCGCTCCACGGGCATCAAAGTCAGTGTAAAATTTCCTCCATCCGACTGGCTCAGCTTCTCCTGCAACCCTGATCCAGGGGTCTCCCTAGGTCTCACATCAGCCATCGTTAGAGTCGATGTAATCGAGGTGCGCTGAACCCTAGTTCCCTCTTCAGCATTTACGCCTGTGACATCATCAATCTGTGCTGTGATGACTGAGCTCCATGCACTCCTCTCAAGCAGTGGTAACCTTTGATCTGAGGACTCAATGATACCTCATTCACTTGGGAGGCCAATGCTCCTCTATCAGGCTCAGCGCAGGAATTCTCAGGTCCCCTATCTCAGGAATCTTCTATTGTTGTGGGATAAGAATCAATTAGAGGGATAGGCTCTGTCCCCTTCCTTTTTGGAGGCATCCTGAGAGGAAATAAGAAAAATCTTTAAAGGAAACCAAGACGTTGCAATCAACACTGTGGAGATGCACGTTGCCATGTTGACTCCTCTTTCCCCCCCCCCCCCCCCCCCCCCCGAGTATATGTCTTGTATTCTTATGGCTTCAAGGAAAGATTCCACAAAAAAGTCCTGTGGGTCAAAGTGGAGGAAGTTTGCCTTTTGGTGTGAGGGGGAGACCCTAGTTCATTTTTCCTGCTCCACACAAAAACTGCTTGATTACCTTTTACATTTTTATGAGTCTGGTTTGAAGATCAACTTAGGGTTCATCTCAGTGTAGTTGTCATATATTTCATTTAATTTCGTTTATTTAATTTATTAATCACGTAACACAAATTAGGCCTAAGCAATGTACAATTAAATAACATTCATGATAAAAACATATATTTGAAAATAAAAGTAAAACTCAAGTTACCAATTGAGAGAGAATCATGCTGACAAATGGAATATGGCCTCTGAATTAATAACAATTAGGTTTTTGACATATTTAAGTTTATTTTGATGTAACCACTGTATGACAGATGCAAATGTGCATATGTTCAAGAGTTTTGTCCCAGGTTGAATTTAATCGGATTAAAAAAACTAAATGTCAGCATATATTTTATATCCATCGGTAATGCTGGCAAGAAATTTTGCAACTGGAATCAAATAGATATTAAATAAAACTGCTGACAAAGCATAACCCTGTGGAGCACCAGATTTCAAATTCTGCCAGGTAGAAAAATTATTATTAAATTTGACTTGGTGTGTCCAATTGCTGAGATAAGCTGAAAACCAATATAAAACGTTTCCTGAGATTCCGCACTCTCGCAGTAAGAATCTCATGATTGACAGTATCAAAAGCTGAAGAAATACCTAGAGAAACAAGTAAAAATTGTTGACCAGTGTCTAAGTCTCATCTGATGGTGTCTATTAACGATACTAGAAGTTCAGTACTCATGGAACGTCTAAATCCAAACTGATGGGGATCAAGTGTTTCATTTTCTTCTATGAATTCAGTCAATTGCTGTAATATAGCACTTTCAATCACTTTTGAGACAAATGGTATAGATTAAATTGGCCTATAGTTTATTGACTAACCACTACTAGAACCACAGAATCACTTATACTTTGGAATGGACTATTGGTAAATACTGACTCATGATCGCAAAGCATACCAATGTGCCCAAAATATTACTCCATTCACCAAGAACCTATAAAATAAGTGATCTTCAATCTAGGCTTCATTGACCTTCATAATAGGCTTCATCGTATAGCATAATTTCACTTTCCCACTCTGCCTTATATATAATCATTGGTTAATACTAGTACATTTTTTTTGTTATGTTTTTCAATTTGCAAGTATCACATGTTAATGCCACTTGTGTTTTGCTCCTTTAAATCGCATTATAATTGCAAATTTGCCACATTACTTAACTTAGTAAATACAAGCCACTGTGTCCGAGTTGAATTTTGCCCGGTAAACTCTGCCCGACACGGGACCGTGTTTCGGATGTCAAAACGATCCTTTTTCAAGGGCTCAATTACTGCAATATAAAAGGTTCGGTATAATCCACAGGAAATGTTTATACTTTTTACTTGACAATAACAGATGCTAGGAAAGCGTTAATTTCTGTAGCTCAAGTCCAGAAACTTACTTTAGACGCTCTGGGCCGGATTTTAAAAGGGTTACGCGCATAAGGTACACGCGTAAACCTTTTAAAAACCCCTGCGCGCGCCGAGCCTATTTTGCATGCACAAGCCCCAGGACGCGCGTAAATCTCGGGGCTTGCCTGGGGGGGCGTGCCGGGAGGGATGCTGCGTTTTCGGGGCGTGTGCGGGGGCGTGTTTCCGGCTCTGGGGCGTTTCGGGGGCGTGGCCAAGTGCCCCGACACAGCGGCCTGTGTCGGGGCCTGCCGCGCCGGCGCGCGTAAGTTACTACTGCCCGGAGGCAGTAGTAACTTTTAAGATAAAGGTAGGGAGGGGATTTAGATAGGGCCGGGGGGGTGGGTAAGGGAGGGGAAGGTGCGGGGGGGTGAATGGAAAGTTCCCTCCGAGGCCGTTCCGATTTCGGAGCGGCCTCGGAGGGAACGGGCAGCGCGCGCAGGGCTTGGCGCGCGCAAGGTGCACAAATGTGCACCCCCTTGCGTGCGCCGACCCCGGATTTTATAAGATACGCGCGGCTATGCCTGGTGGGCGAACAAAAGTATGCGCACGCATAGATTTGTAAAATCTACCCCTCTGTTTGTTCAGCTAGAAACATGGTGGCATGATAGCGTTCATTTCCATTATCAGCGGAAAGACTGCCATTGTTTCACCATATTTAAAGGGCTGAAGCTGTCAATTAATAGAGCCGACGTAATAGAGAACTGATGTTGAATTGTCAGAACCATTGCAACCATAATGGCCGGGGTTGGAGACCTAGTCGGCCATGTTAAAAATGTCAATTGCCAAAGTAACATACTTAATGCACAATATGTAAATGTTATCAAAAATGAACTGAAAATAAACATCGCAATTTTTTCAACAAGTATGATCTTATCAAATTTAGCAAGCATCAAAGTGAGAAAGTACTAAGACGGAGTGGGAAAGTGAAGTTATGCTATACGATGAAGCCTATTATGAAGGTCAATGAAGCCTAGTATGAAGATCACTTATTTTATAGGTGCTTGGTGAATGGAGTAATATTTTGGGCACATTGGTATTCTTTGCGATCATCATCTATAATTTGAGTCAGAAGAATCCTGACCAGGCATTTTTTTAAATGGGTTTAACAACTGCCTTTTTTTAAACAGTCTGGAACACAACCAGATTGAAGCGATTTATTAACTATAGTTAATGATGAAAAAATGGTGTTATTAATTGCTTTAAAAAAGGCAATAGGAGAATTGATGGAGGGACAATACACATTGTTCATGGAGGAAATAATTTTGGATATTTCATTAAAATATGATCAAATTGAACGAGAGAGAGAGAGAGGATCATTATACCAAGGAGCAACATTGGCAAAAGTCAAAACTGAGGTTCTCAACTTTTAAGGAGAAAAATTTTAAAAAGGCTTTGGCGATGGCATATCAGTAGGAGATGGGCAGGATTTCATGGTACAGGTTAGATTTATAGACCATACGCCTGATTTTTTTCAGCATAAAAATGCTTTATAGCTTCTAATGTTTTTGATTGATACCTAGCCAGTAAAAGTCTGAAATTAGATACACTTATGGTTGATGGTGTGCTTCTAAACCCCACTCCGGAACACCTCTAAACTGGCTCTTTTTTTCTTTTTTCCCCTCTTGAGATTTATGCATGATACTGAAATACACACGTGCTTTCAAGGTTTATAAAATATCATCTACACCCATAACTGCTACTTACGTGAGCATATACTATTATTACACACACAACTTCCACACAATTCTTTGAAAATTGCCTCCATAAAACCAGCCCCTCTAGGCTTTAATGCAAGGAATTGCTTCCTCCTGTAATGGACAAATGGCCACACTGAAATTGATACTACTTTTCAGTGTTTTTTTAAGTATGTTTAAATACATTGAGCTACAGAAAATATATTGGGAAAACTTGTGTTAAGTGTGCAGTTCATATCTGGAAACCTATCTGTCAGAATTAAGTATTGTACTTTGATGAAACCTTTATAACCGTTAGAAGTACAATATGCAACCATCATAATCTAAAAATATCAAGAGTGCTAGTCTTTCTATTGCTCACAGATGATTAATTAAAATGGTTATGCAAAATTAGTGAAATAAGACTATGGAAGAAATGTCAGTTTCTCTTTTTTTTTTTTATTATTTTTTAATGTTTAAATAGCTTTAATTTGTTTCAAATGTTTTAATTTATATTTAAAATTTGTTGTAAACCGCCTTGAGCAGCTATATCAGTCTGATTGGTGTGGTATATAAGTAATAAATTAAATGAAATTATGACAATACACACTATCTGTGTAGGACTATAGGATGCTTTGTGTTGTAATTTCATCATTTCATAAGCATTCATTGCTATTGTCTGAGCAGCTGTGTATGTTTTCCATATAAGTAGATTTTATGTCTTTTATGGTAAAATGTTAACTTTTGTAACAATATGAATTTAATCTCTACTAGGTCGAGAGCTGTGAGAGCAGCTCCCACAGCATGGATGAGGTGTCTCTCAGTGAATTTGGAGAGTGGACTGAAATTCCTGGTGCCCACCACGTCATTCCTTGTGGCTTTATCAAGATTGTGGAGATCTTAGCCCATTCCATCCCAGAATCTGTGGTTCAGCTCCGCAAACCTGTCAAGTGCATCCACTGGAACCAGTCCATCAGCAAAGAGATTGAGCAGGTGGCCGACCATAACAGTGACCAGACTGAGGAGAAGGCCTACCCAGTTGTCGTGGAGTGTGAAGACTTCGAGTTTATCCCTGCCGATCACGTCATTGTGACCATTTCACTTGGGGTCCTGAAGAAATACCATGATACTATGTTCCATCCTGGCCTCCCTGCCGATAAAGTGACAGCCATACAGAAACTTGGGATCAGCACCACCGACAAGATCTTCCTGGAGTTTGAGGAGCCTTTCTGGAGTCCGGAGTGCAACAGCATCCAGTTTGTCTGGGAGGATGAGGCGGAGAGCGAGAGTCTAACTTATCCCGAGGAGCTGTGGTATAAGAAGATCTGCAGTTTTGATGTCCTTTACCCTTCTGAGCGCTACGGTTATGTGCTGAGTGGCTGGATCTGTGGCGATGAGGCTCTGATCATGGAAAAGTACGATGATGAAACTGTTGCAGAAACCTGCACTGAGCTACTGCGTAAGTTTACAGGTTGGTATTTCCCTTCTTCCTTTCTTTGGATTTCTTAAAATAGAAAGGGAAGACATCAATTTGTATGATAAAACTTCAAAAACATCCTTGACTTAGGGGCCGATATACTGACCTGTGTCTGGCTTTGCCGGAAAAGGCTGATTATCGTAAGAAGGGTTTGTTTTGGGTTTTTTTTTTGTGATACTGCTCATTTAAATATTATGGACATGAGATTTGCTCATTTATTTTGTGATAAAGTCAGCGCAAAATTGTGGAATTTGTTTAAAAAAAAAAGTAACTGTACCTTTCTAAGATAATTGTTTCATAAAAAAACACTGAATTGTGTAATTTTGCTGTCAAAATTGCAATAGTGAATGTAAAAATTTTCAAACTCAGTTACACATTTTGCCAATTTTGTATATGTTGTCGCATTCATGAAGGCATTTGACATTAGTACATAACCCTCTTCACATGGTTACCAACCAGACATGTCAAAACATAAATGATAGTTTTGTTCCCCCACGTGCCGGTATAAAGTTATTTTGATTATTTTCAGTAGATTTTCGTCTTTTTTTGAGACAAATGCTTGGAAGAAAGCCAAACTTTATCAACTTGCAAGTGCAGATTATCTGGGAACTTAGGAGCCAATTCTTCTTTACTTGATGGAAAAATTAGACTGAATAAAGTTTCAAAAAGCCACAGAGAACTATTACTGTAAGGGTAGTACTGAGGAAATCTGGATAATAGGGTTTGAGAATCCCTGACCCAAGGAGCTTTCAATTTAGGAGCTACATATGTATATTTTCATCTTGGTTTCTTGCTCATAACCTCAGGATAGCAGGGTGATTCAAGTTCCCTTGTTGGCTGGAATCTAAAAGACTTCCTTGCAAGGCTGAACCATATTCTGCAGGATTCTCCCTTAGGCATCAAGACCTTCATTCTTGGTGGTTGTTTGTTTTTTGTTTTTGTTTTTTTTATTATTTTATTTTTCCAGGAACTTATCAATAGTGTTAAGAACAAAAATGAGAAATCTTCAGTGGCCATTGTGCTTTCCCACACTGAACCAATAGCTACATCCCTCACTCTGATCTGAACTAAATATTTTATTTATGTATTAAACATTCTTATATTCCTCAGTTTCCATGCAAATCTCAACACGGATCACAAGGTAACATGCATAAATAAAACACAGTAAACAAAATTGACATATCAATAAATAAAATATAGTCATAAGCTTCAGCTTTGGATTGCTTCTTTGAATATTTCAGCTTCACTGTTAAGAAAAATAATGGCATCTTTCCTGTGCAGGCCTTTGCAACAGCCAAGAAAGCAAATAGAAAGCTAGGGATTATTAGGAAAGGAATGGTAAATAAAACAGACTATCATAATGCCTCTGTATCGCTCCATGGTGCGATCTCATCTTGAGTATTGTGTGCAGTGCTGGTCACCACATTTCAAAAAAGATATAGCATAATTGGAAAAGATCAGAGAAGGGCAACCAAAACGATAAAGGGGATAGAAAAATTTACCTATGAAAGGCTAAAGAGGTTAGGTCTCTTCAGCTTGGAGAGCTGAGGGGAGATATGATAGAGGTCTATAAAATGAGTGGAATAAAACGAGTAAACGTTAATCGGTTGTTTATTCTTTTGGAAAGTACAAAGACTAGGGGACTCACAATGAAGTTACTAGGTAATGTTAAAACTAATAAGAAAATATTATTTTATGCAATGCATAATTAAGCTCTGGAATTTGTTGCCAGAGGATGTGGTGAAAGCTATTAGTGAAGCTGCATTTAAAAAGAGTTGGACAAGTTCCTGGAGGAAAAGTCATTAACAATTATTAAGGTAGAGTTGCAGAAATCCACTGCTTATTCTTGCGATAAGCAGCTTGGAATCCATCTATCCACTGGGATCTTGCCAGGTACTTGTGACTTGGATTGGTCTGACCCAGTATGGCAAGTCTTATGTTTTTATATTCTTATGTTCTGCTGATAGTTTGTTTCATATGAGCAAACCAAGTAACAATCAGATAAAATTGTAGATTTCCCCTGCTCATTTTTTTTCTTGCTCTTTTTTTACATCCATTTGTCCCTCAGTTTTGACTCCATATCATCCTCAAAATGTCATATCAGATATTTCCAGCATTGTTGAAAAGGGGTCTAAGTTGCATTAAGTTTCACTTAATATTCTTAGCTGGCTGAATGTTCTTCAGGCTGAAAGAGATCTAAGCATCATAGTGGATAATACATTGAAATTGTCTGCTCAGTGTGCTCTGGCGGTCCAAAAAGTAAACAGAATGTTAGGAATTATTGGGAAGGGAACAGCAAATAAAATTGTGGATGCCATAATGCATCTGTATCAATCCATGGTGCGTGTACACCTTGAATACTGTGTGCATTTCTGGTCACCACATCTAAAAAAAATATATGTAGTTGCATTGGACAAAGTACAGAGAAGGGCGACCAAAATAAGGGGCATAGAATGGCTCCCCTATGAGGAAAGGCTAAAGAGGTTAGGGCTATTCATTTTGGAGAGGAGAAGACTGAGGGGGTGAAATAAGTTATTTACTCACTCAGATAATAGGACTAGGGGGCACTCCATGAAGTTAGCAAGTAGATCATTTAAAACAAATCAAAGAAAATTCTTTTTCACTCTGCGCATAGTTAAGTTCTGGAATTCATTGCCAGAGGATGTGGTTACGGCAGTTAGAGTAACTGGGTATAAAAAGGTTTGGATAAGTTCCTAGAGGAAAAATCCATAAACTGCTATTAATTAATAAGCAATAGTAGCTTCAGAACTATTTAATGTTTGGGTACTTGTGACTTGGATTGGCCACTGTTGGAAACATGATGCTGGGCTTGATGAATCCTTGGTCTGACCCAGTATGGCATGTTCTTATGTAAATGGGCGCTCTGATGAAATTCAAATATTTTGAAAATCATTGCCCCTCGGTTGAAATTCAAATATTTTGTGGCTGCCCTCTTTCAAAACATCTGGAAATAGCTGGTCCCACACTTCTTTGATGCCCATCCAATGTTTGTAGGTTTCTCCGTTAAGGCCAGTCCAAGATGCTCTTTCTAGTCCAGGCAAAACTTGGCCATAAAGCCATATTGAATGCACATGGCAGTAATGACCTGAAAGAAATGATGCAAACATCCTCTTAGTAAGTGCTGATATAGCCCTTCCCTTGCATAGTGTGCAGTAGCCTCACACTCTGCATAACAGATAACTTTGTTTTTCAAATTATCTTTCTGTTCTGTGAAGAATTATGAAGAGCTTATCTAAACTGACACTTGCTATTGTTTTATTCTTTGACCAGTATGTCCCAAACTTATGTGACCTTGTAGCTGTGAGTCCCTTTTACTTATCACTTGCAAATTAAATTTTTTTTTGTCAAAGAGTTTTTTAGTTTTCACAGTCCAGGAAGTGGCCCTTCTCCATTGGTCTTACTGTCCAAATGACTATCCAGGTTCTAAACGTGGCAAATCACTGCTGGTTACTCCCAGGTGCAGCACTTTCTCTTTCGGGGCTGGTCTGTTTTGGATCTCTGTAGCAGTGACTCTGATCATAGGTGCCAGCGATGTGGGTGCTGAGTCACCTCTGATGTTGTTGTCTCCTGTGCTCCTGCTGCTTGGGAACTAAGACCTCTGTGCTGCAGGCAGCAGGGGGGGGCAGGTAGGCAGCACTTTTGTCTCCTCTGCTGCTGCTGTTCCCACTCCCCCCCCCCCCCCCTGCAGGCTGTTGGCTGGCTGTGGAATGTCTGAGAGGTACAGCAGTATAGGACAGACAGGCTTCCAGCCTTTGGTTTGCCCTAAGGTACCTATGGAGATGGAAGAAACCACTGATAAGCGATACAAGGAAAAGGCAATGAGAAAGATAAGGATAGAGGTCTGTGCTGGGAGAGGAGATAAGGGAATGCTGGCCAGGAAATGGGAAGATTGCTTATAAAAAGGGGTATATATATTTTCACCGCCAACCCCCCACCTTGAAAGTGTGGCATGTAACTGGCAGTATGAGGGATTATTGTATCATGTAGTTCTGATGTATTTTATTATGCTTATTGATGTATTATGTTAACATATTTTACTACTTTTACATGTAAACTGTTTTGGGTCCCCTTTTTTGGCAGGGAGGTGGTACATAAGCCAAAAAATAGAATAGGATACTGACTGGGAGAGAATATACTGCTGGGGAGGTCTGGAAGAGGGGCTGATAGTGGGGCTGTGGGAGAAGGAGAGGAATAGACACAGGCTGTGAGGGAGAGAGGAGGTAAGAGGGTTGGGGGTGGGGACATGGTCTGTGAGAAAGCAAAAGGGGATACAAGCTTGGAGAGAAGACATAGGATGTGAGAAGTGTAAACTGGGATGAAGGGTTAAGGAAAGGGTATTTAAGAGGGTGAAGAGGACTGGGAAAGTTGCTGTTTGGGACAAAGGTGGAATGATAGGGGAGATAAACCCAAGAGAAGGTTTGTGAGAGAAGAGGGGGATTATGGTGGAGGGAAGAGGCATGAAGGGGTGAGAGGAGGGATGGAAGTGACAAACCAGTGAGCTGTGGAGAGACAGCCAGCATATAGAAAGAGATTTACACATGCAGGAAAAATATCAGGCATGATAAAGAAATGAGGAAGACGTGAAAATAAGTTTAGGAAAAATAAGGAATGAGATAGCAAGAGAGAAAACTAAGAGAAAGCCAAGAGTAAGCAGAGACACTAGATAGATTCAAACTACAAAACAAGGATTGGAAAATGGTTTATCTGAAGTTTAGTGAAGATTTCTGGGTTAGTTGGGATAGGGCAAAGATGAGGTTAGGTGGTATCTGGCATTTCCTTTCAGCACTGCAGTCACCAGGGAAAATATTTTACTAAAAGGATGGGGAAGGGGGAGGATGTTATGGCATGTGATGCTATGACTTGGAAATCTATTTTCCTCTGGGCAGTTCTGGTCTTGACATGGGCTGCAATCCGGGCTTGATTTGAGGAGTAATGGAGGGGAATTCCATTCCCCTTGTTCAAAAATAATAAAAAAATTATTCCCTTGTAGTATCCCACAGAAGACGGCAGTTATCTTGGGGGTTTCTGAGCTGAGTGTGGGAAGCACCACATACAGCTGTGGCCCTGGAGCTGGGGAGATACTGACTGATGAGCTGCCAGGGTTCAGGGCATGCAGGTAGCAGTGTCTTATACGGACTCTACAGGAATGGGACTGACTCTGGCTTGGAATCTGTGAGTGCTGGGAGAAGGGCTGCCAGAGTTTAGGAGGCAGGAACAATTCCAGAAGAAAAATAAAAGATGCCTGGGCTGAGCAGGGAAGTGATCCAATCCTGAGGAGGAGGGATCGCAAATTAAGGGTTGGATTGAGCCTGCCATTGAAGGGAAGAAGCTCAACATGCAAGGCAAGTGCATCCCATTAGGCTGGGTGCTGACCATTAGGGGGCTCTGAAGAGCAGCCATGTGAGGCCGCAAGCAGAGCCTATCTCGCTCGCGGCAAAAAGGAGCAAAGCACGGTGGATGTACAGAGAGGAGCCAGGGGAAGCAGACAGGTGGGTCCCTGGGAATAAAGAGTCCGCATACAGCGGCACGATGGAGGGGGATGGCGAGACAGGGGAGGGTGGGCAGAAGGTTCATCTAGGGCACCTAATACCCTTGCACCGGCTCTGCTAACATGCTGAGGAGGGGTGACGGGTGGGGAGCAGTGAAGAGTGGTGAATCAAGCCAGCAGAAGAGAGGACCTGGCTAACAGGCCGATACAGTAAGGAGCGGTAGGAAGAGCTGCGTTAGTGCCGGGCGCACCCGCGGTTGCCGCACGCACAGTCCAGCTCACCTACTGCTCGATATTGTATGTAAATAGCTTGCAAATGCAAGCTGCGTCTAAGAAGCGTTCGTGAAGCGTTAGGCCCGCGCAACCCATTTTACTGTATAGAACGCTATACAGTATCCTGGGTGCGCTGGCCTAACGCTTCATGGACACGCTGGTATCTGTCATTTCAAATGACATTTGAAATGACAGGTACCAGGAAGTGGACGGTTCTCCTACGCTCGGGATTGCCAGTCCTCTCTCCTCTCCTCCCGAAGCAAGCAACGAAAGCTGAAAAAGCGAAAAAAAAAAAAGTAGCAAGAGAGAGAGGGGAGAGAGGACGGGCAATCCTACGCTCGGGATTGCCAGTCCTCTCTCCCCTCCTCCCGAAGCAAGGCGCGAAAAGCAGCCTTGCTTTTCGGGAGGAGGGGAGAGAGGACTGGCAGTGAAAAGCAACGAAGCGACTTACTTTTTTTGCAGCCCCCCTCCGGAGACGGACATTGGCGAAGACAGACCCCCTGCCTCCAGCTGCCCGCGAAGATGGACGCATCGCACGGGCGAAAGCGGCCCCTGTGAGTGCAATTGGGCCGCTCAAGATGTGACGTCACGACGTTTGGCGTCACGGCATGCGACGTCGTCTTGAGCGGCCAATTGCACACACAGGGGCCGCTTTCGCCCGTGCGATGCGTCCATCTTCGCGGGCAGCTGGAGGCAGGGGAGCCGCGGTCCCTCGTCGCCGATGTCCGTCTCTGGATGGGGGCTGCAAAAAAAGTAAGTCGCTTCGTTGCTTTTCACTGCCAGTCCTCTCTCCCCTCCTCCCGAAGCAAGGCTGCTTTTCGCGCCTTGCTTCGGGAGGAGGGGAGAAAGGACTGGCAATCCCGAGCGTAGGATTGCCCGTCCTCTCTCCCCTCTCTCTCTTGCAACTTTTTTTTTTTTTTCGCTTTATTGATTTTTTTTCCGCTTTCGTTGCTTCGGGAGGAGGGGAGAGGACTGGAGCTGCCCCGGAGACCGGCACCCATGGACGCGGCCAGGGCAGGTGAGCGGGGGCTGGGGGAAAGTTTGCCGCCTATCCTTACCCCTGCCTCTAACGCAGGGGTAAGGGTAGGCGGTAAGTTAGCAGGTTAAACGCGCGGCAAAACGGCAAGGTAAAAAAGCGATAGTCGGGGCGCGCGTTACTGAATGGGAGGGAATAGCTAATCCGATCGTTTACATGTAATATACATGCCGCGGGCGGAAGGGGTTACCCCGTGATTTAAGGACGCGGTAAGAGTAGGTTAAAGGGGATTGTGTATCGCAGGAAGGGCTAACGCGGCCGAAAAGTGAGTAGAAAGCGGGTTAGGAGCAGGGTAACCGCGGCCGCACTTTACTGTATTGACCTGTGTGGAAGGTGAGGAGTAGCCTCCTTAGAAAATGGAAAAGACCTGAGAACTTGTCATCTCTCCTGGTTCTTACCTTTTGTGTCTGTTTCACCTTGATTTACTTATTACTTAGGCTCACACCTGCTCCAAAGTCTAGTCCGGCGGTGAAGGGATATCTTACTGCCTGCTGCACAGCAGCAGGACATCTTTATTTATTTATTTAAAAACTTTTTTATACCGGCATTAGTGGGTACATCATGCCAGTTCACATTGTAACTGGAGAAAGGAAAAGAAATACATCAAACAAGGGCGAGGGGAGAGGGATGAAAGGATAGAGAGGAGAAGGAAGGATTAAACAGCAGAATAGTCATTAACAATGTAAGGTAATAATAATAAAAGCTCGTATAGTGACAAATAATACTGTCACTTTAGCGGGTGACTGGGTAAACGCACTGCATGTAGGGTCACCACCTTTCAACTGTGAAACTCCAGACCCTAAGAGGAGCTGAGTAAACATTTTGCTGACCGTGTCCTTCCAGATCCACACATGACTGTTACTGCTGCCCTGCCTTAGGAAATGTGCATTTGATTTGAGGGAGAATCACAAATACTTGTCATTTATCAGTGTCACATAAACTTTCTAATAACTCACTGTACACTTAGATGTGAATTTTCAAAAGATGCATGCGTAAAATAGCATGTACATGAATTTATGCTATTTTTAAAAAACGCAACTCACGCAGTATATCGGGGATCGTGTGTAAACTTGCATGTGTTTAAAAAAAAAAAAAAGGGGGGGGTGGGGCAGGCTAGTGCCAGGAAGAGGGCCCAACAGTTACATGGAAAAGTTGGTATTTTACAACCTGCAAAGTGATGCGCATAAGTCTTTTATTCGCGTGTCCTGGATTTACCCCTGCTAATTATCTGGTGTAAATGATCGTAAACATCTTAAAACTCACAACACGACTGGTGAAATAGGGGGACTTCAGGCTGAAGAGCCAGAAGGGTCTTCGTGAGCTGCAGATGGACTGGGTGAACTGGTAGACTAATTGGTGAAATTGGTAATTTCGTTGCCGTTCATGTTATAAAATCCCCTGACTTGCACGTGTAAAAGCAGACGCATGGGGGTAAATGTTTAAGTAACGCGAAAAAAAAAAATCTATTCACATATCCCCTTAAAATTCAAAGTACAAATACACGGGTATATCGTTTGCGCACACTTACCCAGCTAAATTCCGACTTAATCCGGTTAAATAGTGACTTTTGCACTACTTGGACCGATTCAAGCTTATCCATATAAATAGCGCTTTTGTTTTAGACATATTTGGCTATCTTACGTACCCGAATAAGTCGAAATAGCGCTAATCGGAAGGACAAGTAGTGCTTTTCAGACTTGAGTTCCAATATTTAGCTGCATAAATCGGAACATATCTGGGTAAATGCTGCTGCTTTTCCAGATAAATCCGAATTTGCACTGGTCGTGGTTTTCACATGCACAAGCATATGTGCGCACATAAGTACCCGTATTTCATAACCTGCGCATGTCATTTACATGCAAACGCACACAGGAAATGGAGCAAAGGTGGAAAATAGAGCTAAGTATAAAAAAAAAAAAAAATGTAGGATTTGGTTTTTAGCTCAGTGATGCAGTTAAATTCTAAAGCCGTCCCCTCCCTTGCCTGCTTTCTGTGTAGTTGTATCGCAGAGGTGACTGCATGCTGAAGCAATTCAAATTTCAGAGCCAATTTTGAAATCGGACATGGGGTGAAACATGATGGTTACAATGCGAGTTATGAGGAGGAGGAGGATTATCAACTTTGCATGGGCCCTTATTCTGCTGATTTTCTTTAATCTTTCTGGTTAAAATAGGAAATCCAAACATTCCAAAACCTCGGAGGATTCTGCGGTCATCATGGGGCAGTAATCCCTACTTCCGTGGATCCTATTCTTACACTCAAGTTGGGTCTAGTGGAGCTGATGTGGAGAAACTCGTTAAACCGCTGCCTTACACTGAAAGCTCCAAAACGAATGTAAGTACCTCCTGACATTCCAGCTGCTAAGTGGCTGGAATAAAGGGAGTAGTTAAACTGGCTGATCTAAAGCTAAATTCCATGCTTAAGAACTCCTGTTCGATGCACATTCATTTTATCATACCTTCTTTTCGAAGAATTTAATGTGCTCCTTTTTATTGGCATGTACCAAGGAAGTAAGGGAAGCACACGCAATGCCCCCAGTGTGTTTCAGAAATCAGGACTGAGGCTGGAGACTATAGGAAACATGCAAATGGAGTTTACAGTTGGGGCAGTTGCTCTCCTCCTTTCTTAGACAGCTTGCTTGGAGCCTGAACCTGTGACCCTTGGCAGCTTGCTGGTGCTATTACCAAGATCTGGGGTGGAGCATACGTAAACTCATAGCAAACACAAACAGATCCTGGTCTGGATTGCTGGAATATGTCTCTCTCAAGTGCATGACAGCACTTTGAGTCTTGTTTTGAGGGACCTGGGAAAGAGGCTAGGGTAACCTGTCACAGGGGCCGATGCAAAACTATTCGCGGAAAGCGGGTGCTGACTTTTCAGCGTCCGCTTTCTTAACACATGCATGGCGCCCGCAAAGGGGGGCACTATGCAATATTTAAATTAGGGGGTCGCGGCTGCCGGTTAGGAAAACCAATGCTGGTAAACTCTCCGTCAGTTTTCATAACCTGCCTATCTGCCGAGTTGTTTGTTTATTTTTTTTAATTTAAAAAAAAAAAGTACAGAAAAGCAGGTTTTTCTGCTTTTCTGTACTTCTTTTCAAAGCGCTCAGCTATAAATGCCTGCTCCAGGCAGGTGTTAATATCTGAGCGATAAATGTGCGTCTGAGATGCACATTTATCTTTTTGCACTTGGAGTGAATGAGTAATAGCCTCATTCACATGCATTTGCATATGAGCACTAACTCCTTCACTCCGTGTCCGTGTGTTAAATAGGCGCTAATCCTCCTATTGCGTTAGGGGGTGGATTAGCGCCTATTTAACCTGCTTCCGACAGTGGGTTAAACAGTGCGCTCGGCTGAGCGCACTGTATTGCATCGGCCCCACAGATAGCAGCTACCAACAGTAGGTGCAGACATTTCTGTCATGATCCAGCGATTCTCCTTTGTCTTCAGATGGAAAGCTGAGAGCCATGTCTCTAGCTCTGGCACTAGTATCGCCTCTTCCAGATTAAATTCCTTGCCATAAGTCATGTCACACCCTTAAAGAGGCAATATTAATGCACTGCCTAATCACCGATAGTACTCTGTAGCAAAGGAGTCAATTAGGAGAGGGAGTGGAAAGGACAAGGAAAGGGTTACAGAAATGATTCCTGTTTCAGCAGCATCCTGTTGATAGGATCATTTTATCTGATTCCAAGGATGTTTTTAATAGGAGTCATCTGTATTACAATAGTGGATAAAGACCTTGTACACACCTACAGAGTAGTGTCACATTGAATGGGGGCAGGGGAGGGGGTGGGGAAAGCCATTGTGTTCATGTTGGAATAGGTGTACCTCACAGGCGGTTTAAGGCACTCATTAAAACTCTGGGTATAAGAAGGCCAAAGTATCCATTTATATATGTAAACACATGCTACATCAAGTGATGGTGCTCTCTGAAACGGTAACTTTTAAAGACTTCCACGTGACCCCAAATATGTGCGCATATGGGCATGCGGAGATCTACCATAGTATTTGATAATTTGCGCATATCTGTACTTTGGCTTTTGTAATCCAAATGCATGACCCTGCATTTTTTTTTTTTTTTTTTTAGAATTAAATTTTAACTGCTAAATTCTAGACCATTTTTCAGGCTGCACTAGATACTCTCTTCATGTTTTCACACCTTCCTGGTTGTTTATTCTTTTGCAAATTTTGGTAGTATCTGCAAAAAAGCAATCCTTTCCTGATACCTCTTCTGCAGTATTGCTGCAAAAATGTTAACCAGAGCCAGACCTAGGACTGATTCCTGCGGCACACCACTGGTACGTGACCTCCCCCCCCCCCCCCCCCCCCCCCATTTTCCTTGGATTGTACTCCATTTACCTTACACTTTGTCGCCTCCCACTCAACCAGTTTCTAACCTAGTCAGTCACTATAGGACCCATATCTAGGAGCTCTATTGGTTCCACATTGACACTGTTCATAAGTAGTCTAAGGTTTTGCTAGAATCCATGTTATATCTAGCGTCCTTTGCTGATCCAGCTCTCTGGTTACCCAGTCAAAGAAACTGAGTAGATTCATTTGACAATACCTACCTCTGGTAAAATCTTGCTGCCTCGGATCCTGTAAACTCTTGTATTCCAGAAACTGCACTAACCTCTGTTTTAGCAGCGATTACCACCCTGTGTTTTTTGTTATATTAACTCTCATTGCTAAGTCTTCTCTCATTAGTGTTAATTTTATATTTATACACCGTTCAATGTAACATGTTGTTTGTATATGTAAACCGGAGTGAAGGCAACTCTGCTATACCTCGGTATATAAAAAATACTAAATAAATAAATACTCCAATCAGACTAACCAGACTCTAGTTCACAGCCTCATACTGTGCAGAGGAACCACTTCTGCCCGCCTCCAGTCCTCTGGAACCGCTTTTGAGTCTAAAGAGTTTTTGAAAAAGTCAGCAGAGTTGCCAGAACCTCCTTAAGTTCCCTTAATACTCTTGAATGTATCCCATCCTGCACTATTGCTTTATCTAGTTTTAGTTTTGCTAGCTCCATGAACAGAATCTTCTGAAACTGAGGTCTACCTTACTTCCATTCCATAGTATCTGTGACAAGTCCTTCCTGAATGAACACCGGACATAATTATTTAACAATTACACTTTCTTGCTGTCACCTCTGATTTTACGATCCCACATATCAAAAAATGTCTCTTTTTTTCCCCCATAATATTTTCTTTAATTTGCATTTTCTCTCTCTTGACTGCTTTTCCAGACATTGTTGCCTGCCTTTCTCTTTCTGAGATCTTAGAGTTTATGAATGTGAACCTTCTTTTTTTTTTCCCTTTTCCAACCACTTTTTTAGGAAACCATAGACGCCTCTTTTTATTCCTCTTATCTTTATTTACTTTCGTAACAAAAAGAAAATAACTTTCAAACTCCATGCGACTCCATATAAGCACATACATGGCCGTGCTGAGATCTGCTAAGTGTTTTATAACCTGCATAGATCAGGTACGGGCAGAATATAACATATGGGAATGTCTACCCCCCAACATATGCGCATATGTTTGGTTATGTGTGAATACCTGCAATGTATGGAAAACACATACCTTTCCTACCTATTTTATAAACATATGCATGTATATTTTACATGCAAAAAAATAGAACTTGTTCAATTAAAATTTTGATTTATACGCAGAAGTCTGTATATTTTAAAACTTGTGTGTCTAATTGAAATCACCAGTTTGCCAATACCTCCTCCAGTTCACCCATTCCTTCTCCAGGGCACCAAGACCCTCCTAGTTCTTCACCCCAGTTCAGCCAGACTTCCCACTCAACCAATAGCAGACAACAGATGATAGGGATGTGCAGAGCAAAATTTTATGTTCATATTTTTTATGTCCGAAAGGGGGTCCCACTTGCGGCCAATATGGACATAAAAAAAATCCAATGAGTTGGGTATATGTACATATGTGCAAAAAAAAAATTAAACCCCCTCACCCTCCTTAATCCCCCCCCAGACTTACCACAACTCCCTGGTGATCGAGCGAGGAGTGAGGACGTCATTTCTGCAATCCTTGGCGAGAAGCATGTGACGTCGGTGGCACGTCGAGTGACGCGGCGTCACGTGATTCCCGGCAAGTTCGCGCCGGACGGCTCGTTCGGCCCAAAAAGAACTTTTGGCCAGCTTGAGGGGGTCAGGAGGCCCCCCCAAGCTGGCCAAAAGTTCTTTTTGGGCCGAACGAGCCGTCCGGCGCGAACGAGCCGGGAATCACGTGGCGCCGCGTCACTCAGACGCGACGTCACGTGATTCCCGGCAAGTTCGCGCCGGACGGCTCGTTCGGCCCAAAAAGAACTTTTGGCCAGCTTGGGGGGGCCTCCTGACCCCCTCAAGCTGGCCAAAAGTTCTTTTTGGGCCGAACGAGCCGTCCGGCGCGAACTTGCCGGGAATCACGTGACGTCGGCGTCACGTGATTCCCGGCTTGTTCGCGCCGAACGAGCCGTCCGGCGCGAACTTGCCGGGAATCACGTGACGTCGCGTCTGAGTGACGCGGCGCCACGTGATTCCCGGCTCGTTCGCGCCGGACGGCTCGTTCGGCCCAAAAAGAACTTTTGGCCAGCTTGGGGGGGTCAGGAGGCCCCCCCAAGCTGGCCAAAAGTTCTTTTTGGGCCGAACGAGCCGTCCGGCGCGAACGAGCCGGGAATCACGTGGCGCCGGCGTCACTCGACGTGCCGCCGACGTCACATGCTTCTCGCCAAGGATTGCAGAAATGGCGTCCTCACTCCTCGCTCCATCACCAGGGAGTTGTGGTAAGTCGGGGGGGGGGGATTAAGGAGGGTGAGGGGGTTTATATTTTTATTTTGGCTCAACAATCGCGATTTCCAACATATCGAACATATCTATGTTCGATATGTGGGAAATCCGATCGTTTATGTCGAATCAATTTTTTAAGTAAAAAAAAAATATGAGTTGCGTTTTACTAATGCGGTCAATCCGAATGCACACCCCTAACAGATGAATCTGATATTAAGTGCTCTTGATAATTAGCAGCTGTAAAATTGTGTGAATAAGTTGCCTAATGTGTTTGTGTAAATCTTTTATAAAATAGGAACTTATATACATGCCTCTTGGCCCTGTCCAGGAATATGCCTGGACCGCCGTTTTTTTGCACAGGTAAATGTGTGAACGAAACCGAAAATACACTCATAATTTTGATGATTATAAAATTGCATATGTGTACATATGCTAATCTTACATTCGGAACTCCTTTGAACATTCACCCCGAAGGTTTGTTGCCCTTACAATATGTATCATTTTGCTTATTCTGATATTGGAAATATTGAAGACAACACTGTGCCACAGTGATGTACATATTTAAATTTCCCTATATTAACATACTGTACTGATTTCTCCATCCAATGTTGCATAAACCTCAAACTATATCAAATTCTTAGATAAAAACATTCTTTGAACTACTAAACATTTTGTAAAGGCAACACAAAGGTAAAATTCCTTCATTAGTTTACACGAGACCTGTTTCCTTAAGACATTTTAGCATGCATCACCAATCACATATGGACCACAAAAGGGTCTCTAGAGCTATCAGCAAAATTTTGAGTTCAGTTTCTTAGAAGCTTTTGGACCTATCCATGTGAACTCTGATGATAACAAGTTCAAAAAACATCACAAAGATGGGAAAGCAAACACTGCTTGTTCAACTTGAAATACACCCAACACGAGTGAAGTTCTGCTTGAGTTTTCAGTACCACTGGTCAGCTTTGAAGCTTTCACTGGAAACGCACAAACTAAACCACGCTCTTATAGACTATAGCAGGGGTGGGCAATTCCGGTCCTCGAGGGCTGCAAACCAGTCGGGTTTTCAGGATATCCTTAATGAATATGCATGAGAGAGACCTGCATACACACTGCCTCAGTTGTATGCAAATCTATTTCATGCATATTCATTAGGGGTATCCTGAAAACCCGACTGGTTTGCAGCCCTTGAGTACCGGACTTGCCCACCCCTGGACTATAGGATTGCATCCTAGCATGATTATTATGTAAGAAAAGCAGAAGGCAAAAAAAAAAGATATTCAGATTTGTTACTACTGCACACAATTTAATAATGGATTTTCTACTGTTTCCCAATGTAATGGCAGTGTAGTTATTCTTCTTTCATTAACATGTGGGTTTGCATAAACATGCCTGTTCTGATGCCCATTGTCAGTAAGTATGGCAACAGTGAGTCAGCATGAGACAAAGTAGAAATGGTAATGGTCTGTAGTAACTAAACAAGAGTTTCTGGTCAAATTCTTAGTACTGAAAATCGAAGCAATGCTAAACATAAGATTTGAACAAGACAGGGAGTAGTAGGTAGTGAGCTTCTAAAAGAACTGTATTGCAAAATTCTGTATAAAGCAGAAATTCACTATAGCAGGGCTTACCAGACTTGTCCTAGTGACCCCGCAGCCAGTCAGTTTTTCAGGATATCCAAAATGAATATGCATAAACATTTATATACATTGGTGACTCAATAAATGCAAATTTATCTCATGCATATTAAGAACATAAGAAAATGCCATACTGGGTCAGACCAAGGGTCCATCAAGCCCAGCATCCTGTTTCCAACAGTGGCCAATCCAGGCCATAAGAACCTGGCAAGTACCCAAAAACTAAGTCTATTCCATGTAACCATTGCTAATGGCAGTGGCTATTCTCTAAGTGAACTTAATAGCAGGTAATGGACTTCTCCTCCAAGAACTTATCCAATCCTTTTTTAAACACAGCTATACTAACTGCACGAACCACATTCTCTGGCAACAAATTCCAGAGTTTAATTGTGCGTTGAGTAAAAAAGAACTTTCTCCGATTAGTTTTAAATGTGCCCCATGCTAACTTCATGGAGTGCCCCCTAGTCTTTCTACTATCCGAAAGAGTAAATAACCGATTCACATCTACCCGTTCTAGACCTCTCATGATTTTAAACACCTCTATCATATCCCCCCTCAGTCGTCTCTTCTCCAAGCTGAAAAGTCCTAACCTCTTTAGTCTTTCCTCATAGGGGAGTTGTTCCATTCCCTTTATCATTTTGGTAGCCCTTCTCTGTACCTTCTCCATCGCAATTATATCTTTTTTGAGATGCGGCGACCAGAATTGTACACAGTATTCAAGGTGTGGTCTCACCATGGAGCGATACAGAGGCATTATGACATTTTCCGTTTTATTCATCATTCCTTTTCTAATAATTCCCAACATTCTGTTTGCTTTTTTGACTGCCGCAGCCCACTGCACCGACGATTTCAATGTGTTATCCACTATGACACCTAGATCTCTTTCTTGGGTTGTAGCACCTAATATGGAACCCAACATTGTGTAATTATAGCATGGGTTATTTTTCCCTATATGCATCACCTTGCATTTATCCACATTAAATTTCATCTGCCATTTGGATGCCCAATTTTCCAGTCTCACAAGGTCTTCCTGCAATTTATCACAATCTGCTTGTGATTTAACTACTCTGAACAATTTTGTGTCATCTGCAAATTTGATTATCTCATTCGTCGTATTTCTTTCCAGATCATTTATAAATATATTGAAAAGTAAGGGTCCCAATACAGATCCCTGAGGCACTCCACTGTCCACTCCCTTCCACTGAGAAAATTGCCCATTTAATCCTACTCTCTGTTTCCTGTCTTTTAGCCAGTTTGCAATCCATGAAAGGACATTGCCACCTATCCCATGACTTTTTACTTTTCCTAGAAGCCTCTCATGAGGAACTTTGTCAAACACCTTCTGAAAATCCAAGTACACTACATCTACCAGTTCACCTTTATCCACATGTTTATTAACTCCTTCAAAAAAGTGAAGCAGATTTGTGAGGCAAGACTTGCCCTGGGTAAAGCCATGCTGACTTTGTTCCGTTAAACCATGCCTTTCTATATGTTCTGTGATTTTGATGTTTAGAACACTTTCCACTATTTTTCCTGGCACTGAAGTCAGGCTAACCGGTCTGTAGTTTCCCGGATCGCCCCTGGAGCCCTTTTTAAATATTGGGGTTACATTTGCTATCCTCCAGTCTTCAGGTACAATGGATGATTTTAATGATAAGTTACAAATTTTTACTAATAGGTCTGAAATTTCATTTTTTAGTTCCTTCAGAACTCTGGGGTGTATACCATCCGGTATACACAGCCTGAAAACCTGACTGGCTGTAGGGTCACCAGGATTGGTTTGGGAAGCCCTATACCAAGGGTGCCCAACTCTGGTCCTCAAGAGCCACAAACCGGCCAGGTTTTCAGGATATGCAGAAAGAATATGCATGCAATGGAAGCAATGCATATTCATTGTGGATATCCTGAAAATCTGGCCTGTTTGTGGATCTTGAGGACTGGAGTTAGCCATCCCTGCCCTAAATCATTGCCAAGGCCCCCATTTTCCTGTAGAAAGGGCTAGAACGTTCTATAGCAGTCTTCAAGTTCTGCAGCAATTCTGTGGCACATGTATACATTTAAAGAATAGATTTTCAATCAACTTTTGCTCTTTAAAAATTTTAAAAATGTTCCTTTTTAAAATATAATTTGTCCAGCCCATTGTAATAGCATGTAATATCAGAAACTTTGCTATATATAGGTGACAGGCCTATTCTGATTGCTGTGCTGTATTTATGGAACATGCTATTTTTGTGACACGATAAAACTACAGTTTTATCATGACATAGTAAATTCATTATCCAATGACTTAATCTGGTACTTCTGGCAATTTAAGTGTGAAATTGCAGCCATATTCCTTTCTATTAATGCATTTCTGTATTGTAAATGAAACTATCCAGTGACAATATTGATCCAATTTATTTTCTAGTGACTTTTTTTTTTGTGTGTGTGTGTGTATGTGCGTCTTTCCCCCTTCCCTTATCTAGCCTATGCAGGTGATGTTTTCTGGTGAAGCTACTCACAGGAAGTATTACTCCACTACCCATGGTGCTCTGCTTTCTGGCCAGAGAGAGGCTGCTCACCTCATTGAGATGTATCAAGATCTTTTACAGTACAGGAACTGCAAGGCCTAATGATTTGAAGAACACTAACTCGTGATTCCTTTTACAATTGTGTGTTAAATTTTTTTTTTGTTTTTTAATTTTTAATTTAAAGTAGAACAATTTTTATCTTTTTATGAAACCGTCCTAATGATTTTAAAATGTAGGGCCTCTGTAGCTTACTTCATGTACTGTATTGTTAACCGAAAAGGGTGCTCCTCCTGTTGGGTAACCGTTTTGTGTCTGTTTTAATTATGATCACACATTTTGGTGCCTCTTTGATTTTCTGTATTGTAAGTGCCTTCTCTACTAAATACTTTAAAAAAAAACAAAAAAAGACAACGAAAAAGTTGTAGTAATAAAAGTATTTCAAGTTGTAATGTGTGGTTTGTATTAGTGGGCGTGGCTGTACTGTGCTTGACGCTGTTAAAATCAAAGTCCAAATAGGTAAAATCCCTAGTCAGAAATAGTAGTGATCATGAAGTAGAAAGCATGCAGTTCTATGAAATGTATGTGCATGAAAGCAGTACAGAGTTTCCTTAAACTGAGCAATGAAAGAGGAGGCATGTTGTCATGCAGCTTCATCTCCATCTTTCTGTAGCTGGTGCTGTGGATTCCATAACTTAAGTCACCCTAACAGGGTAGTTAGTGGTTCTTATAATATGATTGATTTTTCCCTTTTTTTTCCACTTGATATAAATAAGAAATGCCAGGTTGGGTCAGACCTTTTTGTCTTTTTTGCATTTTACAAAGTATAAACCAGGGCTGGATTTAAAATGGTGGCACCCATAGGCAGTGCCATGGCAGTGGATGCCCCTTTGAAGCTGTGCTGGCACATGGCACTACAGCAAGCAGAAACTGACTTCTCTTTGGCCTGGATATTTCGTACCTTCAAAAATTTGGCACTCTGGGCAATTTCCTATGTTGCCTGTGTCAGAGGATCGCGTGCTGGCAGGCTGCCGGCAGGTGCAAAAGGTTTGGCAATTTGGAGGGGGGATTAGAGTAGGGGGAAGGGGTGGGAAGGTTAGGTTAGGGGGAAGCCTGCGGGCATCGGCGCACGCAAGTTGCACTAGGATGTACCCCCTTACGCACGCCGACCCCCGATTTTATAACATGCGCGCGCACCGGGTAGCGCGTGCACATGTATGCCCGCGCGTAGGTCTGTAAATCTACCCCAAGTCACACTTCACCTTTCCAGTGATATATTTTTATGCAGTGATTGTCTTGCCAATATATAGAATACTCCTCCATTAGAATAAACTTGCTTTTAAACATATGTTGCTTATAATAAATTTGTGATGACCTACCCCCTCCCATCAAAGTTAATTTTGTACACTTTAAAATCATTATCAAGCTTGTTTTATAACATGTTTCTTGGCCCACTTCTCATTCTATTATGAAGGGGAGCCATTATATTAACTATTATAGTACAGTTTTTTATCTAATTAACGGACTGATACAGAAAAACCTGCGGGAGAGCCGGCGAGCGCCCCACTCTCCCGGCGCGCGCCCAGGCCACTCTCCTGGGTGCTCGATTCAGTATCGGCCCGTATGCAAATGAGGGTCTGCGGTAAAAGGAGGCAGCGGTTGTCAGCGGGTTTAACAGCAGATGCTCAATTTTACCGGTGTCTGTTCTCGAACCCGCTGACAGCCACGGGTTCGGAAAACGGCTAAATTGAGCGTCCGTCTTTCAACCCACAGGCTGTGAGCAGATTTAAATTTTATTTTTTTTAAATTTTTGATTTTTTGTTTTGTTTTTGGGGCCTCTGACTTAATATCACTATGATATTAAGTCAGAGGGTGTACAGAAAAGCAGTTTTTTCTGCTTTTCTGTACGCTTTCCCGGTGCCGGCTAAAATTTGGCAGGCGTTAATTTCTGAAAGTAAAATGTGCGGCTTCACTGCACATTCTATTTTCTGTATCGTGCGGGAATGACTAATAGGCCCATCAACATGCATTTGCATGTTGCGGGCACTATTAGTTTCGGGGGGGTTGGCAGCGCGTTTTCCACGCGCTATTACCCCTTACTTTATAAGAGTTAAGAATAGCACGTGGAAAACGCGTGGCCAAACAGGGGCTAACAGTGCACTCTGTCTGAGCGCACTGTACTGAATCGGCCTGTTAGTGGGTGAAGGTCAGACAGGGAGCCAGCAGCAGTTCAAGTATGAGAGCACCTCACATCTTAATAGGAGTTTGTACATCAGGACCAGACTAAACCACAATCCACCCTCACAAACTGTTAATAGAAGTAATGACTGGAGCTTTTCTTTGTAGTTGCAGATGAAAGGGATTATTGATTATTCAACCATGCAGTGGCCTGCTATTCTTTTGACAAAATGCCATGTGTTGCATTCTGGGAATGATGCCATTGGGGAAATGACTAGCCCCAAATGATAACGGTTTTTACTGGGAGAATAAAGGCAATAGATTGCTTACAGCATAAATTGCATGTAGCACAGTCCAAGAAAATGCTGCAGATTCCCAGTGGGCATCCTGTGAGTGCCTGCAAGTCACTTTGTTATTGTACGTGGAACTCCCTGGGTTTGCCACAGATTTCTGCAATACTTTAGTGGTCTCAGCCTTTCAATGATGGGCATATGCTATACATGCTGCCATTAAAGTGCCAGTATGAATATGCAGGCTGTGTTTATGCAGACTCTTGAGCGTTGGCTGATATGAATAATCTGCAATAGTACAGGAGAACCTTGAAGCTCTTTGGAAAGAGAAACCACTGCTGTTCTGTTTCTAGCAGTAGTTTTGTTCCAAAAATGTAATCAAAGCATCAACGGATGTTAGCATGAAAGAATGGCATGCTAAGAAATGTTTGTGTTTAGAAAACCATCTGTGCAAACCCCAAGAGATTTTCAATTAAAACAGAGACTTCTTCAAAGAGCTAATTACTTTCTTAGAAGAGATTCATTATTGAATTAAACTGTGCTCACTAGACTTGGCAATATTTTGAGAAATATGTGTAATATTTGGGATTCTTTTTCTATTTTTTTTGTATCACCAAATATATGCTAACATATGTTGTCTGTTATACACGGAATACAAGCTATAGTATGCATGTGCTTATGGAAAAATATAGTAATATAGAGGCCATTACCAGTTCACACAGCCTTGGTGATAACCCATGGCTTTAAAGCTTAGACAGTGTTTAATGAATAAAGTGCTATATTTATTTGGAATTGAGGAATCGCCTACCCAAGACTCAAGGTGATGTACAGTAATAAATACAGTATATATAAAACTAGATAATAAACCACATTTCAGGACAAATAAAAAAAATATGAATAATACATCAGGTTATTAAAAAAAGATTTATAAATTAATACAGACAAATATAAGATAACCGGATACAACATAAATAACAAAATACATAGCAAAACTGTTAAATCTAGATTTTTTTAAACTCTGAATGCTGCAACATTTGAAATATATATTGGATTATTCTGATTTTCATTTGGTTATACAGGCTACATTTCTGCCATTGCTGGATTATAGAAAAGCTGTTTATATTGGTTTATCTTCAACATCATTGAAAGTATTACAGCTTCTGCAGAACTTGGCTGCACGGTTAATAACTTGAAAAAATATTGGTAGGGAGCATATAACTCTGGTCATAATGGACCTTCATTGCTTGCCAGTACATAATCATGTCCAAATCAAAATAGTGTTATTGGTACATAATGTTGCAACTTAACTCATTTCCTTGGATCAATGCATTACTATACATTTATAATCCTACTCGCCAACTGCGGTCCTCACAGAGAGGCCTTTTGGGCATTCCATCTTCTGCAGAACTCACCTTGCTGAAACCAGAGAGAAAGTATTTTCTGTGGTGGCACCAACTTCTTGGAACTCACTCCCTGAACAGTTATGGCTTGCAGATTGCACAAAATCTCTTAAGAATCTCTTGAAAAAGTTCTTGTTTAGGCAAGTGCATGTTTAGAGGTTTTATGGCAGGCTTTTTGATTATTTTTCTGCTGGACATGTACTTACCTGTTGAGATGATGTTATAATTTGACATACTGTTTTTTGTTTTATTATATTGTTTTATTTTGTCTTTGTAGGAAGATTTTGGTATGTTTTTGAATTTTATTTTTGTGCGAATCGTACATCAAATAGTGCCTCGGCATAGGCGATTCAGAAAATTAAGTAAAGATTGAATGTCACTGATTAATACTATAACCAAACAAAAAAGGCACCTCTTATATATTTACTAATATCGTGGCTCAAGAAGAATGTATACTGGTTGCGATATACAACAATACACCCAGCTGGTGTGTAGGCGCCGCATCAGCAAGCCTGCCGAAGTGTTCAATCTAAAGGACCTGAACCATCCGGTCTACACATCATTTGCAGCTTGACGGCTGTGATCAATGTTGAAAAACAAAATAAATTTCAAAATAGCTCAAAAGAGCTTCTCTCTTGTGTCAATTCAATTGTATCTTCTGACTAACCCGGCAGCCACCTGCCGCTTGTACTTCAGTTCTCTCTGCGTCTGTCCCAGTTGTATGGTCGAGGGTGACCCGAACAAATTTTTATGTGCATTCAGCTATTTGAAATATTTAATAATGTGGCAATATTAGCCTGCTGGAATAAACTGAAAATCATATGCACCCCGACTGTACCAATTTAGCCAACCCGACAGCGGCCGGTGTTTCGCTGCGGAACTGCAGCTTCATCAGGGGTCGATATCTAGGGAACAAACATATGGCCGTCGGGATACGAAAAACTTTTCAAAACAAAAACAATATACTTAACTGAAAATTGCGTTGACGAGCCGACCTGTTGATAGTGAAGCAATGGTCTCGCATCGATATCTTCAAATCGGGACAGAGACCGCTACACTCAGGCTGCTCAGAGGACCTTAAAGAAGATAGATGGAAGGTGGAAATGTCATGTAAGGCAACCAGAGTTCAGGTGCACATTTTTCCTAGGACAGCGGGATGTTAGTCCTCATGAAACTTGCCTGCCACCCCGTGGGATTGGGTTTCTCCTATTTTTTATTTTATTTTTATTGTAATTCTGTTAGACTGAAGAGGGACCCCACATGAATGCATGGTATAGGGCATGCTTGGCATGCTTAGTGTACCTATTCAAAGTTCTAGAAACTTTGACATAAGTTTTCTGTGTCGGCCTTCATCTGATGATGTCACCCCATGTGTGAGGA
The DNA here is from genome assembly GCF_901001135.1 of Rhinatrema bivittatum. Taxonomy (NCBI): domain Eukaryota; kingdom Metazoa; phylum Chordata; class Amphibia; order Gymnophiona; family Rhinatrematidae; genus Rhinatrema; species Rhinatrema bivittatum. The sequence goes on along the minus strand of NC_042615.1, from coordinate 252,033,098 downwards.
CTAACATCCTGCTGTCCTAGGAGAGCACCTGCTACATATAGCAGAGTTACTTACCTGTATACCTGCATATGTACCCACCCTACCCGACCAGCTGCTGTACCCCAGACCTGCCTCTGTTCTACGATTCCACAGAGACCGCATCCTTCCACAGCAAGTGCTGAATGTGGAGCCTTTGTTGCAGACGGGCAGGGCCCCTGGGAATAGGTATTAAGAAACCATTTTCCAAATAGGATCGTACCATATTTGTTCTTTGTGCTTAGAATAAACTGGTACCTTTAGCCTGATGGCCTGGAAAGGAAAGGTTTCTTTTTCTGATTGGTACTTTTTGTTACAGTGTGCCTACCTGGATCAGGGTTGGGCAATGCTGGTTCTTGAGGGCCATCACTGAGTCAGGTGTTCAGAGCAACCCTAGATTTGCATGCATATACATTCAGGATATCCTGAAAACCTGACTGGTTGATGGCCCTTGAGAATCCGATCTAGATTGCAATAGTTATTCTTATTTTTTGCCTTTTCTCTCTTTTATTCCTTTACCTTTGACCCATGGCATTTGGCAGACTTAGGTCGCTCAGGGAATTTTTGCTGGTCTACTAGTTGGACTGCTCCTTTTGTTCAAAGATGTTTTGAGACGGTACCCGTCCAGTTATGAGGGATTTATTTGACAGATTATTCATGAATTGAAAGAATATTGTTACTGCACATTAGCTCCTGATGAAGCTAGCTGTTGCTGCGAAAACTTCGGCCGTATTTATTTATTTATTTAGCATTTTTATATACCGACTTTCCAATAACAGAATTACTGATCAATTCGGTTTACATTTTAACAGAACAATAACATTGACAAGTAAATGTCTTACAAAGAACAGGTCGATATAACTTGGATAAGTAAATATGGGGTTAACCACTAAAGATACATTGCCTAATATAGGTATAAGTAAAAGATACAGTGCCTAATGTAGGTTAAATAAACAGTTGCTAATTATAAGACTAGGTTATGATGTATGTTGAGCTTCTTTTAAATATTGAAAACCCTCTTGAAAAAGATTAATATAAAAAATCGCAAAAAAAAACAAAAAATAGAAAAAAAGACTGACCGCTGCAGATGATTAGAGGTCCGGGCGGCTCTCTTTTGAAAACACAGAGAACACGCTGACAGGCTTGATGATGCGGCTATACATTTAAAGAATAACCTTTTGGGAAGTGGCATTGCAATATAAGATTGATTTGATATAACATTTCCTTTTTGGACCTACTAGATGGACTGCCAGCATAATTTTAGTTATTTTCCCTCTCTGCCCCTGAATGCATCATCTGCAAGGCCATCCCAAGCTTGTTGTTGCCCAGGTAGAGTGTCCATCAAGATAGGTTGAGAGAACATTGCCCAAATCTCATCTTGGAGTGAGTTTTCTCACTCCGAAGGCCAGCAAATCTTCACAAGAGACCACTGTTCTGTTCATATGTCTCATGTTGAATGTCAAAGTGGCCCCCAACCCCCTACACTTATACCTAATCCCCACCTCGAGTTACTAGGTGGGCCTCCCATAGGGATACAAATACCTGTCTAGGGAGGAGACACTATAGCAAGGCTCTCTCTCTTCCCTGCAGCACACTGAAACAGGCTGTCCGGAAACATCGTGAACTGCAATATATACTCACAATGTAGCCCAAATTGGGTTAATAGCACAACTTGCGCTAAGAGTGTGTTGCATAGCTGTTATCACAATTTGTGATACACATGCTTATTAGCATAAGGTAACACCCCTTTTTGGTGCGATATTGGAAAATGAGGCCCTATGAGGTAGATCTTCAAAACATACGCGCGCACGTACTTTTGGCGCGAACAAAAGTACACCAGATTGTATCCGGGGTCGGCGCGCGCAAGGTTGCGCAAAATTGGCAGCCTGCTTGAAGCAGGCGTAACTTGTGGGGACCGCCCCGGGACTTACGTGCATCCCGGGGCTTTGTGCGTGCCAGCGGCCTATGCAAAATAGGAGGATTTACGCGCGCAGGGGTTTTAAAATCTACCCCTATATGCACTCATTTTCAGTCATAGGGAGATACACAATGCAGAGCTAAAAAACAAACTCTGGTGGACTGTGAACCTTTCTGGATTATCTCATCAGGAAGAGCTTCTGTGTGTCCCACTATAGCATTGAAATAATATGTTCTGGACAGAGTTCTTATAAGAACATAAAAACATTCCATACTGGGTCAGACCAAGGGTCCATCAAGCCCAGCATCCTGTTTCCAACAGTGGCCAATCCAGGCTATAAGTACCTGGCAAGTACTCAAAAACTAAGTATATCCCATGCTACTGATGCTAGTAATAGCAGTGGCTATTTTCTAAGTCAACTTGATTAATAGCAGGTAATGGACTTTTCCTCTAAGACCTTATCCAGACCTTTTTTAAACCCAGCTACACTAACTGCACTAGCCCCATCCCCTGGCAACAAATTCCAGAGTTTGTGCGTTGAGTGAAAAAGAATTTTCTCCAATTAGTTTTAAATGTGCTACATGCTAACTTCATGGAATGCCCCCTAGTCCTTGTATTATCTGAAACAAAAAGTCCAATACAAAACATTGTGCACCATACATAAGTTAATACATAACAAAAATGCAGACTGGTTAAATACAGCCCTTCGAGTACACGTCCCTAACAGAAACCTAAGGTCAGCAAACAAAGCACTGCTGACTATTCCATCAGTCAAAATGGCAAGACTAACACAAGTAAGAGAGAGGGCGCTAACTTTTTCAGGACCCATACTATGGAACTCCATGCCCTTGGATTTAAGATTACAAAGAGACAGCAAAACCTTTAGAAAAAATTTAAAAACCTGGCTATTTAAACAAGCTTTCCAAAAATAGAAGGGAGAATAGAAGCCAGGGATGGGCAAAGCACGAACAATTAAACAACCATACACACTGCAGAAATTCACTAAGGGGTAGATTTTAAAAATGTGCGCGATCGCGTACTTTTGTTCGCGCACCAGGCGCGAACAAAAGTACGCTGGATTTTATAAGATACGCGCATATCTTATAAAATCCGGGGTCAGCGCGCGCAAGGGGGTGCACATTTGTGCAACCTGCGCGTGCCGAGCCCAGCGCGCGCTGCCTGTTCCCTCCGAGGCCGCTCCGATTTCGGAGCGGCCTCGGAGGGAACTTTCCTTCGCCCTCCCTCCACCTTCCCCTCCCTTCCCCTACCTAATCCACCCCCCCCTTACCTTTGGCAGATTTACGCCTGCTAAAAGCAGATGCAATTCTGCGTGCGCCAGCGAGCTGCTGGCGCGCCATCACCCGACCTGGGGGCTAGTCCGGAGGCCTCGACCACACCCCCGGGCCGGTGCTACGCCCTCGGGCCCGCCCCTGAAACGCCGTGTCATTTCGGGAACGCCCCGACACGCCCCCTCCCCGCCCCTTTTACGAAGCCCCGGGACTTACGCGCGTCCTGGGGCTCTGCGCACGCCGGTGGCCTATGCAAAATAGGCGCGCCGGCGCGCAGGGCATTTAAAATCCGCCCCTAAGTGTATAGTTTTTTGTTTTGTTTTTTTTTAAATATATAGCGCATCAACACTAATGGATAAGTTACAATTGTAAAGTTAGTTCTGTACTTAAAACTGAGAAAGACATGGACATGATTCATCACATTTAACAATGAACATTGATAACAAACTATGTTACCGAACCTTATGGCACCTATGTAAACGGACAAATTGTAGTATCATTACTTTTATGTGCCTTAATGTAAACCGTTGTGATGGTCCCCACCAAACGACAGTATAGAAAAGACTTAAATAAATAAATAAAATAAATAAGTGTAAATAACCGATTCACATCTACTCATTCAAGACCTCTCATGATCTTAAAGACTTCTATCATATCCCCCCTCAGCCATCTCTTTTCCAAGCTGAACAGTCCTAACTTCTTTAGTCTTTCCTCACAGGGGAGCTGTTCCATCCCCTTTATCATTTTGGTCGCCCTTCTCTGTATCTATGTACACATAGGAGTAGTAACTTTAAAATGAGTGCATGGGTAGGTGGAGTGGGACGAGTCACTGCGAGGGCATTACCTGCTTTCCTTTCTAATCGGGACCATTTCTTCAATCACTTGCCGGTTGTGGAGAGAGCCAGTGGGACTTCCGGGTCTGACGCTAGGAGGCGGGACCAGTGAGGCGCATAAAATCAGACGCCCTGCGGCGCGGCGCACGCGGCTTTGTCCTGCAATCTCCTGAATAGAAAAGAAGGAAAGCTTAAACAGTGAGTAATTAATCTTTTTCCCACTCCGCCTCCACTTATGAAGTATTATTAAGTACTGAGAAAGGGTTGAAATCGGCCTATCCAAGGAATAATTGTGTCTGAATTAATGCCACATACTAAACGAAAGGCTAAGGTCAGGGAGATGTCGACGTCATCCCCTGTACCAGATGTCTTGCAACCTCGGATACCAGCCTTTTTCTCCCAGGCAACAGGTTCACAACCAGTGGAACGGGCCGCTGGAGGGTTTGGTGTAGAGCAAACACCTCCCTCCCTGGCCGAGACATCTTTAAGCCCTGGTGCTCCAAGCACTCCCCCTCCACCTTTACAGATTTCAGCAGATTTTTTAAAATTGAATACAATAGAAGTTAGAGAAGGAGCGTCTACTGCTAAAGGGGAAATGGAAACCCAAAAATTGGAACTTTCCTGTCTGCTTCCAGAAAAACCAGCTACAATTACCTTGGACAAATTATGGGATGCAATTAAGGCTTTAGAAGGTGCTGTCTTGAATCTTACAAAAGTTACTTTGGACTTTAATCAGCGTTTTCAAGTAGTTGAGACTTCTGACTCAAATATGAAAATTCAAATAGAGAATATGGAAAAAAGATTTGACAAATTAGAACTGAGCCAACAGAGGTTCACTAGAGCAGAGATTTATTTATTTATTTATTTATTTATTTATTTAAAAACTTTTTTATACCGGCATTCGTAGGACACATCATGTCGGTTTACAAAAAACTGAGAAGGAAAGGAAATTACAATGAACAGGGGAGGGGGTAACTGGGTGAATACACAAGTATAAGAGAGTATAGTTAAAAAGCAGCGATACAACTATTTGCATTCGATTAGGATTGGATATGCAAATGAACTAATATACAATGTTACATGGCATGTGCATTTGATACATTTAGCATATGGAACTTATTTACAGTGCAACATGGCATGTGCACTTGATATACAGGGATGGTTGCGGGGTGGGGGGTGAGGGGGGTAGGGGGCAGGGGGGTGGGGAGGGTTCTGGGGTGGTTGATGAGGATCAGGTAAGAGGATATAGGGTAGGGTGGGATTGAGGTGAATCATGGAAAAATCTGTTAGGATTGGGTGGAATTAGGGTATGCTTGTTTAAAGAGCCATGTCTTGATTCCTTTTTTGAAATGGCTCAGGGACGGTTCTAAGCGGAGATTGACGGGTAGGGAGTTCCAGAGGGTAGGGCCCGCAATGGAGAAGGCTCTATCCCTAGTGGAGGTGAGGTGCCCAATTTTAAGTGAGGGGGTTTGGAGAGTGCCCGCAAGGGAGTTTCTAGTGGGGCGGTTAGCTTGACGGAATTGTGGCATGTCTTCAAGCCAGGGTGAATTGTTGTTGTGTAGTGTGTTGTGGAGAATGGTAAGTGTTTTATATTGGGAACGGAAGGTGATGGGGAGCCAATGGAGGTCTTGGAGTATGGGAGTGATGTGGTCAGTTTTTCTAGTGTTTGTTAAAATTCTTGCCATGGCATTTTGGAGGATTTGGAGTGGTTTAATGGTAGAGGAAGGGAGTCCTAAGAGGAGGGAGTTGCAATAGTCGAGTTTGGTAAGTATGGTGGTTTGCATAACCGTGCGGAAGTCATGGGCGTGGAGAAGGGGCTTCAGTTTTTTGAGGATTTGTAGTTTGTAGAAGCCCCCTTTTAGAAGAGATTTAATGTGAGATTTGAAGCAGAGTTGATTGTCTAGGGTTACTCCTAAATTTCTGACACTAGGCGGTAATGTGTGAGATTGTGAGGCGTTGAGGATCATTTGGTGGATTGAGTTGAGGGGTTGGTTAGCTAGGATGAGGATTTCAGTTTTCGAGGTGTTAAGTGCAAGATGGAGATTGGAGAGGAGAGAATTAATGGATGTCAAGCATATTTCCCAGTATTGTAGGGTTTCGCTGATGGATTTTTGAATTGGAATAAGTATTTGTACGTCGTCAGCGTACAGGAAGAATTTTAGTCCAAGTTTAGAGAGGAGGTGGCAGAGAGGGAGTAAGTATATATTGAAGAGGGTGGAGGATAGAGAGGAGCCTTGGGGTACCCCTTGTGTGAGGGGAATGTGTGTGGATTCAAAATTGTCAAGCTTGACTAAGTATTTGCGATGGTCTAGGTATGAGGAGAACCAGGATAAGGCTGTGTTTGAGATGCCTATCTCTGCTAATCGTGATAACAGGATTTGATGATTCACGGTATCGAACGCGGCTGAGATATCGAGAAGGGCGAGTAAATATGATTGGCCGTGGTCCATGCCTTTGAGAATGGTATCTGTTAATGCGAGTAGGAGTTTTTCGGTGCTGCGGTCTTTACGAAAACCATATTGGGTGGGGTGTAGGATATTGTTTTCTTCTAGGAAATCGGAGAGTTGCGTGTTAACCACTTTCTCCATGATTTTAGATATGAAGGGCAGATTGGAGATGGGTCTGTAATTTGCAGGGTCATTGTGGTCAAGGGTAGATATTGTATGATAAGAAATTGGAAATGTTAGAAAACTCATTCAAATACCTTAATTTAAGAATAATACATTTTCCGAAACATAATCTAATTTCCCCATATGATATGGTTAAAGAATATTTAGTAGAGATATTAAAAATCTCTCAACAATCTATTCCAGCTTTCTCAAAGTTATATTATGTAGAAACCAAATTAGATGTACAGCAGAACTCTAACCCTGAAACATCATTGAATTTAACTGACATTATTGAGTCTAATGTTGACACAGTGATATCTACTAGAGCAGTGATGCATATATCTTTTTCCTTTGCAATTGACAGAGATAATGTGTTTAGGCTATACATGAGAAATAGAGAAAAACTTTTTCATGGTAGTAGAGTCTGGATATATCCGGACCTCTCTAGGCAAACCCAGGATAGAAGGAAAAAGTTTCTAGGTTTGAGATCGGAGGTTGAACAGAGAGGGGGGAAAATGTTGGTTAAATTCCCATGTAAGTGTGAGGTAGAGATCCAGCAACAAAAAACAGTATTTTTTGAGGTATCACAATTGCGATTATTTTTGGATTCCACTCCCCAGGGAACTGCAGTAGTAGAAGCTTGAGCTTAAGTTAAGAGATATACCTGTTAGCATTCTCTAGAATTTCAATTGTTCATTGGGTGTTGGGAACTTCCGATGTTTTCCTCGTATATGGCTTTTTACATAACTTCATGAGTTGTTAATTTTCCTCAAGTTATATGAATATGTACTGTGAATACTAGATTATTAATGTTATTCCTTACATTTATTTGTAATTTACAATCTGTATTTCAGCAGTTGATTATTGTTCTTTAATTGAAAATGCATAAATAAAAAATTAAAATAAATAAATAAATAAAATAAAATGAGTGCCTGTGAGCACACACATGCTGGAATTTTAAATCATCTACAAAAGTGTGCGTGTATTATATAAAATACACATAGCACACTATGTGTGCTCCAAATTTTAAGCAGTTACATGAGGTAATGTTATTCGCATATCTTTCCTTAGGATTTGTCAGCTTTTAACATGCTCAAGTGAGCACATTTTAAAACATGAGTACATTAAGGAAATAACCAGTTTGACACTTAGTCCACCACGATCCAACTTGGAGGCCAGGTCCCGATGCTGTGGCCTGGGCCCAGGTCTGACATTGCAACCTGACCCAGAGGCTGGGTCCCAATGCCAGGGCCTTGGTCCAGATTCACGCCTGATGCCATGACCCGACTCGGAGGCCGTGTTCCGACACCTGGGTCTTCGCCCAGGGACAGGCCCAGGCCTGGGAGCTGCCTCTTGGTCCTCTTTCTTCTTTGGCACTTGCAAGGAAATGGTGCCGTCTACCGGGTGAATGCGCTGGAGTTAATTAACTCTGGTGAGACCCCTGCAAACGGTGTCATTTTGATGTACAGCAATGTGTATGGCCTAGGCCGAAGCTGGCGGATCCCCACCGGACTGGATAAGTGGGGGGTGGGGGGGATCTCAGCTTCAGCATTTTTCAGGCTGGCAGGAGACCCCATTTTTGTTTTTTTTAATTGTTTGATTCATTTTTTTCTCACAAATGAAAATGAATAAAACAATCCACGAACCAAAATTCATGGGGGGAAAACTCCTGAAAACAAACCAAAAACATTTTTTTCTCTTGCATATCCCTAAGGAAGTCTTTAAACAGCCATGGGTAATTAGGGAGTGGGAACCGAATGGACAGTTACGGGCCACCAACCACTGTAATGAACTGCTGATGGACCATAACTTTGCCCAGAAGACCAGCATCTCCCTACCAATGGCTCTTTTCCTGGCATGCATGCCCTGCATCTCCCTCCCCAGGACAGATGTTGTCCGGCACAGTGCTGGAGTTCATTAAGAGCTTGCTAGAGCAGGTTCCTTGCCCTTATAGTTTGCATGCAAGGGGAAATTCGGTTCCAGCTGTAGGCTAAGCTCCTCCAAAGGGCTGGACCTCCTTTACATGATCCCACCCTGCCATTGCACTGTCTCCATGAGTCACTCAACTCGGAAGGGATTTGCCCTGATATGTTCAGAGTTAAACAATAGACAGATAAGATTTGCTTTACTCTATCCAGCAAGATTACGGGTCTGGTTTGAAAACTCTGCACACAGTTTTAATTCTGTCGAGGAAGCCCAGGCCTTTTTGAAGCATCTGGCGAGCCCAGACAAGTGAAGCTGTAATTGCACAATTATATTTTCACTTTCACACTCTAAGCAGAGAGTGCTCTTCTGTTTTTCAGTGGAGCTGGAACTACTGTGTTAATAACAGTATGGGCAGTGAAGAATCATGGGTTGGTTTTTTTTGTTTATTTTTTTTAAGTATTATGAATCTTTGATGATACGAGTTGAATTAGCACATAGGTATTACTGTTTAATTAATGTTGGAGAAACCTTTTTATTTATTTATTTGTTTGTTTGTTTTTATATACCGAAGTATTAGTGTTGGCCTTCACTCCGGTTTACATTTGAACAACATTATACATGTGAACTAAAGAACAGTATACAGTAGAACTAAAGAACAGTATACAGTAGAACTCAAGGACATTATACAGTAGAACTCAAGAGTATTATATATGAAAACTCAAGAACGGTATTATACCTATGAGCTCAGGAACATCATATCTGACAAAATGTGAGGATTGTAGTAACTGAAAATATTAGAATTTAAGGTTAGCTGTGGCAGGAGATAATATTTAAACAGTAAATGACAGGGAGATAATTTAACGGGGAAAGACGGAGTAACGAAGGGATAAAACTGATATGGTTATTCTGACGTGATCAAGGTGGTTGGAGTTGCGAGTCTGGGGAGGGGGGCAGAGCTGTGTGTAGTTGATTGTTTATCCTATCCCATCCTTAAAGGCTTGTTTAAAAAGCCATGTTTTGAGTAGTTTTTTGAAAGATATGGTATTTCGTTCGGCTCTTAGTTGAGTTGGAAGGGAGTTCCATAGGTGAGGACCAGCAATTGAGAATGCTCTTTTCCTGGTTGTGGTGAGTTTGGCGGTGGTTGCAGATGGGATTTCAAGGCAATTTTTGTTAGTTGATATGGTGGTCCGTTGGTAGTGTTGTCTCTGGATTAGGGTGTTGATGCTGTCATCGTCATTGTGGTGTGTGGAATTGTGTAAGATTGCTAGAGTCTTGTATTTGATTCTTTGTTCTATTGGGAGCCAGTGTAGCTCTTTTAGGATTGGGGTAATGTGGTCAGATCTTTTATATTGTTGAGGCACTTTTGTTATATTGTAATAGCTACAACTTGGGTGGAGGCCGCCCGTTGCATCTAGACTGATCTCAAGCCTCCAGAATAAGGAGGCAAGTAGCATGCTGAGGGATGTGTGAGTTCTATTGGTACTCGCTCCATGAGGACCTATGTTCCTAATCTCTGAAGACTCTCGTCTGTCTAAGATGTTATCGCAGGTACGGAGATCGTGAGTTGTTATTGCAGATTGCAGATAGGAACCGGTACTCGCTCCACAAGGGCCCATGTTCCTAAAACCCTTCACCGACTCTCTTCTATCTCAGAAGCTATCGCATACCCTTATCTTGTGAATTACTATTACAGATTGCAGATAGGAACCGGTACTCGCTCCACGAGGGCCTATGTTCCTAAAACCCTCCAAAGACTCTCTTCTATTCCAGAAGCCATCTCATACACAGATATTATGAGTTCTTATTCCAGACTGCATATAGGAACCAGTAGGGATGTGAATCGGGCTTTGGACGATTGAAAATATCGTCGGTATTTTCAAAATTGTCAGAAATCGGGGGCTCCCCCAAAACGATAGGAAAACCCCACGATATCGATCGTGGGGTAGAGATGTGAATCGGAACCGGAATCTGATCGATTCCGGTTCCGATTCAAAATCTTAAAATTTTTATCGTCCGGCTCGATTTTTTTTTTTTGTTATCGGCTGCCGGCGATCCAGTGCTCCTACCATCTGACAGGGGCCGGCCAATGGCACGGATTCCCTGTCACATGGTAAGGGCAAAGGGCCATTGGCGCCATTTTTATTAACGCAGCCGATGGCCCGAGAGCGGGAGATCGCTCCCCACGCCCCCACTGGACCACCAGGTAATTTTAAAAGGTTTTTGGGGGGGGGGGGTCGGGAGGGTGGGGGAGGCTAAGGGGGTCAATTTAAGGGTCGGGTGTGTTGTTTTTTTTTATCGGGCTATCGGCGCCATTTTTTTAGTGGCAGCCAAAATGGCGCCGATGGCCCAAGAGCGGGAGATCGCGCCAGGACCCCCCCCCCCCCCCACTGGACCACCAGGTAATTCAAAACATTTTGGGGGGGTTCGGGAGGGTGGGGGATTCATTTTAAAGGGTCTGGGTGGGTTTAGGGGTTGTTTTGGTGTGCCGGTTTTCCCGCCCTCCCACCTCCCCCGATTTACGATTTTTCACGATAAATCGGGGGAATTTCTATTGTATCGCGACTCTAACGATTTTTGACTATTTAAAAAATATCTGACAATTTTTTTAAATCGTCAAAAAAGATTCACAACCCTATCGTGGGGGTTCCCTTATTGTTTTGGAGGAGGGCAGGAAAAACGGCACACAAAAATAACCCCTAAACCCACCCCAACCCTTTAAAAGTAACCCCTTAGCTTCCCCCACCCTCCTGACCCCCCCCCAAAAACTTTTTACAGGTACCTGGTGGTTCAGTGGGGGTTCTGGGAGCGATCTCCCACTCCGGGCCATCCTCCCACTCCCGGGCCGTTGACTGCCACTAATCAAAATGGCGCCGATGGCCCTTTGCCCTTACCATGTGACAGCGTATCCGTGCCATTGGCCGGATCCTGTCATATGGTAGGAGCACTGGATAGCCGGCGCCATCTTGTGCTCCTACCATGTCACAGGGGCTGACCAATGGCACTGGTACCCCCTGTGACATAGTAAGGGCAAAGGCTATCCGCGCCATTTTGATTACTGGCAGCCGATGGCCTGAGTGCAGGAGATCGCTCCTGGACCCCCGCTGGACGACCAGGGCTTTTGGCAAGTCTTGGGGGACCCTCCTGACCCCCACAAGACTTGCCAAAAGTCCAGCGGGGGTCCGGGAGCGACCTCCTGCACTCGGACCGTTGGCTGCCAGTATTCAAACTGGCGCCGATAGCCTTTGCCCTTACTATGTCACAGGGGCTACCGGTGCCATTGGTCAGCCCCTGTCACACGGTAGGAGCACAAGATGGCGCCGGCCATCCAGTGCTCCTACCATGTGACAGGATACGGCCAATGGCACGGATACGCTGTCACATGGTAAGGGCAAAGGGCCATCGGCGCCATTTTGATTAGTGGCTGCCGACGGAGCAGGAGGACAGCCCGGAGCAGGAGATCACGGGAGATAGCTCCCGGGACCCCCACTGGACCACCAGGTACCTGTAAAACTTTTTTGGGGGGTCGGGAGGGTGGGGGAAGCTAAGGAGTTACTTTTAAAGGGTCGGGGTGGGTTTGTTTGTTTATCGGCTTGGGTGCAGCCGATAAACAAAACCACGATTGGGCCTGATTGAAAAAAACCCACATGTGAATCGGAACCAGAATCCGAACCGATTCCGGTTCCGATTCACATCTCTAGGAACCAGTACTCGCCTACTGCTCCTGTTCTTGAATATACTGAAGACTCCCTTTTGCATAGAAGCCTTTACAGATATCGACACCTGTGAGTGTATCATCTACTACTGGTTATGTATCCTGCATACCCTGTCTACTCACTACCTATAGTCTCTCTCTACAGCTCAGCAACCCAGAAATCGCAATTCCAGTATCTGAAGGACTTCAGCCCTGCCGTGCATATCAACTCACTACTGCCACCTCTGGTGGTTCTACTTCCTGTCTAATAAAGAACTATCTGTGTTTGTCTCCATACTCCAGCCTAGCCAGTGGTCCCTCTTAGGATATCCTCCTGGGGGCGCTGTCAGCTGCCATCAGCCCAAGGATTTACCAATTTACATTGAAGTGTTCATTCCTTACATTACTAGAGCGGTCTCATAACAAACTGCCACTCTGTGGGAAGCCAACCCACAACAGATCTACATCTCTGCTACTCCTCCCCTCTGGGGAAGAAGATGCATAACAAATTGCTACTACCTAGCAGGTTCCACAACAGATTGTCACTCCTCCCCTTGGGAGGATCTAATCGATAACAGATTGCTAACTCCTTCTCTCTGGGGGAGCAAACCCTAACAGATTGCTAACTCCTCCCCTCTGGGGGAGCAAAACCCCAAAAGTACTGTGTACAATTCTGGTCAGCGCATCTCAAGAAAGATAAAGTTGCAATGGAGAAGGTATAGAGAAGGGTGACCAAAATGATAAAGGGGATGGAACTGCTTCCCTATGAGGAAAGGCTGAAGAGGTTAGGGCTGATCAGCTTGGAGAAGAGACAGCTGAGGGGGGGATATGATAGAGGTCTTTAAAATCATGAGAAGTCTAGAACGGGTAAATGTGAATCAGTTTTTTACTCTTTCAGACAATAGAAGGACTAGGAGGCACTCCATGAAGTAAGCATGTAGCACATTTAAAATTAATCGGAAAAAATTGTTTTTCACTCAATGCACAATTAAACTCTGGAAATTGTTGCCATGGGATGTGGTTAGTGCAGTTATTGTAGCCAGGGCTGGTGCAAGGGGATTAGGCACCCTAGGCGAACCTTCTGCTTTGCTCCTCCACACCCCCCTCCCGGTCATGTTGCCACCCCACGGTCTCGGCCCTGACTCCTAACTCATTCTCGATTGTGCGCGCCAAATGTGTGGTTTTCTGAGCCGTGAACAGGTTGGGTACTGCTTGTAGCTTGCCAAATCGTCACTCTTCTGTGCCGCCGCTTGCGGCCCCATATGGCTCGCACCCAGTGGCGTACCAAGGTACTCTGGCACCCGGGGGCTAATGCATTTGTGTGCCTTTCCAGCATCCCCCAATCCTTCTTCTAATATTACTTAAGGCCACAGAAAATCAGTGGCGTCTCTAGACAGAAGAATTGGGGGGGAGCCAAAATGACATTTCCTCATCACATCCACCTCCATAGCATGGCCCCCTGCTTAATAAAAAAGACCAAAGGGTAATTTTAAAAAGCTGGCCAGTTTCACACTTCTAGTAAAACAACTATTAAAATTATTTGATAGCTTTATTTTACTAATTCTATATGGCTATGAGAGTGAAGTCTGGAACGTAAACAGGAAGGAAAAGAATGTCAATATAAATCCTGCACCTCCATTTCTGTAACATACTGTGCATCCAAGGAAATTCACCTAACAATGGAGCTTGGGTGTTTCCCTTACAACTCATCAAATAAAAAAATATTTTCAAATTCTGGTATCACCTCACAGTAATGGTAACACAAATACCTTCCACTGCCAGACAAATTGTAAATTAACAAAAAAGACACTCAAAATCTATACAGCAAGCCTATTGAAACATAACAGTAATATCACCAAGGATTCAAACAACAATAACCCTACCTGTGAAAAAGCAGCACTGTAAATATTACACTGGGTCCCAGAATACCAATGCACCACCTACCGAGGAAACAAACAACCCCGATTGCTATAGATCCCTATGCTAGCAGAATCTCTCATCATGGTCACATGCACAGAGCAGAGACAGACCCTCATCAAATACAGAATAAAGGATCACAAATTAGACAAACTGAAATGGAAACCCCAAGAAGCCAGATTCTGAGTGTAACAATGGAAAAACAGAACCACCACTCCTCATAAAAAACAAATAAAATCAAGAAACATAAAGAATCAACAATAATAGTAAAATCTTTCTAATAAAAGAATATTTTAAAACTACTGATAAATAGAATAACTTCTATTAATTAAAATGAAATACATTTTTTAAAAATTTCCCAAGCACCAGTAATATATTTCAAAACAGCAAACATAACAAATAACACCCAGTAATTAAAACTAATAAGGATTTTAAAAAGCCCCTGCTGCCCATACCTGGGAACTCTTGATTTCCAGTAACTCTGAAATTGTCGAGGATTAGGTTAGGAGAGCGCACAAACTTTATCCTCTCTCACACATATACTCACATGCTCATTCTTTCTCACACATACATTGTCACATACACACACACATATATATGCTCTTATACCCACCAAAACCTCCCTCTCTCACACAGACATTGACACACTTTCAGGCTCTAAGACCCTCTCCCCCCCCCCCCCCCCCCACACCACCCACACCCAAGCTCTCACTCCCCTGGATTCTCTCATACACAAGCTCTCACTCCCCTGGATTCTCTCATATACACATGCTCTCACTCTCACTGGCTCCCTCACATACATACAAACACATACACCCAGGCAAGCTCCCAGTCATTCTCTCACACACACACACACACACACTCTGACCCCCAGGAAGCTCCCATTCATTCTCACACCGCTCCCTCCCCCCAGGCATGCACACATTCATTCTCACACATACAGACCCCCAAGCAGGCACCAATTCATTCTCACACACACACATACACCACACACAGGCAGGCACCTATTCTCACACAAACAGACCCCAGGAAGACAACCATTTATTCTCATACACAGATACAGCCTCAGGCAGGCACCCATACAATCACACATATACACACCCCAGGCAGACTCCTATTCATACACATGCACACACTGAAGGCAGACCCCTCCCCCTCTCTTTTGCCAGCAGCCTCAGAGCCTCTCTCATTCCTCTGCTGCTGCTGTCACTGCTGCCATGTGGATATTTGGGGAGGTGCTAATTGCTGCTACTGGCACTGAAGCCCGTTCTGCTGCCTCCTC
Source organism: Rhinatrema bivittatum (assembly GCF_901001135.1). NCBI lineage: Eukaryota > Metazoa > Chordata > Amphibia > Gymnophiona > Rhinatrematidae > Rhinatrema > Rhinatrema bivittatum. The sequence goes on along the minus strand of NC_042615.1, from coordinate 252,017,618 downwards.
TGTGCAGGCCTTATGGTATAAACAATTTGCGGGCTTCCACTTCCTCCATGCCGATCTCGTACATTGTGAGATCCGCTTAAAGAAAGTGCAACTCTTGCACATTCCCAAAGATAATATATGCTAATCACTAAAAAGTAAATTTTTTTTTACCTTTGCTGTCTGATCTTAGTTTTCTAATTGGTTGGTCACAGGCTTTTTTTCTCCTCCTTCCCTTTCTTGTTTTTTTGCCAATTCCTTTTACAGGGTCTTTTTTTTTCTTTTTCTTTTCTCTCCATCTTCCCTCAAACACACAATCAGGTTCTCATTCTCTCACGCTGGCTATCTCACACATACACAGACACACACAAGCTCTCACACTCATACAGTCTCACACATACTCACCCACACACACAGACACAGGCTCTCACACTCACATGCAGTATCATGCATCTACAGCTCTCACTCTCACATGCTCTCTCTCATACATATATACACACTGTCTCTATCGTGCACATGCTGTCTCACTCTCATACACACAGGCTCTCAGTGTCACATGCTGTCTCTCTCACACAGAGGCTCTCACATGCTGTCTCCCCAAACATTAAGGTCCTCACTCCCACACACAGCCTCTCAACTTACTCTTATACACACAATCTGTCAACTCATCTCATACACACACACACACACATTCTACAGGCCCTCAGCCTCTCTCTCACCTCTGGGCCTCCTCTGCATGGGTTGCCGCAAGATGGACTCTGCGGCAGCCCTGATCTTCTCTGGCCACCCACGACATGGGATCTGCAGTGGCCCTGCTACCAGGCCTCCTCCTCTTCTTGAGCCGCTGTGATATGGAATCCGTGGCGACTGCTACCAGGTCTCCTCCTTTTCTCTGGCTGCTATGTTGTGGGATCCGCGGCGGCCCTGCTACCTGGCCGCCGCTGCTCCTCTTCTGCACGCGGCCGATGCGCCTCCTCCTTGCTGTCCGCAGCGCAAAGGTTTTCTTCTGGGGCCGCACAGGCAGGAAGGAGGAGGAGCACTTGCAGATTTGGACATGACCTTTTTCTTCGGGCCCACCACAGCCCCGCCGAGCTTCCTGCTGTGTGCGTCAGGCACACAGCACAGCAGTAGTTCCCTGCTCACCCGCTGGTGAGATGAGGTCCACCAGCAGCAGAATGGGCCTCCATGTCAGCCATCAGTGCCCCCCTATGGCCCTGCGCCTGGGGGCATTGGCTCCTCCTCACCTCCCCTTGGTATATCACTGCTCGCGCCCCCTAATGGTTGGCGCCCTAGGCCCAGGTCTAGTTTGCCTAGTGCTTCTGCTGGCCCTGAGTGTAGCTGGGTTTAAAAAAGGATTGGATAAGTTCTTGGAGGAGAAGTCCATTACCTGCTATTAATCAAGTTGACTTAGAAAATAGCCACTGCTATTACTAGCATCAGTAGCGTGGGATATGCTTAGTTTTTGGGTACTTGCCAGGTACTTGTAGCATGGATTGGCCACTGTTGGAAACAGGATGCTGGGCTTGATGTAACCTTGGTCTGAGCCAGTATGGCAATTTCTTATGTTCTTAAATTCTCTTGTGGAGAATACAGCAGACCACAAGGATATGATAGATCTTGTCTGGGCTATATAGTAAAACTCCTCCCCTCTTATCCAGACATCTAAAGCATGTCTTCAAAATACCATAGGTTCGCTCAGTGACAGATCTGGTATGTTTGTGACACCTATTGCACCTTTCTTCTGCTGGAGTCTGTGGATTTCTTAGGGAGGTGAACAGCCGCATTTTTTTTTTGTGGGTAGCCTCTATCACCTGTGCAGTAGAGAAAAAGAGAGGTAGTAGTTATATAGCAGCTAATCTTTAGAGAGACAAGAATGTTGTAAAGTAAAGCAGTTGAAAGAAGGGTCTCCCAGTATCATGCATGTCTGTCTGTATTATGAGGAGCAGAGGTATATATAGCAGGAAGCTCCTGAGTAGATCAGAGGTGACTATGTGCTAGACCCAATCAGTGTAGAAGGGTTGATCTTGGTTGGGCACAAGGGAAAAGAAGCTCCTTGGGGTAAGTGCTAAGGAGAGAGGTTAATAACCTGGACTTTCTGCATTATTCCCAGGGTCACATCCCAGACTATTAAAAGCTGTGTCATACAATAACCTTGGAAGAAAGTAATTTTGAGAGCTCTGACTTACCTAGGAACCAAGCCCTTGCTATTTCTCTGCTCTCAAACTCCTCTGCCAGTCCAGCCTGTGTGAGAATGTAAGATTCACGGCAGGATTCTGGATACTAGGCTAGGATGTCTGTGATTATGCCCTAGGTATAACAATACTAAGGGCAATACACGTGATTTTTTGCATATTTGTACTTAAAAATATTGAATGTATAATTATATAAATATAGAAGAAACATTTATGCATTAATTTTGTCAAACTTCATGCAATATTTTTAGTGTGGTGTATGTGGATGGATGTGCTAGCTTAGTTTTAATTTGTCTATGTAGGGTTAAATAATGGGGGGTTTTTCTACATTAATAAAACATTAAATTTATATTATATGTCTCTCTATTCTTGTTACATGTTATTATAGTGATATAGGGAGTTGTACTTTAAAATTGCCCTTAGTATTGTTATACCTTGTGATTATGCCCTGGCATTACAAACTACCTGCATATTCACAGAGTGGAAACTTTTCTTGTTCCTATAGGCTCTTTCATGCTGCACTGGAGGCCTTAAAGCTACATGTGTGCCATCAATAGCACCAATCACTGACGGAAAATCCGCTATGTTAAAGAATCCCCTCATAGTTTCTTCTCTCTGCTGGCTTGTAAATGGCAAGGATATAAAGTCATTCATGGTAGTAATAAATTGCTGTATATATTAGCAATCTGAATTACACCAGCAGTGTCACCTATAGTGGTTTGGAAACTGCCAGTGGCTAAAAAGGCCAAGGCAATGGTGACTTTTATACAGTTTGTACTGGCAAAGCATGGCTTCTCTGCATGATATTCTCTAGATCCCCTTTGACCAAGCAACAAATATCCAAAATAGTTTGCTTGCTAAAGTTGAACACTTGCTTTTCTCAGAGGTCAAAAGAGTTGGTTCTGGAACTTTGTGGTGGATATCTCCTTCTTGTCTGCTGCCGAGCCTGTCTCCTTCACTGCCACCAGCAGCACTATCATCACAAAATGGGAAGCCCGCCACGTTTTTCCAGGCCTACAACCAGATGTTATGCTGCTACAGCCATTTAAAACACTATCTGGATATAGTTATTAGAATATTTTTAAAAGCCCACTGATGCAGATATCTAAATAGTTGTCCTAAGTTTAGCCAGATACACGCCATGGGTTATGCTTCTCTGAGATTCGAAAAACTTGATTTATCCAGCTGCAGGAACACTGCAGGAAACAATGTTCATCATGATAATTCTTGAACTGTATTAAAATAATGAGCTGCTTAGTTCTGTTTTCCTTTAAAAAGTCCAGTGGGAGGTTTATGATAGAGTTAATAACCCCTGGGATTGGCCATTATCTGTTGTTAATTGCCTGGATTAATAGGTCTCAGCTCTCAAATCAACAAGGAACTGCTTGCTATGAAGTGATTCCCCCTTCTGATTATTACTTATTCTCAAGAGGAGCTTGCCCATTTCAAATATTGTTCAGTGATAAAATACCTAGTGATAACTACCCATAATAAATGCTAGTTTCTGTCTTGTCGTCTGTAATGGTCAAAGGGGTAGAGTAGCAGATCCCACAATTGGAGGCAATTCAGACCTGCAATATAGGAGCCACAAAGGGTGATTATATAGCTCCATGTCTAAAGGGACAGGTGAGATCCTGATGGGCAGTTCATGCCTCTCACCATCAGAGGGCTTTGGTGGGCCCCTTGGACTATCTGTTTCTGTCTTCCCTCATTTCCTGCTGGTGGCCATCTTGTTGCTTTCTGGACATATATATAGACTTCCAGCCTGCACTTTGCCAGAGCTTGGTCCTAGATTCCTTTGCATATCCACTGTTCTTGTTTGGCCCTTGTTTACTTTGTGTATCCATTCCTCCTGCAGTGGTCCTACACTGCTTCTGTGAATACCTTCATGTTGCCAGGTTTTCCTGCAGAGGTCCTGCCCCACTTTTGTGGGTACCTTCTGGTATTGTGTACCTTGTGTTTCCTGTATTTCCTTGAGGTCCTCAAAGGCACAGTCCAAGGGAAAGATGACTGGTACAGACATAAGATTCCTTTCTCTGCTCTTGTTAGAACTCACTAGGCTCACCTTGTCTGCGCAAGGCAGTCAAGCTGGCACCAGAAAGGTGAGTCCTATTCATTGGGTCACAAAGAAGAAACCAACAGCGGGAGCTTCAGGCACTATTCTCAGGAGTTTTTATCAACACAGCCACAGATGTGTTAATTATCTTGAGCAGTAAGATTTTAACAGAACAAAGGACTATCTCGAGAGTGAGGGCAAATGGGCCACACCTGGGAAAACTAATCAGGGCAGTTCAGAGATAGTCACATCATGCTGTTGACATGACAACCTATGTAGATGATTCTTTGGGCAGTCATGCAAGTCTAGAAGCTTCCACAATATTGTATGTTATCTATAAAAGAAGGATCACTTCCTGTATACGAGGAGATGCTGGTGGACAGGTTGTCAGAGGCATGGCATCAGCATCTCCCGAGAATACTTATATTGTTCAATAAAAGATTATGTTTTTCACTGAAAATCTAAGTGTTCTTGTCTTCCTGGCCATAAGTGTCATAAAAAATGGCATGGCGCTTAACAGCATTACCCACTCTAGGTTTGTGGTCACATCTCTGACTGACTATGCCATCACAGGACAGGCTGAGTTAGTCCTGCTTTTATCCCATTGCATGCATGGAGATGTAGTCTAGTGTATGTGTACTCACCCTTCCTCCTCCATCATAAGGACAAGCTTTTGATCATGAGGGTATTTTTGCTAGAAGAAATGTATATCGTTAGTTGTATGTTGTATTGATTAAAAACAAGATCAGAAGATAATTTGAAAGTCTTGAGTATGATGAGACTCAAGAAAGCTTACTAAATGATAAAAAAAAAAAAAAGTGTTCACAATAAATATCTACACCTTCTGTTATCCACCACTTCTCTTAGGATATATAGCTATATTGCTAAAGTCGTGAAAGACCTTCAAAACATTGCTTTGCTAATCTCTGTAAACGCTGCCTCAGAATTAAAACTTGTGGATTTTTTGTTTCATCATTGGTCTCCAATATCTTATTTACAGTTTTTTAAATCTTCTCAATGTAGATAAAACATCTTTAAAGTGCACATATCTGAAAGTTTAAGCCACAGATGGGCATGGAAATGTTTTGAAGGTCTTACACAACTTTAGTAATATAGCTATATATCCTAAGAGAGTAGCGGACAATAGAAGGTGTATGTTGATTTCTACCCTGTATGGTTATAATATTGATAGTAATAACACAATTAATGTTTTCCATGAAATATTTAAAAAGTATTGTAAATGTGAAAATAGATTGAAGTGATTTTATTGATTGTATTATTTTGATGACTGAATTATTGAATTTAAGGAAAAATGGAATAAAAAAATACAAATTGATGTTCTGATGCAACCTGTCATCTTTTCAAGCGAGGTATAATTTGTCATAGGTATAATTTGTCACTTCTCTTTTGTGGTGATGCACTTTCAACCAGCAAATAGGGGGGAAAAAGGCAAGTTATTGTTCACAAAATGTTTCAACATTGTGCCATTAAAAAGCCACATTGAGGACCCTGAAGAGCTGCCGAGCTAAAGCATCTCCTACATCTTTTGCAGTAACACCATCTCTCTGCACAGTTTCCTAAGCATTTGAAGTTATCAGAAAGGAAAATGAATATTTGTTTCATAGATTTAAATGAATCCAAGTGCATTTGCCAGAATGCTGAATATAGTCATAAACATATAGACAATTTTAGAACATAATTTGAACCTTTTTCTTTTAATACTAGAGGCTAACAGCTCATGGTTAGACAACAAAATTAATCTGCATTTTCAAGCAATGAAATTTTGGAATACATTGAAAAGAAAAGAGTCAATTGGTTGTGTTCACCTCATAATCACTACTCACAGACAAGTTGAGACAACCCAAGCCTGCAATACTGACTTCAAAGAGATGAGGGTGGGAGTGTTTATACTCCCCATCCCAATTCTACACCCCCCAAAAATACTGAAAATAGCATTTGGTTCATTTGATTCAAGGTCTGCGAATTTGCACAGGGGTCATTATATAAACCCTTGCATAGTGGCAAGGTCTGAATGAACAATTTCCACGCAGGAGGTAATTTTTCAAAGGATTTATGTGCGTAAAACTGGGTTTTACTGGGTTTTATGCATGTAAATGGGCTTTTGAAAACTGCTACAATATATGGGACATTTATGCCACAACTCCTTGAAATATTTACTCCATATATTTTATCGAGGACTTTCAAAGCGATCTTCTCCTTCCTTAATTGCCCAGGTGTGCAGGGAATTGTCTACAAACAAAGTTACACCTGTTCTCAAAAAGGGCATAACCTGTGCAGGTAACTTACAGACTGGGAGGTCAGTATTCAAAGCTGGCTGCTTAAATAACTTACCGGGTGAGTCATTAAGCCGCATTAGGGCTCTAATGTGCATTATAATGCATATATCTCACGATATTGCCATGATAGTCACAATCTTTTGCATCTCCCTGCCCGGGTACCCTCCCCTATTACAATGACCTTCTTTGCATGTGATTTTCACGCATGGATAATGCAAATGTTTGCAAAGAAGATCATTGCTAGTCAATTTTATGTAAATATTTTATCACAGCCGACCCAGAAGGTGGACAGCTGCAATACAATATCTACACCTATTTGAAATGTATTAGATGTTTGGCTGGAGGCCCAGGGACCTAACATGGGTCCTGAGGCTTCCATCCCACATTTAAAGTAGCAAAAAAAAAAAAAAATCACTGCCAAAAAATCACAGCCAGCGAAAGTCACTCACTCAACCAGAGCCCCGGGTTGAAATGGGGGTCAGTACTGACCCTCGCTCAACCTCCCCCTGTTTACCGCGTCTTTTTATTTTCGGGCCAACGGCCCTTTAAGGCGATGATGGGGGGGGTCCCCTGAGGTTGAGGCTGCCATCGCGTTAAAGGGCCACTCGCTTTCTTTTGTGCCATGGTGTTTGGCAGCGACACAAAAGAATGCACCATACAGCCACAACACGTTTTCGGGGGGAGGGGGTCCCACTATCACAGTGATCCCCCTCTGCATTAATGGGAACCCCCCCTGCGAGAAAACATTGCAGCTTTGGTATAAGCTGGATATAACTTATCTGGTTAAGTTACAAATTATATTCAGAAGCACAACTAAGCCACTGAATATAGATGTATATTTTGCACTTAGTCGTATAAGTTATAACTGGCTAAGTTTAGACTTGCTTTATGGGATGTCTAACTTAGCTGCATAATATATGCAACTAGTATTTAACTGCATAACTTGTATGGCTAACTCACTCCACCCCACTACATTCCCTCAAGTTATGTGGCTAACATTTTAGCCATATAAGTGACTTATGTGGCTAAGTGGTGGCCTCTGAATAAAGCTGCATATTTAGTGGCTGTTACCTAGACACACAAGTTATATTTATCCAGCTAAAAAGTGCAGAATATGCTTTGAATATTGATGCCATACTTTTGAAAATACTTTAGGTATTCATAGCAATAATTTGTTGCAAGTTCAGAATGGCCATTGCAGAAATAAAAGCCTCTGCTTTAGAATCTGTATTATCTATATGCCAAGTAAATCACCTAGTATTAGTAAACAACTGATTTCTAATACCCTGTGTGATACTAGAATAGCAATGGTGTCCAGAGTGACTTCTGGGCTGTTAGTAGCCTATCCAATAATAATATACCAGATTTAAACAGCATAGTTTCCACCCCTTTTAGTTATTCTATCTCCAATCTGGTTAATAGGAGAAGAATTTTATATATTAATGCTATCCTTCCACTCCATTCTCCTTTCTTGTATATGGATAATATAAAAATCCTGCAGCCATAGTTGCATGATCAAGACTTTATCCACATCCATTAGCCAAGTTTCTGTTAAATATGCAATATTTTTATTTAGAATAATGGCTCACTTCCTCAAAATTTTTACCATAAACAAAAAAATCCCTTGAGGACTACTGCTAACAGGCAGAAAACTATTTTATAAACACTCTACAAAAAACATTTTTTTAGTAAAATTATGGGAAATGGTATCAGATTGTAAAAGTGCTCCCAGTCTCATGGGCTCTTGCCCTTACAGGGCTACAACCCTTCTCATGTCTTTAGCACTATTGAATCACGTCATCTACCTTTTCCACGTAAAACTTTTCTTTTCTCCGTATCAACTGTGAAAAATATAACCCAACTTACCCAATAAAATTACTTATTTAAAAATCTTATTCTTACATTCATTTGTGTGAAACCCTCTACTTAATCACTTATCTTTTTATGATGCATATACTGCTTAATTCTCCAGCTAGTTTTTTAAATCACCTCCTTGCTATCAGCTGTTCTTCCGCCCGACATTGACAATGTTTCGGCGCCACTCGCGCCTGCTTCAGGGGCTTACAACTAAATGCCTATAAGAAAAGCAGATATTTTTTACTTAATTCTTCTGTGTAATAACAAATTTTTAGACAGTTCATTCAATGGTACTTACAATTCAGCTCAGCTCCGCACTACCCTTCCGATACCACACTGACTTCAAACATGGCGCCTAAACGCTCACTGACTTTCTTGAATGGAAATGTTTTTTTTATTTCATATCATGAATAGTAAAAGCACCTATTAGCATGGCTTCACAAGAAGACCGACCAATCAACTTCTCTGTTGAGACCTGCTGGAGCCACTGTGTTTAATCTAAAAATCCACCTCTGTTCACGTTGCAGTAGGCGGAGATTTAAATCGCCTCCTCGTTCATCCTGTTGTATTACTTCTAACACTGTGCTTTTTAAACTGCAAAAATCGTGTGATTTCTCTAGACAGTGCTGTACCAACGGTGCCTCCATTTTTTACGTTTTAACGCGCTTTTATGTTCTATTAAACGAGTTTTCAAAAACCGTGTTGTTTTGCCTATATATAACAGACCACATGAACACCATATAGCATACACAACGTTGTTAGAATTACATGAAGTTCTTGCTATAGGTTTAAACCTACTCAGTTTCTCCAAGGGTATATTAATGTTAGAATGGGCCAAAGGGCACATAGTACAAGACCCACATGGGGAATGGCCCTCTCGTTCTACCTCCTTTCTTGGGGACATCCTAAAATGTGATGTTACCACACGATCTTTTATATTAGACCCTCGTTTAAAAGCGATCATCGGTTGTAGATCAAAAACTGGATGTACTTGCAAGACATTCCAGTGGCGTCTTATGCTGCGTGCTACTTCGTTAACCCCTAAAGAATAAGGCAACACACATGTGAGGCGCTGTGAAGTAGTTTTTTTGATGAGGTTTTAATAGATGTTCCCTGTGGTTCCACCTTGCTCTTTTACAGGCTTGTTTTATTATTTTTAAAGGATAGCCTCGATCTAAAAATCTCTGGCACATCTCCTTTGCCCTGATCTTGTATTCCCCTACTGTTGAACACAATTTTCTTAATCTCAAAAATTGGCCAAAAGGGATACTGTTCTTTAATGGCAATGGGTGACAACTTGAATACTCTAATAATGTATTCCGATCTGTTGGTTTTTGAAAGATCGTAAAAAAGAATTTGCCATCTTTTATTGAGATTTTTATGTCCAGAAATGAGACCGAATGCTTGTCAAAATTATATGTAAATTGTAAAGCCTGTTCTCGAGCATTTAACCACTGAATAAATTCTTTAAATAGAACCTCAGTCCCTTGCCACACTATAAAGATGTCATCGATGAATCGGCGCCATACCAATATATTTTCTTTATAGTGTGGCAAGGGACTGAGGTTCTATTTAAAGAATTTATTCAAAGGCCTACATTTGTGCACGCTACCCGGTGTGCACAAATATACGCCCGATTTTATAACATGCACATGCACCTTGCGTGTGCTGAGCCCTAGGGGAGCCCCAATGGCTTTCCGTGTTCCCTCCGAGGCCGCTCCAAAATCAGAGGCCTCAGTCCCGCCCCGCCCCTTTTCACAAAGCCCCAGGACATACGGCGTCCCAGGGCTTTGCTCGCATCGCCGGGCCTATGCAAAATAGGCTCGGCGCACGCAGGAGCGGTTACATCCGTAATCCTTTTAAAATCCGCCCCAATGGATTTCAGATAACTGTGGAATACACAGAGGGTCACAAATGGCAAGACAATGGTAATGAAGCACAACAGTGCTTCATTACCATTGCGAGGAGTGCCAGTTACAGACCAAAACAACAATGATATGACTGCACTGTCCTTCTTAGAAGGCATGAGGTGACCTGCACAGAGTTAAAGACACATTGGGGAATGGAGAGTGATTGTCGGGTTCCATTTAAGAATTTGTATGCACATTCACTCAAAGCAGACAAATTGCTATTGGGCAGACCAGATGGGCCATTTTGGTCTTTATCTGCTGTCATTTATTATGTTATTATGATCCCTCTCAGATTCAGATTTAGGAAAGAATATTAGCATGACAATTTGTACATGTGTTACCAATAGTTATATATGGAGTGATTGTTGTCTCTTGCAGTCCTGCGGTCAATTAGTTGTTGATTTTGCTGTAATTAATTTTATTGGATATCGTGTGAGTGTAGAAATTCCTCACACTGAATACAAACAGCTATATCTTAGAGGCCTATATTGAAAGAATGGCCAAGAGCACCACCTTGTGGAAAAACAAACATAGTTTTATATATTATACAATAACTGAATTTTATGTATATTAAACACAACAATAAACACCCAGTAGTGTAAGCATATGTGAAACCTCTAAGCACATGCTAGAAATTTAATCTCTTCTTTAATTATGGCATGAGCACATCATTTATTACTAAATGCATGCAAATACTGTAAAAGAAAACACTTTGAATGCAATACATGCATAGCTGCACCTGACATGGGGCAGATTTTCCCATCAGAGGATTGGGCATCCCCCAATGGGCCGGTCACACTGGCCAAATACTTTCCTATAAGCTTGTGCTCAGATCCCCACCTGAGGCCAAGTAAAGAGGGGCCACCATGGCCTAAGGAAAGGTATGGTGAGACCACAGGAGAGACCAACCTGCTGCAGCCCAAAGAAAGGCCTATAAGGCTGCAAGGAAACACCCCCACCCCCACCCCACAACACATATATACACACACACACATATTAGGAACAGCAAGGAGGCCAGGGCTAGAAGAAGGAATTGTCTGCAATAAGGAGAGGCTGCCAGAAGCTCCTCCAACCTTCCCTCCAGCAGTGAGTGGGGAAGATGAGGTCCAGAAGGGGGAGGTCTGAAAGCACGTGTGTGTGTGTGAGTGTGTGTGTGTGTGTGTGGTGGGTGGGGTGTATATGGCTGTGCGTATGAGAGAGCCTGCATGTGTATGAAAGAGAAAGCCTGCATGCATGTGACAGCGGGATAGCCTGTATATGTTTGTGAGAGAGAGCACTCATGTGTACGTATGAAAGCCTGTGTGTGTATGAGAGAGAGAGCCTGCATGGGTGTGTGAGAGAGCACCTGTGTGGAAACCATCATTGACCCCAGGCATTAATGGAGGACTGATGCTCCTTGCTACGGGGTCGCTTCGGGGGCATCATGGCAAAAGCCAGTGCATCCTCGTGCCCGGCATCATACATTGATGGAGATTGCTGCCAATGCTTCTTGGTCTTCTCATGATGCTTGGCCTGGTCTTCCCTGGTGCCGAGGTTGAAGACAATGGACCTGGTCTCCTCGATCTGGAGGAGATCGACAGTGGTCGGTTTCCGGCGTCCCTATCCACTGGTGACCTTGACGGAACCAATGGTCCCACCAATGTTGATTGCAAGGTATCTATCGGTGTGGCTCTGCAGTCCTTAGATGCCAATGTCGATGGGTTGGACTTCTTTGACCCAAAAACGTGCTCCATTTTGTCAAGTCAAAGCCGAAGTCCCTTTGGGGTCATCTAGTTGCACAAGCTGCAACCCCGAATGTCATGCAATGCTCCCAGGCAGAAGATGCAGACCATGTAAATCAGTGATCAACATGGTCTGCGGGCACTGGGGCATTGGCAAAAACCAGACATGGCCATGATGGAGAGAAACAAGAGTGCCAAAGGTTGGAACAGTGGCAGCGGGCATCGATGACCAACGGGCACTGAGGCACCATCACCATGGGGGAATCAACCGCAAAAGTAAACTTGCCTGAAGATGTTGAAAACCCTGACTGGGGACATTACGGGAAGGCACCAAGAGGGACCCAGTGATGGAACAGAGTGAAAAAAAGAAGTTTTCCACTAGGCCAAAAAGCCAAAATTTTTAATAGTTCAATCAACCATGTGGTGCACAGTTCCACGGAAAAGAAGAGACTGAAGAGTAAGCCCACATGGATGCATGATATAGGGCATGCTCAGTGTGCCTAGTCAAAGTTTCTAGAAACTTTGACATATGTTTTCTGCATTGAGCTCCATTTGATGATGTCACCCATGTATTAGGATTACCATCCTGCTTGTCCTTGGAGAACAAGGGAGCCAATGAGCATATTTGTAAGCAAGAAGACTAATTAAGTTAGTGGGCCTATGTGTGAGCGAAAAAGAGAGCAAGTGAACCAGTGAGCATATGTATGAGAAAGAGAGAGAGTGTGTGACACAGTGAGCATATCTGTGAGAGATAGCTTGTGAGCCAGTAAGCATGTACGTGAGAGAGCATGTAAGCCAGTGAGCATGTGTGTGAGAGAATATAAGGGAGTTTGTGCAAGGATGAACATGTGTCTTAGAACGAAGAGGACCAAGAAGACGCTCCAAGCCCTGGGCCCCTGAATGAGGTCCAGGCATCGGGATCCAGCCTCCTGGTTGAGGTCCAGGCATCAGGACTGGGTCCAAGCCTAGGCCCCTGCATCAGGACCTGGCTTCTGGGTCGGGTCGTGGTGTCGGGGATGGATCCAGCATTGAGATACAGCTTCCAGCTGGGGTCAGGGCATCTGGCTGTGGTCCAGCATCGGGACCTGCCTCTGGGTGGCGTCATGGCATTGGGCCTGGGTCCAGCATCAGGTCACAGCATTGGGCCTGGGCCTCTAGGTTAGGTCATGGTGACGGGCCTGTTTTCGGGCTGAGACCCTGGCATTGGGACCCTGCCTCTGGGCTGGGTTCAGGCCACAGCCTAGGCCCCATGTTAGGACCTGGCCTTTGGGTTAGGTATTGGTATCAGGCTTGAGTCCGGGCCTAGCTGCAGCATTGGGACCCGGCCTTTGTCGGATACCTGACTGATAAGGTAAGTTTTTGTGTTTATTATTTAATTTTGGGGGTCTCAGCTGAGGCCCCAATGTCAACCTGTGCCTCCACTGAGACCCTGGCATCCTGCTTGGACCTAAGTCCCTGCTATGGGCCTCAGGTTGTGTCCTAGGCGAGGCTCTGGCTTTGGGCTTAGGCCATGGTTATACTCGGACAAAGGCCGCGGCACCTGCGTTGGGCCTTGGCCTATTCCCTAAGCACACCCCAGTTTTGGGTCTAGACCTAGGCCCAAATAATTAGTTTAAACAAAACAAACGAATAACATTCGTTTCATTTTTTTGGGGGGGGGAGTGGGGGCTTCGATTCGCTTCGGTGCTCCCAAATGAAACAAATTAGCCTTATTCATCGCATTTTGCAGTTTTGTTTTAAATGACTGCAGAGACATTGTTCTGTTACCAGTAAGTCCTGGGTGTTTAGCATCTATCCTCTAGTTAGAGTAGAATGGTTAATGGGAATGTTCCATTCAAATTCAGACCCTTCTTCTGTGGAGTCTGGAATGGCTGACTCAGTTGTAATAGTATATAACCATGCCCTTTCTACAGCTTGGGAGGCAGTCCTTTAGGATAGTACAAAGTACAGAGGTAAAAGAGATGTTAGTTTTTGTTATTATACAGGCCCAGCTAGAGAAGCCAAGCAAGCTCTGATTGGTAGTCCTGGCCAGGGTCTGGAGGGTTTCTATCCAACCAGTACACAACCTGTCTGGTAGGAATTTCCCTCTGATTGCATTTTTTTGGACTTTAAACTTTTAAATAGTAGGGGCCTTACTGGAGCCTGTCCACCGCCTGGGCTCAGGGATTGGGGAACCCTAGGTCTGGGGCTGTGCAGGTTAGGGAAGACCTACCCCAAAGTGGTAGTGATCTGCTGTAAGGAAAACCTGGTGTTATCTTCAGTTTTTGAGAAGATAAAGTTCACCATCCGGGGGGAGTTCTGACTGCCCTTCCTGCCTGATTGGAGCCTAGAAAGTCCTGCTCCAGGGAATTCCTCCCATCAGGGTTTTGAATAAAAGCACATTGGACTGCATAAGAACAAAGAAGTTTTGAATCATCTAACAGTGAATAAAGGCAAAGCCTAACATTCAAAAGGACACCCATCCGGTGATTCTTCAGACCCTGAGGAGAGAGAAAGTTTTATCTCTCTGTGCAGAGACAGTAACTTTATATCTTTGCCATATGTAAAAGGTGGTTCTGCCCATACAATGGACCCCCTACCCACCTAGGGACCCTATTTTTCTATGCCTTGGAGGGTAGGATATATCCTGGTCTGGCACTAGACATTCCTGCACAGATTATAGAAACATAGAAATGACGGCAGAAGAAGACCAAACGGCCCATCCAGTCTGCCCAGCAAGTTTCGCACTTTTTTTTCTCATACTTATCTGTTACTCTTGGCTCTTAGTAACCTTTTGATTCTATTTCCCTTCCACCCCCACCATTTATGTAGAGAGCAGTGTTGGAACTGCCTCTAAGTGAAATATCTAGCTTAATTAGGGGTAGTAACTGCCGCAATAAGCAAGCTACACCCATGCTTATTTGTTTACCCAGACTAAATAATTCAGACCTTGTTGGTTGTCTGTATATAGATCTACTTGAGGAAGAAGTTGCAACCAGCCATTTTACTGTGCTGCTGTGGATCTAGAGTTGTGCCATTTTTCCTAATTGTCAACAGTAAAGAATTACTTTTGGAAACTAACAAAGTGACTCCAGTCTTTATTTGGCATCTCAGCATGCACCGTTTCCTTTATTATTGCATCACCAAAGGAAGTCAGGGAGAATTAGCTATCCCTCACTGGGAACCGAGAGGACTCCTTTCATCCCCAAGTCCATCGAGCTTACACTCTGGGAAGGAAGGAAAGTAGTGCAGATAGCTTGGGTTCTTTCCCTGACGAGTACAAATAAGTTTATGGCCTTACCCATAGTAGCAGTGCACACCAGCGTGTGGTTACATATATGAGATATAAACAGAGTTGTGGGGGAGCCCAACTTATTTGCTTGGTTGGAACAGGGGCTACAGCTCTGTTTGCTCACCCCTGGTCTAGAGTGGTGCTCTACTTCTAGTTATTTAGGTAAAATGTGAAATTTAGTTTGGAAATATTTGGGCTCGATTCTGCCGGGTTCCAGGGTTGACTTGGTGTGCTTTTGGGAGCTGCAGGAAAAGCACACAAGGGAGTCAGATATTCCATGGGTCATGTACAAAAAATAATCCTGCATATTTTCCTGCAATCTGTCCCTGACCTAAGAGCAAGCCAGAAAGATTCTACATCTTCATCTTTGTGCTAAGAAGAGATGCTACAGTTGTATTATCAGTGCTAAAAAAAAACTCCAGCATTATCAAAGAGAGAGATTGCCAGAAACCAAAATCAGAGGGGACCAAGATTTTTAGTAAGAGAAATAACTACAGCACTTCAAAGCGGAATATAAAATTAAATAAATACATAAATAAATAAAAGTGGGAAAATGTAACCCCATAAGCACTGCAGCAGCAGTTTGCCTCTGCTTTATATCTCCTGAGGAAACCTCTCCCTTCTCATTTAAGTGTTGAAACATTTGCAGCCCCAGAAGTAAATAAGTAACATCACATGGGTAGATACAATCTCATGACCATTATAAAGGCATGTATCTCCAGCAGAAGATGAATTAGCCTGCTCTCTACAAGTCATGTAACTACAACAAAATAAAAAACAACAGACAAATTATACAACACAAAAGCCAACGTAAGGAAAATCCAGCTAATTAATAACTACATGTCAAAAAACTTATGCAATGATCGTCTTACCCAGAAATCATTTTCCAACTTTTTTCACTGGAAAAACCTATTTACTACTAGTCAATCTATGCAACATCGAAAGGTTTAATCAAGGCTTGTTCCCTTTGGAACATAATCTGTTCCAAATCACCACCTCTAATATTTCTTTTCATGGACTCAGTCACGCTAATAAAGAAAAAACTATCATGCTGACGTCCAGCAATTTTGAAACGTGTCACTCTGGGGGTGGGCATGATGCCATCCTCTAGACGAAGCTCGCTGTCAATAATTGGTGTCAGAATTTAGTCACTGGAGTTGGGAACCTCCAGCACTCTTTTGATTGTTCTTATTATATCACTCCAGTGAAAGGGCAGTGAAGCTGCTATTTTTCATTCTTGCACGAGCAGCTGCCTTTCTGGTTTTAATATTCTGAAGGCATTCCCTTCAGTAGAAAGGCACTGTATGGGCAATTTTCAAAGCCATTTACACAGACAAATAGCAATTTACCCTGATTGAAAATTGCCCTCCTCGAGCCTGCTAAAAGCACGTGCAGGCGTTCCTGGGGTTGAAGAAATTCACATATGTATATTTCGAATTTCAAAATGCCCCCTCCTTCCCACTTGGAATTTGAAATATCGCATGTTATCTCCTCATTAAGGTTCTTACCACATGTCAAATGCATTTTAAAGCCCTAATGTTGTTCAGTAAATAACTCCGTTAGATTGTAAGCCCTCTGGGAACAGGGAAATACCTGCTGTACCTGAATGTAATTCTGCTTGAGCTACCAGAGTAAAAGCATGAAAGAAAACAGAAAGCCTAGTGATGCCCATTTTCATCCAAACTTAAAAGCCTCCATTTTCAGCTGAAAATTCACCTAAATTTAGGCCTGCTATTCATTTACCTAGATTTGAGCTCTTAAGTTAGGAATCTAGATCTGAAAATCAGTGCTCAGCAACTTTGTTTCCCCGCCCTAACTCCGCCCCTAAGGCCTCACACTTTTTAGGATCCTAAATTTAGGGACTCTGTTATTACTGGCATTAGTAAATAAATAATAGCAGAGTCCCTAAAATTAATAGCACCTAAACATTTAATAGTAATCCCTAAATAGAATCCCTAAATAGCCACTGCTATTACTGGCATTAGTCCCATGGGACCTATTTAATGTTTGGGTACTTGCCAGGTTGAAACAGGATGCTGGGCTTCTTGGACCCTTGGGCTGACCCAGTATGGCATCTTCTTATGTTCTTATGCTCTAGTAGATTTTAATAAGGGCCAATTCAGGAGACTAACTCCCAAAGTTAGGTATATCTAATCCCTTAGAAAACTGGCCTCTTTGTAACTTATTAGTGTAAGACTACATAGCAAGCAGACAGTGTGTGACAGACTATGTAAGAAAAGCGACTGGGTCTGTTAATGCCGTCTGTGACCACATTAGTAGTGGGTGTACAGTGTACTACATTGTAACACTAAAAACCCCCTCACCTCTACTGATAATGTATTTCAAATTCCTTCATGCCACTAGGATCAAGGGGTAGACAATGATACTGGCAACAACAATGGCAGAGAACTAGGAGAAGCTTTTTCCCCCAGAGGAACTTAGGCCAGCATAAGTAACACTACTGATGAGAGTAGTGAAAAGACCAGGAGTTCCCTGCCCAAAATAAAAAAAAGAGTTATTTTTTAGGAGGGGCAAACCAGCTGGAAAGGCACTGGCAGGACTGAGCAAGAAACAGGAAGAGCAGCTATCTGCTCCCATCTCCAGTTTTGCTATTATGCAGGTGGCAAAGGAGGCAGAGAAACTGGAGAGTGGCATCAGCAGTGGGGGCGGGGGGGGGGGGGGGGGGGGGGGGGGGGTCAGTTCAGAAGCCAAAACCAGTACAGCCTTCACCCATGTTCCTTCCTGAGTATTGCCTGCAAGAGATCTTAAGAGACACAACTGAGTTGATGAATCATGTCTGGGATTTTCAGAGTCAGAGGATATTAAAGATCTAAAAGCTCAGGAGGATTTGTGTGTGTGTGTGTGAGGGGGGGTGGGGTGGAGGGGAATTCTATTTACTAGCATGCTATCCAGCAGTGAGAAGCCACAGGAGGCAACGCCACAGGAGGAATAGGTAATGGAGAGCGTGAGAGATTCCCCTGGCCTTTTTCCTTCTAGTCCCACTCTCAAATCCAGTCCTAGCAGCAGCCAAAGAGATGAAGAGGGGATCCCACAAGACATAAAAGGTAGGGAAGCACTTTACAATTGTGGAGGATCGACATTTTGCAGAATGCGTTCAATGTTGGAAGGTTCTAGGGAATCTTTAAGTGAATTATTCTAAAACGGAGGCTATGTGGATTTCCTGATCCCCACAGTAATTCCTACATCTGCAATTGTTATACCATTCATTTACTAAGGAAATTAGGAACTTGGGTATTCAATTTGATTCTAACTATTCTTTAAGCTTACCGCTGAGAAAGGTAGTTAGGACTGGATTTTTTAGACTGAGGAAACTGCTGAAGTTGACATACATACAGGATAAAAATGATTTTAGGATGGAAGTTCAGTCTTTTGTGATATCAGTGATAGACTATTGTAATACATTTTATATAGGGCTATCTGCTTGCTGGGTGAGAGCATTACAATTGTTATTAAATGCAGTTGCCAGACTAGTATCTGGTTGTCCAATTAGAGAACATATTTCTCCCATGCTAAAGACCCTACTTAGGCTTCCTGTTGTACAACAGATCCATAAGAACATATAAGAACATAAGAAATTGCCATACTAGGTCAGACCAAGGGTCCATCAAGCCCAGCATCCTGTTTCCAACAGTGGTCAATCTAGACTACAAGTACCTGGCAAGTACCCAAAAACTAAGTCTATCCCACACTACTGATGCTAGTAATAGCAGTAGCTATTTTCTAAGTCGATTTGATTAACAGCAGGTAATGGACTTCCAATTAAGATTTTGGCTTTAGCTCACCCCGTGCTATATGGAGATGGCCCTGAATATCTGAAATGATTCTTACATTGGTATCGGCCATCATGCACTTTGCATTCTGAAGATCCATATCTTTTGGTTCTACCTAATGTTAAAGACACACATTTGAAGAAAACTGACAAGCGTGCTTTCTCTGTAGTAGTTTCCTGTGTATGGAATAAGCTTCTGCAGTCTTTGACAAATCAGTGAGCTAACATTGTTAAAGAAGATGTTAAAAACTCATCTGTTTTCTGATGCTTTTAACTTATAAGTTGTTGTTTTTAAGTAATTAGTATTTGTTTTATTATATGTAGGAGTAGTATCATTTGTAGGTTTTTATATGTTTACTTTATTATTTATATTAATCTGTAATCCACCAAGAATAGATGACCAGTAATATGGTGGAATAGAAATTGTAATAAATAATAATAACTAAGGCACCATTCTTTTCACTTAAAGCAATTCTTCAGTGAAATAAAAAAGTATGGCGTTAACTTCCTTTTTGTCTCTTTTTACCTCGGCCATCTTCATCTTCAAATCCTTCCTTGGGATACCCCTGATCTCTAATTATGCTCCTCGCCATGGCCAGTGCAGGTCTCCCTGCCTGTGGCACATTCTGGTGTGACAGGTCTGACTGCCTCTTTCACTGCTGGTGGGGCCTGGGAAACCCTGCCAGCCTTTTAGTTTCTGCTGCTGTCACTGCTGCTGCACCTGAGGGGGGCAGAGATCCTAAAGACTTCTGTGGGCTGGTTCCAGTCACCAGAAGAGAAAGTATGGTGGGCCAGAAAACTGAGCTTCGTAGACTGGATCCAGCCTACAAGGCCATAATTTGGAGACCATGGCTTAAAGACACATACTCCTTTTTCAACCCCTACTACTTAACAAGGTAGAAAATACTTATCAGCAGGGATCTGCGGAGGATAAATGTTCATTTCTATTTGTTTTTTTCATTTTGTTGTTTTCTTATTGGGATTTTGATTAATTTAAAGTTCCTTTCAATTTAGTTCATTTGACAAACTGAAATACAAATCAAATAACCCTCCTTCTAAAATACAAAAAATGTATCAAAATGGGGCCTCCCTAGGCCATCCACCACACTCCCACCCCTCTGCCTATAAGCCAAAGCCTTCCTGGGCTGGGCTGAGCCAGCCCAGCCAAGATCTTCTTAGGATGTTGCACCGACCCCCTGCAAATAAACCAGGACCAAGCCCTCCCCAGTCTCCACTTACCCCTTCCATGGAGATCTTCATTCATTGTAGAAAGGCGTAAGAGAGATCTCCAGTAGCTACTGCCATGCCATTTTCCATTTAAACATGGTGCCAGTGGAGTTGACTCCGCTGGGAGAAGATGGAGGCACTATTGGTATCACATTGGATCACTCTATACCATGAGATAGAGAATTTTAAATTTTTTGTTTAGGAGAGTTCATAAGAATGTATTAGAGGGGAGGGGATTTTGCACTCTTTTTGCAATGAGAATAGACATTTACTTATCAGTGGAATACAGTAGTGCTGAGAGGGTTTATATAGAAATAGAATGGTCAGCATTTTATTATACAGAATTTCATCTTATTATATATATATTACATATATTCAACAAGAACCATGATTGGTTGTAAGAGGTTTAAATACAAGGGAGAGGAAGTGCTGGTGTGGCAGCCATTCTGAATTAAGCTGTGAGACTGCGGTACAATGTGAAATTTGGTATGATAAGGCATTGTTCATCATTTTATTTTTTAATTAAGTTTTTATAAATGCTGTTGTGGATGTTTTGTTATTAATAGAGTACCCCTGAAGAATGCATTGGACACGCTTAAATGCTGCAATGTTGGGCACTTACAGGATGCCTTTACTGCCTGAACACTAAGAGACCTGAATTCAATCATCAGAGAGCTAAATTGACTATGGACTATGGATTAGGGATGTGAATTGTTTTTTGACGATTTAAAATATCGTCCGATATATTTTAAATCGTCAAAAATCGTTAGGGCCATGATACAATACCAATTCCTCCGATTTATCGTCAAAAAATCGTAAATCGGGGGAAGGGGGAGGGCAGGAAAACCGGCACACTAAAACCCCCTAAAACCCACCCCCGACCCTTTAAATTAAATCCCCCAAATGCCTTAAATTACCTGGGGGTCCAGCAGCACACTAAAACACGGCACACTAAAACCCCCTAAAACCCACCCCCGACCCTTTAAATTAAATCCCCCACCCTCCCGAACCCCCCCCAAATGCCTTAAATTACCTGGGGGTCCGTAGCCTTAAATTACCTCCGTAGCGGCGGTCCGTAGCTAAATCGGGGGAAGGGGGAGAGCAGGAAAAGCGGCACACTAAATCGTGTAGTCTTCAGCCGGCGCCATTTTGCAAAATGGCCGCCGCAAAATGGCGGCGGCCATAGACCAAAACGATTCGACGCAGGAGGTCGTTCCAGACCCCCGCTGGACTTTTGGCAATTCTTCTGGGGGTCAGGAGGCCCCCCAAGCTGGCCAAAAGTTCCTGGGGGTCCAGCGGGGGTCCGGGAGCGATTTCCTGCCGCGAATCGTTTTCCGTACGGAAAATGGCGCCGGCAGGAGATCGACTGCAGGAGGTCGTTCAGCGGGGGTCCGGAACCCTCGCTGAATGACCTCCTGCAGTCGATCTCCTGCCGGCGCCATTTTCCGTACGGAAAACGATTCGCGGCAGGAAATCGCTCCCGGACCCCCGCTGGACCCCCAGGAACTTTTGGCCAGCTTGGGGGGGCCTCCTGACCCCCACAAGAATTGCCAAAAGTCCAGCGGGGGTCCGGAACGACCTCCTGCGTCGAATCGTTTTGGTCTATGGCCGCCGCCATTTTGCGGCAGCCATTTTGCAAAATGGCGCTGGCTGAAGACTACATGATTTAGTGTTCTGCTTTTCCTGCTCTCCCCCTTCCCCCGATTTAGCTACGGACCGCCGCTATGGAGGTAATTTAAGGCTACGGACCCCCAGGTAATTTAAGGCATTTGGGTGGGGGATTTAATTTAAAGGGTCGGGGTGGGTTTTAGTGTGCCGTGTTTTAGTGTGCCGCTGGACCCCCTGGTAATTTAAGGCATTTGGGGGGGTTCGGGAGGGTGGGGGATTTAATTTAAAGGGTCGGGGGTGGGTTTTAGGGGGTTTTAGTGTGCCGGCTCACAATTTTAACGATTTTCACGATATTTTACACACCCAAACAGCAACAATACGATTCCCTCCCCCTCCCAGCCGAAATCGATCGTTAAGACGATCGAGGACACGATTCACATCTCTACTATGGATGTGCTTGGATAATTGAGTCCTTTGCATGCATATTCCAGATGGCAATTATCTGCATTAAAAGATGCTTGAATCCAGGGAGGATAATTTTGAAACAAGTGCATGCACGCGCACCTTTACACGTGTATAGAGGCATGTGCAGTCATGCGCTTTTATTTTATATTATGCGGGAAATTATGTGTGCATCATGGAAAATATGTGCATCGTTGCATGCAAGATTTTGTGTACATTTTCAACGTATATGTGCATGAGTAACTTAGATCGCATGGTCTTGCACATGAACTGTTCATGTGAATACTTCTGCAATGCACAACTTCCGGTTCTTCGGGGGCGTACCATACAAAAAATGCCAGCTCTAACCCAACAGCTGCATTTCACTACGAGGGACGTCCAACAACAGGCATTCCTGACGGTAGAACATGAGGCAGAATTTTATTATGTCCCGGGGCTGCATCAGAACCTAGTGCAATAAAAACGCCCTGGCAGCAAGTGCACACACTTTTCAACTGCAGTGCTTTGCCCTTTGCCCTTACCATGTGACAGGGGCTACCGGTACCATTGGCCGGCCCCTGTCACATGGTAAGGGCAAAGGGCTGCCAGCGCCATTTTGAATAGTGGCAGATGAGGGCCCCTGGGAGCTGGAGATCGCTCTGAGCACCCGGACCCCCTACTGGACCACGAGGGACTTTGAGTGAGTCTTGGGGGGATCGGGAGGGTGGGGGCTTTCCATTTAGTTAAATTTGAAGGATTGGGGCGTTTTTGTTTTTTAAAACGAAATTGGCAACGAAAAAAAACCTTTCTGATTAGGGGGGTGGACTGAAATGGCCCACCACCGAACCGAAAAACGAACCTGCACAAAATGTTTTTTATGCACATCACTAGCAGCAGCCACTGCTGAGGAGAAGCACAATGCTTCTCCCCCACCCAATCTAACATCAGGGGATGCAATGGTGGAGGTCCAGCACCTCCGCCCCCAACCAGCACACTCCAGGTCTCAAGGGGCAGCACACTCTCTCCCCTTCCTAGTAAGGCCTCCTCCCCTTTTGCACCAGGGATGTAGGGACGCCAGGACACAGTCTGGCCAGCCATTGCTGGCCCAGGGAATCCTGTATCCCTCTCTTGCTCCACCACCATCAGTTGCAGCACAGCATGCAGTATGAGGCACTTCGTCTGGAGTATCTGCTGCAGGCAATCAGCCTCTTTCTAGGCAACATTTTGATGCAGTGATGCAGATGATGGCAGAAGAGCAGAGAGGTTGTGATCAGCCCCATAGGAGTCTGCTCAGTATAGTGGATCACCACGGTCAGGCATTACAGCGCCTGACTATGGCAGTGCAATTTATAGACAATTTACCAAGCAGACTCCTAAGTCTGAATTCCCAGGCATCCCTGTTTCCCTGGTCTTTTTGTTTTTAAATATATTCGTTTGCTCCCTAGCTTATTCCACACCTTTTCCTTGTTATTTAAGACCCATGTTAAAAGCCGTGAAAATCTCTTTTATGTTTTTAGTTTGTATTAAAGTTTCTGTACTTTTTCACTACTTTCTATGGGGCAAATCTTTAAAGGTATGCGCGGGCGCAGATTTGTTCCCGCAACCCGGCGCGAACAAATCTACGCCCTATTTTATAACATGCGCGCACTGCAAGGCGCATGTTATAAAATCCAGGGTCGGCGCGCAGGGGGGTGCACAATTGTGCAACCTGAGCGCGCCGAGCTGAGCAGCCTGCTCTGTTCCCTCCGCCTCCCCCCACCTTCCCCTCCCTTCCCCTATCTAACCCACACCCCAGCCCTACCTAAATCCCCCTCCTAACGTTTATCGAAGAAGTTACGCCTGCCCCTGGGCAGGCGTAACTTGCGCGCCGGATCTCCATCCCCCGGCCCGGTGGCTGTTCTGGAGACCTCGGTCCCACCCCCGGAATGCCCCCAGGCCGGTGCCCCACCCACAGCCCCGCCCCAGAACGCCCATTTTTTTTCTAGCCCCGGGACTTAGGCTCGGCGTGCGCAGGGGGAGGCAGGGATAGGTTTCCGGGGGTTGCGCGCGTATCTTACGCACGCAACCCTTTGAAAATCTACCCCTATGTGTGTATCTGCATTCTCATACCTACCATGGCTTTTTTTTTTTTTTTTTGGAGTGGGAATGGGCAGGAATGCAGCTCTGGCACTTTATTTTCAGGTTTAAGAGGTAGAGCAGCAAGGGTGTTCATCTCCTGCCCCTTCCTTCATGTTCCTTCCTCCTCCCCTCAGCTCTCATCCTGGCTTGATGGAACCAGAAGGGGAATGGGGTTATAGTGAGGAAGACACTGGAGAGCATAGAACAGACTCACCAAGAGAATACTTTTACACTAATCTGAAACTTAGTGTAAAAGGAAGTGACTGCCTGTAGGTCCAATGCCTTCTGCTCTTCCTGGGTGTGTCAGCTTCATTTTTATCTTACCATTATACCAGTCCCTGCTCCCTCTGCTGCTGGTGGAGCATACAGGATGCAGGATTGGATGTGGTGGTGGAGGGACAGTGAAGACAGTGAGTAGGGACAGAAGGGAGAGCAGGGCATTGCAGACCTTGGATGGGGTCCTTAGGTCCATTGGGGAGATGGTGGAAACAAGGACCACAGGGAAATATATGGGGGTGGGCGGTGCTCATAAGGGAAGAGAGGAGGAGGAGGGGCTTGAATACACACAGCAGCCTTTCTCTCAATCTGCCTTCTCCACTTGAACCCTGTGATTCTCAATTCCATCCCCCAGCTATACCTTGTGTGCTAGATGTGTAAAGATATTTTTACAGGGATATTAAGTACTGTCTATGTCTTGTGTGCTTTACATGTCACATCAAATGCTTGAATTATGTTGCTAAAGATTTGCTATGCCTAGTTGTTTTAAAAGTGTTGTGTCATAAAGGAACTGTATGCTGCCTATCTCTCCCCTGCCTCACAAGGGCTTGGCTTAAGGTAAAGCCCCAACTTTTCAGATGAAGAATGACATTAATAAATCTCTTCAAAGACCACCAAAACATTTTCTGTGAAACACCTACCATTCCAAGTCCACCAGCACTATACTGGAAGAATAAGCTATGCTGATTTCATTATCTGCCCATCAGAACTTCTTCTATCTATATTAAACACAAAGGACCGGAAAAGTGCTCTGATTGAAGGTAATGCTCAGGGCAAGTTTCATAGCTGGAAGTTGAAGTATACTTGTGTTACAATTTTGGCTGCTAGGCAGCCTCCCTGCCAGCATGGGTCCTCACTGCACCATGCTCTGCCCAGCTCTAGCCACCACCTTGAAGGCTGCATGATGCAGGAAGGCCAGCCCTATAAGAACCTCTCTCACAGATTCCTCATCACCTCATCATCAAGTCACCCTGGCTCCTTGCTTTGGCCAACCTTGTGCCTGGCTTTGTTTCCTATGTGGCCTAATACTGACCTTCTTGCCTTGTTTCCTGTGTGGCCTATAGGCCTTCTTGTCTGGACCTGTCTTGTCTCCATTTGTGTGCTCATTTCCCTAGTTTCTGTCTGGACATCCTAGTGGCCCTCCTTGTCTGGACATCCTAGTGGCCCTATCTTGCCTTGTATTTATCCTGACTTGCCATTGGTTCCTGTTTGCCTGTGTCTGTGTATACCTTTCCCTCTTCTTGTGTTCCTGTTCTGTCCTCGTCTTGTCCTGGCTGGGCATCCCTGTGGCTCTACTTCTCCCTTTGGGATTCCCGAAGGCCCTTCTTGCCTGTGGTTCTAGGTCTCCTGGTAACCTAGTCTATCTGTATATCGCTAACTTGTTCATGTTCCCAGTGTGGTCTGTTTACGCCTTTTTGTCTTGTTCTATTGGTTCCTGTGTTCCTTGCCTGTCTGTTTGTTTATCTAGTTCCCTTTCATCTCTCAGTACCCCTCCTGTTCCCCGTGGGTCCATTTTGTATACTGGCAGCAGATTGCCTTTGCCCTCACTATGTCACAGGGGCCGACCGTCGGTACCTGTGACATAGTGAGGGCAAAGGCGATCGGTGCCATTTTGAGTCCTGGCATCGGCGTGCAGGAGGTTGCTCCCGGACCCCCGCTGGACTTTTGGCAAGTCTTGTGGGGGTCAGGAGGCCCTCCCAAGCTGGCCAAAAGTCCCTGGGGGTCCAAGGGGGGTCCCGGAGCGACCTCCTGCACTCCGGCCGTCCGATGCCAGGACTCAAAATGGCGCCGACAGCCTTTGCCATACAGTGTCACAGGGGCTACCGGTGCCATTGGTCAGCCCCTATCACATGGTAGGAGCACAAGATGGCGCCGGTGACCATGTGACAGGGGCTGACCAATGGCACCGGTAGCCCCTGTGACACAGGCCATCGGCGCCATGATGAAACCAGCACCGAGGGTGTGAGAGTGCAGGGGATGGCTTCTGGACTCCCCGCTGGACCACCAGGGAGTTTTGGTAAGTCTTGGGGGGGTCAGGAGGGTGGGGGGTTGTAGTTAATTTTAATTTTAGCTGGGACACGAATATAAATCGCCGTATTAACGCATCGGGGCGCCATACGGCCAAATGCAACGCATTTGCTCCCCGACGAATGCAACGTATGGCGTCCCTCTGCACATCCCTAACGCGCGCTGTTACAATATCTGGAGATCACCAATGCCTTTAGAGTGTCTGACCACCTATTCGTGCTCTACAGTGGTCCTCGGCGGGGTAATGCGGCCTCCAAGACTACCATTGCTTGTTGGTTAAAAGAAACCATTCGATCGGCATACCTTTTGCAGGGTAGGTTGCTACCCGCGGGGCTGCCAGCCCATTCTACTCGCGCCCAGGCTACTTCCTGGGCAGAATGTCATCATAACCCTACAGAGGAGATCTGTAGGGCGGCCACCTGGAAATCGGTACATACGTTTGCCCGGCACTATCGTTTGGATGTTAAGGCTCCAGGGCCGACGGGGTTTGGAGAAGGAGTGCTTAGAGCCGGCCTCTCCGGCTCCCAACCCAAGTAAGGTAAGCTCTGGTACATCCCAGGAGTCTGGACTGATCCGGGTACGTACAGGGAAAAGAAAATTAGCTTCTTACCTTTGCTAATTTTCGTTCCTGTAGTACCACGGATCAGTCCAGAGTCCCACCCAGTCGTGGGGCTGATGCCGGGAGAGGCGGTGTAGTCTGTGTCTTAGTCTTTTTATCAGCCAGAATGAGTTGATGTTCGATACCTCGAGTTCTGTTCCCAGTTGGGGGGTTGTACACCGGTATCGAGGTAGTTGTTTATCTAGTTTAGTTGAAGTTCTTGGTGGTGTTCTGCTTTGACATTAAGTAATACTGCCAGACTGTAGGTGGCACCAGCCTAGATATAGGTGGAGTTTGGTTTGTAAACTTCTGTCTCCATCTGCTAGAGGTGGGGCAAAACCCAGGAGTCTGGACTGATCCGTGGTACTACAGGAACGAAAATTAGCAAAGGTAAGAACCTAATTTTCTTATAGGTTTCATTCTTTTCTTGCTTTTCTTTACTTTTCTTACATGTATATTAGTCGCTTCAGTAATTGCTCCTTTTAGTTTGGCCCACTGTTTTTCCACATCTCTCGTATTTTCCCATCCTTCTAGTTCTTCCTCCAGGTACTGGCTAAACTTAGAACAGCTATTTAGACATCTGCAGCAGCAGGCCTTTTAAAATGTATAAACAACATTGTCCGGATAGATTTTTAAATGGCTCTGGCAGAATTACCTCTGGTTGAAGCCTTACAGAGAATTGGCATGCTTTCCATTTTGTGGTGGTGGTGGTGCCAGTGGCAGCGAAGGAGACGGGTTTGGCAGCAGAGGCAGCAGGCAAGAAGGCGAAATCCACCACAAAGGGACTACAGGCCCAGAATTAACTATTTTGACCTCTCTGAAGAGCAAGTGTTCACTAGGTATCGCTTTAATAAGCACATTTTGGATCTTTGCAGCTTGCTCCAAGAGGATCTACAAAATACCATGCAGAGAATCCATACTTTACCAGAATACATCAAAGTTATTACAGTCTTGGCCTTTTTTGCCACTGGCAGTTTCCATACCCCTGTAGATGACACATCCCATTGTGTACACCAATTTGTTATAGTTCTGTGCAGAGGAATGAAAGACTATATATTCTTTCCACTAACAAGACAGTAGAAAGCATAAACTATGTGAGGCTTCTTTGACATAGCTGATTTTCCATCAGTGATTGGAACTATAAATTATACACATGTTGCTTTATGGCCTTCAATACAGCATGAAAGAATATATAGCAACAGGAAAGGATTTTAGGGGTGTGCATTCGGATTGACCGCATTAGTAAAACGCAACTCATATTTTTTTTTTACTTAAAAAATTGATTCGACATAAACGATCGGATTTCCCACATATCGAACATAGATATGTTCGATATGTGGGAAATCGCGATTGTTGAGCCAAAATAAAAATATAAACCCCCTCACCCTCCTTAATCCCCCCCCCCCCCCCCGACTTACCACAACTCCCTGGTGATGGAGCGAGGAGTGAGGACGCCATTTCTGCAATCCTTGGCGAGAAGCATGTGACGTCGGCGGCACGTCGAGTGACGCTGGCGTCACGTGATTCCCGGCTCGTTCGCGCCGGACGGCTCGTTCGGCCCAAAAAGAACTTTTGGCCAGCTTGGGGGGGCCTCCTGACCCCCCCAAGCTGGCCAAAAGTTCTTTTTGGGCCGAACGAGCCGTCCGGCGCGAACGAGCCGGGAATCACGTGGCGCCGCGTCACTCAGACGCGGCGTCACGTGATTCCCGGCAAGTTCGCGCCGGACGGCTCGTTCGGCCCAAAAAGAACTTTTGGCCAGCTTGGCGGGGCCTCCTGACCCCCTCAAGCTGGCCAAAAGTTCTTTTTGGGCCGAACGAGCCGTCCGGCGCGAACTCGCCGGGAATCACGTGACGTCGAGTCTGAGTGACGCGGCGCCACGTGATTCCCGGCGAGTTCGCGCCGGACGGCTCGTTCGGCCCAAAAAGAACTTTTGGCCAGCTTGGGGGGGGTCAGGAGGCCCCCCCAAGCTGGCCAAAAGTTCTTTTTGGGCCGAACGAGCCGTCCGGCGCGAACGAGCCGGGAATCACGTGACGCCGCGTCACTCGACGTGCCACCGACGTCACATGCTTCTCGCCAAGGATTGCAGAAATGACGTCCTCACTCCTCGCTCGATCACCAGGGAGTTGTGGTAAGTCTGGGGGGGGGGATTAAGGAGGGTGAGGGGGTTTAAATTTTTTTTTTGCACATATGTACATATACCCAACTCATTGGATTTTTTTTATGTCCATATTGGCCGCAAGTGGGACCCCCTTTCGGACATAAAAAATATGAACATAAAATTTTGCTCTGCACATCCCTAAAGGATTTCACTCCATGAATATGCAAGTAATTTGAGCATAATCACAGATGTTCTGTCCAAGTATCCTGGATCCTTCCAAAATGCATACATCATTTTACAGTCTGGACTGGCTGAGGATATTAATAGTGGATATATATCCAGGGCCATGGCTCCTAGGTAGGTGTCAGCAGCCTTTATTCTTTTGATCATGGAATGACCTTTCCTTCTTTTGGCAGAGAGATGACCTGGAGACCAGGCAGTGCATGCAGCTTCTCACCCTCACTCTTATCGGTGGCTGAGGGTCTTACTGATGTGCCATTCCTTGAATAAGATGTCTGATACTACTTACCCCACCATTAACATTGCAACCTTTAAACTGGCACACATAGTACTTGGGGCATACATTCATGTTTCTCTCCTTGTTACCATGTTGTCATCCTATCATCCTGGATGTACCTATTCAATAATCTTTCACTATCCCTCCCCCTCATAGGTTTAGAGATACCCACTGAAAATGTGGCTCTTAACTCCAGTAAGGCATCCTCATGTACCTGCTGAAAAAACCTATAATAGGTCTTACCAGCATACAAGTTCAGTCATAAAGTGAACCTTTGGCATTTTGAAGACCTACATTAGATGTCTGGGCAGGACTTGGGGTGTCTAACTATATAGTTCTGACACAGTATGTCAGATCTTCATGGCCTGCTGTGTCATAGCTACAGGATGAGGAATCCCATCACCCGATGAGGAGATTGTACCAGACAGTGACATCGATTCAGACACAGAGCGAGAAGCACTCAACATTCAAACACAAGCACTAGCTGCTGTCCTCTAAGAGAATCATTGATTCAAGAACATTTTCTGGTGAGTTTAACTTATTTATTTAACAGTCCTATATACAGTGTCGCAAGTGTCAGCAAAGACGTTTACCCCTTCTCCCCAACCCACTCTCCAGTTCCCATATTTCACATGTTCTTGCGCTCCTTCTTAGAGGTGATGCTTTAGATGCGGTGCTTCTTTCTTGCAAATCATCTGACATCTCAGTGTATAGAGATGGCCTAGGGATATGCTCTGTCATGCTACTAGCCTCTAATGTATATGACAGAGGAGAGGCTGGTGGAATAGGGATATGCCAGTGATGAGCTGCAGCAGTGATGGGTGCCAGCTGCTGGGTTAGGAGCTGCAATGGCCCCTAGATGATCACTTTGTTGTCAGGGCTGCCCACATACCTCATACATCCTGTGATATCTTTTACATGAGCATCATCATCTCCCTGTAGGATTCAGGAATATCAGACTCAGCAAGACGGGTTGTCTCTTCTGCCTCTTCCAAAGATGCTGGTCTTATCAGCACCACCTCTTCTTGTTCTTCTTCTAGCATCTGTGCTGGCTATAAAGCAGGGCTATCCTCTGGCCTTTCTCCTTCAGGTGCTTCTTGGTATTGGACAGCTTGCTGCTATGAAGGCCCAGCCATGGGCTTGCCATCCACTCTGTTGTTTCCTAAAGAAAGGGAAGAAAGCAAATGTGGGTGTTCAGTGTACCACTCTCATGTTGTAGTTATGCTCTCGCTGTATGAAATTATCCTCACACATAAGCAGGCCAATGCTATAAAGTGCGCTCAGCCGAGCACGCTGTTTAACATGTGGTTGGACATGCGTTTTTGACACGCACCCACTACCCCTTATACTGTAAGGGGTTTAGCACATCGAAAACACGTGTCCAACCTCCCCCGAAAGTAATAACACTTATCACATGCAAATGCATGTTGATGAGGCTATTAGTTATGAACCTGGGATACTGAAAAAAATGTATGGCCAAGTCTACAGAAAAGGAGTATTAAGTCAGAGAAACCAAAAATGTAAAACAAAATGGGCCGGTTGATCAGGTTAGGAAAACAGATGCTCAGTTTTACCAGCGTCCGTTTTTCTAACCCATGGCTATCAGCGGGCTCCGAAAACAGACACTTGTAAAATTGAATGTCAGTTTTTCGAACCCGCTGACAACTACCTCTTCTGAGTTTCCACTAATACGGTGGCGCTAGGGACGCTCTAATGTCCCTAGTTCCTCCTTTTTAGTGCGACCCCTCATTTAAATACAGGATCACGTGCCCTGGAGAGGTGGCTGGGCATGCGTTGGGAAAGCAGGCGCTCACAACTGAGCACCCGTTTTCCCGCACTCTTATTGTATTGGCGTGAAGGTGCATACTGCCTATAAAATGGCGCTAACAGGATAGGCACATTAGCTCCGGTACCTCGTTGTGAGGAAGGACAGTTGCATACATTATAAGTGCAACACCACTTATCCCTACCTAGATGCCACTACTAAACACCTACTTCATGGTGCAGACCTCATAGGCTATTCTGGCTGGTATAATGGGATATAGCAAAATTCTGTAATTATATGGGATGACATAGATAAGACAACATGAGGCCTGTTAGTGTCACTAGTAAATTGGGAAACAGAAAATCCAATTACATGGCATACGTGCTCTAGCATACCAGCATCTCCATGGCCAAAACTGGGCCTCTGAACCTCATAATGACTTTGGGGCATACAGATAAAATGTTAGACCAGTTAAGGAATATAATCAATCAGGCTTTGCAGTGTACAAACTGCATGCTCTCGGGGTATAAGAGGTAATTACAGAAGGCAAGCATGTGATATATGAGGCAAAAGAACTATCACATATGAACTAGAAAGGAAGGCTACAGCTGTATCTGTAAACATATGCCGTATTTTAAAAAACTATACATTAGGGATGTGAATCGTTTTAGGACGATTAAAATTATCGTCCGATAATTTTAATATCGTCTTAAACCGTTATGGAACACAATACAATAGAGATTCTAACGATTTATCGTTATAAATCGTTAGAATCGTGAGCCGGCACACTAAAACCCGCTAAAACCCATCCCCGACCCTTTAAATTAAATCCCCCACCCTCCCGAAACCCCCCCCAAATAACTTAAACATTTCCTTGCCAAATCCTACCTCCTTCAATCCCCCACCCTCCCGAACCCCCCCCCCCAAATGACTTAAATTACCTGGGGGTCCGGAACGGCAGCGGTCCGGAACGGGCTCCTGCTACTGAATCTTGTTGTCTTCGGCCGGCGCCATTTTCCAAAATGGCGCTGAAAAATGGCGGCGGCCATAGACCAACAGGATTCGACGGCAGGAGGTCCTTCCGGACCCCCGCTGGACTTTTGGCAAGTCTTGTGGGGGTCAGGAGGCCCCCCCCAAGCTGGCCAAAAGTTCCTGGAGGTCCAGCGGGGGTCAGGGAGCGATTTCCCGCCGCGAATCGTTTTCCGTACGGAAAATGGCGCCGGCAGGAGATCGACTGCAGGAGGTCGTTCAGCGAGGCGCCGGAACCCTCGCTGAACGACCTCCTGCAGTCGATCTCCTGCCGGCGCCATTTTCCGTACGGAAAACGATTCGCGGCGGGAAATCGCTCCCTGACCCCCGCTGGACCTCCAGGAACTTTTGGCCAGCTTGGGGGGGCCCTCCTGACCCCCACAAGACTTGCCAAAAGTCCAGCGGGGGTCCGGAAGGACCTCCTGCCGTCGAATCCTGTTGGTCTATGGCCGCCGCCATTTTTCGGCGCCATTTTGGAAAATGGCACCGGCCGAAGACAACAAGATTCAGTAGCAGGAGCCCGTTCCGGACCGCTGCCGTTCCGGACCGCCGCTGGACCACCAGGTAATTTAAGTCATTTGGGGGGGGTTCGGGAGGGTGGGGGATTTAATTTAAAGGGTCGGGGGTGGGTTTTAGCGGGTTTTAACGATTTTAACGATATATCACGATATTTTACCCCCCCAAACGGCAACAATACGATTCCCTCCCCCTCCCAGCCGAAATCGATCGTTAAGACGATCGAGGACACGATTCACATCTCTACTATACATACTACATGCATGAAGTCTAAACACCACTAGAACAACAGATCACAAAAATGTATAAACATAATTTACTTTTTGATCCTGCTGTCCTGGCAGTGTCCAGGCTGGATATCCCCTGGGTGGCAACCTCATCAATGGACTAGGATCTTTTCTTCTAGTGCTGCTAATGGCACCCTTTCTGCTACAGGGTGGTGGAGGTTGGACCCACCATTTCTTTTTCAAATCCTCCACCTCCCTGCTGTAGCGGTATATCACATTCACCTGACGGACGTTTCCCTCCAGGTGTGTAGCTTCCCTACAGCATTATTGTGGTCATACAGGGCAGCCTGGAGCTTTCTTTTAAAGGAGACCATTAACCTCGTTTCAGTAGAACTGAAGTTGCCCTTTCACTGGCTGACTCTTCTATCTGCCGCAGCGGTAAGCCCACAGAGAAAGAGGTTTTATGCATAAGCAACTAGGTTTTAAATATGGCTGGAATAAATTGCCTCACTTAGCCAGATATATTACAGATGGTTAAACAATGAATATCATCTAATTGCCTGCATGGCTACTCTGCAGATAAGCGGTCACCTTACTTAGTATATGTGATACATATTCAGCTAGAAATACTAGCTGGCAATGTTTGCTAATTTTTATGTATGTCTGTTGATCTGGCAGTTTGATAATAGTGATTACATATAAGGCAGGCTTTTCACCCAGATGTGAATTAACTTGTAGGCAAAATTAAAGCCACCCAAACTTTAGTTTTCAATGACAGCAGAGGGACTGAATGTCTGGTTAAGTGCCGACAGGTGTGTGTGGCTGCCAGGTAAGAGCTATAATGACATAGTCTGCAAAAATATATAAAATTGTTATGCTAGAAAGGTTTGCCCTCTTTCATA
Organism: Rhinatrema bivittatum; assembly: GCF_901001135.1. Lineage (NCBI taxonomy): Eukaryota > Metazoa > Chordata > Amphibia > Gymnophiona > Rhinatrematidae > Rhinatrema > Rhinatrema bivittatum. Next base: position 251,983,198 of record NC_042615.1, on the reverse strand, counting down.
GACCAGGTGTTTGTTGAGTCCTAGTCTGAGCTGATTTTCCTTTGATTTGATATATGTAGAGGAACAACTGGAATCAGAGGTCAGATTGACCAGAGGCAAGGTGGCTGTAGTCTGGAAAAAGGACACAACGCTGTGCCTTGCCTCTGGACGACACTTCTGCTGACTCATATTTTGAATGGCCCTTTGATAGCTCTTTTCCCGTCAGTTAGGAGTCCTTTCACGTTTGCAATTAACCATGAAGCTGGAGGGGGACGTGACAGAGCTACTAGGGTTGGCAAGGAACGTTATTTTAAACAGCAGTAAGGAAAAATCCAACCTTCACGCATTAGCAAAGGTGATGCTCTGCCTTGACACTTTCAATACTGGGTATACAGCCTTCCTGCTGCTGTCTTTATTCTACCTTCAACTAGTGGCTAACTTGCCTATTCCAGTAAGAATCAAGAGGTCATGCTTAGAAGGATAGTATGGGTCTGATGTAATAAAACCTGTGCTAACTGGAATTAAATTTTAGCACAGGTTTTACATAATGTATACATTAAAACAGGGGTCCCCTCAGGATGTAGTATGTTAATGGGATGCAAATCAAACAGTAGTTAAAAAAGTGTGCTAAACAAAAAAGCTTGCTAAAATGTGAGTTAAACTGAAAAATCTGCACTTATGAAGAAAAGTGCTTTAAAACAGGAGTAAGGAGTTAAGTGCTTGAAGTTCGAAGGACTGTGACCAAAATGACCTTGCATGCAAGAATAGTACTGGGCATGCCAACATGGGCACAATCTCACATGCAAGACTATTTAGTCAAGGCATCCAAGTGAAATCAAAGGGTAAGCTATCTAGGGAAGGAACCTAAAGCTGAACAATGCCCTCTGTGCATCTCAAATGGCTGTAGCTACTAGGGATGTGCATTCGTTTTGCGACGAAATAGGAAATAGAGACAATATTTCCTATTTTGTCACATTTTTGGGGGGGGGGGGGGGCGATGAAACGATAAGAAAATCACACAAAATTTCGTGTGGTTTTCTTATTATTTTTGGAGAAGGGAGAAAGGGCACATTAAAATAAAAATACCCCAAACCCAACCCAACCCTTCAAATTGAATTAATTGCAACCCCCCACCCTCCTGACCCCCCCAAGACTTGCCTGACCCCCTAAGACTTACTGAAAATCCCTGGTGGTCCAGCGGGAACCCGGGAGTGATCTCCCCCTCTCGGGCCGTCGGCTGCCACTAATCAAAATGGTGCCAATGGCCCTTGCCCTTACCATGTGACAAGGGCTATCGGCCCCTGTCACATGGTAGGAGCAATGAATGGCCTGCGCCATTTTTTAAGATGGCACGAGCCATCTGTATGTTAGAAACGTGAGAAGTAACGTAGTGGTTACAGCAGTGGGCTATGAACCAGGAGACCAGGGTTTGAGTCCTGCTGTTGCTCCTTGTGACCTTGGGCAAGTCACTTTATCCTCCATTGCCTCAGGTACAAACTTAAGGGGTTATTTTCTAAAGCTTTATCGTGTGCTTTAGGGCCCTAACGCACGTGATAAGGCCATATCATATATGAAAAGGGCCTTTTCGCATGCGATATAATGAAAATTAGGAGGCGGAGTCGGCAGTGTCTTTGCTTTTGATATGGTCCCGCACAGAAGATTCATCAACAAAAGGAGAAGCTTGGGGGACAACTCCAAGGTGTTGGTGTGGATTATAAACTGGTTGATGGATAGAAGACAACGGGTGATGGTAAATAGAACCTACTCTGAAGAGAGAATGGTGTTAAGTGGAGTGGCACAGGGATCAGTTTGGGGCCGATTCTGTTCAACATCTTCGTAAGCAACATTGCAGAAGGGATAGAAGGTAAAGTTTGTCTATTTGCAGATGATACTAAGATCTGCAACAGAGTGGACATGCCGGAAGGAGTACAGAGAATGAGATGGGATTTAAGGAAACTGGAAGAGTAGTCGAAGATATGGCAGCTGGGATTCAATGCCAAGAAATGCAGAGTCATGCATCTGGGGTGTAGTAATCTGAAAGAACTATATGTGTGGGGGGGTTAAGGGCTGATGTGCATGGAGCAGGAGAGAGACCTTGGGGTGATAGTGTCTAACTACCTGAAGTCGATGAAGCAGTGTTACACGGCGATAGCCAAAGCCAGAAGAATGCTAGGTTGCATAGAGAGAGGAATATCTAGTAAGAAAAGGGAAGTGATAATTCCCTTGTATAGGTCCTTGGTGAAGCCTCACCTGGAGTACTGTGTTCAGTTCTGGAGACCGTATCTCAAAGGAGACAGAGACAGGATGGAGGTGGTCCAGAGAAGGGTGACCAAAATGGTGGGTGGTCTCCATCGAATGACTGAGGAGGAGAGGTTGAAGAACCTGAATATGTATACCCTGGAGGAGAGGAGGAGCAGGGGTGATATGATATAGACCTTCAGATACTTGAAAGGTTTTAATGATCCATGGTCGTCAACAAACCTTTTCCATTGGAAACAATTTAGTAGAACTAGGGGTCACCATTTGAAACTCCAGGGAGGAAGACTTAGAACAATTGTCATGAAATATTTCTTCACTGAGATGCCCTTCTGGAGGAAGTGGTGAAGACTAAAACTGTGAAGGATTTCAAAGGGGCATGGGATAAACACTGTGGATCCCTAAAAGGCTAGAGGATGGGAATAAATAAAAAAGCTTAACTGGCACGGAGCGGCAGTTACTACCCTTAAGAGAAACATGGGGGTAACCTGCACGGAGCAGCAGTGACTGCCTTGGGAAGCTTGCTGGGCAGACTAGATGGACCATTTTGGTCTTTTTCTGCCATCATTACTATGTTACTATGTTACTATGTGGTAGGCTCTTTATGCCAGATTGGGCACGCAGTAGAATAACTTTGGCCAACAGAAATGTGAGTTTACTCCACCTCAGACCAAAGAAGGCATAAGCCAGGGCTTTCCAAACCTGTCCTGGGGACCCCACAGTCAGTCAGGTTTTCAGGATATCCACAACAAATATGCATGAGATAAATTTGCATACCATAGAGACTCAGTATATGTAAATTGATCTCATGCATATTCGTTGTGGATATCCTGAAAACCCAACTGGCTGTGGGGTCCCCAGGACAGGTTTGGGCAGCCCTGGCATAAGCTCTCTGGGACTTGCACCTAAAGCTGAACAAAATATAAGCTCTCTTGGGAAGACATATTCCGTGGAATGGTAAGTCCTTGGTGTTGTGAATCCCTACTTTGAAATACTGTTCATCTATAGGTGCCCACTCAAGAGAGCTTACATTGTAAATGTAAATCTTCCTGGGCCTGAGGTAGAGTACCACACTGAGCACAATAGACAATATTTGCCACCAGAAATGTAAGCATACTCCACCTCTCGCCCATGAGTTCAATTTCCAATACAAGCTCTTTGAGGCAGGTATCAGTCACAGGTTTTCTGTTTTCCTGAACAGCTATAGTGTGTACTGTTTAGCTGTTGGTGCCCACCCAGACAGCTGAGCCTATGCTTTCTTCATCGAGCTTTAGATGCGTTCCCAGAGATCTTATTTTTTTATTTAACTTGTCATGCCTTATTGAAATGGCCTTGAATAAGAGAATGTGCTCACAAGTTGGGATGCACAGCACCAAGCTCACAAGAATGCCATTTCGGCAAAGCATGGCAAATAAAATCAAATAATAAGTTCTCTTGGGCAGGCACCTTCAACTGAACAGTATGAACTTTGGTGCTATCCAACCGACTTTTACTTGAATATTTGTGGACACATAAGGTTACTTGAAAATGTATAATTGCAATGTATGAATGACCTTCATAGTGACACCTTTGAACAGCATCAATTTGTTTAGATGGCTGATGTCCAAGATGGCATCAAGAGTGTAATCACTGGTCAGGCTTGTGCGTATGTAATCACCTAGACATGGTTCTTTGTTTATGCCCTTTTTTTTTTTTAATTATGCAAATAAAAATCACATTAAAGTGATATACACACTTATCTGGAAAGTCTTTTTTGAGATTGCTGGTGATTACACAGTACAGCAGTGGAACGGAGTGAACTTATCCTCTGCTGTCCTCTGTAATCACCAGCGATCTAAAAAAAAAGTCTTAGTTTCCAGATGAATGTGGCTATCGCTTAAATGTGATTTGCATAATTAAAAAAAAAAAAAAACAACATAAAAATAAGGGCATAAACAAAGAACCACTTCTAGATGATTACATATGCACCTGTTTGACCAATGATTACACTGTTGATGCCATCTTGGACAACAGCCATCTAAACAAACTGATGCAGTTCAAAGGTGTCACTATGAAGGTCATTCATAAATTGCTATTATACATTTTCAAATAACCTGACGTGTCCACAGATATTCAAGTCAAATTTTTGGTGTATGTTATATTTCTACTTTGGTATTGATGTATCTGACTTTGGCATCCTGTTCTGCTTTAGGTGCCCCTCAGAGAGCTTATGCTTTGATTTTACTTGCCATTCTCTGCCAAAAGGGCCTTGGATGCAAGAATCTGTTCTTTGGAGTGGGCACTTTCAGCTAGCTGCACAATGTGTAAGCTCCTTCAGGTGGGCTTCTACAGTTAAACAATGCGCCACCTACAGCTGAACAGTCCTGGTGTACTGTTCAACTGTAGGTGGCCTCCCTGAGGGCACCAGAAATTAAACTCCTGGGTCTGAAGTGGAGCAAACTCACATTTCTGGTGGATACAGTTATTTTATTGTTGTGCCCAGTGTGGTAGAAGCAGTTAGACCCTACCACACTGGGCACAGCAATGGTATAATATGGCAAACCAGAAATGTGAGTAAAGTTTTACTCCTGCTGTGATGCAGAAATTAAATTTCTAGCGTTAAGAAAATATGGGTTAATGTGTCTTCCCTTTAATGCACCTCCCTGCATTGTTGAGGAATAACTAATGCCTTCTTTTATAAGGGCTATATCACCTGCGCTAATCTAAGTACTAATTTCTACTCCTGTTTTAGCATGCAATTTTTTAAGAATTAAAATCCCTGTTACATTATGTAACTTACATACCTGAGATTACTTAACGCCAGAAAAGTGTGCTCTAAAACAAGCGTAAAAACCTACGCTAACATTAGCGTCCCATATTTCATTGGCCCCAAATGGATCTGAGTCCTTTCCCATCATGTTGTGTGCTTCATCTTACCATGCAGCTGATATCCACCTGCACTCCACTGTGGTAAGTAAGAGCTGATCAAAAGAGAGGCAATGTGACAAAAAATAGTGAGGGTTGCTTAGTTGTTAGACTTTTCAGGCAGGGTTGTCACTGGCAAAAATGTACTATTGTGATATCTAGAACTGTGTTTTTCCACTCACTGTATGAATTAGGGGTGTGCATTCGTTTTCGCCATATTGGCAATCAGCAACGTATATATCCCTATTCGTTATATTCGTGGGGAGGTGAAATGTATCGCCCCTCCCCATGAATATAACTTATCATCCGTTGCATTTGTTGGCCGCCATTTTGAAGGGACCGATTTTAATTTTAATTCCTATAAAATCTGGGGTTGGCGCACCGAGCTCGAGGAGAGCCTCGATGGCTTTCCCCGTTCCCTCCAAGGCCACTCCGAAATCGGAGAGCCTCGGAGGGAACTTTTTTTTTGGCCCCCCCCCACCTTCCTCTACTTTCCCCTATCTAACCCACCCCCCAGCCCTAACTAAATCATCCCCTCCCTCCTATCTTTGTTGTAGGCCCCGACACAGGCTGCTGTGTCGGAGCACTTGGCCATGCCCCTGGACCGCCCCCAGACCACGGCCCCGCCCATGGCCCCACCCCTGGACCGCCAATTTTTGCAAGCCCCGGGACATACGCGTGTCCCGGGGCTACTGCCCCAGACCGTGGCCCCTCCCACGGACAGCCAATTTTTGCGTGTCCCAGGGCTTGCGCGCACTGCCGAGCCTATGCAAAATAGGCTTGGCGCACACAGGGTTTTTTTTTTAAGGGTTACGCGCGTAACCCTTTTAAAATCCACCCCAAAGGAAGCCATTTCGCACTATCCAGAACCAAAAACTAGTCTTTTTCTGTGAGTCATCAGTGACTCACAGGAAAGGGTCGGACAGGTTGGCATGGATATCGGAGTGCAGCGTATCAGCGCTTACATTCTGTGAAATGCACTGAATGCAGCCTATCGCGCTGTCATTCAATGCTCAGTGACCATTTTACTGATGACCCAGCACTATATATACTTCAGCACGAGGCATGCCACGCACTTTCTTTGCAGGAGTGGTGTGGGAAGGTGGGCTTTGTGGAAGGAGGCTGCACTGAGAGATAGGCTAGTTAGTAAAGAGAAAAAAAAAGCTATTTATTCTTTATTTGGCTGCAGTGCCAGCTAGCCCTGTTTGTGTTTTAAGCAGTTTATTATTTAGGTGATCTGAGATGGTCTCTGTGTGCCAGGGAGAGAAACTGCTAGCAGTGCCATTTTTTTTCATTCACCCTCTGGGCTAGGCTGCAAGCAAGCACGATTTGGGTGTTGTGGCTAGGAGAGACATATTCAATTTTGCTAGAATTTGCACTGGAAAATATATTTTATCGATTTTCATGCTGTACCAACAATTCCAGCTTTTTTAAACTGAGTTTGTTTAATTCAACTCAATCAGTCTCTCTGTGCACTGGGCTTCAGTGGGCAGTGGGTAGTTAAATAGAATGAACTTTATTATTGGGACAGTCTGTGCAGTGAAATCCCCAGTCTGCCTCTTTTGTGCTTTTGTCAGGGAAAGCTAGATGTAGTCGAGTGATTAGGACTGGTAGAGGAGGCACTTCAAAAGACACTAGTGCCACTCCCCCATTAAAGTTAAAAAGGTACCTGTTGCAATCTAAACTCTTTGTAGGGGCAGGCAGTTCCATCCATAAAAAAATGAAATCTGACCATGATGCATCACCATGCATGGCCCTGTAGTTTTGGAGATGAGGGAAGGGGAGGCTGAGTCATGCTAGACAAAATGTCGACACCCAAAAGCAGCAGGGGGACATATGTCTCGACTAACACTTAGCGTTGACAATGTAGCGCAGTCACTGTTTGCTTCTGATTCAGATGAAGAATCATCTTGTGTGGGATTCTCATCTGAAACAGAGCTTTAGGAGGATCAGTTAGCCCTGTCTTAGCCTCCACTTCAGTACAGCAGGGGAGAGATGAAACTGATGAGGAGGAGGAGGAGGAAGAGCAGTCAGCGCAGGCACAGAGGGTGACTGAGGCCCTTGGCATTGCTTCTCAGGGTGCACCCACTACCTCAGCTCCAGTGCCAGCATCCACCCCCAAGGCTTTAGAGAAGGGAGGATCACGAAAGACATCTGCAATCTGGAGCCACGTTAAAGTGATGGATGACCCGCGTTTTGCTCGGTGTAATTACTGTGGCAGGGATATTAGCAGAGGCAAGCAAATGGGACATCTATCTAATTTTGGCATGATGCATCATATGAAGAGGCAACACCCAACAAGATTACTGCCATCTGGGGATGGTAGCAGTACCAGTCAAGGGACCCCTTCCAAGCAGCGTAAAGTGGTTCAAAAGCAGCAGAGTTAGCCCATGCTCTCATCCCATTCTAGCAGTCAGGTGGCAGGCCAGCAACTCCCTGACATGTGGCAGAAGCGACAACCCACCATGGAGGAAATGGGGTGGAGTGCGGTAATGCTATCCCGGGGTAGGACACAGGCAGCCTCAAAAGTTGTAACCAGGAGCATTGAAGAAATGATTGCCCTTGATGACCAGCCCTTGCAGTTAGTGGAGAATGTGGGTTTCAAGCGTTTTCTGAAGGTCGTAGTTCCAAATTACAAAGTTCCCTCCAGAACCACATTTAACAGAAAGGTCATCCCCAGCCTATACAAGCAGTGTCGCAGTGGCATGCAAGCACTGCTAGCTAAGGCAGAGGGGAGAGTGCATTTCACTTGTGATATCTGGACCGCCATGAATGCTGCACACTCTTACCTTTCCCTGACAGCACACTGGTGGGACATGGCTGAGGCAGGGGCAGCCAGCAGCTCTATTACTGAACAAGTATCAGTGTGGAGGTGGGCTTTACTGCACAACCACCTGACAGACCAAGCCCATACCGCAGCCAATATTCTAGCATGCATCAGACAGATGCTCGAGGGCTGGCAACTACACCAGCGAGACAGGAATCCTCAGGCAGGGTTCTTTGTCACAGACAATGGTGCAAACATGGTTAAGGCAATAAACGACGAGCACTTTAAGAACATCCGATGTTTTGCACACACTCTGCACCTGGTAGTGAAGTCAGCTCTGGGGTTGGATTCCAATGACAAAGAGAATGAATACCTGCATAGGTTAATACAGAAGTCAGGAACTTCCACAGAAGTGTAAAGGTGGGGCAGATTCTTCGACAAAAGCAGACTGATTTGGAGATGCCTCTCAAGCATCTCATTCAAGACATTGCCACCCGGTGGAATTCCACCTTTATGATGCTGGAGAGGTTAGTGGAGCTGCAGACACCCCTTCATGAACTTTCTGGTAGAATGGATATAGTTGTGCAGAATCCCCTAGGACATCATGATTGGTTAGTCATGAGTCAGCTGGTAAAATCCTGCAGCCCTTCAAGGATGTCATGGAGGAGCTGAATTCCAGAAGTGCCACCTTGGCTGACATCATCCCAATAGTTAATGTCCTGGATGAACATTTGGAGGCCTTTAAACAGGAAGAGGGAATGACAGTTGAGGTGCTGCATTGTCTGGACATTTTGCAACAGCAGGTGCAAGAGAGATTAAGGGCCTTTAACACAACAGAACACATACATGCTCGCCACAGTCTGTGATCTCTGTGTGAAAGGGAAACTCGCCCTACAGTACGATTTGTCTCTTATTGGTGAAGGACTTGCTGTTAGCAAAAGTCCGTGAACAGGAGCGCCAGATTAGGCGTGAACAGGAGCGACAGATTAGGCGTGAAGCAGAGGTGGAAACAGTGTGCACTTCAGAGAGTTGTGCTGCTAGCCCAAGCAGGAGCAGCAGCAGCAGCAGCAGCACTCTGTCAGCGACAGATAGTACCTCCTCCTTCACTTCAGAACACCAAAGGCATGTTGCCCATAAAGATTCATCTGTTGTGCGACGGGCGAGAGAGAAAGCAGCTGGCATGAGTGACTCTCAGCCCACCCAAGCAAAGGAGACACCAGCACAGCTGTCAGTGACACGGTATCTCTCAGAGCCGACAGAGAACATGCAGACAGATCCACTGGCATATTGGGCACACAAGTCCACTGTCTGGCCACACTTAGCCAAAGTGGCTCAGCGATATCTGTCATGTCCACCAACCAGTATGCCCAGTGAACGTGTCTTTTCAATGACAGGGGATATCATGAGCCCTCACCGCTCAAGGCTGGCACCAGAGTTGATGGAAATACTGGAGTTTTTGAAAGTAAACCTGCCTTTGCTTGGGTTTCCAAATTTTCCCTGTGAATGGCAAGATGAATAAAAGCAATTGAAAGCCTTGCAGCAGCTCCAACTGCCTCCTATGCTCCAGATAATATAAGTACTGCATCACATGTACCTGACCTGAAACTCTGTGCCTGTCCATCCACTGTCCAGGCCATTTGTCCCTACAAGGGCCTGACCTGAAATGCTGTGCCTGACCATCCACTGTCCAGGCCGTACGTCCCTACAAGGGCCTGACCTCTAACGCTGTGCCTGACCGTTCACTGTCCAGGCCGTACCTCCCTACAAGGGCCTGACCTCAAATGCTATGCCTGACCGTCCACTGTCCAGGTCTTATGTCCCTATGTGGGATTCACCTCTGTCCTCAATTGCTGTGCCTGTCTGTCCAGGCCTTATGTCCCTACAAGGGTTTGACCTCGATTGCTGTTCCTGTCCATCCAGGACTTATGTTCCTACAAGTGTTGACCTCGATTGCTATGCCTGTCTGTCCAGGCCTTATGTTCCTACAAGTGTTTGACCTCGATTGCTTTGCCTGTCCATCCAGGCCTTATGTCCCTAGGTGGGATTGACTTTGTCCTGTATTGCTTTGCCTATCCGTCCAGGCCTTATGGCCCTAGGTGGGATTGACCTCTGTCCTCCACTGCTGTGCCTGTTCGTCCAGGCCTTATGTCCAGTCCTAATGGCTGAACCCTTGTTGCAAAGGGAAACCTGTCTCTGGCAATTCAAACTAGTAATCCTTCACAGCATGGATCCTTAAATAAAACAAACAGTTTGCTTTAGTTTCAGGGCAGAGAAGAGAACTTCCTCCGTCTTGCTTATGAAGTCATGATGATCTGTTTGCAAATGCTTAAATCCTAACAATTTGTACCATTATACACTCTATGGGCCAACCCATTCCAGGGAGCCCTTTCCTGCTCAAAGGAACAGGAACTCTCCCCATTGTTGCAGCCTATCTCTTACCACCTGTTGACCCATGTTCAGAACAAGAAAAGATCTCCAAGGTACTTAGACTGTGGCAAACACAACACAGTCAGACCATGCTCACAGTGAGACCCTGCTCCAGGTCACCACGCTTTGAAGGCTCGTGCTCCACTCTAGGGGCCAACCCATTCCAAGGAAGCCCTTTCCTGCTCTTAGGAAAGGGAACTCTCCCCGGTGTTGCAGGCTATCTCTTAGGACCTGTTGACCCATGTTGAACTGTTGTTCACATGCAGCCTCCTTCGTCTCGGCCTTGAAAACTCTCCTTTGTATATCAGCTACCTCCACCGGATTTTAAAAGACCAGCGAGAGCTCACTGGTTGCCAATGGAAACACCCCACTCTAGGGGCGAACCCATTCTAGGGAGCCCTTCCCGGCTCAAAGGAAAGAGAACTCTCCCCAGGTGTAGCCAGCCTGTATCTACCCTCTGGCCCATGTTGAACCGCTGTTTACATGGTAATCTCCTCCGCCTCGGCCTTGAAAATTCTCTTTTATATATCTGCTAACTCTACCAGATTTTAAAAGACCAGCGAGAGCTCACCAGATGCCAACGGAAACACCCCACTCTAGGGGTGAACCCATTCTAGGGAGCCCTTTCCTGCACAAAGGAAAGGAAACTCTCCCCGGGTGTAGCCAGCCTGTATCTACCCTCTGCCTCTGTGCCTTCCTGCCATACACCAAATGACTCACTCATTTCCTTGTGGTGTTCTGGCCACTATCATGGTTGCTCAGTGTGTTGGTGCTAGTCTTTCTGCTTGCTATGTTCCTCTTTCATTGTGCTATAGGATGTTGATGCCACTTGTCTTGTCGCTTTGCCTGTCGTGCTGCCTTCGAGGGTTCATGCATCTGCTATCGGTGCTCTCTTTTGAAGCTGTGGTGTGTTTTTGACACTCTCGCTGCTGCTTTGTGCCTCTATTAAAGCACTCTTCTTGCCACTCCTGGTACCCCTTTGCCCCTTTAAAGTACCTTAGGCTATCCATGCCACTTTGGTGCCACTTTGCCACAGTCTAAGTACCTTGGAGCTGTTTTGTTGTTCTGATGATTACTCCCCAGAAGTTTCATCAAAATTGATAATAAAACTGCAATTCTGCAGCCAAATAAATGCTGCAAGTCCTTCCCCCATTGACTTTAATGGGAACCGGAAAACGAATGCACGTATCAACGTATTGGGGCGCCATTGAACGAATGCAACAAATATGTCCCCCAACAAATACCTATCCCGAATGCAATGAATACTTTCTGGCTGCACATCCCTAGTATGAATACTTTCAGAGCTTTCTTTGAATTTTTTTTCTTTTTGCTTTTTACAGCTGTGTGTTGTAGAATCTTGTCTCTTAGTTAATGTAACCTGCCTGTTCTGGCCTGCTGAGCAAACTTCAGGAATCTTTGCGAAGCATGCTAGAATCTGTTTCCTTGTGGCTTTTCAAAGATATTTTTTTGAAAAGCTGGTTGGCACATTATGAGGCCCCAAACAGAGAATGATGCGTATGACAAAAGGCATGCCATTATGAAACTTTCTTTATGTAGGCTTACCTCCATCAAATATCTGACATTATGGGTCTGATTTTAAAAAAGCATTTACACACTTACAATTGGATTTTACAAGTGTAAATGAACTTTACGCATGTATGCGGGCTTTTGAAAATTGCTAAAATATGGGGTAGATTTTAAAAGAAGGGTGTGCTTCCTGGTGCGCACACATGGACGCGCTGATTTTATAACATGCACACACATGTTATAAAATTGGCGGGCCACGCACATATGCGTGCCAGATTTTGTAATCCGCGCGCATATGTGCGGGCGGCACGCGCAAGGAGGGGTAGACCAGCAAATTTTGCACGGCGACGCATCCCGGCCTTCCCCAGTTCCCTCCTAGACCGCTCCAATTAAGGAGCGGACTGGGAGGGAACTTCCCTACTCCCTACCCTAACTTCCCTTCCCCTTCCCCTTCCCCTCTCCTCCCCAACCCCCTAAATCCTACCTTTTTTTGTCTTCCAACTTATTTCAGGGCCCAACCTGAAGTAAGTTGCGCGTGCTGTCAGCCGGGACAGCGATCAGTGGTGCTGTGTAGGCCCATCCCCTACCCCCCCCCCCCCCCCCCCCTGGCCTGCCCCTTGCAGGAAGGCCGACACTTATGTGCGTACCGGCCTTTATGTGTGTGGCCAGGCCTTTTTGAAAATAGGCTCGGCTTGTGCAGAGCCCAGCCAGGCACGTAAAGGCCAAATTTTACGTGCATGACCTATTTAAAATCTACCCGTATATGTCAGTGAATTGTCCATAGGTTATATACGTGTAAGTGCACTTTTAAGCATGTAAATGGCTTTTTAAAATTGTTGTAATAGTATATTACATTTGGACGCATAACTATTTAAAATTAGCTCCATTGCCTTTAAGAGGCTGAATACATAACTGTATGTTCACCGGGTGTTTTCTTTTGCGATCATAGACATCCTCTGCTGATCTGGGTCCCAACAATGTATATGCAAAGCAATAAACAAGCAAAATTATAAACGGAGTGTGTGCTACAGATGCTGGCATGCTGCATAACTCCACCCAATTTCCCCAGACCCTTTAAATCCCTGAGAAATGGCTCTTTTTAGTTTTTAACTTACAACTTGTCCCTAGCAGAAGTAAATTTATGTGGCAGGTGATCTGGGCGCAGCTAGGCACGCAAGTATTTACATGCACATCTCTTGGCCACGCCATGAAACACCCATGTCCTGGTGCCCCGCCCTGTGCCCCGCCCCTTTTGAACACTTTTGAGATGTGTGCACAGTGGGAGATACGTGCGATTCTGGGCAGCTTTTAAAATTCAGTTGGGTGCGTGTGAGCCTGACTTGTTCACCTATTTCCTGATTTTGGTGCTCGCCGGGCTTTTAAAATTCACCTCATGTTTATATACAAGTTTAATTTTATATATCATTTTTTTTCCCCCAACAATGTTATATTGGAGGACAAGTTATGTTTTTAAAGTTTGAGTGGAATATTTTGACGTATTGGATCACATGTATTTTGTAACCAATATTTTATTTTGTTATTGAGGGATGGTCACATGTGTGAAGTTCTCATAAGTATGGAAGCTTGTGTTTTTTTACACCTGGATGCCAACACAGTTTGTTTAATGTTTGTAGGTCCACTGACATTGCTCCAGCTTAAACATCGATGGTTAACAACAAATGGAACACATTGATGTCAGGATCTTTACAGTTTTTCCCACACAGGTGTGATGAAAGTTGCTTTAGAAGAAAAGCAAAATAAGTCACTTTATCTTTGAATGGAATGATAAGTTCAGCTGGATGTATTTTTGCTAATGCTGTTACCAGGACATTTAAATTGTTAAATTGATTTGTGAACACACACACACATATATATATATATATATGTGTGTGTGTGTTTTTTTGAAAAATTTAAAAGCTTGTTTTCACCAAAAACTTTCACTAAAAAAGCAAAGAAAAATGTGGACATGTTGGGCATGTGATGATGGTCAGGACACAATAGAGAGTATAAAATAAATATATAAAATATGTATAAAATATATAAAAAAATAAAAAATAATATTAAAAAAAAGTATAAAGTATAAAAGTGTATATATATATCTTGACTCAAAATGAAAAAGGTTTTCTTTGTATGGTAATAATGAATTATAAGTGAAAACTTTTGAATTTACATGTAAATTGATGTGAATATTTTTTGCTTCTACTCTTTTGTGGAGTTATTAAATGCTTCCAAGAACAAAGTAGGTAGCAACATTAGTAAGTACAAGTGGTGAACTAGTAAACTATACATTTCCTATTCCATTACTGTTTAACATTTTGGGAGAGTAGATTGCAGAGTAAGACATTCCTGTGTTTCCTATGTGTGCTACATGTGGAGTGTTTACACAGGCCAAGGTAACAAGATCATACTTGCAGAGGCCTGGTCTTCTTCGATAATCACTGCATAAGTTGCCCTCTATGACTATGTGCCTTTTATAGGGCTGCCTGGGAGCCCCTGTAAAGTTGAGGGCTCATACTATAGTGATGTTTCATCACACACATGCATTACCGTGGCTTTCTCCCATCAACCTTTTCAGAGATGCTCCTCTTTTAATTGAAAAGCATGCCTTACATTGTTATGTGTGCCGCCTGCGGCAGCCCCACAGCACAGTCCTCTCACCTTTTCAGATGAACTCCAGCTCCTGGCTCCTCTTCGCTGGCGGCGCCTTGGGTTCCCTCTGGTGCCTCTGGCCCTGCTACGCTACCCAGTGTTGCTAGCCAAGATATCCCTGTTCGTCGGGCCTCTCCGCATGGCCCGCGGTGCGACACCACCATCAGTGCCATGCTCCTTCCTAGGCGCGCACGCGTGCATCATTGATAACCTGGCCGCAGACCCGGATGCTGACGTCAGACTCTTCAGCGTATAAAAGCTCAGGCCTCGCTCCATAGCATTGCCTTTGCAACAGGTCTCCTCGTACTCGTTGCTGATCCTAGAATCATCTTATCGTTTTCCTGTGGTTCCCGGTTCCTGTTCTCCTAGTTCCTGTTTCGTCTATGTGTTGGACTGACTTTCTGGATTTGACCTCCGCTACACCTGACTACTCTTCAGCTTCTCTCCAGTCCCGGACCTCTGCTACGCCTGACTACTCTTCAGCTTCTCTCCAGCTCCGGCCATCCGCTACGCCTGACTATTCTTCCGCTTCTCTCCAGCTCCGGCCATCCGCTACACCTGAGTATTCTTCAGCTTCTCTCCAGCCCCAGACCTCCGCTACGCTTGACCACGCCTGCCTTCTCCGTGCCCTGACCCTTGCTTTGAACGACTACACTACAGACTTTCCAATGTCCAGAATTCAACTTTGCTTGCCACAATTTCCACTCGCCACCGGCTCTGATCCTAGCCTGTCAGTGACGCCTATCCTCCGGACATGGACTTTCAAGACTTAAGCCTTCCTTTGCTTGAGCACCTTCAGTTCCTCATTGTTCCTTTGGCGCCTGAGTGCCAGTACTGAATCCAGTCCAGGATAGGACTATGCCATCTACCAACTGCTGTCTCTGGGCTGAATCACCTTTCATCTCTAAGCAAACCTCGAGGCCCACCTAAGTCCTGCCAGCCCCGGCACCCAAAGGCTCAACCCGAGGGGAACGAGGGCTGGTATAGGTGAAGCTCCAGCAGCCTCTAGCTTCAGCCTATGCCACCTGCTGATGGTTTTTATGGTTTGAGGTGTTGGAGTGGATTTTTGGGTACTGCGGAGATGGCCACTCCCATGGGGAGGAGCCCCATGAGGAACCGCGTTACTAGGCTAGACTCTATACATGCAGACACAGAGAAATTGTATTTATTGTACAGCTCAATGATACTGCCCGGGGAGCGGGCAGCAATGAAGATATCCCAGTGAAGTAGTCCAGGGGTCCTCAGTAGAGGGGACCAGTCTCATACTCGAGTAGGTGATAGGCAGCGCAGCGAAGCAGGGAAAGGTCCCGGATGTAGACACAGAGCGCTGAAGCTGAAGGTGAGACAGACTGAAAGGGCTAGTACTCACTGAAGCAGAAAGCTGTTTGTTCTGCTTTCTTAACAGAAGATGTTAGTAGGGGCGGCTCAAGGCAATCTGCTGCCTGAGGCGATGGATGATATGGCGATGGATGATATGGCGTCCCCCACCCCCCTCTGCCCCCTCTCTCCCTTTTCCACACACACCCATACATGTATATATATATATATATATATATATATATATATATATATATATATATATACACTCATTCACTTCTCTCCCTCTTTCATACACATGTGCACTCTCATTGTTTCTTCTCACTTCAATCCTCAATAGCCACAGGAACCTCCTCTTTCCCCAGGCCCGCAGGACATGCACTCCACTTCCTCCTCCTCTTCCTCCTCCTCCTCCAGTAGCCTCAGCCTGCTCTGTCCTTTTTTATTTTTGGCGCCTGGCCCGACACTGTTGCTCCTTCTCCTGCATCTTCAGTTTCCCATGGAGGAGGAGGAGGATGCTCCTGCTCGTCTTTCTTGCTGCGCAGCACCGGGCTTCATGTTTTCTTCAGGAGGGAACAGGTGCTGATGCTCCTCCTTCATTCAGCGCGTGCTGCTCCAGGCCCTCTCTCTTCTGGCCTTCTGCGGCAGGGAACCTGGAGTTTTCAGGTGTCGGCCTAAAACCTGGCAATTTGTTCAGAATTCCAGAGTCTCTGGGCCAAATCTGGAGAGAATTCCCAGGTATGAGTGTGAGGCAGCTGCGGCAGGGGCAGGCAGTGTGAGGCAGACACTACAGTGGTGTTCTGAGATGGGCATTTTTTGCCGCCTCAAGATTCTGCTGCCTGAAGCAGCAGCCTCACCCTGCTTCATTATAGAGCTGCCCATGAGTGTTAGGGCATGGTGTAATATTTGCCTTTTCAAAATAGGGTTGTTCCTGTTTGAGTGCTTGCAGTTTACTGTTTTGGTATGGAATTTTTATTATATTGTTGCTGTACAAGGGACAAACCCACACCTACGATGCATTATGATAGGCTTAGTACTATATGGGTTCCAAGTGTCTTTTTTTGCAGGGTTTTCTGGTGGGTACCACAGCAGTGCATGTTTTTCTGTAAACAAACTGTTGCCGGCTACAGGGCCCAGCCAGCCTCAATTTTATGTACCGGTAAGTGGGGAAGGAGCACCTGAGGATCATTCCTGCACAGTTTAGAAATTTTGGACCTGTGGATGGGGTAAAATAGGTTCTGGAGAGTGTGTTAATTTTCATAGCTTTGATTGCCAGAGGAAGCAGGGATTTTTTTTTTGGCAGCGGAAGGGGGATTGGGACAGAATGTAAGACTGTCAATTTCTGTTGTGTGCTGAAATGACAGGAGTCGGGAGGCACCTTATAGACTAATTAATTTATTAAAGCATGAGCTTTCGAGGATAGTTCACTTCGTCAGATGCATTGCGTGTTGCTTATTGGGGAAAACAACAACAATTTTGTGTTAAAAAAAATGAATGGGGGGTGTGGGGTGGGGGAGGGGAGCACAGCAATTTTTCGCCCAGGGCAGCGAAAATGCTAGCATGGAAAAACTGAAAGCTAACTTGGACTGGCCTTGACCAGTGGGACTCAAGGCACTGCAGCGGTTCCTAGGCCGTATCACTGAAGGTGGCAGATGAATCAAGACCATGCCTACTGGGGTTGTGGCATACCACTCTCACTGACACTTATAGTTCTTGCATTCAGTCAGACCCTGTGCAGGTTGTCTGTCATTCTAGGCACCCACTTAAGGTACTACTGGAGTGGAAATATGACTTGCTTCTTCAAATTCCTACATGCTTTGAATGTGTGGCCACATTTCCTAACAGTTGCTACACAGCCACCCCTGCAGCTCAGACTTGCTCCTGAGGTAGAAGATGTATCCTAATTTTTCAAAGGAATTCTGTCCAATGATTGCTGCGACTTTTCCATCTACTCTAGGATAACAGCCGAAACACCATAAGCAAACATCATACTTACCAATTAAATGTTTTCCTTATGTATGTCCAGGCACCTGTCTTGTTCCTTGAGGGGTATAATATATCCTCTTTGGCCAGGACAATCCTTGCCAAAAGCTTCTTTTCTTCAACAAAACAGTTGGCCTTCCTGCAGCATGGAGCCATTTTGAGTTATGTTTTTCCAGCAGCTAAAGGAAAATAAAATTGAATGTTATCTGCATAGAGACAAAACCCTTCACAGTCAAACAGCTGGGCCGACAGCGCAGACCTTTGTGGCATGCCAGTCTGCATAGAAAACCAGTCTGAGATGGTTTCTGCAATTCTTATCCGTTGTTGCCTTCCACACAGATATAATGCAAACCATTTTAAAACCATGCCTGACAGATTGGCCTCTCTGAATTGATACAGCAAGATTCTTTGATCTACCATATCAAAGGCAGATGAGATGTCAAGCAAAATCAATTATATATCCCTTATTCCCTTCAAGCCCTCTCCTCAAGGAGTTGAAAAGCAAGAGGAGGAGAAGCTCAGTAATCAACGAGTGCCTGAAACCAAACTGGAATGGCTTCAGGGTTTCATATTCCACAACAGATTTCACCAACTGGCTCAGCACTACGAATTAAATGATTTGTGTTATGAAAGGGAGAGAGGAGAAAAGGTGGTAGTTAGCTCAGCTGGATTTAAGTTAGCCTTCTTCTAAAGTG
Source organism: Rhinatrema bivittatum (assembly GCF_901001135.1). Lineage (NCBI taxonomy): Eukaryota > Metazoa > Chordata > Amphibia > Gymnophiona > Rhinatrematidae > Rhinatrema > Rhinatrema bivittatum. The sequence goes on along the minus strand of NC_042615.1, from coordinate 251,964,694 downwards.
GTCTGAGAGGCTTGTTTCAGTCTGTTAGGCCATTGTCCTTTAGCAAGGGAAAAATTTACCAGCATTGGGGCCAATGCAATAAATTTGAGTAGAAAGCGGGTGCTGAACAGTCAGCGCCCGCTTTCTTAACACACCCCAGGCGCCCCCAAAGGGGGGCACCATGCAATATTTAAATTAGGGGGTCACGTTAGTAAGGAGGCACTAGGGTTGCTTGCGTGCCCCTAGTGCGTCCTTGCTAACGCAAACCCGATCAGCGTCGGCGATCCGCCGGTTAGGTAAACTGACGCTGAGTTTATTGGCGTCGATTTTCCTAAACACCGCACAGCCAGAGGGTTCAAGAAACAGGTGCTTGTCATGCGAGTGTCTTTTTCCTGTACCCGACTGCCAGTGGGGTTTTTTTTTTCTATTCTTTAACTTTATTTGATTGTTTTTCCTCCTACTTAATATCGCAACGATATTAAATAGTAGACAGTACAGAAAAGCAGGTTTTTTTCTGCTTTTCTGTACTGGTTTAAGGAGCGTTCAGCACTTTTTTCTTTTGCATCTGGAGTGAATGCTAACAGCCTCAATCACATGCATTTGCATGTGATTAGCGCTATTAGACTCACTCCGCGATGGATGCACGTTGAATAGGCGCTAATCCCCTTATTGCATTAGGGGATTCATTAGCGCCTATTCAACCTGCATCTGACTGCTGGTTATACAGTGCGCTCGGCTGAGTGCACTGTATTGCATCGGCTCCATTGTTAGCAAAAGAGCAATAGTTTCCTTGTGCACTTTCAGGATATTCACATTACATGCATCTAGTGTGCTGTATGATGGGGACATGATCCTCATGACCTCAAATTCAGAAAGTGTCAAATGTCATTGGTAAGCCAGCTTGTGACAGGGTATATACCCAAGAACCCCTGAACACCTTAAGAACAGGGCTTAGCTATTTGGAACTGGTTCACCTTAAGTCAGGGAATTCTGGGTTCTTACTGTCTCCTCTGGCCTGAGGATGTAAGGTAGGGTGAGAAGAGAGCAAAGGGGAGGCCCTGAACTCTAGGAATGTGAGTAAGAAGGAACCGGTAGCCCCTTCAAAATAGCTGATCTTTTTGTGTTATCATGTAAAATAGGAGAAGTCAGTTGTTCTGCATAGCTGCCTGAATTCGTGTTGTGCGAACTGTGAATGCTGGTGGTTTCGTTGCACTGTAAAAATAAAGCACTTAAAAGAAGAAAAAAGTCTTGCCCGCTCATTTATGTGCCACATAACTATGGTGTGGAAATCATTTTTGACGCCCTGCCATTGTGGCCTCCGGTTAGGATATTTGATATAATTCCTAATTCATCTATGCATGCATGACTTGCAGTACCTGGTAGAACAACCACTACCACAAAAAGAGAAGCAGAGAAGCAGCAGGGATCTCTCAACCTCAGCAATGGAAGTAACAAAATGGCAGGTCTTACCCACTGCTCCCTCTAAGCTGTGTACGCACAGGTGAACCCTAGGCACATGGCAAAACTTTGAGGTGAAATTTATAAGCTGGGCACGTGCCAAAAGCAGGAGATGTGAGCGCATGTAGGACATGCGCATGTCCAACCAATTTTAAAAGCCACCTACGGGCGTGCACATCTCTTGATACACGAATATCTCACTTCGAATAAAAATGGGGCTTAGTGTGGGCGCTCCGGGACAGGGCCAAGAGATGTGCATGCAAGTACCTAAGAGCCTGGGTGTGCACCCAGGTCCAGGGCCTCGTAAGTTTACTTCTCTTTGGAGGAGGTGTAAGTTAATAAATATAGAAAATACAGGCATCCCTGAGGGGTTTAAGGGGTCTGGGGTAACTGGGGGGAGAGCAGGCTAAAGAATCAGGGGGGAATTTGGAGGACCTAGCTGTGGACTGGGTGAACTGGTGGACGAACTGGTGAAACTGGTCATGGCGTGGACGCGCGCCTGTTATAAAAATGTCCCCGTTTGCTCAGCTCAAACCCAAAATTTACGTGGCTGTGCGAGCCCACTTGCAAAACTGGAATCACATACATACACATGCTTAGGTTATTTTATAATGTGCGCGCATGTTATAAAATTGCTGTGTCTCTGGGTGCTGGCTGACGAACATGTGTACATGTGCAACTACGTACGCACTGGTTTGAAAGTTACTGTTGTGACGGACCCTACTGTCACCATTAAGATCTGTTTGGGTCCCTGGTTTAGCTAGAGAGAGAAGGTTAGAGTAAAGGGAGGTACCATTCAAATACAGCTCCTCCTTCTGTGGAGTCTGGAATGGCCGCCCCCTTGGAAGTCTATTTAGGAGCTCTTCTCAGTGAGCTCGAGAGGCAGTCCCTTTCTGTTAGCACAGAGTGCAGAGGTTTTAGGAGTTTATCTTTTGGTTGTTTTCAGGCCCAGTCAGTAGAGGCAGGCTGAACCAGTCTGTTTTTCCTGACCAGGGTTGGGAGGGTCTTCCTTCCAGTCTACTCACTAGCTGGTTGTGATATCCCTCTGGTTCTAAGTTTAGGGTTTTTTGAGATTTTTATTAGGAGCCTCACTAGAAACCTGGGCCTGTTTTGCACAGAGGGACTGGAGAACCCTGCATGTGAACCGCCCAGGGATAGGGAAGATACACCCCTGAAGTGGTGTTGACCTTCTGTGAGATGGGGATTCCACTGTTACTTTCTGTTCCTTTTTGAGGAAAGAACACTTGTTATAAGATCCAGGAGGAAGGTTTTTGGCTGCCCCTTCTTTCCTGCTAGAAGCACGAGAACTGCTTGTTTCAAATAGGGTCTTTTCCATCAAGGATCCATGGAGAGTACTAAAGAGACTGTGTAAGATCAAGGAGATCCTGAAGATCTGTTAACTAAGAGTAAAGGAAAATAACTTCATTGCGAACACCCATCACTTCAAGCCCAAACATCTTATATAATTAATTGCATATGAATAAACCAAAAAGTGCAGGTTCCAGTTCAGAAGTAGTATGTTGCTTTCAACAGAGGTAAAAAACTACCAGCACATTAGTGGATGTTACCATTGTCCGATGCAATAAATTTGACCTCATCATACAGATAATTTGCCCCATGCCTCAGCAGGAGGAATACAAAAGAAAGTTAACTGGCAAATGCTCTACAGGGAGCTGATGTTACGCGTGCCATCCTCAGCAGGCCTGTGGCACAACCCCCTTACCTTTCTACAGTGACTCCAGCTCCTGGTTCCTCCTCACTGGTGGCGGTGGGCCATCAGCTTCATCCTCGGGCCTCCCCCGGTGCCTCCGGCCCTGCTGCAGCTCCTAGATTCCTGGCCCAGCCACCACTTCTTGTCGGGCCTCCCCGCGGGGCCCGTGGAGAGACGCTGCTACTCGCGCCACGCCCCTCCATAGGCACGTGCATGCGCACCATTGATCTTTAAGTAGGGACCGCGGCGGGAAGCTAGCCGTGGCTCCAGATGATGATGTCAACTCAGCTACAATATTTAAGCTCAGGCTCCACTCCCTAGCGTTGCCTTTGCAACAGGTCTCCTCGCCGGTCAAGTACTCTTTGCCTCCTAGAGATTCGTCTCATCTCTGCATTCCTGTTCCTCGTTGTTCCTGGTTCCTGTCTCCTTGTTCCTACCTTGTTTCAAACCTTGGATTGACTACATGGACTTTGACTCTGCTGTGCCTGACTTCGCCATTGACTCTCTCCAAGCCCGGACCTCTGCATTGCCTGACCACGCCATTGACTCTCTCCAAGCCCAGAACTCTGCTTCGCCTGACCACGCCATTGACTCTCTCCAAGCCCGGTCCTCTGCTTCGCCTGATCACGTCATTGACTCTCTCCAAGCCCGAACCTCTGCTTCGCCTGACCACGTCATTGACTCTCTCCAAGCCCGGACCTCTGCTTCGCCTGACTACACTATTGCCTATCTCCAGACCCAGACCTCCGCTTCATAAGAAAATGCCATACTGGGTCAGACCAAGGGTCCATCAAGCCCAGCATCCTGTTTCCAACAGTGGCCAATCCAGGCTATAAGAACCTGGCAAGTACCCAAAAACTAAGTCTATTCCATGTTACCATTGCTAATGGCAGTGGCTATTCTCTAAGTGAACTTAATAGCAGGTAATGGACTTCTCCTCCAAGAACTTATCCAATCCTTTTTTAAACACAGCTATACTAACTTCACTAACCACATCCTCTGGCAACAAATTCCAGAGTTTAATTGTGCGTTGACTAAAAAAGAACTTTCTCCGATTAGTTTTAAATGTGCCCCATGCTAACTTCATGGAGTGCCCCCTAGTCTTTCTACTATCCGAAAGAGTAAATAACCGATTCACATCTACCCATTCTAGACCTCTCATAATTTTAAACATCTCTATCATATCTCCCCTCAGCCATCTCTTCTCCAAGCTGAAAAGTCCTAACCTCTTTAGTCTTTCCTCATAGGGGAGCTGTTCCATTCCCCTTATCATTTTGGTAGCCCTTCTCTGTACCTTCTCCATCGCAATTATATCTTTTTTGAGATGCGGCGACCAGAATTGTACACAGTATTCAAGGTGCGGTCTCACCATGGAGCGATACAGAGGCATTATGACATTTTCTGTTTTTTTCACCATTCCTCTAATAATTCCCAACATTCTGTTTGCTTTTTTGACTGCTGCAGCACATGGAACCGACGATTTCAATGTGTTATCCACTATGACGCCTAGATCTCTTTCTTGGGTTGTAGCACCTAATATGGAACCCAACATTGTGTAATTATAGCACTGGTTATTTTTCCCTATATGCATCACCTTGCACTTATCCACATTAAATTTCATCTGCCATTTCAATGCCCAATTTTCCAGTCTCACAAGGTTTTCCTGCAATTTATCACAATCTGCTTGTGGTTTAACTACTCTGAACAATTTTGTATCATCTGCAAATTTGATTACCTCACTCGTCGTATTTCTTTCCAGATCATTTATAAATATATTGAAAAGTAAGGGTCCCAATATAGATCCCTAAGGCACTCCACTGTCCACTCCCTTCCACTGAGAAAATTGTCCATTTAATCCTACTCTCTGTTTCCTGTCTTTTAGCCAGTTTGCAATCCAGAAAAGGACATCGCCACCTATCCCATGACTTTTTACTTTTCCTAGAAGCCTCTCATGAGTAACTTTGTCAAACGCCTTCTGAAAATCCAAGTATACTACATCTACCGGTTCACCTTTATCCACATGTTTATTAACTCCTTCAAAAAAGTGAAGCAGATTTGTGAGGCAAAACTTGCCCTGGGTAAAGCCATGCTGACTTTGTTCCATTAAACCATGTCTTTCTATATGTTCTGTGATTTTGATGTTTAGAACACTTTCCACTATTTTTCCTGGCACTGAAGTCAGGCTAACCGGTCTGTAGTTTCCCGGATCGCCCCTGGAGCCCTTTTTAAATATTGGGGTTACATTTGCTATCCTCCAGTCTTCAGGTACAATGGATGATTTTAATGATAGGTTACAAATTTTTACTAATAGGTCTGAAATTTCATTTTTTAGTTCCTTCAGAACTCTGGGGTGTATACCATCCGGTCCAGGTGATTTACTACTCTCCATTGCCTCAGGTACAAACTTAGACATAAATTTTAAAACGAGCATAAATGCATGCAAGCAAGGATACATTGGAATTTTTAATTGTGCATGCACTTACATACTTATGTTTTAAAATGCACCAACCATGCATAAGTATTATCCTAATTTTAAGAGGTTATTCGAGCACAGCTAGCATGCATGTGTCTTCAATAGGACCATGTTGGCTTTTACTGTTGTGGTCTCCTGCGAACTGCCACACCCCATGGGGCAGGTCTTGCCCTCTGTTCCTCGATGCGTCTGGCTTCCTGGAATCCTTGCAATGTGTCAGGATTTTGCTGACAGCTCTTGCAGCAGGACGCCACCGACATCCTCCAGTCCCTTTCCTAAGGGGCGTGCGCATCCAACCTTGCTAAACTTAAAAGGGCCCATGGTGGGAAAGGGCCAAGGATGCCACTGGATGATGTCACTCTTCTGGCCTATAAAAGGCTCCTGCAGATGTTCCACTGATGCCTCTGTGAAAGTCTCCCTACTGCTTCAGTAGCATGTATTGCCTCCTTGTTCCTGTATCCATATCTTCAGCTTCTGAATCTTTGTCTCTAGTTCCTGTGTCTTCAGTTTCAGAATCTTAATTTTTCAGTATTCGTCTCCCATTCCAGTGGTCCTTGTCTTGTCCATCATTCCCAGTAGTTGTCTCTCCAGTTTTTCAGTTCTTCAGTGTGCCTTGTCTCCTGTGTTGTTCCTCACCCACCTGTCCTGTCTCTCACCATCCCACTTTTCCCTATGGATGGATTCCTGGTATTGACCTTGGCCTGACTTCTGGACATCCTAGAATTCCACCAACCACTGACCACTGCCTGCCTCCTGGACATCCTCGAATGCCGCCTGTATCCAGATTCACCTGTACTACCCAGTAACTTCAACAGAACTTTCGACCATCAGCAGAGGCCCCCAACTGGTCCCAGCACCCAAAGGCTGAACCCAAAGGGAATACGGGCTGGTATAGGCAAAGCTTCAATTGGGCCTGTGCCTCATCTGACTCCACCTGACGAGGGTGGGAACCTGCAGGGCTCCTCCCTGGAGGTTGCGCTAACTCCACCTCAGCCCAAGAATTGACATCTCCAACGTTTACGAGCATATGTCAGCGAATTTTAAAATAGGCTCACACAAGGCACATTCCCAATTTTCCAACTAGTCTACCAGTTTGTCAAGTTAATAGTGAGGTCTTTTGGACCACTCTGGTTCTTCATCCTGCACGCTGCCCAGTTGATCAAAATGCTTCACCCTATCCTCTAAACCCTAAACAAGATCTACAGACTTGCTCCTCATCAGGAACAGCAGTAAAATTCCACATATCTAACGTATGCAAGCTGCAGATTTCATTTTTATAATTCAGAGTTATGTGTGTAAGTCTTGGCCCTGCCCCTTTTCTAATCTAATCTTAGTCCTCACATGCGCACAGGCACATATACGTGTGTTTTGCGGCTTTTAAAAATCCGCATTGTTCACGCACAACCCACATACACATGTATGTGGGCATTTTTCCACGAGCAACACTTTTAAAATCAAGCTGTTAGATTGTAAGCCCTCTGGGGATAGGGAAATACCTACAGTATCTGAATGTAATCCACTTTGAAATGCCGAAAAGTGGAATTAAAAAAAAAAAAAAAAAAAAAAAAAAGGTTGTTGCATCCCTCAGCCCTGTTCTTGCCCCTGGAATACCTCCACAAGAAGCCTGGCAAAAGAAGGTGCATTGTGGCATAGAGATGTGCATTCATTTTTCCCGAATTAGACAATTTCAACGAAATAAGTTATAAGTATTTATCAAATTTAAAGATTTTTATGGGCCAAGTCGTACCAGCAACAGTATTATGATAGCCATGTATCCTGTTGTATAAAAACCTTCCATTAATGTTGGGTGACCAAGCTGGTGAAATTGCTTTAAAATTCATTCTTCAGACAGGAACTAAAGGTGTGCAATTAGGTTTTTGTTTGCTTTCACTGGCACAGGTTTATATAGGACCTAGATTACATGCACGTGAAAACCACTGAAGTTCAGGGATGAAATTGAAAGTCCAGAAGGTGTAAAACACAAAGTTTGCACGGGAAAAGCAGGACGCCAACATTGGGGTCCAATCAGTTACCACATTGTGACACCGCGTTCTACCGAACCACATTCTGTCGGGTTCCAAGTGTAATCTTTTTACCAAGGTAATTAGTCATTTACGTGGGTTATGACTTTTAGAAAATTGCCCTCACAAAATCCTATTTGCAAGTGCTACCGCTTTAACTAATGTACTATACTGCCTGCTTGGAAGTCAAAACATGTTATATGCGACACTATTTAGTACAAACTGAAAGCAAATCTGCTGGTATGGCATGAAATGAATGACTCCAATACTCAGTGCTGTAAAGTGATAAGTCCACGGGCTAAATTTCTTTTTTTTTTTTGCTTTTCTGAGCGTCAGTGCCAAAAGCATTGATGCTGGGTCTCAGCTGCTCATTTCATCACTTGTGACTACCTGGCTGATCTCTGCCACTGCCTCTACTAACAACTGAGGCTTTTCCTGGCTTTAACATCACCTCTGCAAAGACCTGGGACTTGCGTCGTGCTGTTCCCCCTTCGGCTGCTGGATCCGCCCACCAATGACATCACAAGGGTGCTAAAGGGGCCATAAGCACTGACGCTGGGTCTCAGCTGCTCATTTCAGCACTTGTGACTACCTGGCTGATCTCTGCCGCTCCCTTTACTAACAACTGAGGCTTTTCCTGGCTTTAACATCACCTGTGCAAAGACCTGGGACTTGCGTCGTGCTGTTCCCCCTTCGGCTGCTGGATCCGCCCACCAATGACATCACAAGGGTGCCGAAGAGGCCATAAGCACTGACGCTGGGTCTCTGGCGTTGCATGCTGGGCGTCGCGTGCCAAAGCTGCGCGACAAAGGGGCATGCCCCTTTGTGCGCCCCTTCATGCACCCTTCGCTTAATAACTTTATATTCCTTTTCTTTCAACAGATTTCGATTTCTTAAGGACTCTAACCTCGATGGAGGACAGAATTCCGACCTGCATCTATAAAGGAGTTTATAAACTCGGACGAGCAACTAACAGTAAGATTGTAATCAAATCTACAAGAATGAACCACAGAGATAAAAAGAACCGCTGCTTAATTCCAATATCAACTATGGATAACTCTAAATGTAATAACCTGTTTTTCCTCACCTTCTTTCGAATTAATATCCAAGATATAACTAAAAAAAACTGCCATTGTATCAGACCTATTACCTGGAAAAAAAAACCAGATTTCATAGCCATTACCGAGACCTGGCTGAAACCACATGACTCAGTAATTGTTAATCAATTTTCAAATGAAATTTATACTACCTTCTCACTCCCTAGAACGAAACGCAAAGGTGGCAGTCTCTTGTTCATAGCAAAAAAGGAACTGAACTTAAAATTAGTTCCAACCAATATTGAGGAACCATATGAGATTAGTTTATTTGAGTCTAGGTCCCTTCAAATATGTTTGGCATACTGTCCACCTGGACTACTGGATCATAGCATCTTTCCATTAATTGAGCTATTATCAACATCATTAAATCCTGATAAGCCCTCAATAGTTTTAGGAGACTTTAACATACACACTGATGAGGAACTCTTATGCTCCACCTGCTTCACCTTCATTGAATCTCTTCTTAGCTTAGGATACAATCAATTAATTCAAGGACCTACCCATAGATCAGGCCATACTTTGGATTTAGTGCTAGTAAACTTAAATAATTTCGAATCCCACAAAACTTCACAAGTACCAGTACCATGGTCTGATCACTATTTAATTTCCTGCAAATTACAAGGCAAAGAAAAATGCACCAAGAAACAACTAGATAAAATGATTGTCTATTGCCCCAAATATAATACCGAAAACTTAACTTCAGAATTAGAAAAGAACTTGGTAAATTTAAAGTTAACTGATTGTCACACTGCGACTAATTCATGGATTAGTATGACTGACAATATTGTCGAACAAATTAATCCATTAAAAACAAGAGTCTTAAAAAATGACAAAATATCCCAACCATGGTATAATAGCAATATAATAAAAGCAAAAACACAACTTTGCAAATTCGAAAAATTGTGGAGAAAAAACAAAAACTCACAAACTTTGGGAATATATAGATCCCAATTAAATAAATATAAAAATCTAATTAACAAAACAAAAAAGGATTACTTTAAACATAAGATCCATTGTTTTAGTTATAACCCTAGAACTCTATTCGCCTTGGTAAAAAACTTAACAAAATCCTCTAATAATGAATCAATGCAACTGACCGAAACCAAATGTAATTAAGTAGCCCTGTTTTTCAAAAACAAAGTCGACAATCTTGTCAACACAATCCCAACCACCATGATGCAAGAAATAAAAATGATAAAGAAAGAGATACCAGAGTGGTCCTCTTTTGAAGAGGTTTCCTCACTGGAAATCGAAAGCATAATTAGAAAGCTAAATCCAGCAAATCATCCCCTAGACTATCAATACGACAGCCCTAAAACCAACTGCACACCTGTTAGCCCCAACAATTGCTAAGATTGTAAACCTTTCCTTAATAGAAGCTTCTTTTCCAGAAGTTTTGAAATCTGCCATTATTAGACCTATCCTAAACAAAGCCCAATCTTAACCCAGATCTTCTGAGTAGCTACAGACCAATATCAAATTTATCCATTCTTTCCAAAATAATTGAGAAAATTGTCCACAAAACAATTGGTGGAACACCTAGAAACCAACCATATACTGTACCCAAATCAATTCAGCTTCCGTCAACATTTGAATACCGAAACTCTACTGATTTCTTTGACTGATACCGTGTTAAAAGGTTTTGATACTGGCCAAAAATATATATTAGTACTACTTGATTTCTCGGCCGCTTTCGACATGGTGAACCACGATATTTTACTAACAAGATTGCTAGAAATTGGATTATCCAGCAATACTATCAGCTGGTTCACCACTTTTCTCCAAGAAAGATCATTTCAAGTCAAGATAGGTAACATTGTATCTGACAAAGTTGAACTGAAAACTGGTGTACCTCAAGGTTCGGCATTGTCCACTACCTTATTCAATATATATCTGCTTCCAATGTGTCATCTCCTAGCTGGCTTAGGCCTCAAGTTTTACATCTATGCTGATGACATCCAGTTACTGGTCCCTGTGTCAGACACAATAGAACAAACATTCAAACTAATTTCCATTTATTTATCTGCTATTAAACAATTATTAAGCCACATGAAATTGGTGCTAAATATGGAAAAAACAGAAATTATTCTGCTTGACAGGAAACCAAAAAATATCACCAATAATACCCTCACCCTTACAAATAACGTTAATCTCATTCTCTCTGACTCAGTTAGAGACTTAGGGGTAACTATCGATTGTCAGCTAAATTTTAAAAAGCATATTACAAATAAATTAAGGGAAGGTTACTACAAACTGTTAGTTCTCAGAAGACTAAAACCCCTGTTCGACATCAATGACTTTCGATCAGTGTTACAAGCTCTGATCTTCTCATCACTAGATTATTTATTTATTTATTTATTTATTTATTTATTTATTTAAAGTTTCTTTTATACCGATGACCGTTTACACATCGCATCGGTTTACAGTTAAAAAGGAACAAATGGGCAGAACCCTTACATATAACATTGAAAAAACAGGTTAACTTTTGGGCAGGGCCCTTACAACTTATTACTGTAATTCTCTCCTCTTTGGCCTCCCACAAACATCTTTACGTCCTTTACAAGTTCTCCAGAACTCTGCGGCGAGCGTACTAACAAACTGCAAGAAACGTGATCATATCACACCCGTTTTGATGAACTTAAATTGGCTTCCAATAGCCCAAAGAATACTTTATAAAATGTTGTACTCTACATAAGGCTATCTATGGGCAAGAAACAGATTGGCTGAACTTTTCAATTCGCCTACATACCCCACATAGGACATTACGATCAGCCAACAAAGGCCTTCTCCAAATCCCTTCAGTAAATACAGCCCTCTCACGTTAGTTCGTGAGAGGATTATCTCCATTGCAGGTCCCAGTGTTTGGAATACAATGCCTGCTGAATTGAGACTCGAAACAGAGTTTACAAATTTTTTAAAAAGCCTTAAAGACCTGGCTGTTTGAAAAAACGTACTCAGACAACTTTGAGAAAGGATAACAACCTTTGAGAGCTAAGGACTATTTTTAATTTCTGGTTGTGTTTTATTTTTTTGTTTTGAGATTGAAGAAACTGTGTATTGAATGTGTGCTGTAAAATTCTAATACATATTCTGTGTTTTATATATTATTTGTGAACCGTTGTGATGTATTTCGAATGACGGTATACAAAATTTTTTAAATAAACAATAAATTAATAAAAGATAAGCATTCACAATTCTACTGCACTCATACTAATCAGTAATTTATAAGAAGTTGGTCAGCGACAAGGCTTTAACATGCTGCTTTTAAGATCCTTTACAGTTTTCATAAAAGTCTACATCTTGTCCCTACATCCCCTACGGACAGCATATTGCATGTTTTGTGATCTTGTCCCTTTCTCAGACATGAACTGCACTACTGCCAGATAGGATGTTCTGTAAAACTGATGCTAAGGAAGCAAGAAGAGGAGGAGGTCTCTGTAAATCTTATGCCTGAATGAAACTGGAGCTTTGTACTTATACTTTGTTATTACAAAGTGATTAAGAAATTACAAAATATGCAGTAGGGAACAATTATCACTTTATCTCATACCTGTTCTAAATTATTCTGAATACTCAGTGTGAAGTTAGGCTCTTTGTACATTGTGTTTCTTCTGTAAAATCTCTGTTTCAGGCTCACATTAATAAAATGCAGCACCGCTGAGATAAGAAACAAATCTCCAAGCCAAGTAAAACCTGCACACTTTATAACCAAGACGCGGGGAGGCCGGAATGACCTAACTCAACGTGCTGGAAGACTAGTCAGACTCGTTTTACTTCCAGCCAGAACGCTGATGGCTTGGATATTTAGGAGACAGAAACAATAATGATCCTTCAAGAAATGTTAGAAATAATATCTCAAACATAATCTTTTACTGCTGATTTTTCAATATGCAGCATTAAAGGGAATTTTGCTTGCTTAAGTGCCTACTTGTTTGCTAAGAGTGGTCAAGAATGAAGCTGAGTGAAAGGTTAATGATCAGTAAAAGAGCTTGCCAGAGTAAAGTCAGATCTTTTGCTTTTCTAACACCCATACAATTGTGTTTATTACTCACAGGTACCATAAACCATTTTATATTGAAATATTTTCTTTTATTAGCAAATGGATAACAAAAATTGGTATATAATGATCTAAGCTATACTTCCGTATACAATAAATATTACTAGGTAATGTTTAATTTACCTAGTACCTATTTTCAAGATATCCATATAACGTTAGGTGTGTCATTGAATGTAATTGACTAAAGTTATCCATAGAGGTTTAAATAGATAATTTTAAACCTAACCAGCTGTATGCTGAGTATAGCCAATTAAGTAAAACAAACAGCAAAATCCCCCAAACATCTGGAGGCCAGCAACTCTGGATCGCCCATGCTTCTTCCACATCCCAAAATAATTTTTAAAAAGTGGCAGGCCATAGCATCCAATCCTCCCCAAACCCCTATCTGCAAAAGGGGGGAGAATCAACGGACAGGTATTGGTGAAGGGGAGGGGGTGGGCAGGCAGGGGACATATGCTGGAGAAAAGGAAAAATAGGTTTTAGAGTTTTAGATGCTGCAAAGGGGGAGAGAAATGGGACAAATGGTGGGGAAGAGAAGTGGGGCAGATGCTTGGGAAGAAGAAGAGGCTGCCGGAGAAGGGTGAAGGGGCAGAAACTGGGGGAATGTTTATTAGGGATGTGCAGTCGTTTAAAATGAAAGTGCAAAATGCAACGAATAAAGCTTAATTTGTTTCTTTTGTGGGGGGGGGGGGGGGGGGGGGGGGAGGCCAAAGCAAATCGGGGCCCCCAGAATGAAACGAACCTTATTCGTTTATTTAATTTTAAACTAATGCATCAAGCAAGATCTAGACCCGAAGCTGGGGCCTCACTTAGGATATATGCCGAGGCCCAAAGCAGGAGCCAGTGCCTATTCCTGAGCATGACACTGGCGCCGCGGTCTAGGCCCGAAACTGTGACCTCACTGGCAGGATCCAGCCCATAGGCCGTAGTTTGTGGATCTCAGACTTAAAGGCACACACTCCTTTTTTAACCCCTATAGATTCTATTAGAGGTTAAGGATAACATCCATACACACATATGGGTCCCATTTTTGGGACCAGGATCACAAGTGTATCTATTATAAATTATAAAGAATAATAATGTTATGTTTAAGTTAAAAACAAAAAATTAACAGAAGAGCCTAGCTTGTGGTATAATGCATTGTGTAATGGGTGAGAATGCAGTTACTTGGCCATAGATGACAAATTACCTTGCTTCAGCTCTGGATCAGGGCAGTAAGTGTATACATGTATCTTTTTTTGCCTGTCAATTTTCATGGGTTTTTCCACCAGTATTTAAATACATTTATTTTATTTAAGGTGTTTTGTATACCGTCATTCGGTTTCGCCATCAGAACGGTTTATAGTAATCGTGAAAAACAAAGATTATATAAACATCATCGTAGCTTATTGTCTTGGGATTTGTGGGTTAATTATCCCTTACAGTGTGTTCTAATAAAGGCATAGAAAGGGGTTGATAATAAAGGTGGAAGGGAGGGTATATCACTTGGGTGGATGATACAGTTAGGTCTGTAACAACAGGGTTTCAGGGTTCAACGAAATACATAATAGGTTGCTAGAATTACGATATGAGGTTAGTTTCACAGTGCCTTAGAGATTCAAAAGGTGGACCTTGTTATTGTTAGTTGGGAGATGGGAGATGGAGAGTTCTTCATGGTGCATTTTTGTTGATCGAGAGATGGAGGAATCTTCATGGTGTTGGGTTGTGTAGGTGTTTGGTCGTGTGGTTGATTGAGTGAATTTGAGTAGGCTCTGGTGAAAAGCCAGGTTCTTATTTTGGTTGGTAGTGAGTTCCATAGTGTGGAGCTGGCGATGGAGATGGCTCTCTCACGGGTTGTGTTCAATTGGGTGATTCTGGCATGGGGTATTTTGAGGAGGCCTTTATTCTTTGAGCGCAGGTTCCGTTTTGGAGCATGGATTTCTATGTATTTGCTTAGCCAGTTGGCTTGATGTCCTGTGATCATTTTATGCAGAATTGTTAGCATTTTGAATTCTATCCGATATTTTATTGGGAGCCAGTGTAGTGAGATGAGTGTTGGGGTAATGTGCTCATGTTTTTTTGTTCCTGTTTGAATTCTGGTGGCTGTATTCTGTAGGATTTGGAGCGGGCGGATGGTTGCGAGAGGGAGACCAAGAAGAAGGGCATTGCAGTAGTCTAGGTTGGAAAAGATGAGTAGTTGCAGGGCTGTTCTGAAATCATCCTGTGTAAGGAAGGGCTTAAGATGTCTGAATGTAAGTAATTTGTGATATCCT
Organism: Rhinatrema bivittatum; assembly: GCF_901001135.1. Classification (NCBI taxonomy): domain Eukaryota; kingdom Metazoa; phylum Chordata; class Amphibia; order Gymnophiona; family Rhinatrematidae; genus Rhinatrema; species Rhinatrema bivittatum. The sequence continues at coordinate 251,949,646 of NC_042615.1, read as the reverse complement.
TCCTTAATCTTGTTGGTTATGTGGATTTTGAAAGATAGTTCATTGTCTATGGTGATTCCTAGGTTTCGCACATGATTGACAGAAGATATTAAAGTTTTGGGGTTTTCCATTATGAGTGGTTGCATGGGGGAGTTGATGTTTTTTTTGTCTAGAATGATTATTTCGGTTTTGTCTATGTTTTATGAGTTTTGTCTATGTTTTATGAGTTTTAGTTCGGTTACATGCTGTTTGATTTCTGTAAGATAGTTGGTAGTTTTATTGTATGTTTCTTCTAGGGTATTCTGAATAGGGACCAATATTTGTATATCGTCAGCATATAGGAAATAAGTCAGACCAAGTCGTTCTAGGGTGTGACAAATTGGGAGAAGGTATATGCTGAAGAGTGTTGCTGATAAGGCCGATTCTTGCAGAACTCCTGTGTTGAGGTTTACTTTCTTCAAAAGGGTGTTGTTGAAGATTATTTGGAAATTTTGTGGGATAGATAGGATGAAAACCATTGTAGGGTACCCGTGATTCCTATTTCAGATAGTCTGTTGAGGAGGATGGAATGGTTGACTGTATCAAAAGCGGCCGAGAGATCTAGGAGGATTAGTAGATAGCTTTGTCGAACCCTCTGAGTACTGTGTCAGTTAGTGAGAGGAGTAGTGATTCCGTGCTTAGGTTTTTCCTGAATCTATATTGAGCAGGGTGAAGTATGTTGTTCATTTCAAGGTAGTCAGTGAGTTGGGAGTGAATGATTTTTTCTACGATTTTAGCAATAAAAGGTAAATTGGATATAGGCCGGTAGTTTTGAATGTTCTCTGGGTCTAGGTTGCTCTTTTTTAGTAATGGTTTAATGATTGCTGATTTTAAACATTCGGGGTATTTTCCTTCAGTGAGGGAAAGATTAACTATGTCTGTTATTATTTTGGTTATTGGGTTTTCGATCAGTTTAATTGTTTGTATGGGAATACTGTCAATGGGATGGTTTGCTGGATTCATTTTTTAATGATTTTTTGGATTTCTATCGAGGAGGCGAGGTCAAAGTTAGGCCAAGTTGCAGTCTTTTTTAAAGACACATTTGGGGTTTGGGCATGTGTGTTGGTGCTGTTGGTGGTGTTTATTAGTTTTTTTATTTTTTCAGTGAAATAATCCGCAAATTCGTTGCTTTTGTTTGTGCTGGATGGTATTCTTGGTTCAATTGATGGTTTGGTGAGGTTTTGTTCAATGTTGAATAGCATTTTGCGGTTGTGGTGGTATTTATTTATTTTGCTTGAATAGAAGTCTTTCTTTGCATTATGAATACGTTTTTTGTAGTTTGCTAGATGGGTTCGGTATGCATTAAGTAGTGGTGCAGTTTTGTTTTTGCGCCAGGATCTCTCTTTTTTTCTGAGTTCGCGTTTGGCTGTTCTTATGCTGTCGTTGTACCATTGATTTTGATGCTTTGGGTTTTTTTTATTGCCTTCATGATGGTAGGGTTTATTTTGTCTGCTATAGCTTTGGTAATGTTGAGTAGTAATAGTAGTAGTAATAAGACAAATGTGGTTTGGAGATCTACTGTTCCAAAAATTATTTTCAACCACAAAAGTTATAAGTGTGCTCACATGTCATTCCTATATGTCCAAAACAGGGGAGTCAAAAAGTCCACTGCCAAATAAATCTCCAGATATCATGCTGAAGAGCTGTCAATGAGGTTCCTGATATAGGTTACTGGCTTATGATCTTGTTGTATTTTTAGAATATCTAATTGCCATCTAATGGTGATGAGATCATTAGGATAACTCCTACATCTACTTTTCTGTACCAAACATTTCACTAAGGGGCGGATTTTCAGAGCCCTGCTCGCGTAAATCCGCCCAAAACCGGGCGGATTTACGCGAGCAGGGCCCTGCGCGCCGGGAAGCCTATTTTACATAGGCCTCCCGGCGCGCGCAGAGCCCCGGGACTCGCGTAAGTCCCGGGGTTCTCCGAGGGGGCGTGTCGGGGGCGTGTCGGCAGCGTTTTGGGGGCGGGTACGGGGGCGTGGCTACGGCCCGGGGCAGTCCGGGGGCATGGCCACACCCTCCGTACCCGCCCCCAGGACGCGGCCCGGCGCGCAGGAGGCCCGCTCGCGCGCGGGGATTTACTTCTCCCTCCGGGAGGCATAAATCCACGGAGAAAGGTAAGGAGGGGGTGTAGACAGGGCCGGGGGGGTGGGTTAGGTAGAGGAAGGGAGGGGAAGGTGAGGGGAGGGCGTTAGAGGATTCCCTCCAAGGCCACTCCGATTTCGGAGCGGCCTTGGAGGGAACGGGGGTAGGCTGCGCGGCTCGGCGCGCGCCGGCTATACAAAATCGATAGCCTTGCGCGCGCCGATCCAGGTTTTTAGCAGATACACGCGGCTCCGCGCGTATCTACTAAAATCCAGCGTACTTTTGTTTGCGCCTGGAGCGCAAACAAAAGTAGGCTATTCGCGCGCCTTTTAAAATCCGCCCCTAAGAATCCAGTCCTAAATAAGAACATAAGACTTACAATACTGGGTCAGACCAAATATCCATCAAGCCCAGTATGCTGTTTCCAGGTCACAAGTACTTGTCAAGATCCCAAGAGGTAGATAGATTGCAAGCTGCTTATCCCACTGGCTTATCCTCTGGCAACAAATTCAGGAGCTTAATTATGTGTTGAGTAAAAATATATTTTCTCTTATAAATTTTAAAAGTATTACCTAGTAACTTCATTGTGTGTTCCTAGTCTTTGTACTCTTTGAAAGAGTACACAACCGATTAATGTTTATTTGTTCTACTCCACTCATTATTTTATAGACCTCTATCATTTTTCCCCTTAGCCGACTCTTCTCCAAGCTGAAGAGACCTAATCTCTTTAGCCTTTCTTCACAGGGGACGCTTTCCATCCCCTTTATCATTTTGATTGCCCTTCTCTGTATCTTTTCCAATTCTGCTATATCTTTTTTGAGATGTGGTGACCACAACTGCACACAATACTCAAGATGAGGTTGTACCATGGAGTGATAGAAGAGGCATTATGATATTCTCTGATTTATTCTCCATTTCTTTCCTAATAATTCCTAACATTCTATTTGTTTTCTTGGCTGCTACTGCACACTGAGCAGAAGATTTCAGCGTATTATTAAGGATGACGTCTAGATCCTTTTCCTGAATGGTGACTTCTAATGTGGAACCTTGCATTGTGTAGCTATAAATTGGGTTAGTCTTCCTTAAGAACATCACTTTGCACTTGTCCACGTTAAATTTCATTTGCTATTTACATGCCAAATCTCCCAGTTTTGCAAGGTCTTCTTGCAATTTCTCACAGTGCTCTTGTGATTTAACAACTTTGAATGATTTTGTGACATTGGCAAATGTGATCACCTCACTCGTTCCCTTTTCAGGTCATTTATAGATATATTAAAAAGCAGTGGTCCCAGAATAGATCCTTGGGGCACTCCACTATTCGCCTTTCTCTATTTAGATAATTTGCTGTTTAGTCCTATTCTCGATTTTCAATGTTTTATCCAGTTCCCGTTCCCAATCCACAATAGGACACTGCCCCCATTCTATGACTTTTTAATTTCTTAAGAAGTCTCTCATGAAGGACTTTGTCAAAAGCTTTATGGAAATCCAAATATACTATATCAACTGGCTCACTTTATCCACATGTTTACTTAGGCCCTAAAATATATGTAGCAGATTGGTGAAGCAATGCTTCCCATGGCTAAATCCATGTTGACTTTGTCCCACTAAACTATGCCTATCTTTATGTTGAACAATTTTGTTCATTTTAATAGTTTCTACCATTTTGCTGGCACAGATGTTAGACATACTGATCTGTAGTTTCCTGGATCAACCCTTGATCCCTTTTTAAAAATTAGTGTTACATTGGCAACCCTCCAGCTTTAGATACTATAGACGATGTTACTGATAGTTTGCAAATTTCATATTTCAGTTCTTTCAGCATTCTGGGATGTATACCATCTGGTCCAGGTTATTTGCTGCTCTTTAGTTTGTCAATTTGCCCTATTACATCTTCCAGGTATTCTGAGATTTGTTTTAGCTCTGCTGACTCATCACCTTTGATCATCATTTCTGGCATGGGTATCTCTTTTACATCTTGCTCTGTGAAGACCAAAGTAAAGAATTCATTTAGTCTCTCTGCTATGGCTTTGTCATCCCTAAGTGCCCTTCAGCCTATATGTCTGACATCCCTAACAGGATGTTACACCATCTTCTTGCCTTTCCTCCAAACTCACTTTTCTTCTTCCCTCTTTTTCTGTCTCTGTGGATGGCATTCTTATCCTATTAGTTCCCTGTGTCCATAGCCTTAGGGTCATCTTTGATGCCTCTCTCTCCAGCTCTACACACATCCAAAACACTGCTAAAGTATGTCTTTTGTTTCTAAGTAAGACTCAAATCAGTCTCTTCCTTTCTAAGTATGCTACTAAAACACTTGACCACTCTCTTATCATCTCCTATTTAGACTACTACAACTTGGCTGTTCGTGGGTCCCTCAGAGAATTATCCTTCTCGTCTGCAATCTATTATACATTTGAATATTTTACTTTTCTTCCTTTTACATCGCTATGACCTGTAAACCTTATTCTCAAGTCACTATATTGGCTCCCCATCCACTTCTGCATACAATTCAAGCTTCTCTTACTTACAAATGTATTCAATCTGCAGCTCTTCATTATCTGTCTTTTCTTCTTTTTCTTATTATAACCCCCACTGGCAGAACAGAAGAAAGAGATTTTCCTGGGGCCAAATCGAATGGTATCTCTCCTTCACTTTTCCTCCAATGGAAATCACACAAAAAGAACACCTTTTCCCTTGAGGTAGGGGAGAAAAGTAAGTGCAGTAGGATCATGGGCAGAGCGTCCATAGTGCACAGGCACCACCAACTTTAAAAAGGAGTGTGCTATGCACCACCAACTTGGGAAGCTATCACGTGTTCTCTGGCTCTCCCCCAGAACAACAGTGCTGCTGAAAACCACCTCTAATGTTCCCTCTAAGCTGCACGCAAGCTCAGGAAAAGTTCTGTGCTCACGCTCGTATGCAGCTCTAAGCTGCACATGTACACTTGTATACAACTTTTCCTGCGGGTGCACGCCGCACACAGCTCGCCCCCCCCCCCCCCCCCCAGTGCAGGAAACCTGGCTGGAAAGCAGGAGATTTTTTAATCCTTATTAGTTTTAATTATTGGGTGTAATTTGATGACTACTACTAGTATGTGTGCCACCCCAGAGACTCTCTCTCTCTCTCTCTACTCCACTCCCTCTCTCGCTTCTAAGTGTTTCTTTCAGCCCCTTCACTGATAACAATTCTAGAATAGAAGGTTTTATTTAATTAGGAAATTTTCCTCAATTTAGTTTATCTTCCAAAGTATTTGGGGGGATTTACTTCCAAATAAAACCTTGTTCTTTATAATAGTAGTTCACTCTGCCAGGGTTAAAGCACAGCGCCTTTGTTTGAGCATAAGGGCATGTCACTTCTTGCAGATTTGGGTTCTTAAACCCAGCTTCTATCTGACCATTTCCACTGTACAACACCCAAATTTAATACCAATCAGATCCAATTCGATTTTTCCAGTCAAGTATTTAGTTACAGCAAATTTCTATATTTCTGCATGGTTCTGCTGATTAAGTTTAAATATATTTTCACACAAATTTCTATTTTTGCTTACCTTCTCTTCATAAGACCTCTTTTTCTATTAAAGATGTACCATCTCTGTTAAGGGATTTTATGTTATTTTTTTTCAGTGTCCCTTTTCTCTGACAAATTTATTTTTTTCTGTCTGTTTGCATCAGCTACACTGATATGCTTCTGGTCCTCTCAATATCCCTGAGAAAGGGTATAGACAAGAAAACCCCAGAATGCCTAAAGAGACTGCAGCCAAAGATCTGGCCCAGTCTCCCTTAAGTCTCAGACACACAGGGAATCCTTGTCTGGGAGGAGGCCCCTGGGAAGGTGATATCTAGCTAGGCCCAGGAGGGAAGAGGAGGAATCTTAGGAAACTCCCAGGACAAGAGACTGTAAGTTGTTACATTGCTTCTTTGTTTGTAAGCTGCAAAGATATGCAGAGTAGGTTTTTGTTGTAGTTGTTACTTAATAAAGTTCCTGAATATTCAGCCAGAGCCTCTCTAGCCATTCTGACTATACATGGTGCCACAGTCCCTCTCCATCTACTCCTAACTGCCTCCTTTCCGGGCACTTATGTTTTTCTGGGATCGATCTCGCACAATTAAAATAGTATACAAAAAACTGGTGATGCTAAAACCACTTAGTACAATGATTTATTAATAATTATCTCAAGAATTTACATATCTATATAAGAGGGAGTAAGAACTGGAACATTCATATAACACACTGCAGTTAGGCAAAAAGGAATCAGCAATATACTGATAATTAGGTGACTTTTAGCTAATCATTATGTTCCATAATAAATGCTCACCCTTCTTTTCACATAAAACTTGTATCATTACTTCTCATTCCCTCCCATTACTTAGCATTCCCCATTACTTTACATTCTCCTTAAAATAGTCCCAGGCTCTCATATCCCATTCTTCACAAATGAATTCCTTTAAATTCCCCACTGTCACTCTCTGAATATAGGACAGCCTTTGGATCCTTTAAAAATTAAAGAAAATCATTAAAATGCCCCAATTCTTCCTTGGGAGTGAGCTCTGTTACTCCCCTACATCCAAATTTTAAAAGGCCCGCGCTTGTAAATTTCTGAGGCTATGCACGTGGCCAGGGCCTTGCCTGCGCTGCACGCGTTTTCAGAAGGGCCCGGCCATGCGCGTAACCCCCATTTACGCACCGAAGTGCCGGGCCTCTCAAAAGGGGCGGGCCGGGGGGGGAGGGGGTGCGGGGAGGGGCGGTCCGAGACAGTGCCATTAGATGCTGTCCCGGAGAAGCGCATGCCGGCAGCCAGCTGGCATGTGGAAGATACTTCTGCTCCAGAGGAGCAGTAAGTATTGAAATAAAAACATTTGGGGTAGATCGGTAGGGGTTAGGGGTCGTGGTGGTGAGGGAAAAGGGGAGGAAGATTAGGTAAGGGGGTAGGGAAGTTCCCTCCCAGTCCGCTCCTTAATTGGAGCGGACTGGGAGGGAAATGGAAAAAAGGCTGATTGCATCGCTGTGCGTAATTTCAAAATTCATCTCCCCCCCCCCCCCCCCTGCGCGCGAGCCGCGAGCCGCCTGCGCATGCGTGCACAGATGTTAAAATCCGGTGCGCGTGCGTGCGTGGACATTGTATTTTATAACATGCACGTGGCGATGTGCGTATATTATAAAATCGGTCGTCCATGTGCACGTGCTGGGAACCGCTCGTGGGTCTTAAAATCGACCCCCTAGTGTTCTTCCACTTTTCTTTTTGTAGATATCACAGGCACTTGCAGAATCAGATAGCACAAACTGTGATGGCAGGTCTCACTGCTTTTATGTGGGCCCCCCCACCCCATCCCTTTCCATCGTGGAACCAAAGTTTCATTGGCCCTTGTTGCAGATGGGCCGCTTTAAAAATGCCCTTCAATGCTTTATTTTTTATTTTCCTGGCTTTTTCTCTGTAGTGGCAGCCTTCCCAGGGGCTCCCCACGCTTCAATTACCCCCCCCCCCCAAATTCTCTTCCACTGGCTGCTACCTGATCCCACTTCCGGGTGCATGGTGCCCGCTGACATCACTGCAGCGCAACCAGTCCTGCACATAAGGGCCCGGCCATGCGCGTAACCAGCAAAAATGTCACTTACTGCTCTCTTACTGCAGGCGGGCCCCTCTCTGCAATAACGGGAGCTATAGAAACAGTTCCTTGTCACCTTCCTCGGCCAGCCCTTGACCTCTTCAGCGACAGACAGACGCATTAAGAAGCCTCTTGCTGCTTGCTGACTGCCAGCACTGACTCTCTCTCTGGCTGCCAAGGCAATGAACAGCCACCCGCAACCAGCCTATTTTCATACCCTGAGATTACCATGGATTAGCGGGGGGGGGTGGGGGGGAACTGCACAGTGGGACTGGATGCTCACAAATTTGCTCTCATAACACTCTTACATGTTCACACATACTTTCACTGCTCATTCTCACATTCTCACGTCCATTTACACCTTTACTTCTGCTATTCTCCCAACACACACACACACACACACACACACTCACTCACTCACTCACTCACGTCTCTCCTTCTTCCATACACACGTGCCCACTCATTTTCACACCCATGCTCACTTGCACTCGGCTCTCTCCTACTCACCTACATACACTCTCAGATCTCTTCCTACACAAATACACCCTCACTCACTCTCACAGACCTGCTCATTCATTCATTCTCTCCACCCCTTTTAAAACACACTAGCAACAGCAGACTCTAACTTGGGTTCCTGGAACAGCAGCAGCCGCCTCTTCCTTCTCCTCTTGTGCTGCGGAAGTGGATGCTGCCTGTTTCTTACTCCTCGTTTGCTGCACGGGCAAGAAATCACAATGTCGATTGGCCAAGGCAAACAGGATGGGGCGGGCAAGTGGCTGGATACAGGAAACAGGCTGTGCAGGAGCAGGTGGTGTCACGAGGAAGCGACGATAAGAGTTAAAAAGCTCCGGAGATGGTAGAAATCACTGTCGAGTTCCTCCTTTTTCAGCCGTGCAAGGCTAGTGACGTTCCTTTCTTCTTTCCGGGTCCAAGCAGATTGGTTTTGCTGCAGCACCCGGAGATTTCCGGTATTGGCCCGGAGACCCGGTAATACTTTTAGAATTTCAGAGTCTCCAGGCCAAATCCGGAGAGTTCCCAGGTATGCCTATTTTCCTCGGGGCAGCCTGTAGGTAATTAATTTGTTTACTTTTTACCCCTGTTACACCTACAGTCTTCTTTGGGAACGTCATTCATCAGACCAAGTTGTTTTTATCTGTGCCCTTCAGCATCCACGCTTTCCACCTTGCTGTGCCATTAACATGGGCAAGGTGGGACATAGGACATTCTCCCTCACCCTCTAACCCACAAAACACACAGGGCACCAAATGGGAATTCAACAAGGCCACTATCTATTAACAAATCCTAACCCAAGCCTCAACAAACAACATTATGACCCCCTTCCCACCTCCTCATAGCATTTATGCCACCACATCCCAGTGACATATTGCTTCTACTCCTCCCCCTCCCCAAACGGCCAACGCAACCAGCGTCTCCCACTGCCACTTACCAGCTCTCCCTGCCAAGTCCCAGCAGAAAAATCCCAGCAGAAAATCCCACAGCCTGCACAGCGACCACACTGCACGAAGCCACCTTGTGTAGCAGCCCCCCACAAGTCTCCCAGGTACAAATCATTATTGTTGAAAAAAACCCAACAAACTTAGGCTCAGGTTTACCCCACAACTGTGACACACATAACTCCCACTTCTATACGTAACAATCACTAAACCATAAAAAGGGGAGGGAGGGAGGGAGGGAGGGAGAAAATTCAAAAACACTGCCGTCACAGCCACTGGGTCACCGAGATAACCGCACTGCCTTGTGGCACCAGGCGGGAAAAGAGACGCCACCACCCCTAGGCACCCCCCCCCCCCCCATTACATATAAACCTTAGAGGCAAATTTAGCCAATCTGAGGCCACTCCTGGCAGTTTAAAAAAATCACAGCCTCGTGCCGGGAAAAACCCATGCACCCCCTCCCCTTTCTACACTAGCCTGCCCTCATTGGCCTCCCGCGAGGGGTCGAATGCCCGCCTACCGCCATGTTAATGGTGGCAGGGTGGGCTTCACCTTCTGGCCTATAAATTACTGAAGTAGCCTTCCTGTCTGGCCATATTCAAAATAAAAATGTTGGCTGCTTTTAAAGTTTAACACCCTTCTCTATAATAAATGCATTCCCACTAGACTTTTTTTCGTCAATTATGTTTATCTTGACCATATTTTAATCTCCATGGAGCAGGGACTATCTCTTATGTGTATCAGTACAGTGCTGTATGTATATTAGCAGTATTAGTAGTAGTAATTAGAGTATTTCCAATAATATACAGTACATTTGTTCTTATAAAAGTAAATCCAACAGTTAAAAAAAAAAACCTAACCATACAGCTTCTGAAATGAATTGCATAATATGTTATATGCATTGATATGAATTAACTCTTCATATTATTAGTTAGATGTTGTTTATATGCAGGAAACATTTTTTTTTAAATGTCACTTTCCTGGAATATGGAGCCAACCTTGTAATGTTCTTTATGATACACTATTACAAATGTACTCCCATCAATTAAATTCACCTCTGAAATGTGAAATTCAAAGAGGCTAAATAGCTATAAGAATATGTCAATAATGAGCTTATATAATGAGGATTTTGGTCAGGCCCCTCACAGAAATGTGAAACACATGATCACACCCATTAAAACATGAATAAACTTAATTATGTTTTGAGGACATGTAGAGTAGCTCATCTGATGTCAGTTCCTTTGGCATAAGGTGGAGGAAGTGCCCTGAGCATGGTCAAGGAATGAGGTCAGCATGACATTTGGGCAAGCAGTAAAACAATATTTGTCCACTTTGCCTTATTTAAATATCCTCTCAAACACATAGACTGTCTCCATAGGAACTAGTAGTGGGAAAGTCAGCAACAAGACACATAGAGAAAAGTACTTTTGAGAAAAATAAAATACCACTAATGGCAAGGTACAAAACACGATGAACTTTCTTACAAGGTAAACATGTGTGACCTGACTTTCAAAAGGTTGCCTCCCTGCTCTCCTGAGCTTGTGCTGTAACAGGTCTATGAACTGGGACAGGAAACCAAACTGGAGTTTTGTTTTTCCCTCTTTTGAGTGGTGTTTCAGACTTGTTTTGCTTATCCTGGGGTCTCCAATTGCCCTAGCACGACAAAAAAATCCCCAAAAAGAACTAAGGAATTTGGTAAAAATTGAAGGTTGTGTAGCATTTAGCCTGGGTGAGGAAAATAGCTGCAGCTAAAACTGTTGTTTTATTAGCTTTGAGCTGCTGTCTACAGAACTCACCACCAAAGGGTTAATGGATACAAGACAGGAGCTGGAAGGGAGGGGAGAAGCAAGGGGAAACAAGGCATCAGCTGACCCAAGGAGCCAATAGGAGCTGTAGAATTCCTGCAGGAATGAATGATGACAAGGAAAAAAACAGCATGGTCTTTTGCTTATGAATCTTCCAGTCAGCTGAGAGAAGAGAGAGGCTGAGCCCTGCTGTGAGAGACCAAGAGTCATTTTTGCTGCCATAGTAAGAACTGAAGGGACTGTCTCCACCTTGAATGGACAGAGTATTGGACTGCTGTGCCCTGCTCCATAAGGGAGAACAAAAGCTAAGTGAACAGAGTTTCTCTGAAGGGGATGCCAGTTAGAAGGTAATGGAGGGAAAGCTCTCAGAGAGAGATAAAATAAATCCCCCCCCCCAGATCTGACATTACTGCATTACTAAAGCAGGGTTGTGCCGCCCCAGGGATTTGCATGGAGAGCTGGGGTCAAGTTGGGAATAAGGGACTCAAAAGCTGAAGAATAGTGAGCTGGATAGCGTATGTATAAAAGGCAAGAAAATAAAGCCCAAGCTTGCCACTTCAGAATTACAGCATAAGAATTACCATACCAAGGGTCCAACAAGCCCAATATCCTGTTTCCAACAGTGGTCAATCCATGTCACAAGTACCTGGAAAGATCCCAAACAATAAATAGATCCCATATTACTAATGAATGGCAATTAGTAGTGGCTTTCCCCAAGCACACCCAATCAATAACAGTTTATGGACTTCTCCAGGAATTTGTCCAAACCTTTTTTAAACCCAGCTTACATTAAAGGCCTTAACCACATCCTTTGGCAATGAATTCCAGATATTAATTGTGCATTGAGTGAAAAAGAATTTTCTCCTATTTGTTTTAAATGTGCTTCTTGCTAACTTCATAGAATGTTCCCTAGTCTTTGTATTTTTTGAAAGAGTAAATAACTGATTCACATTTACTCATTCTAATCAACTCATGATTTTATAGACCTCTATCATATACTCCCTCGGTCTTCTCTTCTCTGAGCTGAACAGCCCTAATCTCTTTAGCCTTTCTGCATAGGGGAGCCATTCCATCCCCTTTATCGTTTTGGTCATTCTTCTCTGTACCTTTTCAAGTTCAACAATATTCTTTTTGAGATGTGGCAACAAGAATTGTACTTAGTACTCTAAGTGCAGTCTTACCATGGAGTGATACAGAGGTATTATGACGATGAAGGTTAAGATCATAAAAACATAAGAAATTGCCATACTGGGTCAGACCAAGGGTCTATCAAGCCCAGCCTCCTGTTTCTAACAGTGGCCAATCCAGGCCACAAGTACCTGGCAAGTACCCAAAAACTAAGTCTATTCCAGGCTATTGATGCTAGTAATAGCAGTGGCTATTTTCTAAGTCAACTTGATTAATAGCAGGTAATGGACTTCTCTTCCAAGAACTTATCCAAACCTTTTTTAAACCCAGCTACACTAACTGCACTAATCACATCCCCTGACAACAAATTCCAGAGTTTAATTGTGCGTTGGGTTAAAAAAAATATTTCTCCAATGTTTTAAATGTGCCTACATGCTAACTTCATGGAGTGCCCCCTAATCCTTCTATTATCCGAAAGAGTAAATAACCGATTCACATCTACCCGTTCTAGACCTTTCATGATTTTAAACACCTCTATCATATCCCCCCTCAGCCATCTCTTCTCCAAGCTGAACAGTCCTAACCTCTTTAGTCTTTCCTCATAGGGGAGCTGTTCCATCCCCTTTATCATTTTGGTGGCCCTTCTCTGTACCTATAGGAACAGTAACTTTAAAATGAGTGCATGTGAGCACACATATGCTGGAATTTTAAATCATCTGCAAAAGTGTGCGTGTATTATATAAAATACACCTAGTACGCTATTGTTGGGATTCTGCCCCTTGGCAGCCTCTCACCTTTCTTTTTTTTCATTCTTTCGCGGCCCGGAAGTCCCTACGGCGTTCCTATGCGGCCCGGAGCCAGTCAACTTTCCTGCTGCTGTGCCGCGGCAGAGAGCTGCCTCCATGCCTTGCATGGTCTGGAGGTCGCCGTCCTTCCTTTCACGCGGCTGGAGCCGCTCCGGTCCTACCCCTGCAGCCAGGAGGCTGCTGATAGCGTTCTCATGTGGCCCGGAGGCCGCTGTCGTTTCTCCAAGTGGCTGGGAGGCTGCTGCCGCCGTCACTGCCGCCATCCGCAGCGGGAAGCCAACGCTACTCGGATCTCCATGTGGCCTGGAGGCCGCCGGTGATGCTACTTTGCGGCCGCCGGCCACCGCCGGTGTTTCCTGCGGCAGGGAGCCGCCTCCAGTCTCTTCTTCGTGGCTTGGATGCCGCTGCTACAACATCGGGCCTGCTTCAAGGCCTAGTCCTGCTCCTGCTCCGTCTTCAGCGGCAGGGACGCCACTCTCCAAGGTCCTGCCCATTTCCATCTCCTTAGGCACGGGGCCGCGCCTCCTCTGTATATTTAAAAGGCCAGCGAGGGAGTGGTGGTCCTGTGATGTCATCATGGGAGTTTCCTCTTCAGCCCTATAAAGAGGTCCTGTCTTCATTGCTTCGTTGCCTTCGCAAGGAGCCAGTCTTTCTTAGGACTTCTCTGCATCCAGCTTCTCATTGGCACTCTGTTCCATGTTGGAATTCCATGCCTTCATCTTCATTGTGGTCTCTTGTCTTACCATGTGTCTTCGTCTCGTCAGTTCCAGTCATCCTGATGTTTCCATCATCCTTCTCCTCAGATCTCCTGATGTTTCGTTCTTCAGATCTCTGGACTTCTGATGTCCTTTGGTTCTTCCTTTCATCTTCTAATGTCCTCTTCTCCGGATATCCTCACATCCTGATCTTCATTATCCAGTTGTCCTCTGCTATGGCAGCATAAGCCTCCAGAAGATCCCAGCTTTTATATTCTTTGCTCCAAGTCCCAGTCCATGTTTTTAGCCTCAGGTGCCATACTCCGAGTCCACTCGAGCTCCTGCACCGAGTGAGGTTCTCCGAGTCCTTGGATCCTGAAATCCTTCTCCGAACCCTGCACCCTGTCCGAATCTTTGGAATCTCTTGCGCCTGCTTCCATCCATACGAATGAACTCTACCTAAAACCTGTTCCGTTGGCGTGGTCTATGCCTTGCCTTGACTGGATGTGGAAGGCGCGCCTTGGTGCAGCCCTCGCCAAAGTCTGCATTTTGATTCTTCAATCAACCTGAGCGGGGAACCACTAACATGGTCCGCAACCAGCCTGACTGGCTGTGTAGGGCAGTGATGTGGCAGTACCTATTCAGAATTGTGGATTTGTGACTCTGTCGGAGTCCTTCTCTTCAAGCAACCTGAGTCTGTCTCAGTTCTTCAAGTCTTTGTGTCAATTCTTTAAGTATCCTGAGTCTTCGTCTCAACCAAGTCTTCGTCTCAACCTTCAAGTATCCTGACACTTCATGTGCATCCCTCACGTATCCTGAGTCTTCATCTGAGTTTGCTGTCTTCGCCCTTCAGCCTCTGTCCGTTCTGTCACATTTGCTGTTCCATACGGGAGGTCCAAAGGGGCTATCGAGTGGCCGGAAGGCTACCCCAGAGACCAATATTGTGTTTCTGGGTCTCTTTGATGCGATCAGGTTCAGCAGAGGCCAGGGCCCTGCATCTTCAGCCTGTGCTTGGACACTCCTCGCCTGCCTCAGCGCTTCCCAGAGCTCCTCTGTGGTTGCTTTGTGGCCAAAGGGTACACAAAATCCCAGAAATGGGACCGCCTCAAGCGTTGTGTGCTCCTAATTTTAAGTAGTTACTTAAGTTACGCGCATAACCCCGAGAATCCGCTCCTGCGCGTGCTGAGCCTATTTTGAATAGGCCCAGCAACGCACGCAAGCCCCGGGACGCGTGGATGACCTGGGGCTTGAAAAAGGGAGCGGTCTGGGGGCGGGGTGGAGCTGGAGCCTCCAGGCACAGCGGCCATTTGCCGCTGTGCCTGGGATCGCGGGCTGGCCGTCGGCCAGCGTGCGCAACCTACACCTGCCCAGAGGCAGGCGCAACTTCTAAGTTAAAGGTAAGGGGGGGATTTAGGAAGGGCTGGGGGGCGGATTAGGTAGGGGAAGGGAGGGGAAGGTGGGGGGGGGGGTGGAGGGAACGGAGGAAGGCTTCGTGGCTCGGTGTGCGCAAGTTGCACAATTGTGCACCCCCTTGCGCGCGCGCCGACCCTGGATTTTATAACAGGCGCGTGGCTGCGCACACATGTTATAAAATTGGGTGTAGGTTTGTGCCAAGTTGCACGCACAAATCTACGCCCGCGCGTAACTCTTTTTTTTTTTAAATATTTTCTTTATTGAGGAATGTGATAGCACAACAGTGATATAAAACAAACACAAGTGATAAGATTGCTATACACTTGCAACTATCATAACATATGCGAAGTAACAAAACATTTCAGTGCAAAACATTCCCCTAATTTTTGTTTATATAAATCCATTTGATCCCCCTCCCTCCCTTCCACCCTCTCCCCTCAGTCCACCCTGAAGAAAGGAACAAGAGAGGAGGAAATTAATAGGCTCGCATCCAGATTATTCCGGCGTCTTCACTTTATAGTCCCAACTTAATAAAGTCTTTACATGGTCTCTCGTAGACTGTGGAAGTGATATCCAATATGGTAGCCAGATGTCTTCACATTGATTATGTGACGTCGCTGTTTTCTGTCTGGCCGTCAGATATTCCATTTGTAAGTGATTAGTCATACGGTTCTTCCAGAGGAGCACACAAGGCGCGTCTGGTTTGATCCACATTGACATAATTGTTTGAAGCCCCACAAGAAGGGCTTTACCCATGAATAACTTCATCTGGGCAGTCATATCCTCTAGTTGCCCCTCAAATAAACGAAACAGACATAACTTAGATGTGACGGTAATCGGCTGCCCCAACATGGCTTGTAATTCGGACCCAACAGCAATCCAAAACTTCTGAATCACTTCACATTCCCACAAGCAATGAAACAGTGATCCCGGTAGTACACCACACTTTAAACATAAATTAGATTCACACATTTTTGCAGCATACATCCAGGTTCTTGGCATATACATACATTGTAATACCTTAAAGCCCACCTCCCTCAATATCACATTATCTGTGTATACATAACATTTGTCAAGTATATGTGCAATTTCATCATTGTTCAGACTGAGATCAGCTTGTCTCTTCCATTTACTCTGAATCTGTTGAAAAACGCCGTCATCGGGCATTAATTTGATCAGTTTGGAAAATGCTCTACAGGAATTGGGTTTGGACCCCCTTAGCTGTAGGAAGTCCTGCAAACCCCAAGATTTCTCCCAGTCTGGGTGTTTTGTACATTCCCCTTGAAAATAATGTCTCAATTGGAGATAGCCAAAGAAGTCCTTAGCAACTAAGCCAAATTGATTTTGTAAAGCTGAGAAACTTTTTAGTTGTCTAGTCATGGGCTCCAAACTTTGTTCTAACGTGCTCAGGCCACGCCTTTCCCAAACTTGAAATATCGAATATGTCATTCCAGCTGGGAACTCCGGATTTCCTACCAGCGATACGAATGGCGACGTGATTCCCTTCATCCCCAATTTCACTTTGCAGAGATAACGCCACGCGGTTCTACATGAGCGGATGATCATACTAGTTTTAGAAGACCCAAGCACTACATCCCATCTCACCTGTAACAAGTTCTGTGGCTTATAGGGGTAGAGCCAAGCTTCGATAAAGGAATACGGGGAATAAAGGCTTGTCCCATTTATCCAGTCGTAGATGTGTCGCAACAAACACGATAGGTTGTAGTGTCTCCAATTCGGGCAATCTAGCCCTCCTTGTCTCCTGGTCCGCA
The DNA here is from genome assembly GCF_901001135.1 of Rhinatrema bivittatum. Taxonomy (NCBI): domain Eukaryota; kingdom Metazoa; phylum Chordata; class Amphibia; order Gymnophiona; family Rhinatrematidae; genus Rhinatrema; species Rhinatrema bivittatum. The sequence goes on along the minus strand of NC_042615.1, from coordinate 251,932,865 downwards.
TTAACGATGCTAAGGGTAGCCGTGCCTTGTGCTTTCCCCATAGGTACTTCCTGATGATCTTATGAATAGAGGTAATTTCCTTGTTAGTCAGCCACAAGGGTATTTGTTGTAAGACATATATCCATCGAGGGAGTTCCATCATTTTAAGCAAGTGTATTTTCCCTGTGATTGTAAGAGGCAGGGTATTCCAAATCTGCAATTTATGCTCCATATTCTTGAGCAGACCTGTTATATTACCCTTATGTAGTCGTGTGATGTCTGCTGTTAACCGGATACCTAAATAGCGCATATCACCGGCTGCCCATTTCAACGGGAATGTTCCGATCCAATGGTCCCTTGAGTAAGGGCGTATCGACAATGCCTCAGATTTGTCAGTGTTTATCTTGAGCCCAGCAAAGAACCCAAAAGCTGTCTGGTGCTGCAGGACTTTAGGAAGAGAGCTCTGTGGATCAGTCAAGAATACTAAAACATCATCCGCAAATGCGGAAAGTTTAAACTTCTGTCCCTTGTGAGAGAAACCATGTATCATTGGGTCCTGTTCTATCTTTCTCAATAATGGATCAATTGACAAAATATATAACAGGGGCGATAAGGGACAGCCTTGGCGTGTGCCTCTATAGAGTTGAAAGTTTTCCAAAGTCTGCCCATTTGCTAGTATAGCTGACATTGGTTGATGATATAACATAGATATGCTCTGCAAAATATCCCCTTGGAAGCCATATCTTCCTAGTACAGAGAACATATAAGACCAAGATACTCTATCGAAAGCTTTTTCCGAGTCGAATGCGACTATCATCGCTCCTTGGTCTCTGGTTTTACATTCTTCCATTGCAATTAGTAGTTTAGTCATATTAACGGAAATGGATCTGCCTCTGACGAATCCCACTTGTTGCGTAGATATGAGGGATGGTAGAACCATGCTTAAACGATCTGCTAGTATTTTAGCAAACAGCTTCGCTTCACAGTTGAGCAAAGAGATTGGCCTGTATGACGCAGGAGAGGCCAAGTCCTTTCCAGGCTTCTCCAACACTGTTATAAAAGCTTTAGTTAGTCCGTCAGGAAATTTGCCATCTTTTTGGGCTGCCTGAAAGAATCTTAATAAGGCCCCTGAAGCATGCGTCTGCAGGATCTGGTAATATTCAGCGCAGAGGCCATCGGGACCTGGCGCCTTGTTATGCTTGCTACTTTTTATTACTGCTAATAGCTCCACCAACGTTATAGGGGCATTAATCATGGTCAATTGTTCTGCAGTGAGTTGTGGTAATGTTATATCCGCCATAAATTCCTCTTCTTCCACCTCTCCCCCTTTCCGATCCTCTGTATAAAGGTTTTTGTAGAAGTGGCGAAACGTGGCACAGACCCCTGCTCCAGAGGTTATTGGTTTGCCACCGGAATCTTTCAACTTATCAATATAAGTTTTCCCATGTTGTGCTCGCACCAAATTCGCTAGAAGTTTTCCAGCTTTGTTGCCAAAGCGATAGAGAATATGTGACCCTTTCAGCATTGCTCTTTGTGCCCGGACATGTAATGCCGCATTTAAGGCTCTGAGGCATTCAGTGTATGCAGCTAAATGATCCTTGGTTTTAGACAGTGCCAGTTGTCGTTTAGCGTCCTGCAAATCCTTCTCTAATGCAATTATCTGTTTATGCAAAGCCTTAGATCGAGCAATCGTATATGAGGTTATTTCCCCTCTCAGTACTGCTTTACTGGTTTCCCAATATAAGCATGGGTCATTCTCATGTTCTTTATTACATTCGGCATAGTCTTGCCATTTTGCTATCAGAAATTCCTTAAACTTAACATCTCCCGCTAGCGAACTTGGGAATCTCCATAGCCTTGCCACGTTAGCCGCTCCGTCTCCCAAAAGATCTATCCATATCATAGCATGATCCGATAAAGCCACATCTCCAATGTGAGCTCGTTGTGTTCTAGCAAAGAAAATACCATCCAGAAGTATATAGTCTATGCGAGACATAGTAGCGTGAGCTCTGGAGACATGTGTATAGTCTCTTTCTGTAGGGTTTAACGTTCTCCAAATATCTATCACTTTAAGTTCTGTGCACAAGAAGGATATCCCTTTAGAGCTGGATGCAGGAATCACATTAGTGGGGTGGGATCTATCCAATGCAGGATCATGTACACAGTTAAAGTCGCCTAGTAGAATCAGGGGGCCAATTTGCACCGACAGAATCTGACCAACTAACTGTTGGAAAAAGAGATGTGAATATTGGTTTGGCGCGTATATTGAACAAATAGTGACATCTCTCCCATTCAGTTTACCTGTGACAATAAGGCTTCGGCCGTTGGGATCTATCACCTGCCCCTTGCTTTCAAATCTGGTGTTTTTGTGGATTAATATTGCCGTGCCTGCTTTCTTTCCCCTCGCTGGGGTATAGAAACACTGACCTACCCATCCTCTTTTTAATTTTTTGCTTTCTATGTCCGTTAGATGTGTTTCTTGGAGCCCAATAATATCTACGTTTTTTCTGTTAATAGCGCTTAAAACTTTTTGCCGTTTTATTGGGGAGCCCAGTCCCCCCACATTCCACGAGCTTATCCGCAGCTTATGCATCCATTTGTCCGGTGATAACCTGTGAGATACTTTTGTTCTTTTTTCGCTGGAGGACCGCCCAGCTCAGCCCTCAGCGATACCATCCTCTGCCTCATGAGCCTGTATGCTACCGGTATCCGGTATATGCTTCGTATTTGGTGGATCTTTAATTCTCCTCTCAATCTCCTACTTCTCCACTTGTCTGTTACTCGCAATATAGGTTCCTTTCCCCTTCCCTTCCCAATGGTTACAGAAGTAGCAACCATCTTTTCCCGTATCCCTTTACCCCGTATCCCAATACCCTTTCCCGTAATAGAACTTTTTCAGATGTATAGATGCCCCTCTCTTTAAAAAAACGGGGCTGGAGATCCGTGTAGATGCGTTCGGGTGTGGGCACCCTCAGTGGAAATTACTGGTTGTTATAAACTTAATCTGTTTATCCGTTAATGAATTGAAGGTGAGAGGTGTGCTACGCTACGATTCACAGAATGGCCCATGCTATACTCTTTAAATAGTAGTCTTCTCGAATGCCCAGAAGCCATTGATAGTGTGGTGAAGCGTTCCCACCTTCAAAGAGATCCCATCCTTAATGTCAACGGCATTCCGAAATAATTAGTACTCAGGCGTTTCCAAATGATGTATAATTATATTTACTCAGTACGCTATATAACAAAAAGAAAAAAGAAAACATGGTGTGTTTTACCTTTTAGCCATTATGGAGTGGTATTGTGCAACCAGGCAGCCGCCTTTTCAGGTGTTTCAAAAGTATGTATTTTCCCATCTTTCCAGACCCGGAGAGTGGCAGGGAATTGTAAGGCGAACCGTATGTTTTTATTAAACAGGTCGCTGCATGTGGAGGAGAAAAGCTTCCGTTTAGCCGCAACCGCAGCCGAGAAGTCTTGGAATATGATAATTTTTTGGTCCTGATATTTTAGATCCCTCGCTTTTTTAAAAGCTGCATGAATTAATGACTTTTGGGTCCAGTCAAGGAATTTAGCTATGACTAATCGGGGTCTTTGCTCTGATTCCCTCCTCGGGCCAAGCCGATGTGCTCTTTCCACGGTAATTTTGCCTTTTAAGCTTTCTAATTTTAGTGCCTCAGGTAGCCACTGTTCAAGGAGGGGTTTTAATTCCCCATCTGGTATAGTTTCAGGGAATCCCAGAAATTTTAAGTTATTTCTTCTCGCTCGGTTTTCAAGATCTTCTATTTTACTTACGGCTTTTGTGACTTCCTGCTCCAACACTCCTAACCTCGTGGTCGCCGCCATTACATCCTCCTCCACTGCTGAGATACGGCCCTCTGCTATATCGATGCGGTGTCCTATTTCTCCCAGTGCTTCCTTAATATTTGTATAGTTTTCTTGCAGAGCTGCAAACTTAGGGTCTGATCCCTGAAGCACCGCTTCAGTAAGTCGCTGCACCGCACTCTCATCCAGCCCTATACAGTCAGTCTCTTCGCGGTGCTCCGCCATCTTTGCTGCACTTTCAGTTGCTTTTGGTTTATCTTTTCTCACCAGGCGCGTAGTCATTGTCTGCAGGTTATAAGTTCTACAAACTGTTGCCGTCTGTCTCCGCTAAGATCACATCGGTTTTAGGCACCAAAACCAGAGATTTTACAGGCTATTTGTTAGCTTTTGTAGGGGCCCACACCCGGAGCAGGGAGTTGTATGACCTTCCCCGTTCACCGCATCACGTGGTCTCTCCGTAACTCTTAATATCCGGCCCTTAGTCAACCAGTTTGACACTTAGTTCGCCAGTTTGCCCAGTCTATCTCTAGGTCATCAAGACCTCTCTGGTTCTTCAGCCTGCACTCCTCTCAGTTTACCCAGACCCTCACCCACTCCATTTTTGGCTATAATGAGTTTTTTTGAGACTTACACCTGAAAAAAAGCATTGTGTTTGTGTGTGCAGGTAACAGCCTTATGTGCACTGCGTTCGCCATATTCAAAATCAGGATATATGTGTGTAAATGTTGGCCCTGCCCCAGAATGCCCTGATCCACCCCATATCCTCCCCTTTTTTTGTGCGTTCTGTTGCGTGTGCATGCACATATACATGCATAATTTTATGGTTTTAAAATAAGTTGCTTGCACTCGGCCTATATACTTTTTTCGGAAGCAACTCTTTTAAAAATTCATCTATTAGAGATACCAAACAATATTTATGCTAAATTTACTGTTTAAATTGATCAAATAGGTAATCAGCTAGTTGCTATAAGTGAGTGATGCAAATGAATAATGATTATTTACAAGGCATCTATTTTTTTGCTGGTCATTTGTCCACTTTGTGTTTTATTTAAGTAAAACTGAAACAGTATCATATACAAATAAGAAACCACAACACAACTGGCATACCTGCATACCATATGGATAGACGCTCCGTGTAGAAAAACAGTTTTGGCCACAAACAATTCATCAGTGAGTGCCAGGTTAAGTAACATACTCATGAGATGGCTGTCCAAAAACTGGCGCTTGGCCTCTTGTACTCAACTGGGACCTTCATGAGTCACTGGCGCACCCAGTAGTCAACACATTGTTCTTCCTGGTAGCCAGGAAGGAGGGAAGCCCATTCTGACTCCTGCATCAGCAAAATGCTCCGCGTTCAAGTCATTTTGAAAACAGAAACTAGAAAACACTGTTTAGTTCACTACATAGACAAGTTCACAGCCAACTTCAAAGCCACGATTACTACTTATTTTCACCCTTGCAGTGCACATTACACCCATCAGCAATGTGTGAGATGCATCACACACACACACAGAGTAATATGGAAAAACACATGGATACTAAGTAGATCTGGCAGGAGGACCTGAAAGGGATAGCTTCATATCCCCAATACTGGTCCAGCAGGGCTAATCAGAGAAAGGTTGGCAGTGAAGAAGAGATGGTAACAGCTGTAGAACCAGTAGCCTTGCTCTCTGCTGATCCCAGGAATGGTCTCTGTCAGGCAATGAACAGCAGGACATGATAGCTATAGTTTTATTCTGTGCTGCACTTCCATTAGAGCCATATAAAAAAAGACCACATTTGTTTATACTAACTTGGCAAAGCTGAAAAACACTTTGTGCTCTTTTCTGGCAATGGATAGCAGCTTTTGTAAAAGGGACAAGAAGAGTTACTTGCAGCAGTCATTATTCTGACTCCATTTGTATCCTTTCCTTTTTTGCATACTGTCTGCTACACATCTATGTGGTATTACTGTATAGAGCCGAAGATGTGGAAAGAGAGAACTTCCTGTCATGGAATTCATTTTTCCAATATGGGTAATGGATGTGGTGTGCAAAGTAAGTCCCTGCCCTGAGTGGTGCATATGCAGGCAGAGCCCCTTGTATGAATCTGGATGTGATGGTCTTGTCTAGTTTAGAGTCGAGCAGTATACAGAAAGTATACAGTCGCAGGTCTTATGTGGGCAGATAGGGCTCTATTTCCCACTGCTTTTATCCTTGCTGTCCTGTTTTGATGTGTTTAATGCTGTTAGCTGTGAAAGGCCATGAAAGCATTGCAAAGGGTGACTTGTAAAAGTAATAAGTAAAAGACAGGTATGCTTTCCTACTTAAGTTGCCAGTCTGACATTTTTATGGGCAGAAGAAATACTGATGCATGAAGGAGAAGCCAGAGTACAGATTTGATTATATGCTCTCATGGAGGCCTGGATACATGTGTAACCCCACCTCTGAGGTAGTATAGAGTACCTGTTGCCAAGGGAGGAGCAGTTACTAGGGGTGTGCATTCGGATTGACCGCATTAGTAAAACGCAACTCATATTTTTTTTTTACTTAAAAAATTGATTCGACATAAACGATTGGATTTCCCACATATCGAACATAGATATGTTCGATATGTGGGAAATCGCGATTGTTGAGCCAAAATAAAAATATAAACCCCCTCACCCTCCTTAATCCCCCCCCCCCCCCCAACTTACCACAACTCCCTGGTGATGGAGCGAGGAGTGAGGACGCCATTTCTGCAATCCTTGGCGAGAAGCATGTGACGTCGGCGGCACGTCGAGTGACGCCGGCGTCACGTGATTCCCGGCTCGTTCGCACCGGACGGCTCGTTCGGCCCAAAAAGAACTTTTGGCCAGCTTGAGGGGGTCAGGAGGCCCCCCCAAGCTGGCCAAAAGTTCTTTTTGGGCCGAACGAGCCGTCCGGCGCGAACGAGCCGGGAATCACGTGACGCCGCGTCACTCGACGTGCCACCGACATCACATGCTTCTCGCCAAGGATTGCAGAAATGACGTCCTCACTCCTCGCTCGATCACCAGGAAGTTGTGGTAAGTCGGGGGTGGGGATTAAGGAGGGTGAGGGGGTTTAAATTTTTTTTTTGCACATATGTACATATACCCAACTCATTGGATTTTTTTTATGTCCATATTGGCCGCAAGTGGGACCCCCTTTCGGACATAAAAAATATGAACATAAAATTTTGCTCTGCACATCCCTAGCAGTTACCATAGGAAAAATAATCATAAAACTTCTTGCGGGTTCACTCGCCTGAAAGGGGGTAACACAGTATCCCTGAAGCGCCCCCCCCCCCCCAATACCACTCCTGAGTCTCTCCACACAAATACTTTGAATAGTAATATTCCCCTTGGTTCAGCTATACTGACAACAGGAGAAAGAGTTTTAACTTTTACTGGAAACAAATAAAATAATACAGTAAGAAAAAGCAATGGTATCATGAAGCCCACAAGTATCAATAACAGAAAACAGGGAAAATTACAACCCAATGATGCATACTTTGTAATAGGGATGGTCATTTGGGAGAAAAAAAAAATGGAAATGAGATGAGAATTCCTATTTCATTTCGGGTCAATTTCAAAATGGAACGAGTTAAATTCTGATGAAATTTAGTTGAAATCTCGTTTCATTTTGAAAATCTATTAAAAATTATGTCTCTAGTCAGGCATAGGCCTAGGCCCTAAGACGGGGCCTTGCCTAGGGAATAGGCTGAGATGCAGAACAAGGGCCTGAGTGCAATACTTGGGTCTCGATGTCGGAGGCCTCAGCCAAGACACGACCAAAGGCCCAGGCCCCCCAAATGTTTTTCATTTACTTGATCCAAACTCCTGGCTTAGACCAGAGGCCAGATCCCAACACCTGGACCTTGCTCAGACTCAGGCCTGATGCCAGGGCCCAACCTGGATCTAGGCCTGATGCTGGGGCCCAGCCTGGAGACCAGGTTCCGATGCCTGGATCTCAGCCTAGGCCAGGGTCCAGGCCCAGGACTGTTGCTGGGACCCAATCCGGAAGCTGGGTCCCGATGCCTGGGTCTTGGCCCAGGGTCAGGCCCAGGCCTCGGAGGTCCTCTTTTTTTCTATCTTTTCACTTTAAATGGTAATGTCATCTCAGGAAACACCAGAATTAAATAACTAGGCAGGCCAAGCACGGAGACCTGGGCCCAACACCTGTGCCTCAGCCTGGACCCGGTCCCGACACCTGGGCCTTGGCCTAGGCCAGGGCCCAGATCCAGGCCCAATGCTGGAACCCAGCCTGGAGGCTGAGTCTCGACACTGGGGCTTTGGCCCAGCCCTGACACTGGGGCCTTGGCCCAGGGTCAGGCCCAGGCCCAGGTCTGGAGACCAGGACTCGGAGGTTATCTTTGGAGGTTTTCTTTTTTCTACCTTCTTACTTGAAATGGTGGCATCTGCTCAGTATGCACTGGAGTTGATTAACTCCGGTGCATGCTCCCAGCGGAGTGTGAAGTTTGATGTATGGCAGTTCAATTAGCCGCTGTACATCAAAATGATTCCCTCCACTGGGGAAGATGTGCTGGAGTTAATTAACTCTGGTGTGTCCTGAGCAGACACCGCCATTTCAAGTATGAAGATAGAAGATCTCCAAAGAAGACCTCTGAGGTCTGGGCTCCGGGTTTGGACTTGTGCCTGGACCTAGGCTGAGGCCCTGGGGTTGAAACCTGACCTCCGGGTCAGGCCTCAGTGTTATGCCTGAGTCCAGGACAAAGCCTAGGCATCGTGATCTGGTCTTCTGACCAGGCCCAGACATTGGGCCTAGATCCAGTCCCTGGCATAGGCTGAAGCCCAGGTATCAAAACACGGCCTCTAGGTTGGGGCCAGGGGCAGGCCTGGGTCTGAGCCGAGGCCCAGGTATTGGGATCTGGCCTCTGGATTGGGCCCAGCATTGGGCCTGGGTTCAGTCCAAGGCTTAGCCCTGGGTCTGGGCCAAGGTACGGGGTTGGGACCCAGTCTTCGGACCATGCCCCAGCATTGGGCCTGGGTCCAGGCTGATGTTAGGGCCAGGCCCCCAGTGTCAGACTTGGGTCTCTGCTGAGATTCAGGCATCGGGCCCTGGTCTCCTAATCAGGCCTTGGTGTTGGGCCTAGTCCAGGGCACTGGTGTATGCCAAGGCCCAGCCATTGGGATCTGGCCTCCTGATTGGGCCCTGACTTCAGCCAGGCTGAAACCCAAGCATTGGTAGCCAGCCTCTGGGTTGGGTCCTGGCATCAGGACTGGGTTTGTGCTGAGGCCCAAGTATTGGGACTTAATCTCCAGACCATGCTCCATTATCGAGCCTGAGTCTAGGCCCTGGCATCGGGACAAGGTCTTGAAGCCTGGGCCTTGTGCTCGCCTAGATCGAGGCCTGGATCTAGGCCTTTTTTTCGGATTTCCCCCAGCCCCAGCATTTTTTATGATGGGAGGGATGGGTGGTAAGGACAGGGAGGCTTTGGGAGGCCCCATTTTCTTTTTTTTTAATGTTTAGTTCGATTTTTTGAACTAAATAAATGAAATAAACATTAAACAAAATGAAATTCGGAGGAAAAACCTCCCAAAAAGAAAATGAAAAACAAAACAAAATTGTTACTTCTTCCCAACACTGCTTTTTCCCAACAGTCAATTATCACTTGTTTAGATCACCCGTATATTGTAAAAATACTTATTATGGAATGGGGGAGATGTCTTCATACATGGCTACTGCTGAATACTCAAGCATAGGTGGTGTCCCATTATAATCATGATCTTCTGTCCCAAAATCTTTTATGACATTTTTTTGAAATGCAAATAAAAAGACTTATCTTAAAATGTCTCAAATGCAATCTAGAATCTTAGTAATCTAACATACAGCATGTTTAGAAGAATTCTGATTCATAGGTAATCTATCATTAAGAGTCATCTTTGCTGCTGCCTAGCACTGAGGAAATGTGTCATCTTTAAATCGCTGACATAACCTACAAAGATATCTAATGAATTGCAAAGTTATAGAGGGACAGCCAATCATGATACTTGAAGTTAGAAGCCCTTGTTCATCTAATTATTGTATGCCAATTAAGTTCTTCATTCAACCCTGATGGAATGATGGACTGTAATGTGAATATCCAATATTGCTGTCTATAATTGAGTCTAGCTTCCCTGTCCCTTCCCTTTATGGGGGCTAGAACTCGTTCACTGACAGACCATTTAAGTTGTACAAAATGATACTGATAGTTCAAACAATGTTGTTCAATAAGCACTGAATTTCTTGGCCAAATTACCCAAATAACTTTATCTAGCTAATTTGCTCAGCTGGATAGTGGCTAATATGGACCCTACAGGGTTGACATAATTCTTGGTGCATTCTCCTCCTGTTATGGGCCTCTTTGTTACTCCCTGGGCTTTGGTATTTATTCCCAAATGACTTGCCAGCTGAGGTCCCCTTTTGGCTGGCTCTTAAGGTGGACCAGGCTTAATGCTCGGGCCTGGTCTGTTAAGGTGTTCCGGGGATTTAAAGCATATACCATCCTTTATATGCTTTCTGCGTTGGATGCATTTGAAAAAGTTTTTATTACGAGTTATGTTTATTTATTTATTACCCACATTGGTAAGTTTGTTTTCAAGTTCTCTTTTGCCTGCCTTTTCAATGTTTTGCATCTAACTTGCCTGTCATTATGCTTTTCTTTCAGCTATAATAGCCTCTTTCACCTTATCTTTGTTGCAAGCCTTGGCTGCGCCGGGCCCGCAACTCGGCCCCTCCTACCTTCCACTGCCGCGGCACAAGGGGAGTGCGGCTGACACTCCCTCTTCCTCAGCGGGCCTGTCTGTGTCCGGGGTCTCCACGGCGTGGGAGAGCCGCCGTCGCCCTCCTCATGAGCTTTTCTTGCACCGAGGACGCCGCCACGGAGGGGGGCGACGTCCTGCTGGGGGTTCCCAGGAGCGCGCATTTCTTTCATTTTTAAAGGGCCATGGCACTCCAGGGCTGCCGGCTCCCTTGGATGACATCACCACAACAGGCCTATTTAAGGCAAGCTCTAGCAATCAGGGGTGGTCTACTTTGTTGACCACCCCTCGGACTGACTCCCGGATTTGGATCTCTGCCTGCCCTGCCACGTCTTCAGATTCTGGCCCTGTTTCTAGCCTTGTCAACACCTACGCTGTTCTGGTCCTTCTTTCTCCATCTGACCCTGGTCTCGAACCTGACCGCGCTCACCTCGTGTCTGTGGGCACGCTGGACTCCCACTCTCCCAGGAGACCCTGCGAGGCCCACCTAAGTCCAAGCGGCCCGGGACCCTACGGGCTCCTCCTGGGGGGACCTCGGGCTTCCAGTGGTGAAGCTCTTCACAGCCTCTGTCTTTCCCAGTGCTCCACCCCCTGGGGCAGTTATCTCCTGTTCCCTTTTAGGAGACATCCCCTCACTGTCCCAGGACAAGGGTCCACCCCTGAGCGCAACAGGTTGCAAAGGCCATGGACTCGGCGGAGTCCTCTACTCTGCAGGCCCTTTCTGGTTTGGTCTCCAAGGTCCAGAAGCAGCAACAATGCTTGGAGACGCTGTCTTCTTCCTTGGAGCATCTGCATGCATGACTGGATTCCTACCCCCGGATCATCCAGAAGCACCAGTCTTCGCTGGATCAGGTGGTAGCGGATGTAAATCACCTTGCGGCCCATTAAGAATTCCTAGGCCAGTTAAAAGTTCCACTACCGTCCTCAGCGCCCCCTGCTTCAACCCCACCTTGAACCCCGATGTTGGACGGGCGGTTATTTCCATGCTTTCCCCACCATGATACTCAGGAGATCCCAAACGATGTCGGGGTTTCCTGAATTAATGCCACATGCATTTTACTCTTCAAGCGATATTGTTCCCGACCGATCTGGTGAAGACAACCTTCATTTTGTCTCTCTTGGACGGCAAGGCACTGGCGTGGGCCTCCCCCTTGTGGGAGCGTTTTGATCCCATGTTGACCAATCTTCCACAATTTGAAGCAGCCTTCAAGCAAGTCTTTGAGGAACCGGGCAGGCTCCCGACTTTGGGATCAGATCTTCTTCAGCTGTGTCAGGTTTCCTGTTCCCTCTCTGGATACAGAGCTGAATTGGCAAGGGAACAGCCTGCATGTGATTTTCCTGGAGGGCTTAGCCCCTAAAATAAAAGATAAATTGGCAGCACGAGACCTTCCTATGTCCCTCGAAGGCCTCATTGAGCTAACAGGGATGATTGACAGACATCTCAGGAATGCTCTCGGGAGAACCGCGCTAACCCAAAGAACCATCTCAGGGACGTACCCCACGCCGGTGGTCACCCACTGCCTTCTGACACTTCCCTTGAAGAGTCCATGCAGCTGGGTTATTCCCACCTTTCAGATGAGGAAAGGGCTTGCTGCCGTCAGCTCGGCCTCTGTCTCTTTTGTGGGAAACCAAGCCATCTGTTCTTGCAGTGCCCTAGGAGGGACACGATCTCGTGCCAAGAGGTTTCTGAAACAATTCCTCTTGGTCTTACCACAACTTCACCATTGTTTCTGTTGTCTGCATCACTGGAGATGCCTTCCATCAGTTTCCCAACTCAAGTTTTCGGGGACTCTGGCGCAGGAGCAAATTTTATCTGACAAGACCTCGTGGACCAATACCAGATCCCTACTTGCCCATTGTCCCCACCTCTGGCTCTCTCTTCAGTCCACAGGGACGTCCTCCCTGGAGTAGTAACTCAAGCGACTCAACCCCTCACTTTGAGGATCGGTCAGGAGCACTTGGAGCTTATTTCCTTTGGTATCCTGCCTACAGCTGTGAAACCGGTTATCTTGGGCCTACCATGGCTGCGTAAACACCAGCTCCAATTTTATTGGGACACGACCGAGGTGTTTTGAAGCCTGCCTGGATTCGACAGAATCTCCTCGGCCCTTAACGGTGACTACCGCACTGCCTAATCCTCTTCCTTGTCAGAAGACTCAAGAGACCCAGACCAGATCTAGTCTTCCTCAAAAAGATGTATTGAGAGTAGTCTTTTCTCAACTAGAGGACCAACTGACCCAGAAGGCAGTCGAACATGAGGTCCTTGTCAAGAAGCATAATCAAGCCATGAAGGGGTTTTTATCTCTCCTGACCTTCAAGGAGGAAGAGATCCTGGACCTACAAGCACTTCTGCCACAAAAGAAGGAGGAATATTGGTCCCCTCCAGCCAAGGCCAGCACTCTAAGTAACCCCCAGGAAGGGGGCTTTGAGGAGGGGATACTGTTGTGAGCCTTGGCTGTGCCAGGTCCGCAACTCGACCCCTCATACCTTCCACCGCCGTGGCACAAGGGGAGCACGACTGACACTCCCTCTTCCTCAGCAGGCCTGTCTGTGTCCAGGGTCTCCACAGCACAGGAGAGCCGCCATCACCCTCCTCACAGGCCTTTCTTGCGGTGAGGACACCGCCACGGGGGGGGGGGGGGCCGCGTCCTGTGTGGGGGTTCCCAGAAGCGCACGTTTCTTTCATTTTTAAAGGGCCGTGGCCCTCGAGGGCTGCCGGCTCTCTTGGATGACATCACCATGACAGGCCTCCTGACCCCCCCAGCTTGGGGGGGTCAGGAGGCCCCCCCAAGCTGGGGGGGGCCTCCTGAGCCGGGAATCACGTGACACCGCGTCACTCGACGTGCCACCGACGTCACATGCTTCTCGCCAAGGATTGCAGAAATGACGTCCTCACTCCTCGCTCAATCACCAGGGAGTTGTGGTAAGTCTGGGGGGGGGATTAAGGAGGGTGAGGGGGTTTAAATTTTTTTTTTGCACATATGTACATATACCCAACTCATTGGATTTTTTTTATGTCCATATTGGCCGCAAGTGGGACCCCCTTTCGGACATAAAAAATATGAACATAAAATTTTGCTCTGCACATCCCTACTATTTACTGTATATCATTTTGAAGGTGCGGTCTCCAGAATTATACACACTATTCTAAGTGAGCTCTCACCAGGGACTTATACAGGGGCAATATCACCTTCCTTTCTCTGCTGACCATTTCACTCCCTATGCAGCCAAGTATCTTTCTGGCTTTTACAGTTGCCTTATCCACCTGTTTGGCCACCTTACGATCATCAGATACAATAATCCCCAGATCACTCTCTTCCTTTGTGCTTAGAAGAATTTCACCTCCCAAACTGTACCTTTCTTTTGGGTTTATTACTCTGCATTTTTTAGTATTAAATCTTAGCTGCCAAACCTTAGACCATTCCTTGAACTTTGCTGGATCCCTCATGTTTTCCATACCTTCTTTGATGTCCATCCTCTTACAGATTTTAGTATCATTGTCAAAAAGACAAACCTTCCATTATGCTGCTCACAAAAATGTTGAAAAGAACTGGCCCAAGGACAGATCTCTGAAGCATACCATTAGTAACACCCCCCTCCTCAGAGAAAACTCTAATTACCTCTACCTTTTGACATGACCCCCTCAGTCAGTTTCTATGCCAGTCAGTCACCCTAGGATCCATACAAAGGGCTCACAATTTCAATATCTGTCTGTGGCCAGGCAAATGGTAGTATACCCCTACAATTATACTCTTCCCCATCACACATGGAATTTCTATCCTTAAAGAAGCCACAGTGCATTTGGTTTCCTGCAGGATCTTTATCCTGTTTGACATTTGCCATCCTTAACATATAGTGCCATCCCACCACCAATTTGGTCTATCCTATCATTGCGATATAATTTCTGTCCTGGTATAGCATTGTCCCATTGGTTATCCTCTTTCCACCATCAAGTCTCTGGGATAACAATTATGTCTACCTCTTTATTCAGTGCTGAATATTCTAACTCTCCCATCTTATGTTTTAGACTTTATAATTTCAGACAGACATTTCAAAGTACGTTTTTTGTTTGTATTTACAACCTTCCTAGCAATTGTACAGGATAATTTAGAATCTTTTTACTTGCAAATTGTTTTGTGCGCAAACCTACTTGCTGCATCAGGAATAACGTTTGCTCACAAAAAAATGTGCATACAACTGAGGGTAAAACTGTAAGCTCTACTGAGCGCACTTTATTGCATCAGCCCCACAGAGAGAATTTAACAATTCAGCCCTCAATCACTCTCCTCACACAGGCTTTGAGCTATAATTTCCCAAATAGCATTACTTGCGATTTGTGTTCAACCAGCAGCAGAGGCAGCTCCTTCTCTCAGTAGTCCCTCAAGATTAAGGCAACCGAGGTTCCTGCCTTCCTATATACCTGTGCTTCAAAGACAAGTTACTTCAAACAAACTCCTTTGAAGATTCACAGTGCAATTAGTTTGACAGTGACCCCCTCAGCTATTGTTCCTGCCAAACAAGACTTTACCTAACACTATTCAAGTGAATATCAGAGTTTTGCCACACTTCAAACTGTATTTCACTCAGCAAACAAACACACAGGCAAACTAAAATCTAGGGCTTTTTCTTTTAAGTGTACAAACACAGGCAAACTAAAGAATAAACAAAACTGTACTATGCATGTTAGGGAGCTACTATGGATGCAAAATGATTTTATTTTTCATAGTTTATTGGAAAGTCTTAACTGTAAATAAGACTTTTTAATATAGTAAAACATGTTAAGTAAGCCTCGGTTAGTTCAGATATAAAGTTGTATAAAGCATTAAACTGCAATGAATTGGCTAAACATTTTCAGGTAAATTTTAAAAGGGGTGTGTGTGTGTGCACCCATAAATGCGTGTATTTGGCACGTGAGCAAAAACACACCTAATTTTATATTGTGCTTGCAAGTATACACGTATTATTGAAAATATCCCTACTGCATGTACGTGTGGAGGCTTTACTAGAGACAGAGACAATCTGACACTCTCTCTCTATATTTCACTGTAAGAAGGGCACTTTCAACTCAGGGTGGGGGGCGGTGTTTCAAGGTCTACAGACACGTGCAAGCTAGGTAGACGAAAGTAACACCGCCTTCTCCAAAACCCACACTGAGTTGAAAGTGCCCCTCCTACAGTGGGAGATAAATAGAGAGTCAGATTGTGTGTATGTCTCTCCCCCCCCCCCCCGGTGTTTAGGATCCTTCTGGCCTAAAATCTTCCAACTAGTGCCTCATCAGGACCAGTAGTAAAGTTACGTAGGTAACATGGCGCATTGTTGCCATGTTCAGCCTGGCAAAATTCAGGGGTTACATGTGTAAGCCTTGGCCCCACCTGGAACGTCCATGCCCCACCCCTTTTCTGCCTCCTTATTCTCGACACGCGCATAGGTATGTATGCGTGTACTTTCAGGCTTCTTAAAATTTGTGTTGCAAGCGCGCAGCCCACGTACGCGTGAATGGGGCCATTTTTGCAAGAGCAACCCTTTTAAAATCTACCTGTGAGGAAAACTGAAAATATTTGATAGTAGTTAATAGAATCCAGACATTTCCTGGGACTCAGATCGTCACAACTGAGGGTCCGGCTAGAGCTGGGGAACCACCACAGGGGCAGCACAGGACTTCAAGGCAGGGCAAAGAGGATCTGCCAGCTGCCAGATCCCTGCAGGTTGAACCCTTGGGATCTGGCAGCTGGCAGTAATTAGGCTGAGACTGGAATCAAGGTGCAGGCTGGAACTTGGAAATACAGACTGTATTCAAGGATTGGATACTGAAGGAAAGCAGGACTGGATACTTAGGCAGTGCAGGAGTGGAGACAAGGGCTGGGCACATATGGAACTAAGCTGGGCAGATTGGGACAAGGCAAAGCACTGGCAATACAGGGAATGGATACCAGGGACAGGACTAGGCAGGGTAGGACAAGACTAGCCAAGATAGCCAAGAACAGGACAGGACAAGGATAAGACAGAACAGAACACAGAGGCCTGAAGGCAGTGGTTCAGAAGGCCCATAGATCACTAAGCATAAAGCCCGGAGACCTGGAAGGGAGATACTAGGAGGCCTGGAAGCCACAGGCTATGCAAGGCAGAGCTAGAACACCCAGAGGCCACAGGACTAGGCCAGACAGAGCTGGAAGGCACAGAGGCCACAGGACTAGGAAAGACAGAGCTGGAAGGGCCGGAAGCCACATAACAATACAAGATAGACCAGGGCTAAGCAGGGAGCTCAGTAGACTCGATGGCAAGGCATCAGGTATTGCAAGAGGCAGGGCTAAATAGACCAAGCCCTGCTGAGTCATGAGCCCAGGAGACTATGGCTGGAGCGAGAGTAGGTGTAGCTCCATAGGGCCCTCTGATGGCAAGGAGGCTGCATAGCAGGCTGGATTCTAACACAGATGAGTTAATAATCATATGGGAACCTGAAAATCACCTCTGTTGGTAAATTCTTTTTTTCTGAAGTTATGTTTCAAGACACACAGCCTTTACTACAAGCATTATATCATGCAATGTCCTCATTACACCTATGTCCATCTAAGTGGGTCAGATGTGGAGGAGATATACGTGTGTGGAAACTATTTAGATGAATATAATTTCATCACTGTTTCACCCCCATGTTTGAAAAGATTACTTATTAGGTCCCTGCAGAAAAAGCCAGGATTGTATGCATTAGATTCCCCAAATTTCCATACAGTATGCTGAGGTGGGGGACTGGTGGGTTGCAGAGGAGAGTTTATTGTTTCAAAATTATACTGGACCGGGGCGCAGGCAGGGGAAAGACCAGTCTGGGATCCCAACCACTGTTATTTTTAAAATGCTGACAGGGTGGATAGGGGTAGGGGGAGGCTCCACCCAACAGGGCCCATGTTTGACATATCAGGTAGAGATTTGTGATTCAGACTGCCAGGCCTGCACAAGACTTTTTTATTTTATTGAATAGTAAGGCCACTTACCCCACTATATTCTTTTGAATATAGCTAGGTAAGTCTAAAGTTATCCACCCAGATGAGGCTGGATAACTTTAAACCTAACTGGCAATATTAAAAAAAATAGCTGGTTAGGTTTAAAACTATTCAGCTAAAAGTAGCCAGATATATTTAAGTGGGGATATTTAGTAGGACGTTTATCCCACTGAATATCCAGGAAATTTATCTGGATAATGTAGCCAGAGAAGTTATCTGTTCTATGTTTGTTTGAATATTGACACCATATATTTTTTAAAGGATAAAAAAGCATCAATTGTTCAGCAAATATTTTGTGGGGTTCCTCAGGTATCCATTTTGTTCACCTTTACTTTTTAATATTTATTTGCAATGTTTGCGTAGAGTAATTTGAGATGACATACCTTTCTTTTTTTTTATGTGAACAACATTTAACTCTATTTGCTGTTAGGTAGAAATCAGGTAGAGCAGTTGGAGAAGACGAATGGTGGTCTCAAGGCAATCTCATCTTAGATGCTCTATCATAAATTTAAATTGAATCTGACACAGATGGACATGTCATGGGTCAGTGGAGGGTATATGCACAGACTTCTTGCTGAAGAGTGGCAACAATGCCCTAAGGCTCTGTGAGGGTGAAAACATAGCCCAAACAGAGGCACGAATGCCACAAGGCACCTAAAGAGCAGCAACAATACACAAGACTCAGTGAGAGAGGTGAAGCAGCAGCGTCAGCAGCAACAGGGGGATGAACTCCTCAAAGCACAATGAGAAGGAAGCAGCAGCAGCAGTGGCATTGCCTATGGAAAGGGGTTTGTCGTTTGACGTGTAGTTTGTTAGTGTGTATACTCCTTTCATACACACACCAGTGTGGAAACTGCCACATGACACACACACACACACACACGCAGGCATAGACTGTAATGCACACAGGCGCACTCTCTCTGGTTCAAAAGCATGCCACTCTGTAGTACTTCCTGTGCTTATTCAAGTGACTGCCTGCCTGTGCCTGGTAGAGGTACAATGTTTTTTTTTTCCACAGATGACGTAGTTTATGGGAAAACAGCAGGTCACAATAGTGGTTGGAGCACAAGATACCTAAAGAGGAGCAAAGGGTGCTAACAGTAGTGCATGCACACTACAAGGCACCTAAAAAGCAGCAAAGGATACTAGCAATAAGAACATAAGAACATAAGAAATTGCCATGCTGGGTCACTCAGACCAAGGGTCCATCAAGCCAAGCATCCTGTTTCCAACAGAGGCCAAAACCAGGCCACAAGAACCTGGCAAGTACCCAAACACTAAGAAGATCCCATGCTACTGATGCAATTAATAGCAGTGGCTATTCCCTAAGTAAAATTGATTAATAGCCATTAATGGACTTCTCCTCCAAGAACTTATCCAAACCTTTTTTGAACCCAGCTACACTAACTGCACTAACCACATCCTCTGGTAACAAACTCCAGAGCTTTATTATGCGTTGAGTGATATGAACATCACAAGGCACCTAAGGAGAAGCAAAGGAGGCCAACAATAGTTGCATATGCACCACAAAGCACATAAAGAGGAGGAAAGGGTGCCAATATGTGCAATATAAGGGAAAAAAATATCTGTGGAAAAAAATGACTCTCCATTTTTCTTGCTTAATATATTTTGTTCTTTTTGTAATAAATACTGATAAACTCACAGGAAAAATAAAAATTGGAAACAAAGGTTCTTAAGTGTGAGATATGAAGTAGGCATGTGCAGCAGGAAAACATTTGTTTTGTTTTCAAATTTGTTTTCTGGGAACCTAATTTGTTTCTTTAATTTCAAAACAAAACTTTGTTTTTTTAGTTTGACTTGTTTTCGTTTGCCATTAAAGTCAATGAGGGAAGCATTACAGGTAATTTTCAGCCTATATTGGTCTTTGGAATAGGTTTTCTATTCAGTTGTGTTAAAGCTTGTGGGAAGAAATCAACAGAAGGAGGAAATAAATCAAAGGTACCTAGAAAGAATGAGGAGACTGGAAAATGGCACCAAAAGTGGCTTAAATAGCTTACGAATCTGTAAAGAGGCAAAGGAATTGGCAGGATTTCACCAAGTCACTGTAAGAGGAGCAAAGAAGCAGACAAAGTGGAAAGAACACTCCAAGGCTCCAAAAGAGGGCCCCAGCATATTATGTGACAAACTGGCACCACACGTGATATTAGAGCATCCTAAGGCATCATGAAAGGGGAAAAAGCAGAAAAGGTGGCAGTAAAACCTCCAGGAAAGGCACTGATAAAGGGGCCAAGCAGCACAAAGAGTGGCTGGAAGACTCCAAAGAAGCCTTCCCAGACTGGCAAGGTGTTAGCTCTGGGGTACAACAGCAAGGGACAATGGCAAAGGGAACTCCAAGGTGTAAGGTTTGGGCATGGAAACAAGGCTGAGTGGCACAAAGACCCCAAGGTACAGGGTAGAATTTAGATTTTCTTGTAGAATGGGTTTGCAAAATGTAAAGGTTATTATTACAATTAGTCCACCACAGAGGTTTCTCTAATGATTTTGAGGTTGTTTTCTAGGAAAGTAATGATGATTGCTTTATTTAGAGACCATTTCCCACAACATTGAGCTACCCTCTGCCTGTTCAATGTCCTGATTTTCTGGTTTTGCATTAAAATCTCAGGCACTACTCCAAGTTTTATCACATACATACATCAAAAAGGTTTCTCTTGAGCATCTTTTGTGATGTGCTAAGTGTGATAATAACTAGATTTTATACCTTGAAGTCCCTCTTTGTGCTGCTTAGCTCCTTTATCAGTGCCTGCCTTGGAGGTTTTACTGCCTCCTTTTGTGCTTTGTTCCCCCTTCATGTTGACTTAGGATGCCAATGCCACTTTTGGTGCCAGTTTGCCACTTGAGATGCCATCAAGGGTTCATGGCACTGTTGCTGGTATGTGGTAACCTCCTTTAGAGTCTTGGAGTGCTCCTCCCACATGTGATTTCTTCTTGTTTTAAAATACTGGGACTACGTTTTGGGTTCTTTCTAGCACTGTCAATACCAGTGCGAACCTGTCCAAGTTTGGACACATTTACATTTACTTATCTGTTCTGTCTTTCCCTATCCCTGACATAATTGTTTTAATACTTTGCATTGGTATTGTAATGCCCACTACTAACTAGGCCAGTACCATGCCCACTACTAACTAGGCCAGTACCATGCTGCTGTGTGAATAGTACAAAGAAACTGTTGCAGTGAGTGTCACACTGTCTGCTCTGTATGCACTACTTCTCTGACACAGACAGGCTTCACAACACAGCCTGTTATGCTGCACTCTCTGACATGCTCTCACACCTCACTTATGCCATGTCCACTGACTAGTGCCCACTGCCCGGCAAATAAATGACTACTCTCAAGTTTTCCTAAGGGTTCAGTGACCAGAAGGGAAAAACAGAAGAGCAACTGAATGCAAAACAACACAAATCTGCAATGAGACACAAATATTGTGATGCAGCATTGCCTAACTACTTTGCTTTCCTGTCTTGTGTGATGGATTGTCGATAAACTGGCACAATGAGACTATAAAATATGCCACAGCAAAAAACTTTAGCAAGAACTCAAGGAGAGCTTATAGCTATGCTTTCACAGAGACAATGTCCTGACAAGCACTATAGAGCAAATATCTGACATGCTCAGTCTTCAAGATAGAATCACTGGATCTGGTCCACAGCGATAGGTCAGACTGGCAAAATGCTTCACATACATACATAGTTTGAAAAGTTAGCTCCTATGGTTACATGCATGTATTTTTTTTATAAAATAAGTATAGAAAGTATGTAGCTCCTTGCATTAAAAAATGTATGTGTAATGAAACATTCATACATGCTTTGAGGGCAGAGATATGTGGTATTTTAATTAATTCAGTGGATCCTGCAACACGTTTTATAAAATACAGGCATCATTTTTGGTAACAGAATGGATTAGACGCCAAAAGGTAGTCCAATTCTGAGCTTTATTTGAATGGAGACATGATCTTTATATGTATGCCCGATATAGGCTGAGTTTTGCCCCGTGTAGGGGCTGCCTCAGGGGCTAAAAAACATGAACAACAAGTGTAACTAAACATTACAGGACATATAACAAATTAAAATCAAAATTAAATATTAAAAGGTAACAAATATAATCTGAAACATATAAAAACACTTATAATGATTTAGCACACTACAGAGCAGAATAAACCAGGGGACAAAAGACACAGTAACAATATATGGTTTTACCTGTATATAGTTAATCTTAATGTATATGAGTGAGCACTCAGAACATTATTTCACAGTATCTCTGGTGGTCTGGTGGTCTATGGATAAAGCATAAAATATTATTAAAATCAACTGTGACTGGGAATATATTGACATTAAAAACTAAAAAAATAAAATTAAACTAAAAAATAAGGGGCGGATTTTAAAAGGGCCGCACGCGCAGGGCCCTCGCGCGCCGGCGTGCCTATTTTGCATAGGCCGCCGGCGCACGTAAAGCCCTGGGACGCGCGTAAGTCCCGGGGCTTTTGAAAAGGGGCAGGAGGGGGCGTGTTCGGGGGCGTGTCGCGGCATTTCGGGGGCAGGCCCGGGGGCGTGGCGCCGGCCCCCGGACCAGCCCCCGGGACCGGAGGACGGAGCGGGGCTGCCGACGACGCGCGCAAAGTTACGCCTGCTGAAAGCAGGCGTAACTTTGCCGACAAAGGTAAGGGGGGGGTTTAGATAGGGCCGGAGGGAGGGGGGGTTAGGTAGGGGAAGGGAGGGTGAAGGGGGGGAGGTTTAGATAGGGTCGGAGGGAGGGGGGGGGTTAGGTGAAGGGGGGGGTTTAGATAGGGCCGGAGGGAGGGGGGGTTAGGTGAAGGGGGGGGTTTAGATAGGGCCGGAGGGAGGGGGGGTTAGGTAGGGGAAGGGAGGGTGAAGGGGGGGAGGGAGGGTGAAGGGGGGGAGGGTGAAGAAAAGTTCCCTCCGAGGCCGCTCCGAAATCGGAGCGGCCTCGGAGGGAACAGGCAGCGCGCGTTGGGCTCGGCG
Source organism: Rhinatrema bivittatum (assembly GCF_901001135.1). Lineage (NCBI taxonomy): Eukaryota > Metazoa > Chordata > Amphibia > Gymnophiona > Rhinatrematidae > Rhinatrema > Rhinatrema bivittatum. The sequence continues at coordinate 251,910,332 of NC_042615.1, read as the reverse complement.
CGCACAAGGGGGTGCACATTTGTGCAACCTGCGCGCGCCGACCCTGGATTTTATAAGATACGCGCGTATCTTATAAAATCCAGTGTACTTTTGTTCGCGCCTGCTGCACGAACAAAAGTACGCGCTCGCGCAAGTATTTAAAATCTGCCCCTAAATGAAAATGGGTGAATAATACAAAAACATGAATAAGTTAAATAATAAAAAATTAAAAAATATCAAATAAAAAGTTAAATAATTAAACTACTGAGACATCCAGGTTGACCTGGCTGTACTACTGTCACGGTACATCTTAAAAAATTTGTAAAGAGTGACAACTAATAAAATTAAACACAATAATACTGCACTGGAAAACAATCAAAAAACTTGCACTCCATATCGCTAAAAGATTGGAATTGAAACAAAAGTTAGAAGCAGAACAAACACCCTTCAAAACCTTAAAAGGCTCTATTCATTTAAAACACACTACACGGGCTAAAGTAAAAAACTCCGATTGTAGTGGTAATGGAACTTGTGCACAGACCTGTTCTGCCGATGCGGGAACTAATTATAGAACAAAGACAACTCCAGACGGTCCTGCTCTAGATTTGTTTTTGGCGGCAGAGCAATCCTAATGCCAAAAATTATATTGACCAAGTAGTGAGTCTGAAACATAATAAACATCTAGTTATCCACCTGGATCTACATAATTCATACCGAAAATTGTTATAATAATGCTCCTCTTAACTTACTTTTCTATGGAGAGCATTATTATAACAATTTTCGTGTAAGATACGTGCGTAACCCCCAAAAACCTACTCCTGCGCGCGCCGAGCCTATTTTGCATAGGCTCGGTGGCACGCGCAAGCCCCGGGATGCGCGTATGTCCCAGGGCATTCAAAAATGGGATTTAAGTGGAGCATAAGAGCAGATGAAAAAATGCTGTGCCATTGATTGGAAGCATTCAAAAATGGGCGGTCCGGGGGCGTGGTGGTAAACCCGGGTGGTCCGGGAGTGGGGCCAGGGCGTTCCCGAGTCCTCCGGCACAGCGGAGCGGCCTTGGAGGGAATGGGGAAAGCCATCGGGGCTCCCCTTGGGCTCGGCATGCACAAGGTGCACGTGTGCACCCCCTTACGTGCGCCGACCCTGGATTTTATAACATGCGCGCAGCAGCGCGCGCATGTTATGAAATCAGGTGTACATTTGTGTGTGCCAGGTAGCAAGCACAAATGTACCCCGCGAGCGTAATATTTAAAATTGGCCCCAATAAAATATAAGAACAGAATAAAACTTAAGGGGCGGATTTTAAGAGCCCTGCTCGCCTAAATCCGCCCAAATCCGGGTGGATTTAGGCGAGCAGGGCCCTGTGCGCCGGTGAGCCTATTTTACATAGGCCTACCGGCGCGCGCAGAGCCCCGGGACTCGCGTAAGTCCCGGGGTTTGGCGTGGGGGGCGTGTCGGGGGCGGGCCCAAACCGCGCGGCGTTTTCGGGGCATGTCCGGAGCGTTCCGGGGGCGGGCCCGGGGGCGTGGTCAGCAAAAGTACGCCTATTCGCGGTATTTGAAAATCTACCACATAATGAATAAAAACAAAAAAAAAATCATTAAATATTAGAAAGTCAACATAAAACTAAATAAAACAATACTAAAAACATGACTTCCAAAAAACAATATAAACAATAAGAAATAAAATCAGGATTAAAAATAAGCATAATTAAAAAGATAAGTTTTAATTAACTTTCTAAAATTCTTGATGGAGTCTGATTGCTTCATTCTGATGGTCAAAAAATTCCAGAGTAGAGCCTGCTATAGAGAAAGCATGTTCACATGTAACATGGAGTCTGGCAAGCCTTGGGGATGGTATATGAAGAAGACCATGTTGTGATGAGTGCAGGGACCTTATGGTTGATAAAAGCGAAGCATAGCATTAGCCTAAACAGTGGACTCATCATTCAGCAATTTAAAAATTGTCTTTGCAACCTTGTACTTTATCCTCTCAGGGATGGAAAGCCAGTGTAATTCGATCAGAGTGGAGGTGATATGATCAGAACGTCTTAAGCCAGAGAGAAGGTGGGCTTCAGCATTGAGTAATTGCTGCAAAGGCTTAATGGCAATATTGGGTAATCCATGATAAAACGAGTTGCAGTAGTCAATTATAGGGAAGAGTAAGCCTTGTAGTACTGTACGAAAATCCCATTGAGGAGTTTTTTAAGACCCGATAAAACACAAAGATGATAGAACCCTTGAGCAATGACGTGTTTAATGTGGGACTGAAAAGATAGAGTGTGATCTAGAATGACTCCAAGACTTTTGGCCTGCTGTTGGATAGTGAAATTATGGCCAAAGAGAGATATGGAATTGAAATTGATAGATGAATGGGGGCTTTGGATAGCGAGAAACTCAGTTTTCATCATGTTTAAGGCCAGTTTGTGTTATTTCAACCATTTGTTAATGGCAGAAAAGCAGATGTTAAGGTGCTTAAGAGTATCAGCCCAAGAAGAACATATGCATAAGACAAATTGTATGTCATCTGCATATAACTTGTATGAATTAGTTAATTCAGGAAGCAATTTGCAAATGGGGGCATGATAGAAATTAAAGAGAATAGAGGAAAGAGATGATCCCTGTGGGACACCAGTGGTAACATGAGAAACTGAAGATGTGGCGTTTTTTAGCTTAATGATCTGAGTATGATCAGAAAAGTAAGAACGAACCCATTTTAACACCAAACCTGATATGCCAAATTCCTGGATTCTATATAGTAGTATGCCGTGATCGATCGTATCGAAGGTGGCAGATATATCAAGGGAAACTAGAAGAAACAGCTGTCCAGAATCTAAGCCACGTCTAAGCATGTCCGTTAGAGAGAGAAGAAGGAGTTCTGTACTTAATGTATGGCAAAAACCGAATTGATGCAGATCGAGGAGTTCAGCTCTTTCAATAAAATCATTCAATTGTGTGAAGACCGCAGATTCTAAAATTTTGGTGAAAAAAGGGAGAGATGAAATTGGGCGATAATTATTGGGATCAGATGGATCAAGAGATTTTTTTTTAGAAGAGGCCATACAACTGCATGCTTGAGTGAAGGTAAAACAAGGCTTACAGATAATGAAAGATTGACGAGTTTGGCAAAAATGGGTGAAATAACATTCCAAGTAGATTTGAACAAAGTGGCAGAGCAAAGCATGTGAGGACAGAGAGTGTTGTTTCATTTAGAGATTAAAGTTTCAACTTCAGAAAAAGAAATGGTATCAAAATTACTCCACTGGGAGGTAGGAGGAATGGGGGATTGAGAATACCAATCTGGAACAGCTGTAAAAGAAGAGCAAATTTTTTCAACTTTCAATTTGAAAAAAATGGAAAACAAATCTGTGGACAGGTTGTTTCGAGCTGGACAGTCTGAAACAGTTGTAGAGGTAAGACTTTTTGCAATATTGAAGAGAATTTTGGGATTGTAAGCAACTTCATTAATTTTCTTGGAGAAAAAATTCTTCATGGTTGTATTGATAAGTGAAGCAATAGACAAAAATTCTGAGCTTGCTCGGAAGAAGGGACCTTTTTTCCAGGATCATTCAGCTTTTCTAAGAGTATGCCTTGCAGAGACAATGGAGAGCTGTCGGAGCCAGGAACTCAGTTTGGAAGGAGATAAAATATGGGATTTAAGTGGAGCATAAGAGCAGATGAAAAAATGCTGTGCCATTGATTGGAAGCATCAAGAAAATTATTAAATTGCAAAGTGGTGACTAATGGGGAAAGAACCTCTTGGAAGGCAATGGAGGGGATCCCGAATCACTCTGGAAACAGATTTGACAATATTGGGATTAGAGGGACGAGGAGGAAGGTTGATAGAAAACTGGATCAGGTGGTGGTCTGACCAGGGATCTGACAAGATGGATAAAGAATCAGTAAGGAAAAACTAGAATTGTTAATGAAGAGGATGTCAAGAGTATGCCCAAGTGTATAAGTGGGAGCATGAATCATTTGTGACCAGCCTAATGACTGAAGGATGTGAAGGAACAAAGAGCACTGTTCTGACAAAGGAATGATGTCAATATGAAGGTTGAAATTGCCCATGACGATCATTTTGCTGAGGTCAAACTTAGAAAGCAGCATCTGCTCAAAGAGAGACGATAAATTAGTGGACAGTGACTCAGGGGGAGCATAGACAAGACAAATGGAAAAGGAATTGGCCGAAACAATTAACATTTCAAGATTAGAATTGCCATTTAAGTGCTCAGGATGAACAGTCCAGGAATTTTTGTGGATAACTAATAAACCGCCACCTCTTCTTTTAGGGCATGGCTGCAAAATAGCGGAGTAACCAGGGGGACAAATTTGTTAAAGTACAAGATGATGAGGATTAAGTAACCATGATTCTGAAAAGCAGTAGAAATTAAATCATATATTAACTGACATTTGGTTTTAACAGATTGCACATTGATTAAGCAAAATGAAACTGGTGAAAGAGATAAAGAAGTGACTGAATTACACGAGAAACAGGGAATGTTGACTATACAGCAATGTCGAGGGTGATGAAATGTTTTAACTGAAGACAAACGAACATATCTACCTTGACCATATACAGCCAGAATTGGATAAGTAAGATTTTCTGGGTTACAATGAATGAGTCCAGGATTGAGGGCACTCGGCACACACGAAGAAGCTCACAAAGGAACTCCTTTGTCATGCTCCTTCGTGCATGCAACGAGGCAGGCGCACCTCTGGCGTGCAGTGCATTCGGCATCCCAGCCGGCTCTTGAAGCCCCCAAGTAGGTGATATCATCAGGGGGCATGGCCAATGGCCAATGGAGCAAGAATCAGCAAAAGCAGGGCAGGCATGGGGCTGAGTCTCCCTTCAGAGCGCTAGGTGGAAAATGGGCTGGATAGTCTGGGGAGAATAGCAGGCAGGCACACGGAGACCTTAGCAGTGTTCAGGAACATACAGGAGTTGTAGACTGCCTTGCTTCTGGCCAGTATATATTCACTCTCTTCTGGTTTGGACAGAATGCTTTACATGAGCTGCCTTCCTCCTGGAGGCATAGGGGCCTATGCTATGGTCCAAAAAGCAATAATCTAGAAATAGAAGAAGGCAGCAGATAAAGAGAAACAGGCTTACTCAGTCCAGGTTTTGCATGGAATTGTACTTCAGATTGCCTTGGCATATCTTGGGGAAATGCACCCCAAAAACTCCAAGCATGCCAAGAACCAACATCAGAACAAGCAAAGTAGGTTCCAGATGTTTGCAAGGGATGGGCTGGAGCAGGAGCAGAGAGAAAGCAGAGACTGAAGTCAGGCAGCCTGCAGTTTAGTTCAAAAGACTGAATTAGCAGGTGTGAATGCATTCAGGAATGTTGATTATGTGGTAGATTGCAAAATATGCTGCAACTAGCTAATAATTATACAGTTTCTCCATTCAATCATGGGACTCTAGGGGCACAGCTTATAATATGTTTATTTACGTGACTTTCTGGTCTCCAAGATTTACTTGGTTTCATTTGCAAGTCTGATTAGATATTCTAGCATTGTTTTCCCCCTCACAAAGCTGGTAACAATTATTAGTATTAAATATATTGATAAAAATTACCTCAACGCACAATAAAGCTCTGGAATTTGTTGCCAGAGGATGTGGTTAGTGCAGTTAGTATAACTGGGTTCAAAAAAGGTTTGGATAAGTTCTTGGAGAAGTCCATTAACGGCTATTAATCAAGTTTACTTAGGGAATAGCCACTGCTATTAATTGCATCAGTAGCATGGGATCTTCTTAGTGTTTGGGTAATTGCCAGGTTCTTGTGGCCTGGTTTGGCCTCTGTTGGAAACAGGATGCTGGGCTTGATGGACCCTTGGTCTGACCCAGCATGGCAATTTCTTATGTTCTTAGCATGAAAATATAGGTTATCAATAATATCTTCTGATCTGTTGTTTCATTTAATGAACTATGCTATATTGCCATGCTACATCAGATTGAAATTCAAGCTAAGCACAGAGATGATAGCTTTTATACTGTCATGAGGGCGCTCATTTGTCAGCCCACGCCTAGGGACGCAACCATTTTTTTTTTATTTAAGTATTTTTATTATATGTTGCACATACATGTACCATCAAATAAGCCTTCTTTGTACATCAATATCAAAAGTGAGCATCATACAATTTACTTTAGTACATCATAATACATCGTAAGTTGCTTTTCCATTTCCTTCCACTTGTTAACCGTAAACTTGTAACTATAATATTGTATAAGCCCAACTGACGTTTGTACTACAATACATGAGAAATATGAATACCAATATCAGTATCAATTTTTACGGTCAACCTCCCTCCCTCCCCTCCCCATTCTCTACGTAATGTTGTTTATTTACATTGGGATGTAACATCTGGTGCTGCAAATAATAAAGCTAAGTCTCTATAACCAAGTATGACTTATTTATTTTATTTATTTAACAGTTTTATATACCGAAGTTCCAGTAACAAAGTTACTAATCAATTCGGTTTACATTGTAACAATAAAAATTGACAGAATATAGAATTATGTCTTACAGAGAACAGGGAAGATTTAACTTGGAGATAAATAAAATAACTTAGTGAGAGCAATAAATAACTTCAATGGAGCAAGGAGAGTACAATTTAAATACAATATAATATAGGAGGATACATTCGGAATTGAATGAGTTGGGCCTGAGGTCGATTGTTGAAAAGTTAAGAAATGTTATTGGGATAAGGAGAATGCTTGATTAAACAGCCAAGTCTTGAGTCGCTTTTTAAAGGTGGGTGTTGATTGTTCCAATCTCAGGTCAGGAGGGAGAGAGTTCCAGAGTTTAGGTCCAGCAGTGGAAAGAGCTCTTTTACTGAGTGAAGTTTTGAGCGGATGGGCCTTTAGCGTGCCTCTCTGGGCTAGCCTTGTGTGTATTATGTCTCATTAGTTGGGGCATTTGCCTTCCACTCCTCGTAGGTCTTCCAGATTTTCACAAATATGCTTGGTTTTGTGTTTATAAGCTGAAAGCTCAGACAGGTGTATATTTTCACAACCCTTTGGTGGACATCTGAAAGTATGGGAGCCTGCTATCACACTTTTGGTAGCGGTGAATATAAACTGAGCCAATGTGTTTTTGTTCTCTGCTCTCTGAATAAGGGGAGCATTCAGGAGTGCAAGGTGTGGTAACAGATGAAGGGGTTTTGCCAAAATGACTCTCAACCATTCAATAATAGCTACCCATATATTCCTAACATATGGGCATTCCCACCACATATGATAAAGCGAGCCTATGGCAGAACACACTCTCCAGCATGCACTGGAATATTTTATTTATTTACGATTTTTATATACCGATGTTCATTTCAAAAAGAGATATCACATCGGTTTACAATAAGGTACAATAGGTAATTCACTATCCCCTAAAAGGGCTTACAATCTAAAATTTTTGTACCTGAGGCTAAGAGATTACAAAAAAATCATCAAAATCAAAGTTCTTAACAATTAAGCAAAAGGTATATAACAAGGAGCATATTAAACAAATAACACAAAGGGTGCACAAAGGGGAGTGCCCCTTTGTCGCACCCCTTCGGCGTGCGGCGCCTGCTGGCTTGGCGCCTTTCAAACTGCCCGGATCCGTTTGCCATGATGTCAGGGGAGGGGGCGGGTCTCAGAATCATGGCTTTCCCCACAGAAATCTCTTCTCAGTTTCAAAGGCAGTTTTTTCAATTTTTTTTGTCTTTTTACCTTGGATGTTAGCTGTTACAAGGTGATCAGCACTGGTGGGTAGCCCTCCCCATCACAAGCGCCTGCTGGAATATGCGGGGGATATCTTATGCATTCTAAGTGGGTAATAATAATACCACTTAAAGAGAACTGTAAAATTGACCTCTATGAGTGAGGCTAAGATGAGACTTTTGCCCATGTAAGTGAATATATCCTCCCATTCCTTTTGGGGTAGACGCTGCTAGAAGCCCTCATTCCAAGCCCTTATGTGGGTGGGTTTCGTGGGTGATATCATACTCAACATGACCTATAATTCTGACAGCAATTTCAAGATTCTGTCTGCGTTCTTACATAAGATTTCAAAGTCAGAGGTGCCTTTGTTGTAACTGGGTACTTATCATTGATTGCGCGGCAAAATGCCACAATTGGAGATATGGGTAAATAGCTGTATCTGGCAACCCAAATCGAAGTTTTATAACATACATGAACATATGGTGCACGTTATAGAATAGCCTGGCCGTGTGCACATGTGCGCACAATTTTAAGTGGATGTGTGCCTATGCGTGCAAATGCCACTTCTACCACATAAATGGGGGGGATTTTAAAAGACGTGTGCTATTTTCCCAGTTTGCCCAGGTAAGGGATAGGACTTCCAAACCCCCCTAGTTTAATAGCTTCCTTTCTCTCCTGTTAGCCTCAACCTTTAAAACCCTGCTGATCTGCCTATAATTTGTTTTACAACTTACACGTCATTCATAGTTACGTAGTAGAGAACTATGTGCCAGTGTGATTTAGTATTTATGTGCAAATTTCAAGTTTGAATCCAGGAATGCCTATACCTTACCCAGATCATGCCCATGCCCTGCTCCTTCTTTGAATTTTTCATTTATTCGTGCATCGGCAAGTACACACATATCTGGATGGCTTCTAAAATCTGCTCAGTGTATGCGAGCCCGACTGGTGTGTGTATCTCCTGGCTTTGGCACGTGCTGGGCTTTTAAAATTGACCTTAATATTTCCACCCATATTGGAAATTCTTCTTATGCGTTGAATGCTTTACATAAGGATGCTCCTGTTTTCGCTTAGGCAATTTTATTTGAGCCTTCTTCACTGCCAATAGTCATTGATTTCTTGATTTGTCTTTTTATCATCATTTTATTTTATATTAAACAGTTGTTACTCATTTATAGTTTAATAATCATGTGTTATTTGACACATATATCTCTATGTTATGGTACAATTATAAGTTTCTCACATCTGTTATATTTTTGTAGCCCCTTGTTTGTTTCTTACTAAAGATGGAATCAACAAGCAGTCGCTGCTTATCACTTTTTCTGTTTTTCATACATTTTTAAAGGCAGAAGTAGGAAATTCAAGATGAAGATTCAATTCACCTAAATAAATTTTAGTTCAAAGAAAGTGAATATTGGGAAACATGTTTTTTTCTGGTGCATCTAGTTCTATAAGAAAGACATTTGCCACTAATGTAAGATTTATGCCTCCATTTCCCTTGGAGAAATATTTTGGCTACTTAGGAAACATGGCCTGTATAGACTCTCCATAGATGCATTCAAATCTACCTCTCTTCCACACCCTGGTCTGATCGAGTCATTCATTCAATTTCAGTTTAGTTAAAGGACAGACAGTAATACATGACTAATAAAGGAAAAGGAAGAATTTAGATTGTATTATCATCCTTCAACAGTTTATAAGCTCAATAATTCATTACTGAGTGTGTGGTCAAAGCTATTTTAGTGCATTTTCTAGGTGGGTATAACAGACTTGGCTTCCCCTCACTCCAAAGGCATTTGGTATAATTTGTTTTACTGCACTTCCAGCAGTGACTTGGCTCACAGAGGCCTACAGCGATTAAACTAACATCCAGTGATATTACATATATAACAGGCAATAAAATGCACTTATTTCATGAACATTTAACATTTTTTTTTTTTTACTTTTAAGTCACTATTATACTGAAGTACCTTTCTATCAAAACAACAAGAGCACACAGCTATGACATCCAAATAAGGGACTGCAGAAGAGGTAGAGCATACTCTGTTTTGCTTTTTATTTTCCCCAACTGCATTCCTTCCACGTTCCTGCTGAGAGTTTCTAATAGAATCCTAATGTCAGTACCAAGGCTTTAATATTTTTTCAAATCTACTAATAGACAAACTTTGGCAGCAACTTGACAGGTGATCCAATAGAAACAACAGAAGCATAGCTCTCAAGGTGCTGAGTCACTGAATGAGAGTTGTGCAATCTTCCTGTTTCCACTATTTTATTTCCTACTACTTTGTCTCTCACCCCTCTATCTCTCATTCCTCCATTCCATCCTTTCTGAATTTGTCATGGAGGTTATCATATCATTTCTACCATGCTCGGTACGCTGTGGCAGCAGTGTCGGGCTGCAACTCTCTTCTTCCTGCAAGTTTCAACCCTTCTTCCATCGCAAATCCACTCCTTCATTTGAGGTCCACGCCATCCTTCTCATCACCCTATTTTCACTCTGGGTAGCTGTCATTTATTGTGCCTCTGTATCTCCCCTTCTACTTTCCTTGCTGAATTTTATGACTTTGACTTTCCTTCTTTCTTGAACCATTTTCCCCTACCTTTATCATGGGGACTTTAACCTCCATGTTGATGATCTCTCTGGCTGTTGCCTCAAAGTTCCCTGCCTTAATCTCAACAATGTTCTACTGCTCCTACTCGCCAACATGGCCATTGCCTTGTCCTAGTCCTTGTTTCCAATTGCATTCTCACAGGCTTCTTCACCTCTGTTCTTCCCTTCTTTGATCTTATGATAACTTTTACTCTTAATCACCCTTCCCCACAATCTTGTCCCGTTACCACCAGGCTATGGACGACAGCGTCCTCTCCAGTATTGTCTCATCTCTCCTCTTCCCTATGTCCTTGTCTGATTCTGTTAAGAACATAAGAACATAAGAAGTTGCCATACTGGGTCAGACCAAGGGTCCATCAAGCCCAGCATCCTGTTTCCAACAGTGGCCAATCCAGGCCAGAAGAACCTGGCAAGTACCCAAAAACTAAGTATATTCCATGTTACTGTTGCTAGTAATAGCAGTGGCTATTTTCTAAGTCAACTTAATTAATAGCAGGTAATGGACTTCTCCTCCAAGAACTTATCCAATCCTTTATTAAGCATAGCTATACTAACTGCACTAACCACATCTTCTGGCAACAAATTCCAGAGTTTAATTGTGCGTTGAGTGAAAAAGAACTTTCTCCGATTAGTTTTAAATGTGCCACATGATTACTTAATGGAGTGCCCCCTAGTCTTTCTATTATCTGAAAGAGTAAATAAACGATTCACATTTACCCGTTCGAGACCTCTCATGATTTTAAACACCTCTATCATATCCCACCTTAGCCATCTCTTCTCCAGGCTAAAAAGTCCTAACCTCTTTAGTCTTTCCTCATAGGGGAGCTGTTCCATTCCCTTTATCATTTTGGTCGCCCTTCTCTGTACCTTCTCCATCGCAACTATATCTTTTTTGAGATGCGGCGAACAGAATTGTACACAGAATTCAAGGTGTGGTCTCACCATGGAGCGATGCAGAGGCATTATGACATCTTCCATTTTATTCACCATTCCCTTTCTAATAATTCCCAATATTCTGTTGATGAGGCTATTTCTTCTTACACCACCATAGTCTCCTCTGTTTAGATATGCGTGCTTTGCCCCTTTCCTATCCTTTAAGGCGTGCCAAACCCCAACCTTTATTCACTTCCAGAGTTTGCTTCCTATGTTTCTGTGCTGGCTCTGCCAAATGTTTCTGACTGAAGTCCCATTCTCATGTTGGCTTCATTCATTGCAAATTTATGCTTACTTCCTTCTTGTCTGCTATACTTGCCAAGCAGGATTATTATGTCCATCTGACAAACTCACTTTCCTCCAACCCCTGTCATCTATTTGCCATGCTCAGCTCCCATCCCTCCTGACTGTGGCTGACTTATCCCAAGAAAAGACTGAAAGATAAATCATGAATTTTTCTCTAAGCTGCCACCTACACTCCCTACTTTATCTCCTCTTCTTTTGGCCACGTGTAGCTTTCTTCCTTATCTGAAATCACAGACAAGGAAAACACTTATCTTTTCTCTTCCTTCAAACTCACTACTTGTTCCTCTAATTCCATTACTACTCAGCTCCTCAGTTCTATCATCCATGCAATCATCCCCTCCATCTGTCACATCCTCAATAGATTACTTGCCACTTTGGCTGTTCTCTTTTCCTTCAAAAATGTTGTGATCATACTGCTCCTCCAAAGACCTTCACTGGACGTTGCCTTCCTTATTAACTATTGTTCCATCTCCCTTCTCCCTTTTGCATCTAACCTGCTTGAAATTGCCATTCATCTCCACTGTCTTGGCTTTCTTTTGACTCAAGCCATTCTAGATCTGCTGCAGTCTGACTTTCGCCCTCTACTTTCCACAGAAACTGCACTTGCCAAATTCTCCAATGATCGCTCTGTGGCCAAGGCCAAGAGCCTTTACTTGATCCTTTCCTCCTTGACCTATCCACTGCATTTGCCACTGATCATCCTCTACTCCTTGATATGCTCTATTAATTTATTTTATTTGTAAAAAAAAATTGTTTATGCCACATTATCCATAGTTCTAAGTGACTTGCATCATGAACATTCATAAATAAAATACTGCACTACCTTTAATTCATTATTAATTTGCTGTTTGATTCAGATGGAATAAAGATTTACTAGCCTAACCATGATCTAAACTTCATAATAAATATGCACAACATTCTAGGGCCTCACTATTTATTTTGCCCCTGGCTTAAGCCCTAAGATATTCTCTTTTAGTGCTTAAGCCTGTAAGAAATTGCAGACCATCCATTACAGGCACCTGCTATGAGGATTCTTGAATTAGTCTACCTTGAATACAAGCAGGCAGAGCACAAGGAACAGTGTGGCATTTTTGTTAGAATTTTGGAGAGTAAGGAGAATTGCTGAAGTGATTCCTCATTTTTAGGCCCTGCAGCCTGATACAAGAGGAAGAGCAGGGCCGGTGCGTCCATTAGGCGAACTTTGGCGGTCGCCTAGGGTGCCGAGCCATAAGGGGTGCCAAAGAGCAGCCACGTGGTGCCGCAAGCGAGGCCTAGCCCGCTTGCAGCAAACAGAAATAGAGACTGTGTGCTTCTCCCCCCCCCCCCCACCTATTTTGGCACCAACTGTTTCCATTTCTCTTTGCCGCAAGCAAGATAGGCCTCGCTTGCGGCACCACGTGGCTGCTCTTTGGTGCCCCCTATGGCTCGGCGCCCTGAGAAGCACACAGTCGGTGCCGAAACAGCTATGGAGGGGGGGGGGGGGGCGGCAGCACAAGGGTCGCCTAGTGTGCCCAATACCCTTGCACCAACCCTGAGGAAGAGGGCTATTTCTGACCAGTATCCCCCCTCCTGGGAATGGAAGAAACATTTTTGAGAGAGTCTACTTCAAGGAGTCTTTGTTTTGTTGAAGGCTGTTCCTGCCTCAGAGGGATTTTCAGAATAAAGTACTGTGATTCCCTGCCTACCACTCAAAAGAGGGATAGCAGTATCTTGATTTTTGTATTTTGGGACTTTCTAACCCAGAAGTCCAAAGTAACATCAGAGAAAGAGATCAGGAGACCCCAGTACCCACTAGGAGTCCACCTTCTATCACTAAGGAGTGTTGGGTTTGTTCCTAGTGCCTCCCATCTGCTGTGCAGGTCTGAGATAAGAAGTACTTTTGTCATTTTGTTTGAGAAGATCAATTGGAGAATTTTGTTTGTTATTTAGAGTGAAGATATTTTTGATTGCAGTACAATGTTTGTTGGAACACCCCACCAGCATGTCCAGTGTGGTTTGTGAGACTACAAGGGGTCTCTAAAGCAAAGGCATCTTAAATTGTGAGTACATCTGAGAGAATAAAAGGCTGAGATACATTGCAAGTAGTGTCACCCCTGTTTGCCTTGGGTCCCGGAAGTTGAATGCTCTTCATCACAGGAAAAACCCCTGGCACCTGGGGCCAATGGACTGAGAGAAATGAGAAAAAGGGTAACAGAGAGAGTTTGTGGCCCAAGGACAAACATGTATCTCTGCATTCAGGATGCCCTCCAAAGAGAGTATTACATAGATTTAACAAAACTGTCCAAGAATCAATTTGCCAGAGATGTACAGAAGCCTATCTGATCTCAGGCTTTACCTTCAGATTCTCATAACTAAGAATCATCTGTGCTTATTCCATGTTTCCTTGTTTCCTTGTTTGCTGTTATTGTTTTGGCCTCCATCAACTCATGTATCCACGACGTAAGAAATATTTTCTTATGTTACTCCTATTAATGTAATATCATAACCTCTAATTCCAAATCTTCCTTTCCACTAGAAAATGCTTGTTTCTGGTTCATTTTGAGGACTTTAAATATCATTGTCATTTCTCTTCCCTCTGTTCTTCTAGTCTGTAGATAATTATCATATTGTCTCTGTATTGAGCCGTGGACTGGACACATCTTGCGTACGTGTGCAATTCTGGTCACCTCCATGTGAAGAAAGACACAGCAGAACTAGAACAGGTACAGAGGAGGGCGACAAAAATAATAAAGCAGATGGAACATTTCTCCTAGGATGAGAGGCTACACAGGCTTGGGCTCTTCAACTTGGAAAAGAGACGGCTGAGAGAAGACAGAATAGAAGTTTATAAAATCATGAATTGAGTGGAACAGGGAAATAAAGACGATTATTTATCCTTTCAAATAATACTAAAGCAAGGGGACATGCCCTGAAACTAACAATCAACAGATTCAAAATAAATTGTAGAAAGTACTTTTTCACTCAGCACACAGTCAAGCTGTGGAATCTGTTGCCAGAAGACGTGATCTAGGCGACTAGCATAGCAGGGTTTAAAACTAAAAGAGGTTTTGACAAGTTCCAGGAAGAAAAGTCCATATCATTATTAGCCAGGTAGACTAAAGTTATTACTATCCCTGGAAGTGAGTAACAGGAATTAGATCTACTTTATGGGATCTGCCAGGACTTGTGGCCTGGACTGGCCACTTTTGGACGCTGGGCTCGATGGACCTTAGTCTGCCCCAGCAACAGAATTCTTCTTATTCATATGTCATTTCATATGATTTGTGGACCACTCTCTGCTCTATTGTCATAACCCTTTTCTGTACTGCCTCTACTCAGCCTAAACGATTTGGAAAATATGGCTTCCATAACCACAATACTCCAGATGACGTCTCACCAATGACCTGTACAGAGACATTATCGTCTCCTTTATTTATTTATTGTTAATACCACGCCCTGTGCAATCTAACATGCCTCTGATTCTGCTCACTGCCCTCTTACACTGTATTGTTTCCTTGAGATCATCAGACACAATCACCCTGAGTTTTCTTTTCTGTTTGGGGCATATCCGTGCTTTACCTCAAATCATGTATTGTACCTTTGGATTTCTGTGCTCAAAAGGTATGGCTCTATACTTCTTATTTGTTTTGCATTAGATATTAAATGCAAAATTCTTGCTTACCCATCAAGCTTGAATGGTAACTTTCAAACCAGCACATATGCACACATTTGCATGCGTCGGCCTGTGCCTAGGGACGCGGCTATTTTATAACTTCCGTGTGTACATGCTGGCATGATATAAATTAGCCTGGCCACATGCACATGTGCCAAATTTTAAGTGGGCTCACAAATCCCACTTCTATCTATTTGTTTGGTTAGTTATTTATTTATTTATTTATTTATTTATTTAGAATGTTTATATACCAGTTATCTAATTTTTACTAAGTGGTTTCTACCTCATAAGTCGGGGGATTTTAAAAGGGGCACACACCCATGCTATTCCCAGTTTACCAGTTCATCCAGTTAACAGCTAGGTCCCTCTAACCCCTCATGGTTTGATAGCCAGTTACCCCAGAACCTTTAAAACCCTCAGAAATTACATTTCATCCATAGCAGAAGTAAAGTTATGTGGCAGGGTGTGAGCTGGGGTGCAGAAGTATTTACGCTCACATCTCATGGCCAGACCTAGACCACAGCCCACCCCTTTTTGGAAACTTTTGAGATGTGTGCGCCGTGCCATTTACGCACGCATATGTGCAGTTTTGAAAATACGGTTGGCATGCGTAACCCCAACTTCTTCATCCATCCCCTAATTTCGGCAGGCTTTTAAAATTCATCTTTAACTTTTTCTGTTCCATTTGGAAAGTATAGTCCATTTAAAGTCTTTGTATTGTTTGGAAAAAGACAAACCGTTCCTATCAACTCCTCTGAAATATTACTTTAACCTTTTTGAACAGAACTAGATCCCACCGAGGGCAGTCCACTGAGCTCTAATGTTATTACTCTTTGTTTCCTATTATTCAACCAGTTTCTAACTCAATTTACAATCTTAGGACCCACCTTTAGGTTGATCAGCTTATTTTTGAGCCTTCTGAATGGAACATTGTCAAAAGCCTTGCCGAAATCTAAGTATACCACTGCCAGGATGCTAATCAAAGAAACTGGTCATATTTGTTTTACATAATCTCTTTCTGGTAAAACCATGAAGCCTTGGTTCTTATAACCTACTGGATAATAGAAAGACAAGGGGGCACTCCATGAAGTGAGCATGAGGCACATTTGAAATTAATCGGGGAAAGTTCTTTTTCACTCAATGCACAATTAAACTCTGGAATTTGTTGCCAGCGGATGTGGTTAGTGCAGTTAGTGTAGCTGGGTTTAAAAAAGGTTTGGATAAGTTCTTGGAGGAGAAGTCCATTACCTGCTATTAATCACGTTGACTTACAAAATAGCCACTGCTATTACTAGCATCAGTAACATGGGATAGACTTAGGGGTAGATTTTCAAAGGATTATGCGCATAATATATGCTTGTAACCCTTTAAACACCCCCCCCCGCATGCGCCGAGTCTATTTTGCATATGCTCGGTGGCACGTGCAAGCCCTGGGACGCGCGTATGTCCCGGGGCTTTGAAAAAGGGACGGGAAGGGGGCGGGGCAGGGACGGCGGTCCCGAGTCCTCCAGCACAGCGGCCTTGCCGGGGGATGGCGCGCCAGCAATCAGCCGGTGCACGCAAGTCACACCTGCCTCAGGCAGGCGTAACTTAGAGAACAAAGGTAGGGGGCAATTTAGGTAGGGCTGGGTGGGTTAGCTAGGGGAAGGGAGGGGAAGGTGGGGGGGAGGGAACAGGGAAAGCCATCGGACCGCCCCTAGGCCTCAGCACGAACAAGGTGCACAAGTGTGCACCCCCTTGTGCGCGCCGACCCCCGGATTTTATAACATGCTCGTGGCAGCGCGTGCATGTTATAAAATTGGGTGTACATTTGTGCGCGCCAGGTAGCACGCACAACTGTACCTTGCGCACACTCCTTTAAAAATCTGCCCCTTATTTTTTGGGTACTTGCCAGGTACTTATAGTCTGGATTGGCTACTGTTGGAAACAGGATGCTGGGCTTGATGAACCCTTGGTCTGACCCAGTATTGCATGTTCTTATTATTCAACATATTCCATTATCCTTCCCATTGGTAGTGACTCCATGAATTTAACCTACACAAGAAAAATTGGCAGGATTGCTGTAGGTGGGGAAAATGTTTAGGTAGGCCTGACAGTCATATTTTATATTCAGTATCAGCTTGCAAACCTATTAGCTGTTAAATAATCTGTCGGTTAGTTGTTTCTTGAACTACTGAATAGTGTAAGGATCAAATAGGACAACTTACAGATATCATTTCTCTGTTATACCTTGCTTTTTTGCTCTGCTTTTTCTCCAAATGTTATAAGCAAAACTGTTTCCTGCTGCTATTCCTGTCATATCTCCCAAATTCATTTTTCAAGACGTGTAGTGATGGACTAGATAAGGACATTTTCCAGGAGCTGGGTCTTTTTTGACTTGTGATTTGCATTTGGATTTGACCAGGGGACTCAATTTTTAATTAGATTGACAATTATCAGACTTGGATTACAGTTCAGAGTCTGCCCCTATAAAGATACAGATGGAATTTTGCCTTTCTGAAATTTGATCTGCCCAATTAAAAAATCATCCCAGCAATATACTAAGAGAAAACTCACCTCTTTTGTGTGACTGCAATCTTCAGGCAGCTCCGGTTGCCCTATCAATGTGGTTGAGCTCCATTTTAGAAGATGATAAAGTATAATTTTACCAAACTATTTGCATTTGTTTAAACAAAGGAATATAGAATGAATAAAAGAATTTTAAAAATGACTCCACCACAGCTATAGGAGCTGATACTGACAAAATGAT
The DNA here is from genome assembly GCF_901001135.1 of Rhinatrema bivittatum. Classification (NCBI taxonomy): domain Eukaryota; kingdom Metazoa; phylum Chordata; class Amphibia; order Gymnophiona; family Rhinatrematidae; genus Rhinatrema; species Rhinatrema bivittatum. The sequence continues at coordinate 251,892,401 of NC_042615.1, read as the reverse complement.
TGCCATGCGGATGACACCTGTGAAGCATGGGAGGAGCCTCGAAACCTGAAAAGCTACCAGAGATGGAGGTGTCAAGACTTGGCATGATATGGGGTATTCTCTTCCTGTGGTGCCCACAGAAGGGTACAGATATAGAGAAGGTTAGATCATCTCATTGCCAGGGCATGATGGGACCCAAAAGACACAATGCAGCTCTGGAGGTAACCTCGGCATGGTGCTGAGGGTTCTAAGAGACATTTACTGTTAACCGATGTGATATCATTGATGAATGTCGGTATATAAAACCATTAAATAAATAAATAAATAAATAAATAGATAGATAGATAGATAGATAAAGAGATCCTCTCCCCGTGGTAGCAAAGAAGCCAGTATGAGCCTGCGATGCATAGGAAATTCCCTCCCTTGCAGCAAAGGAGCCAGAAGGCTTAAGGCACCGAATGATCTGGACTGGAGGATCCCCTACTCATGGCAGTAGAGGAACCATGCGACCAGTCACTGTCCAACGGAACCCTTCTCCCCAAATATTCACAGGTTTCCACTGGTCCTCATTGATTTCTAAGCTGCATTTAGTAACAGCTGACTGCAACCTCCCCTGTACACTTTCACATTTAAAATTGTGCTTCTTGGGTTGATTTCCTTTCCTTGATTTTTTTTTTTTTTTTTTTACAATCCTGCAAATCACATTTTTTTTAAAATTCATATAACTACTGATTCTTAAATCACCTTATTTTTAAAAATTCATTCATCTCTGTCATTGATACAGAGCTTGAGCTGTAGGATGTGAAGTCAGACAGACTACAGTGTTAACCCACCTATGCAATCACATTGCTTCCCTCTGATGTATAACCTCATTAGTTCGTAAGATTAGATTTTGTTGCAAGTTACTCTAAGAACTTTTTTTTTTTTTTTTAACCACTTGAAGAGGCAACAAGAAGGAAAATGAGGTAGGAATGGATTTAAGCAAAAAAAGATCATGAAAAATAAAGTATTAGTAGCAGCTAATTGGAAACAAAGAGGATTGTATTTTTAGGGCATCACACGTGATATATGAACTGGACAATTGAGGGTTGGAGCTGTAATCCCTGGCCTCTTGAGCCCCACAAACGAAATCCAGAGGATAATTATCTCATGATTACTGTTGTCCATTTATATAAATGCATGGGGGCCATAATTTCCCACTGCCACCATTAAAGTCCAGTCTATGTTTGCTCATTGAATTTTAATAACTCGATCACTCCATTCAGTCCTTCATTTGCTCCTTCCTATCTTGAAGAAAGAGCTTCATTGAAACTATCCGTGTGTGCCTATAGACACACACACACACACACACACAAAGTACTTATGTGAGTACCTACATAGATACAGTAGTCATGCTTTTATGATTGTATAAAACATATATTAATACTTTAGTGAATTATAAATGGATGGAAGAGTGAGTTTTACAAACAAAAAAAAAACAATCTGAAAACCAGAGAGAGCATTGAGAAGATAATCTTTTAAGAAATGGAAGTTGAACATATCTGTACATGTACTTCATGAAAAACAGTGCACAGTTTTTGTGGAGCATACATCTATTGAGACAAATCACAAAACAGAAGGACATATAGATATCAATAAATACACCTGACAAAAATAAAATTCCATATGTAAAAAATCCCTCAAAGGTTAGATCAAGGAAATGTACACTTATATACATATTGTAAACATAATTGAATACAAGAATTCCATGATAACTCATGTAACAATCAAGGTCTTTCTTACTGTGTTTTCTCTTACGTTCATGGCTGAGGAGTGCCCTAATCATCATTTTAATCTATAAGGAAACTAGATGATCTTTTTACCCAGGCTGTAGTCATATGCGTGTAAACCAAAAAATTATACATTTCAACCAAGTTCAAAATGTTTTACCTTTTCAAGATTATTTTTGGAAGGTGGGGGTGGGGAGTGTGTGCTAAAAGTATCTTTCTGCTTCTGGATTTACAGTATCATATGTTAGCTTTTGGATTTTCCTCCCATCTTTCACCCTCCTCCCATATTCCATCCATTGCAGCTCCCTTTACAACTTTGAATCCCATCTCTAGGCATCGCTGTTATGTCCCTGTTGTTGGGACCCCCTGTGACTGGAGGGCTGTGCAGTATGCACTTAGGGGTAGATATTTAAAATCCATTTAGATGGATTTTGATGGCAATGGCAGAAGCATCCCCAGAAGCACCAGGCCCAGATCGCAGTAGCAGGCTACGGCGAACCTGCCATCAACTTTAAATAAAGGTACTGGGCAGGGGATGGGTGGGAAAAGGGAAAGGGTTGGAGTAGGTATTGGGGGGGGGTGGGGGGGGGTGATTCAGAAGTTGCCACTAAATTTAAAATTTCTGCATTTAAGGGTAAGTGGGAGCAGCAGGTGGGGTAGGGGGTTGTCCTGGCGATATTACATTTTTATTTTAATGGTCCATTTTTTGGGGGTGAAAAGGTCAGCCAGGAAGGCCTTTGAAACTCGGGTTGCAGGGAGCTGGAGGGGGGGGGGGGGGGGTGCAGGCTGCATTGGCTTTATTTTATATTTGGATCTCATTTAAATGAAAGGTAGGCTACAAATTCAGAATAATATTGTGCTTGATTTCCTATTTCACATAGGATTACAAGTTTTGAAAAGGAAGTTTCTTTTTAGTTAGCAGCGATAGAATGGGCCTCCTCTACACAGAGCTTATGGAATTCACTGGAAGCTGTAGCGCATGTTGAATAATACATACATACTAAAAAGCAAATTCTGATAACCTTAAAACATTAATGCAAGTGCAGAACTGGCCATTGATACATGCATGGAGCACTGAACTAATTGCATACTTGCAATTTTGGGGGAGGGAAAGGGGATCATCCGAATGAGAAATACAATTGGTGTGACCGAGTCACCAACTGTAACTTGGTATAGATCGCTGCCAGATAGCCAGGAGTATTAATCCAGCTCAGCACCTTCCTGGAAAAAGTCTTTATTCTTTCACAGGCTACTCCCTCACAGACACCTACAGAACTCAGAATCTCTGAGGCACCAGGGTAATTCCCCAAAGGATCCGATTAGAATTTAACAACACGGCTCAGCACCAACTTCATGCAACAATTCCTCTTTAGTTACTGTATGTCTGTTTGTAAAGCCTCCAGCAATAGGCCCAAGTTTTCTTAGTCAGGTATTCCAACTTCAAGCGATAGCCCTGAGCTCAACGCATTTCCAGCCGCCAGTACACACTCTACCCCTTGCCCTTTAAATAGAATCTCAGACGGCCTCACCTCTGAGATTGCTGCCATTCCTCCCTGCTGGTTTCTCTTTCTATCCTGGCTGCAAACCAGCCTTACCCTGGACTCCACCTTCTAAATGTTTTCTGTTCTCCACCCTGCTTTCTTTAAGAACAGCATTAACTTCTCTCTCTCTTTCATCTTGTCCCTTAGGAGTTACTTCTCAGTGCTCACGTCTCCCTGGCTAATTATTCTCAGTTTTCCCAAGCTGCCAAACTCCCACTACTGCCATCGTATGTGAAGTTTGCACACTTGCTAAGTACTCAGCAATGCCACAACCTATTTTTCACGCTCGTGATCTTAGGGTCTGAACCTGCAACCTGCTAGCATCAAGCCAGGTACTCTGTTAAAGGAGCGGTTCCCCAAACTGAACTAGTGGGGTCAATTTTAAAAGGAGCACGCGCTGAAATTTGATGGCCACGCGCGTGCAGGGGGGACGAATTTTACAAAACAACACGTGGCGGCGAAATCGGGCCTCTCCCAGTTCCCTCCCAGTCCGCTCCAATTAAGGAGTGGACTGAGAGGGAACTTTCCTACACCTAACTCTATCCTTCCTCCCTCTTCCCCTCTCCTCCCCGCCCCCTAAACCTACACTAACTATCCCTAATTTTTTTATTTTAATACTTATTGCTCCTCTGGAGCAGAAGTAATCTGTGTGCACCGACAGGCTGCCGGTGCACGCTTCCCTGGGACAGAGGCGAATGGCGCTGCCCCGGCTCGTCCCCGCCCCTCCCTGCCTAGACCACGCCCCCTGGGCTGCCCCTTTTCCCTCTGCCATCACTTCTGAGTGTACTGGGGTTTAAGTGCGTGGCCAGGCCTGTTGAAAAACATGTGCGGCACACGCAAGTCCTGGCCACGCACGTAAACTCCAAAACGTATGCGCGTAGCCCTTTTAAAGTCCGGGCTTATATACTTTCAGCCTGGTTACCCATATCCCTCCCCTTGATACTCCAGCCCGTCACCAATGGCAAAGTAGGAATATTTAAACTAAATTTCAAAGCATTCAGTTTCAAACAGTTTCTACTGCAAATAAAAGGGTATAACTTTTGAAAACATAATTGCAGGTTCTGATTAATGTTTCTCTGATAAAAAGTTGCATCACAAACAATGCTTTTTTTCTGTTCAAACTTGTTGAGTTGATATTTTATCAAGAACAGTGCTCCATAACGCAGCATATAAAAATTATCGGCTTTCTTATGCATCACAGTTCTGATGGCTTGATAAATCCACAGTTATGTGATCTATTTTGTCCTGTGAAGCACTTTATATCCAAAAGGGTTGGGATCATAGCTATTCTGGATAATGGACATTTACAGATCATGAAAGTTTCCTTATGTGTTTTGACTAATGTTTTTCCAGATGACGAAACAAAACCTTTTACTGCATACTTGAAAATTATCAGATCATAGACCTTTCTGGATAATAGTACAACTGTTTTGTTTTCTTTTAAGTATTTGAGATTTTTTTTTGCTAATAGATCTTTTCTGGATAACAGAACACAGGTGAACACCCATGATTTTTTTTTTTTTTTGGATAATGAGATTTTTTAAATATTGGAACTTCGGGTAAAAGGTATTTCATGGTACTATTTACAGTTATGTGTGCTTCACAAGTAGGACTACGGTTTTGTATTAAGGATGTGCTGTTGCATTTTTTTTTTTGTTTAGGGCAAGCTAATAGTTTAGTGCATGCTACGTTTATTATTGTAAATCACCTTAATGGCTTTGGCTGATTTGTGCGGTATAAAATATTTTTAAATAAATAAAAAATAAAATAAATACATTTTTAGGGTACACGAAGGTGAATTAGCAAGCACTAAATCAAAATTAGTGTGTACTAAAATGAAATGTAACCCCCCCCCCCCAAAAGAAACACAAAAACAAAAACAAACCTTTTTTGGCAACTCACCCTTATTATGTATTCAGTCTAGTCCCTAAATGTTAGCATCAATTACTTGTTGGCAGTCATGTGTATCCTGGCTAACAGCACGCTGTATCTGTACTTGCCTGCTACAGGGGAGAAACTCTTTCTGCGTCTCTGAGTCAGCAACATGTGCAGGCCTTGAGCTTGTGAATAACCCTGTGTTATCACACCATCTGCTTCCCCTCCCTTACTCTGGGCAATGACATCTAGACTTGCCAGCTGGCTCCATTTTTTTCTGGATAAGTTGATCCAGTCTTGGTTCTGCCCTAATTGCATGCAAGGAGTTGTTCAGATTTTCCTATTGCTGTCCACAAATCTATATAAGCCTTAAGGGTAAAACTAAGACTGGATCAGCCTATCCTGACACAAAAAAAAAAAGCCAGCTGGAACCCCAGATGATATAATACATCACCTAGATTTGTCCAGGGAGCTCATATGGATTTGGTACAGAAGGTTTTCTGCATGAAAACCTGCTGGAGATCAGAGACGGAAGTATAATGATTTTCAATATGTTTAGTGCTATGTGTCAAAAAGAGGTTTAATAACTGCAGGCACTTGGAATGAAAGAATTCATACAACACAATAGAAAGCAATCTCAGGGAGGATTTCAGTTTATGGAAGAATTTCACAGATATATTTAAAGTGTCTGCAAGTATTGCAAATCTTTGTGATTTATACTAAACACAACTGACTGATAATCAGCTAAGCTACCGTGTAATAGTCTATACCAGTAGTTCAACTTCACACTGGTCTTTACTGTAGAGTTACAATTACTTTGCAATTCTATGATAAAGGTTTTCATCTGTATTCAGTTCTGCCAGACCTCCTAGAAATCTGAATGGAACTGGGATGCCAGGAAAAGAGAGAGAGAGAAATACAATCAAACTTCTTTCTGTGCTGTGCACACTTTTCTGGGTGACTTTTCTTAATTTTCCAGCTGAAGTATTCTCACAGAAAAAAAAATATTGTACTCTAATTATGGATCCCCATTTTCAAAAAGATTTTTCCCAGTCTGGGTCTATGGACGCAATCTTTTGAGAACTGAGAGCCCTACACATTCCATTAATCTGTCCTGCATCAAGTATCAATGACTGGACTGTCTAAAGCTTCAGTACTGTGTGCAACAGCTAAAAAATCAAAATCAAACAACAATGGAAAATGCTCTATTTAGAACTGGAAGTAAGATCCAAGCAATATTTTAACACATGCTGCTGCAGTATGTTTTTAGGTTAAATAAGTGCTTATAAATTTGTCCCCCAAATATGTTCAGCTTTGACCAGTGCCATTATTATTATCCTTATGTACTAAGACAACACATGAAAGGGAGCGTTTGCAAACCAGGCTTTTGTTATTATTTCAGTGTTTGAATACATGCTTGTGGGTTTACATTCTCAGCAGCATCTTTCCATTGTGCTGTTTTGCACAATTTCTTCTCTAGTATTCTCATCTTTAAAAGCTTTCGCTGAAAGAATAAAGTTTGTAACTCAAATGTGCAAAAAGAGTCTCAGACTTGTGCAAAAACATGACTGGATCCTCCAAGCATACACAACCCACATTTACTATTAGGTACACACGAGTTCAAAATACCCAACAATGGGCCTTATTCAAAACAGACTTTTTCCAATTCTGTACCTATGTAAAAAAGTCTTTATTGAATAAGATTTAATGATGGATATATGTTCTAAATAAAGATAAGCTTCACACAAAATAGTTGTAAACATGAATTTATATTATGCAGCATATTTCAGCAATAAACTAACACACACATTCATTTTTAACCTCCATCTTCTTTTATGTTACCTATAATTTTAGTAAAACATTTTTTCCTTCTGAGGTTATTTTGCTTTTCTTTTCATCTGAGATTGTTTAATTATTTACTATTTATTTCTATTTATTCATCTTGTTTATTATTGAAGATAGAAAACTGGCATACTGCACATTTTACATTTTTTTTAAAATTATATATTACCCCCTTGTGCCTTCAATAATCTCTGCCACCCTCACCGCTCCCTGCGTGGCACAAGAACCTCTTGCTGGTCCAATGGCAGTAGCATCTGCCTCTGTCAGGTGAATCCTTACTGCCACTGGTTGCCTGGTAGGCTCAGCCGCTATAGTGGCAATCATCTTCTCTCCCATCTGGGGCTGACTGGCCTATTTTATGCTTTGGATAACAGTAAAATTTGCCATGCACACAACAATAAGAAATCAAAGGAACTAGTGATAGTTGTTTTTCATAGCTCTGTAGATGAAAACCATATTTGTTCTGTTAGTTTGGCAATTTATTTTCTGAAAGACATAAAGTCCCTATCTCCAAATCGTGAAAATAGAGCTTATGAGACTTTGACTGATTATCTCTCATAGCAGCACATTGATCGAACAAAAGATTTTAACCTGCTCCTAGATATTTAAAGGAATACAACAAGCATATTTCTCTTTTAGGATTAACCTTACACACCCAAAAAGGTAAGAATAGAATTTGAAAAAAAAAAAAGTATTGGTATCTTCTCTTTCCTTTTAGTTTTCTACATTTTTCAAAGACCTGCATGGGGGTTGCCATGTTTAATTTCCAAAAATACGGCACTCCTTAACTCTTCCCTGTGTCAGACCCTAGGAGGATGTAGCCTTAGGTGCTGCGTTTGCTCCCTTCTACCATTAGTATTTTCATTATCTTCTGTGATCAGGGAGAGAGATGCCGAGCTTCCTTCCATTATTTGATAAACCCTGGACTTAGCTCAGCTCACCTGCAGGGGAGGGGTCTGATGACACCAGTAGGTCAACAAAAAATGACAGGGTCATGGAGGAGGATGAAAGTGGCCAAACAAATGTGAAAAGCAGGAAGTGCTAAACAATGTGCATCTTTTCCCCAAAGATCTCCCCAAATAACAATGTTTTGTTGAAAAAATGGCCAAGCAATTTAAAAATTAATTTAGATTCAGAAGGTAATCCTGCTTCTTTTCAACTAGTTTCACTTTAAAATACTCCATATCTAATACAGCTATTTTAAAGTTATAGATACTACCCTATTTCTCGTATTTTAAGAGTTTCATGTCCTCTTCCTTTCCCTCAGTCTATGATTTCTTCAGTGATGCCACAATCTAACACCTGTCTTCATTGCGCGATTAGTGATATCACTGAAGGAGCAGATGAGAGGCATAAGCTAGTTGTAAAAAAAAAAAAAAAGCCAAAGGAATACATCACATACAAAAAAAAGAGTTGAATTAGGACAAGTCTTAACCTTGACAGCAGTAGCACCAATCAAGGATTTAACTTGAGCTACTGATCATTTGTACAGTCAGCCATTTTTTTTTAGTATGTGTTACCATGTACCCAATACAAGCAGTAAGACATAAAAACGATTATCATTCACCATTACTTGCAGGCAACAATTAATGAAATCATTACCAGCAACAAAGGAAGCTCTTCATTCTTCAGCTACCAGAAAAACATGTCTTACATAATCAATGCTGGAACAAATCCCGGTGGTGTACTTTGTACAAAGGTATCAGCAGTAGAATGAGTCTCTACAATTGTCTGCCCAGACTGGTACAGTGTTGCATAATTTAGCCTTGATAGTTCATTAGCAGGCTCAGACTATAGGCCTGATGGACTGCTTTCCATCTATTGACAACATGCTTGGAGGTTGATATCCAAAGACCCACTGAACAGGTATGATTGCCCAATTTTAGCTGGGCATCTATAGGAGGCTATTCAGCTGAGCCTAATCAGCAAGGTTTTCAGCTGACTGTTCACCTAAATCTAGCCGGTCAAAATTTGACCGGCTAGATTTAGTGTGGCTGAGTTCCCTGTTAAAATATAGCCAGTTAGTGCTAAAAATCAAGAACTAACCAGCCAAGTCTTAAAAAGGGTAATTTTCAGCAGCCTGTGTAGGGTTAAAGTCTGCAGTACTTTAGCCCGAATTTTCAAAGTGGACTTATGCGCATTAATCTCTTTGGAGAATCTATAGCTATGCTAGGTGCGCACACACATAACTACAGGAGGTTGCTCCTGCTCCCAAATGCGTATACGTTTCTGCAGGTAGATTTATTCATGTACATTTGAAAATTGAATGCATGAGCATACATGCGTTACCTACTCCATCCCCCTGGAACACCCACCAATAAATATGGGGGAAAAGCACACATGTAATCGAGATACACGAGCACTTTCCACAAACAACCTCTGAATCATTTTCAAAGGCTGATTTACACATATAAACCAGATTTTATGTGCTTAAATCCTTCTGAAAATTACCCCTCCCCAAAATAAAAAAAAGCAACCTGGTAATCCCTTACTCCTTCCACCACTCCATTACCAAATTACCCCCTCCTAACTGACCCCTCCCCCCTTCATATTTGATTAAAAAATAGAATATCCCAGAAGATGTCCTGTTCTTCCCTCATTCCCCATGCGATCTTCCAAAAATGTATGTTCTCCAGTGAACCAATGCTCTTTTCCTCCCACCCTTCTACCCTTCTGAACCTCCATAAACCAGTGATTCTGGGACCCATGTCCCCTTCCTTTTCTCCCACACTGGACCAATCTTAAAAAATAAAGAGCACTCATCACATTTTCTCCTTCTCCTGTCAGACTTTATAAAAAGTTTTAAAAGGCCCCACAGTGATGGACTATCCCTCCCTGCTATGAACAAATAAAAAGTACCCCACACTCTTCCTCTCCCTCCAGGCCCGGTGCCATCGGGTGTGCAAACTGTGCATTTGTACAGGGCAGCACACCCAGTGGGGTGGCATCGGGAGCAGGGAAAATCCTGTGGTGCTGCCAGTGGACCCAATCCCACTGGCACCGGAAGATTTTAGCTTTTTCTGCCAGTGGTGAATTGGGTCCACCGGCAGAAGATAAAGCAGGAAGTACTTTCATACCGAGATGAGGGGACAGGGAGGTGTGTCACTTTGATCGGCGGGGCCATGGTGCAGCTCATCCCACCATTACCTGAAGAAAAATTCAGATCCAGGTGCTCCTCCTCCTTCCTGCTTGCAAGGCCCTGGAAGAAAAATGTTGCCAGAGCTACACGGGCAGGAAGGAGGAGGAGCATCAGCTAAGTGCAGAGGAGCAGTAGAGATTGTAGCAGTGCTGCCACGGATCCCACCTTGTGGTAGCCCAAGAAGAGGAGGCCCAGTAGCAGGGCCGCTGCGGATCCCACTGTGCAGCGGCCCAAGAAGATCTGGGCTGCCAAAGAGCCTATCGCGAGGCGACCTGCGAAAAGGCCAAGAGGTGAGGCCCTATAGAGAGAGTGTGTGTGTATATTAGAATGAGTTGAGAGATTGTGTGTGTGAGAGAGTTAGTTGAGAGACTGTGTGTGGGAGTGAGAACCTGTATGATCGGAGATACAACATGTGAGAGCCTCTGTGTGTGGGTGCATGTGTGTGTGAGTGACAGCATGTGAGAGAGAGCCTGCGTGCTTGTGTGAGACAGCATGTGAAAGTAAGAGAGCCTGTGTGTGTGTAAGAGAGACAGCATGTGAGAGTAAGAGAGCCTGTGTGTATGTAAGAGAGACAGCTTGTGAAAGAAAGACAGTGTGTATTTATGTATGAGAGAGAGCATTTATGTATGTGCAAGAGAGAGAGAGAGAATGAGAGCCTGAGTGTGTGTTTGAGGGAAGAAAAGAAGAAGACAGGTGGATAGAGAAGAAACAGAAAAAAGAGACCCTGTGAAAGGAATTGGCAAAAGACCAAGAAAGGGAAGAAAGGTGGAAAAAAAAAAGTCTGTGACCAACCAATTAGAAAACTAAGATCAGACAGCAAAGGTAAAAAAAAAAAATCATTTTTGAATTTTTAGTGATTGGCACATGTTATCTTTGGGAATGCGCAATAGTAGCACTTTCTCTATGCCAAGCTTGTGCTGTATGAGATCAGCATGGAGGAACTGGAAGCCCTGCAAATTTTTAATACAGTAGGGCCTGCACAGAGGAGGCAGCAGAATGGGCTTCAGTGCCAGTAGCAGCAATCAGCACCTCCCCAAATATTCACATGGCAGCAGTGACAGCGCAGCAGAGGAATGAGAGAGGCTCCAAGGTTGCTGGCAAAAGAAAGAGGGGGGTCTGCCTTCAGTGTGTGTGTGTGTGTGGGTGTGTGTGTGTGTGTGAGAGAGAGAATGGGTGCTGCAGGTGGATCCCAACCTGCCAGCAGCTGAAATGAAGATGAGGGCCTGACACTGCTGGTAATCCCAACCAAAGAAAAGCTGGAGACACCTGCAGGTTTGTCTGAGAGAGCATATATATGTATAAGCTTATATGTGTATGTGTATATATAAGAAAGTGAGGAGAAAGTTTGTGCATCAGCATCTCTCTTCCACTAATCCATGACAATTTCGGGATGAATGGAAATCAAAATTTCCAAGTATGGAGAGCGTGAATTTTTAAAATCCTTTTTAGTTTTATTTTTCAGGTGTTATGTGCTGTGTCTGCTGTTTTGAAATATTTTATAGGTGTTTGGGACATTTAAAAAAATATGTTTATGAGTTTTTAATTATTTGATCTTTTATTCATCAGCTTTTTTGAAATATTATTAGCATGTTTTTAGTATTATGATTATGTATTTTATTTCTTGATTTTGTTTGATGTTTGAGGAATGGTGATGGTTCTGTTTTTTCATTGTTTCACTGCATAGAGAGTCTGGCTTCTTGTGGTTTCCAGTTCAGGAGGGGATTTTAGGTTTCCAGTTCAGGAAGGGATTTTAGGTTTTTAGAGGTTTCCTTTTGGGGAAAGTTTGCCGTCAACCATTACCCCTGCCTCTAACGCAGGGGTAAGGGTAGGCGGTAAGTTAGCAGGTTAAACGCGGGGAAAAATGGCAGGGTAAAATAGCGATAGTCGGGGCGCGCGTTACTGTATGGGAGGGAATAGCTAATTCGATCGTTTACATCTGACATACATGCCTCGTGCGGAAGGGGTTACCCGGGGATTTAAAGAGGCGGTAAGGATGGGTTAAAGGGGATAGTATCGCAGGAAGGGCTAACGCGGCCGGAAAGTGAGTGGAAAGCGGGTTAGGAGCGGGGTAACCGCGGCCCCACTTTACTGTATCGAGCTGAATGTGTGCAGTTATTGCCTCCCTTAACCTAACCCTGCCCCCCCCCCCTGCTTTTTTGCCTGGGTAAAAGCACTAGCATAGCTGATCCCAGTAAATACTTTTACCATGCAGTTTTCAGATAGGAAGCGTACCTGAGTAAATGGCTTCTGAAAATTGCCCTGCCCATGATTCAGTTGTATTAAAATTTCCATGCAAAACATTTAGGTTAGAGAGGGTGATTTTATAACTCTCTGCATGGCAGAAAAGTCTGCATGCGCATCTCTAAGGATTTGCAAAGAGAACTTACGCCATGAGATGGCTTTGAAAATCCTCCCTTAATTGTCTGGGTATATGGAATTATACCAAGTAGTCAACAATAATAGAAGCAAAACCCTCTCCAAATTATATTCAATACAGAAAAAGAAGAGGAAAAAGGATCTAAATCCAATATCCAACTTATAAAGCAAAACTAATAAATCTAAATAACTTATATAACAGCAGATGAGAATATCATCAATGTTTGCCTCTAGATCTCTCTTTGCAGCCTCTCGCCACTCAATGGGCCGCAAGCCACAATCGGTCAATGAAGCAATTAGTTAGTCATAATCATTTATTGTCATCATGCTGTAAAATTATAACAAATTTTTTTGAAGAAAATTAATTATGTTTTAAATTAGAAATCTCAAACACTGTGATAATGCACCACTAGAAAATCTAAAAATCTGCTATGTTTCCCACATTATAACTACCCCAAATACTAAAAATCCCCACTTTCTCCCACTGTCTAATATGCAAAAAGTCGAAGAAACATATACTTAGCTTTAGCTTGATTTAACACGGCCCAAAGGGCTCATAAAGTGTAAAACACCATCATCACATTTAAAGCTGTCCTTCAAAACTGTCTCGACATGTTTCGATTGCACAAGCAATCTTCTTCAGGAGATCAAAAACGATAGTCTAAATGTCAAGCAAGTGTTCTTCAACCCCGAGCAGAGAAACTGCCTCTTCCTGCACTTTCAAAAATGGCGCCATGGGAGAAAGTGGGGATTTTTAGTATTTGGGGTAGTTATAATGTGGGAAACATAGCAGATTTTTAGATTTTCTAGTGGTGCATTATCACAGTGTTTGAGATTTCTAATTTAAAACATAATTAATTTTCTTCAAAAAAATTTGTTATAATTTTACAGCATGATGACAATAAATGATTATGACTAACTAATTGCTTCATTGACCGATTGTGGCTTGCGGCCCATTGAGTGGCGAGAGGCTGCAAAGAGAGATCTAGAGGCAAACATTGATGATATTCTCATCTGCTGTTATATAAGTTATTTAGATTTATTAGTTTTGCTTTATAAGTTGGATATTGGATTTAGATCCTTTTTCCTCTTCTTTTTCTGTATTGATTATACCAAGTAGGGCATGACTTATGCATGGTACCTTGCACACTTACTCTTAAAAATACAAACAAATTCATTTGAGTCATTTCCCCTCCCCAACTCTGCCGTCTGGAATGCCTACTCCCAGTTCATGTGAATAAATGCACAAAACCGGTTTACATGCACTGGACCTGGGGTTTTCTTTGCATAAATGGCTTTAAAAATCCTGATCCAAAAGTCCTTTTTTTATGTTGAGAATTTTGGGGGGCTTTTTTTTTTTTTTTTTTAAACTTCAAAACTTGAATTCCCATTTTAATACAGAAACTACATACTCTGCCACACCCTGTTTTTCCAACATGGTGAAATTTTCTGGAAGTTTTAAGATCAGCACTTAGCAGGCCTGCGGAAGCAGAGCCAAGGCTCTAATACAGAAAGATACTCTGAATTCTTTTCAGCAATTATTCACTTGTGGCAAACTTTCTAAGACTTCTCCGTGCATTGAAATAGATGAGCTGCCTGCACTGTGTTCAGCAGAGAGGTCATTTAGTACGAGGATCTGTACACTAGTTATTAGTTTGGGTTTAAGTGACCACATGATTGGTTATAACTTAAAAGAAGGTATCGGGCCAGCCCAGTGGCAGAGTTGCGCACTGCCATGCAGCAGATGTGGGTTTGATTCCTGGCAAATAGAGCAAATGAATCCCAAAATAATACTCAAAAAAAAAAAAAGGCACCCTGACAGGCTTGCTGACACCCTTGTTATGTATAATTGTTTTAGTACAAATTGGGATAGTTTTGGTAGTCTTGTTTTGGTTAAAATCATGGTGTATCACAGCTCCCTTTTTGTTTTGGGTTTGATTCCTGGTCTTTCTGTTCCATGGGGTACCTGGGGCTGCAGAGGCAACATTCCAGCCCCCCGATGGGGAGGGGAAGTCTCAGTCTTCACCCAACAGCGACACCCTAGTGGCTGGACTTAGGATACAGGTTAGCTGGGTGCTGGAAGGAGCTGAGATTTGTAGCACCTGCCAGAGGCCCGTCACTGCAATTGCTGGGCTGAGCTGGGGGGGGGGGGGGGGGAGAAGGGGATATAATACTGGGGGAAATCTCCCAAAGCAGTTGTGAATATTGTTAAGGTGGTACCATAGCTCAACAGCTGGAAAACCCAAAGGAACAGGAAAAAACTGTTGGGCTAATGGAAAAAATAAAAGAACAAATCAAAGATTTTTCTATCTTCAGCAGTGTAGTAGGGGGTGCATGCTTTAATTGCTGAAAGGTATTTCTATGCAACTGCCATAAGCATGCTAGCTACTATCATGCTGCTGCTAGATTAACTTGAGCATGGTCCTGGAATCTATATGCCTCTTCTACAATGGATGCTGGAATGAAGGAGAACTAGGACATACTTAGCACTCTGGGCCTTGTTTACAAGACACTGAATATTACCTTTCCAAAACAGGGCCCTTCTGCATGTGTTGAAGAAAAAGAAACTAGTGGAATAAGAACCTGCAATGTCAACTTCTAGTTCATTTCAACACAACCTGCTTGCTTTGGACCCCCACAAATCTGGTGAATTTGTGCAATGTTCAAGCACTGCTAGCTTGCAGAAGCAATCCCAAGTAGGTATCTATGGTCTCGTAATGGCAGCAGCATTTGCCCCTGTAAAGCTGGTAGAAGACAAAACTACTGCCCACTTGAAAGTAATATGATGAGAGCGTATGAACCAGACTGGCACCTCACACATTCTCTCATTGGGTATTGTATGTAGATCACACGGGACATCATTTTGCAGTTTTACATAAAATGACAAACGGCTTTGTGTTGGCCCTGGATATCCTGGAACTGCTCTATCTCTCTCTCTCTCGGTCATGTCTTAATGCTGAGTTACAAAATGTATTGGATAATTCAATTAGCATAATTAGCCACCTAGGATCTTGTGGCTATGCATGGTCTCAACCCCACACACCATCAGCATTCTAGATTGCTAAACAGGAACACGAAAAAAAGGTTTAAAAGCTGCATTTTATAGTGTTTGACTTCTAGGATCCCATTACGTTTGCTCATTTTAGTGAACAGTAATGAAATGGCGTAAACCAAGGAGATTATGACAGCAGGCTATATTTGCACCCCCAAGGTGTCGGTAATCTCACAGCAATTCATTTACCCTCATCTCCAATTGTTAATCTAATTAAATAGCTGTATTAAGGAAATAATTCATGCTTTATAAAGTCCTGTGGTTGCCATATTAGTCCACTTATTTCTATGTACGATTTACAATGAAATTAAGGTTTTGAAAAAATAAACAAATCTTGACAAGCTGCATAATGATTTTGTATAACTCCCAAAGTTCCTTATAACTGAATAGTACTTTTGTTAACCATTTTGGTTCAGTTCACTTTGATACCTTATTCCTTTTGACCTGCAACACTTTGGAATTTTTCTGCTTTATAGACTCTAGGGAACATAGAGAAATACATAAACCCAGAGTGATGAGTACTTAGAAACTCCCTTTTACTCACTGGAGTTTTCCAACATGATGCAGTGATAAAAGTAATGGGATGCTAGTTCAGAGCAGGGTAGGGGACCTGACAATTCTCACCTGCAATTATAGATGGGGGAAAACAATCAACATGGGGATACATTATTATTACAGATTTTGGAACATCTATTTACCAACAATTACATTAAAACCTCTAATTTTGTTAATAGGATACATTTCCCATCGATGTGGCACTACACATTAGAGTCTATTGAAAAGTGAGGAATGTCCATTGATAAGTCCCACCGGGATTCCCCCCCCCCCCCCCCTGTGCAATGTCCATGACAGCCTGACACTTTTCAGTAGACCATACTGTATGTTTAAGCTTAAAACATTATTGCCAAACCAGATATGCCTGGTCCAATTCGTCACACAGTGCTGCCTCTGATCTCAATACACGCTACTCTTTGTGCGCTGTAAAAGGTATGTAGCAGGTAGATAAAGAGAATACAACGCATGTGACTATTTTGTGATACAAAAATGAGCTCAAACAATGACAATATCTTTCCTAGCCATCTGCTGTCTCTGTGCTGGAACCCAAATATTGGAAATTTAAAAGTTCAACACAGTGTCTGCTGAAACATTTTTGTATCGTTGACTTGTGTTCATACTCTACATACAATAACTTATGGATACTGGAAATTAAACCATTAACATATTTTAGGCATTTATACTGTACCTGGCATCTAGTCCATTATTCCCTACATTATGTTCATTTTCAAAATTGGAAAATAGACAGTATAGAGAAAATAAAAATAGCATTTCTTTTTTCCATTATATATCTGTTTCTCTGAGTCCATAGCAATCAGTTAAATCATACATTTGGTATTCAATATGTTCTGCAAAGTCATTAGAGATCCCCATAGAAACAGATTCAACTTCTGTCTTGTGAGTTGCAGAAATGCTGCTCTTTGTTGAGCCATTCCTTATTTTGTTAGAGAGGTTGTTCATTTTTTCCTTCAGTTGGGAGGAAGGTCTCTGAAAAGGGGTGAACATTTTCCAACCCTTAAAGGTCAGCATTTTCCTCTTACTGGTTCTTTCTTGATAGGTGGGATTAAAAATGAATGAATTATTGATGGCTGCTAGTTGAGGCTTCAGTTCTCCATCAGATCCCTGTCCTGAGCTGGTCATGGATGTCCTCCACTGGTGGTCATAGACTCTCCAGAGAGGACGCCTTCTCCTACGGCACTGGCATTTTAAAAGCCTGATGAAGGCTCTTTTGAACTCTTTGCTGGAACAGGGGTAAATTATGGGGTTGACACAGCTATTGAAGTATCCCAACCAGAAGATCACCTTGAAGACCATCTCAGAAGGCTTCAGAGAAGGAAAGAAGGAGCCTAGAATGTAAAACAAAATATCAATGATATTAGAAAGGAACTAAATCATGCTTTGAAATTACTTTTCTGTGAATCTAAAGTATGTTTAACTGCACAGTTTTTCTTTACCATTAATGGCTAGTGTGGATTCCCTTTACTATGGCACCATTATGGTATTGAATAATAAAGTACATGTAAATTCAGAACAAAATTAATTTTGACACATAATTAATATGTCTATTTATCTTACAGTTGAGAAGAAAAGAAAGCAGACTGTGACATTTCAAACCCATAACTCTGATACTGGCAGCTCCCAAGACGTGCAATGAAAACTGATGAATCTGTTTACTTTCCCCAGACACTATATATAATTGAGGAAGGTAAATCAGGCCCTCAAAATAACAAAACAATTATATCTATATCTATGTATCTACTGTATAGCCCCAAGTTTATTCCCTTATAGACATTCTATGGAAGAAATCCTTTATACATGATAAATGGAAAGCCCAATGCATGCTGTTTTATGATAGAATTTAAAAGCCATTTATCCATATTTCATTTTGCTATTTGTATTTATGATTTATGATTACATTTGACCCAGAGGTGGATTTCACTTCATGAGCAGTAAACCAAATGTACTTAGTACAGGCCCCGATATCATCACTCATAAGAAACCAGAAGACATGTCTTTTTTTAGTAGCTGTCACCATACAAATGATTATGTTTGTATATTGCAGAATATTACTCAGCACATTTTGTGCATATAACTGAAATGTATGTGCATACCACTGAAACACAATGCAAGGGGTGATGTCGATGCTGTATAAGGCCATTGAAAATTTCCTTACTAGTACACTGGATATACATCCAAAGTGCCCACAAGAGGAACTAATTATATTTCAGTTGGTATGACACTACCATTTGTAAAATCTAGCAACACCATATTGTCTTCATTTTGGGAAATACTGGAAGGAATACTTACAGTCTAATCTTTCTTTACTTAACCTTTTCTTATCATTAGTTCTTTCTTTTGTTGCATCTACATTTCTGTTTGAGGGTAGTTTGCACGGAGTGGCAATTGCTATACCCTTAACAGAAGGCTTGAGGGTGGCCTGCATAGAGGGGCAACTGCTACTTCTCCAAAAAATATTGCTGGGCAGACTAGATGGACCATTTTTATCTTCATCTGCCATTATTCACTAAGGGGCAGATTTTAAAAGGGTTACGTACGTAATATACGCGCGTAACCTTTTTAAAACCCTCCTGTGCGTGCCAAGCCTATTTTGCATAGGCTCGGTGACGCACGCAAGCCCCGGGACGTGCTTATGTTCCGGGGCTTGAAAAAGGGGGTGGACAATTTACAAAAGAGAATAAAAGATACATGAGTTCCCCCTACTTCCCCTCCCTTTCCCCCAAATCAAAGATCCCCCCCCATCAAACCACAACATCAGCTTTGCTGCTGTGACATGGAATACTTTTCAGGCGAATTATGATAACTAGTATCTCTTTGAATTACACGTGCCTCCTGATCCGTAATCCCTCCTTGGAGAAAAGCAATAAAAAGAAATTGAATACAATGTGAAAGGAAAGTTCTCCAGGAATAACCAGGCCTTGAAATTCATCAAGGGAGCAAATAAACTGGGTTGGGGATTTGCTGAATTTTCAGTAAACTTTCTTTAAAAAAAATATATGGTTTTCTTTCAAATGTTAATTATTTGAGACATGAAAATATGCTGTTAACTTCATGGATCAATTTACATGCTGCAATGTAGAGAACGAATAAAAACACAATTTGTTTCTGGTATCTAAAATGATCCTAAACCAGTTCACGTCTGATCCAGGTTAAAAAACTCATCTTTTAAGCCTTGCTTACTCCAAGTCCTATGTGCTAGCCCTTTACTATAAGCGACTAACTCCAATATTAGCAGTTAGCCGCTTAACTCGTGCAGCTAAATCTGGTCGTGGCGCTGACCTTTTTAAAATTTAGCACGCTGTGTGACGTTTTTCAGTATGGACATGGATTTTCTGAATGGATTTTGGGGCTCAAAGTCGCTTATTGACATCGATGAGATTGACGTAGACATGAATATATAAGGTCATCTCTTCTCACACACTCTCCCAACAGGTCAGCTTTTATGGGCAGGCCCTCGCAGTACCTTTTGGATGGAAGGTCTTCTCCTTTTGGATTCTCTTTAGAGCCTCTGACTGATTGACTTGGTCAGTCTTCATTTCTGGGGATTTCCCCAGGCAAGCTGTCTCTCTTTGAATTCTACCCAGTATGCTCACCCTTTGCTTTGCTGAAGTCCTCAGACTCTGATTTATTCTTTCCTTTGCACTCTTCTCTCAGCTCACTCTGGACTCCCAGGACTACACCCCCCCCCCCCCCACCTGGTATCCTGAATGTCTTCCTCACTCCAGGGATCCCTTTGCCCAAAAGAAAGCTCACTCCTTCTAGTCCTAGTCGTGTGGAGGGACAGGCCCTCTATGTATCCTCTGCAAGGAGAGACACTCCCTTAGTCCTGAGCTAAAGATGACTCTCCAATCCCCTGCATGATATAGGTGCAGGGATTTTTATACACATTAGCAACCCCTCCCAGTGGAGAGTGGTGCAACTTATCAGCACATCTAACTCCACTGACATCACACCAAAGGACTAGACTCAGAGGTCTAGTGAGGCCTCTGATCTGCCTGCTGGCAAACAGACCTGTTGAGGCTACTGCTGCTAGAAAGGAAACAATTTTGGTGCTCCCTTTCATAAATAAATAACGGAATAACTTTTAAGGCAGATACTTTCATTCTCTGTTGTGCTATATTCCCTGTCTCTATTTTTTTAGTATCCTTTTAAGAGAACTCTCTTCTTTCTGCACAGTTTCGTTTACCATGATTTACGTAAGTGGAAAGGATAAAAAAAAAATCCATCAGATTCAACCTTCTAATTGTTTACAAGTTCTCTCCCTGTGTAATTGAGAGGAAGGCAAAGAAAGAAAAGAAAACTTCATAAAAATCCAAACCAAAAAGAAAACAAAAGGGAGACCCTCACTGTGTCAGATGTACCAAAACTTTGCTAAAGTCCAAAATTTGATCCAATATGGCTGCCATTTTTATCCTACTTTTCCCAAAGAGGAAAAGGCGGCTTTGAAAATCACTGTGAATGTGTGTGCATGCTCCCCCACACCACCCAATAATGTTGTGTCCTATCTATATCAATTTTACATGTCAAAGGGCCCAAAGGTATCCCATACAAGGGTTTTTTTTTTGGGATCCATGTATATGTGTGTACATGCTAAAAGTAGGCTCATTAGTTTTGTGTCAAGATTCTTCTTGCTATTGAAATTTACTAGACTTTCCAAAGAATAGAAAGTTTGCAAATTTATTTCACCCACAGACTTCCCATTAATTTTCAAAGTGAAAGTGCACACATATTTTCACTTTGAAAATTAGCTGTCAGGGTGAACACAAACTTGCTGACACAAAGTCACACCTGCTAGAGGCTGGGCATGACTTGTGCGAATGGACATAAATCCAAACTCCACCCCCCAACTCTGCACCCTGGAATACCCTGGTTTGCATGCATAAAAGTGTGCGCAACCCTAATTTACATGCATTTGCTAGTTGACCACTGGCGGGAAATTGGGCACTCCATACAGGAATTCAAAGTGGCAGTCATCTTTCAAATCAAAAGGCATCCGAGGGGAGGGGACCTTAATTTGAAATTGGAACAGATGGAACAGCGGTTTATTCATGTGTGGGGTACAGTTGCCCCCCAGGGACTAAATAAAGAAATAAATTGGTCCATTTTAGGGTGATGTAAATAATGGTCGTGAACGGACATTGGCGAAGATAAAAGTCGATAGTTTTATTATTGATCCCAGTGTTTTATCTAACATAGCGGAACGGGGGGTAGTCTCTTCTCTTGAGACTATTGTGACTCACCTATAAAAGGCTGGGGATAGTCAAAAGCAACATTGAAAGAAAAAAGTTTTTTATCACATTATATAAATCTTTGATTGCATGTACAACCCCGGCCATAGGCAGATAACCTTCACTCCACAAATCACATAGACTGCAAGGTTGCGGAAAAACAAGGGTACAGTCCACAGCAGATTGAGAACGATACTAAAAAGAGCAGTAAAATATTACCAGAAATATATATAAGAAATAATGGAGTTCTGAAGTAGCAGGGACCTCCCTTGAATCTCTATATTACATCTATGCGACCACTATAATGCAGACTTAGATGATTTTGACGAAATGAGAAACTTGAAGTTCCTCATAGGTGACGTCACATCCCCATGGCAGCAGAGCACCCTAGGGTGCTATCACTGAGGATCGTAGGGAGACATCATGATTGGCCCACGGTTTGACGTCAAAGGGTTTATTAAACAGCTGTGTAGAGAGAGACGCCGGATTTGGAAGTGAAGGCGCCGCTCACAGGAATGAGATCACGAAGAAAAACAGTGAGTATTAGTTATAGCTCAAGATTGGGGTACCGACATATTAAAACAATTATGCACAAGTTTTTTAATCAAGTTACAATAAGAGTGGTATTTTAGGTCCATAGGGAGTCCCGGTTCCATTCCAGTTCCCGCAGCCCCTGAAGCAGGCAACTGCCGAAACATGGACCGTGTCGGGCTGGCGGACCAGACCTGAGCCCTACCGGATCTAGCTGTAAAAAAACTTATGTAGCAAGTGCACATAAACATTCAAGAAATTGAAGGTAAAGGGTCGGTCTGCCACTCGGGTAAACTGATGAGAGAATTGGGCAGTGGACTTTTTAGTATAAAGCAAAAAAGAAAAAACTGATTTGAACACATAATAAAGAATAAAATACGGGAGCCGACCAGAGGGGAGCAGTCAGAATACAAGACTGCTTCAGGGTCGGCACCCGCACAAATGTCCTCATAACGAGCAGTTACCTTGTTATGTAGTGTGTTGCAGAGTTATTGCACAAGGCAACGAGGTTGGTTGATATATATATATATATTGTGTGTATTTGTGGCAAATCTTGTAACAAGCAATTTAAATGTATAAAAGCCATTTTTTTTGTGTTTAGCTTTGACAATTCAGCTCTTCAGTGTCCATGATAGCTGAGGATATCTTCCTTAAAGGCTTTGTGTGCTGCCTCCGCAGCATCCTGAGCACCAGGCGGTCCGAGGAACAAAGGCCAGGCCCAGGAACTGAACTCTGATCTCCTTTATGGCAGCACACATCACTGCCACTCTGCTATCAGGCCAGTTCCATACCGGAATATTTCTATTGATAAATCTGGAATCATATTTTGCACCAGAAGAAAAAGCACGTTTTTGGTAAATCATCCCCTTTGTGTTTTTAGTTAAATTCTGTATGCAAAAAAATCGGCTTAAGTCCTTATATCACCACTTTCCCCTAAACACACGCTCGATTTGATTTTCCCTGTTTTACTTTCTTTATTTCTCTTAGCCTTCTGACTCTGTAACTCTGGGGTAGATTTTATAAATTTACGCGCGCGCGTACTTTTGTTCGTGCACAAGGCGCGAACAAAAGTACGCTGGATTTTATAAGATACGTGCGTAGCCGAGTGTATCTTATAAAATCCGGGGTCAGTGCGCGCAAGGGGGTGCACATTTGTGCAACCTGCGCGTGCCGAGCCCGGTGTGCGCTGCCTGTTCCCTCCGAGGCCGCTCCGAAATTGGAGCGGCCTCCCTTCCCCTACCTAACCCACCCCCCCCGGCCCTATCTAAACCCCCCCCTACCTTTGTTGGCAGATTTACGCCTGCTGAAAGCAGGCGTAAATCTGCGCGGGCCAGCGGGCTGCTGGCGAGCCATCACGCAACCCGGGGGCTGGTCCGGAGGCCTCGACCACGCCCCCGGGCCGGCGTCACGCCCCCGATACGCCTCCCGTCCCGCCCCGAAATTCGTGCGCCCACCTGACACGCCCCCGACACACCCCCTTTGCAAAGCCCCGGGACTTACACGCGTCCTGGGGCTTGTGCGCGCCGCCGAGCCTATGCAAAATAGGCTCGGCGTGCGCAGGGGGGGTTTGGGGTAGGTTTTCGGGGGGTACGCGCATATCTTATGCACGAACCCCTTTGAAAATCTACCCCACAGTGTATCTGGCCTCTGTCAATACCTGTATATTTAAAGAACAACTGACATGTGTTTAGTATTGATATATTAATAAAGGACCTTCATAAACTCAGAAAGTATGTTTTTTACTACAATTGCTTGCTACACACACCAATACTTCATCTCCGCTTAATTTAAATCATCAGTCCCAACAATCCTTATGTAGTTTTTTAAAAATATTATTTTACTTATATGTGCTCCTTTTTATTAAATATGTTAATATCTTCTTATATAGTAAAATTAAGTTCTGTAATGGAAAAACTTCCCAAATGAACGTTATCGCTGTGACACATTTATTTCTGAATAAATTTCACCCAAAATAGGCGAATCCCATAAGTCAAAAGGAATGTTGTAACTTAGCTCTTCTTTTGAAAATAACTGATTAGCGTCCTGTCACGTGCTTGGAAATGAAACTCCTGCTTTTTCCGAATCCATCTGTGAATGTCCAGCACTGATGTTATATGGGGAGAGTACTTTCCTCTCTAATATGCAGCAATAACATTAATTGGGGAAGATTTTCCGTTACGGAACTTTATTTTTCTATATAAGAAAATATGAACATATGATTAAAATTAAGCAGAGATGAAGTATTGGTGTGTGTAGCAAGCAGCTGCAGAGAAAATACACTTTTCTTGTTTATGAAGGTCCTTTATTAATATATCAGTATAGGCATTGCTTGTCAGCGGTTCTTTAATATGTATGTATTGAGATCATATTAAAGGATATTTTTCCCACAATTGTACTGTAACACATTATAATGATATAATAAATACATCTTCATATATAGAATCTCTTGCCCTGCAGTATCCCAGTTCCAAATTATGAACATAAGGAGTGCCATGCTAGATCAGATCAAAGTCCTTCGAGCCCAGCGTCCTGTTTCCGACAGTGGCCATTTTGGGTCACAAGTACCTGGTAGATCCCAAATAGTTTATCTATTTTACCCTCAGAGGTAAGCGATGACTTTCCCAAGTCTACCTGACTAATAACTGTCTATGGACACCAACATGTTAGTTGCTCTGACCATATCCTCTAGCAATAGATTTCATAGCCTGATTGTGCTGTGACTGAAAAACATTCTTCTTAGGATTTGTTTTAAATCTGCTGACATGTCCCCTAGTGCTAGTGGTGTTTGAAAGGCTAAATAACCATTCCCGATTTACCCATTCCACCCACTCATGATTTTATAAATCTCTGCTCTATCCCATCCCAGTTTTCTCTTCTCCAAGCTAAAGAGCTCTAACCTGTTTATCCTTTCTGCATAAGGGAGCTTTTTCATTCACTAAATCATTTTGGTCACCCTTATAAATACCTTTTCTATGTCCACTATGTCTTTTTTGAGAAGGAGTGACCAGAACCTGTAGCTGGGATTAGCTTTCCTTATGTAAATTACTTTGCACTTGTCAACATTAAATTGCATCTGCCCAGGCTCCTAGACTCACACGGTCCTTCTACAGTTCCTCAAAATCCATTGCTGTTTTAATGACTTGAAACAATTTTGTCTCATCTGCAAATATGGTCACCTCACTCGGTGCTTTCTGCAGAACACTTATGAATATGCTAAATAGCACAAGTCCCAGTAAAAGCCTTTCTTCATTTGGACAACTAACCATTTAGTCCTACCTTCTGTTTCCTGTCTTTTACCCAGTTATCAATCTGCAATAGAACAGTGCCTCCTATCCTATGACCTCCCAAATTCCTGAGTGGTCTCAAATGAACGACTGTCAAATGCCTTCTGAAAATCCAAATACACTATATACACTGGTTAACCTTTATTCACATGTTTATTTACACCTTAAAAAAATATAATAAATAGGAAAGGCAAGACTATCCCTTTGCAAAACCCATACTGACTTTCCCTCATTAAACCATGTCGATCTATGTCTTGAAAATTGCAGGATATAGCACACAGAGCAAATTAACCGGGGAAACTGCTTACAAGTGCTTTGATTAATGGAACATCATAATTGGCTGACAACTATTTAAACTGTTAAATTTATCTCAATAACCTATGTGGCTCCTCATAAACTGATGATTAACATTTTGCCCCAATTAACTTTTTTTTTTTTATAGCAGCACTAAAATAACTTTTCAGTTTATGCAGGCAAAACAAAATTTAGTTTAACATTCTTTATTTTTGCTTCATTTATAAGTCTATGAGATACACAATTCTTAGAGATTTATCAAGTCCGGTGATGTACACCTATAGAGGATGGATCAACCAAATGCTCCTATACTCATTATTTATTAGTGCTACTTCATTAAAAAAAAAAAATATATATAATTACAAAATCAGTAGTAATTTTCTAAATAAGAATTGTTTGGCAATGAGTTTTGAAGACCACATGCCACCTAGATCCCTTGTTCTGAAAGATGACCTACATGGTTTCTGAATCTCATCTACAGCATCTTTGCATAATCCTTAGATTGGTTCAATATAATTTATTATTATTATTAGTCACCTGGTGCTAGATTCTAAGTGACTCACAAGATATACATTCATTATAAAAGCTTAAGGCAAAAAGATCCTTTAAAAAATAAAATAAGCCATAAACTGAAGCAGTTTCAAACAATCCAACAAAGACTGTGCAACCTCTTATTTTTCCAAAAAAGCCTGCTGATAAAGATACATCTTTAACATGGTCTTAAAAGATTTTGTGCAAGTGATAAGGCACAGCCACAAATAAATCCCTTTCTCTGGTCTCAGCCAGGTGTGCCTTGATGGAACATTGAGGAGACCTCTTTGAAAGGAGCATGATGCTAGAGAAGTGTATAAATGCAACATTGTGTTTGCCCATGTTAAAGAGATCAGAGTCACAAGTTTATGGACTAAAGTTACCATTTTATATTTGGCCAGTATGCCTCAGGTAATCAGTACAAATCAGACTGGATTGGGGAAATATAATCACAAATATTCCTCCCAGAAATCAGTCTGATAGAGGAATTCTGAAGAACTTGTAATGCTTTTAGTGCATAATCAGACCAATAGAATGCACTAAATACCCATGTGATAGGAAAAGGGGTGTGTTTTATGGCAA
Organism: Rhinatrema bivittatum; assembly: GCF_901001135.1. NCBI lineage: Eukaryota > Metazoa > Chordata > Amphibia > Gymnophiona > Rhinatrematidae > Rhinatrema > Rhinatrema bivittatum. The sequence continues at coordinate 251,865,805 of NC_042615.1, read as the reverse complement.
TTTGTGCTAATACCTATGCAAAGTGCTATCTTAGTGCAAATTGTGATAACTTTTTTGCACTTTGTGATAAGTGCCAGAATTGATGCATTTCCTATGTGCAACCCCTGGGGGGACCATGTTTTGTAGGTTTAAGGAGGGGGAGGGGAGAGAGAGAGAGAGAAAGAGTGAGAGAGACTAGCCATAATGCCCTCACACTAGATTGGTATTTATATCTCTACGGGAGGCCCACCTAGTAACTCGAGGTGAGGTTTAGGTATTAGTGTAGGGATTAGGGGCCACTTTGACATTCAAAGTGAGATGTACGAACAGAACAGTGCTTTCCTGGGAAGATTTGATGACCTTTGGAGTGAGGAAACTCACCCATAGATGAGATTTGTGCAATGTTCTCTCAACCTAGCTTGATGCGTGAGAGCATTATGGCTAGTCTCTCTCTCTCTCTCTCTTCCCCCCTCCAGGAGGGCCCTGCTATCCAGCTTCGCAAAATTGTGAGCCCACCCCAATATCCTTCCCTTTTTCTCATTTGCATCACACCAAACGTTATGGTGCTTTCGCATGCTTTGATGGCATTTTCACATGTGTTAAAGGCATTTTTTTGCATGAGAAAACACCTTAACGCATGCGAAAACGCCATATAGCACTATGATAAATGACCCCCTAAGTTCCAAGAGAGGCTTAAAACTACGAAGCAGCTATAAGTTTTAAAAAAACCTGATTTAACAGTGGACCTGATTTGAGGATAGGGTCAACAAGGACTCTGAGGCTTTTAACACATGAAACAACTGATAAAAGAGTTGTTCTCAATCAATTCTGATCGTGACTGTGGAATTACTGTTTTCCGAGATAATATTATCATTTTAGTTTTAGATACATTCAAAGCTAGCTTATTATGGGTCATCTAAGACTTGACAGCATTCATACAGATTGATGCGGATTCGACCGACTACTCAGACAAGGAAGATGTCTGAATGAAAAACTGAAAGTGGTTTGTGTACAATTTGTATCCTGCACACATACTTGCTAGTAACTTGCAGATGGGTGCCATGTAGATATAAAAAATAAATGCAGAAAGTTCTGTGTCTTGAGGTACCCCAGACAAGATGCCATGCTAATGGGAACAATCCTTGTTGACTCTAACCTTCTGAATTCTTCCAGACAAATAAGATTTGAACCATTTGAGAACAGTTTAAGAGATCCTACATTTTCTAAGTCAATAAAGGAGGGCCTGGTGATCAAGCGTGATAAAAGCCGCAGTGATGTCTTAACACCATGAGAAGATATCAATGCCCATTTTCTCCAGGTTCACTATGGCTATTAGAATGCTACGGCACATTTTTGCTTTAATTGATAGGGCAGTTTTCATGGTCATTGATGAGGGAGAAAAAAGCTTTTTACCCCTATACATTGACCATCTGAAAACTGCCCTCCCTCAGTGAAGATAAAGATATGGACGTTGATCCACAGTAAGAGCAGGCATTCCTGAGGGTGTGCTTTAGTTGCAGGAGGAAAATAAAGCAAGTAAATCGCATTTTCAGCTCGACGCATGCTAGTTGCCATTTGAAAAGTGCCTGACGTGAAAGTTGGAGCAGACGGCCGCAGGGACTCTGGGCCTGTGGCACTTTCCAAAGTGAAAGTACAAACCTGGGGAAAAGTCTACAGATAAAAGGTACCCATGGACTATGTCATAAAAATGCACAGCTTCGAAATGTCCGACAATAAGTACGGACACTGCTGGATAATGATTATATGCAAATATGATTAGAGGATAAGGCTGGTTTGGTCTGTCGTAACCAATACCATAAATAACCAGGTAAAAGCCTAACAACCAATGGTTAAACAAAATCAAGAAAAGCAGCTCAGCTACTGTAATGGTACAAAAGTGGTCCAGGTTATTCTTTCACAGGATGGACCAGCAGTTTTTGGATGCTTGAGCATCTCAGTCCTTGGTGTTTCATGCTAATTTCAAATTGAGGTGTTGCTCTCAGTAACCTTATTACAAATTCCAAGACAGGGCTATTATAGCTACAAAATCATCAGCAGAAGTTATCAAATAAGGACTTGAAAGGGCGAGTTAAATTGCTTCCATTAATTTACCAAAAGACTGCCTGTCTCAGAGGGCATGCTGCTTACACAGGGCTTCAATCACATAATATTGTTTAGGCCTCTTTAGGGCAAACAGACCAAAAGACAAACCAAAACTGTTACAAAAGCAGTTATTTGTTAAAAAAACAATAATTATCATGGTCTGAAAAAGTTATTCTGTCGGCCTGATTTTCAAAAGCATTTATAATCTTAAAAACTGTTTTTTCCACATATGTAAATGCACTTTAACCACATAAGCGGCTTTTGAAAATTGCTACAATATATGCCATTGAATTGTCAATAGGTTTTACCCGTGTTGAATGCACTTAACCCAGGTAAATGGCTTTTGAAAATTGTTACAACATTTACATTCGCAACTCCTTTGAAAATTCACCTGTAAGTGAGCAGGAGGAACAACCATAGACATTCCATTAACATCCTCTTCTCTGCCAACGGATGTGTCTGCAAACTCCCATTCACATATACATAAGCATATTTTCTTCAGCCCTCAGTCCTGAATATACTGACTTTTGCTTGAGGTTGGAGTACTACCAGAGACACATAGCTCCCATTACTTCCCAAGGGAGAGATTTTGGTATGGTTGAAATGTTTATATTTGGGGGGGAAAAATAGGAAAGTTAGCTGCAAAAAAACCCCTCCAACGTCTTTAACTCTATTATCCCTAAAACAATCTACAACCATCCTCTTTTTCTGTAAATTGGCTGTAGTATTGTTGTCCCCAATTAGAGTCCATGTATATTTAAAAAGCACATTGGTCTTCTCTAATGCCTGTATAACATGTAGACCCAAATTTCTTCTACTATTCTGAGTCTCTCACTCACACCTCATCTACCTGCACATTTTCTACATGCATGAAAACCCTTTTCCACATATCCAGTTCACACAACGGCTTGCACCTTAGTTTTGCACTGATATCACAGTTAGACTATGCTCAGAGTATTTCCTCAACCCAATTCCGGATGCTGATCAGCACAGCAACTCTTCTGCATACCTAGAAAGGGATAATAGGGTTTGTGAATACTGCAAGGAAGCGGGATATCTATTATCTTGTTCAGAGCAGGGCTCAGTTTAAAAACCCATAGGGAATATTTATTCAGTTTTACTGACACACACAGGGCCCTCTGAGCTGCACTTGACTTGTAATTTGAATATTTGTTTTTGCCAAAACCATGAATACCTGCCAGAAATGTTTCTAAATCTCAAATTTAGGTGAATCAATCTCAGAATGTTTGTGACTCAGTGTCATTGGCTGCGTGTCACAAACATAGTAATCCCGGTTTAGTGATGCTGGCCACATGCCATAGCACATCTTTTGTCTGCTTTTAACTTCCTGAAAAACTATGCAAAAAGAATCTTCTGCTAAAAAAGCATAATGGGATTTTTGTCCAAAAGTTCTAAATTTAAGAATCAGGCACAAGTTCCACCATACTTGCTGTAGATATTTTTCTTGCATAATTTTTTTCAGGGGATTTTTTTTTCCTTTCTGGAAATTAATTGAAGAATACCAATGTGGTTTCAAAACTGTGCAAGCAAACTGATTTCAGGGCTTTTTTTTTGCTTTCGAAATATGATTTTGGTAGTGGTGGTGGTTTACAAAAACACTTTATTTTTTCTTTTGCTCTGGCAGTTTCCATCCTGCTCTTTTGGGCCTCTAGCTCTTTCGGAACTGGTCTCCTTTGTGCAAAGGCACCAGTGGTCCTAATTCAAAAATACCCCACATTTTCCCCTTATATTTCTATCCTTTCCCAACTAACCTACTTCAATTATTTCAGTGACAGCCCTTGGCCGGGAGCCATAGCTCCCTCAAGAACATAGTATTTTGGGTCCTGGAGCTGGCCAGGGCGCTGTGAACACTGCCTCTGCAGCATTCTCAGTCCTGGCTGGCCCAAAGAGTGGAGTCCAGGCCTGGAAATCAAAACGAAGTCCTCTGCATGGGAATGTACAACACTGTCACCAAGTCACTGGGCCAGACTTACTAAAATATTTTACATCTTGAAAAAAACCTGTAAAGTGAAGTCTTGAGTGAGCATCCATATGCTTTGGTCGATAAGAAAAGACTTGCCTCTTCCAAATGACAAAATTATGGATTTGCTTTTGGGGCAGGGTCATATTTTATTTATATAGGATATATATATATATATATATATATATATATATATCAGTTCATGGCATTAAAAATGTGCCTGTGTGGTGAAGAATCCCCCTTTCCTTTCCCATGCTCTTTGACCAAGGAAATGCAATTTCTGCAGCCTAGAGAAGAAAACAAGAAGGTTGCAGGCTCACACACATCAAGCAGAACCAGCACTAAGCAAAGCCAAAGCACTACCTGTAGGTGAGAGCACAAGCAACATTCATCCCATGATGCCACACTCCTTACATTCCCTGCTCATCAAGAGTGATTTCAGTCCCAGAAAAACCACTGCTATGTACACGGACTCCTAATGAAATATTAAAAGGTGACAAATGCTTGGCACTGCAGCTTAGGCCTCTAATGGAACAGAGGCAGAAAGACTACACTGTTCTCATTGTCATGCTGTATTCAAGTCTGACTGATAGGCACCTCTGCTGGGTAATGCATTCGCTCCCTCTTCTGACCAGCAGATGGCTCTGCTGCACACAAGATGCACTTAGTGTAGGAGGCAAGCACCCCACAGCAGCAGGCATCTCCGCGGCAGCCAAGAATGCTGAAAATAACATTTTGACTCAGACCTATTTCTTTTAATTTTAGCTCCAAATGACAAAACAGTAAATAATGTTGCTGGATGGATTCTGTTTAGTAACAACTGCTAGATGTAGATATTTTTATGACATTTAAAAGTTGCTCCTTGCTTCCCACAGACAGTTTTAACCCTGCATAGCAATTTTAATCCTGTAAACTCGCTCGTATAATAATGATCGGCTTGATTTTCAAAGAGACTTCTGCACAAAAAAAAAGCCCTGGTGCACTGCAAATCAATTAGGGGGTTTTGTGATTATAAAAGTAGACATGGTACTCCAATTTGCCCATATTTTTACCCATACTAGGAAGAGCACAGATTAATGTTTGTTTTGAGGCTCTTTCAGTGCCTCCTCAGCAAAATATCAAAAATTAAAAATGCATACTTTTTTTTCTAACAAAGCAAAAACCATATCAAAACCCAGAATCAGAAAGAATTCCTGTATATTTGCTTCTACTGTATAAAACAAATCAGTTTAATACAAATTTTATGTTAGCTGTCAAGGGGCTGGCGCACAGTCTTAAAATAAAACAAAAAACCCCCAGGAAGTTGAAAAAAATTATTGTATGAAAAAAAATTAAAATACAATAAAAATGTACAAAAGTGGAAACAATGCAACAAAATGTTAACACGTAGCATCCCTTCCTCTCTAGGACTGCATTTTTTGACTGGTCTGTAATGGAAGTCATGCTGAAGGTTAAAGTTGTGTGGCTGCAATTCTCATCCAGAGAGTAACTTCTGAGTGCTGGTTATCTTAAGACCATGCATTGTATATACCCATTATAGAAATCATGGATACCACAAAATCCCGTGGTTGCTGTGCCCATGCCAACCAGCAGAAGGGGGGTGCGAACCCAATATGGTGAGAAATGCAAATAACCTATGATGTGCAGGTGATCAAAAAGGTAGATTTTAAGGTTGGAAACAACACAACCACAGCCACGCTATGAAACTGCATTGTGCCAAATCTGCATTATTTGGCTATCTTCTCTTTCCTCTAGTTCTGTTGCTCACACATTTGGGCCCTTTGTTAGCCGTGTCTGTAACAGAAGTCTCTCCAGAGCCTGAGTCAGTCAAGGTCATCTTGGAGTCAACTTGAGTTTTCAAAGCTGCAAACAATTTTGCACTTGCCATTCCTTTGGATCCTAAGCAGATCATGTCTTGACCTTTGGCACTGACATCCAGCTAAAAGTAACTGTTAGAGCCAGTGCTGGTGCAAGGGTGTTCAGCCGCTCTAGGGGGTGATGGCGTCATGTGAAGCCACATGATTTTCTCTCTCTCTCCGCACATTGCACATCACAAACGGCCCCAGCTCCTCCAATAAATGCATACCCAAAACAGGAAAACGACCACCAGCTCCGTGCCTCACCTGTGTCTTGCCTTATCCCTTCTAAACACCTTTCAATGCTTCCACCCTTGCTGGCTACTCTGCCGACCTGCCCATTTCCTATGCCCTAGGACACTGCCTACCCCACTTAATGCTTCCGCCGGCCCTGGTGGCTAGAGCAGACCTTTAAAAGATCATTCTTCAGTGCTTTAAATTAAACAAATTAGGCAAAACAAAGCAAGCAAAATTTGTATAAAATAATCTGAAGGATAGTTCAGATCAAGCAAGGTCAAACATTTCTTTATTTAAAAATTATTTATGTATTGCTTAACAGAAAAAATATCTTCCCAAGGCCCGGAATCATCATTCCATGAGAAATGATGAACCCTGTGCTACAGGGGGGCGAAGAAAGGGGCGGTCGGGCAAGAGCCTGCAGCCGGCCGCACCATGGCGGAGCAGTTTCGCCAGCCGTCGTGCCGGTGCCGATTACCATAATTCCCTCCCTAACTCTGCCCTGACTCCTCCCCTCCCCCTAATTTAAATTTTACCGCAGTGATAAGGGCCTATCGCAGCTTGGAAAATAACCCCCTAAGTGAATGAAATAGAATGTAAGGATGTAACAGGATCCACTTCGAGGACAAGTTGCTTTGGTGGATGTGTTGGCATTGTGTTATCACTATCTCAGAAAAGTATAAACTCACTGTGGCAGTTGCTCTGAGGTGAATGGATATCTCTAAGTCACATCACATGTTAATGGAAACCAAAACTAAGTCTCAACACACACAGTAGGGTTAACTAGGACTAGACAAAACTGTCCCTTAGGTCACAGAACTATCTGCTCACCTTAAAACCTACTGCAGACTGAGGTTATTTCCAAATACCCTTGAAATAAAGTGCAACTCATCAATTTCTTAAGTCTGTATTAAATAAAAATATATAAATATATATGTAGGTTGTTATAGTTTTGACTTCTAAAAATGTAATAAACACTCCCCCCCCCCACCCCCCAACTAAGCAATTGTTTCACCTGTGGTAACTTTTGGTGTACCATTTCCGAAAGGGGTGGGGTGGAGTGAGGGGGTGGTTACCTACATGGAGTGGCAGTTACAACTTTAAACGTAAGACATGGGGGTAACTTTGCCAGAGAGGCAGCGAGAACCCTGGACACCTTGCTGGACAGACTGGATGGACTATTTTGATCTTCATCTGCTGTCATTTACTATGTTACTTCTGAAAATCTAAATTCAGTGGAACCATTGCATGCCCATAAAGTATTTTTTTTCCCATTATTTCTTTGTATGCTTACTGAAAGAGAAAAACATGCTTTAAATGTCACTGCCATGGCCTAGATAGCTCCATAACATGGTGGGGTGGATGTGGAACTAATGCTCATTGTGACCCTGTCCCAAACATTTGTTTCTAGTTTTTATTTAAGCCAATATATTAACGTAGTACTTTTATATTGTGTTTTCTAATCAGATTACACTATTTTCAGAGAGAAAGTTCAATGCTGGGTATTCTACCCTCCTAAAGGTAAGGCGATATTTCTGAATCCTGCCGTTTTAACGGCTTTCATGCTTTGGCAGTGATATAACCACGGTTTGTTCTTATCTGATTTAAATAAACCAAAGTATGTTGACGTTGGCTGCACAGTCATTTCTGAAATTTGACTGGAACATAATAAAATAATACAAATGTTTGACAACAGTGATATCCTGCTTCTTTCGTTCACCTACTTTAGTTTTCAAATACTTGTCATGCATAAAATTTAACTATTAACCTGCATGAAAGCATCATAATTCCTCAAAACTCTAGCAGGATGATACTGACGCAGAATTATTAATCGATTTATTTACAAATGTTTGTTCCGGCCAATCAATAAAGGATTGGTCGGTGTGGCTCATAACAGAATGTGAAAACATCAACTTGATGACTCAAACTCAAAATACAAAGATTGGAGCAGTGCAGCCTGCCAAGCCAGTATGGTACAATCTAATTGATGTCTCCAGTAAAGGAAATCAAAAGCAAAAACAAGCCTCACGTATAAAACCACCAAAGCAAATCACCAACGAGGAAAAATAATTTTAATATTCAAAAGTATGGGAAATCAGTGTCAGAAAAATTGTGCTCTATATAGAATAATCCGCAGGCTCTTGCCCGCAATGGGCTTCAACCGGCATCATTATACAAGAGCACACAATTCATGTCATATACTTTTACCATCTTTAAATTATCTATCCAAAAAACTTTTATTTATCATTTTATTTATTTTTAAATACTAAACCTTAAAATAATTTTCTGAAACCTTTTTTGTAACACTTATCTTTTATCAAACAAGATTTCCTTTCTTTTTGATTTCCGACCTCACAAACATGGTGCTTAAAACTTAATCCCACATTTCTTTCGACATTGACAATATTTCAGCATTATATATGCCTTCTTCAGGGGAACCAACAATTCTCCTTTATACTGACCATCCAGGCTCTTATTTAAACTCAAAAAATGGCAGAAAATGCTCCACTAAAGGAATAACATAGCTGTGATTCTATTTTCAAAACTATCTTAACTTTCTTTGAGAGAGGAGTTTTTGTACAATTTCAATCCCCTGGAAATTTGATCTGCAAATTGCAAGTGTGGTTTGGGTGATTTCCTGTTTCTGCTTGCACTAATCATTTGGCCCTTTTTACACCTTTTTTTTTTAAAATAAGGTTTTGCATCTTGGGGCTCCTCTTCCCCTATTTTGACCTTCCCTTTTTAGGGCTGTATCTTGGCCCTGCATAAGGTAGGTGAGCATGCTCACTGGCAAGCTCTTGCAGAGAAACCGTGAAGGTGAAGCTCTCTAGGAGAAACCATTTACTGAATTGGAAGAGGAGACAATTAGGCCTCACGGTTGGGATACACTGCATGGAGAGAGGACAATATGATGTTTCTGTTTTTCCATTGTTGCAATGCATAATAGTCAGGCTTACTGTGTTTTCCAGAGCATGTGTGTGAGCAAGAGTGAGCGAGCCAGTGAGCATGTATGTGAGTGAGAGAGAGCAGTGAGCATTTGTGGGAGCAAGAGGACATTTAAAAACAGTAAGCATGTATGTGAGCCAGAGTTTGTGAGCCAGTCAACATGTATGTGAGAGAAAATATAAGGGAGTTTGTGTGAGAATGAGCATATATGTTACAAAGTGTGTATATATAAGAGAGAAAAGAAAGTTTGTGCATACCTCCTATTCCTGACTAATCCATGACAATCTGCGGGTGACTGGAATTTAAAGTTCCCAAGTATGAAGAGCAAGGGATTTTTTTTTATCCTTAGTTTTAATTATTAGGTGTTATTTGATGTGTCTGCTGTTTTGAAATATTTAATTGATTGGAAAATTAAAACAAAAAACAATGTAATATATTTTTAATCATTCAGGGCCGGATTTTAAAAGCCCTACGCGTGTAAATCCAGAGGATTTACACGCGTAGGGGGGGTTATGCGCGTCAGACCTATTTTATAAAGGCCCGGTGCCGGGTATAAAGCCCCGGGACATGTCTAAGTCCCAGAGCTTTACAAAAGGGGTGGTCCGAGGGCAGGGCGGGGCCACTGTGTCGGAGGATCGCGTGCCGGCAGGTTGAAATTTTGGGGGAGTTAGGTTAGGGGTTGGAAAGGCTAGGGGAAGGGATGGGAAGGTCAGCCTAGGGGGTAGGGAACGAGGGAAGCCCGCGGACGTTGGCGTGCACAGGGTGCACAATTGTGCACCCCCTTGCACGCACCGACCCCCTATTTTATAACATGCGTGCATCTGCGCGCGCATGTTAAAAATTTGGGCATACATTTGAAAATCTACCCCTCAATTTTCTATTCCTCAGCTGCTTTTAAATATTTATTCTTTTTGTGAGTATGGTTTTACTATTATGATTGATGGTTTATATGTCTGTTTAATGAGGAATGGTGATGTTTCTGTTTTTCCATCGTTGCACTGCAAACAGAGACTGTCTTGTGATGGTTTAAGTAGAAACATGCAGATAATTTTTATCTGCATGTTTCTACTTAAACTTTATTGTCTATGGTGAGGGGCTGTGTGTTCTGCATGTGTAGCTGAGGTGAGGTATTCTGCTAGTGTGTAGTTTCTTTGTAGGGATCTATAACAGCTTGACTTGTTCTGTTATCCTAATATCAGGTGTATTGATGTTTTAAGGCCTGCTGTAATAAAGTAGGTAGCAGTGCAGAGCCTGGGGACCTATAAAAGTAGCAGACTCTGTAGCACTTGGTCAATGGGAATGCACTGGAATGGTGGTAGTGGTAATGGTGGGTGGGGGGGGGGGGTAATGGAGAAGTGGAGGCAAGTTACAGTCACAAAAAGGGATGGGGTGAGCCAACAGGAAGTGCAGTGTGGGGAGACTTCTATAGGCTGATCTTTTCTCCTGAAAGATTCAACTGAATGCCTTTTGAAAATCCAAATACACCACATCTATCAGTTCACCTTTCTCCACATGTTTATTCACTCCTTCAAAAAAATGTAGGAGATTTGTGAGGCAAGACTTCCCTTGGGTAAATCCATGCTGGCTGTGTCCCATCAAACCATGTGTATCTACATTTTTTGTGATTTTATTCTTTCCATGATGGCCTTATTTTCCCTAAATGCCCCTATAACCCCTTGATCATCTAACAGTCCAACTGACTCCCTCACAGGCTTTCTGCTTCGGATATATTTTTAAAAGTTTTTATTGTGAGTTTTTGCCTCTACGGTCAATTTCTTTTCAAATTCTCTCTTAGCCTGTCTTATCAATGTCTTACATTTAATTTGCCAAAGCTTATGCTTTATCCTGTTTTTTTTCTGATGGATCCGTCTTCCAATTTTTGAATGAAGATTTTTTGACTACCTATTTAGGGGTAGATTTTTAAAAAAATACGCGCGCGTGTCCATGTGCGTGCGCTACCCAGTGCGTACACATGGATGCACAATTTTATAACATGCGCACGTCGGTGCATGCATGTTATAAAATTGCGGGCGGTGCGTGCAAGGGGGAGGGGCAGAGTTTAAGCAAAAATTGAGCGGCGATGCATCGTCGGGCTTCCCCAGTTCCCTCCTCGTCTGCTCCAATTAAGGAGCAGAAGGGGAGGGAACTTCCCTACCCCTACACTAACCTCCCTTCCCTTTCCCCTCTACTACCCACCCCCATCCCTTTCCTAGGTACCCTTTTTTTTTTTTTTTACCTTTTGTTCCTCCAAAGGAGCAGTAGCAAGTTGCATGCGCCGGCACAGTGGCAAATGGCCGCTGTACTGGCTGCTTCCAGCCCTGCCCCGCCCTCCAGCCCGCCCCTTCCTGCCCCTGGACCGCCCCTTTGCTGAGGACCAGCTCTTGTGCACGTAACAGGGGTTATGCGCATGGCTGGGCCCCTTTTAAAATGCGCGCAGCGTGCGCAAGGCCCGGCCACACTTGTAACCCCTGTTTTTACGCACGCGGGCCATTTAAAATCGGGCCGTAAGTTAATATCTGAGACAATGAAGAATAAAATGTGTGAAAAAAAGGCTTAGTGCACAGCAAAACTTGATTCATGCACAGAAAACATGGTTTATGATCACAAATCATATTTTCCTTGTATAAAATAAGATTATGCAAACAAAAATTGCTCTCTGCACGGTGCGAGGGCACTAATTTAAATGCATATTGTTCTGTACAAAACTCCTTGCTGCATCAGCAGTAAAGTGTGCACACAACTATGAGCTAAATGCACCTTGTTGCGGCGGCCCCATTGCTGTTTGATGTGAACTGCATTTTTTTTTAATTATGCATATTATATTTTTATTATGTATTTTATGATGTATTCTTATATTATGATATATTTTATTACGTATTGATTGTGCTTTATTTTGTGAATTGCTGTAAATTTCTTTGGGTTGTCCTTTGGTGGACTAGAAAGGCTGTATATAAGCCCAAAATAGAAATGTGTTCTCTGGAAAAGTAATATCATCAACCCAAAAGGAAGATGGGTTGCACATCTTGGAAGTTCTCCATGCTATTCATTCATTGCATCATGTATATGACAGCTTAAACAAGAATACAAGTGTGCCCGGAACAAATGCTGAAGATGAGCACATCATGATAAAATACCACACATCAAACTACATGATGCACCACCCGCTACTTTAGAATTGAATGAATCTGTGGAACTGGTGTCAACACACCTGTTGAGTGGTACATATCTGAAGCTGTCAGTCATTGCATATTTCCCTTATTATATTGCAAGACTGCAACATATTTGAGTTCAGCCTCAATGCCTGAGCCACTATGCCCCTTGTAGAAAGAAGTTGTATGCATTCAACCAAGCATATAATAGCATGAGTTACTAGGCAATAGCCCAAGTATATTCTAGTGGTGACTGTCTGTCTGAACCTGCATGCTAACAGGAGAGGGCTCCCTGTATCCCATGCCTGTGTAAGTAATGTACAGGCCCTAACTCTAAGTAAACCTGATAACCTTTCCTCATTGACTACGGGGTGATGGCACACATCAGCCAGCATACATAATTGTACCACTGTGGGTAGGAGTGTGGGGAAGCTGAACTGGCCTCTTAGCCTAAAATAGAAAATCACTTTGCAGTTGATTGCTGAATATAAGAAGGGCTAGAAAAGACTGAATACCATTAAGTACAATATGAGCACTTTAACAGAGTAAAAGTCTGAAAAACTGTCTTGAGTAAAAGTCAAGGTTATTGGGAAGTCCTTCCTGGCTACACAATCCACTTTCCAGGAAGCTCTGCATTGACACTAAACAAAAAGTTGGTTAATTTAATTTCTAAAAGAGGGTGTGCTGAATAGGTAACTCTGCAAAGATACCAGTTTTCCCTAAGATAGGAATGCCATACCACCTGCTCCTCTTCCTAACCCCTGCCCATCCTCCTGGCAGCAGCACTTCACAACATCTCCAATGGCATGCCAGGTCCTGTGAGCCACACAGATCTAAAGCACTAGCGGCACTTTCAATCGCTTTACGTCTATGGTGCGCAACAATAAACAGCACAACCAAGCACCGATTTACAACATGCATTCATTTTGGTGTCTTTCACTTTGTTGTTTTTTTTTTAAGTTGCTTTGCGCACTTTGGGGGCAATAATCAAATTGCCAATGCTGGTGCAAAGTCTGCAGATAGCTTTTTCGTGAGGTTTTTCATCAATAACTACCAATAAGCAAAAATATGTGGTTAACTTTTCTGTATTGCCCCTTGAAAAAAGTACCTGGAGAGATTTGTGCCTGCAGTTTCTGTGTATTTTATGTATATTTTATTTTAAGGAATATTGTAAACCAGTGTGAAGGTATACACCAACATCGGCATAGATAAATAAATAAATACACACGTAGCTTTGAAAATCCAAAACTACGCGTGTTGTTGTGTCCACTGACCTAACCCTACACAAGAAATGCTTCCGCCTTATGACGGTAACTTTCAAACTGGTGCATTGGCATGCACCCAGATACACGGCCATTTTATAGCATGCACACACGTTATAAAAGAGCTTGGCAAGGTGCACATGGCGCCCAATTTTAAGTGGGTGCACACTTAGGCGTGCAAATCCAAATTCTACCACGTAAATCAGGGCATTTTATAATGGGAGTGTGTCCATGCCATTGCCAGTTTCTCCAGTTCATTGACCAGTTCACCCAGTTAAAAGTTAGGTCCCCCAAACTCCTCTTCTTTGATAGCCGGTGCTCCCTCCAGTTACCCCAGACCCTTTAAAGCGGGCAGAAATGCTAATTTATTTTATTTTTTAAGTTATACCTCCTCCAGAGCAGAAGTAAAGTTATGCGGCAGTGGACCAGGCATGCCCTGGAGCATGTTGAGTATTTATCCATACATCTCTTGACCATGCCCTGAAACGCCCATGCCCTGCCCAGATTTTTGAAATCAAGTGAGATGTGCGTGCGGCAGGAGATATGTGAGCTTCTGGGTGGCTTTTAAAATTCAGTGGGTGCGCGCATCTCCCGATTTTGGCACATCCCGGGCTTTTAAAATTCACCTCTAATCTAGTAAAAGTACACAATGCATGTAATTTTATCTGTATTGAGAGTAATTAAAAAAAACATTTCCCTGAATAAAACACTGGTGCCGGCCCTTTGGGGGGCTCCAAAGAGCAGCCATGTGGTGTCACGAGCGGAGCCTATCCTCTTTGCAGCAAAGAGGAGCAAAGACTCATCGGGCTACGAGCAGCACGCACTGCTCGCGGCCCTGAGAAGCACACAGCAGTGCAAATGAGGCAGGAGTCAGGGCCAAGACCGGCGGGGGCGGCGTGGAGCGGGAAGACGCAACCGAGGCAGGTGTGCATGCAAGGCAGAAGTTGCCTAGGGTGCCTACTACCCTTGACCGGCCCTGTACTCTTTTACCCACAAAAATGACTTTAAAAATCATCATCTCTGTGTTGACAGTTCTGACAGGATCCCAAACTGGTAACTATCCTTGGGAGCTCTCTAGAGTACAGAAAAGATAGAGTCACTTTTTCAGGGTCTCCTTTCCTTCTATTCCTTGGGCCAGCCACAGTCATTGCAGAAAGAAACATCTAGCTGTAGGTTTTCTCCTTTAAGTCTCTTTTTTATGCTTTAAGCCCCTGCTAGCCTTTTCTTTACTTCGAATCCCTTAACAACACCCGCTCTCTCCTCCTCCTCCTAAGAGGGTTTCAGTTTTGCAAAGCAGTTCTTTTTTTTTTCTCTCCAGATACTGGGAAATATTGCCTGCAGAGATTCCCGTGTGTAACTGTAATATGTACTTATGAAGCCCCTGGAAAGGGAACATCATCTTGGACACAGACACAACTCTCAAGACTCAGATACAGAAAGCAAGGAGAAGGTGAGGGACAGGCAGATGCAGAAGGCTGGGAGAGGGAGGGAGGAAAGTGAATACAGAGAGCTGAGAGGGAACAAGAGACAGGCGAGATGGAGAAACAAGCTGGGGTAAGGCAAAATACTGGGATGAATCAGAGGAACTGGAAACATGAAGCAGCAATGGAGGGAAAGGAGACAAAGGAGAGGGATGATGAGAACACAATTGTTACTAATAAAACTCAAGGGTTTACAGGAGAGAGCAAGGACGTTGCCATGATATGAATCCCTCTGTCAGCTTCTAGCTGAATGGAGATTATCACTGCCTTCTCAGATCATTTTAAGTACAAACTGCACTAGACAGAGGCAGTTTTGTTTTTCTTTTAAATCTTGAACAATGTTTATAAAACCAAACTTTTTAAAGCACTATCAAATCCGAAGATCCCGGTTGCTCTATTAATTAGTAGTTGCTGTGAGTGATGTCTTTTGCCATGTTAGATAAACCATCTTAGTCCGGTTGGGGCACAGAGAATTCCCCTGCTTCTGCTGTCCTAACAGAATGCACAGTGCCTTTAGAGCTTTCATGCTCAGGAGTCCATACTTCAGAGAATAACCATTCCTCCTTCCCTGTGTTGAACGGCAGTTGGAGAATTTAGCAGTTTTCAATCCACTAATGTTCTCCCATGTTTAATTTGTGGAGAAACCTATTCCCCCTCCCCTTCTATTTCACAAGGTTGTCTACTTTATTGTGCAATAAATAAGAAAAAGCTGAAAATTCTTGCTAGTAATTTCAGTACAGAAGACCTTGAAGATGCGGAGCACATCAATGAATACTGTACTTGCAGGGACCTGCTCGTCAGGAGATGGTTACTGTGTGAACAGACTCCAAATTACTGTGCAGTTTCACTGCTAGGCAGAAAGCATGCCAGACGTGCCTACCTATGAATACTCCATCTAACACTAAGAGATGCTTGCTTGGAAGCTGCCACTAATTGCTGCGTCATTGATTTAGACTTACCTCTAAAGTCTACTGTAGGCTGCTGGCAACAGCTCTCCTGGATTGTTTCATATTCGAGTCTTAGGCATCTGTGTTGTTTACCATTTCACAGGCTAGTGTTTGCCCTACACATCATCCTTATGCAGGTTTCTTAATGGCAACATGTACACAAATGCAGCACTAACATTTATATTTACCAGCAATTTGCAGTAAGCACTAATGTAGATGACTATGTGTTCTGGGTCAGGCAGACATCCGAGTTTGCCATCTCAAACTACAAATGGTAATATGGAGACCCTTTTAGTGTCATCATTAGTGATTTGTGTCTGTTTAAACAACATGGACAATAGGGATGTGAATCGTTTTAGGACGATTAAAATTATCGTCCGATAATTTTAATATCGTCCTAAACCGTTATGGAACACAATACAATAGAGATTCTAACGATTTATTGTTATAAATCGTTAGAATCGTGAGCCGGCACACTAAAACCCCCTAAAACCCACCCCCGACCCTTTAAATTAAATCCCCCACCCTCCCGAACCCCCCCCAAATGACTTAAATAACCTGCGGGTCCAGCGGCGGTCCGGAACGGCAGCGGTCCGGAACGGGCTCCTGCTCCTGAATCTTGTTGTCTTCAGCCGGCGCCATTTTCCAAAATGGCGCCGAAAAATGGCGGCGGCCATAGACGAACACGATTGGACGGCAGGAGGTCCTTCCGGACCCCCGCTGGACTTTTGGCAAGTCTCGTGGGGGTCAGGAGGCCCCCCACAAGCTGGCCAAAAGTTCCTGGAGGTCCAGCGGGGGTCAGGGAGCGATTTCCCGCCGCGAATCGTTTTCGTACGGAAAATGGCGCCGGCAGGAGATCGACTGCAGGAGGTTGTTCAGCGAGGCGCCGGAACCCTCGCTGAACGACCTCCTGCAGTCGATCTCCTGCCAGCGCCATTTTCCGTACGAAAACGATTCGTGGCGGGAAATCGCTCCCTGACCCCCGCTGGACCTCCAGGAACTTTTGGCCAGCTTGTGGGGGGGCCTCCTGACCCCCACGAGACTTGCCAAAAGTCCAGCGGGGGTCCGGAAGGACCTCCTGCCATCCAATCGTGTTCGTCTATGGCCGCCGCCATTTTTCGGCGCCATTTTCCAAAATGGCGCCGGCTGAAGACAACAAGATTCAGGAGCAGGAGCCCGTTCTGGACCGCTGCCGTTCCGGACCGCCGCTGGACCCGCAGGTTATTTAAGTCATTTGGGGGGGGTTCGGGAGGGTGGGGGATTTAATTTAAAGGGTCGGGGGTGGGTTTTAGGGGGTTTTAATGTGCCGGTTTTGCGATTTTTCGATTTTTCGATTTTTCACGATTTTTCACGATATTTTACCCCCCCAAACGGCAACAATACGATTCCCTCCCCCTCCCAGCCGAAATCGATCGTTAAGACGATCGAGGACACGATTCACATCCCTAATGGACAAAGAGATGCGATTGCCTTCCTGGATCTTTCTGCCATTTTTGATACGGTCAAATACCAAATGTAGGTAAGCTGGCTCAGAGAACTAGAGATCCAGAGGATAGACTTGAAATGGTCCTCTTCGTTTTTAGCAGGGAGATCACAACAAATGTTTTTGGTCAATGTTTTCCTACACCTTGGGTATGAGTTGTGGTTTGCTGCAGGGCTCAGTCCTGTCTCTTCATCTTTTTAATATTTATTTGGTGCCATTTTGTGGGGTGATTAAGCTGACAGGACTGAGCTTTCAATATTATTCTGATGATCTTCAAGTTTATTTTCCTATAATTAACGCTGGTTTTGATGAAATTCCCAGGATAAATTTGGGACCACAATCAAGAGCTCAGTGGTTGTTGCCAAATGTAAAAATATTAGAAGCCCTTTGGCTATGAAATCTGGAACCACATGAGGATTTTCAGATTGCGATACAATAGCTATGTCTCAGATCCCAATTCAGAAGTCAGTTTGTAATTTAGATTTTAGATTGGATCAGGCATTATTGCTGGATGAACAAATTTTACTGCATTGTGCATGATCCATCAGATGCGTCCATATTTATCTATTGCTAATTTGACCCACGTGGTGTAAAAGCGTTAATAATTGCACAATTAGATTATTGTAATACATTCTATGCTTGTCTCCTGCAATTTGCTATTAAAAGATTACAGATGATCCAGAACACCTCAGCAAGGATTCTGGAAGGTTTAAAATTAAGAGATCATATCTCTTTCATTTTTAAAAGGTTACATGGGTTACCAGTTGGAAGCATGGTGCAAACTCAAGATTTTGATGATGATACATAAGTTGACTCAGGGTTTAGGGTCTAGGGATCTATTGTCTAGGTACCTTAAAGATAAGATTTTTTAATGTACCTTCAAGAAATCTGCATTCGTCTCAAGACAGGTTACTGGTGCATCCCTCCAGACAGTCTGCCTTATTGCAATGCATAAGAGGGTCGAGCCTTTTCAGAACTAGCTCCTGTGCTATGGGATAGCTTATTGCTGGCATTTCATATCTTAAATGAATATTCTGCTTTTCGCAAAGCTATGGAGACATGGCTATTCTGGTAGATATATGGCTGAAATTGGGATGGGGTTAGGAGTGTGGATGAGATTGTATTTTTAATTTCTGTGGAGGATTTAGTCTGAATTAGATGAGATTTTATGATTGTACAGTGAGTGAGTTGAGGTTACTGTTTTTGAGGGGATCTACATTCAGGGATTTTAATAACGTGTAGTTTTATTGTGTTGTGCAAATTGGTATGGGCATGTTTTGGATATAGTGATACAGAAGTGTAAATTATAAATAATCTCCTTCAGTTTAATGCATTCACTTCAAGATTTTTTAGAGACTGGGCAACATTTTGGGGAAGAGGAAGCCTATTTTGAAAGTACAGGCTCCATCTTAACCAGGGAGGAACCAAGCTGTTGGCGCTAACATTTAAAAAGGAGACAGTGGAGCTTTTAAACTATGTAAACTCTTGTGACTGGAGCATGAATGTTAATTAGGAGCTCACAATATACAGTATGATGGGGTTCAAAACCCACCAATTTAATCTCCTGGAGGTAAGGAGGGAGCACAGGGGTAATAGGAAGGGGAAATTGGGTAAAGATAAAATAATTGGATTATATTCTCTTACTTTCTTTAAAATTTTATTTTGTGAACAATTAAAATTGCTGGCAACAAAATATTATATGCAATTTTTATAACAAATTTAATTCAAATTTCTAACTTTCCTTTCCTCTTGTTCTAGAACCAGTTCTATCTTACCTACTATGAAATTTTATCAGATGAGTACAATATATTTTCTTAATTCAATTTGTTTGTAATGATACCATAAATTACCTTATCAGCTACTATGTATATATTAAAATAATTTTGATTCTTTGTGTGCTCTTTTCTTTTGCAGTATTCCTGCTATTATATGAGAATCCACTACTGGTAAGTATGTTCCTTTAATATGTGCTTCTTTTTTTTCCTTATGTTACATTTCCTTTTCTTTTTTTTTTTTGTCTCTTATAGGGTCATTCATCAAAAAGCGGTATGGTGATAATGCGTTAACGCCATATGCATGCGATAATAGTACAATTGCATGGCATGAATGCAAATTTTGGAAAGGGATGGGATTATGGAGGAGTTTGGGCAGGATTTATGAAAATGAGGGGCAATATCGCACCATGCGATAGCATAATGCATGCTATCGCACAGTTTTAACACTGGAAATAATTACGCCTTTTTTCCTGGTGTTAAGCTGTGTGACATGACCGAAACAGTCGTAAGGCAATTTGTGATACATTTTTCAAATTGTATTTCGTCCATTTCTGGGCTTGGGAGTGGAGAGGGAGAGGGAGAGGAGAGGAGTGGAGTAGAGAGTAGAGAGAGAGAGAGAGAGAGAGCCTCTGGGGAGGGGCAGCTAATAGCTCGAGGTGAGGTGGTGGTAGTGGTTTATGGTTTAGGGGCCAGTTTTTCATGCATAGTGAGACATACGAACAGCACAGTACACCTCGGTGAAGATTCGATGTCATTTAGAATGAGGAAAGTCTCACAAAGATGAAATTTTGTACAATGTTATCTTGCCCTAGCTTGACGGTACCCTGTTATAAAGTTCATCAAGCTAGGGCGAGATAGTAATACTTGACTACTATGAAGGCCTTATAGATAGACTTTCTCTCTTTCAACACATGGTGCGGTAACTCTAAAAATTACCCTAAACATGCCCCTTTTCCTTATCGCGGGTGTTAGGCTTGCAATATTACAGCATTTTGATGAATCTAGGGGTTAGTTAGTGTCTTTTGGGTTCTTTATTAATGAATTAATTAATTAATTAATTGAATTTATCTTGTACTGCTGTATGACTGTTGGAGTGAACACTTATTTATTTTTACCCCAGTACAGCTGCTTGATAATGCTGCTAGCTTTCAAAGCTCAGGTTTGCTGCAACTTTGTGGGGTGTTCCATCTGTGCGTCCTCCCCATCCTCTTTCCTTGCTTCCTCTCTTCTTCCTACTACTCTGTTCTTTAACCAAATCAAAAAAGGAAACTCTATCTGCTACTCTATGAATGTCATTCTTCCGATATTGTGTTCCCTGTAGTGTCTATCTGGAACTATAGTTGTACTCTCTCGCCTAACTATTTATTAAAACAATAGATAATTAATTTGCCCTACTTTGGCTTATCAGTGAACGAACATCTTAATTATAAGAAATTTTCTGACAGTTTTTGCACAATAGTTTGGGTTATAATAGCTTGATACTAATCTTTTGCTTTATTTATAGACAATTAATGCTCTTTTGATATAGTGACACCCTGTTGTCAAATACACCCTCAAGTTCTATTAGGGCTGAGGCTTGCTTTTATACATTCTCCCTTATTACTGTATTTAACAACTGATAAGTGGATTTCATTATTTGTGGGGCATCAATGAGTTTAGCCAAATATTGCTTATCAATCTCCCTTTGACAACAACACACCTGTCTCAGCTGATGATAAATGCCCGTGAATCAGCTTATACTTCACTGTAGCTAAACCTCCCTGTCCCTAACCTGGGATGTATACTTTAAATCAAGTTTCCTTAATTACAAGCACTCTCTCTCACTCTCATAGTCAATTAAGTGTATTGTAGGATGTTCTTTCAGTGATTGTTTACTTAGAGCAACTTCTGGCTGATCTGGGTACAGAGTAGCCAAGCTGGAGTCTGTTGTATGTCAATTCTCTGGATGTTCTATGAGAAATCTAAACTGAAACTTCAGTAAAGAATATTACTGTATTCTTGCTTGCTGACATCACTGAGGGACTACTTTTGATACACTTCCAAGTCAGTACATACATATTTGTCAGTCTCTGAGGTTTTAACCCTTTGGCGTATATAAACATTTCATAAGTATATTTTTAATACTTTTAATTTTTACAGTTATTGTCCTGTTGTCTGGTGAAGTGGTTCCCTTACTTCTCCTTTTGAGTGTCCTTCTCTGGGCTCTTCACGGTGAAGCCACATGGGTTGCTATAGCTGTAGCTTTGCCTTAAGCATTCCATGCTCTTGGAATTTTGAACAGCACTGCTTTGACCAGTTCAGCAATGGGGAAAATCCAGACTGGACTACATATAACCATTTGGAATAGAGTCATTTTTGCACAAAAAATTTCATTACATTTTTTTTCTCCAAGTCTATTAACTGCTTAATTTAGAGACGTTACATGACATTTTTGTTTCTTTAAGTTTTAATACATCTTAATTTTAGAGAAAACTATATCTCATCTCATAGACGTGCACCTTAAAGTTTCTGTACATTTTTTTTTAAAAGATCAAATTAAGATACCTCTCTCTCTTAATTATATGTCCCCAAAGCCTTACTTAAATTACACTGGTAAACACATTTCTGGGAACATTTTGTTTCCTCCACAACCTTCAGTGAAACAAGTAGATTTTAACAAGCTGAACACAAATATGCATTCATTATGTCTGTATCACGTACTGTTTGCCAGAAAAGTGCGATAATCATTAAGCATTGTTACATGTCTGTAGCAGCATAAGCTATAATGGCAATGTTGGCACCAGAAAACAAAACTAAAAATGTTTTGCCGCAGATTTTCATTTGTAATCACTGTCCGATGCTTCGCGGATGAGAGTCCAACAATAGTCACCCAGCATGGAGGGGTTCCACTTGCCTTAATACCGTTTCTCCATTTTGACAATGTCTTGATGAAACCTTTCACCATGTTCATCACTCACAGTGCCAAGGTTCTCTGGGAAGAAGTCCAAGTGGGAATGAAGAAAATGTATCTTCAATGACATGTTGCACTTCATCAATTTGTATGCTTGAAGCAGATTTTCAACCTGTTCGACATAGTCTGCTGTGTTATAGTTGCCTAGAAAGTTACAAACGACATTCTTGAAGGCTCTCCATGCAACACGTTCTATACCTTGCAGAAGACCATCAAAGTGGCTGTCCCTCATCACAGCTTGGATTTGTGGGCCAACGAAAACACCTTCTTTTAACTTGGCGTCACTTATGGGTGGAAACAGTTGCCTCAAATAATCAAAGGCTTTACTTTGCCTGTTCAGTGCCCCAATGAAGTTTTTTCATCAGCCCAAGTTTGATGTGCCATGGTGGAAGAAATATCTACTTGGATCCACTAATGGGTCGTGCGCAACATTCTTCTGCCCTGGAACCAACTTCTTGCGGAGAGGCCAGACTTTTCTGATGAAATGCGAATCTCTTGCTCGACTAACCCACTCACAAAGGAAGCAACAATACTTGATGTAACCAAGCTGCAGACCCAGTAGAATTGTAACTACCTTGAGATCACCACACAAATTCCAGTTGTACCTCGAGTGCTCAATGTGGTTCAGCAGTAGCTGCATGTTCTCATACGTTTCTTTCATATGAAAGACATGTCTGACAGGTATTGATGGATAGATATTGCCGTTGGGCAGCAAAACAGCCTTCAAACTTAAGATTGATGAATCAATAAACAGTCGCCATTCTGTTGGGTCGTGGTCACATCCTAGAGCACAAAACAATTCATTGATGTCACAGCAAAAAGTCAGACTGTCTACTTGGTTTAAACATTTTGTCAAATCTTCATGACGACTGCAAAATACTGAAATTTTCATATCAGATGACAAAAGATTCCATCCTTGCAGCTTTGACCCAAGCAGCTCTGCCTGACTCTTTGATAAAGCCAAATCTCTGACCAGATCGTTCAGCTCTGACTGAGATATTAAATGAGGATCGCTGGATGTTGATGGCACAAAGTCAGGATCAGCCGCAGCTTCCATCTGCGACGGCTCGCCATCATCGCCAACCTCCTCATTTTCATCATCAAGTGTCCACACCTCTGGCAGTTTTGGAACAGGAAGACTGTCATTATGTGGCACTGGTTTCATTGCCGATGCAAGGTTAGGGTACTCAATAAACTTTCTGTTCTTTGATGAGTATCCTGACACATTCGTCATGCAGAAGTAACAGTCAGTTATATGATCTTTCTGTTCCCTCCATATCATCGGGATGGCAAACGGCATGGATGGTCGCATGCCTTTCAGCCAAGCTCGCAGACTGACACAAGATGCACAACATATATGAGGAATCCATGCTCTGTCCTGGTCGCCAATTTTGCACCTGAAGTATAACTTGTATGCCTTCTAAATGAGTGCAGTCATACTCCTTTTCTGTGCTTTCAGAGTAAACTCACCACATATATATCAAAAAGTGTCACGGCTATTACGGCATTGGCGTGACATTTCATAAAGTATATGAAATTAAATCCACAAGCTTTAAACTCAACAGTTTTAGCGATACGACTTGCTCATTCACACAGAAGTTGTATAGGAGACTACTCATTGCTGCTGCTTATATAAGACTGCATCATCATGGAAACAAGTTGGAATCTTATAGCCAAGCTGGGGCTTGCTCAAATAAGTTCTGGCATGATCAGGCAGAGTTTCTTGGTGATTTTAAAATTAAGTTAGCCTCTGTTACATGATCTGTTGCTTATGGCTGTCAAAAATACGACATGAATTTTAAAAATCATAACAACTACTGTCCAGCAAGAAAATATATGTACGCGAGATTATGTTTTAAAATGTCACAATTATTGTCACACAAAATTGGCTGTTTCTCAAAAACCTTACGTGATGTACACATTTTGAAGTAATATCTGTGATCAGCATCAAAAAATCTATTTGGAACACCAAAAAGCCTGAAGGAAACACAAACTTTGTTTACCAGTGTTATTTTAATCATGATCTATTTTAATGACCTTATATGGATATTCATATCATTACTATTTTAAGTTATTTTTAACGCTCATAACTCAATTTTGGAACCAGGGTAGACCTTCTCAGCATCCTCTCTGGTGTGTTTAGGGCTTCTTTTTATGTAATTTGGTGAATGTTGAACTATTTTTTTATTCAAATTATGATTGGGGTTGCCAGGGTTCTCAAAGGGCTTCCAAAACTTGTGTGGCCCTTTATTTGATGCCATAGTCCTGGAAGTGACGTTTCACTGATGTCCCTGCCATTCTGGGCCTGCACCCGTCCACCGTAAGAGCAGGCCTGCCTTTCTGAGAGTGCTAAGAGCCTTGCTGGGACCGTGGGCAGAAGTGAATGTACTCCTGCGGCTTGGCTGCAAGCACAGCACTGCCTCAGGTGTCTTCTATCACAGGAGGACTCAAAACAGCTCTCCCCAGCCAGCATTATCAGTCTGTCTCCCTTATCTCTGCAGCCATTCCTCCCTCTGTCAGGTAATTATTGTTTTCTTAGGCTCCTATCTAGTTCCCCCCCCCCCCCCCCCCCTTACAACCACATCGTGGTCACTCAAGAGTGCACAGTTCAGAGTGAGGCTACTTCAAAGGATACTGGCATAACAGAGAAATTAGAATATCCCAATAGAGCAGCCTTTCCCAACCTTCTCTTGGAGGAACACCTAAATCAGTTGGGTTTTCAGGATATCCATAATAAATAGGCACAAGGGTGGAGGAATAGCGTAGTGGTTAGAGCAGTAGACTGTGACCAAGGGAAGCCAACGTTCAAATCTGGCTGTTGCTCCTTGTAACCTTGGGCAAGTCACTTCACCCTCTGTTGCCCCAGGTACAATCTAAGCATTACTAAGCATTTTTCCCATAGACACAGAAAGGGAGAAAAGCCTTAGTAAATCAAGCCCTTATATTGTGAGCCTTTTGGAGATAGGGAAATACTTGCGGTACCTGAATGTAATCTTCTCTGAAGTGCCTGAAAAGCAGAATATAAATCAAATAAATAATTTGAACAATCTGTTGATATTTAAGCACAATCTTTGCAGCTACCTTGCACTTGAAAACTGGGTTGTTTTGTGCGCCCTTAAAAACAGACACATAACTGCAACTGAAAATCTATCTGAAGTTGTTCATCTGGTGTGTGACCTGTGGTCTGTGCACACAACTAAAACCCCTTTAGGTACCCTCAGTGGTTTACTTCAATAAGGATGAGCAGAAAAGGGAGACAGGAAAAAAGGCGCCGCGAAAAAAAAACGCGTTTTAAAAAGGGCGACATGTCACCTTTTTGATCGTCGCCCTCCGCCCACCCCCTCTCCGTTAAAGTACCTTCGCGGGGGTGGGGGGGGATTCCCTCCCTCACCCCCCACACTCGGCGATCCAGGAGGGCATCTGGGTCTGGCACGTCAGCCCCCGCCCGGCACGCGCCCTCTCTAACTGAGGAAAGGGGGGCGGGCTTTCTGTCCAGGTTTTTCCGGGAACAGCGGCGAGCAGTGATGGGCGCACCCTTATCAATCCTCGCCTCTATTAAGGCGAGTCTTTTTGTGGCGCGCCCTTTATAAATGGCGCCCTTTTTGCCCGTGGCCCTTTACTGCTCGCCCTTATTGGAGGAAACCTCCTCAGTTACTGCACAGTGGTAATGAGAATGGAGGCTTGGGATCTGTGCTGTCATTGGACAACAGGAAACTCTCTGTATCCCGACATCATCAGCAAGGAGCCACATCCTGAGGTTTTCTCTGCGCCATATCAGACTGTTCAAACATTCAAATGTTTTTTAAACAGGATTTTCTGTGCATTCCTTTGCTGGGGTTAAGAATGTTACTGTAAATGCACCCAGTAATCATTTACCATAAGAAGCTGTGATTCTGGTAACAGTGTCAATCAAAAACAAAACAAAAAACAAAACATGTTTTTCTAACATGTTTGAAATGGATTCTAGTAGCACTACGTCAGCTGGAAATGGGCTGCAGATGTCATGGCAGTAATGCAGCTCATAGAGGGAACTGCAGTGAAGTTACAGTAGAAATTGTATACCTATAGAAACATCTAGTGGTCTATGTACTAAACTACATAAAATTGGCACTCTTCCCCTAATCAATCACCAAGTCCCTGTTTCTCCCCATTTCTCAAGTCCCTCCCCCTACCTCTTCCAAGTCTCTGTTCTTTCTCTCCTTCTATCCTCTGGGGCTTCAGAGCTTGGCCTGTTCCTGCTTCTGCTTCCAGCGCCTGTCTCTTCCCTCTCACCTCACTCCTCCAGGTCCCAATGCCAGGGGTGCAGCAATTTTAATCCAGACTCTACTCCTGCCACCTGCCCTTCTCCTCTTCTTCTAGCACAGAGGTCAACTGTGTGTGTGGTGCTCTGTAACTATAAAGCATCATCCGGATCAAACAGCTGACCTGTAACCCACAGAGAGTGCAGGAGGAAGAAAAGCACGAGCAGCAGGAGTGCAGAGGTGAGGAAGTAAGCATTAGGAGCAGAAGGAGTGACTGGGCTGGAAGTACTGGAGTGCCAGGCCCAGGGAAGAGAGGTAGGAGGTGAGAGACAGAGAGAGGAGCTGAGAGGCAGGAGCAGGAATAAACATAAAGCTGAAGGGATGGCCTGTGTACATTTGGGGCAATATAAAATACAGTCATCACACAGGCCCTATTATGCCCCTGCCTAACTCATAATAAAAACTTTTTAAAATATATCCGAAGCAGGAAACTTGCAGGAGTCAGTTGGACCATTGGATGATCAAGGGTTAAAGGGGCTTTTAGGGATGATGTTTAATAGGGAGAATGTTAGGGATATGCCAGTTCCGGAGATGGTTTTCAAGGGAGTTGATTTGGATAAACTAAACCAAATCACGGTGAACCTGGAAGATGTAGTAGGCCAGATTGACAAACTAAAGCAGAGATGGCGAACTCCATTCCTTGAGTGCTAGAAACAGGCCAGGTTTCAGGATTTCTACAATGAATATGCATGAGAAAAATTTGCATACACTGTCTCCACTGTATGCAAATCTATCTCATGCATATTCATTGTGGATATCCTGCCAACCTGGCCTGTTAGTAGCACTCGAGGACTGGAGTTCGCCATCCCTGAACTAAAGAGCAGAAAATCACCTGGACCAGATGGTATACACCCAAGGTTCTGAAAGAACTAAAAAATGAAATGTCAGATCTATTAGTAAAAATCTGTAACATATCATTAAAATCGTCCATTGTACCTGAAGATGGAGGGTGTCTAATATAACCCCAATATTTCAAAATAGCTCAAGGGGTGATCCAGGAAGCTATAGACCAGTGAGCCTAACTTCAGTGCCGAGAAAAATAGTGGAAACTTTTCTAAAGAACAAAATCACAGAATATATAGAAAGACAAAGTTCCTCATGAGAGGCTTCTAGGAAAAGTAAAAAGTCATGGGATTGGTGGCGATGTCCTTTCGTGGATTGCAAACTGGCTAAAAGACAGGAAACAGAGAGTAGGATTAAATGGACAATTTTCTCAGTGGAAGGGAGTGGACAGTGGAGTGCCTCAGGGATCTGTATTGGGACCCTTACTTTTCATTATATTTATAAATGATCTGGAAAGAAATACGAGTGAGATAATCAAATTTGCAGATGACACAAAATTGTTCAGAGTAGTTAAATCACAAGCAGATTGTGATAAATTGCAGGAAGACCTTGTGAGACTGGAAAATTGGGCATCCAAATGGCAGATGAAATTTAATGTGGATAAGTGTAAGGTGATGCATATAGGGAAAAAATAACCCATGCTATAATTACACAATGTTGGGTTCAATGTTGGGTTCCATACTAGGTGCTACAACCCAAGAAAGAGATCTAGGTGTCATAGTGGATAACACATTGAAATCGTCGGTTCAGTGTGCTGCGGCAGTCAAAAAAGCAAACAGAATGTTGGGAATTATTAGAAAGGGAATGGTGAATAAAACGGAAAATGTCATAATGCCTCTGTATCGCTCCATGGTGAGACCGCACCTTGAATACTGTGTATAATTCTGGTCGCCGCATCTCAAAAAAGATATAATTGCGATGGAGAAGATACAGAGAAGGGCTACCAAAATGATAAGGGGAATGGAACAGCTCCCCTATGAGGAAAGACTAAAGAGGTTAGGACTTTTCAGCTTGGAGAAGAGACGACTGAGGGAGGATATGATAGAGATGTTTAAAATCATGAGAGGTCTAGAACGGGTAGATGTGAATCGGTTATTTACTCTTTCAGATAGTAGAAAGACTAGGGGGCACTCCATGAAGTTAGCATGGGGCACATTTAAAACTAATCGGAGAAAGTTCTTTTTTACTCAACGCACAATTAAACTCTGGAATTTGTTGCCAGAGGATGTGGTTAGTGCAATTAGTATAGCTGTGTTTAAAAAAGGATTGGATAAGTTCTTGGAGGAGAAGTCCATTACCTGCTATTAAGTTCACTTAGAGAATAGCCACTGCCATTAGCAATGGTAACATGGAATAGACTTAGTTTTTGGGTACTTGCCAGGTTCTTATGGCCTGGATAGGCCACTGTTGGAAACAGGATGCTGGGCTTGATGGACCCTTGGTCTGACCCAGTATGGCATTTTCTTATGTTCTTATATGGTTTAATGGAACACAACAGCAGGGATGTACCTAAGGGAAGTTTTGCCTCATAAATCTGCTACATTTTTTGAAGGGGTTAATAGACTTGTGGATAAAGGTGAACCAGTAGACATACAAGTACATTTTCAAAGGATTTATGCGCGTGGCTGGGCCTTGTGCACGCTGTGCACATGGCCCAGCCACGAGTGTAAACCCTGGTACACGCCGAAGTGCCAGGCATCTCAGAAGGGTTGGGCCAGGGGTGTTGTCTGGGTGGAGAGGGGCGAGGTGCAGGCCGGAACAGCGCCAATAGCCACTGTTCTGGGGAAGCGCACCCTGGCAGAGTCTACTCCTTTGGAGCAGCAAGGTAAAAACAACAAAAATTATTATAGCTAGGAAAGGGTTAGGGATCCGGAAGCTCTACTCGCATAGTTGAGCATTGTCTTTTAAAATTCCCCCCCCCCTCCCGCACATGCGCGCGGGGATGTTAAAAATCCACCACTCATGTGTGAACGGATATCGTATTGTATAACATGCGTGCACATTTTTAAAAAAAAATCTACCCCATAGTGTATTTGGATTTTCAGAAGGTGCTTGACAAAGTTCCTCATGAGAGGCTTCTAAGAAAACTAAAAGTCATGGGATAGGAGGCGATGTTCTTTTGTGGATTACAAACTGGTTAAAAGACAGGAAACAGAGAGTAGGATTAAATGGGCAGTTTTCTCAGTGGAAAAAGGTAAACAGTGGAGTGCCTCAGGGATCTCTACTTGGACCATTGCTGTTCAAAATATTTTTAGATGATCTGGAAAGGAGTATGACAGATGAGTTGATCAAATCTGCAGATGACACAAAAATATTCAGAGTTGTTAAATCACATGCGTACTGTGATAAATTGTAGAAGGACCTTGGAAGACTGGAAAATTGGGCATCCAAATGCCAGATGAAATTTAATGTGGACAAGTGCAAGGTGATGCATATAGGGAAAAATAACCCATGCTATAGTTACACAATGTTAGGTTCCATATTAGGAGTTACCAACCAGCAAAGAGATCTAGGCATCATAGTGGATAATACATTGAAATCATCAGCTCAGTGTGCTGCGGCAGTCAAACAAGCAAACTGTTGCAGTGGCTGGCTGCTGTGTTCCGTGGCCAGCTCTACTCACCCCCTGCTGAGGCCATTTACCTCGCCCCGCGGACGCTGTCCAAGGAAGCCGTCGTTGCCTCCCTCTTCTGCAGCAACCCGACACAGATGCTGGTGCGCCTTCCCCCACGGGGTTCCTTAGGCATGCACACGTGGCTCACCCCAACCTTCAAAGAGGCCGCAGCAGGAAACTCACCTGCGGCCCCATCTGATGACATCAGCGGGAAGGCCTATATAAGGGCAGCTCTGCCCTCCCAGAATGACCTCAGCAACGGCTCAGCTCCATGTGGGTAGTGTGTTGCTCCAAGCTCCCGCTTCAGTTCCTGATCCAGCCCCTGCTCCAGCTCCCCAGACTACTCTCCTGGCCTTGACCCTGGTATGTCTCTTGGATTCCTCTGCTCGCTGCCTGCCCTACTTTAGCTAGTTTCCTGGATTCCTCTGCTCGCTGCCTGCCTTGACCTCGGCTTGTCTCCTGGACATGTCTGCTCGCTGCCTGCCCTGATTCTGGCCCATCTGACTTTGCCTTCGTCCAACGTAAACCTGGAATCTTCATACGGAGACCCGCACCAAAATCCAGCCGGCCCCGGCACCCAAGGGCTCAACCTGCAGGGAATGAGAGCTGGTAGTGGTGAAGGTCTAGCATCACCCCGGGCCACCTGCCAACAGCGGGGACTTACAGTGGAGTTCGCCCCCTGTAGGTAGTGTCAACCCCACCTTGGCCCAAGGGTCCACATCGCAACACAAACAGAATGTTAAGAACTATTAGGAAGGGAATGGTGAAGAAATGGAGAGTGTCATAATGCCTCTGTATTGCTGCATGGTGAGGCCGCACTTGAGCACTGTGTGCAATTCTGGTCACCACATCTGAAAAAAAATATAGTTGCAACGGAGAAGGTACAGAGAAGGGCGACAAAAATGATAAATGGGATGGAACAGCTCCCCTATGAGAAAAGACTAAAGAGGTTAGGGCTCTTCAGTTTGGAGAAGAGACATCTGAGGGGGGGAATGATAGAGGACTAGAATGGGTAAATATGAACCAGTTATTTACTCTTTTAGATAATAGGAGGACTAGGGGGGCACTCCATGAAGTTAGCAAGTAGCTCATTTAAAATAAATCAGAGAAGTTATTTTTCACTCAATGCACAATAAAGCTCTGTAATTCATTGCTGGAGGATGTGGTTAGGATAGTTAGTGTAGCTGGGTTTAAAAAAGGTTTGGATAAGTCCCTGGAGAAGTCCATAAACTGCTATTAATCAAGTTGACTTAAGGAATATCCACTGCTTTTCATTGCATTGGTAGAATGGGATCTATTTAATTTTTGGGTAATTGCCAGATACTTGTAACCTGGATTTGCCACTGTTGGAAACAGGATGCTGGGCTTCATGGACCCTCGGTCTGACTCAGTATGCCAACTTCTTATATTCTTATGTTCTTAAAATGTTCAGAGATGAGGTAGAGTTACCAGATGGTTCTTGGTCATCAGAGAAAGGCTGAGGCTGCCCTGGTTTTGCCCCTTTGTGTCTTTCAATTCATAATTCCAGTTTCCCTATGAAAAGCAAGACTACCTTAGATGCCATGGGACTCCCTCAACCTGTCCTTGATGTCACAGAATCATCTGCTAACAGTATGGGGGTAATATTGTAAATTATACATAAACTAGTCAGCATGCATGTGCATAATTTACACCAATTTTCAAAGAAAATGTGCATAAGGCCACTTTGAAAATTATCCAGGTAAAACAAGAGGCACATACTCTAATTACACCTGCTATTTGGTGTGTGCAGTTTTGGAGAGAGAATTTACATGCATAATTTTTTTAATCAAAAAGTATGCATGTAAATCCAAGCCCCACCCAGATCACTCCCTGGAATGCCTCTCCCCCATGTGGGTAAAATTCTGCACACACAGGGCTGGATTTTCCAAATGTTACACACATAAATCCAGAGGATTTACACACCTATGCGCGCCGGGCCTATTTTAAAAATGCCCGGCGACGCACGTAAAGCCCCGGGACGCATGTAAGTCCCGGGGCTTGCAAAAATGTGTGGTCTAGGAGCAGGGAGGGGGCGGGGTGGTCCGGGGCGGGGGTGTGGCCAGAGGCCTCCGGCACAGCAGCTATTTGCCGCTGTGTCGGGGATCGTGCGCCAGCAGTCGACCGGCGCACAGAACTTACTTCAGCTCCAGGGCTGAAGTAAGTTTGGAAAGAAAAGCAAAAAAAAAGAAAAAGGTAGCTCCAGGGCTGAAGTAAGTTTGGAAAGAAAAGCAAAAAAAAAGAAAAAGGTAGGGTGGAAAGGGCGGGGAAGGTAGGGGAAGGGAAGGTGGGGTGGGGGGTAGGGAAGTTCCCTTCGAGGCCGCTCCGATTTCGGAGTGGCCTGGGAGGGAGCGGGGGAAGGCAGCGCCCGCACGTACTTCTGAAAATCTACCCCACAGAGTCTAACTTTCAAACCTATCTGCAAAACAGCATTTGCACACATAAATGGATGCACAGAGATTAATGTTAGCATTTTCTAAATTGTACAGTGGGAGCTCACAGATTTATAAAATATCATCTGAGTGTATGCGAGTAAATGTCCAATGCAAGAAAATACATACTTTCTCCATCCATTTTATAATGGATATTTTGTGTGTGAAATAATTTTGACTTTTGCAAATACCAGAATTAAACACAGAAGAAGGTATTTTATAAAGTACATAGAATCTCCAGTTCATCTATACCTCCATCAGTTCACCAAGACCCTCTAGCACTTCAGCCTGAATCCCCACCTGTTCTCCCAAACCTCCCACCCAAAAATGCAGACAATAGGCAAATCTGATTTTACTTGCATGAAAGGGATGTGTATAGTCAAAATTTTTGTCTTCATTTTATTTGCTTTTTGTGGACTTTGTTTTGTTTTTTTGGTTTCGTGGATTTTAATTGTAATTTTTCTTTCGTCTTTATTCATTTTTGGCATATAATGCACGATATTTGCAAATAGCGTGCACTATTTTCCAAAAACAAATAAAAACAAACATTTTTGGTTTTCCTCTCTCAATTTCACTTTGAAATAAACCAAAAATGTGCTCATTTGACCCATTTTATCCATTCATTTCAAATGAATGCTCATCCCAGTTGTGCAAGTTAGTTAGTAGATGTAAACATGTACCAACAAGTTTGGTAATGCATATGTGTATATTTCTTACATAATAGCATCTACCGTGCATACAGCCAAACTCTGTCATGGAACGCCCAAGACTGCCCGATTTTTCCCCCCAATAAAATGTATGCATGAAACCACAAAAACGCACACACTTTCAAAGTTTATAAAAGAGCATATATGCACACGCACAAGCTGAGCCCATTCGAAAATTCACTCTACAGTGTATCTGCATGTAATTTTACATGGGGTATCAGTCACAATTTTCTAAAGGATCATTTCTGCCGATAAAGCACTACTTTACCAACAGATGTCCCTCTGAAAATTCCCTAAGTGGTCTTCTTTGTTTTACATGTCAGTTCCGGCCTTACTAGTGGTCAATAGGAGGCAAGTTTACACAAATATATCTTTCTGTAAAGTGCTCTCATTGGGCCGGATTTTCAAAATGTTACGCGCGCCGGGCCTATTTTAAAAAGGCCCAGCGACGCACGTAAAGCCCCGGGACGTGTCTAAGTCCCGGGGCTTTCAAAAAGGGGCAGGGAGGGGTGGGGCGGTCTGGGGGCGGGGTCAGAGGCTCCCGGCACAGCGGCCGGCAGGGCGGGGTCAGAGGCTCTTGGCAGTTGGCCGGCAGGCGCAACAGGGTAGGAGAATTTTTTGGGGGGGGTTTAGCTTAGGGCTGGGGAATTAGGGGAAGGAAAAGGAAGGTGGGGTGGGGGTAGGGAAGTTCCTTCCGAGGCCACTCTGATTTCGGAGCGGCTGGGAGGGATTGGGGATGGCAGTGCGGCTCGGCGCATGCAAGCTGCACAATTGTGCATCCCCTTGCGTGTGCCGACCCCTGATTTTATAACTTGCGTGTGCCTGCGTGCGCAGCTTTTAAAATCAGGTGTACATGTGTGCACGCTGGGTAGCACGCGCACATATATGCCCACGTGCTGTTTTGAAAATCTACCCCATTGTATCATTGAGATAGGTTTGCCAACTTTCAACTGTGAAAATTCCAAACACTTGAACACACGGATTAATATTTTCACCTTTGTCCTTCTTTTAAAGAAAAATGTGCACAAAGTGAGGTACAACCAAATGATACAAAATATAAAAATACTAATAGCATTCCATTAGAAGAGTCAGGAAAGCTACAATTAACAACTGCCATCTCCATCATTAGGAAAACATGCATTTGATCTGAAGAAGAATCACAAATACTTGTCATTTTCAGGTTGCTCAAACTTTCTAATAACTCATTAAACGGGAGTGGTGCTGAGTGATTGGAGAAGAGTGGTGGTGGTCCCGCGTCACAAGAGTGGGAGCAGAGAGGAGGCTGGAAACTACAGGCCAGTTAGCCTCACCTTGGTGGTGGGAAAATTAATGGAGACTCTGCTGAAAAAAAGGATAATGAACTATTTACAATCCAGTGGGTTGCTCGATCAGAGGCAGCATGGATTCAACAGGGGAAGGTCCTGTCAGACGAATCTGATTGATTTTTTTTGATTGGTGATTAGAGAATTGGATCACGGAAGTGCGCTCAATGTGATTTACTTGGATTTTAGTAAAGCTCTTGATCCGGTCCTACACAGAAGACTCATGAATAAAATGAGAAGCTTGGGAGTGAGTGCCAAGAGGTTGGCATGGATTAAAAACTGATTGATGGATAGAAGCCAGCGTGTGATGGTAAATGGAACCTGCTCTGAAGAGAAAAATGGTGTTAAGTGGAGTGTCACAGGGATCGGTGTTAGGACAGTTCTATTCAATATCTTTGTGAGTGACATTGTGGAAGGGAAAGAAGGTAAAGTTTGTCTATTTGCGGATGATACTAAGATCTACAACAGAATGGACATGCTGGAAGGAGTAGAGATGTGATTTAAGGAAGATTGAACAATGGTCGAAGATATGGCAGCTGGAATTCAATGCCAAGAAGTGCAGAGTCATGCATCTGGGGTGTGGGATCCAAAACAGCTGTATGTGATGGAGGGTGAAGGGCTCTTGTGCACAGAACAAGAGAGGGACCTTGGAATGATAGTGTCTAGTGATCTGAAGATGGCGAAACAATGTGACAAAGTGATAGCAAAAGCCAGAAGAATGATGGGCTGCATTGAGAGAGGAATAACCAGTAAGAAAAAGAAGGTGATAATCCCCTTGTACAGGTCCTTGGTGAGGCTTCATGTGGAGTACTGTGTTCAGTTTTGGAGACCATATCTCAAAAGGGACAGACACAGGATGGAAGCGGTCCAGAGAAGGGTGACCAAAATGGTGGGGGGTCTCCATCAAATGATTTATGAGGAGAGGTTGTAGGACCTAAATATGTATACTCTGGAGGAGAGGTGGTGCAGGGGAGATATGATACAGACCTTCAGATACCGGAAAGGTTTTAATGATGCACAATCAATGACAAATCTTCCATTGGAAAGAAATCAGTAGAAGAAGGGCTCACAGAAAGAAACTCTAGGGAATCAATGTCAGGAAATATTCTTCAAAGAGAGGATGGTGGATGCCTGGAATGCCCTTCCGGAGGAGGTGGTGAAGACAAAAACAGTAAAAGATTTCAAAGGGGCATGGGATATACACTGTGGCTCCCTTAAGGTTAGAGGATGAGAATGAAGAAAAGAGTACATGGGGATAACTTGCTGGTGTGGCAGTTACTACCCTTAACAAATAAGCCTTTATGCTGTTGATGCAACTCCATCATTGCTCTCTGCTTCAACAGCAGGGGAAAAAGAAGATAAATGGAATTGGATTCAGACAGCAACCAACAAGGACATTGAATTGTACAGTTTGGGAAAAGAAATAAACATGGGGGTAACTTGATGATGTGGCATTTACTACCTTTAGCCAATAAGCCTGATATTTTTCATGCAACTTCAACATTGCTCTCTGCTTCAATGGCAAGAGGTAATGGGGAATTGGACTCAAACAGCAACCAACAAGGGCCCTGATTTTGACGGTCTGGGAAACTGATAATTATAAAGGTGACTTGAATGGCACAGTAGTTACTACCATAAGCTTGCTGGATGGACTGTTTGGTCCTTTTCTGCCATCATTTCTATGTATGTTTTTATGTATATATTTTGCCTCATTACTGTTGCCTATCCCTTGAGCCAGTGATTGGTCTCATAGAAAGATACAGATGATGGCAGATAAAGCCCAAACTGGTCCATCCAGTCTACCCAGTTGAGATTACTCTGCTTTGAGTAGATGAAGCAGAACTGAGGCTAGGTCATTTGGCACCTATGGCCAAGTGAAAAAGCACGCTTTCACCATGAACACAACATACAACACCACAAGGCGGGAGTCTGTGTTAAATGTAGGGGGGTTAATTTCTGTTTTTAATTTTGACCCAGTAGTATCCTCCTGCTCCTTTGAGTTTCCAGTTCAATTGGACCCAGTATGGGGATCCTGACACCATGAGCCTTATGTAGTTATAAAAATGTATAGCCCGATTTGTCTACAATTCTAGGTAGAATACAAAATCACATACAGATTACAACTCTTATCTATTAAAAGATTCCCAAACAAGACAAACAAAAATATTTATATATCCATGCTTCAAATATTATTCACCATATTTAAATTAGGTTTCTAATGTTGGAATGAGCATGGAAAATAATTTTATCTGTATCTTATGGATAGATCAGAAGATTCAATATCAGACATCCAATGTACATAATATAAGAGGCTTGGAAACTGGCCACAAAGATTCTCTTTGATAGTCTGGGGGCCAGCCAGAACCAAGGGTCCTTGCACACCCATAGACTTTGCACCTGCTGTCATAAAGCACATGCAGGAATTTCAAAATTAAATCCCAGCATATTGCTTGCTGGTTCCACCCTCCCCCTTAAAGCCTTGTGCTCCACTCCAGTCACACTATCCCCATTCATTTAGAATACATGAAAAAGAATATTCACAGTATAGTCTTCTGAGGCAAAAATAGCACTTACAACATGAATATTATATTTACATTCTCTGTTGTGGTTCCAAACCTGCAAAAAAGACTCTTGGAACCCATATAGTATTAAGCATATCATGGGTATGGGCTTGGCCCTGAGAATGCTATGAGTAAACTGAATTACAATTACAATATAGTAAACCTATGATACCAAAACAGCACTAACTGCCAGCACTCAAAAAGTAACAACCCTACCTGTGAAAACCCAACACTGCAAAATATTACACCAGGTCCTAGAACACCAATACACCTATTAGGAAAACAGAACAAGCCAATTTACTACAGATCCCAACACAGAAACAACAAGCTAGAAGAATCCCTTACCTCGGTCATACATTCAGAACACAAAGTCTCTCAAATACAGAATAAAGAGACCATAAAATATAAATAGAAACATGAAGACAAAAACTGAAATGAAAACCACAACAAGCCAGACTCTGTAAGTAGTGCTAGAAATGGAAAAACAGAAAAATCACTATTCATCATAAAACAAACAAAATCAAGAAATATAAAATATCAGAATAGTAAAACCATACCAATCAAAAGAATAAATATTTCAAAACAGCTGATAAATAGAACATCCAATAATTAAAAACTCATAAAACTTTTCCAAATGTCAATAAAATATTTCAAAACAGAAGACACATCAAATAACACCAAATATTTTTTAAAAAGTAAGGATTAAAAAAAATCTTCTGTTTTTCATACCTGGGAACTTGATTTCCAGGTGCCCTGATATTTGTCATGGATTAACAGGGGAAAGTAGGGGATTGTTG
Organism: Rhinatrema bivittatum; assembly: GCF_901001135.1. NCBI lineage: Eukaryota > Metazoa > Chordata > Amphibia > Gymnophiona > Rhinatrematidae > Rhinatrema > Rhinatrema bivittatum. The sequence goes on along the minus strand of NC_042615.1, from coordinate 251,828,061 downwards.
CACCCAAACACTCTCTGTCTCCCATGCTTAATCTCATGCACACATGCACTCGATCTCTGCTACCCTCAATCTCACGAGCATGCATGCACAAGTACTCTCTGCTGCACTTAATCTCACACACACACACACACACACACACACTCACACACACAGATGCATGGGCACTCACTCTCTGCCACATTCAGTCTCATGCACACACACACACACACACACTTTACCACTGCCATGCATACACACACAAACACACACACTCACTCTCTGCTGTGCTCAAATTTCACACACACACACTCGTTCTCTGCCATGTTCAATCACATTCATACAAACACACTCTCTGCCATTCTCAATCAGACATATGTGCACACATGCTCTCTGCCATGTTCAGTCACAGACACAAACTGTCACGCTCAATCACACACACTCACCACTCTCTGCCATATTCAATGGCACAAACACTCTCTCTGTGCCATGCTCAATCACACATGCACAAAGACATAGTTCTCTCATTTTCCCCTCTCTGGAAGCACAAAGAGCAGAGCAGCAGCCTCCAGCATCAGAGCCCACCAGACCCTCCTCCTAGGCTCAATTCGGCGCTGCTCCTGTTCCTGACTGAACCTGCATCTTTTGGCTAGCAGGCAATGCTGTTCCCCCTGCTTCTGACTGTGGGGGAAGAGTGAAAAACAATTGTTCTGGTGGCCCTGCGGGCCGCACTGCTCCTTCTGTTGCTGAGTGCCGAGCGGGAGAGGCACACGACTTATTGCAGAGAAAGGCATGTACTGCGCAGGCTGCCTTGGCTGAGCGGCAGCATTTGTATTTGTATTCTGACAGCGTTTTCCCGCCTCGTTCTTCAAAGAGGACGCTGAGGGGAGGGGGGAACACCATGAGCAGGCAGAGCAGTTCATCTTCTGGCTGCAGCAGGGCTCTAGAGGACCAAGGTTTTATTGGGAGAAGGGAAGGTAACTTGTAAGCCACACTGTGGGTGTCGTTCCATGGTGGCTGGTACCCAAGGCCATGGCCATATCGGCCATAGGCTAGCTATAGCTGTGAGATGAAGATATATATTCCCACATGTAGCCCAATACCAACTTCCCTCCGCTATCTTGTCTTTTTCACCTGATATCAAACCCCTTTACCCACCACTGCCATCACAGGGCTGGTGCAAGGGTATTAGGTGCACTAGACAAAACTTACAGCCTTGCACAACCCTCTCCCTCACACATAATTATTATCAATTATAATAGATTTTACATGGAAAAAGACATTCAAAGTACAGTGTTGTGAGGTAAAAATATGACTTACAACATGTATATTATATTTAAAAGTACTACTATGGTGCCTAACAGAAAACCCTGCATCTGACAAAGTAGACTGTCCTCGAAAGTTCATGCCGCCATAAATAGGTTAGTCTATAAGGTGCCATCCGCCGCTTGTCATTTTGCTACATCAGACTAACATGGCTAAATCTCTGAATTACAATATAGTAAGTCTTCCAAACCAAAACAACACTAACTGCCAGCACTCAAACAGTAAACACCCTACCTAAGAAAAGACAATGCTACAAATATTACCCCAGGTCCTAAAACACCAATACACCTATCAGGAAAACAGTCACATATATTTTCCTGCACAGAAGCTTAACACTAACAGAACACCTCATCTTGGTCACACATTCAGAACACAGACAAACCCTAACCAAATAGGGAAAAAAGTGACCATAAAGTATAAACAGAAACATACAGCTGGAAACCACAAGCCAGACTGTATATAGCTCAAGAAAGGAAAAAAATAAACATCACCATTCCTCAAAACACAAACAATAAAACCAAGAAATATAAAACATTTTAACAGTAAAATCATATTTCAATATGTTCATAAAAATTTCAAAAGAGCTGATGAATAGAACATATAATTAATAACTTGTATTAAACATTTACCAAACATCAATATTTCAAAACAGCAGATATATCAATGTCAAATAATTCAAACAAATAGGAGTAAAAAATATCCTCTGCTCTCCATGCCTGGGAACTTTTGATTTCTAGTTATCCTTAGAATGCTCTGGATTAGAGGGGGAGGGTGTATATTTAATCCTCTCTCTCTCATTCACAAACACACCCTAACACACATTTGTTCTCTCTTTCACAAACACACTCTCACACACAAACATAAGGTTCTCACTTACTCAAAAATCCTCTCTTCCTTGTTCACTCTCTCATGCACACACAGGCTCTCTGACACTCACTCTCTCTCCCACACAAACAGGCTCTTCCTCCCCAAACACACAGGTTTTCTCCCCCACTCACTCACAGGCTCTCTCACAGGTTCTCCTCCAATGCTCACACACTCAAGGCTCTCTCCCCCCCCTCCACTCACACTCTCTTACAGATATAGGCTCTCTCTCCCAGTACTCAGAGACTCTCCCCATACACAGACATGCTCTCTCACACTCACAGGCTTTCTCTGACTCCCACACACAAGCTCTGTCACACTCACAGGCTCTCCCTACACACACACACACACATGCTCTCTCCCACTCACAAGCTCTCCCCCTCTACACATACACAAATTCTCTCACAGTCACAGGTTCTCCTCCCACCCACCACCACAAATTCTCTCACACTCTCTCCCTCTCCCCACACTCACTCACAGGCGCTCTCACACTCAAAGGCTTTTTTCCCTCCCCCACAAGCAAACTCTCTCTCTCCCCCTAGGCCTCTGCTGCGGCACACCTATGGCCCCCAATCCTCTTGTTGAGTCGCAGTGGGAAGGAAGGTACTAGTGGCCTTTACTTGTTGCACCGCAGGAGGGAGGTGATGTGCTGATGACCCTACTTTGTTCTGCAGTGGGCGAGTGGTGAGGGGCCAGCAGCTCTGCAGGGCCTTTTCTCCTTTCATGCAGTCAGGAGAAGAGGTGCCGGCTGCCACACTAAACGTTTATTTATTGTGCCGTGAGCGGGAGAGAAGCTCCCAGCAAGCCCCGTGGGGCCTTTCATCATTGGTCCACGAGCAGGAGGGTAGATACTGGTGGCCTGGCTTGTTAGTTAACTTTGGTGGTGAGCCAGAGGATGCATGGCAGCAAGGAGAGGCAGTGTGCCTGCATATGAATGCAACTTTCAGCAGCTGAAGCGCTGCTGTTGGCTGTGGAGTTAAACTACAGCATCTTCAGTCGGGGTAAGGCGATGCAAATGAAAAAGTAGCTGTGCTCAACTGGAGGGTTAAAAATCGGATAATTTCTGAACATTTTAGCCATCCATCTGACTTCCTGACAGTACCTTAAAATTCTGTATTGTCCGGAGAGAAAATCCAGACAGTTGGCAACCATACACTGAGACGGACTCCTCAAGTGTACAGGTTTATGTAGCAGCATATGTAGATAAGTTACCTAAAAAAAAACAACTTTATTTTCACCAGACTCCAGCAAAGGATTGGTTTCTCATACAATTTCCCATAGGCCTCTAGAGCCATAATTTCAGAATAGTTAAACATTTCTGAAAACAGAGCCCAAAGTGTTTAGGTAAAATAAACCTAAAGTTATACAAATCTTCCATGACAATTATACACACGTTTTCAAATAAGGGAAATGTAAATAAAAGTATGCCATAACAACAGAAGTTGAATGGGGACACAGTTCACGTCACTGGGCTTTTCAGGACATCTTTTAGTCAGAGCTCTTCACAATGAGAGCTCCTACTGACATCAAAGGTGCACACCTCATTTTTGCCTCTAGCCTAAGATTTTTGCCAGATAGTGTAGTATAGTGCTGGAAAGTGAGTGCATCTGTGTTTCAGGCTTAAAATGAGGCAAGTACCGTACATGCACAGTGAAACACGTCTAATCCAGTCCTTCTGTGTTAAGAATGAGACTTGCTTTCCAAGATTTTGCCTGCACTTCTACCTGTGTAAATGAGCAACTGAGGCAAAATCATAGAAAGAATATTAATGTTTTAACTGCCCGATGAACTGTTTATTATTGACAGTGGGTCAAGTCAACAGTGAATTTTGCACTCCCAGCAAAGGGATTGATACATTTTACTAAAAGAGTGCTTGGTTACTTGGATGGCTCATTTTTCTTTCATTTTGAATATCTGCATTAGATAAAAAATGTATCTTCCAATGTAATTCATTTGAAAAGGGTGTTTAGGGTATATTGGCGTAAGAAAAAAAGACTGAATAATGCAATTTTCTCATTATGTTCAGCCTCTCTGTACTGCAGGTGTCATATAGTTTTTTGCTTTTTATACATTCCTATAGTCAATATTTTAGCAGCTCTAAATATGTCCAGTTTATGCTTATACAACTCTATAGGAGATACCTAGCCCATGGACTATACAAATGCTGTCCTCATTTTAAATCACTTTTAGCCTTCTGATCTCACAATCAGTTTTTATATTAATAGATGACTCTATAAATCTCTATATGGTCTGCTTATGATCCATGTAAATACATACACAGTCTTAGCACGTTTTCCCTTGAACTACTGTTTCTCCCAACAGTGACCATCTCTAGTTTTCCTGCTCTCTCCCGATATATTCACTTCATCCTCGGTCTCATCTTTGTTAGCCTTCTTCGCGCTTCAGCGGTTACATTCACACCCTTCCAGAAGCAACCCAAACTGAACTTTATATTCCAGTTGGACCAAGATCATACAGAAATAATATTAATTCATTTTCCCTGCAGTTTAATCACTTTTTTTTTTCCCTTGCATACAAATAGCCTTTATACCTTGCCAGAGAAACACAGTAAACCACTGCAACTGCCAGCAATCCAGGGTTCTCCTGGCAACCTGCCGTGGCTCCTTTGACGTCAATGAAGCCCATTGCAGGATGCTGCAGCTTTCAACTTACCAATTCTCTCCCTTCAACTTTACTTTATTGTCTGAATGTCTAAGACATAGGCATGCAGACAATAGAGTAAAGATGGAGAATATACGTAGCTGAAGACTGCAGTAAATTCCCTAAAAAGCTGGCATCATTTTCCTAAAAAACTATGTAAATACATATCTTAGAGCTGGACTTGCTGTCTGCGCAGGACTTGGATAAGATGGGACTTTAAAAGTACTGAAGTCAGCATCCAGGGGATTTTTGTCCAGGGGTCTTTGTGTGATCTTCAGGGAAGTAGGAGCCGCAGCTATTAGTTTCACTGCTGTACCCCTACCTTCCCTCCCTCACCCCAATGTTGCTTCCATTTGTTCCCTACCTCCAAAACTCCCTCTCCTTCAGTCCCCTGTGCTGACACAATCATTTCATGCTACTTCCCAGTAAGCTCTTTCACCTCCACAGGCCATGGCACTTACAGCTATTTAATAAAGATCAAAATCTCTTATTTCTCCCAGCTATAATATTACATTATGTTGCATTTCTATAACCATCTTTCTCAAACAGAAGTTTGACTGAAAGCGGTTTCCAGTGGTTAAATTCATCACAACAGCAATTATACAATATATCAATGACATAAAATAATACATCAATAATACAAAATATCAATAAAATATAATAATAAATTATCTGGAGTACATCCCTAACATACAAATACATAAATAAAAAGGAACAAACAGTAAGTAGTCTGGATTTTAACTCAACCCATCTAAATCCAAAGATGATAAAATACTAATCTATCAACTCAGATAAATTCACATTATTATAACAACTAAAAAACCTACTTCAACAAACCATCACATAACCATCTCTAATTGATTATACAAAATCCCCAAACCCCCAATCACCTGGTTTCTCCCAAAGGGACACTCCCTTAGGTTTGTCCCATTGGGAGCTACACAGCCAGGAGCAGCCTGCCCCTGCAACAGGTATACCGAAAAGGCTCTCCTGGATCATACAGGCAGGAAAGGGGCAGGGCAACCCTGGCCAGCAGCAAGGTGGTGGGAAACTGCAACGGACTGGGGAAAAATTGGTCAGGAGGCCCTCCGCAGGATCTTCATAAGGGGCTGCATCTTCTCTTCCTGTGACGGAGGACATCTTACAAGGCTTGTCTGGATGATGTTGGCGAGAAAATGATGGATATACACCAGACCAGCAGCAACAGTGTGAAAACTTTACGAGAACATCCATGTTGGTGCCTTCGGCTGACGTCACCCGTCCGGCAAAACACGTAAAATTGTCATGCCAATAAAGTGACCTGAATTCAATGTATCCTGCTTGTCCTCTGAGAAAAAAAAACACGTGACGCTCCAAAAAAACCAAATACTTATAATACCGCCAGGGGACTAGGAATATAACAAATCCTGAACTCACATGCTGTAATACACCTTTATATGGTTTAAATTCAAAAGGATCAAGCAAGGACAAAAGTATCAAGCGCTGCTGTTTTGTTTTGTTTTTTTCTCACCTGCAACTTGAACAGCAGACTGTGTAATCCTTTTGGGGCATCGATTAAAGAGGTTTTTATTTAAAGCAAACGAAAAACAAAAAAAGCATCTATTCGGAGTCTATACTCTTCCAGACAAAATTCCAACGTAAAACACTAACAAATGGTGCAATAGGGCATATCAGGGAGCAGGCAGCATGGAGGGACCTTTAGAAAAGTAATTGCCTCTTTAAATTCAGACCTAGACCTAATAATAAAGGCATTTTGATGTTAGCGGTAAAACATCTTTCCCACTTCCTTTCCTCTGTATACAAATCCAGATACATGAACAGATTACTAAGCATAAAATCCTTGCCAGTGTGATCTTCAATTATCTAAAACCCACAAATTATTTCTGTCTTCAGCAAGCTGTCACAAAAATATATATTTCACCATCCCAAAATATTCCAGATTAAAATCAGTAGGAATAAAGTCTCCGGTTATTCTACAAGGCAAACAATTGTGACACTGCCCTCAAAATAAAAGGAGAGGTAAATATATAGTTTTCAAAAAAAAAATAAAATAAAATTATTTGCCATCAATAATGAAGAACAAAGCATCCTTTTATTTGCCAGGATGGGAATTGAGAACTGTGCAAAGGCTTTTGTTGTTAGTAAAGTTTCAGTTAGCAACTCCTGCAGTGTTATTCATTCAGAGTTACAATAAACAGTATCTGAAAGGCCTACACCTTAGCAAAAATGTTCTTGCTACAGTTTTGTAGAACAGTTATTTATATGCAAAGTGGCCTTTTAGTGAGGCTGGAAGTGGTAGTAGATGGATAAAGAAGCCTGTTTCCTCTCCACTGCCCTCTTAACAATAGAGCCGTTTTCCCCCTTCCTCCCCCATTGTCCCTCCTCTTAAAGCAGAGAATTTTTTGAAGCCGGGCATGGTCATAGCAATAACACTAGATGCATGGTTGCATCAGGGCAGGGTTGACTGGAGTATAAGGGGGAGGGTCCCGCTACTTTCATGGCACCCCCCCCCCCCCCCATGGACCTGCTGCCAGTGCTGGCTCAGCCTTGAACCTAGCCTGTCGCCATCAAAGATCTTTAGGTGGGAAGGGAATCAATAAGATGAAAAAAAAAATCACCTGTGAGCTGGCATGCACTCACAGATCCTGTGCTGGCTCTGCGCCTCCTCCTGCACAGGATTCCTGCAGACCATGGGGGCTCACTGCCCCACGCAGATTTTTCCTCTTAACTTCTTCATTGCCACCTGAAGATATTGACAGGTAACAGGCCTGGATCAGGACCATTCAAATGAGGTGAGGTGTTGGTAGGAGTAAGAAAACCTAGGAAGGCATCATTGATGGGAGAGAGGATAAAGACCTAGGAAGGCACTATAATGGCAGACATGCCTTATGGAAACAAGAAACTTCCTTCTCTGAAGTTCTATGGAACTCATTATCTTGCCTTAACTGGATTGTAACAAGACCTTTAAAACAATGTTGAAAACACATTTTTTAAACAGGCCTATTTTTCATAATAAATAGCATACATGCTTTGAGTTCTCAGAGGACACGCCTTTTCTATCTTTTTGTTTTAGGTGTTGATTTTTGCAGATATTATGGGCCGGATTTTAAAAGGGTTACGCGGGCCGGGCCTATTTTAAAAAGGCCCGGGGTCGCACGTGCAAGTCCCGGGGCTTGCAAAAAGGGGCGGGGAGTGGGTGAGGTGGGGCGGTCCGGGGGCGGGGTCAGGCTCCCGGCACAGTGGCCATATTTGCTGCTGTGCCGGGGATCGCGCGCCGGCAGTTGGCCGGCGCGCACAATTTAGTTCAGCCCCAGGGCTGAAATACGTTTTGGGATAAAAAAAAGAAATCAACAAAGGTAGGGGGGAAAGGGCAGGGGAGGTAGGGGAGGGGAAGGGAAGGGAAGGTGGGGTTGGGGGGAAGGGACAGGAGAAGGCAGAGCGGCTCGGAGAGGGCTCAGCGTGCGCAAGGTATACAATTGTTCACCCCCTTGCACGCGCAGACCCCGGATTTTATAACATGTGCGCGCCTGCGAGCGCATGTTGTAAACTCGGGCGTACGTGTGCACGCCGGGTAGCGTGCGCATGTTATAAAATCTACCCCTATATGTAGATTTATTATATGTATGTTTTATTGTACATTGCTTAGGGCATGAAGCATAAGTAATTAATACGTTTTAATAAAGATTAAAGAAAGGGGGAATGATTAGGAGGGAGAAGATGTGGGAAAGAGCTATGGAGGATAGGCAGAAGGGAGATAAGGTTGCTAATTGCTTGATATTCAGTTGGCTTTGCTGTTTCTAAATCTGTCCAGCTAATGGTCGCACAAAACCAAAACTGGCAATATACAATCTGATAATTAGCATCTGCCTCAAGCTGACTCCAATCTCTCTACATCACTAACTTGCCTCTACATCACTAACTTGTCTCCTTACCTCTCTTCAGTGCTAGCAGCTTTCTTCTTTTTTACCTCCCCTAAACCACATGTTCAGGCCTGGACCAACCCAATCTGTTTCAACCTGACTGACAGCAGAACAGAATCAGCACTTCTCTAACCTACTACTGCACGTGCTACTGGCACCTTTCTCTGGTATAGTATAGTTCACAGTCTCAGATCAACTCTTTGAACTCTGTTGTGTTCCATAGAAATCTGACACTCATGGCATGGTTACAACAGCAGATATGAGCTGACCTGACCTGAGATAGCTGATAACAAGAGAAGCAAATTTGAAGTGCCAGACTGGATTTACTTTTCTGCCAAGGCCAGGATGGGTGTTGTGTGTGTGTGTGGAGGAGAGGGGAGGGGGGAGAGGATAGGGCCTCAGGAATTGGGGAAATGGGGTATCAAGGACTGGGTGAGGTGGAGAAGAATGGAGATTGGGTTGTGAGAGAAATGGCCCAGGTCTCCTGTATCTTCTATAAGACCTCTTGGTTTGTCTACTCCATCTCCTGGTTCTTCTTGGTCATCTGGTACTTCCTCTATGGTGAGGTTCACAGGCTCCAATTACAATCAGTTTGCAACCTCATTATTCCTACCAGTGGATAGCCAGAACTGTATTTTGTAGGGGCCCAAGATTAACATTGGTGGGTAATAGCCATACAAGTCTGAACCCTATCAGCTGTACTAATAATTAATGCCTTGGGGGTAATTTTCACGCGTAAATGTAACATACTATCGCAGCAATTTTCAAAAGCCATTTACTCAAATAAAGTGCACTTACTCAAGTAAATCCTATGCACAATTCAATGGTATACATTGTAGCAGTTTTCCAAAGCCCACTTACTTGAGTAAATGCTTTTTAAAATCAGGCCCTAAGCATGTACCCAACAATGGATTTCTAAATAGCCTGCAACACCTGTCATGCGTCATGATTGACACTTTAAATTATTTTAACTCAATTATTTCAAGCACTTACCAACACTAAAACATATACCGATTTATGGAAACAATTCAGTTATATTTAAAGGTGTCTCAAGAAACACTACTCCACAACTTAATTCAAAGTTAACCAGACACAAGTGTATTATAAAGATAATCATCTCAACACACATGATGATATCCTGCAAAGTATTCTAAAACCCCACCTGGTGTTTTGACAAAAGAATTATTATAATTTAGCATATATCCTTCAATTCCAAACAGAATAGCATTACTTCTTTCTTTAAATTCTAATACTAATAAAAAGAATAAATATTTCAAAACAACTGAGAAATAGAACATCCAATAATTTAAACTTATACACATGTTTTACATTTTCCCAAGCAGCAATATAATATTTTAAAACAGCACACACCAAATAACACCCATTATTTAAAACGAATAAGGCTTAGTAAATTCCCCTGCTCTCCAAACCTTAGAACTCTCTCTGGCTCACATGCATGCTCACTGACTCATGATTCTCTTTCAGGCTCACATATATGCTCATTCACCTACACAAATGCTCTTCCTGACACTCACACATGCTTACTGCTGTATAACATAATACAACTTTGTATTAGAAGATACAAATTGAAAAAAAAAAGAGCAAGCTGAATGGCTGCAGATCCTAAACTACATGCTAGCAAAACACCTCAGCCCCACATGCAAAACGCAAACAGACCCTCACCAAATACAGAATAATTGGCAACAAATTAAAAAGAGAAACGTGAAGACAAACACTGAACTGGAAACCCGGAAAGCCAGAGTCTTCCTGCAGTACAATTGCATTTTCCCTATACTGTAAAAATGAGAAATATTGAGATGCACATTTCCCAAAATGACACACAGAAAATTAAATTATTCCCACTTCCCCTCTCAGAGAAACAGAAGCAATAGAAGTCTCACTCTCCCTACTTCTCCCAGTCCCCAGCAGTCTTGATCCTCAGTCTCCTCTCCCCTCCTAGTCCACAAGTCTTGCTTTAAAACACCCTCCCCTTTCAGCCAGACTCATACTCAGTGCAATAATGAAAAAACAGAATAATGAAAAAACAGAAACATCAATCCTCATAAAATAAAATCAAGAAATATAAATCAATCCTAATAATAAATCATAGTAATAAAAATATTTCAAAACAAATGATTAGAATATCTTATAAATAAAAAGAATTAGGATACAAAATTACCTTAAACATTTCTCAAGAATCAATTAAATATTTCAAAACAGCAGATATATCAAATAACATCCAATAATTAAAACTAGGATAAACATTTTCTTCCACTCCATACCTGAGAACCTTTGATTTCCAGTAACCCTGAGATTGTCATGGATTAGTGGAGGGCACACAAAAACCTCTTCCACTCTCTCATTAAATATGGGACGCAAAAATGTCACTTTTCTATACTTTCTTCTTCTTCCTCACTCCCTCTTCACGTCCTGCTCACTCACCTCTCAATCACTCATCCCCCTCTCTGTCCCCTTTCAGTTCCTCAACCCCCTTCCCCCACTCTCACTTCCCTTCCCTCCCACTCACACTGTCGTCCCTCTCCCGCACCAGTCACTCAAACCACCTTCCCTCACTGTCATCCCCGTCCTCCCACTGCCTCCCTCCCCCTTACTTCTGAAAGTACTCAAACACCCTCTCAGCCACTCCCTCCCTCCTCTTCCCTCCGTCACTCAACCCCATTTCCCCACTATTACTCCCTTCCCTCCCAACCACCATCACTCATACTCCCTTAACTCACTCTCACCCCCCCTCTGTCTCTCACACCCTACTAGATATGCATGCAGGCAGGGGGCTAAAAGGTTTAAAAAGCGATGCGTGAAATGGGAATTGGAGGGTGAGGGCTAGGCTGAGTAAGACTGAGGACTGGGGACTGGAAAGTGTGAGACAGAGGGTTGGCAGGGCTGAGTCTAGTGAGTGTGAGATGGAGCTGTGGGCTATGAGGAGGAATGTACGGGACACAGAGATTGTGGTGTGACTGGGGGATATGATAAGGGACTAAGGAATATGAGTCTGGGGTGTGTGAGATGTGCTTGGGGTTATTAACAAGGGGTGTCATGTGAGGCTGGAAAGTGAGATGAGGCTGAAAGATGGAGGGAAAGAGAATCAATTTGGGGATGATTTGGGGAGGGGATGGATGAGGTGAGAGCCCAAAAAAGGAAGCTGCTGAGGAGAAGGAGGGAGGGAGTCTGATAGCTGGAGATTACTAAGGGAAGCAAATTCCTCTTTCTAATTTTGGCTCACTTATTCAGATTTGATGAAGGTTTGTCTATGTTCTGCATGTGAGACCAAGGTATTCTGCTAATATACAGTTGTATGCAAAAGTTTAGGCACCTCTAGTCAAATTGTATGTTTCAATGAATATCTACATGAACAGAAGCTGACACAACCTCTACATGATACATGGCATCTTTCTGTAACCTTTAATGCAAAATAATTATTTGATGATTTTAAAGGATTGAAAATAATAAAACAGTGAATATAGCATGTACAAAGGTTTGGACACCTTTCTAGTTGAGTCATTATTACATTTTTTAAAACGTTTTTAATAAGGTCTAAAAAGTTATTGGTTCATTTGGCCTTCAGGTAGTCAGGTAAAGACAATTTGACATTTGAACAAATGTTCTAACCCTTCTAAACTCTCAGGTTGCGACAGTTCTTCTGTCTACTTTCCATAAGTATGGCTCCTCTAAGCAGCTGTTTGAGCATTTGAAAATGAAGATAATTCATTTACAAATGCATGGGAATGCTATAAAAAAAATCTCTAAATGCTCCCAGCTAGCAATTTCAATTATCTGAAACATTATTAAGAAATGAAAGCTATTGTATCTTCTGTGATTGTGGATAAATGGTTCAATTTTCATTTCATCAGTTCAAAGCACTACATACTAAAAAGTTTCAGGCTTATCAAGCTTTTGGTTTGCATACTTTGACTTTGTGATGAAAAGGTTTCCCTTTGACAACTCTCTCATGCAGATCACTACTGTATAAGGAATGCTGTACTGCTGACCTGTGGACAAGAACTCCATCATCAGCTATATTTTTCAGCAAATCATTTGGAGTGATCTGTGGCTTCTGATCACTGGCAAAGAGTGGAAACTAGCCACTTTTCGGGCAATTTTATAAGAAATTTTTCCTGGTCTTCCAAATCATGTTTTGATCATCAGTTCCAAGTAATTGACATTGCTTAACAATGTTTTTGACAGTTGAAATTGCTAGCTGGGAGCATTTAGAGATTTGTTTTAATAACCTTCATCTGCTTTGCCAGAGTGAATTATATTAATTTTCAAATGCTCAGAAAACTGCTTAGGCGAGCCTATGGTTGTTGAAAATAGACACAACAATACAAACTGAGAAGTTAGATAAGTCAGAACATTTGCTCAGTCATGGAATTGTCTTCACCTAATTGAAGGCCTAATCAGCCAACCAACCTTTTGTGCCTTAACAACGTTTAAAAAAAGTAGAAACGACTCAACTGAATGGGTATCCAAACTTTGGCATATGCCATTTATTGTTTTATTATTTTCAATCTGTTAAAACCAGCATATAAATAGTAATTTTGCATTAAAAATTGCAGAAATATATGATGTTTTACTTTGTACCATGTAGAAGTTTTGTCAGCCTCTGTTCACATAGATACACATTGGAATATATTATTTGATCATGGGTGCCTACATTTTGCAAACAACTATATAGTTTCTGCACAGAGATCTGTAGCAGTTCAGCTAAGAAGGGGAATGCGTGAGACAGGGAGTTGGTAGTATGATTAGAAAGTATAATAAGGTACAGAGGGATATGAGTCTGGGGTGTGAGAGGTAGATTTAGGGATGTGAAATTAATCTGAGAAATGTCCTGCTTTTTTTCTAGTAGGAAGTGTATTGGTGTTGTTATATTTGAACTAGGTTAGTAGGATCTTGGGTCGTGTGGAGAGAGTTGACTCCACACACAGGGAGGAGCCCTGTGGGGACTCTCCACGACAGGCGGGGTCTTAACAGTGATGGACACAGGAGTCAGAGGTACTTTATTATACAGCAAAGAGAAACCCGAGGAGCGGGTGTAGTAAACTCAATTCTAGAGTATGAAGAGAAGACCTAAGATGGATTCTCCGGTAGTGGTCCACAGAGTGGGGTATCCCGGGTAATACTTGCTTCTAGTAGTTCTTATGCGTGATAGCTCTGGTAGTGGTCCGCAGCGCAGGGTAGGCCGGAGATAGATGTTGATAGCAGGCACAAGGCAGTGTGGATCCGGTAGTGGTCCGCAGAGCGGGGTAACGCGAGGATCCACACAGCAAGAGAGAAGCAGAGTTGAGATCAGGTCCAGTACTCACTCCATAATCTGAAGTAGCAGCAGAGACCCGGAGCAGAAACACTGAAGGGTCATCTGTGGTGGTAGAAAGAGGTACTCACTGTGTTGTTGAAGGTGAGACTCACAGAGAAGGCCCTCCAAGGAGTGGATAGACCTGAGTGCAGCAAGGCCCCCAAGGAGCGGGTATCTGAGTCACGCAGGAACAGCGAGGCGAGGCGTCTCAGCGAAAAGGAATTGAGCAAGATGGAACGCTGGCCAACTTGTTGGTTGGAAGGTCTGTTAGGATTAAGTACACGTAGGCAGTGACTTCATGCGGAGGGGACGCCCCCGAGGTTCCCGCCATGAGGTGCATAAGACGGAGGCAGGTGCGCACGCCCTAAGTCACATCAGATTCAAGATGGCAACCGGGATCGCCCATGCCATCCTGGGAACGCCAGGGAGGTCGGCGTGCAGAGGCAGTGGTGACCATCTTTGCAGAATCAGAGCTACATGGCAAAATGAGGTGAGCCCATCTACGACCGACGGGTACAACAGTACGCCCCTTCTTAGGGCCCCTCCCAGGGGGTTTCGGCTTCCTAGGATGAGTTAGAAGGAATTGGTGTATCAAGTCTTTGTCAAGGATGATGACAGCAGGTTCCCAGCTGTTTTCTTCTGGTCCGTATCCTTCTCATGAAATTATATATTCCCAATGCTTTCCTCTCTTACGAACATCCGAGATGCCATCCACTTTGTATGCGATGTCCTCTTCAGCATCAAGAGGCTATGGATCTGGAGTCTTGCAAGAGAGCTCTGAGAGGATGAGAGGCTTCAAAAGTGACATGTGGAAAGTGTTGTGTATTTTCATGGATGAAGGTAACTTCAGGCTGTAGGTCAAGGGACCTAGGCAGCGAAGGACAGTGAAGGGTCCAATGTAGCATGGAGCGAATCTGACTGAAGGCAGCTTGAGGTGGAGATATTTGGTACTGAGCCATATCTTGTTTCCTGACTCAAACTGGGGTGCTGCTCTGTGATGCGTGTTGTTGTGCTTTTTGGCTCGTTGTCCTGCTTTGTGCAAAAAGTCTTTAGTTTGAGTCCAGAGTTGGTGAATCTCTTCAGCTGTAGCTTGAGCTGCTGGTGATGCACCTGACAAAGGAATTGGAAGTGGTGGTAATGGTTGATGACCATATACAACCTGGAATGGAGTAGACCCATTGGCAGAAGCAGGATGAGAGTTCAGGGCAAACTCAGCCCAGGGTAATAGTTCTGCCCAATCACTCTGCCTAGAGTTGACATAGGCACTCTGCCTAGAGTTGAGTCCAATTCATTCTCTTTGTTTGCCCATTTGATTGGGGGTGATACGCTAATGTCAGGTTTAAGGCGATGTCAAATTTACGACACAGTGCCCTCCAGAAATTGGTGGTAAATTGAACACCTCTGTCAGAAACAATGTGTTTAGGCTTGCCGTGCAGGCAGAATATATGCCGTATAAACAGCTTGGCAAGCTCTGGGGCAGATGGTAGTCCGGGTAAAGCCATGAAATGTGCCATTTTTGAGAAGCGGTCCACACTGACCCATTTAGTATTGTTCCCGCTTGATGGTGGTAAATCAATGATGAAGAAGTTGGCCGTAGAGGCAAAAACTCACAATAAAAACTTTTTAAAATATATCCGAAGCAGAAAGCCTGTGAAGGAGTCAGTTGGATCATCAGATGATCGAGGGGTTAAAGGGACACTTACAGAAGATAAGGCCATCGTGGAAAGATTAAATGATTTCTTTGCTTCGGTATTTACTAAAGAGTATGTTGGGGAGATACCCATTCCGGAGAAAGTTTACATGGGTAATGATTCAGATGGACTGAACCAAATCATGGTGAACCTAGAAGATGTGGTAGGCCTGATTGATAAACTGAAGAGTAGTAAATCACCTGGACCGGATGGTATATACCCCAGGGTTCTAAAGGAACTCAAAAATGAAATTTCAGACTTATTAGTAAAAATTTGTAACCTATCATTAAATCATCCATTGTACCTGAAGACTGGAGGATAGCTAATGTAACCCCAATATTTAAAAAGGGCTCCAGGAGCGATCCAGGAAACTACAGACCGGTTAGCCTGACTTCAGTGCCAGGAAAAATAGTGGAAAGTGTTCTAAACATCAAAATCACAGAACATATAGAAAGACATGGTTTAATGGAACAAAGTCAGCATGGCTTTACCTAGGGCAAGTCTTGCCTCACAAATCTGCTTCACTTTTTTGAAGGAATTAATAAACATGTAGATAAAGGTGAACCGGTAGATGTAGTGTACTTGGATTTTCAGAAGGCTTTTGATAAAGTTCCTCATGAGAGGCTTCTAGGAAAAGTAAAAAGTCATGGGATAGGTGGCGATGTCCTTTTGTGGATTACAAACTGGCTAAAAGACAGGAAACAGAGAGTAGGATTAAATGGACAATTTTCTCAGGGGAAGGGAGTGGGCAGTAGAGTGTCTCAGAGTTCTGTATTGGGACCTTTACTTTTCAATATATTTATAAATGATCTGGAAAGAAATATGACGAGTGAGGTAATCAAATTTGCAGATGATACAAAATTGTTCAGAGTAGTTAAACCACAAGCAGATTGTGATAAATTGCAGGAAAACCTTGTGAGACTGGAAAATTGGGCATTGAAATGGCAGATGAAATTTAATGTGGATAAGTGCAAGGTGATGCATATAGGGAAAAATAACCCATGCTATAGTTACACAATGTTAGGTTCCATATTTGGTGCTACCACCCAAGAAAGAGATCTAGGCGTTATAATGGATAACACATTGAAATTGTCGGTTCAGTGTGCTGCGGCAGTCGAAAAAGCAAACAGAATGTTGGGAATTATTAGGAAGGGAATGGTGAATAAAACGGAAAATGTCATAATGCCTCTGTATCGCTCCATTGTGAGACCCCACATTGAATACTGTGTACAATTCTGGTCACCACATCTCAAAAAAGATATAATTGCGATGGAGAAGGTACAGAGAAGGGCAACCAAAATGATAAGGGGAATGGAACAGCTCCCCTATGAGGAAAGACTAAAAAGGTTAGGACTTTTCAGCTTGGAGAAGAGATGGCTGAGGGGGGATATGATAGAGGTGTTTAAAATCACGAGAGGTCTGAATCGGGTAAATATGAATCGGTTATTTACTCTTTCACATAATAGAAAGACTAGGGGGCACTCCATGAAGTTAGCATGTGGCACATTTAAAAGTAATCAGAGAAAGTTCTCATTCACTCAACGCACAATTAAACTCTGGAATTTGTTGCCAGAGGACATGGTTAGTTCAGTTAGTATAGCTGTGTTTAAAAAAGGATTGGATAAGTTCTTGGAGGAGAAGTCCATTACCTGCTATTAATTAAGTTGACTTAGAAAATAGCCACTGCTATTACTAGCAGCGGTAACATGAAATAGACTTAGTTTTTGAGTACTTGCCAGGTTCTTATGGCCTGGATTGGCCACTGTTGGAAACAGGATGCTGAGCTTGATGGACCCTTGGTCTGACCCAATATGCATGTTCTTATGTTCTTAAGTCGGTCGCGATGTGCATCCATGGTTCATCTGAGACAGGTAATGGCTGTAGGAGACCCCGGGGCGACCAGGAGGAGGCTTTTGTCTGGCGCCGGTAGTGCAGGATTCAACATACCCTTGGACGTCCTTTTTCATAGATGGCCACCAATAGAAGCGTTGTAAGGTGGCAAGAGTATGGGCCTGTCCAGGGTGACCGGCTAAACGGGAGTCATGAGCCCAGTTCAGCAATTTTTTCCGCAGAGTTTGAGGAACCACTGTTTTACCTGCTGGAACAGAATGGGTAGCAGCCAGCACTATCTTCTCTTGATTGATGATGTGACGGGGTGTGTTAGGAACATCTTCGGGTGTAAAGGAGTGTGAAAGGGCGTCTGCCCGGACATTTTTATCAGCAAGACGGTATTTGAGCAGAAAATCAAATCGGTTGAAGAATAATGACCATCGGGCATTGCGATGGTTGAGTCTCTGCGCATGACAGATATTCCAGGTTCTTGTGAGCAGTGAACATTGTTATCTGGTGTTGTGCACCTTCTAGCTAGGGGCACCATTCCTCGAATGCAAGCTTGATAGTGAGCAACTCTTTGTTGGCGATGACATAATTTCTCTCGGCCGGAGGACTTAGCGCGCACTAATATGAAAATCGGTGCCCCCCCCCAAAAAAAAAACCCCCCAAACAACGGGAAAAATGAAATTTCCCGCAGGGCACCGAAATGAAGCCCAAGACTCCATGAGTGGAGTGGTCTAAGATGGGGAAGAAGATACTGCTGTAGATGAGAAAGGGGGAGTTTAGTCTAATCTGGGAGCAGGATGGGGTAGGATCTCTTCTGACTTGGAGAAGAGAATATCTTGTCCTAGAGATGAGTATGTGGAGTAAATTCATCTGTGTAGACAAATGGTGTCTCCAATAGGTCTCCTTCTGAAAGACCCAGGCTGTAAATCCTATTGGTGAATGAGGGATTTGACTAATACAGTCTTATTCACCAAATATCCATCTGGTACAATAAGGAAACAGACGGCAGTCTTACCTGCAGCCAGCAGTTTAAGAGGAATTCAAAGCAAGGATCTCCAGGAATTGGGGTCTTTTGCAAAGGAGTTGTGACAGAGGAAATTCTTGAGGGTGTTGTCTTGTCAAGAACCAGCTGACTAGGGACAGCGAGAGGTTACAAAGGTCCTTAATCATATTACCCAGCTCCTATTATTATGTTTCTGGCCTGCAGCAGTGCCAGTCATTTTGCAAGTAGCCAAGATTCTTCTTGGATTGAGATGGTAATGGTCAAGAATAAGACTGCGTTGTTTTTGGTACTGTGGTCTGAGATTACTTTAGTTTAAAAGAATTATTCTGAGTAAATGCTTTTTCTTTGGAACACTAGCTGTTTTGTGGCTTGCGATGACTGCACACTAAATATCCTGGTTTCCCAAGTACACACTGGTAGTGCATTGAATTTTATTTTCCCCATGAAGGAAAAGAGCCCCACAATTCCCCACTTTTGACAAAGCTGCAGATTGGAAAGCAGTATTTCTTTTTTAAGGTAGGGTAGGAATAGGAGAACATGTGAATGTTGTAACAGTTTCCCCACTCTCAGAGCTGGCAACCCTAGAGAGAACGGCTCTAGGAAGGGGCCATAAGGTGGGCAGGCAGGGGAGGGCCCAGGATGAGGCCATGGGAATGAAGGAGCTAGAAGACCAAGGAAAAGAGGAGGATGTGGAACAGGTGGAGGAGAGAGAAGGCCCAGAATGAATGGTGATAGTGGCAACAGGAGAGGATAGGGTGGGAGGGAAGAAGCTCGAGAAACAGGATACCCCAGCTTTCTTGGAAACATGATACAGGGTCACAGTGTTAGATACAGTGGGAAACTGGGTAGAAATTTGGGAAGGGACCCCGTTCCTGGGTCCCCTCCATGGCCTTTCCCTCCTCCCCTCCGATCCATTACTGAGTCTGCTTCCTCTTATCTACCTCCCAATGCTGAAATGCAGCTGCCATGGCTACAACCTTAATATCAATGAGCATAGGGTATCTAGATGTGTTAAATAACAGCCTCACTAGTTTTGGTGGCTGTCTGGATTACTACACAGTTTAGTAGTTAAACATGGAAGGGGGTCTGGGTGTTGGATTAGGTATGGGGCATGTTTTGGAATAGCTTTGCAGCAGAAGTGGTGAAGGTCAGCTCTGTAAATTAATTGAAACATGCTAAAGACATGTTGGCAGTAGTACAGCATTTGTAAGAACAGGGATGAGAGGTTGTATAAAAGGCATGAGGAAAGGGGAAATGATGTAGATTTAAGTATGGAAATGTATTGTGCTTATCTAACCAAAGGAGGTAGAGAACCAGAGAAGAAGACAATTGGTCAGACTGGATGGACCAAGTGGGCCTTATCTGCTGTCATCTAGTATGTAATAATAAAATTAATTCAAAAAGGATAACTGTCTCCCCTGATCTTTACCAAAACATTTTTAAATGTCCATTAAAGTATATTTACTTATTTGTGATGACCTTCATATATGGCACCATTGTAAAATGTGCTGTATGAAAACACAATGGGGCAGATCTTCAAACCTGCACGCGGGTGTGGATTTGTTCGCGCAACCTGGCGCAAACAAATCTACGCCCAATTTTATAACATGCGTGCGCTGTCGCACGCATGTTATAAAATCCAGGATCGGCGCGTGCAAGGGGGTGCACAATTGTGCAACCTGTGCGCGCCGAGCCGCGCAGGCTTTCTCCATTCTCTCTCGCGCCCCCCACCTTCCCCTCCCTTCCCCTATCTTACCCACCCCCAGGCCCTACCTAAATCCCCCCTACCTTATTTGATGGAGTTACGCCTGCCGGCCAGCTGCCTGCGCACGAACCTCCAGCAAAACTGCTGTGCCGGAGGACTTGGGAACGCCCGAGGTCCGCCCCCATACCGCCGCCATGCCCCGGATCGCCGTCACGCCCCCGGCCCCACCCCCGATCCGCCCATTTTCAAAAGCCTCGGGATATACAAGCGTCCCGGGGCTTGCACGCGCCGCCGAGCCTATGCAAAATAGGCTTGGCGTGCGCAGGGTTTTTGTTTTTTTTTAAGGGTTACGCGTGTAATCCTTTGAAAATCTACCCCAATATTTTAACTCTGCCTTGATGTATAATCATAGGTCATTGTATTTTTGTTAAAGTGATCATCGTACAACCAATGTGCTGAAAAGAACAATTCTTTGTGAACTCTTCAAAATTATATATTTCTGCAAAATTCTGAATTCTTATTTTCTTCTAAATATTTATAAGGATTATAATGCTGAAATATTGGATGAAAAGACTAAATAACAAATTTACTTAGCTGGCAGAACGTTGAAGGATGTGACAATCGTTAACGAGAAAATATCTCTTATAGATGAAAGCGAAGATAACATCCGTGTTGCGCGTCCTGGCCTTGTCTGCTCCACGGCTGGCCCTGCACACTTTACTCTCCTGTCCACGAGCACCGGGCTCTCCTCCTCCGCAGCCAGTTCGTGGCATCCCCAGCTCCCCTGCTCTCAGTCTCCCGTCCAGGCCTCACAGCGGGGCTCGGTGTCCTTTGTGGCTTCGGCCCCGACCCTAGGCATGTGCGCGCGGACCGCCCTGATTGACAGCAGGATTGGCAATCGGGTCGTACACTCCGGTGTTCTCTAGTTGGCCTGTTCCAGTGCCTCTTGTTCCATTGTCTCCTGTTCCAGCGTCTCCTGTTCCAGTGTCTCCCGTTCCAGCGTTCCTGTTCCTACGTCTCTCCATTTCTGGTAGTACCCTTTGAACTGATCTCACAGTACTGACCTTTGCTTGCTCCTGACCTTGTCTGCTTTCTGCCTGGATTCGACCTCTGCCTGTTCACTGACTACTCTTGATTGCTGCCTGGATCTGACCTCTGCCTGTCACTGCCTGGAACCGACCTCTGCCTGTCCACTAACTACTCCTGATCGCTGCCTGGAACTTGACCTCTGCCTGACCTGACTACTCCCGGATTGACTACAGGTACTGATCCCTGCTTTGGCTGACCATTCTGGACTGATACTCTGGCCTTGATCCTCGCTATCCACTCGGTCTCTCTGTTCTGGCCTCTTGTGACCTCTGGACATTCTTGCTTGGATATCGACCGCACAGCCTTGTTCGTGGTGGGCACTTCCCTGCACTTCCTCTCTAGGAGAGTCTGCGAGGCTCACCTAAGACCAGGCAACTTGGGTAACCAAGGGCTCAACCTGAGGGAACCCCGGGTTGCTATGGCGAAGCTCCAGCTAGCCTCTGTCTCCTCCTGTGCTCCGCCTCCTGTGCTCGTACGAATCCTGCACCAGGCCAAGGGTCCACTTCCAGCACAACAATCCGTATACTAATTCCTGTGCCCGACATGTTCAGTGTTTCGGAAATACTTCATCATGGGGCAATGTAAGATCACAATGTCTGCCTATACCGATATCAATCCATTTCCGGATACGTCGGATATGAGAAATTTTCTCGTTAAAGACTGTCACATTCTTCAATGTTCTGCCAGCTAAGTACATTTGTTATTTAGCCTATTCATCCAATATTTCAGCATTATAATCCTTATAAATATTCAGAAGAAATTAAGAATTCAGAATTTTACAGAAATATATAATTTTGAAGAGTTCACAAAGAATTGTTCTTTTCAGCACATTGGTTGCACGATGATCACTTTAACAAAAATACAATGACCTATGATTATACATTACGGCAGAGTTAAAATATTGTGTTTTCATACAGCACATTTTACGATGAATCCATATATGAAGGTCATCACAAATAAATAAATATACTTTAATGGACATTTAAAAATGTTTTGGTAAGGATCAGGGGAGATAGTTATCCTTTTTGAGTCTATACATCTATTATCGCCTGAAGATAAATACCCACGCTGACACATTGTTGTGTTAGTTATCAATAAAAATTAATGCCATTTTGTCACCAATTTATCACCCTAATCAAAATGAAGCACTGAGACCAAGTGGGAAAAAAATCATTCACCAATCCCAAATTTGCATTGGAAATCTGACCATGGAAAATAGATGCAATAATAATATTAAAGCAAAATAAGTGACTTTATGACTGTTTAATACAGCCAGATTAAAATTTCAGGCAAAAGTAGGTAAAAAGAAAAGTAGAAAAGGTCTGCAAGTCAGTTTATTTGCAAAGTTTTGAAATAGTATCTTTTACTCAAATATTTAAAAATTCTTTCAACTTCAGGAACTAAAAAAATTCTACAGAAAGCAAAAGCTTTTATAAAAAGCAATGTGGGACTTTTGCCCAAAAATGCAAAATTTAAGAACTGGGCAAAGGTTCCACAGTGTTTTTTTTTTTTTTTTTTTTTTTGCAAAAGATGATGCTTGCACGATTTCATTCCTTTTGGATTTTTGACCTTTTAGAAGTTGCAACAACTCAAACCTTTGAGCAAATTATGTACAGTTTCAAAATTATGCAAACAAACTGACATTTACCTTTTTTTTTTTTTTTTACCTGATTGTTGCCCAAAATTTATATCTGGACCAGCATATTTTATCTCTGGGGTTTTTTTTTTAACATATAAATGTATGTTTGAAGTTCTTGAGTTGCGTTTAGAACTTACAGAGCGCCTTACAGATTTAAGAAAAAGTTGCACACCACCAAAATTAAATCACCAAAGAACATTTAGGACTGATGAATGAGATTTCCAGATTAGTGCAGCTGCTACGTGAATGAAAACACTTTAAACCTTTTTCTGTGTGGCAATTATGTTCTTGTTTGGAGTGAGTCAGAGGAGATGCACATGCTTTAGGTACATGGCAGACAGCTGGGCTCTTTCCACTTGTGATTCAGAAAGCAAAGTGACCCATGCACTGGGTGACAGGCAGCATCAAGGCCAGGGCGCAAATACATCAAGCTGAAGCTCTGATGCGCTCTAATTGAATCAATTTCCAGGAAAGAGCCATTAGAAAATGACCATTATCCAAACACAGGGGCTATTTTGAGATTATTTTTTCTATTTGTCTGCATTGCCTTGAATCCTAGAACTTATTTTATCTCATTAATTTGCAAGACATTATTATGTGATGTAATACAAAACAGGCTTTCCAGATTTTTAAATAAGTGGATCAATAGAAAACAAGTGAGATAATTATAAGTCATGTTCTTAGTTTTAATCTGGATCCATTTAGATTTTATAGGTTCTGACTTTGGTGTCATTAGTTCCAATATACTCTGCAAGCTTAAAACTCCTGACCCCAGGAACCAGAGAGCTCACATTTCTGTCGTGTTCTATTCTCTAGTACCATAGTGCCCAAGAACAATTTTAAGAACCCTTGATTGGGCCGAATTATCTGTAATCCTCACAGATGCCATGGAAACCCAATAAGCTTCACTGTCTCTACAAACAGAGAATTAAAGTACATGCCATTCCCTCACAGGTAATGCCAAAAGCAAGCCAGAAGTACAAGAGGAAGTGCTGAAATAGTACACGTATTATAAAACTTTTAAAATGGCAATTAATCTTATTTATAACAGTTTTTACTGAAAGGAAACTCTATTAAGAGGAGTATTCAGCACAACTCAGTGGCACCATGCATTCTTTCACGCTGATAATGTAAACAGAGGTCAATGGAGACAGAAATTTTCTGGGCTGTAATAATTTATTCCTTCTCCCCACTTAGTTTACTCCATGACAGCCTGCATCTCACTGATTAATGCAATGCTTTTGGGTCCTGAGTATGCGCAGCAATCTCTTCAGGCTGTCTATCACTAACCTCATTTCCCTGCAGCCTTGGACAAGACTGAGCTCTGAAAATCTGTCACCATCTGCTCACCTGTAAATTTGTCTGTAGTGCAGGAATGTAAAAAATCAGCCATTTCGTTCAAAACTGGAGGGTATTTTGCCATATGCATGTAACGAATTAATTAAAAAAAGAAAAACAACCTCTTGGATAAGTAAAAGAAAATAAATTTTTTGTTATCTAAACTTAATCTTTTTTTCTTCCTGGAAACAAATGAGCCCAAATTAGTAGAGTTGGGCAAAATGAACACAATTGTTCACCACGACTGTAAAGAAGAGTTGCTTACCTGTAACAGATGTTCTCTGAGGACAGCAGGATGTCAGTCTTCGCAAATAGGTGACATCATCTAATGGAGCCTGGCCCAGAACTTTTATGTCAGTTTCTAGAACTTTGACTGTACCACATTGAGCATATTCAGCATGCCAACATACCACATATCCATGTGGGGCCCCATAGCATATACAACTGGAAGCCAACTCTAAAGGAAAACAGGTGGGTTCCATGAGGAAAGATATCTTACTGTTCTCTGAGAACACCAATAATAGATAAGCAATAGAGATGTGAATCGGAACCGGAATCGGTTCTGATTCCAGTTCCGATTCACATCGTGGTTTTTTTTTCGTCCGGCCCGATTGCAGTTTTGTTTATCGGCTGCGCCCAAGCCGATAAAAAACCCATCCCGACCCTTTAAAACTAATCCCTTAGCTTCCCCCACCCTCCCGACCCCCCAAAAATCTTTTTACAGGTACCTGGTGGTCCAGTGGGGGTCCCGGGAGCGATCTCCTGCTCTTGGGCCGTCGGCTGCCACTAATAAAAATGGCGCCGATGGCCTTTGCCCTTACCATGTGACAGGGTATCCGTGCCATTGGCCGGCCCCTGTCACATGGTAGGAGCACTGGATGGCCCGCGCCATTTTTAAAGATGGCGCCGGCCATCCAGTGCTCCCTTGGGCCGTCGGCTGCCACTAATAAAAATGGCGCCGATGGCCTTTGCCCTTACCATGTGACAGGGTATCCGTGCCATTGGCCGGCCCCTGTCACATGGTAGGAGCACTGGATGGCCCGCGCCATTTTTAAAGATGGCGCCGGCCATCCAGTGCTCCCTCCATGTGACAGGGGCCGGCCAATGGCACGGATACCCTGTCACATGGTATGGGCAAAGGGCCATCAGCGCCATTTTGATTAGTGGCAGCCGACGGCCCGGGAGCAGGAGATCGCTCCCGGGACCCCCACTGGACCACCAGGTACCTGTAAAAAGTTTTTGGGGGGGGTCGGGAGGGTGGGGGAAGCTAAGGGATTAGTTTTAAAGGGTCGGGGTGGGTTTAGGGGTTATTTTTGTGTGCTGTTTTTCCCGCCCTCCCCCAAAATGATAAGAGAACCCCCACGAACACAATTTCGTGGGGTTTTCCTATCGTTTTGGGGGAGCCCCCGATTTCTGACGATTTTGAAAATATCGTACGATATTTTCAATCGTCCAAAGCCCGATTCACATCCCTAATAAGCAACTTTACTTTCTCCGAGGACAAGCTGGATGGCAAGCCTTACAAATGGGGAATCCCTAACTTCAAGACTACTTGGATGGCAAAAAAAGGGAAAAAACAGAGAATGAGAGCCATCAGGCACAACAATATTTTAGGTGGCAAGAAGCTTTTTCCATTTTATCTTATCTATAATGCAGACTGGAACAAAAACAATGGGCCCTAGAAGGAAGTGCAGTTGAGTTCTATATCTCAAATATATTCCCTCGGACAGGCTGGCCAAATCTACTTTGTGTCAGTCATCCCTGTCCAAACAGTAAATTACCAGTACTGGCATGGTTTGGACAGAGTGAGCCTTGACATGGTACACCAAATTCAGACCCAGCTAGGCATAATAGAATAGGAGTGTGCAGGGAAAAAAAAAATTTCATCTTGTTTTCAGGAGGGATTTTTCCCATGAATTTCGGTTCATGGAATGTTTGATTTGTTTCATTTGTGGCAAAAAAACGAATCAAAGATTTTAACCCCTCCCCAAAAAAACAGACCAAAAAAAAACAAAACCCAAGGCAAAATGGGGCCTCCCACCCACCCAAAAAATGCCACAGCCAGGATCCCCCCAGCCCCCACTTACCCAGTCTGGTGCGGATCTGCCAGTGAACCTTAAGCCCTCAGCCTTACAAAGGCCGAAGACATGATAGGTTGCAGCAACTTCGGCCTATGCAAGGCCGAGGTAGGTTGCTATGACTTTGGTCTACCCAACACTGAGGCTTTAGCCTAGGCCAGAGCTTGGGCCCAGGCCGAACACTGCGGCCTGGCTTAGAAGCCGAGTCCTGATGCTGAGGCCTCAATCCTGGCCCAGGTCTGACAGCAGTGCCAGAGCCTAGGCCTGGATCCAGGGCAATGCTGGTGCTCGACCCGGAGAGCAGGTCCCAGTGCCTGGGGCTGGGCCTAGGCCAAGATCTGGGCCCAGGCCAGACGCTGGAACTCTGACCAGATGCCAGGTTCCGATGCCTAGGCCTCAGCCCAGGGTTAGGCCTAGGCCTCGGATCCCAGCTCTCTGAGCTCCTCTTTTGGGCCTTCTTTCTTCACCACTTGAAAGCCAATGGACATGGTCTGCTGGGGTTACGCCAGGAGTTAATTAATTCCCTCGCATTCATCCCAGTGGAAGGTAACATTTTGATGTACGGCATTGTATAGCATTGCCATACATCAAAATGGTACCATCCACTGGGGTGAATGTGCGATCCTAGCGGACTGCATCAATTGGCTTTCAAGCGCCGAAGAAAGAAGACCAAGAAGAGGCTTGGGCTTCAAGACCCAGACATCAGGACCCAGCCTCAGGGCCGAGCCCCAGCTTGTCTGGGTCTAGGCCGAGGCCCCAGTGTTAGTACACAGTCTCTGAACTGGGCCGTGGCAGTGTCAGGCAAGGCCTAGGCTGAGGTCCGGCCTTCGTTGGATACCCGATGGATCAGTAATTTTTTTTTTTTTTTTTAATTTTCGAGGTCTTGGCCGAGACCCCAGCATCAACCCGGGTGAGGCCCCCGGCTTCAGGTCTAGGCCTAGGCCCAAAGCATTAATTTAAAATGAATGGAACAAATAAGTTTTGTTTCATTTGGGGGCCACCCAATTCAGTTTGAATGAAATGAATCGGCCTTATTCGTTGCGTTTTGTACTTTCATTTGAAATTAATGCACATCCCTATAACAGGAAATGCAATCTTCTAGCCAATTGGTTAAAGGCTGTTTGCCAATGACAATTCCCAGTTTGTAAGTGTTAAAAGAAACAAAAAACTGAATGGATTTTCTATTGGCTTCAGTCCTCTCCAGGTAGAAGGCAATGCTCTCTTGCAGTCCAAATTGTGCCATGTTTGTTCACCTTGGTGGATATGTGACCTAGGAAACTGAGTGGTTAAGATGGAAATTCAACACTACCTTACACAAGAAATTAGGATGGCTGCGCAGAATCACCCTATCATGAAAAAATCTTGTATTAGATGGATACGTCACTAGATCCTGGAACTCACTGACCCTGCACGCAGAAGTGGCTGCCAACAAAAATAAGACCTTCCAGGGCAGGTACTTCGGGTCACAGGAGTGCAATGGCTCAAAGAGAGTTTTTATCAGCTGAGACAGATCCATGTTGAGGTCCCGAGGTATGGTTGGAGACCTGATGGGAGGCTTCAAATGAAGCAGGTCCTGTATAAATGTTGCGCGTCCTGGCCGCATTGGTGCCGCGACCAGGCCTGCTCACCTCGCGCTTCCTTCCACTAGCACCGGCTCCTCTTCCCTTGCCAAGGCTGCCAGCTTTCGACGTCCCTGATGCTCTCCTTGGGCCTCCCCGGCTTCCTCTACACCACAGGCCTCTCAGCGAAACTCCTGTAGGGGCTCCGCATCGTCGGCCTCAGCCCCGCCCCTAGGCGAGCGTACGACCGATGTCTCTCCTTTTAGAGGGCCCAGCACGGGAAGCTTGGCTCGGCCACCCGGTGACATCACATAGAACTTCCTATTTAAGGCGAGGCCCTCTCCCCAGGACCTCGCCTTGGCAATCGAGTCGACACCTTCAGTGTAGCTAGTTTGCTGTTCCACGTTCCTGTGTTCTCCTGCTTCCTTGATCCAGTCTTCGTTCCAGTGTTCCTGCGTTCCTGTCTTGTCCCAGTGCTCCTGCGTTCCTGTGGTCCTCTCTGTGTTCCAGCATCTGTACTGATTTCTACTCCATGTTCCTCCTCTTGTCGTACCTTCTCAGGCTGATTCAAGGTACTGACCTCTGCTTGCTTGACTACGTTTGACCGCTGCCTGGAGCTGACCACTGCCTGCCTTTGATTATGTCTGACTGCTGCCTGGAACCTCTGCTTGCCTGACTACGCTGACCGCCACCTGGAACAGACCTCTGCTCACCTTGACTACGCTCAGACTGATTTCGGAACTGACCCTTGCTTTGGCTGACCATCCTCGGATGGATACCCTGGCTTTGACCCTTGCGCTTCACTCAGATACTCTCTTTGCTCCTGTGACCACCAGACCAGCCTGCTCGGACACTACCTCAGACTAGATCAATAGGTGCTGCCTATCTTGCCTGGAGGACTTTCACTTCCTGCTGCCTTCCTGAGGTCTCCGGTGATCCTAGACCAGGTCTAGTCTCTCCTTTCTTCACCAGCTGCGCACCTTTGCTCGTGGTGGGCACACCTCTCCGCTACCTCTCTGGGAGACCCTCGGAGGCCCACCTAAGTCCAGGTGGTCTGGGTACCCAAGGGCTCAACCTGCAGAAACCCCAGATTGCTATTGGTGAAACTCCAGCTAGCCTCTGTCTCCTGATGGCAGGCGCTCTCTAAGTCCGACCAGAGGGCCGTACCAATCTTGCACCAGGCTAAGGGCCCACCTCCAGCACAACAATAAACAGGACAACCAAAGGCTGTACAGAGTAGGGATGTGCTGGGGAAAATATTTAATTTTTTAAATTTTTCATTATTGGGATGCTTCTTCTCACAATATTGATTTATTTAATGTTTATTTGTTTTCTTTAGCTTTAAAAAATGAAACAAACATTAAAAAATAATACCCCCAAAAACAATAAGAAAATGAAATGGAACTCCTGACCCTATCATCCTTCCCTCCCTCCCGAAAAATGTTGGGGTAGGATCATCCCCAGCCTTCACTTACCCGGTCCAGGGGGAGGATCTGCTGACGAGACCTAGGCCTAGGCTTTGTGTAGGTCTAGGCCGTGGGAAGTCGCCAGAAACTCAGCCTAGGCCCTACAAAAAGATCCAGATTGGAGGCCTGGTCCCAATGCTGAGGCTAAAACTCGACACTGGGGCCTCAGCCTAGGCTTAGGACCATTTCTGATGCCAGGACCAGGTCTCGAGGCCGGGTGCCAGTGCCTAGGCCTCAGGTTAGGCCTAGGCCTGGAGACCGGTCACCAAGCCACGTATGTCATCTTCTTTAAATAATGTCATCTGTGGGCAGAGTCAGTGATAGCTTTTTTGCTGCCCTGTGTGAGCAATTACTGTGCTGTCCCCCCTCCCCCATTAAGTCATTATCTGTCCCAGGCCCACTAAAACAAAGCCCAGTTCACTTCAGTGATATAAACTTTAAAAACTGACACCATCTCCCCCCTCCCCCAAACTCATGGTTAGTGCAAGGGTATTAGGTGCCCTAGGCAAACCTTATGGCCTTGCACAATGCCCCCGCCTTATTCCACACACACAGATAAGAGTTATGCATTGATATTTTACATGAAAAATATCAAAAGTACAGTATTTAGAGGTAAAAATATCACTTGCATTATATTTATATGCACTGCTGTGATAACAACCAGAAATCCCTGTAAAAAAGACATTTGGAACCCATGTGATATTAGGCCTATTGTGATGTGGTTTGGGTGTGGGTTTGACCCTCTGAAAGTCCGAATACACTAATACACTTCCTATTAGGAAAATGCCTCACCTCAGTCACACATGCAGAACATAAACAGATGCTCACCAAATATATAATAGAGCAACCATAAAGTAGAAATACAACTGCGCAAATAAAAAGTGAACTGGAAACAACAAGAAGCCAGACACTATTCAGTGCAACAATGAAAGAACAGAACCATTACCATTCCTTAAACATCAAACAATAAAATCAAGAAATAAAACACATAATCATAATACTAAAATCATACTAATAATATTATTTAAAAAAAGCTGAAGAATAAAAAGATCAAATAATTAAAAACTCATATAAAAGTTTTTTTAAATATCCCAAACATCAATAAAATATTTCAAAACAGCAAACACAGCAAATAACACCTGAAAAATAAAATTAAAAAGGATTTAAAAAATTCAGGCTCACCTGGGAACTTTTGATTTCCTGTCATCCTGGGATTATCGTGGAGTAGTGGGAGTGGGAGTGCGATGCACTAACTTTCACCTCTCTTTATAGAATACAAGAAGTTCTAGCACTGTGAGTGTTGAATACCACCAGGCCAGCACCGGAGGAGGAGCTGAAGGATGGGCTTCCTGTGCTGCGGCCTCCTGTTTCTGATGTCGGTGGGACTGGGTCCACCGGCGGCACCACGGGCCTCCTCTTCTTCCACTGCTGGTGGGATCAGGTCCACCACAGCAGCACCACGGGCCTCGTCTTCTTCCACTACCAGTAGAATCGGGTCCATCGGTGGCAGCACAGGCGTCTCCCTGTGCCTGATGCCACCCTTTTGAGTGTGCTGCCCTGTGCAATTGCATGGTTTGCACACCTGGTGGTGCCAGGCCTGCCACTGGGGATGTGCTGGAGTAACTTAACTCTGGTGCCTTCCTATTCAGTGAAGGTGCCATTTTGGTGTACAGTAGTATAAATGGGTTGAGGCCTAGGCGTCGGGGCCCTGCCTCCGGGCCAGGCCCTGGCATTGGGCCTGGGCCGAGTTACAGGCATCAAAACTTGGAATCCAGGCCAGGCTCCAGCGTCATGCCTGGTCCTTTGCCTTGGCTTAGGCTAAGGCCCTAGTATCGGGACTGGGCCTCCAGGCCATGCCCTGGCATTGTCCTGGGCCTGGGCCATGGCATCAGATCCCTGATGGACAAGTAAGTGGAGGACAGGAAGTTTCTTGACCCCAGCAAACTTTTTGGGGCCTGGGCCTTTGTTTGGGTATCAGCCAAGTCCCCAGCTTCAACCCAGGCCTAGGCTGAGATCCCGGCTTCACGCTTGGGCACAGGTCGCAACCCCTGCATTAGGTCTTAGCCTATGCCTAGGAAAGGCCCTCGCCTGTGAAAACCAATGACATTTCATCAGATTTTCAATCATTTTGTTTTGAAAATGAAATGAAAAAAATAGGATTTATCTTTGCCATTTCTTATTTCGTTTCTAATAAATGCACATCCCTGGTACAGGGATGGGTCTACCTTCTACATTCTGGTGATAAGCACCAATTTCAATAACGTGAATTACTGAGACCAGAGATGTTCAAATATTGACACTTATCCAAAAAGTAGCTCCTCTCCAATCCACCCACATTCTGCCCACCATTTATCTGGTGACCACTGATCCCAGCTGGATATTCGGTCACCATTCCTTATTATGCTAAGTAGCACAGAATATCAGCCTCTGTGGAAGAGCAGGGAACCAGATATCCTTGAGTATTTCCTCAATTTAGTCCCAAAATAGATGGGAACACTATCTGATCAGTCTCACTGTCTATTAGGTTCTTCCACTTTGGTACTGTTTTATTTTCACAGCAGTTTATGGAAGGGAATCACACTTGTACAGTTTTATCATGAAAACCTGCGTATAGTGCACAGGCATTACCAGACTCCTAAGAAAGCTTTATTTTGAAACCCACTTTCAGGGATTTGGCTCCGTAAACTTGGATTTTAAACAGCACATTCTGAACAGCCTGCTTTCTTGGCTATCAGCATACCACGGGGTGAACTGCCAGCTGCAGTTGCAAGGATAGTATTACTTCCAAAGAAAATCTCTTTGCTCAACCTGAGCTTTCAAGTGTGCTTGCATATTGTTTTTACTATATTTTTGTTCCTAGAAAATGTGTCATTAAGTAAACCAGCAGTAGACTGTCCTGTATAGGATAATACCCTAGCGGAGAGGAGAGACAAAGGGGGTGTGATACCACCTTCTATCAAATTTTATCTAAATTCTGTTTATTAACGCAACCGAACCCGGTAACATAGGACTAAAATTCACAGATAGCACATGCCACTGCAAACCGTTCTTTCTAAACAATACATTCCCCCTCTTCCCCCAAACCTTTTAGATATCTGAAAGGTATTAGCAATGCACAAGAGACAAACCTTGCCCAATGGAAAAGAAGGTGCAGAACTAGGGGGTCACGACATGAAACTCCAGGATGGAATGCTCAGCATCGAGGCTGGTGGATGCCTGGAATGCCCTCCCAGAAGAGGTGGTGAAGACAAAGAAGGTGACAGAATTCAAAGGGTGTGCATCCTTAGTGGCAAGAGAACATAGGGAAACATATTTCTAAATTTGGGTAACCTGCACAGAGAGGCAGGCAGTTACAACCCTGAACATCTTGCTGGGCACACTGGATGGATCATTTGGCCTTTATCCATCATCATTTACTATATACTATGCTACATGCAAGGACTTTTATTTTCTGTAGGTTATATGGGATGCCTACAAAATATGTTGGTGGCTTGGTGATGGAGGAAAAAAAAAAAGATAAAACAGCCCCTTCTAAATAAAGATCATAATGAAAAACAGTTCAAAGGAAATCCAAGTACCAGTAGTTTTTGTCCAAAGCAAAGGTGACGTAGCATAACTTCATAACATTTATATTCCATTTTCCTAAATTTTATGTGGATATTATTATCTAGCCCAAGCGGTACAAACTGAGAAAGGCATTTACAACTAAAGGTCTCAGTTGCAAATATAGTACTCTAATGTTTAATCTACTCTGTATCTCAGTGACTTTGTGTAATCAATTTCCAAGTAAGACTAAGGGAACTCAAACAATTGGGAAAGTTGCCTCCCAAGTTTGACTATATTAGACTTTTAAAATGTTTTTCATTTAGGGCATTGTATATCTTTAGTCAGGTTTAAAGTTACTTCAGAAGTGCAGGAAACCTTTGTTTTTGTCGGACTGGTGGCTCTCTGCTCCCAGGATCACAGCTCAAATAAAGCCTGTTCCAGTTCTGCGTGCTCATGGCCATTTAATCCTGCTGCTACTGATGGGGGCTGGGGGGATGTTTGAGGTAGGAAGCACCTAAGGCTGAGGGGCTATGGGCCTTCTTTCTCAGACACCAGGGTCTTTTGCCTATAAGGCCACCCTCCCTCATTCTTTTTCTGGCCGTTAAAGTAATACAACTTGATAAAGTCTGAATCCCTTCTGAGTTCCCTTCCGAGTCTAATGCAAGCTGTATTCAGCTGAGAGGAATCTCTTTCGTGGGATGAATGGTTCTCCCTCCCACTCGGTACCTCCATGAAGAACTGTGAAGGCTGATTTTGCAGTGAATATTGGGGCCAATGCAAAGGTATTAGACAACCTAGGTGAACCTTGAGCTTTGCCCATCCCCTACCCTCATCCCACAAAGTAACTTTCAGGACCTTGGGCTCCTGCCAGATAATTAAACTCAACAATCATGATCACCCTACTACCAGCACTCCCAGAAAAAAACACATAATGGGACATCAAACATTTTACATTTTAAACTTTGCCATGCACACACATTCACATATATTTCAGAAATCGTGTCATAGTGTCTGATGAACGTATCATCTGTGACTTTGGGAGGCAGACTGCAAATAAAATCAAATAATTTACACATCTATAATTTTTAAGAAATCCACACCACACTGCTAAAGGTAATCTCTGAAATGGCTAACTGTGCTGAATTAGGATGTTTCCCCCTACTCCTCGCTATGTAAAGAAAAGGCAAATTCTGGTGTCACCTCAGCAACAGTGCCAAAATCTCCCTCCATTATCAGACACTTTGGGCCGGATTTTAAAAGGGTTACGCACATAAGTTATGCGCGTAACCCTTAAAAAACCACCCTGCGTGCGCCGAGCCTATTTTGCAGTAAGTCCCGGAGCTTGCAAAAAGGGGCGGTCGGGGGCGTGGCCAGGGGGCATGGTGTCGGCTTGGGGGCGTGTTTGGGGGCATGGGGCGGTCCAGGGGTGTGGCCGAGTGCCCCGACACAGTGGCCTGTGTCGGGGCCTGCTGTGCCAGCAGACAGCCGGCGCACATAAGTTACGAATGCCCGGAGGCAGGCATAACTTCCCGGATAAAGGTTAGTAGGGGGATTTAGGTAGGGCTGGGGGGTGGGTTAGATAGGGGAAGGGAGGGGAAGGTGCGGGGGGCTGAATGGAAAGTTCCCTCCGAGGCCGCTCCGATTTCGGAGCGGCCTCGGAGGGAACGGGCAGTGTGCGCAGGGCTCGGTGCGCGCAAGGTGCACAAATGTTCACCCCCTTGCACGCGCCGACCCAGGATTTTATAAGATACGTGCGGCTACGCGCGTATCTTAGAAAATCCCGCGTACTTCTGTTCGCGCCTGGTGCGCGAACAAAAGTACGCGCGCGCGTAGATTTGTAAAATCTACCCCAAGGTGCACAAATGTGCACCCCCTTGCATGCGCCAACCCCGGATTTCAAAAGATACGTGCGGCTACGCGTGTATCTATTGAAATCCAGCATACTTTTGTTTGCGCCTGGTGCGCCCTTTATGAAGTGAGACAAAACCCTGCAAAGACGAAACTCGGAACTTATATAGCAAACCCACCATACCATCACAGCATTATTGATTTTGCAGTGACAGCTGCTCTTTGGTGACCCCCCCAGAAGTCCAGTTTGCCTAATGGTTAAGCCAGGCCTGCTCAAAGCTCAGATTAGGGTCCAAGACGAGATTTACCTGATGCATCTCGGGATAAAAATAATAAAACATTCTTAGCTGTTAACAGTATAAAATGGTACAGAGCTAGACGAAGAGTAAAATAAACAACAGAGTTTGAGGATAATTTAGGAAAATATTAATGCATAGGGCAAAAAAATTGTAAAACTTCTGAGAATCAGTCTCCTAGCACAATTTGAAAGCGTGCATCTTTTGACCCAGTATTTAATTTCCCGCACAATCGGGTGGAGAAAAAGTCATAGGTAAAAGCTGTACAAGCAAAGGCTTCTACAAAAAGCACTATGGAGCTTTTTTTTCTGAGAATGCCAAACTTAAGAACAGGGCAAACGTTCTACAGCATTTTTTGCAGATGTCTTTAGTATATTATTTTCTATAAAATATTTTCCCTTTCTAAAGTTACTAGAAAATTAAACTAATGTGAACAGAGTAAACAAAGTGATTTTTAGACCTTTTGGAATTTGTTTGCCCTATTTTTGCCCAAAACATAAATTCTAAAATCCTAAACCACATTGGGTGGTCCATTGGTGGACTAGAAAGGCGGTACTTGAAAACTCAGATTAAATTTAAATTAAATTAAATTAAATTAAAATCAGTCTAGCTCTGTTTATTTGAGCATCCATTGGATATGTTACATTCCACCATGGTAGCTAAACTCCATCAGAGGTTGTCCATTTAGGGTCTGATTTACTAAAAGGTAGATTTTAAAAGCCCTACGTGCGCAGAAATGGCCACATATGCGCGTAAGTGGCCCACGTGGGAGCTATGTGAATTTTAAATAGTTGGGAAGGGTGCGTGTACCTCAAATATATGCGTGCCCAGAAAAATTAGGTAGAAAAGAGGCAGGGCCTGGGCAGTCCAGAGGCAGGGCAAGGACTGATGCACGTAACTTCAAATTTTCCTCAACTGGCATGCAAATGTAGTCTGGTGAACACTGGAGAGAGAGAGAGAGAGAGAGAGAAATCCTTTTTATAAGGCTCAGTCTGATACTCTGTATATGGACCATTGTAAGGGGGCACTTGATTTGGGGTGAGTTTTTGGGAGGTGGGTTGGGGTTAGGGGGATGGTGTTACAAACACATTCAGAGTATCCATTGTAAAATTAACATCAGTAAAGAATTTTAGACCTCATAAGCGATGAAAAGGAGCTGATTTAAACAATGCAGCTAGCAGAGTCACATGTGCGCCCATAATCGCGAGATACGTGCATTTATGGGTGCATGCATGGCCCTTTTGAAATCTACCTGTAAGCTTCTTTTCTCATAGACCAATGAATGGGAAAAAAGCTTTACCAAATCAGGCCCTAACAGTTCTTCAAGTTTAACTAGTTCCAGCAGTACGACAGGCTTCCTCCATTGCTGGAGCTCACCTCGTGGAACACATTTTGCCATGTTAGTCACACACAGAGCAATTCAGAAGACTTTCATATTGCTGTTAATTTTCATTTTATCCAAAACGGTACTGATTTTTTTTATTCTTATGTGTACACCATCATGAAACCAGTTAGCTAGAATAACTAGCAGAATGTGTGTTTTTTCTTGTTAATAAAATATATTAACATTTATTCTGAATTTCCCTATTTTGTTTAAGAATATTTAGCCAGGTATTATTATGATTACTACTGGGTCATTTTGACTCTTATTACCATCACTTTAAACTTAGGTGATTTTCGAAAGAATCGAGCAACCTAAGC
Organism: Rhinatrema bivittatum; assembly: GCF_901001135.1. NCBI lineage: Eukaryota > Metazoa > Chordata > Amphibia > Gymnophiona > Rhinatrematidae > Rhinatrema > Rhinatrema bivittatum. The sequence goes on along the minus strand of NC_042615.1, from coordinate 251,791,202 downwards.
TGAGTTCCTAGATCCAACGGTGCGAACATTTTCCCCACTGGTGTACCTAAATGGTAGCTGCCTATTCTCGCTAGATGGCTGGACTAAACTGCTTTATAAGACATGTTCCCAGGAGCATGTTTAAACCAGGGGAGAAACTTAGGAAGCTAAATCAGATTTTCAGTGCTAGTCAACTAGAATTAGCCAGCTAAGTTGAGGCTGGAAATGTGCTTAAATCTAGCTGGCTACCTTGCTACTGAGTGGCTCATGCAAAATCCATCCCTTAAAGTCCAAAGAACAGTTCAATTCAAAGGAGATGAAGTTAAAATCTGGACTGATGGTCCTCATTTCTGCACAAAGAACAACAAGCTGCTTACCTAATTTAAATGATCAATAAATAAAAGTTATGATAGCCCCAATCTAATTATAACCATATTCTGTCCTTTGTATGTTAAAAAAAAATTAGACTCCTATTCCTCTGTAGTCACTGTTACACTTTCTAAGCTGAGCCCAAACCTTAGAAGTCTCAGAGAGACCCCAGCATATTTTACACTGATGTTCATCAGAACAAGATCCTTATTTAGCTATAGTGGGAAAGCAGTAAAGTAGGAAGAGGTGTCAAACATTGCAATGGAATGAATTAATAACCAGAGCTGAAAAGAGATTTCTTAATGAGGTTGTTTGTTTTAGCTAATGACTCCATTAAATAGAAAAAAAAATTGTTTTGGTATTACTACTGCTATAACACCTGCCCAAATAACCTCCTCATATCTAATTATACTTGAAACGTTGTCACTTGACCTCTACCCTTTGGTTGAATGGAGATTTCCCTCCTACATCAGTGAAGGGCAATGTGTAGAGTGCCTCTATGTAAAACATGTGAGCGAGAACCTTTAGGGGGGAGTGCCTTTGTACAACAGAAGCTAATGCTGAAACAGGTAGTGTGATATTTTGGGTGTGCTCTTTGACTTGGGAGTTTGAAGAAATTTCAGTAATTTCTAGGGGGTCGACTGGTGCACCCAGCCCAGTAAGGCCGTGCCATCCTGGGATCCAGAGTAAAAGCTCCAGGCTCTTGGGCCATGCCAGGAGGAAGCCTAGAGGAATCTGTGGACCATAAGATCCTTGTGGGAGTGTCAAAAAAACCCGTTGAAATGTATTGATGGGCGAAGACATTGTAAATAGGATGTGGATATTGACAAGAGTTTGCTTAAAGACGTGACAAGGTATTTATAGAATGGAGAACGAATTACGATCTGAAAGTGCTATGAGAGGAAGAAGATATGTAAAAGTGTATTTTCTTTTTTTTCTGTGCAGCTTATCTCTGCTGTGTGACTCCCGTGACTCATTATTGGTGTGATTTTTTTTTTCCATTCTTGTGACATTTACTTCCAGCAATCCTGGGAAAATAAACTGTATTACTTAACCCCAAAGCATGAGTTTGAACTGCGAGTCTGCCAGTCAGAGGAAGAGAAGAAAGGAAGGAAGAATTGTGAGTATTGGGGTGCAATCAGAGGGTCTCCGAGAAGAAAGGGAAGAACTGATGCTTTTCCCTGCCCAGAATGAGAATGTACAGCCCCTGCCACTGGGCCAGGGTCACCACGCCATCTGCTTGACCATTTCTGTAATTCTTCAACCCACAGAGACTTCTGTGAGGAACAGAAAGCCAGCACCGGAGACTATTATTTTACATAAGAATTGCCATGCTGGGTCTCTGGCAGTGGCCAATTCAGGTTGCAAGTACCTGGCAGATCCCATAAAGTAGATTTTATTTTATGTCCCTCATTGCCAGGGATAGCAGTAGCTTTCTTTAGTCTACCTGGCCAATGATACGTTATAGACGTTTTCTCCAGGAACTTGTCCAAACCACTTTTCAACCCCGCTAGGCTCGCCACCTTGCTCACTGCGACAGACTCCGCAGCTTGACCGTGCACTGAGTGAAAAAGTACTTTCCACGATTTGTTTTAAATCCACTAGTTGTTAGTGTCATGGAGTCTCCTCTTTTTTTTAGTATTTTTTTTGAAAACAATTACATATCTGTCTTTGATTTACCCATTCCACCCCACTCGTGGTTTGTAAAACTTTTATCTTGTCTCCTCTCTCAGCCATGTCTTTTACAAGCTGAAGAGCCCTAGCCTACGTAGCCTCTCATTATAGCAGAGATATTCCAACCCCTTTATCACTTTGGCTGCCCTCCCCTGCACATTTTCTAGTTCTGCTATGTCTTCCTTGAGTTGGAGTGATCAGATCTGCACACGAGGTGCAGTCACACCACAGCTGAATGAGGCGGCAATATAATATTCTCCATTCTTTTCCGAATCATTCCTAACATTCTGTTTGCTGTATTGACTGCCGCTGCACACTGAGCTGAGGACTTTAATGTACTGCCCAGAAGCACGCCATGGTTTTTTCCTGGGGGGCGACTCCCATTTTACAGCCCAGCACAGAACCAATACAGAACCTGTAGTTGGGATTATTTTTCCCCATGTGCATCACATTGCACTTTTCCATATTACATTTCATCTGCCATTCAGTTGCCCAGTCTCCTAGTCACGCAAGGTCCTTCCGCAGTGCTTCACAATCCACTGCTGTTTTAACTACGTTGAATAATTTTGTGTCAACTTTGATTACCTCACTTGTTGCCTTTTCCAGACCATTTATGAGCTTTTTCCGTGGCAGAGCCGAAACTGTGGAACTCAATACCGTGTGACTTAAGATTAGCTAAAGACCTGAAGCTGTTTAAAAAGGAACTTAAGACATGGGGCCTATGACAGCAGTAATGAAGTATAACAACTGAGCAAGAGTAGATCTATATTGATAAGAGAGTGGAAATATAAAAAGCTGTAAAACACCAGAGGCACTGAGAATAGAGATTCTATATGATGTCTGATTTTATATTATGTATTTGTTAAGTATTATAATTATTTGGTGTTGGTTTTAACTTTGTTGTGAACCACCATGATTGTAGATAGAGCAATGGCATATAAACAAATAAATAAATAATGAATAAGTTAAACAGCACAGGTCGCAGTACTGATCCCTGTGCCCCACTAATTACTTTTCTCCAATTGGAAAATGTATTTCCAGCCTTTAACCAGTTACTAATCCTCAATAAGACACTGCATTCTATCCCATGACTTTGTAATTTCCTGAGGTGTATCTCATGGGAGACTTTGTCAAAAGCCAAATACACTATATCAACCGGCTCTCACCTTTATCTACATGGTTTTTCACCTTCAAAAATCCTAAAAGATTAGAAAGGCAAGACTTCCCTTTACTAAACCATGTTAACTCTTCCCCATTAAGCTAGTCTCTCTCTAGGTACAGTGATTTTGTTTTCAAGAATGGTTTCTACCATTTTGCTCAGCACAGACAGCAGCTTACAGGTCTATAGTTTCCTGGATGGCCCCTGGAGCCCTTTTTAAAAATTGGCATCACATTGGCCACCTCCCACTCTTCAAGTATCATGTCTGTTTTAAATGAGGTACCAGATTATTGTTACAGTCAGCGGCTTGCAGGACGGCCCCACGAGCCATCTCACTCACTCCTGATGCAGCACCAGCTCTTCTGTGGCCAGGACATTGCTTCCTGTGACCGAGGCCGCTTCGCATGGCTCACACATCAACGCTGCAGCTGAACATCTCCACCCTCCAGCTTTTCCGGGCCCTTCCCTTAAGTATGTGCCTATATTTAAAGGGTCTTTGGTGGAAAAGGCATAACGGCACCCAGTGATGATGTCAGCAAGACTTCCCTAGTTAAGCGAGGCCCATGCTCCCGTGTCATTGCCTCAGCATTGGGTCTCCTGTCTAGTAGTAGTGCATGTTTCCACAGCATTCCAGTGTTCCTGATTCCTTGCCTCGTCCAGCCTTGTCTCTTCAGCCTTGCCTTGTCTAGCCTTGTTTCTCCAGGCTTGCCTCAGCCAGCCTGGTCTCTCCGGCCTTAACTTCTCTAGCCTTCCTCATTCAGCCCTCCAGATCCAGCCTTGTCCTGTCCGTCTTGTACAGTGTATTCTATGTGTCTTTGTCCACCCTTGGCCTGAATCTCTGGATCTCAATTTCTTGCTTGGGCCTGACCACGATTGCCAGTCACCTGGAGTTGACCTCGTGCCTGGACATGGCCACAATTGCCTGCCACCTAGATCTGATCTCTTTCCTGGACCTGACCATCCATGCTAGCTGCCTGCCCTGACCTTGGCCTGCCTCCAACTCCATCAGTCTGCTGCTTGCCCTGATCCTGGTGTGCCTTTGGATTCTGACTCTCTTCACCACCCTAGGGACCCACCTAAGGCCCGCTGGCTACCAGAACCCAAATGCTCAACCTGTGGGGGAGATGGCTGGTATAGGTGAAGCTCCAGAGTGTCCCGCTACAGGGTGCATTCGCCAGCTGCTGACGTAGGCCTCGTGGGTTCGCCGTTGAGGCTGTGTCAACTACACTGCAGCACAAAGGGCTCACAACCCCGCTACCCATGACAATTACTAATACAAGGTTAGCAATTTTATGTTTTAGTTCTGGAGTGGATGCCATCCAGTCCTGGCCATTTGTTGTTCTTTAGTTTGTCAGTCTGATCTATTATAACATCCATTGTTTCAGCAGTCCAGTAGTTTTACTTACTGCCCTCCCTCCAGTGATTATATTTGATTGTATTATGATCGCAATTGCAAAGTGACCCAACACAGTAAACATTTGTACCAGGCTGTGCATTCCATTGAGGACTAGATCTACATTAACTGCCCCTCTCATCAGTTCTAGGACCAGCTGCTTCATGAAGCAGTCATGGCTTCTAGAAACGTAACCTGTCTAGCATGTCCTGATGAGACTCTGACCAAATCAATAGTGGTGTAACTAAAATCTCCCATTATTATTGTGTTGCCAAAGTTATTGGCTTGTTAAAATTTCAGATAGTTTTTCATAGTCTATTTTTTCATCTTGACCAGGTGGCCAGTAGTATACAGCCACTGCTACATTCTTACCCGAGACACGTGAAATTTCTATCCTTAAATATTCTACAGTACAGTTTGCTTCCTGCAGGATTTTTATCATGTTTGACTGTATCTATCATTTACATATAGTGCTACCCCTTCACCAATTCAATCTGCTTTATCATGTTGATATAATTTATATCCTGGTTATCATTCTACCATGTCTCTTAAATGTCCTATAATTACTATATACTCATATAATGCCATACATTCTAACTCCCCAATCTTACTATTCAGACTTCTGGCATTTGCATGCAGTCATTTTAAAGTATGGTTTCAATTTGTAGTTTAATTTCTTTTTGATTCACAATCTGTTTATTAGCAAATGATATAAGCTGTTTAGAGTCATTCACATCCCTGTGCTTTTTATCTACATCCATCTAGGCTACTTCAGCTTTAACCACAATCTCTCTACTGGGATATTCTAACTTCTGTTTTGCAAGTATCCTTGGAAGATACCTCAACCCAAACCATGTGCTTTTGAGCAAATATTGGATTTCTCCCATGCTCTAGTTTAAAATCTGCTCTACCTCCTTTTTAAAAGTTAGCACCAGCAGCCTGGTTCCACTCTGGTTCAGGTTAGGCACATTCTGTTGGAATAGGGTCCTTGTCCCCCGGAATGTTCCACAGTTGCTAACAAATCTAAAGCCCTTTTCTCTGCAGCATCATCTCATTCATGCACTGAGTATCTGGAGCTCAGCCTGCTTCGGGGTTCCCACAAGTAGAACAGGGAGCATTTCTGAGAATACAACCTTGGAGGCTCTGGATTTCAATTCCCTACCTAAGACCCTATATTTACCCTCCTTAACCAACCCTCCTGTATCTTCCTATAACTAAAATTACATGCCAGCTCCAACCTGAAATGTACTTTTAGTTGCATTAAAAAGAGGCATTTCCAGAAGCACGCTTAATTCAGGGGAGCAAAATAATATTTTGTATTTCTTGCCTGCGTCTTCAATTTTAGCTCAAGGCAAGTTTACATTTTTTCATACATGATAAATCCCTGCCTTCAAGAGCTTACAATCTAAGTGGGTACCTGAGGTGATCGGAGATAAAGTGAGTTCTCATGGTCACAAGGAATGTCACTGGGAGAAGTGAGATTTAAACCTTGGTTTGCAGCCCACTGCTCTAACCGCTATGCCACTCCTTTAACTATACACATGTTATTTGTCCTTCTTCGGCTGCCTGCAGAAACAGCAGGTACAGCATTTTTTTTTTTTTTTTTTTTACTACAGCCAGTTTTCAAAAGGGAAACTAAAGTGGGGGTTTCTCCTTAAAAGTTTCAGCAATATTTGCAGGCTAAACGAGCCTGCGTTCATCCTCCACCATGCATGCTACTGAGAAAATTGCCTCCTTAACAAGCTAACAGAACTGGGAGAGGCAGGATTGGGCTTTTTAACCCTTCACCTTTGGGTGTAATTGTAGCAGGGCACTGGTTGGCAAGGTATTCCCCTCTTTTTGCCCATTCCTTGCAATGGTTCTGAAAGCAGCATGCGACAGTGTGAAATGCCGACAAAACTAGCGAACAAACGTATAAGGGTGAAGACTATCAGCAGGGATGAATGTTCAAAGCAAGTCCAACAGCTGACTACATTAAAATGACCCACTACAGCCCTTAAAACCCTGCTGACTTGCCTATAATTTTATTTTGCTTTAAGACTTACAAGCCATCCATAGCAGAAGTAAAGTTACATGGTGGGGGACCCAGCGCGTGCTTGTGCGCATACGTTTTTTTAACGCGCTGGTTTCATTCATGAATCCAGAAATGCTCACGCCCCCACCAGTTTCTGGAACTTTTTCATTTGTGCACGTACCGGAGATTCGCAAGTATTCGGGTGGCTTTTTTAAAATCCACTTGGTGCGCGCCGCCGCAACTTATTCGCGTATCTCCCAGTTTTGGTGCGCATCAGCCTTTTAAAATTCACCTATTAGTGTGCCCTAATCAAAATGAAATAGAAAAAAAAAAAAAAAAAGAATGCAGATCCCTATACTGTATATACTACGTGTCTTTATGTTTAGACACCAGATAACAATTAGCAAAATCTCAACAATGTTATTCTGAGCACTCAAGAATGTTTCAATAAAATAGTCTGAGCATAAATCAGAAGTCTGAATTCCAGGTCTTCAAGCTTTTTTCTTTTCAGGGGGCAGTGACTCCAAATAGAGTTTGTTTTGAATCTTAGACCTAAGTCAGCGTTATGTCTTAAACTGATTGCTTGTGCTCTTCTCAATACTTGCATTGTGCAAAGAGAGCTTCCTTCTGGATTTTATAGGATATAATATGTATATACAACATATCAGGGTGCACTTGAAAATTCTTTTTAATCAGGCTAGTGCTACCCAATACAACTGAGACTATTTCTGTATCTCTCTGCCACACTGTCTTTGTTTCTGCATCCCTAAGTGCTTTCTCTATACATTCCACAGAATCGTGAATTGGTACTGACACTTCTATCAACAATGCTGTTCTTATGATTTTCTCTATTACCACAATGTCCAGTTTTCTAGCATCAAGCTTTTGCCTATGTTATGACTTCCATTTTGATGCATAAGTACTTTTTTAGCATTTAGAAATGGAAGGTCACTGAAACTGGAAACTGTACTCCAAGTCTGTAGGTTTAATTTAAAATGTTCTCAATATTTACCATGCATTTAAACATGTCAAGACTTAAGAGTTTAGGAATACTTTCTCACAAGTCTTTGAAACTGTGATTCACACTTGAATGTGCAAAAGAACTTGACTCATTCTTAGCTCACAGAGCCAAGACAGACCCACTGGCTTGGCTTTGACTTTACATTTTATGACTTGCCAGCTTCTACTAGTCAAATATTCTCCAGGCAGTGAACTAATTAGGTCCTAAAATAATTTTATTTGCAAAAGAACTTATGGAATTCCAGTATAACCTACTGTGATAATAAGGGATCATGATATGAAGTTGGAGGAAGAAGGTTAAAATGAAACATGAGAAAACAGTGCTATACCAAGTGGGTAGTAGATACATAGAATAATCTCTACCAGCAAGTGTGTTAAAAATCAGTATTGTGACAAAATTCAAGGACGCTTGGGACAGTGTTACAACAGGATCAGGAGCTTGCAGTATTGCAAGCAATGTTCCCGTCATGTCATATAGATCAGAGGTAGCGTAGATGTGTTAATAAAACAACAAGGGGCAGATAATGACACTGCAGGACATAGGTAGCTAGGTTACAACTTCACCTGGGTCGAAGCAGGCAGATTGGTGATGATCAGGTATTGTACAGCTAGGTCATGCAAATTAGGTGGTCGGAATTTTGGTAAGTGTTTAGATTAACATAAAGCTTGAAGGTGAGACATATCAGGGGAAATACTGGATGGTGGATTAAGTAGAGGAACTTTAGATGGCAGCTCCTGAATACACGTGTGCAGCAGGAGCTCCCCTGAATTCTACTTTACTTTGGAATTTGCTGTGGTTTTTTTTTGCTGAAGATGTCTGCAAAGGATGCATAGTGCATGGGGAGGCCTGAAGAGCTTGGAGGCCCGATGAACAGAGTTGCATAGGGGATTTATTTATTTATTTATTTATAACTTTTCTATACCGAAGTTCAAATAACAGAGTTAATTATCACTCCGGTTTACATTGCAACCATAAAACAGTGACAAAGTTGTCTTACATAGAACAGGGGGAGAGAAAAACTTGGATACAGCTTAAGCATGGGAGTAACGTGTCAAAACTGGTAAGAACTGATAAGAGTTGGCTTTTTGAGGTAACAAGGATATACTGGACGCTAGGGGTGGGAATTTGTTTGTAATGAAATAAAGACGATATTTCCTATTTTTTTTTTTGCATTTCAGGAATAACAAAAAACAATAGGAAAAAACACAAAAATTTTGTGTTGTTTTTCCTAAGTTTTTTTTTTGGGGGGGGGGGGGGCAGGAGCCAAAAAAAAGCATCTTTAAAAAAAATCCCACCCACAACCCTTCCCATTTATTAAAATATGGAGCCCCCTACCAGCAGAGTCCCCTTCTCATCTTAGCCCATCCTTCTGATCCCCCCAGGACTTACCAAAAATTCCTGATGTTTAGCAGAGGGCCCGGGAGTAACCTCCCACTCTCGGGCTGGTGGCTGCCACTAGTCAAAATGGCACCGGCTGCCCTTTGCCCTACCATGTGACAGAGGCTGCCCAATGGCACCGGTAGGGTCTAGAGACCTCCCATTCTCAGGTCCTCACTTGAAAGTGGATGTCTATTTTCAGACACAATGATATAAGGTGGTCCGGTTTGGCGGGGGTGCCATGCCCGGTCAGTTATCCTTGACTGTGTCTGAAAAGCCCTGCCAGTATACAGCTATCTGAACTTCCTTATTCCAGGGAACATACTGATGCCAGGGTGTGGAATTGTACCACATACTACCCAACGATTATGGAGCTCTGCCTCAGGCAGGGAAGGTGAAGATGATGCTCAGGCAGGCTTGTCAAAGAACTTCCTGAAGTGGATAGAAACAGCTGGAGATGGCAAAGACTGGTGTTGTCTCTTTCCCATAAGGAGGAAGCACATGCCAGTGCCTGACGGACAGCAGGGATATTATAAAGGTCACTTTCACCCACTCAGATATGAAGTTGGCTGGCTTGAGTCGAAATGGATCAAACACTGATTGTCGAAGCCCCTGCAGGCCTTGGGGTTACCATCATAATGGGGTGGCAGAGGCAAAAAAAGAGAAGAAGCAGATTGAAATGAGGTGGCGGCAGCGATCGATTGCGGTGAAGGTTGATGTAATGTTGTTACTGCTATGGACAACTGCAATTTATTTAGCTATAAGGACAGGTGTTGCAGATCCCCGATAATATGATCTTGGTTCTTGTTATTGTTGGACCGACCACGAGAGGCCCCACAGATAGTCCAGCAAGGGAATGTCAGAAGGGTCAATGGCCTGAGTAAATTGTCACAGGTTTGGGGGTGGACCCTGAGGATGCTGACTGACAGGCCAAGAAACAGTACCAAATCATGAGGCAGAGACAAGGTTAGGCAGGCAAGGTCGAGGCAGGTGGAGTTTGTGCAGAAGCAGAGGTCAGGTAAAAGTCTGGACAGGCGGCAACAGAAGCAGAGTCACGGACAGGCAAGAGTTAGAGCAGGTGGCAAATATAAGCCTATTTGAGGTCAGGCAAGTGTTAAGGCAGGCGGCAAACAGAAGCAAACTTTTAGTGAGGAAGGGTCAACACCAGGAAACAGCAACTAGAACAACTACTAGCGCAGGAACAAGGGAAGAGAACCTATTGTTCAGGTGCCGGCCCAGAGGACTGGACTTCCCTTTATGTTGCAGCAGAGATGACAACATCAGCCCACGCCAGCAGGAAGTGGGATTGCTGGATCTATAGAACTGGTGAGTTCTTGCGGGGCCTACTTAGAGCAGCTGGAAACCATGGACTTGCAGTATGCTGGGAACCATGCCTTAGATGTCAGGGTTCCACCAGCGGGGAGGAGGACAAGCCTCCAAACCCTTAACGGTAAAGGTGTATCTCCCATACAATCCCTCAAAACCACTCTCTCACTTTCATACTCACAGTGGTAGGTTCCCTTCTCCAGTAGTCAAGAAGAAAGAAACAAGCAGGCAAAGACTGGAGTGGTGTTCAAAATAAAAAGGGTTTACTGAAGTTTAAAGAAAAGTACCCATGCCAATATTGCAAAAATTTAATCTTATTTCTTTTCTCATGAACACCCACCCCTACTGAATATCCCTTTTAGTAAGCTGGGGACCCACTGGGATCTCCAACCACAGAGCTCCAAAACTTACAGCCAACAAAGGGTGCATGTGCAGCCAATCACTGCACAGGGACAAGGCAAAACCTGAGAGCTGATCTAAAAAATACAGAGCCTTCTCCTTTCTAGATGGAAAATGAGAAAACACTTAGCAAGGTAATGTACAACTGTACATGTACCATGGTACACAATGCAGTTAAATCTTCACAATTGAGAGAATTTATCGATTCTAGTCGGAGTACTTCATCGTTGTATCTTGGCTGTTGCGTTATACTGTTTAGTGGGCAGTGAGGTCTGTTACAGGAGAAATAGCCTTTTATTTTTATTAAATTTGTAGTCCTAGGGTCTTTTTCTGGTTTCTCCTATGGCCTAATGGGGATTGTGCATTAATTGTAATTTGTTTTCTTTATAACTTGATGTTATGTAAGACGTTGTCATATTTGATTGCACACTCTCTTTTTCTTTTCAAACATGTTAAGCGTTTGAATGTATTAATTTTGAGTAAAAACATAGTTAAAAAGGTATAGGAACTTAATGGATAATATAGAACCATAGAGAAAGCAATAACAACAATTGACTTGGATAAGGAATGATATGTTATGAGCAGTCAAGCTTCTAAGGCTTGTAACTGGGATATATTCTTAGCAGTGTAGTCCAGAATAAATGGGTAGAATGGACTGGCCACTTTCTCTTTATCTACATTCATCAGCTATGTTACTATGACTTGTGCATGCCCACTTTTCCAAGGAAGAGTTTCTGATTATAATTTGATAGAATAACTTTTTAGAGGCCAATATTCAAAGACATTCATCCAGATAACGTTTGAGTCCATTCTGCCCATTTATTCTGGATAACTTTTGAATTATCCAGATAAATGCCTACTTTTGAATATCACCGGCACTTATTCTTCTAAATGTTAGCCATATAAGTCATTATCTATATAAAATTTAGACAGATAGTATTGGGACCTTCCTGGGGCCGAGCTGAGATAACTGAATAATGTATTTGGCTAACTCCGTTTTATAGGGTTATTCAGCTATGTGCAGACATGAGTTACAGGAGATTTAAAGTTATCTGGGAACATGTTCTCGGATATCGTCAACTTAATTTAAGAATATTGCCAGTTAACCAGTAATTACTAAGGAAAAAAAGCTCCCACAAGGGTCTCACAGCTTGATCCTATGCCACCCCTCCCCCCCAAACCACCACCATCACTATAGATCCCCGAGCCCATGAAAATGCTAAATCAAGTAGTGGGCCTCTAAGCCCAATAAGCCTTCCATTCCCTCCACCATCAAAGTAAAAAAAAAAAACATTGAATGGGCCACTGCAGTTTGAACCCCTCTCCCCTCCACTCCCACTCCTGCCAAATGCAAAGTTATTATTGCCATCCCAATCACACCCCTCAAATCTTTAATGCCAGCCAGGCGTTTGGATCTTGCGTCTGGCTCCTAGCATGTCCTGCCTTATTTTGACGGCTATGCTGGTCACGTATGCTACCAGCATGGTGTTACTGCGGTGCTGGTAGCTTACGTGACCAGCATAGCCATCAGAGCAACACGGGGTGCGCTGGAAGCTAGACACAAGATTCACCAGGTAGACTAAAGAAAGCTATTGCTATCCCAGAGAGCGAGTAACAGGAATTATATCTACTTTATGGGATCTGCCAGTTATCTATGACCTGGTCACTGTCGGAAAAAGGATGCTGAGCTGTAAACTCCCAAACCCTGACTCTTCCTGATCTTGGTCCTTTCACTTAAACATAGTTAAGTGATTACTAGAAAACTGTCTTGTCCGTGAAACCCTGGACTCCAGGGAAGGGGGAGAGCATGCTAACATTGAAATTACCTGCAACAGGAAGAAGCAGTGTACAATAAGCTGGCAGAGCAAGCACCCCTACTCTAGCGGTAGGGTGCTTCATTTTCAGTTTAAACCAATTTTCACTTAAATTCCCAGATTTTTCCAAAGGTGACAATCAGTTTAAATCGATATTCACCCTAATTTTAGGCTGATTAAAAGAAGCTGCTCATGCAGCTTTTCAAAGTCTCCAGCTACTACTGACATGTCGAGTTTCAAGTCCCACTTCCTCAAGCAGCCAAAGTGCCTGCTGTACTGTGATGGTGATGATGATGAGGAGGAGGGGAAGGAAGAGGAGTTTTCCAAGCTGGGTAAAATAATTAATAATAAAACCCAAAACCTGATCATGGGCATAGCTGCGCTTGAATCAGTGCGCAACAGACAAGCCACAAGCCTACCTACAGCACTTGAATGTAATCTATGTCAAAGTGTCACAAAAAGTGGAATAAAAAAATTAAAAGAGCTAAGCTGAGCCGTAACCCTAGCATTGACAACTCTTCCCACTGAGGAAGAAAGCTTCAGGATGTTGGTTGTGCAAAGGTGGAGTCAGATTCCCCAGAATAATGCGGACCCCAGTGTCTGGTACTGGAGGGCATGGGCCCAGTAATAGGGAGGAGGTGGAGCAGAGGAGACCACAACAGATCCTCTCCCCCCCCCCCCCCCCCCCCCCTTTATGACTGGCAATACCCATTGGCCCAGTTGCATTTCTTCTCATGGGTACATTGGTAAGGGCAAACAGGTGATGGTAACTGTATTGGATCAAAGGGCAAACAGGTGATGGTAACTGTATTGGATCAAAGGAAATGCAAAAGGCTCTCTCTTTTATATACGGTGCTACTTTGCCTCTTTGTAGGAACTAATACCCCCAAGGAGCTAAATGGGCTGTTTAACATCTTGTAAATACTACCAGCCCTGCCAATACTGTTTACAATTCCATGTTTGTTTGGGTTTCTTTTGGGAGGGGGGGGAAGGAAGGGAAATCCCACCCACTAATATCTTCCCCAGTCGGAAGCAGCAGGCATCAAGCACACAAGGGCCAATGTACTCGCCCGAGGGGGGCTCATGCAAGGCTGGTCCCAGACCCAGGAAAAACCTTGCAAGGTAATTGGGCATGGGGGCATTACATCTGTATGTCAACTCACTTGCTCAGCTTTAAGCACAGAATGTCTCTCTCATTTACCTGCACAGCGCTGTATGCGCTGAAATGTTAAGCGGTGGTAGTAATAGTAGTACATTTTCTCACGGTGCCCCACCATTAGATGTCTCAGCTCTGTTCTACGGGGATCCTCTTCTGCACTTTATTGGACAGGCTACTTCTAGTCTAGGGGCTGAGAACACTGGTTAGTTTCCAAGCTTATGCAAAAAAAAACAAAGCAAAAAACAAAACATGCTCCCTGTTAAGGCTAGTTGTGTTGCTGGTTTTAGTAATATAAAAGACATATTTTGGCAAGAACTGGACTGAAACCAACCTCTTTGTATTTTCCATTTCAGTTACATAAAAGGTCACATAGGAACTGCTTAGAACACTCGTTGCATAAAATAAAGAAAAGAGTACCGTGTGCATGAGCACAGACCCCCACGTCCCAGACATTGGATAAAGCAAGATAAACATCAGTGCCAAAGTGCAACTACAGGCGTGCGTTCAAATTATATAATGAGCATGCTTGATGGATTAAACCTAGCCTTCACTTGTCATTTATTTCCATTGTGAAACCATAATATAATTTGGAATAACTTCCACCATTAGTCATTAGTCATTTCAAAAGGGGAAGTCCTGAAGTACTAGCAAGCCTGCTGGCAAGGCTGTGGTACATTAGCAAAACTCTATGGAGGAACTCAGTATAAGAGCCATACTCCAGGACTCCTCATAGTTAATGCTCTTCCAAAGCAGAGCTTGAATATCATCCAATGTTAAAGTAAATCTTCACTGTCTTTTTTACTTTATTTTACCATCCATTAAGAAATCATCTATAGTCAGTGAGGTGATCTGCCGTGCAGTTATTTTTCACACTGTGGACATGTTTAAGTGCATTGTTATTAATTTATTGCTCAATATCCAGCTAAACACTGACTTGTTTTAATTGCATGCCACAACGCACATAAGCCTCCCCTTCTCCTGCCCCTAATGCCGTTTGCTTTTTCAGGAGTGCAACTGACCCCCATGGGGGACTACTCAGACTTAAGGGCACTGTGTAGCATGATGCATGGCTAAATAATACATTTAACAAAATTCTTGGTTATTCAGACTAACCCACTGAATGCTTTGGCACACTTAGGAATTTGTTAGCTCTGCTCCTTTCTTCATTAGCCCTGCTATTGCATAGATAGCTCAGTTATTGCTGTGAGGGCACTGCTTTTAGCTGTTTGAGGAAAGCAACCTATCCTTTCTTCCTGCTATTATTGGTGCCTGCAAGTGGATGCTTTTAAAAATGCTGTAAGTTAGGATATACTATAGAATCTACCCATTGTTTCAAAAACTTTTGGGGGTGTATGTGTGTATGAAGAACCTCCTGTGGGGGTCACACCATAAATTAAATGTTCAGGGTTTCATCAGCTAAGATATCAGATCTCCTTTTATTTTTCCCAGTATCTCGTCTAGTCCTTCTCTACCCCACATCTCTCTCCCTAGCACCCCTAGTCCGCTTCTTCTTCCTCTATGTAGCTGTCCTGTGCCCCTTCTGATCTCTATTGGTTCTTCTCCTCCTCCTCCTGCATCTTTCACACATTTATCTCAACTGTCTTCTCCATGCCAGTTAGCTCTCTGAATTTTCATTATTCCCCAGCATCTCACGCTCCAAGAACTCTCTCTCCCTGGCATATTTTTCAGTCCTGGCAATTCCCTCTTTGGTAGGTCTCTCAGTTTCTTCTTCTGCATTTTCCTCCCTAACAACTTTCCACACCATCTTCCATTTATGCTCTCCTAGTCCCCCAGCATTTCTCCCAGGTCTGTTCCCCTGTTCTTGATCTCCCTGGCAGGTTTCCCAGTCCACCCTGCTCCCTTTATGACAGCTCCCCATTCATCAGCCTGGCAGTTGTCCTTGCCAACTCAACCTCCCACTTTTTCACCCCTAGCAATTATCTGAGATCCCCCTCCCCTCCCATTGTATTTTATCTTTCCAACTCTCCTTCCTCCTGCTCTCTCTCCTGGGCCTCCCCTTGTATTCTTCTTCTATACTCATTTTCCCCTTCCTCAACAACTTTCCCATTCTTTCCCATCATGCTTCATGGTAGCTTTTTGTTTCTCTAATTAGTTTTTATTGTAGTATGTGAATGTAAAAGTGGATTTATTAATAGTGAATATTTGTGTGGATGTCTACATGAGAAACAGGATGTCTGCCTATAAGGGCAAGAACATAAGAACATGCCATACTGGGTCAGACCAAGGGTCCATCAAGCCCAGCATCCTGTTTCCAACAGTGGCCAATCCAGCCCATAAGAACCTGGCAAGTACCCAAAAAACTAAGTCTATCCCATGCTCTGTTGCTAGTAATAGCAGTGGCTATTCTCTAAGTTAACTTAAATAATAGCAGGTAATGGACTTCTCATCCAAGAACTTATCCAATCCTTTTTTAAACACAGCTATACTAACTGCACTAACCACATCCTCTGGCAACAAATTCCAGAGTTTAATTGTGCGTTGAGTGAAAAAGAACTTTCTCAGAGTATGAATGAGATCTAACAATTTACCGTGCACCTGCCTGGATGCCTAGCCATGAGTAGGAATGCACAGGATTTTAAGACGAGACGTGACAAAGCCTGATTATTTCATACCCAGCTAGTTCATCATCTTGAATGTGAATTTGACATTTTTTTTAATTATTTCATTTTGTGTTTGCCCACTAAGGCTTACTAAAAGAGATAACTCTTTGAGAGGTCCATATTCAGATGCCGGCTGGCCTAAGGTGCCAAAAAATTCATGTATTTCTATAAAACAACACTAAAAGTGCAGAAGACATTATGCCTACCACATAATACCTCTGGGAGCAGTTTGGCTATACATTTTGCACAGTGGCAGGCTTCAGAAAGAGGCTTTACTGTTATACACAGAGCTGATGATTGAGAGTTTATCAGCATACCTGCTTTGGTCTTGATATCCATAAACTCCAAATACATAAACACTACAAGAGACATCTTATAAGACAACAAGTCATGGCAGCCATGTGGACAAGCAAGGGCCTCAAACCTGAAAACACCTGAAAGGTTGTGCCTCTGCTTGAAAGATGACAATTATGATAGCATTTTTTCCCCTGGAGTCCTCAGCCTATGTGCTTTAAGGGTGGCAACATAAAGGATAAGGACTGTAACTGATACTAGCAATCATAAAAAAAAATAATCTGCAGATTTTCTATGTACCTACAAAAAAACAGGACAATATGACTAGTTCTGAACTGGACAGGCAAAGGTCCTTGGTGCGCCCTGACATTTCTATATTTTCCAATGACTACCTGTGACATGTCAAGGTAAGTTTAGAGTTTCTAACACAGCTTTGCCTTGGGTTCAATGAGGTGAAACTTTTGTTACGTCACTTGTGGGAGCTGTTATTGTCATCCCAGAATTAACTCTGGTCTATCCAGTTCAGAGATGACTTTCTACACCATGTGATGTCATGACACCATTCTATTCCCAATTCAACATTCAGACAGTCAGACCAGCATCCTTCAATAGCCCGAACAACTTTCCACACCATCTTCCATTTATGCTCTCCTAGATCCCCAGCATTTCTCCCAGTTCTTTTACCCTGGTCTTGATCTCCCTGGCAGGTTTCCCAGTCCACCCTGCTCCCTTTATGACAGTTCCCCATTCATCAGCCTGGCAGTTGTCCAGCTAACATAACCAACATGACAGACCAAGGGCCAAGGCCCTCACCATCTGTACATAGGAGTTGACTGTTTGCTTATCCAGGTGTACCAGGGCCTAGCTGTGGATAGCTTGTATGCAACCCCTATGCAATATCGCAGCTTGCAATGACCTGTGAGAAGTTTGGGATTGTCACGATATTGGACATGTGCTTCCAAAAAGGCTCTAAGTGAAAGCCTGCTATGTGAGCACTCAGATGTCAGCATTGCCTCAGAAAGTGAGAGTCTGTAATTGATAATTATAGTTGTCAGCTTGTTGTCTTTAAGAGGCCAAGCTACTTGTGAATTATTTCACTTATATAGTACTTGGGCTCCATGTCATAGGCCCTGCTGGAGTTCCATCATACCTATGCAACTATCTTGCCAACATGTGAAGGCTACGACAAGGTCCAAAGCATAGCCAAGGCTAGCAAGAAGGCGCTAGCTATGCCAAGCTATGCATAGCATACCGTGTTGGCAGTCCTACACAAATGCTATGGTGAGACGTGAAACTTTTTGACTGACAATATGAATAACATTAGGACAATCACATCTTTTTGTTGTTAGTTTTATTTTGTGTTTCTTTGTTTACTACACCTATTATTCTATCATCACTATGTTGCTTAACTAGGCCTAAGTGGTTTTTGTTACACACTAACCCAGACATAGGACCGGTGAGTAAAAGATACAGATGTGAGAAGCCTGAACCACTGTGCTGGGATGTCTTCCATGCAACGAAAAGGACTAGATCATGACTAACAGGCAGTGTAGCATTGTAAGACACTTTGCCGAAGCTGGCTGCAAGTCTGTGTGGTCTCCTCAGCATGTGCAGGGGGACATGGGAGATCCTCAGGTAGATCTGGAACAAGGTCAGCCTGGATATGATAGCGTAGAGCCAGTTTCTGAAAGACACAGCAGACAAACATTATTTCTGCTACTATTGTGATCCTGCTCGCGGGCCTAGCCATGAGCAGTCTCTCACCTTCACGGCCCGGAGGCCACCGACGCCATTGCCCTGTGCCGCCCAGTGCCACTGCCATCCTCTCTCTCTGTGGCAGGCAGAGCTGCCTCCGCTGACCTGCTTCTGTTTTGGAACCTAGTGCTGCCTCCAGCCCTCGTCTTCACAGCATGGATGCTGCCACCACTGTCCCCAGTCCTGGCTTCTCTCTAGGTGCTTGGCCACACCTCTTCTGATTATTTAAAGGGTCAACGGCGGGAAAAGCCCTGCGCCCTACCTGATGACCTCATCTGGGCGTCTTCTCTTCAGCCCTATAAAAGGGCCCCTCGCCAGTCCCTCGTCGCCTTTGCAAGGAGCCAGTCTGCTCCTGGATTCCTTGTTTGTTCCACCTCTTCATTCCAGGAGGCTCCAAGGTCCATCTTTGCTTCTTCATGGGAGCTCCCTTGTCTTCGTCCATGTTTCCTGGTCTCTCGTCAGATCCTGTGTCCTCATCCGTCCTGTCGTCAGATGTTCCTGCCTTCAGATGTTCCAGTCTTCAGATGTTACCATCTCCAGATCTCCTAGTTCTCTCCAGTTCCTCTCTTCGGATGTCTTTGTCCTCGGATGTTCCAGTTCTTTGATACCTGGCTCCAGTTGTTCCAGTACTTCTGTTCCTTTGTCCAGTGGTCCCTGATCCTCTAGTTCCTAGTTCAGAGTTTCAAGCCTAGCTTCACCTATCGGACCCCACCTCCAGATGATTACCCTGTGAGTAAATCCGTATCTGATCTGGTGTCCATTCCCGGTCATTGGAGTCCTGTTCCAGCTGGATCCTTCTTCGAGTGCTGCCTGGATTCCTCCTTCATCCTGAGCTTCAGTCCTGAACTTGTCCCGCTCTCTGCGTGGTCCATGACTGGCCTCTTCAGGTTGTGTAGGGCAAGCAGTGGGACAGGGTGGTCCATGACCAGCCCAAGGGGGGCTGTGTAGGGTGCCCCCTCAGGGCACCCTACACAGCCCAAGTGTCTCGTCTCATCCAAGTGTCTCGTCTCATCCAAGTCTCCCAGTGCCTTTCATTTCATCCAAGTCTACAAGTGCCTACGTCTCATCCAAGTCTCCAAGTGCCTACGTGTCATCCTTGTTTCAGTGTCATTTCCTGTCCTCGATCTCTGTTCGTTCTGTTGCACTTGCCATTCCTAGGCGGCGGATCTGAAAAGGGCCATTGGGTGGCTGGAGGGATACCCCAGAGACCAGCATTGCATTGCTGGGTCTCTTCTGGTGCATTCAGGTTCGGCAGAGGTCTGGGTCCGAGTCTCTAGCCTGTCTGCCTGTGCTCGGATGCGTCTCGCCTGCCTTGGGGATTCTCCAGAGACCTCCTCTGGGGTCATGTCATGGCCCAAGGGCACACTTTCTCTTCCAAATCAGGATCGCTCCTTAGCGCTCCCGCAACAGCTAGTTTGGGTGGGGCATACATGAAAGCTCACCCATTGTTTTGTCCAAACAGGAAAATCTACTTTTGAGAATTCCAAAGGTTTGTTCAATGACACAGTGGGTAAAATATAAGACCTCATTGTATCTCATCTCTGTTTGTTTGTTGGGAAGAGCAACAGGCATGAGAAGTCAGGTTCTGCAACCATATCCAGACTTTCCTGCAGCAAGGAGAGAATGGCAGCATCACTCATACCACTGTGACTTTGTTATATCTCTGCCACCTGCAGCATGCTATTATACACTAGAAGCTAAGTTATAGCTTGACATTTTATTTATTTAAACAAATTTATATACCGTTTCCAGTAAAAACTTACTGACCAAAGCGGTTTACAACAATAGGTAACCTTAAACAATTAAAAGGTTAAAATGAAATAAAATAAGTATGAATAAAAATACAGCATGTTACATGATCAATAAAAATAATGGTGACTGAACAGAGAATGGCCAATTACTTTTAAAAAATTAAAAGCAGGAATAGATAAAAGTGATACTATATGATTCAAACATATTTAGCCTTATTTACTTAAGATATTTCTAAATCTTTAAAAGCTTCCTGAAAGAAATGAGTTTTTAAAGCCTTCCTGAACTCCTTCCGGCTACTTATTAACCTAAGCGGGTCTGGCAATGCGTTCCACAATATATGGCCAGCAACCGAGAAGGCTCTGTTCCTTGTCATGCTCAATGCCGCATTCTTCACTGAGGGGATTTCCAGTAAGTTTTTACTTGTAGATCTTAGTTCTCTCTGTGGTTTATAGATATGTAATGTGAAGCACATCCAGGTGGAGTCAATATTGTTCAACAGAGAGTGAATTAGCATGATGATTTTATAACGAATTCTATATTTAACTGGGAGCCAGTGTAATTTGTGCACGATTGGTGAAATGTGTTGTTTTAATGGGGTGCCGGTGAGAAGTCTAGCTGCCGAGTTCAGTATCAGTTGTAAAGGTTTAGCAGTAGAGTCGGGCAGTCTCAAATATAAGCCATTACAATAATCTAGACCAGACAGAATCAGTGCTTGTAGCACTGAGCGATAGTTGTGGAAAAATAGAAGGGGGCGTAATCGTTTAAGAACATGTAATTTAAAAAATGAGGTTTTTACCACTTTCGAAATGTGTTGTTTTAATGATAAGTTAGTATCTACCCACACACCAAGGTTATGTGCTAGTTTAACCTGTATGGTTTCTTTACCTACAGTTAAGCTAGTTGGTGGAGCATTGGTAGGGTTGGATATAAAGCTTAAACACAGAAGTTCTGTTTTCTTTTTATTGAGCTTTAGGCGGTTATGGGCCATCCACTGCTCAATTGTACTGATGTAGACTTGGATCAAAGAAAAAGTGTCCTCCCAGGATGACTTGTAAGGGACAAATAGCTGAATATCGTCAGCGTAGAGTTTAAACTGAACATTCAATGCAGACAAGATTTGGCACAAAGGTAAAAGATAAATGTTAAACAATATTGGAGACAACGAGGAGCCCTGAGGGACACCAGTTGTTTGAGCATATTTTTGCGAAGAAAAGGTGCCTACATTAATTTGGCAGATGCGGTTTGAAAGAAAACTTCTAAACCAGCTCAAAACTGTCGATTTGATACCTATGAGTTGTAAAGCAGACAATAGTAATTTATGGTCCAGCATATCAAATGCTGCTGAGATATCTAATAAAATGACCACGTAATCCGTGTAAGAATCAAAACCTCTCAGGAAGGTGTCAAAAGAGGATAGTAATAAGGTCTCCGTGGAATGTCTCTTCCTAAACCCATGCTGACTCGGGTGGAGTATATCATGCTCAGATAAGTACTCTTTAAGCTGGTATAAAACTACCGATTCCAAAATTTTTGCTACTGAACATAAGGAGGCAATAGGTCTCAGGTTAGAGAAATCCATAAATGAGAGTTTTTTGTTCTTTAGGATAGGCAGTATTGAGGTTTGTTTTAATAAGTCAGGAAACTTGCCAGAATCCAAAGATTGGTTAATAAGTAAGCATAAAGAGTCAAGGTATTTTGCAATAATACTTTTTAGTAAAGTACCTGAACAAGGATTTAATGGCGAGTTAGAAACTTTTTGCTTGCCAACGATGTTTTGAATAGACTTCGGAGTAATGGGGTGGAACTCAGTCCATTCTGAAATTGCTAATTGTTGTTTGTAACTAGGATATGTTAAGGTAGCAAATTCCTTGGATATGGTTTCTGTTTTATTTTGGAAAAATTTTTGATATTTGTTCACATATTTCATTTGTGATTTCAGGGAGTACGTTTGCATGATCAGCTGTTAAAGATTGTACAATGTTAAACAGTATAGTTGGATTGTTATTTGCAGTTGCTATTTTGTCCGCATAATATCTTTTTCTTACTAAGTTAACTTCTTTTTTTATAACATTTTAGCGTATTATGAAAATCCCACAATGTTTCAGAATTTTTCTGTTTTGACCAGAGACGCTCCTTCTTCCTTAAAGCAGTTTTCATTGTCTGTAAAGTTTTATTATACCAAGAGAAATTTACTTTATTGTGAGGCTTCTTAAGAGTTATGGTTCTAAAAGGAGCCACATCATCTAACGTCGTCAAGATAGCTGAGTTCCAGTCTTCAAGGGATTTATCCACATTTTCAGCAAGGTCATAAGGTATAAGCCTTAAAAGGCTATTTCTAAACCCAAAGTTCATGCCGCCTTTTACTGTGACACTATATATGAGGTCTGACAATTAAGTTCATGAATTCATCCTAGAATTCATCTTCTCCAAAATGGACTACTGCAACTCCCTGCTATTCAACTTACCTCTCACCACCATCCGACCACTCCAAATCCGTCAAAATACAGCCACCAGAATACTCACAGGAACTAAAAAACATGATCACATTACTCCAACACTTATATCACTACACTGGCTCCCAATAAAATTCATATTACACAAAATAATATACGAAAAACAAACTGGCTAAGTGCATCTATAAAACTCCACTCACCAAACCAAAACCTCCGCTCAACTATCAAAGGTCTATTAAAAATTCCACCTGCTCGTTCCAAACAACTTACATCAACTTGGAAGACAGCCATATTTCTAGGAAGTCCCAAACTCTGGAACACCCTCCCAACCGAACTTAGAACACAGCAAAATTTAAAAACCTTCAAAAAAGAACTAAAAACTTGGATGTTTACCAAAGCATACCAAATCACCCAATGACTCTCTGTTATTATTTCCCTCCTTACCGGACTATGTAAACATGTGGAACCAATGCAAGCACGTAATATTTCCCTCCTTACCGGCCTATGTAAACATGTGGAACCAATGCTAATACATAATATAACGTATAGTTTGACATCCGAACTACATTTATAATGCCTACAAAAACTATGTTAACAATCACATGAATCTTTTGAACACTCTGTTAAACATCGAAACTTTGTAAACCGTTGTGAAGGCGAAACCGGACAGTATATAAAACTTGACTATTGTTTGGAATGATCCAGATGCCATAAAATGCAGGGTGCACAATAATTTGGTGAGGCCTGGTATAGCATGGGACCTTTCAGTGACAGGATCCAGGTCCCCTCTGAATTCTTGACATAATTCCATGATAGCATGAGAGCTCAGGCAATACATCTTAATCACGTGTTTCTCAGGCATACCCAGTAATGTTGTGCGGGGATGAAAGATGTGCTCCATGTACTGCCTGCATGCCCTCCTGCATGAGAAGCCCTGTTGGGGGCCATCCTGCTCTACCGGCAGGGCTTGCTGCTCTGGCTCTGGTGCGGGTATTTCCCTAGGAGGCGTTGGAACATTCCTTTCCCTGTTATAGTTGTGGTTGATGAGCAGCCTGAAGCAACCAGCAACCCATACTAGTACACTTCTACCTAACATTGTAGCATTAGGAAGACAGAGCAAATAAGAAGGTGTTTTTATTGGCTCATCAGGACTGTGTATGTGTGTCTGAGAGAAGGCCTCATTTTATCGTGCATGACAATTACCGCTATCCCACGATAACGGCCACTATGGCATGATAAACCTTTTTTGCCCCCCACCTCATATCATAGAGGTGTTATTTCCCATGTTAAATCTGGCATTAGTATGCAAAATTATACTGTGAATTACGGTAGGAGTCCATTTGCATAATTTTTTTGATTTTGCACACTGATCATCATATTTAAATACTAACTCGCTTTGCGATATACATTATGTGTCTATTGCATGTTAGACCCCGTTTATCATGCGATGAGGCCCTAACACAGCTTGATGAATGACTCAGTAACTTTGCTGGGATATTCAGCAGTGCACCTGTGCCACTGAACATACCCAGCTATGTAAACGTTAGTTGAATATGTTTATCTGGCTAACTTTAGGACTGCTGTTTGACTGAAAACTGCCATTTATCCGGATAGCCAACTCAGCCCTGGAATTATCCACCTTTGTGCTGGCCAGATAAATAGTTATCCAGTTATCTCTCAGCAGAGAGTGGCAGGAGTTGAAAATCTTAGCTGAACAAATGTTGTTGAATAGGGACCTCCATATTTCTGCAATTCCCATAGCCACACAACTCGGTGGAACTTGCCATTTACTGTAGTAGAATTTGGTGTCATCAGCTACCTATTATTTACCTACTTTTGTGTTTTCTTTTCCAAAAGTAGTTTATTTCATGTATATCTCTATCTATATATAGGTTTTGTAAAGGTTTGTTCTCTAAAGTCATTTTCCTTAGTTTATCATCTTTAATGGGACAATTTTCAGTAGCCCATCTAAGTGCAAAATCCGTTGAGTAATTTTGTACCCGTAGACCTGGTTGACAATTTTCACAGACAAATGTGTGACTGGCTTTTCTTTAAAAAATTTGCTTCTGTGGGGATATGGGCACAAAAGTGCCTACGACTTTGCATCTCCTATTTCTATAGGCAGAGAAAAAGGGTGAGGGGGTGGAGAGAAAGCAGCATGCTGATTTGAAAATGCCAAACTGCACACTTACTTTACTTCCCGGACCTAAACATGTCCCCAGGAACATCCTTTTATAAGGCAGCAAAGGGTGGGTGCATTATAAACCCTGTGTATACTTCTTAGCTGATCTGGAGGACATTTTTCAGACAAGCTAGTTTACCCAGATGAATAGCTTTAAATATTTTCCTCTGAGTGTATGAGTGCAGACAGTTATGGTAGGTTTTCTAATGGTTAACAATACAGAATCATGTCAGTTTAAAAACATACATAATTACAATAGCGTAAATTGAAAAAAAAAAAAAAGATAGTTTATTAATTCATAGTTGCCTTTGGCTGAGGTGACCCATAGGAAGGCAAATTACTTTAGCCAAGTATATCTCTTTTGCTTCCTAACCTTGAGAAGTCAGTGAAATCAAATTGCTGAATCTATTATTTAGAATTTCACCCATCAGATTTACTGGTAATATAAATTATCTCTAGAAACCCATTCTAAATCATTTTTAAAATGTTGGTGGCACAGTGGCAAGAGCTGTCTCATTCAGCAGCATATTCTACAACTTAATTCGCTGCAGAAAGAAACAAACAAACTTTCTCCTGAGGAGACCTTTTTGGTTATGTTCATCTCTTCTGATCAAATTTCATTTCAATGTCCACTTGTCCAGGAAGAACAGTTAGGGCTGTCTCATGTTATACTGCAGGTACTGAAAACGTTTTTATTCAAGAAAGTGTTTTAAGATATTAGATGAGCCTCCTCAGTTTTCCATCTGTTAGAAATGTATTAATCATTTGAGGCTCTCTACATGTGATATCTTCTTTTTTTTTTTTTTACCTAGGTATAAGCCATTGTTTGTCATGTTATTTTTACTATTTTTATTGCTTTTATGATATGATTGTGTATGTGGTCTTGTAACCCCATCCCGAACATTTTGGAGGGCGCAAGATATAAATAATTCTAAATAAATAAATACATAAATAAGTAAGTTTAGGATGATCCTGAGACTTAACTCCAGATATTAAGGAATTGGAAGGTCTGTCCTGGTTTTAAAATTCCCATTTCAAAGTATTCTGGGAGTTTCTCAACTTTTGAAAATGAAGTCTGCAAACTGTGATACTCCAACAATTTTTTTTTTGTTGGTTCTTTAAAAAGCTATCATAAGCTAACTAGACTTCGATTTGAAAAACTTTAAAACAGAAGATGAAAAAGCAGGGCTAACTTCCTAGTTTGTGTGAACTGGAACAGGTGGCCACTCTAGTTAAACCACCTTTATATCTAATAATTTGATTACCTCTCTCTGGGCCAGATGAAATAAAAGGTATTTCCCATTTTGAATCCATGGGAAAAATGCTTAGTACATCCGGCCCAAATGTGGTATCCAGTTTTCTGACATAAATTTTTAAAGCATAATATTACATTTGGAGGCTTGCAAAACAGCCCCACGAGCTGCCTCACGCACCCTAACACCACCAGCACCTCTTTGCAGTCTGGATGTTGCCAGCTGCTGAATGCTGCTGAGAGTGGCAAGGGACGCCATAAATCTAATAAATGAACTAAACCAATCATTTTTCTTGATTGGTGCTTGCCAAAAGAAATTAGGAAGATGATCATAGTGTTGCAGTGGGCCAGAAATTAGACATGCATGCTCACTACCAGTCTGCCACTTGCAAGGTTGGGTGAATGCTAGCAAGCGTTAAACAGCAAAATGCACATAAGGAACACATTGATTTAATTATTGTACAAGGCCCTTGCTGGCCAATATTCAGAGCATGATATACAGATTTGTGTCATTATGTGTAAGGGAGGTAGACCCCCAGTGCTGCAGTGTGGTTGTCACAACCTAGAGAGTGACTTTCTAGATCCACTCTCCCTAGGCGTATGCACACCAGAAGCCCTGTCATTTAAAGAACCCACGGCAGGAAAGGTTACTCCTGATGACATCACTAGCTCCCTGATATATAAGGCGTCCTTGGAGGTCTAGCGGATGCCTCAGCAACAGATCTCCTACCGAATTTCAGAGGGTGTAGCCTCAGCATTCCTGTCTCCTGCCTTGTCCTCTTCAGCCTACCCTGCCTTCTTGTCTCCAGCCTATCTTGCCTCATCATATCAGGCCTGCCTTGCCTCTCCAGCCTGTCTCTTCTCGTCCAGACTCTCCTGTCTCATCAGTCCTCTGTATCTTGCTCCTGCCTTCTCCCCAGACTAACTACCTGGACCTAGACTATGCTTCACTCACTGCCCATCTCTGACCTTTTGCCTGGGCACTGAACATTCTTGCTTGCCGTCTGCCTCTACCCCTCACCTGGATCGTGACTGCTCCCATCTGCTTCCTGCCTCTACTTAACCTGATCCTGGACTCTCTATCTCACCATACTCTGAGGGAATCTTGCCTGCTGGCCCCCGGAACCCAAGGGCTCAACCTGTGGTGAAAGAGTCTGGTATAGATGAAGCTCCATTCCGGTCCCATCCAAGGGTTCATCTGCCTATTGCCGGTGTGGCCCTAGAAAGTCACCCTCTAGGTTGTGACAACCACACTGCAGCACTAGGGGTCTACCTCCCTTACACATAATGACACAAATCTGTATATCATGCTCTGAGTATTGGCCAGCAAGGGCCTTGAACAATAATTAAATCAATGTGTTCCTTATGTGCATTTTGCTGTTTAAAGCTTGCTAGCATTCACCCAACCTTGCAAGTGGCAGGCTGGTAGTGAGCATGCTTGTCTAATTTCTGGCCCACTGCAACACTATAATCATCTTCCTAATTTCTTTTGGCAAGCACCAATCAAATCAGCGGGTTTGTTTATTTTCATAGCCTAGCTTCTTTGCCATTATCCACACTAGACTTCACTTGCCATAACTGTGGGTGCGGCACAATTAGGAAAGAGTGCAGTATCTTCCAATACACCTTACCTTGGGAAGGAAATGGAAACCAAAAGAAAAATGATTGGTTTACTTCATTTATTAGATTTATATTCCGCCCTTCAGACACTTCAAAGCAGATTACATTCAGATACTGGAGGTATTTCCCTATCCCAGGAGGGGTTATTTACTAAAGATTTTCTCCCATTTTGTATCTATGGCAATAGAGGGTGAAGTGACTTGCCCAAGGTCACAAGGAGGTAGCAGGATCGGAACCCTAAGCTTCTGAGCTCGCTGCTCTAACCACTAGGCTACTCCTCCACAATCTGATGATGTAAAAAAACCAAAAAACATATTTTCAGTAGCACTGGTGCTCTGTGCAGTGTCTTCCCATAGTCAACTTTATAATAATTATAGTACGATCTGTCTCCGATGGAATAATTACCTTTCAAGAGTACTTGTTTTCCTTCTTTCTCTGATAGCAGCTACAGGAAACTATGTTTTAATGAAATAAGGACAGGTAAAATGCTTTTACTATTTTGAAACAACATGAAAATCATCTCTTTGATCCTTTTTCACAGAAAATTACTGGCAAGATCTCTTCTCCCCTAAGGCATGAAAATAATTAAAACCATGAGTGCAAACATTGTCTGTTCTATGTACTTAAGCTGCAACTTTTGCAGAGCTAACAGTAGAATTGCTTCACGAGTTA
Source organism: Rhinatrema bivittatum (assembly GCF_901001135.1). Lineage (NCBI taxonomy): Eukaryota > Metazoa > Chordata > Amphibia > Gymnophiona > Rhinatrematidae > Rhinatrema > Rhinatrema bivittatum. Next base: position 251,762,917 of record NC_042615.1, on the reverse strand, counting down.
ATGGCTTTAGTCAACAGTAGCTATCATGTATTTTCTCACTGAACAATGCTAGTTATTTGCAGGTAAATGGCAATAGCCTTATAACCTCTTCCCTTGAGACTCGTTTTCAGCAGTTAAAGTCATATTCATACTTTTGATGTATTATGGTTTTAGAACAATGAAGCCAAACTTTTTTTTTTTTTTTTTACTAAGACGAGGATATTTCAAAACTTTTGGGTGTGTAACTTTGCAGTATGCCTACATTTGGTGTGCACGCTTTCTTTGTGTGCACAAATTTTGCCCACACAAAATGGAGGTCAATGAAGGTGGGCCTTAATTTAGATTGTAAGGCCCTCTGGGGACAGGGAAATACCTACAGCCCCTGAATATAATCCACTGTCAAGTGCCAAAAAGCGCAAGAGAATTCAAATAAATAAATGAATGAATAACTTTACCCAGTGAGTACATACATTTAAGCGCTGACAGGGTGAAGCTGTACATACAAGTCTGGTCAGAAAAATAGCTCTCCTAACTTTGCCTGGGTGAAGTTCCATGCCTAACTTCATCTATTCAGTGGAAGATTTATGTGCATATGCCCTGCTAAATATTTAAGGTTTTTTTTGTTTTTTTTACATGCATTGCTTGTCTCTTTATAATGGATAAATATGCTTCTTGACCTCTAAATAGAAAAAAAAGAAAACCAGAATTGTATTGATGCATTTGTTCTATGTCAGTTGTGTCAATTATGTCAATTTTACCTCATCTGCCATTACCATTGCAAATACTATTTGAACATATAGGGATCATTGGATACATTAATATCCAATAACACTGAAACCTCTTAAGGAAACATATCGGGTAGGAGAATGCAGAAAAATGTTTCTCCTTATCAACTTGATTTTTTTTTTTTACGTGGCAGTTTCATCCTTCTTTTTTTGATGTCCACTTCAATCAGAGCTATCAGCCTTCATTTACACCTACCCAAGGATTTCCCCCTATCTTACCTAGTCTGGTCATTGGGGTGTTGGTCCTGGGCTGGGGGCCATGATCCAGAGCTCCTTCCAGAACCCTTCAATCATGCACCTGGAATCCAGGAATTAGATGACACCCTTGACTCCCTTCCCACCTCCAGCCCCTCCCCATGGCTATGAACATTGGCTCTGCAGCATCCCCAGCCAACTCTGGTATCAAACTGAGGACCTTCCGCGTGGCATTGCCGAGCACTGTTACTGAGCCACCAGACCAGTCCACCTCCTGGTCCGCTTTGCTGTCACAGAGGTACCTGTAGTATCGCTTACTGAACACAATGAGGCAATTTTCAGAAAGCCCTAATAGTGCAAACCTTTCCTCTAGAAATTGCCCATAGGTACAAAGTATCTATGGGCTGTTTACCTGCTTTTTTGGTCGGAAAGAAATTAGCTGGACAACAACACATGTATTTATTTATTTAAAAAAATCATGATATAGATTTGAAAATTCAAGCTATATATTGTTTTCTTACTATTCCCTCTCTGCACCCCTGCCAATGTCTCCCCTGAATCTGGCAAAATGTCCAAGCACCATGGAGGTCCACATATGCTTTTAGCTGAGTCGAAGAGGGTATCAATTAAGTTGGTTTACCCAGGTGTATAATTCTAAAAATTGCCTGCCACATGTATATCGCCATAAAACAAAACTAGAACAATTCATATATTTAAAAAAAGTTAATTCATAATTGGTGATTGTCAACTTCTATTAAACACAGAGAAACACAGCCAAATCCTAGCAAATATGGCCATTCGGGCGAGAAAGTCTTTTTGCTGGGGCACCAGTTACAAAAGAGGAGTCTGCTGGAAAACAGTCATGAAAATGTAATTCCCATTTGTTGGGCGTATCCATCCTGTGCCCAGAAGCAGGAGTAGTCTAAGATAAAATAAAGAGGGTGGAGGAGCTGACAAAACCTCGCCCACTTAAGAGGCAAAATGCACTTAGCTTCTAACATGGTATTTTCATGAGGGTGCACTAGCAAACTATGTTTCTTTCGTAAATAGCTACCAGTCAGGGAAGCTATTATCTTGAAGGATGCAAGGGCCTGTGTGATAAAAGGACATAAAAGTTGCCCTTTAAGAAAAAAATAACTCATGAGACTGTCCCCAAAAAATAAATACACATAATTTCAGAACAGAGATCCAGTGGGAACACCAAGTTCATCAATATGGCCAAAATGATTCTGACAGATTAATACAAAACATGGAATGATATTTGGTGAACTCATTGCAGAGCTAGTGCAACATACTTATGAAGACAGCAAAAACTCATTAACGGCAGTCTTTTACACATCTTTATTTGAATGGTTAATATACCGTTGTATTCCAAACACAGCAAGCTGCTGACTGACCTAAACTATAAATACTTGGCCTTGTTCGATAGGGATAAGCAAGAAGGTCAAAGTTAGTAAAGGCAAATGTATACTAGTTTTGCATTCCTACTTCTATGCCATGTCTCTTCCCCTCTGTTGACTAGGTCAGCAAAATAAACATGGTTTCCCAACATTTACTTGAAAAATTAGATCTAGCAGATACCAGAAAAGTCAGGAATTTTTTTTTGCAATTTACTTACCTTCCATCCTCAGTTCTTTCTATGCTATCAATGATTGATACCCAGATGAATCTCACACATTCCACCCTTGTCAAACGGTTCCATGCAAAACACAGAGGACTAGATACCACCAAAGGCTGTTACGGCTTCAACCTTGACTTCTCTTTTGCCTAATATAGTAGTTATGAAATGTACCCTAGGAACTGTATTTATCATTTGGAAATTAGATATAAACACAATAAACACTACCTATAGCCATTCAGTATGTTACTGTCAGTGCTGTTATTAAAGTATCAAATCTCAGAGATTTATGTAAGTCTTATTGAAAATAAATTTTCAGTCATTCTTGCCTGGTGCCCTGGCTCTACTGGAAAGAATATGCACATGAATTTATCCACGGATGTTCTGCCCTTTTTCAAATTCCACTTGCGGTTTTTCTGCCAGTGTACGTATGATGTCTTCCAACCTTCGTGCTAATATCCTGGCATAAATTTTGTGTCTGCATTGACTAGAGAGATGGGCTCGTAATTTCCCGCTCTACTTTCATGCTCTGCCGCTTGCTCTCAAATTTGGCTCTCAGAAAGCCCCTTTTATCTTCAAGGTGCTTCCATTTGCCTTTTAGAAATTATAAACAAATATGGAAGCTTCACTGTGCATCCACCCAATCCTGTTAATCAAATGTCAGGAAAGGTGTTCAGGTCCTCATGTGAAAAAAAAATAAATCTGGAACTCCTCTAAAGATACAACTTTTCTCAACTGGAGTTGTGAGAAAAAAAATATAATAATAATTTGATTCATGACTGAATCATAATCAGGCTCAAGTCTACCTAACTAATACTTACTCATACCTGATCTCTCCACTGTGAATAATTATGACGCAGTAATTATAGTAATAACATTGCGCCTTTTCTCTTCCCCTGCCATGTTATGCAATCGAGGAGCCAGTAATGCAGAACATTAGGCAACCCAACACAACCCACCCACTGTGGTTATACTGCGTATGAAATACGATCATTGTAAAGTAAAAGATGTTATAGACATAATTATATTAATAATAATAATAATAATAATAATCATATACAGAACACAGCTGTGATCTTTGCTGTCCGCTAGGTGGAAGTGCTGCATCAAGTATTAACAGACACGAATTGTAAATGCAAGACTAACAAAAACTTTCTTGTTATTCTCCTCTCTTAAGAAAGATTTTTTTTTTAATGCAGAATTGTTCTTATATTAAATTATAGTTCAGCTGTTACATGAGAGATAGATAGAGAGAGAAAGAGACAGAGACTGAACTTATGAAGAACGTGGTGCCAGTGAAGGCTAAAAGCGAGCGAGACAGGCTCTCAAGAGGGTAGCCCGAGATTTGACACCTCCTATTTGCTAGTACTGATCCCCCAGGGTGGAGAAGGAAATGAAGCAAAAGAAAACACAAGTTTTGTTGTTTTTTTTTTTCTTTTTAAAAATAACGATACTTAATTTTTGCCTGCTTCTGAATTATCACAGGTTGTGTGACAGTCAGAAACAATGTCCTAGGGTATTTGAATTTGTGAACTGAAATTGTATCCGATTTGACAATAACAGTAACAAAACTCTGCTAAATCAGACCTGGAGTGGCTGAAAGATTATTAGAGTGCACAAGGCAGTATTCTGCCAGCAGTACCTTGCTGCTGTGTGGCCTGGAACGACTTGTGCCTCCTGTGAAATTTAAGGACCTTCCTACTGGAATGCAAAATGCATAAGAGCATCCCCAGACTGGGGCTGTCTGTTCCCTCTCGGGGACAGACAGTGCCCATTTTAAAAAAGTGTGGAAGCAGCCCTCCCCTACATGGCAGGTAAATTCCCGTTTTATAATCTGTAAAGGGACATGTTGGGATCAGGCCAATGGCCAGTCACAATGGCATACGCTGCAATGCAGGAGATTCAGATTCAGTTTTCAAATACAGAGCCTGTTCCTTGGGCCAGCAGGATCAGTTTAAAGGCCTTGCTTACTGAAGAGCATTAAAAACACATTAGTGCAGGCTGTTTATGTATTCAGTAAAGGATGTAAATGCTTTAGTGAATACCACGGGCCCATTATTCAGCTGCTAGTCCGCTGAACAAGTTAGCCGGATAAACCTATCCGGCTAACCTTTTTGGGTTATTCCGTGGTGCAGCTGCTTTGCTGAATATACCCAGATAAGTTAAAGTTAGCTAAGTTTAGACTTGCTCAAGAGAAGGTCTAACATATCTGGCTAATTTAATGTATGAAGCATCAAGCCACAGTAGTGCTCTAATGCACGTTATATCAAAGATATCACACGGTATAAGCAACGTTTTGCATTTCACCATCTGGATTCCCTCCCCTAACTCAATGACCTTCTTTGCATGTGATTTGCATGCATGAATAATGCAAATGCATGGAAAGAAGGTTATTACTAGCCAATTTGATGCAAATATTTTATTGCGGCCGACCAAGAAGGTGGTCAGCCATGATAAAATAACTACACTTATTTGAAATGCATTAAGGGGTAGATTTTCAAATAGCGCGATTTGGCGTACTTTTGTTGGCGCATCAGGCGCAAACAAAAGTACGCTGGATTTTAGTAGATACGCGCGTATCCGCTAATATCCGGGATCGGCGCGCGCAATGCTATTGATTCCGTATAGTCGGCGTGCGCCGAGCCGCGCAGCCTACCTCCATTCCCTCCCCTCACCTTCCCCTACCTAACCCACCCGCCCGGCCCTGTCTAAATCCCCCCCTTACCTTTGTCGGGGGATTTACGCCTCCCGGAGGGAGACGTAAATCGCCGCGCGCCAGCGGGCCGCTAGCGCGCCGGGACGCAACCTGGGGGCGGGTCCGGAGGGCACGACCACGCTCCCGGACCACCCCGGGCCGTAACCACGCCCCCGGGCCCGCCCCCGAAATGCTCCCGACACGCCCCGAAAACGCCACGCGGATCGGGCCCGCCCCGACACGCCCCCCTCGGAAAACCCCGGGACTTACGCGAGACCCGGGGCTCTGCGCGCGCCGGGAGGCCTATGTAAAATAGGCGCACCGGCGCGCAGGGCCCTGCTCGCCTAAATCCGCCCGGATTTGGGCGGATTTAGGTGAGCAGGGCTCTTAAAATCCGCCCCTAAATGTGCACAGGAGGCCCAGGACCCTAACGAGGGTCCCAAGGCTCCCACCATACATTGAAAGCGTCAGGAAAAAAAAAATCAAGCAAACAGGGAGGTTGAGCAGGGGTCAGTGCTGACCCCCATCTCATCCAGGGACCACCAGCTGAGGTGGCCCTGACTCCTCCAAAATGTTAAAAAAAAAGACCCATTCAGCAACAACTCCAGCCACCTTTCTCCCTCCCCAAACTACAAAAGCCAAATGTGGCTCCGGCTGCCGATTCCAAACCCCCCCCACTCCAAAATGACATCCTGATCCCCTCTCCCCCTAAGTGAAAGCAACAGCTCCCTCCTCCTCCCCCATCTCAAATAATATCCCGATCCCAAAAGTCCCTACCCCCAAGTGATATCCCGATTGTGATCCCCTCACCCCTTAAGTGACAGCAATGGCTCCCTCTCCCTCCCCCACCCCCAAGCGACATCAAGATCCCAATACCCTCCACCCTACAAGTGACAAGCCAATCCTGATCCCTTCACCCCTCCCCCCCCCAAGTGATAACGATGGCCTTCCTGAAAGATAAAAAAAAAAAAGCAAGGTAGATCCCCCTTCCCACCCTCCCGCACCCCACCTAAAAAACACCAGCTTTGTGACTGGGGTAAGGTCCGGGGATTGATCGCTGCATTCTTTTGTGCTGTGATCTTTGGCTGCGAGACAAAAGAACGCACCATACAGCTGCAATGCTTGTTTGGGGAGGGGCCCCACGATCGCAGCAACACCCCTGGTGATAGTGGGACCCCCCCCCTCCCTCCCGCCCTCTCACAAAAAAAAACAAAACATTGTGGCTTAGTGGCTCTAGGCCTTAGCTGAATATGTCTCAATATTGCTACTTATCCAGTTAAGGCCTAGAATCATCAAAATGCCATACATATTACAAAAAAGCATTGGCGCTCAAAAAATGGGCATGCTGAGGATTATTTCCAATGTATCGCAACACACAGGAAACTACCATGTCGCACGTAGTATCTGCAGATGGGGCGTCATTTTACACAGTGTGCATCGATTAGTGCATGGTGTGTTATTTTTTTTTTCTTTATATATTTATTTATTTAACATTTTTCTATACCGAACTTCATGATAAGCTTCATATCAGACCGGTTTACATATCAGCTTCCTGCAGCTGCCTCTTTGAGGGTGTGTCAGGCATTGGAGAGAGGAGAGGAGAGTTGGTGAGTGGATTACTGGGAGTAGGACCTTATAGATTTTGATTTCCTGAGTGCGTTGGCTTGTCTTCTGTTCCTATCTGTTTCACTTTACCTTGGGTCTTTTGTCTTCTTGGTCTTTTGTGAGTGAAAGTTTTTGTCAGTTTCTCCTATTTGTCTGTCTGTGTTTGTGTCAGGAGGAGGAGGAGGAGGAGGAGGAGTGGTGGTGAGGAGAGGTGGGAAGGTGGAGGAAAAGTGGTGGGAAGGAGTGGCAAGGCGTGATGGTGAGGCAGAGGAGGAGTGGCAAGGAGGAGTGGTGAGGCGGAGAAGGAGTAGTGTGGAGGAGTAGTGAGGCATGATGATGAAGCGGAGGAATTGTGGTGAGGCGTGGTGGTGAGGTGGAGGAATTGTGGTGAGGCGGAGGAGGAGTGGTGAGCTGTGGTGCTGAGTTGTGGTGTTGTTGAGGAGTGGAGAGGATGGATTGTGAGAGGCAGGGGGAGACAGGAGAGGAGAGGCATGAGGAGAGGAGGGGAGGAGGGAGGAGAAGAGGAGGGAGGATGAAGGCAGGAGTGCGAGGGGAAGGAGAAGGAGTAGGAGTAGGGACAGGGATAGGAGTAGAGATAGGGAGAGGTGTAGGGATAGGGGAAAGGGATAGGAGGAGGTGGGAGGGGGAAGGGGATAGACAAGCAAGTCCAGTGGGAGGGAGATTACAGGGTAGGGATAGTCAGAGAGGACAGAGGGGCCAAGAGTCGGTAGGGCAAGTGGAGGGGTGGGGGAAGAGAGAGGAGCGAGGCGTGGGGATGAGAGTCAGGAAAGAGAGGACACCTCTCCAGAAGCAGAAGTGGCACCCCCTTCAGGCAGCCAGGCAGCAGGGTGTGGTCATCTCAGGGCGCTGAAGTTCAGCCCAGAGGAAAATGAGATGATCATCGCTGGGGTCCTGGAACTTTATGCCATGTTCTTTGGAACCATGCGGCCAAGACCATGACATCAGCCAAGGGCCAGATCTGGTGCACTATTGCTCAGGTTATCTCAAGGCACAGCAGCGTGAGATACAAGAGGGAGCAGGTGGCCCATAGGTACCGGGACTTAAAGGCCCAGCTGAAGGCAAAGGTGTCAAACTACAACAAGTACATCCGGCAGACCAGAGGAGGAGCCCCCTTGTCCAATTGTGTTCATGCCCTTGGAGGACTGCCTCATCCAACGGCTGTGACCGGATGTGTTTGAGGGCATGGCTGACCGCCTGACATCATGCGAGTCAGAGCCGGTAAGTTCACCTCATCTGTAAATGGCAAAGCTGCTATACTTGTGCACATCATTTGGCATAAGATGCTCACATTGATTGACATGCAAAGTGCGCATCTCATGCCAAATGGTCCATGTCTGTACCTCTTGGCTTTTGGTACTTATGTCTTCTTCTTTGTTTCCATAGCTCTCGTGCAGGACTCTGCCAGTCCCAGCCATCCAGCCCCAGGGAACAACAATGAAGAGCCAGGGACCAGCCATGCAGCAGCACTTTTCCATGCTTATGGGTGCTCAGACACAGTTCAGCGAGGAGGAGGAGGAGCAGCAGCAGCAGCCTCAAGAGTACAGCCAGATCCTGCAAGCCCTTGGCTCAGCGAGCATGGAGGAATCCAGCCTGCAGTGGCACACAATTGAGCCAGCACTACCTCACTCCAACACACACCACATGGCCAGCAGAGGCACCAGACATTGAGCCGGAGAAGCCCACCACCCCCCTCATGCCAGTTCTGGAGGCTCAAACCTCCATTCTGCCCACGACGAGCACAACACCAGCACCAGCTTAGAGTCATTAGAAACTATACTGTGACGTTAACATTTCTGAGGTGACATGTAAATACAAGTGAAGGCATGGCATCATCTGATTCCCAATCCTGCCTTCACACAGTCTGACCAGCATCCTTGTGTCATCACCCTGAGAAGCTAACCTAACCAACATGACATCCCAATGGCCAAGGCCCTCACCATCTGGACGTGATAGTTGAAATTTTACCTAGGCAGGTGTAGCAGGGTGCATCTGTGTATGGATGCATGCAACCACAAGGAGGTATGCTAATTTGGAATGACCTGTGAGCATTGTGGGAAAGCCACAATTTTGCACAGGTGCTTTATTAAAGGCTGTAAGTGAAGGCCTCCTAGGTGACCACGCCGATGCCAGCAGTAGCTCTGAAACAGCTGAGGCAGTGCTGTCATCAGTACCTTTGCAGTCCCATGTGGCACAAAGCATCCCAAGTGCAGGTGCATAATTTCACATTCACATGTTTGTCAGCTATGGGAAGAGGCTGTAAAATGAGACCTCTGTGACTGATACCTTAAACTGTTTATCTACAGCTATAGGCTGTGCCTTTAAGCTTCAGAGTTACTTGTGATTTATAGGATTTCTAGAGCTGTTGCTGTCCATGTTCAAGGCCCAGCTGGAGTCCCATCACACCTATGTCACTATCTACCCCACATGTGAGAGCTAGGTCAGGGTCCTGGAGGGGAGGCCCACCAAGTCAAACACCGCAAGCTAGGCTAAGCAATGTACACTGTGTTGGCAGTCCTACACAAACTCTTGTGACATATGCCAATTTTAGACTCCCTACCAGTCAGAAAACAATAGGCCAGCCACATATATTTGGTGTTATCTTTGACTACAATTTTTCAAGTACAATCTACTGCTCCATTATCAAGATGAAGCTTAAGTAGGCATACATGTTTTCTGTTACACACTGACCCAGACAGAGGAGCAGTGAGTGAAAGAAAGATGATAGAGAGGAGAGCCGCTGCACTCTTCTGGCATTCCCTTCAATGGAAGGGGAAGGGGTAGTTGAGGCCTTACAGGCAAGGCAGCATTCTCTGAGGCTTTGCCGAAGCTGGCTGCCACTCAGCGTAGTGTCCTTGGCTTGTGTGGATGCACGTGGGGGATCCAGGGGTAGATCTGGAAGTACCTCCATTTGTATCCCATGGCGTAGAGCAAGATTATGGAATATATAGCAGAGCAGCACTATATTGTCTACTTTGGGTGGGGCATACATTAAAGCTCCACCTGTTTTGTCCAAACAGCGAAATCTACTTTTGCGTTCTATGACACAGCGGGTAGAACATAAGGCCTAGTTGTACCTTGTCTCCGCCAGCGTGTTGGGAATAGCAACGGGGGTGAGAAGCCAGGTCCTGCAACTATATCCTGAATCTCCTGCGGCAAAGACAGAATGGGGGCATCAATCACACCACAGTCACTTTGAGATCTGGCTGCCAAAGCACAGCAAGCTATAAGACAGTAGAAGCTAGCCTGTAGCTTAGCCTGGGCCTTAAAAGCCTATTTCTGTACCCTAAGTTCATGCCACCTTTTTCTGGAACACTATATAACCAGGATAGCATTAGCTGAATCTAGGTTACATCTTCCAGACTAATAAACTGCATCTGGGGATTCCACCAACTGTGTGGCAGCCCCTGACCACCAAGCTAAGGCTACTTGTTTGTAGCAGCCATCAAACCGTGAAGCAGTACATCAGAGCTGCCGTACTTGTCCTAGCAGAAAAACTACTACATGGTCTGAATATGCGTGTCCCTGGCTGCTCTGCAGTATGTCTTCCAGAGATACAAATTTATCAGCCCTGACACAGGGAATATGCTAGGCCTCAAAATGCACCGGCCGTCACTTCTGCTTTACCTGTGTGATGGGCAAGACAAACTGTGCCTGATATCCCAGCTGACCCACCATTGACAGGTCACACCCGATCTGTGAATATCAGCAGTGTGGACACTTAAAGGTTGTGATTAACTTGTGAGATTTCAACTGTTGCAAACGGGAGGATTGGAAAAGGCCACTTTTAGAATGAATCCATAGAAAGTGTGTAGTGTCTGCCCACACTTTACAGCAAGTTTATAATTTGACCTCACAAACTTAGCAGGCCTCTGGAGCATGGGGAGAGAAAGCCAGCTACAGACCTAACTTCACAAGCTACTTGTCATGTCAGCAATACAGTTACATACTCAACAGCCCCCCCCCCCCCCACCATGTCCATGCCGTTTACTGCAGAATATAGCCAGAAATAGAATAGAATAGAGAAAAAAAATCATCTCTCTTACCTATGAGCCAACCAACACCTCAGAGGCCATCCCATCCTTAAAATGTCCATACAGGCCCGATTACTAAGTATAAAGGAATCATATGCGGTCCCTTGCCTACATCAAGGATGTGTATTCGAGCATCACAGGCCACATGTGTGTTGATGGAGTAGAAGAGCTTTTCTGTTGCGGAAGATCTCCTCCCTGTCACAGGGTGGGATGGGTGGGATGATGGCTAAGTGAGTGCAGTCTATAGCTCCTAGAAAACTGGGAAAGTTTGCAATGGCATAAAAGCCTCTCTTCAAGTCCATCAAGTCCTGCCTGTCCCGAGGAAATGCTATGTAGTGATTCAGGTGGTCAGATACAGCTGTTATGACCTGGTCCAGACAGTGGGAAGAAGTGGTTTGGGACATTCCCCCCACAATCCCTACTGGTGTTTGGAAGGAGCCGGTTGCCATGAAATGCAGGGTGGCCAATAGTTTGGTGAGGCCTGGCACAGCATGGGACCTTTCTGTGACTGAATTCTGACCCCCTTTGATTTCTTCATATAAATCCAGGATAGCCTGAAAGCTGAGCCGATACCTGCTAACCACGTAATCCTCTGGTATTCCCAGTAATGAGGCGCATGGAGGAAAGATGCACTCCCTGTTTCTCCTCCTGCTGTAGCCCACGACCCTTTCCCTGCGGGGGCCAGTGACTTGGGCTCCAGTGCAGGGACTTCCCTAGGAGGGGTTGGAACTTCCCTTGCCTGTTCTTGTGGTTGTTTTTCCTCTGTGGTCTGCAGCAAGCCTCCTGAAGCGTTCAGTATTCCCCAACCAGTAAACTTGCCACAAACATTATGGGTTTAGGAAGTCAAGCCAGGTAAGAACAGGTGATTTTATTGGCCCAGGAGGGCCTGGTAGGTGCTTCTGAGAGAATACCTCTTTTTATTGCATGTGATAATCACTGTGATAACAGCTGCGATCTGCGCTAATAGCTGCAGGTGTGCAATAAATCTTTTTTTTCCCCTGGTACAGCAAAAAAAAAAAAAAGAGTAGTTATTTCTGATGTTATATCCCATGTTTAGTGTGCATTAAGCTATTGCAGAATGCAATGACACCTTAATTTGCATTAACCCCTCCCATATGCATATTTAATTTAAAATTTGCATGCTAGCTTGCACATTACACCTCATTTAACGCACATTCAGGCCCTACTGCGCTCTGATGAACAACCTGGTTAGTTAGGCAGATAAGTAGCTCCTTCTCATTATGACCCCATCCCACCTATTCATTACAGGCTAATTTTTAAAATAAGAGCACGTGGGCCCATACATGTGCATATCTGCTTGCAAGCAGAGATAGCTGGAATTTTAAATCATGCATGTAATTATGCAGACATAGGGCCTCATTTTCCAAGCACTTTACCGCGTGCGATAAATTTGCAAATCGTGTTAACAGCTGTTAACGTGAATGCAAATTAGTAATTTGGTATTCAGGGGGCGGAGCATATGTAAAGCGGGAACCTGTTTATCGTGTGCGGCGAAACAGCCGCAGTGGTAGCGCGGCTAATAACTACAACCCTCAAATTTGCGTTATGGACTGCACTACGGGCCAGAAAAGGATTATCGCCATCCACGATAGTTCCGGACAGCCTGTTTCAGGGAGAGAGAGAGAGAGAGAGAGAGAGAGAGAGAGAGAGAGAGAGAGAGAGAGAGAGAGAGAGAGAGAGAGAGAGAGAGACTGAATATAGTGCTTATGCCCTAGACAGGTATTTTAATCCCTATGGGAGGGCCACCTACTAACTCGGGGTGGGGATTAGGTATCAGCGTCGGGGGTTGGGGGCCACTTTCGCATTCCACATGAGACGTACGGAAAGAACAGTGGTCTCTAGTGAAGATTTGCTGGCCGTCGGAGTGAGGAAACTCACTCCAAGAGGAGATTTGGGCAACGTTCTCTCCACCTAGCTTGTTGTTGCCCAGGTAGAGTGTCCAGCAAGCTAGGTGGAGAGAATGTTGCCCAAATCTCCTCTTGGAGTGAGTTTCCTCACTCCGACGGCCAGCAAATCTTCACTAGAGACCACTGTTCTTTCCGTAGGTCTCATGTGGAATGCGAAAGTGGCCCCCAACCCCCGACGCTGATACCTAATCCCCACCCCGAGTTAGTAGGTGGCCCTCCCATAGGGATTAAAATACCTGTCTAGGGCATAAGCACTATATTCAGTCTCTCTCTCTCTCTCTCTCTCTCTCTCTCTCTCTCTCTCTCTCTCTCTCTCTCTCTCTCTCTCATTCGAGCATACTTACTTTGTGTATCTTCCATAGGACTTTGCTAGTTTTATCGCGCATCCACTCCATCTTCCAGGATATTTATTTATTTACAATTATTTATATTCTGCCAAATTACCGAATATCTGTTCTAGGCGTTTTACAAAAAAAGGTCTTTGGGGGTAGAAGCAATCCCAATTTATTCTTGCCCCGCTGGCTTCAATGAGGAAAATAGTGCTGGCTGATCTGACGCTCTACTCAGAGAGCATCAGGTTAGATGGAATTGTCGTCTTCGGAGTCACTAGGGCGGGAGCAAGAAGGGATCACTCCTGCCTTGTGGACCCTTTGTGAATCATGGAGACCCTTTTGTAGGTCTGAGGAGTGGGGGCTGACATCGGGGTGGCAGCCCCTTCCTAGATCATTCACCTGCCAACAACCCATAGCAAGGGTAAATTTTCAAAGAGTCTTCTCTGGGTAAAGTAGTACTTTACCCCTAGAAATGGCCCTTTAGAAAAACTGCATGACTGATATCCACTTAAAGTTACGTCATGCACACTGTATGAAACTGTATGTATATGCATTCTTGGAGTCTATGCAGGGCTTGGACTTACACCCTTACCTTTTGATTTTAAAATGTATGCAAGTAAATTTCCTCGGCATAACTACGACACAATACATAGCAGGTGCAATTGTGTGCACAGTTTTGCCGATATGATTTTCAGAGCAACTTACACATGACAGCCCACAAATTTTTGTTATGAAGTTACCTCCTTCAATATTAATAAGCTGTTTTGCACTAATTTGCATGTGATGCAGCTCATTCGTATTTTTCATACCGATGCAATATAGTGCGTTTGGCCAAGCGCGTGGCTTTACATGCGCTTGGTCGTGCGCTTTGGACGCACGTCCCAAACCCCTCATGCAATAAGGGGATTAGCGCGTCCAAAATGCCCGTCGAAACCAGCTGAGAGCAGGCGTTAAAGCATGCAGCACTCTCATAGGGAGAACCACAGAAAGCAGCATCTCCAAGGTCTGGCTCAATCGGAACCCCCTGCCAGCAGTGAGTGGAGGAGTAAATACATTAAGTGTTGGGCACTTGATATTAATTTATTCACTCCTTCACTTCATGCCGATTGGTACATTCACTGTCACATGTCAGTGAAAAGACCAATCTCCTTTCAGAAGGCTGTCCTGAAAAGGGATTGGTCCTTTTGCTGACAAGTGTCAATGAAAAGGACCAATCAGGAACAGCCCAGACGGACATGGGGAGGGAACTCTGACCAGGCTGTTCTAGATGCACAGCCACTTTTCCTGGGTGCCCGATGCAGAGCGTTAGTGACGCACAAATTACCCATTGCGTGCCCCTTTTAACGTGGCAGCTCATTTGCCTACTGCATTGAGCACCCAGGACAGATAGATGTGTGCACGTTCAAAAAAAAGGTGCGCCCGGTTTGGACGCATATTTTTACGCGCTGATATTGCATTGGCCTGTTTGTTAATGGTAATGTACACCCCTGCATTAACGTTAACATGCATTAATGCAGTCGTTTAATGCAAATTAATGCATACTAATGCACCTTTACAAATAGATCCTTAAGTATAAAACATGCACTGACTTTGTATATAAATAGGAACATACTGATGTGATCAGCTTACTGGTTTATTTATGCTTCTTTGGTAATTCTAAAGTTGCAGGCTGCTAAGTGGGCTTATCTGTACAATAATTGACTTCTTATGGTGGGAGAGTATGTCAAGAAACCAGTACATTTCCTGGACAAGCAGCAGAATCTACAAGTCTAAACACAAATAACAAATGTGCTTGTCATCTCAGGACCTCCCTACATGCCCCGACAACTTGATAAAACTAAACATGATTTTATTAGTTCTGACTTCTTGTAGGCAAATTCAGTTCCTCTTGATAGTTAGGGTCCTTTAGCAAGAGTGATATGTATATCTCTCAGACAAAAATTATTTGCATAGCTAAAATGACTGCTGCCAGTCTAACCTGCTACATCCAAAACTATGAAGCTTGCTTTATAAATGGAACCCACGCTAAAAATGATCTCTGACCAAATACACCAGTCCTGAAGCACAAACATTTTCTCCTGAATTATTATTTAAATCTCCAGTCAAACAACATCCTTTCCTTCTGATCAGAAGATATGCTACACCAATGAAAGATTGTTTAGCAGAGACAGCTTGCTGTCACCCACAGCTTAACGAGGCACTCCAGGAATAAAAAGTGACTATGTAAAAATGAAACCTTAATGTTTCTTTCATAAGGGTATGATATAACCAGAGCCCCCCTGGTTTCCTGCAAGCAAAATTTTCAAGATTCTGCAGCATGAGTTGGTGAATTCTGAGGCAGATTTTTCCAACTCCTGCAACAATTATATAATAAATTTACATCATTTTGCATATATTTGCAATTTAAATACATTTATTTTTAACTTTATAAAAATTAAGCTGCTTTCTGTCATTATTAGAGGAAAGAGTGATTTTAGTGATTTGGGCTGGGGAGGAGGGAGGGCAAGGGATCTGGGGGAAGAGATAAGATTGAGAGGAGAGAAATTAAGAAGGAATCTTAGGCAGGAGGGGTAGAGAGATAAGGGATGGAGGAGGAGAGAGAGAGAGAGAAGAAGATTGAGGCCTATAAACTAAGAATGTACATTAAACATATTTTAGCATATTATTGTGCTCTAGGAAATTGGCTTCTTAATAAAAATGATGAATATGCACCATTTTGACTACAATAAAGATAGTGGAGTGAATTTTCAAAGGAGATAATGAGCATAAAAGTAGCATATATTATAGCAATTTTCAAAAGTCCATTTATACAGGTAAATGGACTTCTTTGAAAATTCAGTCTTATGGAGTGAATTTTCAAAGGAGTTATCTGCATAAAAATAGCAATTTTTAAAAGTCCATTTAGGTGTGTAAATCCTTCTGAAAACTGACTCCATTGTGAACAGTGAGAAAAAATGGGACGGTTGCTGGATTTGTAGTTTGAAAAATAACATTTGAAAACCCTGGGGTGACAGATATCAATTCATATCAAATCTTAAATATTTCCAACAACTATTAGGAGAGCCTGTATTTGTTGTAGGGATCGCCATCCATTGGGGGTCTTGAACACGTCTTATGAACAATTAAACAAAGACATAGAAACATGATAGCAGAAAAAGAACGTATGGCCCATCCAGTCTGCCCATCCATCCAATTAATTTAGCATTATAATTCTCATCACATTCTTAGAGATCTCCCTGTAATTACCCCAATTAAACAATAAAACTCAGATGAGACTAAGCAATCATAACAGAAGATGAAATTTTGTCAGCTATAAAGATGCAGCCTTCTGGGAGGTCATTCAGAGAGAACGCCTTCCCTGCAGGTTTTTACAAGGCTTTCAAAAAAGAACTAATACCATCCTTACTACAGACATATTGGAACTCAGGGAACACAGGATGGCGCCCTAGAAACAGCAAATCAGCACTGTGATAACCATTATCCCCAAAAAAGGCTGTGATCAGCAGGGTATAGAAGTACAGACCCATCTCCCCATGCAATAGATCAGTGCCCATGATATTATCATGAAGGCTGGACATCATCATCACCTACACTGGTGGAAGAATCTCTACTGGCATTTGTAAAAGGCAGCACTTCCTTGCATAATATCAGATGCATCCTCCACTCTTTGCAATTTGCCTGGGGTGTGCTACTGTTCATATTTGCATTAGAGTCCTTGGCAATCACTATCAGGAATAAAAAAAAAAAATGATAGTGAGAATAAAGTCTGCAAATTATTTTCTCCTGGCATTCATTAATCTTGAGGAATCAACAGCCTTGATGGGCCTGACAGAAGATTCCTCTCAGCTCACCGGAAATAAAGCACATTGGAGTACTAGCAAAGTGCTATCTGTCTCGTCATACTTTTCTAGGATCGTGCTTGGCCGCAGGAATTTAATGGATAGTTGGATACCACAGAGAATGAGGTACCTCAGGATTAGTTTAAACCAGAATGGAAAAACATGGACTCAGATAACCTTAAGGCGGAATATCAAATAAAAAAAATAACTTGACAAGTGCAATCCAATCTGAACACATAGGATACATTTCAATTATCAATAGGGGATAGAATCCAAAACAATAAAAAGGTCAGGCAAAAGCTTTGCTAACTTTCAGGCTAATTTTAAAAAGAGCATGCAGTCAGAGATACACTGGATTTCTAAATCATGCATGCACTTGCACGCGTATGATTTAAAATACGCCTACCGCATGTAAGTATGCACCTAATTTTAAGAGTTTACTTGAACAAACCTCTTTGCATATCTTCTATTGGACTTTGCCAGCCTTAATGCACGTATATAAGTGGATTTTAAAATATGCTCTCATGAGGGATATTCCTATGAGTTTTTCCTATTAATCCATTAATTTGCCTTTCAATCTGGACCCCTTTGGTTCTTCATCCTCAATGCTCCCCGGTTGACCCGGACCTCTCACCCTGTCCTAAAATCCCTAAAATGTGAAATCTGCAAACTTTCTTCTCATCTGACGCAGCAGTAAAGTTACATTGATAACAAGCCGCCACGCGCTGCAGCCTCTGATTTTAAAATACGGAGTTAAGCACATAACAGTTGGCCAGGCCCTGAAATGCCCATACCCCATCTCTGTTCTGCCCCCTTGTTTTTGGCAAGCACTGCTGCGGGGATGGAGGAGAATGTGGACCCCTTGTCCGAGGTGGAGTTGACGCAACCTGAGAGAGCGAATCCCCGCAGGACCCCACCACCGGGAGGCGAGGCCGAGCTGGTGCAGGGGCCGGCTGGAGCTTTGCCAATACCAACCCCGTTCCCCACGGGTTGAGCCTTCGGGTGCGGGGGCCGGCTGGTCTTAGGTGGGCCCCTGTGAAGGCGGTGGTGTAACAGCCGGGGGGGGGGGGGGGGGTGTCCAAAGTTAGTCCAAGATCAGAAGCCAGAGAAACGTTGGTAGCCGGTCCAGAGTCAGAAGCCAGAGGTTCGCCAATAAACAGTCCGAGGTCAGAAGCCAGAAGAGTCATCGAAGCCAGTCCAAAGTCAGAGCTAATGGACTCTTAAACTTGACATAGTTTAAGGCTTCAGCCGGGCCATTGCAAGGAGTGGGCAAGAAGGGATACTGCCCTGAGCACCAAGTTAGGGAGGGCACCATATCATCCTTTTGACACAGTCAGTGAATCTGCAAGCACACAATCCTGAAAGAGAAGGGGGTGCTGAAAGTGACCCTTGTCTAAGGTGTCATTTTGTCCAGTGACTGCCCTGCATGACTATAAAAAGTAAAGTTTCCTTTCCTACCTCAGCCTGTCTCTCCCTTTCTCCCGAAGTGGTCTTTCTTTTTTCTCAACTAGAAGAGTTGAGGAAAATATTTCACTAAAAGTGAAAATGGCCAAAAAACCACACATCTATTTCTGGCATACAACACTTCCTGATATTCAAGCAGTATATCTTTTCTAAGTACAGAAATAAATGATTATTACAGACTGTGTAAGGGATTCAATTATGAGTTTGAGACAAGGGATAGATGCATTAGCTGTCATACTTTAGACTCTGCTCATGATTGATGACCCAGTTCAGAAGATGAGCTGCATTAGGACAGCAAACTTGCCTAATACACAAAACGATTACAATAAAAGGCTTAGAAGGCATAGCGAAAGGCTCTTGCACCTACCTAAAATCCACCCAATCACCAAACCAGCAGCGTGCTCTCCTAGAGGGGCTCTCTTCTCTTCTTTCCTAATGCCTCCACTAAATAACTCGTCAGTCAAGCAAAGTCAAAAGTTCCACTACATTACAGCACTATGAGAACACCATGAGATTGCTGGCATGGCGTACCTCAGAGTTATCGGAACCATACGGCAGAGAAGAGAAACAGGCTCAGGGGGTGGGAGGGAGATGACGGAGGCCAAGGAGAGGCCCAACAGCAGTAGACTGCAGATCCCAGCAAAGGGAGAATGAGCAGACCCAGGTCCAGGGGGGAGGGGCAGGGACTGGCCAGAAGGTAGTGGACGAGGAGCGGATGGGACCTTTGGGAGAAGGGGGAGAAAGGATATAGGATAGGGTGGGGTGGGGATGGGGAGAAAGGTTATACGAGTAAGAGTAAATATATGATAAATGTTTTGTTTTGTTTAATTCAAATCACAAATAGTTTTGCGACTCTTCCTTCAAAACTGACATATTAGCAAAATATTTGTCATCCGCTTTTATTGGACAGTCTCCACATAAAAGCTGAATTCATTAGCTCTGCAGTATTTTGCCATGGAAAGAAAAGAACGGTAAGAAGAATCATTAATTTAGGGAAAAGACACATTTTGATGGGTTTTGCCTTGTTTGACATGTAGAAATAAAGGACAGCAAATTGGCTTAGCCAATACATTTTTATTGGACTAATGATGTAAGGATCATATGTCTCTCATAGAAAGCACATGTGATGCTTAGTGAGTGGAGCAACAGAGCAGTAGTTTGGCAAAGTAGAAGTCGGAGTCTGGAGACAAAGGAATATGTTCTTTTCTCTCTCCCTGCTCTATGTGGGACTTGCCTTAGAATAAAAGGCATTTCTTTTCTGTCTTCAGGAATGGAGTGTTTCCCCTTTTCCAAAGGAAGATAGCTCATTTTTCTTTGGGTTTTGTCTCTCAGGGAAGAAAAGCCTGTGAAAAGTCATTTTCTTGCCATTTGGCTTTCTAGAAGTGTTCCAGGAACTTGTAGCATTTTGCTGGGCTATTTTGTTGTGGAGAAGGAGGTTTGCATCAACTATGCCAGTTGGTATATGGGCATTGAAGCTAAAGGGGAGTAAAGAGAAAGTGCCCAGCCCGTAGAGAGGAGGTGGACTAAAGCAATTCAAGCAGGTCTCCGCTCTGGAAAGTCCTACAGAGAATGGTCATCCCTACGATCCACTTCCAAAGGAGATCCTACCATTTAAGATGAACATCTCTAAGAGAACTCTTCTAAAATTTGTGACATTGAGAAATATAAATTAATCACCTAGAAATACATAAATAGGTCTGCTTATATTTATGAATATTTACATTGAAAGGTGACAGCAGAGCAACTCCACTTGAAAACAAATTAAAAATTATTTTTTTTGCAAGCAGATGAACAGAGGATCGAAGAGATATAATTTAACATGGCGATGATTCAGTCTGCTGATTCCAACTGTAAGAAACCATATTTTTTGCTCTCTTAACTCTTACTAAATGATATCATTTGATTTTCAATTTATGGTTGTTTTTATTTGAAAACTAACACGCTATCCACAGCAGAAGTAAAGTTTTGCGGTAGGGGACCCCATCGTGCACTTGTGCGCGAAAATACTTAACACTCATATGTCAAATGACCTTGCTGGAATGCCCATGTCCCACCTATGATCTGCCCAGACCATGCCCGCGACCTGTCCCCTTTTAACTTTTTGATTTGTGCCCATACTAAGAAATACACACGTACTCGGGTGCTTCTTAAAATCCACGTGGTGGGTGCACTGGCACAAGACATGCGTGTATCTACCAGCTTTGGCACACATAGGGCTTTTAAAATGACCTTTTAGCTCCTTTTGGTCAGCCATTGCCATTTTCAATTACAGTGCTGTCAGGGCAAGAGCAACTAGAGAATTGCTAATGCCCCATTATGCACCCGCAGGATCTTTGTATAAGTGTGTGTGTGCGTGCATCAGGTGGGGGAGTATTATGAGGGGTAACTTTATTTGATTTTTGGGGGGAGATTATACTTGCAGATGGAAGAGTGGGGGCCGCCAAGGGGGATTATTGTGTGATGTGAGGGGATACTTTAACCCTGTTGGGGATGGGGGAGCTGTGATTCAGGAGGATGTTTTAACTGACAAGTGAGGAGCTAAACTCCAGGCTAGCTGCCTTTTTACCATTTGTGGTCCAGGCAAGGCTGATGCAAGGGTATTAGGCACCCTAGGTGAACCTTCTGCCTTGCCGCCCACCCCCGCCCCCAGGTCCAGGCCCTGGCCCCAACCTCCCCGGCCCAAACACAGAAGTAAAAATTATGCAATAATAAAATGAAGAAATATAAAACATCAATAACCATAAAACCATACTAGTAAAAAGAATATTTCAAAATAGCAGACAAACAGAGTAACATCCAATAATAAATAAATAAAAAAAAATAAAAAATAAATGTTTCAGGTCTAAAACAAATATTGAAAAACAGCACACACATCAAATAACATCCAATGATTAAAACTAACAAAACTACCTGGGAACTTTTGATTTCCAGATGCCCTGAGATTATCCTGGATTTACTAATGGGGTAGGGAGTGGGTATTGTAGTGCACAAACTTTCTCCTTTCTCTCATATACACACACATATATTTATTTGAATGTTTTTTTTATACCGAAGCTTTTTATACCAAAGTTTGGAGTCATCCTTCACTCCGGTTTACACTTGTAACAATGATTTACATTAAAACATCGGGGAACTAATTAACATTTGGTAACAATGGAAACATTATAAACATTATAAACATTGAGTAACATTGAGTGATATTGGAAGTTTTGAATGACATTGAGTAATAGTGGGTAGCATTGTATAACCAATTAGGTTAATTGATGAGTAAATATAAGTAACTAATAATACAATAAGTAAAGAATAATAGAGGTATAAGTAAATAATAATAAAATGCTAAGTAATAAATATAAGTAAAAAATAATAAATAAATAAATAAATACTGATATAAAGTAGTAGTATCTAATGATCATTAACGTTGAGTATCATTGATGGTTGAGTGATAAGTCTGGTAGTACGTCGTGAGATGTTAAAGAGGTATGGTTGAGGTGTAGTGAGAGATATTAGGTGTTTGGTTGAGTAGTGAGAATTATTGTCTTTACAGGTGTATTGATATACGGGTATATTGATATCTTGCTTGGTTTATCCAATCCCATCCTTGTAGGTTTGTTTGAAAAGTCATGTTTTGAGCAGCTTTTTGAATATTTTGTGTTGCTTTGTAGTCATAGATTGTTGGGTAGGGAGTTCCAGAGATGTGGTCCAGCTACTGAGAAAGCTCTTTTTCTTACTGTGGTAAGTTTGGCGGTTGTTACTGGAGGGATTTCAAGGCGTGCTTTGTTTGAAGATCTGGTGTTACGTTGGGTGTGGAGTTTTTTAATTAGTGTGTTAAGGCAGTCATTGTCATTGTTGTGAATTGCGTTGTGAATGATTGATAGTATATTGAATTCAATTCTTTTTTCTACAGGTAGCCAGTGTAGTTCTTTTAAGACAGGGGAGATGTAGTCTGTTTTTTTATGACCGGTGAGGATTCTTGCGGTGGCATTTTGTAATATTTGTAGGGGACGTAAGGTTGTTCTGGGAAGTCCAATCAAGAGCGAGTTGCAATAGTCGATGCTTGAAAATATCAAGATTGTAGAATTGCTCTGAAATCGGGTTGTTTTAGTAGTGGTTTGAGGTGTTTGAGGATTGATAGCTTGTGGAAGCCTTCTTTTATTTTCATTGCAATGTGTTTTTTCAGGTTGAGTTCTGGGTCTATCCAAATTCCAAGATCTTTCACAATTTCTTTTAGTTTGATGTGGTTGTTGTCTATGGTTATTAAATGATTCTGTTGGTCTCCTGAGTTATTTTTCTCATTTAGCATACATTCAGTTTTGTCTGTATTGAGGCATAATTTCATTTGATTTAGAAGGTTTTTAATTTCATTAATGAGATTGGTTGCAAGTATCAAAGCGTTCTCTATGGAATTTGTTACTGGAATGATCAGTTGAATGTCATCAGCGTACATGAAGTAATTTACGTTGAGTTTTGAGAGAAGTTGGCATAGAGGTAGTAGGAATATGTTGAATAGGATTGCTGATAGTTCGGATCCTTGGGGGACTCCGATTTCTAGTGGGATGGATTCGGAGGTTTGGTTGTTGATATGTACTTTGTATGCTCTGTTTTGTAGGAAGGATGTGAACCAATCTAGAGTTTTTCCGGATAGGCCAATTTCGGATAATCTCCTGATTAGGCTTTTGTGTTCGACTGTGTTGAAGGCGGCAGATAAATCAAGTAGGATGAGGATGTTAGGGATGTGCAGAGGGACGCCATAAGTTGCATTCGGGGAGCAGATACGTCGGGGAGCAGATATGTTGGGGAGCAGATACGTCGGGGAGCAGATACATTGCATTCGGCCGTATGGTGCCCCAATGCATTAATACGGTGATTTCTATTCGTGTCCCAGCTAAAATTAAAATTAACTACAACCCCCCACCCTCCTGACCCCCCCAAGACTTACCAAAACTCTCTGGTGGTCCAGCGGGGAGTCCGGGAACCATCCCCTGCACTCTCACACCCTCGATACCGGTTTCATCATGGCGCCGATAGCCTTTGTCACAGGGGCTACCGGTGCCATTGGTCAGCCCCTGTCACATGGTCATCGGCGCCATCTTGTGCTCCTACCATGTGACAGGGGCTGACCAATGGCACCGGTAGCCCCTGTGACATAGTATGGGCAAAGGCTATCGGCGGCATTTTGAGTAAAATGGGCCTGCGCCTCGGGGGTTGAAAACCGGACGCTCAATTTTGCTGGCGTCCGGTTTCCACTGTCAGAGGGTTTGAGAACCGACGCCAGCAAAATTGAGCGTCGGCTGTCAAACCCGCTGACAGCTGCCGCTTCCATCAAAAAAAGAGGAGCTAAGGACGCGCTAGTGTCCTTAGCGCCTCTTTTTACCGCGGGACCTAATTTAAATAAATTAAGTTACTGAATCGCGCGCACACCCGCTCTCCCGCGTGGTTTACTGTATCGGCCCGATGAAGCAGGAGGCCTCAGCAGGGAGGGAAAAAAATCCTACATCTTGCTTCTCTGGTGACTGCTCTAAAATGAAACTAGCTACACCCTAAACCACAAAATGGCTGGTTATAATGGGCATGAGTAACCAATCCCTCCTCTCCTGGGTGAGAGGAGGGAAAGAGGGGATGCACAGCTCAAGATGGAACGAAGACATATGGTGACAGACTTGGGGGGAGAGTCACAAAATCATTACCCAAACTTTCAGAGATACTATATGTGCGATTAACAAACCAAAATCAAAAGAAGGGGAACTAGTATAACTTCTTATTCTCTCTCTTTTTAGAAATTGCCTTTATAAGGTAAATGAGCACTTGGTTCCTTTGATGGGGTTCTCCTTGTATTGGATTACATGTGATACAAATGACTAAGTCAGATGAAACTAAAGGTCAATGTCTTAAAAGACATCCACCATAAACTTTTCAGTGCGTTTTCATGCCCTGTCCCGTAACATATCCAAGAACAACTGAAGATCCTTCAGCTCATCAACATTTTTAGTTATTAACTGTTACTCTCGTCCTCACCGGGTACAGTAATCCATACTACACATTAACCTCTTTAAGCTGTCTCCTCAGAGCCAAGGGTCTCTTTCTTCTGAGAACAGTGGATTTGTTCCAATCAGGCCCAACTAAAACTTTACTGCCTTTGAACAAAAGTGGCAGCTTTCTGTTCACAGATAACAGGATTTCTAAAGCTTGCTGGTAACTGTGCACCTTAATGTTGATAGCCTTGGGGCAATTAGAGTTAAATATTATAATCTGGTCAACAGAATTTGATGCATGCGTTCCACTTCTCATTTCTTTGAGACTTTGAATTGTAGAAGTTCCGGTAGCATTTGTTCTATAAACCGAAAAGGTTCGCTCCCTTCCAACCAGAATGTGCATATTGTGAGTATTTTGGCAACTGCCTGCATGAGTGCAGAATCCATGGGCAAGATTTACCCATGGATTTTGTACCAGTTTTCAAAGTGAAAGTATGCACATACTTTCATTTTGAAAATAATACCATAAAAATGACCTGCACACATTTACTCTTGCTAAATTGCATGGGTAGTTTTTTCTGAGAAAAAAAAAATTCAAATTCAAAAGTTTTCATGTAAGGGCTAAGTCCTCCTCAATCCTGCCTTGGGAAGGACTCTTTACACTCAGGGCGATACAGTACAAATCGCGGGAGAGCGCACAGGCCACTCTCCTATGTGCGCGATTCAGAATAAAAAAGTATTCAAATTAGGGCCTGTGGTAAAAAGAGGCGCTAGGGACACTAGTGCGTCCCTAGCGCCTCTTTTTTGGCAGGAGCGGTGGCTGTCAGCGAGTTTGACAGCCAACACTCAATTTTGCCAGCGTCGGTTCTCAAACCCACTGACAGCCACGGGCTCGCAAACCGGATGCTGGCAAAATTGAGCGTCCGGTTTTCAACCCACGAGCCGCGAGCCGATTTTAAATTATTTTTTTTTTTATTTTTAACTTTTGAGACCTCCGACTTAATATCGCCATGATATTAAGTCAGAGGGGGCACAGAAAAGCAGCTTTTACTGCTTTTCTGTGCACTTTCCCGGTGCCGGCAGAAATTAACGCCTACCTTTGGGTAGGCGCTAATTTCTGAAAGTAAAATGTGTGGCTTTGCTGCACATTTTGCTTTCTGTATCGGGTGGGAATGACTAATAGGGCCATCAACATGCATTTGCATGTTGTGGCCGCTATTAATTTTGGGGGTTGGACGCGCATTTTCGACGCGCTATTACCCCTTACTGAATAAGGGGTAAATCTAGCACGTCGAAAACGCGCGTCTAAACGCATACTGTATCGGCCTGACTGTGGGTAAAGTTACACAGGAACTGGCACCAAGTGCATGAGGGAGGGTAATATCTAAAAGCCCCTTTCTGTGGGTAAAGCACTGTTTAATTTGCAGAACTAGCTTTGCAAATTATACTCCCTGTTTCGTCTACTTCTACTGTTCATGTACTCAATGTCTTTCCTCAATTTTGTGTGTAATTTCTTTTTTTTTTTTTTACCATTGATTTAATTACTTTTGTTATCTCTTCTAAAGCCAAGTTCCATTGCTTCAAACCTTCCAGGTGCTCCTGAAATTATTTTCAGGGAACTTGCAGCAATTTTGGTCTTATGGCTTTGGACATCTTGCCTACTCTCCTGCAAGATTTCTCTAAGACTCTGCATCTCTGGCATGCTTGCAGGCAGCAAGGTCTCTACTTCCTTGGCCAGTACCATCAGCTAATTTGGACCTGTTCTCTTTCAAATGCTGCGTCTGTCTTCCTAGATCTCTCTTGTAGCCATAATCCCAACAGTTCCTGGTTTACTTATTGTTGTTTTCCTTCAGTTAAAGAGACAGACTAAAGTGGTAAGAGACTGAATATAGATGTATTCCTCAGGAGCCTTCACTTCATGAGTCCATTCAGGTGCCTGCGATCTAGCTCCCCCTCTCACAGACTGTTTTTGGTAAAGTTTTGATTGTTTCTGTTTTCCACAACACTGAGTATGTTCCATCTGAGCTCTCCAAAGATCCAGCAGTTCTTCAGGACAGTTACATATGATTCAACCACCTTTCCATTTTCAGAGGGCTATGAACGCTGTCTACCATCCAGGGATCAAGGCTTACTGGCAGCACACCTACCATTATCTCTGTCCAAGTTCTAACTTGGGGGTTCTTTGTCACTCTATGTTACCCGGGGGCTGAAGGGTGTTCTGGTAGTACCTATCAACTTTCACCATCTTTAAAGCAATGAATATTGTTGGCTTGGGTATCTGACCCTTCTCATCCTTCTCCTTTCAAATACTACAGCTCCTGAGGGTGAGTGGGCAAAAGTCAGCATCCCAACCAGAAAAGAAGCTGTTTCACACTCTCTAGTCCTTTTTATTTAGGGACTAGTTTGGCTGCCGCTCCTTCCTCCTCTATTGTTTTTTTCAATGGGTTTTATCTCATCCAGCAGAAAAGGCTGGGAGGGGGCAGACTAGGGTCAACACCTTGTTACTAGTGTTCTGTGCTAATGCTATAGAGGAGCTTGTTTCACAGACATCAGCATTCTGGGCAGTTTGGTTCAGCATATTTGATTTCCCATCCTTTCACAATCTTTTTAATGATAATTTTTGTGGGCTTATTTGACACACATTTAACTTATGTAACCACTCAGCTCTGAAGGGATACATATGATTTATTTGACAAACATATATCACAACATGAAGCTGACTTGGTATGGAAAGAAACTACCACAGAACAAAACTTTATATTTATATATATGTTTAGAGAGAGAGAGAGAGAGAGAGAGAGACTAACCCATCTTGGGAGGCCCTAACCAACTGCATGAAAAGAAGGGGGTCATGGCTAAGAACATGCCATACTGGGTCAGACCAAGGGTCCATCAAGCCAGCATCCTGTTTCCAACAGTAGCCAATCCAGGCCATAAGAACCTGGCAAGTACCCAAAAACTAAGTCTATTCCATGTTACCATTGCTAATGTCAGTGGTTATTCTCTAAGTGAACTTAATAGTAGGTAATGGACTTCTCCTCCAAGAACTTATCCAATCCTTTTTTAAACACAACTATACTAACTGCACTAACCACATCCTCTGGCAACAAATTCCAGAGTTTAATTGTGTGTTGAGTAAAAAAGAACTTTTTCCGATTAGTTTTAAATATGCTACATACTAACTTCATGGAGTGCCCCTTAGTCTATTATCCGAAAGAGTAAATAACCGATTCACATCTACCTGTTCCTGACCTCTCCCTTTTAAACACCTCTATCATATCCCCTCTCAGCCGTCTCTTCTCCAAGCTGAAAAATCCTAACCTCTTTAGTCTTTCCTCATAGGGGAGCTGTCCCATTCCCCTTATCATTTTGGTAGCCCTTCTCTGTACCTTCTCCATCGCAACTATATCTTTTTTGAGATGCGGCGACCAGAATTGTACACAGTATTCAAGGTGCGGTCTCACCATGGAGCGATACAGAGGCATTATGACTTTTTCCGTTTTATTCACCATTCCCTTTCTAATAATTCCCCACATTTTGTTTGCTTTTTTGACTGCCGCAGTACACTGAACCAACGATTTCAATGTGTTATCCACTCTGACGCCTAGATCTCTTTCTTGGGTTGTAGCACCTAACATGGAACCTAACATTGTATAACTATAGCATGGGTTATTTTTTCCTATATGCATCACCTTGCACTTATCCACATTAAATTTCATCTGCCATTTTGATGCCCAATTTTCCAGTCTTACAAGGTCTTCCTGCAATTTATCACAATCTGCTTGTGATTTAACTACTCTGAACAATTTTGTTTCATCTGCAAATTTGATTATCTCACTCATCATATTTCTTTCCAGATCATTTATAAATATATTGAAAAGTAAGGGTCCCAATACAGATCCCTGAGGCACTCCACTGCCCACTGCTAAAAATGTTTGTTGCCCTTGCTTTAGAGCAAAGACCACTGACCATTTCAATAGCCACCCTCCGGACTGACTCCATCCTGTTTATATCTCTTTGAATATTCAGTCTCCAGAATTATACACAGTATTCCAAATGAGGTCTCACTAGGGACCTATACAGGGGCAATATCACCTCTCTTTTTCTGCTGGCCATTCCTCTCCCTATACAGCCAAGCATCTTTCATTCTTTTACCATCACTTTCTCCACCTGTTTGGCCACCTTAAGATTATAAAATATGATGTCCCTCAGATCCCACTTTCTTTCATGCTTAGAAGAATTTCACTTGCAATATTGTACCTCTCCCTTGGGTTTTTGCAGCCTAAATGCATTACTCTGCATTTTCTAGCATTGAATCTTAGCTGCCAGACCCGAGACCATTCCTCAAGCTTTGCTAGATCCCTCCACATGTATTCTGCACCTTCCTAGGTGTCCACCCTGTTGCAGATTTTAGTATAATCTGCAAAAAGACAAACTTTTATTGAAAATATTTTCTGTTTGTCACTCATGAAAATGTTAAAAAGGACTAGTCTAAGGATTGATCCCAGAGGCAAGCCGCTAGTAGAATCCCCACCCCTCCTTTTTCAGAGTAAACTCCATTTACAACTACCTTCTACTACCTCCCATTCACCCAGTTTTTAACCCAATCAGTCACTCTAGGTCCCATAACAAGTGTACTCAATTTATTTATAAGCTGCCCATGTGGAACTGTGTTCCTTACTGAAATCCAAGTACACTATATCTAGTGTTCTCCCTTGATCCAACTCTCTGGTCACCCAATCAAAGAAATTGATCTGATTCATTTGAGAAGATTTATCTCTGGTAAAACCGTGCTGCCTCGGATCTTGCAATCCATTGGATTCCAGAAACTGCACTATCCTCTGTTTTAGCAGCGATTCCATTAATTTACTCACCACAGAGGTCAGACTAACAGGCTTGTAGTTCCCAGCCTCCTCCTTACTTCCACTTTTATGAATAGGAACCACATCCTCCCATTTCTAGTCCTCCAGAACTACTCCCAGTTCTAAGGAAGCATTGAAAAGGTCAGCCAATGGAGCTGCCAGGACTTCTCTAAGTTCTATTAATACCCTCTGATGTATCCCATCTGGTCCCATCACTTTATCTACTACTTTATCTACTTTAAGTTTAGATAGCTTCTCATGAACATACTTTTTTGAAAATTGATTGAGGTTTACCTCAATTCCAATATTATTTGTGTTTGTTTTATGTGGTCTTGTTCCTAACCCTTCCACAGTGAACATGGAACAGAAGAATTTGTTAAGCAATTTTACATGTTCCTCATCAACCACTACACATTCCTCTCATTTACCTAACAGGGATTAAATATAGGACAGATACTTCTTCAGTGCTTATGTCAGTGACTGCGGTTTTTTAGCTTCTTTCTGTCACTGCTGTCCCAGTGATTGTATCTGCAGACCCAAGTTATTAATACATGAATTCTTCTGCTTGCTGTCCGTCCTCTTTTGTTGATGTTGATATGTTGGTACCTTTGTGGAATCTGAAGAGCATCTGTAACCCTCTGGTACTTTCTAATTTAAACTTCTGTTTCAAGTATTGTAAAGATTTAATAAACCACATTGATGCTGTGATGTCAAGGGAACTCTTGGCAACACACCCTAGTAATATGAGGCATTGGACATCAATGTCTCATATTTCTCCAGTGACATAATGCACGTTTGTGTTCAAAAACTTGTGCCTTGTCAAATTACCATATAAAAACAGACAGGTAAGAAATAACAGATACAAGAACACCTTTCTCCTGTGAAGACAGCGTGTTCAAACATGAAGTTTAAGCAAGAGAATTTGGCCCTGCTTCATGCCTCGAACACACACAGCCAGGGCATGTGGTAATGTCTGTCTTATTGCACACCCAGTCATGGCTTATTGCTTGTATGCGTAATTAAAAAAAAAAAAAAAAAAAAAGGCAATCGCAATGATTTCCTGCGCAAAACCTTCTACAAGCTGCCAACAATCAGAGAAAAATAAGTATAAGTCCTATCAGCTGAAGACTCAACTCATGGGATTCTTGAAAATATCAATGCTGTTAAAAAAATTTTGAATTGAAAGTATAAACCCCACAATTAGGTGTCTAAACATACAAATAGAAACTGGCTCTTTCCCTTTCCACCATTGTGAATAATGAATTAGTTTGAGGAATAGCTCTTTGATCTGGAGCATCTGCATGTAACATCTGTACAGTTTTGAGTCAAATCCTGGCATGGGAACTCAGTTTTTCATCCCTCCAAGGTGCTTAGAATGTAACAATTGCAATTATTAGTAACTGACTGTTCAGTATGTCTAAAAAGCAAAATATACTTTTAAAAGGCACAAACAGATACTGACTTGCTCTCTAAAACTTAAAGTCAGCAAATAAATATAATGTGATGTGTATTATATTCCCCTGGTCGATAAAAGGAGACTGGCTGTAAGGAAAACATGGAAAGGAGATCCAGTAGGTAACAAAAGCCAGAACAGGAGTCAGACTCCAACTCCCAGAAGACACAGGCGTTCTGGAGGGGGAGGAACTATCTAGGTTTTACCCTATCGAAGGGACAAGAGAGCCCAGGTGCAGTGGGAGGAGGCTGAGAGACTGTCAGGAGGAGGGGCGGGGCAGGCACAGGATGGAGTTCTACTAGAACCAGAGGAAAAGACAAAGGAGATGGAGGTGGAGGTGTTGAGCAGCCCTGAGGATGAGCCTGAGCCGATGGGTGTGGGAGACGAGTGGTGGAGACCCCTTCCAGAAGAGGATACACTCGGGGAGTTTGCAGGTCAGGGGCTTTAAGTGAACACTGCCATGGGTGGGTACACAAACCTCAGCTGCAATCTGAATTCCGGGGGGGGGGGGGGGGGGGGGGGGAAATTAAGGCCTGGTTCCCTTAGAACCCACAGAGTGCAAGTCAAGTCTAGGCTGCGAAGAAGGCAACTGTGAGCAGCATGCAGGAGAATTAAGGCAAGAGATGCTTTATTACTGTAAGATTTTGAGATTAATATTGCTTAAAAATGTAAAGCTAAAGAGACTTTAAACTACTGGGACAACCTGGGACTATGTTTGTTCAAGCCCAGCTCACCAAATTGGGTGAGAGAGCCAGAATCCAAAGCTGTGACACCCTAGAAAGAACAGGGTAAAAGCAGGCAATAGAATACCCGGCCTGGGGAGCCCCCAGGGGAAGAATCGGGGAAAGGTGCAAGGAGGAGTCGGGGAGAGGGACAAGGGAGAAACACGCCCAGAGACTTAAACAAGGATTCGGTTGTCTTACTTAACCAGAGAATCCCAGCCAATTGGGACTGGGAGAGTGGCCAATGGCAGGAACCCACAGATAACTTGAGCTGGGACCCTTACTGGAATCATCAAAATGCCTTGTGTATACTTGCTCTCTCCTCCCTCTGCTCAGTAACATTTTTGCATATTTTCTTGTACTGTGGCTTTTGCACTGGTCATGTCTGTGAACGTTACTCATATTGGGGAGTATTTGAAAAGGGTTATGGGCGTAATATACGCATGTAACCCTTTAAAACCCCTCCTGCACGCGCTGAGCCTATTTTGCATAGGCCCGGCGACGCGTGCAAGCCCCGGGACGAGCGTATGTCCCGGGGCTTGAAAAAGGGGGCGGGGTGGTCAGGGGTGGGGCCGGAGCCTCCAGGCACAGCGGCCATTTGCCGCTGTGCCCGGGATCGCGGGCCGGCTGTTGGCCAGCGCGCACAACCTATGCCTGCCCAGAGGCAGGCACAACTTCTAAGTTAAAGGTAAGGGGAGGGTTTAGGTAGGGCTGGGGGGCAGGTTAGGTAGGGGAAGTGGGGGGGGGGGGGGGGTGCAAGGAAAGCCAGAGGAAGGCTGCGTGGCTTTGCGCGCAAGGAGCACAAGTGTGCACCCCCTTGTGTGCACCGACCCCTGATTTTATAACATGCTCGCGGCTGTATGTGCATGTTTTAAAATCTGGCGTAGATTTGTGCGCGCCAGGTTGCGCGCACAAATCTATGCCCGCTTGTAGCTTTTAATATCTATTGGAGTCTTTGGACTACAAAACCCAGAATGCTTTGGGCTGAGAGTTAAACAGGGCAAAAGAAATGCCCTGGTACTCATGGTGCCATTTTATCCAATGCTATTTCCACCAGGCTGAGTGAGCCGGCGCACATCCACAGATATCCGACAAAGAAATGTGCGCTGGAAGATCAATGAGCTGTTCCAGTAATTCACAAAGCACGGTTCTCATAAATTCAAGAGCAAAAATTTATTAGAGGCTTCACAAAATCGTATAATTGATAACTTGGTCAGTCCCTTGACACGGTCCGTGTTTCACTGGAGCGGCTGCATCGGGAGAGATAAGAAAGGGTGATAAACATCTCAAACCTAGAAGAAACAAATGGCAGTCCTAAGGGCAGCAAAAGGCGCAACACTGGGAACACATACGTGTCAGTTAATATGCAGCAAACTGTGTAATCGCAGGGTTCACTATGTCAAAACTAAATGGTCAAAGACAAATTGTAAGCTCAATAAAATAATGCAAGAAATGTTATTTAAAAAGCCCTTCTGTTTGTTCAAAATATAAGATTACAACAAAGAAAGTAAGTAATGCAGGCACCAAAAAAGTATCCCAATAATAAATTAGGTGAATGTGCTATAAACAACGTTTGCTGTCCTTATGACTGCCGTTTGAGTTTTGCGTTGTTTATGACGATTTCTTGTTCCTCTCGATGCAGCTCCTCCGGCGAGACAAGGACATTGTCGGGAGACTGACCATGTTATCAATTGCATGATTTTTGTGAAGCCTCTAATAAACGTTTGCTCTTGAATTTATGAGAACTGTGCTTTGCGAATTAATTGGACAGCACATTCATCTTTCAGTGCACATTTTTTTTTTTTTTTGTGCGTTCGATATGCCAATTTATCCTACCACATTAACTTCGCTGTTGAGTGGCAGATCTGGAATATTTTATAGTGTGCACTTTAATATCTCTGAAAATTAAGTTCATGGCAAGATTTCATGGGCACTTAAGCACAGCGTGGGAAGAATGAGGCTCCATGGTTAGCTGATGCACTGGGCATTTCCTGGCCAATTCCAGTTATAACTACCAGTTATCTGAGTTTTGTTCCCAGCGCTCCATTAAAGATTGCACTATTGGCTATAGAACTCTGCTATCTTCATTCTGTATTCCACAACAAAATAAAAACACACACCAAGAAGAAAGCTCACACCGCTATTTATTTCGCTTAGGAGGGAGAAGGTGATTTTATTTAGTGAATAAAGAATTGGGCTGGCAGAAGTCCTTAAAAGTACAGTGTCAGGTTTGAGAAAAATGGAACTTAGAACTGCTGTTCTTTTGTTCAAAGCTGTGATGAAGCAAGAACGATATGCAGATCAAAGCACCAGGATGGGTCCATCCCGCTGGGCCATTTCCTGTTGAGCCCTGCCAAGTTATTATAGCTTTGCTATGCAGAACTTTCATCAAGAAGGTTAAAAAAAAAAAAAAACCCAGCCAAAATAGGAAACAATTTCTGTCAGTTGGGGGGGGGGGGTCTATCCTAAACTATTAAACAAAAAAGATTTCAGAGGCACACCTTTTATTCCGTCTTCCCCTGCATTTCCCAACATATTAAGATCGACAATACAGAAATGCAATGAAGTCAGAGATCGAGACCAAAACAGGTCAATACCTCCCTTGCTACTCAGGGGATGGTCAAGTTTGCCCATGCAGCCATAAAAATCAAGAAATTGCCACTCATAAAAGCAAGATGGATTTTCTATTCTGCAAATGCCAGTGTAAAGCCTCCTCACTAAAAGGAATATACTAACTAGTTGGGGAAATTCAGAGAATTTAAGGCCTGATTTTAAAAGCCATGTGCACGTAAAAAAACAGGGGTTGCGCGCGTATTTTACAAAAGGCCCTGCTACATGCAGAAGTACTGGGTCAGCGCCATTAGACGCTGTCCCGGGGAAGTGCTGCCGCTGCGCGGAGTTTATTTCTGCTCCCGAGGAGCAGTAAGTATAGAAATAAATAAAACTGGGGTACCTAGGTTGGGGTTAGAAGTCGGGGTGGAGAGGGGAAAAGGGAGGAAGGTTAGGGAGGGGGATAGGGAAGTTCCCTCCCAGTCCGCTCCTTAATTGGAGTTTACATGGACCAGAGGGCATGACATCATCTGCGGACAGCGTGTCTCTGTTCCAGTCGCAGAGCCAATAAAGCTTAATCTGTTGCACACACACACCTTAGGAGTCAACAAGGTGCGAGCGGCAGGGTTCCTGCCACATTGTGGGCAACATGGGGAGAGGAAGCCGACTGAGTTTCTGCCGCTCACGGGACTTACCTGCGAGCTGCTGGATATAACATCTCAACTTCGAACTGATCTGACGTATGGAATCTAACTCTAGAAATGGGAACTCAAAAAATGTTTGTTTCAGGGGAAGGTTTCATTCAGTTTTTGTTTTCCATTTCATGTTGTCATTTTGCTTAGTTGGCATTAAAAAAAAAAAATGAGTGCGCACTAAATTGATCTAATATGCACATGTTAATTTAGGACATGAATATTGGATAGTGCAAGTGTATATTTTATTGAGTGCTCACCAAAAAAGTGAGCACTAAAAAGTTACAGATCCTTTCCTCTCTAGCAGGCCAATGCAGTAAAGTGCGCGCAGGCTGAGCGTACTGTTGGCCCCTGTTTGGCCACGAGTTTGACGCGCTATTTTTACCCCTTATACAGTAAGGGGTAATAGTGCGTGGAAAACACGTGGCCAACCCCCCCGAAACTAATAGCGCCCGCAACATGCAAATGCATGTTGATGGGCCTATTAGTCATTCCCACGCAATACAGAAAGTAAAGGGGCGGATTTTCAGAGCCCTGCTCGCGTAAATCCGCCCAAAACCGGGCGGATTTACGCGAGCAGGGCCCTGCGCGCCGGGAAGCCTATTTTACATAGGCCTCCCGGCGCGCGCAGAGCCCCGGGACTCGCGTAAGTCCCG
Organism: Rhinatrema bivittatum; assembly: GCF_901001135.1. NCBI lineage: Eukaryota > Metazoa > Chordata > Amphibia > Gymnophiona > Rhinatrematidae > Rhinatrema > Rhinatrema bivittatum. The sequence goes on along the minus strand of NC_042615.1, from coordinate 251,727,521 downwards.
GGGTTCTCCGAGGGGGGCGTGTCGGGGGCGTGTCGGCAGCGTTTTGGGGGCGAGTACGGGGGCGTGGCTACGGCCCGGGGCGGTCCGGGGGCGTGGCCGCGCCCTCCGTACCCGCTCCCAGGTCGCAGCCCGGCTCGCAGGAGGCCCGCTCGCGCGCGGGGATTTACGCCTCCCTCCGGGAGGCGTAAATCCCCCGACAAAGGTAAGGGGGGGGTTTAGACAGGGCCGGGCGGGTGGGTTAGGTAGGGGAAGGGAGGGGAAGGTGAGGGGAGGGCAAAGGAAAGTTCCCTCCGAGGCCGCTCCGATTTCGGAGCGGCCTTGGAGGGAACGGGGGTAGGCTGCGCGGCTCGGCGCGCGCCGGCTATACAAAATCCATAGCCTTGCGCGCGCCGATCCAGGATTTTAGCAGATACGCGCGGCTCCGCGCGTATCTACTAAAATCCAGCGTACTTTTGTTTGCGCCTGGAGCGCAAACAAAAGTAGGCTATTCGCGCGCCTTTTAAAATCCGCCCCAAAATGTGCAGTGAAGCCGCACATTTTACTTTCAGAAATTAACGCCTGCCCAAAGGCAGAAGTTAATTTTGGCCAGCACAGGGAAAGTGTACAGAAACGTGTACAGAAAAGCAGAAAAAACAGCTTTTCTGTACACCCTCTGATTTAATATCATAGCGATATTAAGTCGGAGGCCCCAAAATTTAAAAAAAAATGTAAATTAAAAAAAAAAATTAAAATCTGCCCGCAGCCCGCAGATTGGAAGACGCACACTCAATTTAGCCGATGTTCATTTTCCAAACCCGTGGCTGTTTGAGAACAGATGCTGGTAAAATTGAGCGTCGGCTGTCAAACCCGCTGACAGCCGCCACTTCTATCAAAAAGGAGGCGCTAGGGATGCACTAGTGTCCCTAGCACCTCCTTTTACCACGGGCCCTAATTTGCATAAGGGGCCGAATCTGAATCACGTGCCCAGGGCACTGGCCTGTGTGCACGTCGGGAGAGCGGGCGCTCGCCGACTCTCCCGCAACTTTTACTGTATCTGCCTGTAGGTCACTGGATCAAATCCAGGTAGTCGATGTGAAATGAGTTGGTCTTTGCACTGTTCCAGGAGCCACAGCAGAAATGTTCACATTGCAACCCCTGTCATATTCCTATAGATCTGTGAATTCTATTGCACACATTGATTTTTGACAGTGGAAATTTGTTCCTGCTAAGACTTAGCAACCCAACTGGTCATCAGCCTCCTGCAGTATGGGGACTAAAGCAGCATCTGCTTGCAGAGGATGAAGAAAAAAACGGCATTGGTGTCTGGAAGGAGCCAGGGGCAGGAGGAGGCAGCCATTCAACAGTTTCCCACAATTCCAAGGCAAGCGTCTGGTTTTGCAGTAATTTCCATACTTATTATATTGATGAAGATTGGGGGAGGGGCTGGCTCTGTGGTCTATTTATAATAAAACCAAATGATGATAACTTTTATACAAAATGAAAATAACTTGCTGTTAATGAATATTCAGAATCATAATCTAGTTTGTTTCTGTAACGTGGTTCCTGGCATTCCTGAACAGGAATCTCATTCTGGTATTCCAGTGTAATATGAGAGTTATTTTATTCTCCAGTCTCTTTCATAGGGATGAGAAGTCCCCACTGAAATTCTATGCAGTCACAGATCCGGTGTTCTTGGACATGGTGGGTAATGTGTGGGGAAATGTTAGGACTTTTTATTGAATTATTTAAGTGGAGCCTGAAGTTACACATGTAATCGACAAAACCTTAAATAATTTTGAAAAAAAAAAAAAAAAGCCCAACCCAAAGAAAAAAGAAATCACCATTATTGCAAGGTTAGCTTTGACTGAAAATTCCTGTGTGTTCACATCCAAACAACCAAGCATCTCGTATGCTTGTTTTGGAGCTCTTTGCAAAGATTGTTTTTTCTTTTTAATAGGAAGTATGAAAGTTTGGCTTACAAACAGTCTCTAGCTGCTAATCTTAGTCAGTCCCAGCTGCATTTAATTCAAAGCCCTAACTCTTACCTATCTTGCAGTTTAGGACTGGCAGGGTAGCGCAGTCAGATCATAGAAGCTGTAGAAACCAGATATCCAGGTTTGAATTCTTCCTCCTCCTAATACTGGAACCTTGACCAAGCCACTTAATCTCCCTGCGCTCAGAACGTTTAAGCTCCTTAGGAAACAAATCTTGTTAAAATGTTAAGAAGATGTTATACGTGCACAATGCATGTATAATTTAAATTAATACTGTGCCATATGCGATATACATTCACTTTTTTTTTTTTTTCCTCACCACACTTTCCAACCCTTGCTCTGTCTGCTTCTCCCATCCACACAGTGTTCCTTTCAACCAGCTCCCTGCCCCTCACTCTACTCATCCCTGCCACTCCAGTAGTAGAATCAGAATGACAACATGAAATAATACAGGTTCCAACAGAAAACATGGAGGCCGAGTGAAAATGTGTTTGGCCAACTAATTTGTAGGATAGAACTCCATTTTCACTTCTATCTGTTCCCTTAAAAAAAAATAGTATTATAAGAAGCATATTCGTTTTCTATCCCTTCTGCCTTGTGCTCCCAGCAAACCTATGTTTTGTCATTGAGTAGGAGGCGCTACTGCTTTAATCAATGGCAATCTTTAATCTCCTATACAGTAAACATACAGTAAATATCACGTCCTTTCCCATCCTTTACTGTAATTAATTCCACTGTAATAATTCCCTCTCTGACAGAATCAATACACAGACTTGAAAGCGTGCCCCTGTAAAATCTCTGGTTGAAAGGGGACATTCACTGACATTTTTCTCCTTCTTTAAGGATAGATGTCCCATTCTGAGAATTTTTACAATACTTATTATTTATTTCCATTTTAGATTTCAATTCAGTAGTTATAGTAATTGCACCATAAAAAATTTTTGACTTAATGGGGGCGTAATGCTATCATTCTTGGCAACTTTTATTAAGTTTAGGTATAACATTTTAAATGGGGTGGCAGTTACTATCCTATCCTTAAAAACCTTCTGGGCACACTGGATGACCTTTGGGTCTTTATCTGCCCCCCCCCTATACTGTGCTACCATAAATATTCTTATTTATATTCCATGTTCTTTTATATCCCTTGTTAACAATCCCCATATTTAAATGTTTAATGTATTTGACAAAGGTAACGCATAAGTTCCTGCAAATTTTGTTTAAATGTAAACCGATGTGATATGTAAAATCAAACACGGTATATAATAAATAAATAAATACATAAATAAATAAATATTCCACCTTTTCATTCACTTCAAAGTGGATTACATTAGGCTACTGTGGGCATTTCTCTGTCCCCAGAGGGTTCACAATCCAAGTTTATACCTGAGGCAAAGGGTAAAGAGGCTTGCCCAAGGTCACAAGGAGCAGCAGTGGGATTTGAAGCCTGGCTTTCCAGATTTACAGCTAACTGCTCTAACCACTAGGCTACTCCTCCCACTGCTAGAACTGAAATGGAATAGGTCCATCAACAGATAAATTCAGGCAATAAAAGGATGGAGAAACATGGAAGACCGATGGATACACAAATATGTGTTAAATGAAAAATTACAAAGGCGACAGTAGATATATAATGTTATACTATACAGCAGAATCACCTTGCTCATTGTATTTTACTTTATCATGATACATTATGGGGCGGATTTTCAAAGGGTTACGCACGCAAGTTACGCATAGGCCCGGGGCTTCAAAAAGGGGGCGGGGAGTGGGTGGGGCGGTCCGGGGGCGTGGAAGGGGTGGGGCCGGAGCCTCCAGGCACAGTGGCCATTTGCCGCTGTGCCCGGGATCGCGGGCTGGCTGTCGGCCGGCGCGCGTAACCTGCGCCTGCCCGGAGGCAGGCGCAACTTATCAGATAAGGTAAGGGGGGGGGTTTTAGGTAGGGCTGGGGGGGGGGGCGGGTTAGGTAGGGGAAGGGAGGGGAAGGTGGGGGAGTGGAAGGAAAGTTCCCTCCAAGGCCGCTCTAATTTCGGAGCGGCCTCGGAGGGAATGGAGGAAGGCTGCGCGGCTTGGCGTGTGCAAGGTGGACAAGTGTGCACCCCCTTGCGCGCGCCGACCCCAAATTTTATAACATGCACACAAAACTACGCCCGCACGTAGGTTAGAAAATCTGGCCCTATATTTTGTTGCATATCTTTCAGTAACTTTTAGATTAGCTTATGTCAATAACATGAAGAGTTGAATAAGCAGAAATGTAAATAGAGCAGCAGACACAGAAACATATACAAGGAGAATGGGATTGATTGTTTTATTTTGTGTTGCTGCCACAGAAAACTGAAGCTTTTCTTGGCATTTTCAACTCAAGTTATGGCCAAAAGTACTGATAATATAGTCTAGGATAAAATGTCAAACTGACCCTTTTAAGACCGTGCTTTATCCCACACCAAAGCTTTTTTAATTAAGTTGGTGAACTCCCAGATCTGTCCTCTATGCGCTATCTGGACTTGGCAAGTTAGATCAGACAAGGATAAATAATTTTATTATAATATCAAGCAAGATTCCTAAGCTACAACTCCAGAGTCCATGGCCTTTTACCCTGCTGCCCTAGCATGATCAGGTGTCCTGCATTTTACAGAACAATCTTGTTTTTTCTTTTTCTTTTTTAAAGAAATTGTCCTGATTGTACTATGTCCTGCTTAATCAAAATCAGGATGCACAATTGTCCTATTTTTCAATCTAATCATGCAGAGTAAAACAAATTCTATTGAATTTGGAATTAATTTCATACATGACTCACATAGGTAAAGGATCTTCGAGTTATTGTGGAGAATACGTTAAACTTCTTAGCTCAGTGTATGGCAGTGATCAAAAAAGCAAATAGAATGCTAAGAATTCTTCAGAAAAGAAAGGAGAGTAAAACTGAAAAATATCAAAACGCTTCTCATCCATGATGAGACCATACCTTAAGCACTGCATGCAGTTTCATTTGCCCCCATCTAAACAAATTATATAGTGGAACTAAAAAAGGTATGTAGAAGGGCAACCAAAATGATAAAGGAGATGGACTGGCTTCTTTATGAAGAAAGTCTAAATGGATTAGGGGATATGATAGAGGTTTACAAAACCATGAACAGGGTGGAACAGATATTAGGGAATGGTTATTTATCCTTTCAAATAGTACAGAGGATGCTACATGAAACCAACAAGCAGCAGATTTAAACAAATTGGAGAAAGTATTTTTTCCACTCAACGCCAATTAAGCTGTGGAATTTATTGCCAGAGGATATGGTCAGAGTATCTAGCATGGCTAGGTTTAAAAGGGGTTTGGACAACTTCCTGGAGGAAAAGTTTGCAAACAATTATTAGCCAGGGAACAAGGCCTCTTCCGTCCGCCTGATTAGAAAATTTTCCATGGAGCTGACAGCCGCTCCATCTCCCCTCCCATTCATCTACAACAGCCCATCTATCCCCCCACCTGTCCAATTAAAAAATAAACTGTGGGTCCAAAAGTCCCTTTATTCACCCCCACCCACCCAATTTAAATACAAATTGCCCCTTATCTGTGCCTTGATTCCCCCTCCCCAGGAGCCTCTCAAGAGGCCCCAAAATGGTTCCTCCAACCAACCTGGGAGAAGGATCCAGATTTACTTCCTACTGGCTTGGAATCCAGCATTGCTCTGACAATGTAATAGTATTTTGTTAAGCTTGCATGCATATTAATATTATTGTCAAGCAATAATACTATTGCATATGCATTGCTGTGCTTTCTATATAGGTCTTGACTAATACCCATTAGTGCAAATGTACCTTAGTTGTTATAATCCATTATCCTTTTAAGAGGAAAAGAATTAGCAGCCTTTTATCTTAATATATTTTTACTGAATTTATAAGAATCTTTTTCTATACAATTTGCACAAAACAACATTAACTCATCTGAGAAGATACTGCCACCATATTGTACAACATAATTTATCTAGACTATATCATTTTAGTATCCATAATCAACACACTCCAAATCTTCTGTGATTTCTGCTATTTAATCCTTCCAGAAAAAACTATGAATTGTAAAATTTGGCCTCAGATGGAGGAATCCACTATTCAACCTTTTTTTTCCCACATCCTGCATTTCCCATGAAAGACATTACTTCCCCCCCCAACAGGTCTAAGAACAGCAATCTAACACTATATATTAGAATCAGTTCTTAAGAAAAAAAATTGCTTCCTATTTCTTTTTCACTCAATCATGTTCCATTCTCACTATCTCACTTACTGCAGTCATATTTCTGCAGTTTTTCCTCTTCTTCTTGTAATTATCCATCTTATTCACTGATTTTACCTAGAATTCTATACATGAGGCATTTCGCATGACCACTTCACTGAATCATTTCCACAGCATTCTCAATAACACATCTGGAACCTCTGGGCTTAGGCCCTCACTGAGGAGTCCAGGGGCACACTCCAATTTTAAGGGCTTAAGAACATAAAAACACAAGAGCATGCCATACTGGGTCAGACCAAGGGTCCATCAAGCCCAGCATCCTGTTTCCAATAGTGGCCAATCCAGGCCATAAGAACCTGGCAAGTACCCAAAAACTAAGTCTATTCCATGTTACCGTTGCTAGTAATAGCGGTGGTTATTATCTAAGTCAACTTAATTAATAGCAGGTAATGGACTTCTCCTCCAAGAACTTATCCAATCCTTTTTTAAACACAGCTATACTAACTGCACTAAACACATCTTCTGGCAACAAATTCCAGAGTTTAAATGTGCGTTGAGTGAAAAAGAACTTTCTCAGATTAGTTTTAAATGTGCCACATGCTAACTTTATGGAGTGCCCCCTAGTCTTTCTATTATCTGAAGGAGTAAATAACCGATTCACGTCTACCCGTTCTAGACCTCTCATGATTTTAAACACCTCTATCATATCCCCCCTCAGCCGTCTCTTCTCCAAGCTGAGAAGTCCTAACCTCTTTAGTCTTTCCTCATAGGGGAGCTGTTCCATTCCCCTTATCATTTTGGTCACCCTTCTCTGTACCTTCTCCATTGAGATGCAGCGACCAGAACTGTACACAGTATTCAAGGTGCGGTCTCATACTTCCTATACCTGTCGTAAGCCCACTGCTCTCCAGGATTCTGTGTCAGGTGAGGGAAGAGACTTCTCGACAAAGCCCTGAGTGTTGTTTTCAGTCTTTAACATATGCTGTAATAATCATGCGGGGGATGAATGTGGTCCCGATGCCATTTTGACCATTTTCCAAGTTCATTCCCAGTTCTCCCCTAGTTTAATATCCTCCCTTCCACCCTGTTAGTCCCGACCTTTAAAATCTCACTGATCTGCCTATCTTTTTTTGTTTCACTGCTTACATTTCATCCATAGCAGATTTAAAGTTACACAGTAGGGGACCCCAGCACACACCAATGCACGTATTTAGGTGCAAATTTTAGGTTAAAATCCCAGAGCCCCAATGCCCCACCCAGACCACACCCATGTCCCACCCCTTTAAGAAAACTTTTCATTTGTGCACACAGTGGCAAGTACACTCGGCTTGACAGCCCAACATAATCATGCATTCCCTAATCGATGCGCGCCTCTGACTTTTAAAATTCACCCCTCTCAGTTCCTAGAATTTTGGCATGCCTTAGTATCTACTTTACTATACACATAACAGAAAAAAAATGCCATGCAAGGTTAGACCAAGGTCTATCAAGCCAAAAATCCTATCTCTGACAGTGGTCAGTCTGGGTCATAAGTATCTGCCAGATCCCAAAAAAGTAAGTCTCTTTCTTGTTACTCAGTCCCTGTATTAGCAATGGCTTTCCCTAATCTAATAAATGTTTTATAGACTTTTCCAGGAATTTATCCAAACCTCTTTTAACCCAGATATGCTAGTCATCTTGTCTATGTCCTTTGGCAACAGATTACTCAGCTTGATTGTGCACTGAGTGAAAAAGTGCTTTCTAAAATTTATTTTAAATCTGTTAATTTAATGGAGTGTCCCTTGTTTTAGTGTTATTTGAAAGGGTGAAAACTGTCCTTTATTTACTCATGCTACCCCACTGTAAACTTCTTTCATGTTCCCTATTTAGCTGTCTCTTTTCCAAATTGAAGCACCGTAACCTGTATTGCCTCTTATGAGAGGGGAGCTGTCCCATCACCTTCATTGTTTTTGTTATTTTCCTCTAGAACTCTTATTTTTTAGATGGGGCAACCAGAACTGCACAAAATCCTCAAGGGGGACTTTGTCAAATGCCTTCTGAAAATCTGCTTACATTATATAAACAAGATCACCTTTACCTACACGTTTATTTACACTTTCAGAAAAGAATCTAGACAAGATTTTCCTTTGATTCATTCTCATTAAGCCGTCTGTCTATGGCTAGTAATTTTTTTATTTTGCAATTAAAGAATTTATTGAACTTATAAGCTTACATAACCATCTAGTGATAACAGGGTACCACACAAAAGCGCAAATACAGTTCAACCTTTTCAATGCTATTATTCCCTCCCCACCCCGACCTAATTGTCACCAGGGACAATACAAAAACTATTAAGGATTCAATGCAACATCGATATGATCTGAAAATACAGCAGCATAGGTTCAGGGAAATAGAATTTCCATTAAAGAATATTAAACAGACATATACATACCAAATCTAGTTCAAAGAGAGGCACTGACATTAAAGTATAAACAACCAAACCTAATCATCAGTGGAAACCATATCCCGATTGCTCCACCAAATGAATGGGTCCCATATACTAAAGAGCCCCTCCAAACAGTCTTTACGCAGAGCTGTCAATTACCCCATATAAAATATTGTCCACAGTCTCTTAATGACCAGAAACATCGGTGGCCTAGCATTCTTGGTTCAAAAAGTGGCTAATTCACACTGTTTGGACCACCAGGCCAACATGCACTTTGGAAGATCCTCTGGAAACACAGACAAAAGAAATACTTTCAGATCATTAGCAATGGTCACTGATAACATTTCTGATAATAAGCCACAGATTTGTGACCAAATTTTTGAACTTTAGAACATGTCCACCATAAATGATAGAAAGTGCCTGTTTGACCCCAATTCCTCCAGCACACATCAGATTGAGTGGGGTATATTTTATGTAACCTCTCCAGTGTCCAGTAGCATCTCATTCATACTTTACAGCTGTTTTCCATAATCATTGTAGAGATGGAGCTCTTCGCTGTCCACCAAAAAGTGCTGTTCCTTTAATAATTTTTCACACAGTAATTGATATCTAACTTTACCTTCAGCAGATGTCACAATAAATGTAATTTAGATATCAAGCCCCATTCCACACCGCTCCTTCTACACAAACTTTCAAAGGGTGTATAGGGTCTAGCTACATACTCACGTATCATCTTATTCTGTAAAAAATGACACAGTTGAATGTAGGCAAATAGATTTGTTCAGGAAGGCCATAACCCTCTTGAAGATCTGAAAAGCTTAGCATATTCTCATCTCAAAATAACTGCCCCAACATAATCAATCCCATTCGACCCTATCTTCTGAATATCAAATTGGTATCCGCTGGAATAAAAGAGTTAAAAATATATACTTGTAAAAGGAAAATAATCCTTATGCTTGGACAATAAATTTCTGTAAGCAATCCAAAGCTTTAGTGTGAATGCTGTAAATGGATTAGCCAAAAATCGTACTCAAGCTCATTTTTTTGGGCACCCACAATACTTCCCCCTAAAGGTTCGTTCTCCCACAAAATACCTCTCTATAGAACTCCATTGTTTCTGTTGTAAAGGTCCAGTCCATAAACATATGACCTGAAGCTTGGCAGCTATATAATTTTAACATTGGGAACTGCCAATCCCCCCATTAATTTTGGACTGTACATCACCTGCTGGGCAAGCCATGGGGGCCTCCTTCGCCATATAAAGCTATAAATATGGCGTTGCAACTTTTTAAAAAAAAATCCGAAATTTCAAGCGGCAATGTTTTGAAGAAATATCACCATTTAGGAAACAGTGTCATTTTAACCACTGCTATATGGCCCAACCATGTAAACTCACGAGATTCCCACTCATAAATTCTGGACCGTTTTATCCACCAAAGGTACATAATTTAAACAAAACATATCCCTCTAATCAGCCCCTATTTGAATCCCTAGATGACCTATAATTTTTTGTGCCCACATAAAAGAAAAGACTCCTTCAATCTATTCACTGCCTCCAAAGGTAGATTAATATTTAACAACTCTGACTTAGTGGTATTCACTTTAAAATCAGACACTTTATACCGATTCAATTCCCTAATTAATATTGGTAAGGTCAAGAGAGGTTTATTTACAGTAAATATAACATCATTAGTGAACAATGACATTTTATTTTCCTCTAGACCTACCCATATACCCCTGCTATATTTCTCATACATCAAATCTTCTCAGCAAATGGCTCACTCACTAGCACGAACAATAATGGGAATAAAGGGCACTCCTAAAGGAAATGCAGATGAACAACGCCCATTAACTTTAATCCTTGCCTCAGGGTTTGAATAAAGTGCACCCACCCATTTCAAAAAGTTGGGTCCCAAGCTGACCTTCCGCAAAACATGGAGCATTAAAACCCCAATGCACTCTATCAAATGCTTTTTCAGCATTGATAGTCAAAAATGCTGCTTCTATGTGTTCAGATCTTGCCCACTGGGCCAAGTTCAGAATCTTACAGATATTATCTGCCACCTGTCTGCCTGGAATAAAGCCTGACTGATCAATCTTCACTAACCCCGTTCAAATGAGTCGTTAAAATTTTGGCCAAAAGTTTCAAATCTAAATTTAGCAATGAAATAGGATGATAGGACCCACAGCAAGTCTGAACCTTGCCCGCTTTTAATAATAGTTATGATTGCAAATTCATAGAAGGAGGAGGTTGAGGTAGTAGGAAATTAAATAGTTTTTCCAACAGAACAGACAACATGTCCCCAAATTGTTTATAAAATTTTGCTGTCATATACCATCCGAATCCGGGGTTTTGTTGATCTTAAAAGAGGCTATAGCTTGAAATATTTCCTGACTTGATATTCTATCAAGCCTAGAAATCTATTCCTCAGTTAAACCAGAAAGGGAAATCTCTCATAGATAATTCTCTATCTCTGTTTCTTGAGTCATCAATGGTATATACAGTTTCATAAAAGCAAAGAAACTAGGACCTAATTGATTCATTATTATAAAGCACTTCCCCCTTGTCATTCTTAAATTTGACAATTTGATTGGATTTTTCCTTACACTTTAATTTCCATGCTAATAATCTTCTAGTCTTATTATCAAATTCAAAACACATCTGTCTAACTAAATCCATCTCATACTTAACATCTTCAGCAGATAATGTATTATATTTCCGCCTTTCTGTCTCCAGGAGTCTCAACCTTTTGGATTACCAGATTTTTTATGCAACCTTTCAAGATCTTTAATAGTTGCCTCAAGTTCACTCCTAATTTTTTGTTTTTTTTTTTCATTTCAGCCCAAGAAATTAAACGACCCCGTATAACAGCTTTCAAGCCATCCCACACAGATTGTATCTGAACCTCACCAGTATCATTATAGAAAAGATATTCATGAATATCATTTCTAATATGATTGTAAATATCCTTGTCATCCAATAAAGAATCATTTAATCTCCAAAAACTGAGTCTTGAGTCTGATTCTGAAAGTATAAAAATAAAGCTAATGGGAGTATGATTAGACCATGTAAATATACCAATATCAGAGAAAAATGGGCCAGAAAGACAAGAAATGTCCACTAAAAAAAAAATCAATCTATGAATAGGACTGGTATACGCTAGAGTAAAAGGAAAAATATCGAACTCTAGGATTAGTAGATCGCCAGATATCTATCAGACCTAGTGATTTCATGAAGGCCATTAATCTAACCTTTTTGCAATGTTATGACTCATAGAGCTATCTAGTCTCGAAGCAAAAGTAAGATTAAAATCTCTGCCAAAAATCATCCGCCCCTCCAACATCTCCACTAATTGCTCTCAAAGTCTATCATAAAACGCCCCTTGATTGTGACTGGATGCATCAGTACACCCATAAACCAATCAGGAGGTGTCACGTGCCCTCCAGGAGAACCAAACCCTTAGCTCATAATTTTAACAGCATCATATTTAAGAAACCAAATGTTACAAAATGTTTTTGGCTCACAGCGATGACATCAGAAAGAAAAAAACTATCAAAAAGCAGGCAAATATATTGATATGGGGTTATTAGTACCAGTACTTGTATAGATTTAAATTTGCTTTGTTTTATTGCTCAATGTAAGGCTGACTTCACCAGTTTCATTGTACTTTGAGGGCTTACAGGAAAATTGATTACGTTAAATTTTCATATTTCTTTGTATAACTGAATTGTTGTATTCACTCAGTTTTGAAAATGACAGTGTTATGTCATGATTTTTGAAAACTTAATAAAAAATTTAAATTAAAAAAAAAAGCAGGCAAATATTGTGAGACTCAGTTCCGCGGCTCAGTTGCCGCGGCTCACCTGCCTCTCTGCCGGTCATCCCGACCTCGTCGGCGCCGCCCCGCCTGGGACCCAAGCCCCGCCGACCAGCGCAGCCCCAGCCTCTGCCTCTCAGCGCTCCGATCCGCCAGCCCTGCGATCTGACCACGTGGGACCTGCACTACCAATCAGAGGCCTGAAACAGGCTAAAGGAACTGACGCCCGAATTAAATAAATAAATAAGGTAAGCCCTTTAAATCGGGGCTCCTTGTTCCGGCCAGCCCTTTTGCCGCGGCTCACCTGCCTCTCTGCCGGTCATCCCGACCTCGTCGGCGCCGCCCCGCCTGGGACCCAAGCCCCGCCGACCAGCGCAGCACCAGCCTCTCAGCCAATCAGAAGGCATCTTTTTTCCTTAAATTTAAGCCATTCCTGGCGGCGTCGCACGCCAGGCGTCGCGCGCCTGAAGGAGCGCGACCTAAGGGGCCTGCCCTTTAGGTCGCGCTCCTAGGAGAGCCCCAGGCCCAGGCCCAACTCTCTAAGCTGAAGCCATTCAACTATCCAGGGGCCATCTTCAACTCTTCCACGTAAGGTGATACGCCTTCACTAACCTTATTCACTTTAGGGAGCATAGTTAGTACTCTTGTTACTAACCCCCTGCTTAAGTCTTAGAGACCTCCAGAAGTGGAGCTCTACCACCACTTGATCAAACAACCACCCACACCTACGGAGGACAGAGCACTCCTCCAATCAATCCAACAAGCTTACAAACTTCCTTCAGCAATCATCCAAACCGCCCTTCATTAAGACAGACACCTTCCTTCATCAGTCCACAGACATCTCTCTTATTCATACAGACTCTCACCAGTCGTATCCAGTCCCAACCAAAATATTTCTCAGACTAAACCTCTCCCGGAACCTCATTCATCATGTGCACATACAACATCCCAATCATTTACAGCCAGAGGAGAATCTCCTTACCTATTTCCACAAACGTCTTACAAAAAAGAATCATCCCAATCATGACGTCACCTTTGAACCAACTTCTAGGCCTCACGCTACTCTCAGTAACCCTACTCAATGCACAATCTTTAACTAAAAAGACACACATCCTCAATGATTACCTCCTGGACTCCAACCCAGACATCTGTGCCATCACAGAAACCTGGTTAAAAAACTCGGACATTGCCTTAACCAACCAACTACCTATCCAGTTTTATGACATCTTCACCTTCCATAGACACAAAAAAAGAGGAGGCGGACTTCTTCTAGCCTCCAAGAAAGAACTCAGACTGACCGCTCACACCATCAAGACTGAATCCAAATTGGAACTAGGATTAGTCAAATCAAAACTGCTACAAATTTTGTTAGTCTACGCTCCTCCAGGAGTTTTAGAAACTGACCCCTCACCCCTCATAGAATCCATAGCAAAACATATTAACTTAGACCTTCCAACAATGATTATGGGTGATTTCAACCTCCATACAGACGCTATACCGCGATCTGCGAACTGCGAAGCTTTCCTCACCACCCTCACTGCAATGGGATTCTCTCAAACTATCAACAGCCCCACACACAAAGCTGGTCACATCCTGGATTTAATATTCATTAACTCTAAATTCACGTGCACGGTAGATCCCACATGTACCCCTATCCCTTGGTCAGATCATTTCTTGATAGAATCTTCCTTCTCCACATACAAACAGACCCACACCTCTCCACATCGCTCCACCATTCAATTCAGGAAATCATGTCCATCTGATATACTCAGCGAGCAGCTCTCCAAGGAACTCTCCAACCTGGACCTATCTAATCCCGAATCAGCCCTATCCTCCTGGCAAAAAATTACTGAAGCAGTCGCAAACAAATGGTGCCCAATAACCTCCAAAACAATCAATCCAAACAAAAAGGGAAATCAACCCTGGTTCAGCACCGAACTAAAACAGATGAAACAGGACTTACGCCATAAAGAAAATAGATGGCGAAAAACCCCCAACTCAACTACCCTTTCAGCATACAAGGGTTTCTTACATCGCTATAGGACCTGCATACTACAAAAAAAAAAGGAATACTACGCCAACAAAATACACCACTACCAGTACGACGCCCAGGCCCTATTTGCTTACGTAACACAAATAACTAAATCAACCCCGCCACCTATTCCAGATGAACAAGCTCTATCCAAGGCTAATGAACTCGCCTCATTTTTTCAACTAAAGATTCTAAATACTCTCGCCCTACTTCCGCCTAATACAACACCTCTCAAATCAGATGAGAATCTCAATTCCTTCTTTAAACCTAAGTTGGACAGCTTCGAATTAATCTCCACCAAAGAGATTGAAGCCCTTCTAAAAAGACAGAAACCATCTAGTCATCCAGCTGATAATATCCCTTCAAGACTCCTGCTTCTAATCCCAGACACGATCTCAGGACCTCTAACAAATATCATCAACAGCCTCCTAACTCAAGGAAGCTACCCAGACAGTCTAAAAACCGCTTCTCTTAAGCCCCTCCTCAAGAAACACAATCTAGACCCTAACGTACTAGCCAACTTTAGACCCATCTCCAATCTACCATTCGTTGCCAAACTTACAGAGAAATTGGTAAACACCCAGCTTTCAGAATATCTAGAGGACCATAAGATCCTACACCCTTCGCAATATGGCTTCCGGAAATCACGCAACACGGAGACCCTCCTCATTTCGCTTACAGACCATATTATAATGGGGTTAGACAAAGGACATTCCTTCTTATTAGTTCTGTTAGACATTTCGGCGGCATTTGACACCGTCAACCACACCATCCTTCTGGATCGCCTAGAGGATATCGGCATCTCCGGATCAGCCCACAATTGGTTCAGGTCCTTCCTCAGCAATAGGACTTTCAAAGTCAAAATCAATAACAAGGAGTCACCGCTAACAAAATCTTCCCTTGGAGTACCACAAGGATCCTCCTTATCTCCAACCCTCTTTAATATATACCTCCTCCCCCTCTGCCAATTACTGACAGACCTCAACCTAATTCACTATCTGTACGCAGATGATGTACAGATTCTAATCCCAATAAAAGAATCCATCTCAAAAGCTCTCACCTACTGGAACAACTGCCTTCTATCCATTACTAATCTACTCAACAGCTTACATTTGGTCCTCAATGCCTCAAAGACAGAGCTTCTCCTCATCTCTTCAAATGAAAACAATCTGCCTCCAACTCCACCACACAATGCTCACATCACCTGTACGCACGTTAGAGACCTTGGGGCAATAATAGACAATCGTCTAAACCTTAAAAAAATGGTCAACACAACTACCAAAGACAGCTTCTACAGACTACAGGTTTTGAAACGACTGAGACCACTCTTATTTTTCCAAGACTTCAGGACTGTCCTCCAGGCTCTTCTGTTCGCCAAAATAGATTACTGCAGTGCCCTCTTTCTAGGCCTCCCCAAATCTACCACCAAACCACTGCAGATGTTACAAAATGCGGCAGCGAGACTGCTGACCAACACCAGCCGCGGTGAACACATCTCCCCCATCCTCAGAAATCTGCATTGGTTACCAGTAAATTTCAGAATCCTGTACAAATCTATTACCCTAATACACAAAACCATCCATCAGCAACTTCAACTCGACCTGGAAATCCCTTTCAAACTCCACTCCTCTAACAGACCAACGAGAGATATCCACAAAGGCACTCTGAAATTTCCCCCTACTAAAGCCTCACGCCTCTCCACGACCAAAGACAGAGCTTTTTCAATAGCAGGCCCATCTATCTGGAACAACATCCCAGCAAATCTCAGATTGGAACCCTGCCTCTTAACCTTCAGAAAAAGACTAAAGACGTGGCTCTTTCACCAAGCCTTCCCAGATCCTCCGGATAATCACTAGCTTGAGCCGCACTTCTTACAAGGTCTTTGACACACTTCTTCCTGAACAATGGACACTGGCATCTCCAGGTTAAAGCACTTGCTCTAACCCGTTAAATTATTCGTATCACGTTATATTTATTCTTCCTGCCTTTATCTTCCTTCCAGCTTGCCTTTCAAGCCTCCAAGTTTTATACATTCCTTGTTGATTGTAACTTTGACTTATTCCTTTTTCCTTTGTTATCTATTATTAACCAGAATGTTACCTTAGTTTACCCTTGTTAAAATGTAAACCGATCCGATATGGTTATCTACTATGAAGGTCGGTATAAAAAACTGTTAAATAAATAAATAAATAAATAATAAATAAACAGAATTCATTAGATTCATTCTTCCTCCAACAGCGAAAGGCAATCAAATAAAAACTACACTCAAGAATTGAAGTCTTCTTCAAGTGATATCTTCTCTGATAGAAATATCCCCATCAGAACTGCGCCGAAGACATCTACCGCCGCTATACATACACTGCCATTTAAAATGGTCCAGCCATGGACGAAGTGTAGGCACATTTGAAACTTCTTTGACAGTGATACTTTTTATTTATTTATTTATTTATTTATATTTTATTTATTTTAGATTTATATTCCACTTTTTGCAGCACTTCAAAGTGGATTACACTCAGGATTTTACTGGCTTCTTCTTGAGTGCGCACCTTAGATGTTACACTGGTAATGGTGAATGCTAGACCAAAAGTATACAGCCATTTATAACAGATGTTTCCCTCTTGCAGAGCCACCATTACTGGCTTTAAGTTTCTCCTTTGTTTCAATGCCACAGATGACAAATCCTGATATAACTCGATTTTATTATTTTTCCAAGTTATCTGCCCCATTGACCTTGCTTTCTTCATTTCTGCCTCTTTGGTCTGAAAATGATGGAAGCACACAACAATATCTCTAGGCCTGTTTGCACGTATAGGGCCCAAAGCTCTGCTATAGCCACCTCAGGAATTGCTGCTTCAGGGTCTCCCGGTCCAAGTATCACTTTACAAATAGATTTTACCGTCTACTCACAGTCAAAAAATTGTTCTTACTCTGGCATATCCCTGATACGAATATTTCATCTTCAATTCCTGTTTTCAATGGGGTAGATCTTAAAAAAAATACGCGATCGCGTACTTTTGTTCGCGCACCAGGCGCAAACAAAAGTACGCTGGATTTTATAAGATACGCGTGTAGCCGCGCGTATCTTATAAAATCCGGGGTCAGCGCGCGCAAGGGGGTGCACATTTGTGCACCCTGCATGTGCCGAGCCCAGCGGCGCTGCCTGTTCCCTCCGAGGCCGCTCCGATTTCGGAGCGGGCTCGGAGGGAACTTTCCATCACCCTCCCCCCACCTTCCCCCTCCCTTCCCCTACCTAACCCACCCCCCCGGCCCTATCTAAACCCCCCCTACCTTTGTCGGCAAAGTTACGCCTGCTTTCAGCAGGCGTAACTTTGCGCGCGCCGGCTGGCAGCCCCACTTGTGTTCCGGTCCCGGGGGCTGGTCCGGAGGCCTCAACCACGCCCCCGGGCCGGCGCCATGCCCCCGGGCCCGCCCCCAAAATGCCACGTCGTTTCGGGAACGCCCCCGGACACGCCCCCTCCCATCCATTTACAAAAGCCCCGGGACTTACGCGCGTCCCGGAGCTTTATGCGCGCCGGCGGCCTATGCAAAATAGATGCGCCGGCGCGCGAGGGCCCTGCGCGCGTAAATCCGGAAGGATTTACGCGCGCAGGGCTTTTAAAATCCGCCCCATTGTCTTCAATTTTATCCAACTATTAGATTGTTGCATCTCTTGCATTTCTCGCGCAGGGCATTTAAAATCCGCCCCTAAGTTTCTAGATGTCATAGCTGACTGTTTAATGAAGCAGCTGATCTTTGAACTGACAAGAGGGGCAACTACTTTAGATCTAGTCCTTATTGAAACACCCAACCTGGTGCAAAGGGTTACTGTAATGGGGCCGTTTAGCAATAGTGATGATAATACAATCAAATCTGATCAATCACTGGAGGGATAGCATTACATAAAACTAGTGCATTAACATATAACTTTGAAAATGGAGACTATGATAGAATAAGGACATTAATTAATTAGAAAAAAAGTAAAAGTAACAGCTGCAACAGTTAAGTTTGCACAAGGCATAGATATTTAAAAATACTATCTTGAGAGCCCAAATAAAATGTATTCCATGCATTAAGAATGTTGAAGGAAGTCCAGGCAACTGCCAAAATAGTTTAATGGTAGTTAAAGCCAAAAGGGCATCTTTCAAAAAATGGAAAGTATACCCAAATAAAGAAAATAGGCAAGAGCAGAAGTACAGGCAAGTTAGATGTAAAACCTAGTAAGAGAGGTCAGGAAAGAATTTGAAAATAAGTTTGCCCTAGAGGCAAAAACTAATAATAAATTTTTCAAATACATTCAAAGCAAAATGGCTGTAAAAATGTCAGTAATAATATACCCACTCTGGAAACATTCTTTGGTGGTGATTTTGATCAACTAAAATAAATCTCTGTAATAATGGAAGATGTAATAGATCAAATTGAAAGAACTCAAAAATAAAATTGCAATCCAGTTATAGTAATCTATATCCTCTCATTTAAAATAGCCACAATACTGACTGGAGGATGGCCAATGCAGTGCCTATTTTTAAAAAGGGCTCCATGGATGATCCAAGAAGCTATAGACCAGTGAGCCTGATGTCTGTACCAAACAAAATGGTTGAAACTATTCTTAAAAACAAACTTACTGACCGCTCCAAGATGGCCAACTGAGTTTCTAGCTCTGTGGGATACCTGCTAAATAATATGATTTTCAGCACAAATTAAGCCCTCCTAGCCCCCAAATCTGATGGAAAAGCTGGCAGACATATCATGGCTCCCCTAAGGAAGGCTGTGGATTTGAAGGAATTTTCCTTCATGGGAGGCACACCGAGCACTAGAGAGGCTGACAACGAGTTTGAATCACACTTAGAGATACAGATTGACAAGTAGACAAGATTTGTCAAAGCAATGGCAGGAGAGGGAGCTCTTATTAAAGCTGATTTGTTGAGATGTTTTAAGGATTGGACAGTGGAGATATCAGCTATTAAAAGTGAGATTTTGGGGACAGTGAAGAAGATGAGAAAGGATCTTAATGATATGGGTCATAGAGTGGCTGAGAACAATCAACTGTTGGCAAGCAAGTCGAGCTAATGATGCAGCTGCAAAATGAAATGCGAGAGATGCAACAATCTAATAGTTGGATAAAATTGAAGACATTGGGGCGGATTTTAAAAGCCCTGCGCGCCGGCGCACCTATTTTGCATAGGCCACCGGCGCGTGCAGAGCCACGGGGATGCGCGTAAGTCCCGGGACTTTGTCAAAGGGGCGGGGAGGGGGCATGTCGGGGGCGTTCCAGAAACGACGCGGCGTTTCGGGGGCGTGCCGCGGTGTTTCGGGGGCGGGCCCGGGGGCGTAGCGCTGGCCCGGGGGCGTGGTCGAGGCCTCCAGACCAGCCCCTGGGTCGGGTGACGGCGCGCCAGCAGCCTGCTGGCGCGCGCAGATTTACATCTGCTTTTAGCAGGCGCAAATCTGCCAACAAAGGTAAGGGGGGGGGTTTAGATAGGGCCGGGGGAGTGGGTTAGGTAGGGGAAGGTGGGGGGAGGGCGAAGGAAAGTTCCCTCCGAGGCCGCTCCGAAATCGGAGCGGCCTTGGAGGGAACAGGCAGCGCGCGCTGAGCTCAGCACGCGCAGGTTGCACAAATGTGCACCCCCTTGCGCGCGCCGACCCCGGATTTTATAAGATACACGCGGCTACGCGCATATCTTATAAAATCCAGCGTACTTTTGTTCGCGCCTGGTGTGCGAACAAAGTACGCAATCGCGCAAATTTAGAAAATCTACCCCTTAATCTCTACCATGTCCTGATGAGACATTGACCCAAACAATACAGGAGTAATTCTAATCTCCCATTATTAATATGTTGCTAAATTTATTTGCTTTTCTAATTTCTTCTAGCTTTTCACAGTCTGTTTCTTCATCTTGGACAGGAGGACAGCAATATCCACCCACTGTTATACTCTTACTAGTCACAAATGGAATTTTTATCCATAAGGATTTCATAGTGCATTAAGAGGTCCATAATTAGTCACTCTCCAGATTGCAAAGTTAACCATTAAACTTTTTTGGCTAATTTTGGAGGAATATTCAATAGTGCAATAGAGCAGCCACTCTACTGAATATAGCTGGCTATCTTAAAGTTAGCCACACCTATTTGAAATGCGTTAAATGTGCAGTGGGAGACCCAGGACTCTAACATGGGTGCCAGGGCTCTCGCCGCACATTTAAAGTGGCAGGAAAAAAAATATATTGTGACAAACGAGGAGATTGAGCGGGTTTCAATGATGAACCCCTCCCCCCCATCTCAAACTGGGGCCACCAGTTGAGACACCCCCAACTCCCTCAAAATGTTAAAAATGGAAAAAAGAATGCAGTGACATCCCTGGCCCCCCTTGCCCCCAAAAGAAAAAAAAGTAGTGTCCTTCCCTCACCCTGACTCCCCCTCTCCTGCACCACCCATATCTATTAATGAATCCCGCGTTGGGGCCAGGTGTGCCCTCCCTCACACCCAGCCCGGTCAGTGACATTTTCCAAAATGGCAGGGACGTGACCTTGCCCCAGTATGTGACTGGGATAAGGTCTGGGGATTAGACCTCGGTCATGGTAGCCTCTCAACATATTAGCCGAGCAATGGCAGACGCACCTGGCTTGGATTGCAGAAGGATGCTACCATGATCCCGGTAAGGAAATGCAACAAATTAAGGTACTGGGAGGGGTAGTAGGGAAATGGTTGAGGTGGCCGATACAGGTTGGGGGATGGGTCTGGAAACAAGGTCTTTACATTTTAAATACGGGAAGTGGGAGCAGAGAGTAGGGAAGGGGAATAAATGACATTGGGGTCGTGGCTCTGGTATTTTTTTTAAGTTAAAATCGGAAGTGTTTTAGGAGGGATGCAACAAGTTCAGCCCCACAGGGCCTTTGGAGTTTGGGTGGTAAGGAGACTGGGACAAGTTTGGGCCTGCTGGTCCGTGATTTGTAGTTTTTGTTTTTTTCAGAAATGCTACATAACTGGATATATTCAAGAAATATCCAATTATTTTTAAACTTATCTAGCTAAAGATAACCGGCTAAGTTTAATTGGGGATATTCAGAGGGATGTTTATCCCACTGAATACACAGGGCAAGTTATCTGGCTAACCTTAGCTGGATAACTTGTCCAAGTATACGGCCTAGAAGCCACAACTCCAATGCCATTTATTCTAGAGGCACATAGGCATACAATGGCTGTTATTTAAAATTAATCAGTTTACTTAAACCTTGACTGCAGAAACAAATCACAAGTGGTACACTTTTTCTTAGTGCACATCAATACAGAAAAAATGAGGTTTAAGAAGAAAAATCACAGGCACTGTCAATTGAGACTCTGCAGAACCTGGCAGTAGGTAGTCTTCAGGAGGGGACACTCCTTAAATAATTCTTCGATGGTACCTGCAAACTGGATACAGACAAAGTCTGAGTAGGAATTTGGAACACCTGCAAGTGCTCCTTAGAAATTCCTCTAATGATGCTACCCTTTAAGCAGTACTTTGTGGGACCTTCTCCCTGCAAGGCAGTCTTCCCTCTGATTCCCTACAAAGATCATCCTCTTTATCCAAATACTGTAGACTTCTCTCTCAGACAGATAAGGAGCTTGAGCTTAGCTCTCCTTTTCTTAAAGACCTATTCTCTGGTTCTCTGGACAATCTAAGGCAGTGGTTCTCAACCCTATCCTGGGGACTCCCCCAGCCAGTCGGGTTTTCAGGCTATCCACAATGAATATGCATGAGAGAAAATTTGCATGTTATGGAGGCAGTGTATGCAAATTTTCTCTCATGCATATTCATTGTGGATAGCCTGAAAACCCGACTGGCTGGGGTGGTCCCCAGGACAGGGTTGAGAACCACTGATCTAAGGAATCCATTCTTGGAACCCAAGACAAAATCCACTTGATCTTTAGGGCCGGAAAATCGCACCTTGGGTCCACCATTTCAGGATAGGAGATGAAAGGGAGGAAGCTCCCTTAGAGAAATAAACCACAAAGAACTTCTTTCTCAGAGATCTGAAAGAACCCACAGCCAAATAGGCTAATGAGTTTTGATAAATTCCCATTGGAGAGTGCCAGACACATTTCTCCACTTCTACTTTCTACAACTTCAATCTACCATTGTCTAAGGAGACACTGAAGTCACTAGTAAGGGACCAGTTTCATGATCCTCTCACATAATCATGCAATCAGAGTTTTCAAATGACCGTATGCAGCTGTCAGGAAAACACAATACAAAAAGATTCTGAATATGAAGTAGAGGTTCTTATGAAACCAATTGATTTGTTGGTGGTTAGAGAACACATTAGGGCAGATTTTAAAAGGGTTATACGCATAACATACGTGCGTAACCCCCGAAAACCTGCCCCTGCGCGCGCCGAGCCTATCTTGCACAGGTTCGGCGGTGCACGCAAGACCCAGGACGTTCATATGTCCCAGGGCTTGCAAAAAGGGGTGTTCCGGGGCGGGGCCGTGGGTGGGGTGCCAGCCCGGGAGCGTGACAGGGGCTGGACCGAGGCCTCCAGCACAGCCGCTGTGCTAGGGGATGGAGAGCTGGCGTGCGCAAGTTATGCTTGCCTCTGGGCAGGCGTATCTTCTATGATAAAGGTTAGGAGGGGGTTTTAGATAGGGCTGGGGGGCGGGTTAGATAGGGGAAGGGAGGGGAAGGTGCGGGGGGCAGAAGGAATGTTCCCTCTGAGGCCACTCCAATTTCGGAGTGGCCTCAGAGGGAATGGAGGAAGGCTGCGCGGCTTGGTACGCGCAAGTTGCATAATTGTGCATCCCGTTGCGCGCGCCAACCCTGGATTTTATAACATGTTTGCGGCAGTGCGCGCATGTTATAAAATCGGGCGTAGATTTGTTCGTGCCGGGTTGTGCGAACAAACCTACGCCTACGCGCACCTTTTAAAATCAACCCCATTATGCCAGTACTAAAATCACTACATTGGTTGCCAGTACAATGGCATATTCAATATAAGACAGCTGCAATTATCCATAACCTCCTAAATAACGTATCCATACATTAATTCGCTCCCTTCATTCCTCCTCTCAATTCTTACTGGACATTCCTTCTCTGAAAATAGCTAGGCTATTTGTGACACACGAATGTTCCTTCTCCATCTTTGGCCCCTCAATCTGGAACTTATTACCACTTAATATATGTTTGATCAAAGACGCCAAAGCCTTTAAGAAACTTTTGCAGACCATTTTCTCAATTCATGAGCAACTGTTAGTGGTCACATTAGCATTCAGTTTGGTCATTTTATATTTAATAGAGACAACTTTGTTCACTGATTATTTATTCTTCTTATTTTTTTTTTATGAATTGTGTTTTAAATGAATGTCTTCTTGTACCTCGCCTTAAACTTTTTTGGAGGGTGGAGTAATAAATATTTTTTAAATAAAGAAAATAAAAATATAAATTATAACTGGGCTGTCATGATTTGTTTATTCCATGCTATGCCTTTCTATTGTTTCTCAGATTTCTGGAAATCACATTCAGGCTGCTGGGTATGTATTTTGTTTTTATTGTTCCTATTTATTCCAGATGCATTGGCAAGGGTGTATTACCAGACAACAGTGCTAGAAACACTGCTATAAATATTAAAGCTCTGCTTACTATCAGAAGACCTGAATTCTGACTTCTGGTCCTCTCCAGTGTGCAGGTGCCAGGACTAAGGTTTTCATTTTTTCAGTACTGGCTAACCCTTTCCTGCTTTTACCCAATCATGCATGGACTTACAGTCTGGCTTCTCTTGGGAAATCAAGAAAATCAAAACTACTAGATCATGGATGCAGTTGTGTAAAATTTGGGCTGGATTAACCTGTACCAGACAACTGGATCCAATGGCAATTCTGCTTGGACACATCTGAATATAAAGATAACTGAATATGACAAACACATGGTACAAAGGTTCCTTACTGATTATCCATTCACTCGTCTCCATGTTAGAAAATACCATATGGGTAATTCTCTCACCTTGCAGATGTGTTTGGCAAGCTGAATGATCTGAACGTCTCCATGCAAGGATGTGATACTAAAATCCTGAATCAAAGTTAGCACTTATCTTAAAAAAAAACAAAACAAAAACCTGAATAGTAGACATCAAACCATAGAGAAGGATTTCACGTTTTTCTTCCCCACTGTTTCCCATAGATCTTTCATGATGTCTGACCAGGGGAACTTGAGCAATTTTAAATTTTAAAAATAACGGCACATCATATCGACCATTTTCCATTGCATTTCCAGTTAGACTTTCCCAACATCCAAGAGCAGCTAAAGCAATAATATGACTGGGTAGGTAACCCATTAGTTTTGGTGAATGTAAGCAGTTGTAATCTCTTTCCTTACCAGCAAGAAAATCTTCCTCATTTGTCCTCAGGTTGGGCCCTATGAATGAAATTTAGTGACTCAGCATCAACACAGTCCTGGTGCTTAGTACTAAATAAGTACACTGTAATTGGTAACCAAACATTATGGGGGCAATTTTAAATTGTCTGTCTCGTGAAACAAATTTTCAAATAGAAGGCATGCATATACTTTCTCTTTTGAAAATTGTTATGGGTTTTGCACCTGCTTTTCTGTGGGTAAAATGTTTATGGAATGGAATGTGTTTAAATTTGAAAATACTATCGAACCACATTCATTTTATGTCATCCCCCCCCCCCTCACAAACAATCTCCTGGAAACATCTCCCCTCAATCTGGCTAAAAGTATGCTGGACTGGGCTATGCTAGTCACTAATAATTGCTCCCAATTGAGATCTTCCAGTAACGGTCAGTGGGAAGGTGTTTTTGATATTCAGGATTCCTTCCCTTGCCATAACCCCACCTTTTTGGGGGAAAGTCATCAGTGGAATGTAAAATCCCCTGGAGCATGCTCCAGTGATTCAGTGAGAAGTAGAGAAATGAGAGGAGAAAGCGAGAAGCTAGAGATCATCCCTGGATCTCAAGAAAGATAGTGGCAGAGTGAGAGTTTGGCTGTTGAATCTTTTCCTCATCCCTGGGGGTCTTGGTCAACAGTTGGGATTGGTGGATATAAGGAGAGGATTTTTGGAAGAAGAGTGATCCAGTCTGAACAGAAGGCTGTTCCCTGGGATCCTGAAAGGCTGCATCTAAGATATATTTCGCTTGAGTTAATAGCTCCAGCAAGAATAAGAAGTTAGGACTCTTGGCTAAGAAACCCATGACACCCAGAAAATTTGAGAGCTGGATTACAGTTTTGACTTTTTTGGACTTTGTTAATATTTTGAGCTTGGGGAGATTTTTTTTCTAACTTCTGACCAGTGCATGCTGGAACTACACTCCAGTTACCCTATCTTTCAAGAGGAGAGGTTCCTCAATATGGATGGTGGTGCAAGAGAAAGGAGAATTGTAAGACAATCTGGAATGGACAAGGAGCAATGGTTTTCAGTTCATTAATATTTCTGACACTCTTCTTGATATTTTCAATTTTGGTCTGGATACTCATTTTTAAGTTAAAGTAAACTGTTATTTTGAACACCACCCAGGACTCTGCTTGTTCATTTTTTATATTATATTGCCCTTTGCTATTTGGATGGACATTGGGTTGACTGCTACTTAATTGTATTAATTTTTGCTTCCTTGCTTCTATTTTGGACCCTAACGCACTTGATGGGCATCATCCAGCTGGAGTCGGAGTTGGTGTACGTAAGTGTTAGTGACTGTGGCAGGGGGCCCAGAAAGATAGCTTCCCCACCCCCCACAAGACTTGAACTCTGGAACCCGCTGGACTCCTGTGTGCAGTTCGAACTGGGGGCAGGCAACATATGGGCAACAAAGAATCCCCCACATACTTTTACATGGATTGAGTGAGGGCAATTTTCAGGCAAACAATTATCTGGGTAAATCATTGACTGCATAAATGGTTTTTAAAATGTCCCTCTAAATATGCTGTTACTGCTTGGTATGATATACTATGTGAAGTATCATTTTCTGCTAAGACTAATCAAAGTAAAGGAGAAGAAGGCTTATTTGCTACTCTGTCTTAATAGCTGCCTCCGAGAATTTTGAGACAACTGAAAAGCAGACACAAATATCACACTGAAATATTTATATAGTTTTTAACTGTGAATTTTGTAACTCACAAAACTTAGCCGGAAAATATTAAGAAGACAATTTCCAAACTCCCATGGGGGTGCAAAGTCCACAGGTAAAGTTATTTAGGCCAATCTTCAAATGCATTTAGCAGATAACTCACAAGTTACTCAGCTAAATGCTGACTTTTCAATATTGCCAGCACTTGTCTGGCTAAAAATTAGCTGAATAAGTAATGGGCGTTTTGGTGAAATTCTGGGATGGGAAATGAGTTAGCTGGGAAATTTATCCGACTTAATCCGATATTAAGAGTTAGCCAAATAAGTATTTCGGCTAACTCTAAATGAACCCTGGAGAGGGTCTAAAGTTATCTGGAAATGTTTTCCTGGGTAACTTTAGGCTTACTGGTTATATTCAAAAGAATATTCATCCAGATATGCAGAGATAGTGTATTATAGTTACAAAAAAATGTGCCTCACGGTCCTGGCAGCCTGATTCATGACCTCCACCCAATCTCTAATAAATGGGCCTAGCCTGCTAAGGCAACCCCCCCCCCACCCCTAACTTCCAAACCCCTCCAGATATGGCATGGGACCAATTAACGACCTTCCCCCCTCTCTGCTCTCTCTTTGGTTGTCCAAAATAAGATAGGAATTCCTGCTCCTCTACCTTCCTGCCCCCCTCCCATCTGCCTGGTACCTTAACAAACCCCTTTCAGCCACTGGGATCGTGGGTATGCTAGTGCTCCCAGTGGCTTCCAGCATTGCTCGAACTGTAATACTGCAAGTATAAGCTACCCAGCATGGATGGCTGTCAGATTATTACTCTGCTGCTTGTGAGGGGGAAGGGCCTGGAGCAGCAAACAGAGCAAGCTGAGACTGAAGGCAGGCATAACAAGGCCGACATTTAGAACTGGCTAGGTTTGGACTTAGCCGGAAAAATGGCAGGATTTTAAAATTCATGCTGGCTAATCACCTCCGAGTTATCCGGCTTAAATACTTAAGACACATAACTTAGTGGCATTCTGGGGACATTTCTGGGTGGAGTTACATTAGCCAGCTAACTCTGGTCTTGCCAGTAGGGCAGTCTTAAAGTTGCCTGGAAAAACATATCTGGTTACATGTAAAACAGCCAGGTACAGTCAACAGCGCGGTCACTCTGCGGAATATCCTGCCAAAGTTGGAAGACATGTTTATTTAGATCATTCTGCAGCCGCCAGGCGGCTGAATATGGACCTCGTTATAGATTTCCTCAGATGACTGAATTAGGATGTGGGAGAGGATTCAGGTTTATTGAGTGCGTTGCAGATTATACATTATGTAGCAACAGGCCAATTATGTGGTTTTTCTTATGGCCGCAGAATTGCAGAAATCTGGGGGCATTGCATGTAGATTTGAAAATGCAGTCTAGTGTGTTATGTTCCTCTCTTAACTGAAACATGCCTCTAGGAATGCCTTCTCACAGTCTAAGAAATATATGTTCTATGGAAGAATACAATACATGTATTGAGAGAGGGTAATTTTCAGACAGTGCAATTTAAAAGGCTTAATATTTTCCAAAAAGAGATGGCTGAAAAAGTAAGGGCAAAAAGATTCATATTTACAAAGTATGTGGGATTTCAGAAAGAGAAGCACAGGAAGACGATCTAGAAAAGCTGTAAGAAGGGAAGGGAGTCTAGATGACAAAGGTAAGAGAAAGTAAATATATGTCAGTGAAAGGAGGAAGGCACAGCAGGATTATGGGAGTGAGAGAAGAAAGGAGGAAAGTGTGGAGAGTAATAAGGGAAAAGTGGAAATGTTAAACTTTTTTATTGGTTCAGATTTCACTGAATATTAAGGGGATTGCAAAATAACAACAGACTTGACAGAGATGCATACTGTAATGTGGTATATATATATATATATCACGTCATTTACAGAAGAGAGATGTGTAAGTAGCAGAAATGAAACTGGACAAAGCTAAGGAGCCAGCTGGGATGCATCCTAGGATGCTCAAAAAGTTTCTGGTGGGTTCGCTGCATGATTTGTACAGTTAGACTTATAGAACTGGGAGGGGTCCGCAGATTTGAGAAGGGTGAATGCCGTCACTTAGCATAAAGGTGGTAACAGAAAGGATAGTTGGAAACTACAGGCTGGTTAATCTGACCTTGGTGGTGGGGAAATGAAGCCTCTACTAAAGCAAAGAAAAAATGGCACATCTTGCATTCAGCAGGGTGGTCATATCACGTCTGTTCAATTTCTTTGATGGGATGACCAGAGAATTAGATCACAGATGTCTGCTAGATGTGGTATAAATGGATTTCAACAAAATTCTTGCACAGGAGGTTTATAAATAGGGAGGGTCATTTTAAAAGGGCCTTCTGCAGGTAAAGTGGTGCTCTACACCCATGCACATTGTAGAAGTGTACTTTTACGCACACAGGGGGAGGCATTCCAGGGGTAGAGTCCAGATGGGAGTTGGAACTTATGTAAATACTTTATTATTTTAAAAAGTATATACATTAACTCTCTTGGAAAAAATATGTACATCAAATAGCAGGTAAAATTGTGTACATAGAGATTTTCTTGGGGTAATTTTCAAATTAGACTTAGGCGTGTTAACGCTGATTTTCAAAGTGGACTTATGTGCATTTTTGGCAAATTTTTTATGCATGTTGTTACAAAATTACCCCCAAACTGAGTAGATGTTTTAGGCCCCAGCGTCGTAAAATAAATTTGAAACTGCTTGAGTAAATAACAGAGGGTACTGGTTAATAGAGTTCACTCTGAAAAAAGAGGGGTAATAAGTGGAGTGCCTCAGGGATCTATCATGGGGCCAGTTCTGTTCAATTTAATTGAGGGTGATACTGAGAAGTAGTTAGTATGATAAATTTGTCTTTTTTGTAGATGACATTAAAATCTGCAATAGAGCAGTCACCCCTAATGGTGTAGACTAAATGAGAAGCAATTTAAGAAAGCTCAAGGAATGGACAAGTACATGGCAGCTAAGCTCCAATTTAAAAAAAAAAAAAAAAAAAGTACAGGATCATGCATTTGGGGTTCAGAGATCCCTTTATTTCATTTATGAGTGTTTTTGATTTGAAACCCTGGTTTGGGATTTTTAAAAAATATATTTTTGGGCTTTGTTTAAATTATTGAGTTTATTTTAGGCTGAATATTCAAAGTTATTTACACGCATAAAACTGGGTTTTGTGTGTGTAAATTGACTTGGAAAATTTGTCGGTCTTTGCACACGAAAAAGTATGTGTGTAAATCAGTTTCATGCATACTTTTTTATGTGTGCAAAAAAAGGGGCATGCTGGGGGGGGGGGGGGGGGCAGAGTTTGGATTTATTCACACACTTCTGATTTTCAAAAGTATGAATATAAATCCAGTCATATGAATTACACCCTACCACTAGCAGGTATTACTTTGTGCATGTACTAACACTGAACATAAAGGCCCGAAGGCTAGATATACAGGAAGATACAAGGGGGCCTGAAGGTTGTAGGCTAGACAGAAAGGTTGTAGGCTAGCACTAGGCTAGCCAGAAGGCCTGAGAAGGCTGCAAGGCTAAGGCAAGGAGCGAGAAGGATTGGAGGCCACAATACAATAAAAAGGGTTAAGGCAAGGAGCCAAGGCAGACTCAATGCAAAGACATCAAGACAGGAAAGAGACATAAGAACATAAATTGCCATACTGGGTCAGACTAATGGTCCATCAAACCCAGTATCCTGTCTCCAACAGTGGCCAATTCAAGTCACAAGTACTTGGCAAGTACCCAAACATTAAATAAATCTCAAGCTACTATTGCTTATTAATTAATAGCAGTTTATGGATTTTTTCTCTAGGAACTTATCCAATCCTTTTTTAATCCCAGTTACACTAAGGGGTAGATTTTCTAAATCTACGCACGCGAACAAAAGTACGCCGGATTTTTATAAGATACGCGCGTAGCCGCATGTAGCCGTGCATATCTTATAAAATCCGGGGTTGGCGCGCGCAAAGGGGTGCACATTTGTGCAAGTTGCGTGCGCCGAGCCCTGCGCACGATGCCCGTTCCCTCTGAGGCCACTCCGAAATCAGAGCGGCCTCGGAGGGAACTTTCCTCCTACCCCCCCCCCCCCCCGCACCTTTCCCTCCCTTCCCCTACCTAACCCACCCCCCCGGCCCTATCTAACCCTTCCCCCTACCTTTGTTGGCAAAGTTACGCCTGCCAGAGGCAGGCGTAACTCTGTGCGCGCCGGGGGCTGGTCCGGAGGCCTCGACCATGCCCCCGGGCCGGCACCACGCCCCAAACTTACGTGCGTTCTGGGGCTTGCGCGCGCGTTCTGGGGCTTGCGGCACCACGCCCCCGGGACTTACGTGCGTTCTGGGGCTTGTGCGCGCCGCCGAACCTATGCAAAATAGGCTAGGCGCGCGCAGGGGGGTTTTAAAAGGGTTACGCGCATAACTTATGCGCGTAACCTGCGCTTAAAATCCAGCCTTCACTGCTGTAACCACGACCTCTGGCAATGAATTCCAGAGCTTAACTATGCGCTGAGTGAAAGAATTTTCTTCGATTTGTTTTACATGAGCTACTTGCTAACTTCATGGAGTGCCCCCTGGTCCTATTATCTGAGAGAGTAAATAACTGATTTACATTAACGTCTTCAAGTCCTTTCATGATTTTGTAGACCTCTATCATATCCCCCCTCAGTTGTCTCTTTTAAGGCAGCCATTTCATGCCACTTATTTTGGTTGCCCTTCTCTGCACTTTCTCCAGTGCAACTATATCTTTTTTGAGATACTGTGGCCAGAATTGCACACAGTATTCAAGGCTCGGTCTCACCATGGAACGATACAGAGGCATTATAACATCCATCGTTTTATTTACCATTCCCTTCTTAATAATTCCTAACATTCTGCTTGCTTTTTTGATTGCCACAAAACAGTGAGCCGAAGATTTCAATGTTTTATCCACTATGATGCCTAGATCTCTTTCCTGGGTAGTAACTCCTAAGATAGAACCTAACATTGTGTAACTACAGCAAGGGTTATTTTTCCCTATATGCATTTCTTTGCACTTGTCCATGTTAAATTTTATCTGCCATTTGGAAGCCCAATCTTCCATTCTCGCAAGGTCCTCCTGTAATTTATCACAATCTGCTTGAGATTTAACTACTCTGCATAATTTTGTTTCATCCACAAATTTGATCACCTCACTCATCTTACTCCTTTCCAGATCATTTATAAATATATTAAAAAGCACTTGCCCAAGTACAGATCCCTAAGGCACTCTGCAGTTTACCTTTTTCCAATTAATCCTACTCTGTTTCCTGTCTTTTAACCAGCTTGCAATCCACAAAAGGACATCGCCTCCTACCCCATGACTTTTTAGTTTTCTTAGAAGTCTTTCATGCAGGACTTTATTGAATGCCTTCTGAAAATCCAAATACACCACATCTACCGGTTCACCTTTGTCCACATGTTTATTTACCCCTTCAAAAAAATGTAGGAGATTTGTGAGGCAAGACTTCCCTTGGGTAAATCCATGCTGGCTGTGTCCCATTAAACCGTGTCTATCTAAATGTTTTGTGATTTTATTCTTTATAACAGTTTTCACGATTTTTCCCAGCACTGAAGTTAGACTCACTGGTCTATAGTTTCCCAGATTACTCCTAGTGTTACGGTCCCGGTCGCGTGTGCCGCGACCAGGCCCTTACCTCCATGTTCCTGGTCCCGCTCCCAGTTCAGCTGGCGGAGTTTGTGGCCTATGTGGCGGCGTCCCCGCAGGGGCGACACCGGTGGGAGATCTTTGGTGGAAGCCCTGTCCCTAGGCGCGAGCAAGAAGGACGCCTTTGTAAGCCTGTTCCCGCCATTCAAAGCTCCGCCCGCTTCCTGACGTCAGACGCCGCGGCCTATGTAAGCCGGCCGCGGACCCTCAGTCTTTGCCTTGCAACGGGCTTACCTTGCGGTTCCCAGTTGCTCCATGCCCCGGAATGTGTTACTACTTGCTGGTAGTTGCTCCGTTCCAGCCTGGTTCCTGCTTCCGACTTTGCTTACGTTCCAGCCTGGTTCCTGCTTCACACTTTGCTTACGTTCCAGCCTGATCCCTGCTTCAGATTTGCTTCAGTTCCTGCCTGGTTCCAGTACCCGTGTCTTGCTTCAGTTCCTGCCTGGTTTCAGTACCCGTGTCTTGCTCCAGTTCCCAAGCCTGCTTGTTCCTGATCCAGCTACAGTACTCGCCTAAGTCCCAGTGGCCGGGCGCCTACGGGCTCCTCCCAGGGGAGCCCCAGCTTCCAGGGTGAAGATCATTGTTCGCATCCTGCCTGATATCCGCCTCCCGGCCTGCTTGTACACTGAGACTATAGTCCACCTCTCCCCAGACTCCTGCAGGCCGGCCCAAGGGTCCACTAAAACCGTTAATCCATAACACCTGGAGCACTTTTTAAATATTAGGGTTATATTGGCCATCTTCCAGTCTTCAGGTACAACTAATGACGTTAATGATAGGTTACAAATTCTGGGGCAGATTTTCAAAGGCTACGCGCATAACATATGCGCGTAACCCGAGAAAATCTGCCCCTGCGCACGCTGAGCCTATTTTGCATAGGCTCAGCAGCACGCGCAAGCCCCGAGACGTGCGTATGTTCCGGGGCCTGCAAAAAGGGGCGGTCCAGGGGCGTGGCGGTGTCCGGGGGTGTGGCCAAGGGCATGGCAGTGGTCCGGGGGCGGTTCGGGGGCGAGGTCGAGTGCTCCAGCACAGCAGCCTGTGCCGGGGCATGGTGCGCCGGCAGCCGGCCTCAGGCAGGCGTACCTTAGCAAAGGTAGGAAGGGGGCCGGAAAAAAAGTTCCCTCCAAGGCCGCTCCCATTTAGGAGCGGCCTTGGAGGGAATGAGGAAAGCCATCGGGGCTCCCCTCGGACTCTGGGGTATATGCCATCCAGTCTAGGTGATTTACTACTCTTCAGTTTGTCAATCTGGCCTACTACATCCTCCAGGTTCACCATGATTTGGTTCAGTATATCTGAATCATCACCCTTGAAAACCATCTTCGGAACAAGGATCTCTTCAACATCCTCTTCAGTAAACACATAAGCAAAGAAATCGTTTAATCTGTCCAAGATGGCCTTATCTTTCCTAAGTTCCCCTTTAACCCAACTCCCTCGCAGGCTTTCTGCTTCCGATATATTTAAAAAAAGTTTTTATTGTGAGTTTTTGCCTCTACGGCCAATTTCTTTTCAAATTCTCTCTAGCCTGTCTTATCGATGTCTTACATTTAACTTGCCAGTGTTTATGCTTAATCCTATTTTGTTCTGATGGATCCTTCTTTCAATTTTTGAATGAAAATCTTTTGGCTAAAATAGCCTCTTTCACCTCACTTTTTAGCAATGCTGAGACTTGGGTGTGGTACAGGCAAGGAGGAGGAGCGAGGTATGGCTGGAGACAAGGTTCATCGAGGATTCCTAGTGACTAGGAGGCTGCACCACAGACTGAACTGCATGAGCTATGAGGAGCTGACATGGATAGCATGGAACGGAGCTCCGAGGAGAACTCTTCTGGTGGAGAGGCATCATAGTCAGGGTACGATAAGGCTGTATAGCAGGTGAAATCGTAACAGATTCCTTTCAAGCTACACTTAAAAATAACTGTC
The DNA here is from genome assembly GCF_901001135.1 of Rhinatrema bivittatum. Classification (NCBI taxonomy): domain Eukaryota; kingdom Metazoa; phylum Chordata; class Amphibia; order Gymnophiona; family Rhinatrematidae; genus Rhinatrema; species Rhinatrema bivittatum. Next base: position 251,693,396 of record NC_042615.1, on the reverse strand, counting down.
TAACCATAAGAAAATGAAAGCACATGTCTGGGCCTTTTCAAAGCCCTCTGGTGCTTCATTAGCAATCTTTTAATGTATTTCATTTTTAAAAAATTATTTTTATATGCCTTCTGGTGCCACATCAGAATTTATGCAACTAGAAGTCACGTCTTCTACTCACAAGGGTACATTCACCATGGTGACAGAGCCCAGTGGCCTGGAATCATAGCTGGGAACTTCATGTTTTTTTCATTTGTTTGGGTTTTTTTTTTTTTTTTTCATGGTTGTGGTTTTTTTCAATGACCCACAAAATGAGGACACTGCTCCAAAATCTGTTTGCAGTTAAAGCAGTTAAGCAGGGATGGATGAGCCTGTTCCAGTTATATCCACTACTGCTCCTCCAACCCCTGGAACAGAGGGGCGAGCGGAAAAAGATGGCTCAATTCAACCCCAACAGAAATAAATGAACTCTTTCCATTTCTTCATGAATTTAATCCCACAAGCGTGAGCAGAATGCTCCAAGTCAATTACTCCGTTATGAGTCTCAGTACTCTTTTTTTTCAAATAATATCTCAGCCCCTCAGCATGAATAAAGAATGGCACACAGTGGGGATGCAGTAATAAAGTTATATGTGCAGGCTTGAAGTATGTCGCTCTGCTATAGCTATGGGGCTCTGCAGACTGTCAGCAGCATAACTGTAAAGCTAGGAAACAAAAGGAGTCCAAGATATTAAGACTTAAGGGAGAATGGGTAGGACACTGGACTGCATGTTTGCATGCAATCAAATCCGAACTGTGCAGTTAAATAACTATAATTTTCTATTTTCGAGATTGTGTATAAAATACACCATATATATACACATTTCATAATTATATAAATCATCAATGCATATTTCAGCAGAAATGGAAAGCGTGATTGTGAGTAATAGCCAAGATGACTTGGGTAGAAGCCCATGGACTTGGAAGAGTATCCATTCTCATTCTTGCTTTCTGCTGATTCTTTTGCACTTAGGGGAGGCGGCGGAGGAGGGGTTTTGTGTGCGCACAATTTTCACACTGCCCGCATTTCTGCAAAGTCCATTGGTACATTTTACACATGGATCTCAATGTGATTGCACATCTATGGTCTGTACTGCCGGGGACGGTGACTTTCCAGCTAGCACGCGCCCACATATGCAGCCAATTTATAACTTGTGCACACATATCTGTGCACGTCATAATATAGCTTGGCTGCACGCACATCCAATTTTAAGTGGGCACACAAATCCTGATTCTGCTGCCTAAGTCAGGGTATTTTATAATGGGTGCGTGTCCAAGCTATTGCCAGTGTCACCAGTTCATCCACCAGTTTGCCCAGTTAACAGCTATGTCCTCCAACCCCCCCCCCCCCCCCCGGATTGATCGCCTGCACTTCCCCTAGTTACCCCCAGACCCTTTAAAGCTGGCAGAAATAGCAAATTTCTTTTATTTTATGTTACACCTCCTCCAACGCAGAAGTAAAATTATACAGCAATGGTCTTGGGTATGTGCTGGGGTGCCCAAGTATTTATAGGCACATGTCTTGGCCACGCCCTAAAATGCCCACAGCCTGCCCACACCACTCCCTTTTTGAAATCAAGTGAGATGTGCGCTCAGTGGGAGACATGCATGCATCTGGGCGGCTTTTTTTTAATATTTATATTTTATTAATTTATATATATTTCATGACATATACAGTCATTAACAATACAGATATCTATTGTCATAGAAGTACATCACTTATCAATCAACTAATCTAAAAAAATAAAGGTACTAGAACTTTAGATATCTTAGTTACCATGGAATCAAACAGATATCCAACATTCAATAAGGAGCTGATTTAAGGAAATATTAATCACGTAATTGAAAGTGTAAGCTTCTCATCTTTCTACATCGACAACTAAAGTCTCAATCTACTTTATTTCCCAATATCTTTTTTGCTTCTAAAAAAGATTTCAGATCTTCTGGCTCAAAATATATATACCTATTGTTTTCATAACTTACTAAACATTTGCATGGATATCTAATTAACAGATGAGTTCCCACTTGTTCAGCAAGAGCTTTCATATCTAAAAACTGCTTCTGTCTAATTTGTGTTGCTCTTGTTATATCTGGAAAAATCCAGATTTGATAGTCATGAAATTTTACTAATCTATTTCTGAAGAACAATCGGAGGGAAATACAAATTTAACCAAGACAGTCCCTTTTTTTTCAATCACATCTTCATTAGAAGATTCTAATACCTGAGAGATATCCAAAGGAGATCTCTGTTCTTCCAATAAATTGGTTGATTTTATGAAGTATATTTTAGAAATAGGTGGAGAAGCTTCCAATGAAATTTTTAAAATTTCTAACATATACTTCCTAAACTGATCTTGCAATGATGAAAATCTGATTAATGGGAAATTGATAACCCTCAAATTTAGATATCTCAACTCATTTTCTAATCTCGCTTGGTTTCTAATTTGTGTTTTTTTCCCCCTGTATTAAATTAACTTGTATCTTTTGTATTTGAGACACCTTTTGTTCAATGTCTACCAATTTCTCATTATATTTCTTTACTTTTTCCTCATTAAGCTCAACACGCTGATTCATCTGTAAAGTAATAGTAGTTAGTTTAGAGATAGCATTTTCAAGTGTAACAATGGCAGTCCAAACTGAGTCCAAAGTTATTACAGAAGGTTTCTGTAATTTCTTCATGGGGGATATTGAAGATGAGTCTATCAACCCAGGAGTTGTTCACCCTCTACCGGTTGTACTGGGCTGTCCATCCAATCCTCCTTTCAAGGATGGTTCTTCTCTCTCTACTGTAGACAAATTGGAAGATTCTTCCAATAGTCCAGTTGGAGTATTAGCAAGTGATGGTTTGACTTGCGACATATCCTGACAAGGAGGAGATGGAGTTGTCGGAGCTCCCGGATTTAGTGATATTGGCGAAGCTGGCAAGTCTATTCCGGGCTCCTCCGGGTGACTTCCCTCGGGAGATTTTCCCGAAGCTGATCTGAAAAATGTCTCAATTTTCCTTTGGGTTGGGGGTGTCAAGGTGGTTGCAGCCACCACCTCTCTTAATCGCCCTTTCCTCTTGGTATGTGGCATTAGTTTAAAAGCAATATTCTTTGTAAATTGAGAAAAATATCAGCACTTTCTATAATTTTAACAGTTGGATACAGCTTCAGAAATGGAGGAGATGATAATACTTTAATATAATGTAAACCTACTTTACTTACTTGAGGAGAAGGGTGAGGGAAGGAGCTGGTCAGACAAAGCCGCGTGCCAACGTCGACTGTGCGCCGTGGGTGGGGAGATTTTATAGTCCCCAAAGGATGGCGTCAGACACGGAAATAAATTAAGCCCGGCGGGGCAAAACAATTTCTCACCCTCACCGGCTTCAGAATAAGGCAATGCAAGGTAAAGTCACTGAAATCTGCCATTTCCAAAGCTCCCATGGGCTCCTTTTCACTCCTTCTCCTCAGATGCAGCCGTGGGCGGGACAATTTCTCACCCTCACCGGCTTCAGAATAAGGCAATGCAAGGAAAAGTCACTGAAATTTGGCGTTTCCAAAGCTCCCACGGGCTGCTCTTCACTCCTTCTCCTCCCTGGGAGGCTTTTAAACTTTGATGGGCGCTTGCAAGCCTGACTTGTGTGCTCATCTCCCAATTTTGGTGTGTGCTGGGCTTTTAAAATTCATGTTTATGGCTTTTAGGGAGCAATTTTAAATAGTCCCCATGATTGCAAGACATGCAAACCTCTGTACAATGTACACGTTATTTAAAAAAGGAGAAGGAGTGCCTTGAAGAAAATCAGTCGTCCAGTTGTAGATACTTATAAACAGTTTATTAATGGAGAAACTCCTGTGTTTTCAATAGTTATTTACTCATCCAACCTAAACACAAGCCCAGGAATGCTTCTTTTTAACTTGATTAGCAGTATGCATGCTGTGGAAGCGATACGTTTTTTGCTAGGTTGAGCAGGGCAATTTTTAGCCAGGCCCATTGACCCATGTAAGTAATAATTTACCTGGGTAAATGACTTTGAAAATTGTCTTCTTAATGTTATAATCATTATATTTACTGCAAATATTGTTAAAATTCCAGTTTCACATATCTGATAGACTAATTTTTATGGATTACATTGGCTTTTTAAGTATTTTCCATGGTACTAGAGACTGCCATGATTCAAAGCATAGGGATTGGTAAGTCCTGTTTTCTTAAGATTTTAACCTCTTCCCTTCCCCCCTTTTCCCGACCTCCCCCCCCCATCCCCCGCACACATATATCATCAGCCAGATGGATCTGATGCTGCTCAGCTTATCCAAACCACAGCTCTGTGGGTCCTGATATGGATGGTTCAGATTAAATCCAAGCTTCCATATGCTAACTGAGAAAAATCAGAACCAGGCCCAACACAGCTTTAATTTCCATTTTTGACCTATTTCTGAGAGCCAGGATCAGTGCTATTGCACAATATTTATTTGGATCCTGCATACCGATACTTTTTTTTTCCATAGTAATGTATTTTCTGTTTATAGGAAATTAGCATACGAAAGACATGAATTGCCCAGTCAGATTGGTATTCAGACTATTATGGTGCAGAGCCCCTTATGTGGGCAATGAACACCACTCAAAGACAGAATGGGGCTTTAATGTTGTTTGGAAACTGCTATAGAAGATTTGATATACTCAGCTTTGGGCTTGAAAATGATGACTCAACTGACCTGTAATGCAACAGTTTATTAGCATTGATTTCTTCTGTAAACCAAAGCCCTTTTCAGCTGAAAAACAAACCATACAGTGTAGCATGCATGTCATGCTCTAAATTAGAGAGGAATGTAAGATACATATACAGTACCATTTACTGAAATACCAAGCTCAAATCTATGAAAACACTATGCCTTTGCGTGCTCAGCTTCCCACAGCTGCCTCTATTCAGCAAACAACGCTTGCTGTATTGGGGATGACCAAACTTGATTCTGATTTTTCTCTTGCTTTAAAAGTTAATTCAGATGAGAAACTTAAATAAATCTTTAGCACATAAATGAAGGGTATGTACAACCAGCCAGGAAATTTGCCACAAAGCACAATTACACAGTATTTACATTCTTGGTTACCAGATCTCAGGCATTATCTTGGTTTCACTGGACCTCAGTATGGTCTTTTTGAAGTCACTAATGTGAATTCTTACTAATACATATGGACTTTAATCACAATTGTCTAGATTTTCAAAGGTATGTACTTGTATATTTATAATCAAAATTTAGTAGGTCAGTTATCAAAAACCTGCTGAGCAGGTAAGATATCAGATCATTTTACATAGTTATCTTTAACCAGATTTTCAGCCAAACCCTAACCAGCTAAGTCTGTGTCTGAAAGTTCCCCTAACTCTAGCTGGCTAGATTTAGGACTGCTATTTGTGTGAGCAGAGCTGTGCAGGTATATCTAGCTAGTTACCACTGAAAATTTGCAGTGAGCTACTGAATTAAAACCCAATCCAGGAATGCTTCCAGAGCCCCCCATCTCCACCTAGCTAAATTTATGTACCTTAACATTTTCAGTAAGCAAATTTAGTCAGTTGGGGAAAGAGGGAATTTTTACTGGTTGGATTAATGGTATTAGTTTCTGAAATTAGCCAGATAAACTTGGAAATTCACCAAAAATGTAATGGATTTGCACACAGAGGAAGGGTCATTTCAAAACAACTTCTGCAGATAAAGTAATGATTTATCCACAGACATGAGGGTAACTATATGTAAATCCCCCTCACCCCCCACTGTCGGGTAGACTGAATTGAGGGGCCACACAGTCCCCAGGATGCTAGCGGCAACCCAGACCTCTACTTCTTTCTGCTATTTATTAACTCTGGGGCCCCCAGTGCGACAGCGGGCATAGGCAATACAGTCATTCAATATCACCACAATCTCAAATACTGACCAGTAGATACTCACTACAGAGAAGTTCAAAGCCTGGAGAATTCACAAAACATGGCAAAGAGCCATGTTCAACAAAATAAAAAGAATTTAGTTCAGTTTAAAGAATAAAATCCAAACCAATATTACAAAAATCATAAATAACTGAATAAAAAATCATAATTCTCCATGGTCTGAACTCTTCCTCTTACAGAATTAGTATCCAGAAAACTTTCTTCCTCTAGCGTGTTCAAGAGGGAAAATAATCAGAGCCCTCTAACTTCAAACTGGATCAACAATAGTCTTCAACTCCAAATGGTATTTATCTCTACAATTCGCTAGTCACAGGGTAGATCCATTGGAATCTCGGCCATTCCAGCAAGAGTGAGTTGGTCATTGTAACAAGAATTGGTCAATAAGAAAAAAAAACTTCACTCTCTCTAGGGCATCCAGTGGTCTTTCACTGGTGAGCAGTGAGGCCTGCCAAAAACCACCACTGTGAAAGTCTCCTCCTTCCTCTTCCTCACCCTAAAGAAACTCACTATCACCCCAAGGCTCTCTCTTGAACACTCAACAACTCACAAAAAGGAGATGATAAAAAGAATGGGGAGGACCCCCAAAAATGTGAAACCCCAACACAGGCAACTAAAAAACAAACCATATAGTATAGCACGAATGTCGTGCTCTAAATCAGAGAGGAATGTAAGATACATATACAGGCCCATCTACTGAAATACCAAGCTCGAATCTATGAAAACACTATGCAACACAGGCAAGGAAAATAGGTAGGGACAGTAGCAAAACCTAATCACGTCTGTAACATTGCACATATGACAACATATCTAATAATGGAAGTAATTAAGAAACATTACACATAAGTAAACAGCTAATATGCACATAAGTTACAGCAATTTTCAAAGTGGGCTTAGGAACATAGCCCAACAAATCTAAACATACACAATTTGGTGAGCAAATTTCCGCCAAGAGAATGTACATGCATACTTTTTAAAGTCAAAAAGTATGTGCTTAGGTCCTAACCCCACACAGATACCACCACCATTCTGTTTCTAACAGTGGCCAATCCAGGTCACAAGTACCTTGCAGGATTCCTAAATTCAATAGATTCCATGCTGCTAATCCCAGGGACAAGCAGTGGATTTCCCCAAGTCCACCTTAATAATATTTTATAGACTTTTCTTCTAGGAACTTGCTCAAACCTTTTTAAACCCAGCTACACTAACAGCTTTTACCACATCATCTGGCAACAAATTTCAGAGTTTAATTATGTGTACAATAAAAAAAATATTTTCTTCTATTTGTCCTAAATGTATCACCCAGTAACTTTATTGCATGTTCTCTAGTCTTTGTAGAGTAAACAACCGATACGCATTTACCTGTACCAATCCACTCATTATTTTATACACCACTATCATATCTCCCCTCGGTTGTCTCTTCTCCATGCTGAAGAGCCCTAACCTCTTTACCCGTTCCTCATCGGGGAATCTCCATCTTCTATCATTTTGGTCATCCTTCTCTGTATCTTTTCTAATTCTGCTATTTCTTTTTAAGATGCAGTGACCAGAACCGCACCCAGTATTCAAGATGCGGTTACAAAATGGAGCAATACAGAGGCATTATGATATTCTCTGTTTTATTCTCCATTCCTTTCCTAATAATTCTTAGCATTATATTTGCTTTCTTATCCAGCATTGCACACTGAGTAGAGGATTTCAACACATTATGCACGATGATACTTAGTTCTTTTTCCTAGTTGGTGACTGCCAATGTAGAACCTTGCATCATATAGCTATAATTTGGGTTCCTCTTCCCTATGTGCATCACTTTGCATTTGTCCACATTAAATGTGATCTTTCATTTGAATGCCCAGTCTCCCAGTCTCACAAGCTCCTCTTGCAATTTCTCATAGTCCTCTTGTGATGTAAAGCTTTGAATAATTTTGTAATCATCAGCAAATCCGACTATTTCACTTGTTATTCCCATCTCTAGGTCATTTATAAATAGTTTAATCATCTACGGTCACAGTACAGATCCCTGGGGCACTCCACTAGTCACCTTTCTCCAATGAGAATGTACATGCATAGAGTGTTTTAAGTGCATACAATGGCATGCTTATCAGTTGCACAGCTTTCTAAAAGGCTATTATTAAACATTTTTTTTCTAATTTGTATATGTGTGTGTAAGTGTGTTTATATTTTATTTAATGCAAGCAACATTATATTTTTGTCTTCTAGAAAATGGAAGACTTAAGTTTGTAGTTTGAGAACTGTAGGGTAAATGCCAATGACCCTAAAGAAGGATGTGTGTAATTGAACTTAAAGCTGTAACCATGCACACAGACTGAACAAAAGTGCAGGCCTATGCAACACAATTATGGACTCTTCAACCACGCAATGATCTTGGCAACTTCACATAGGACTATGAATCATACAGAAGAGAAGAGAATGCAATAGTTTTCCCTATCAGACATCTGTACCTATCAGACGTCTGTACCTCACAATCAGGCCGATACAGTACAGTGCGCTCCGGCGGAGTGCACTGTTAACCCGCGATTGGACGCATGTTTGACGCGCTAGCGTTACCCCTTATTCAGTAAGGGGTAGAAAACGTGCGTTCAACCCCCCCCCCCGAACCTAATAGCGCCCGCAACATGCAAATGCATGTTGATGGCCCTATTAGGTATTCCTGCGCGATTCAGAAAGGAAAATGTGCAGCCAAGCCGCACATTTTACTTTCAGAAATTAGCACCTACCCAAAGGTAGGCGCTAATTTCTCCTGGCATTGGGAAAGTGCACAGAAAAGCAGTAAAAACTGCTTGTCTGTGCACCCTCTGACTTAATATCATGGCGATATTAAGTCGGAGGTCCAGAAAGTTACAAAAAGTTAAAAAAAAAAAAAATTTGAAGTCGGCCCACGGCTTGCGGGTTGAAAACCGGATGCTCAATTTTGCCGGCATCCGGTTTCCGAACCCATGGCTGTCAGCGGGTTTGAAGACCGACGCCGGCAAAATTGAGCGTCGGCTGTCAAACCCGCTGACAGCCGCCGCTCCTGTCCAAAAAGAGGTGCTAGGGATGCGCTAGTGTCCCTAGCGCCTCTTTTTACCACTAATTTGAATACTGAATCATGCGCACAGGAGAATGGCCTGTTCGCCTGCTCTCCCGCAGACTTTACTGTATCAGCCCGAATGTGCTAGTACAACTCGGATACATGAACTGCATGCATGTCCTTGGTGAAAACTTTGTATCTAGCTATGAAACCAAACTATGAAGTGGGTATTGTTTAGCAAATATCCACTGATTAACTTCATTAGCAGAAATGAGAATATTTACAGTATATGAATCTGGACTCAGATGACATCATCAGCATCCCACCAATCCTGAGTCTACAAATGTGGTGACATCCAATCCATATCAACGTTGGATCCTATGGAACTGAATATGCAATGAAATTCTGAATAGAGAAAAAGACTCTGAGCTACACAGATTGCAGACTTTTCCCAAAGGATTTTTCCCAAATTATCTTTTTCAGGAACTTTTCCTAGGGGATTTTCTTTCCTAGAACATTAACTGCTGTGGTTCACTATAACCTGTGAACTAGCAAGCCTAAGATTGAGTTCAGTGTTCAGCATAGTCTCTTGTCATACTGGCCGATTTTATTGCCTGGAAGAGCTTTAGCAAGCCAAATCCTTCTTTATCCTGTTCCTCCCGGCATACCTCACGGAGATTATTTTGAAACTTCTGGGTTCTATTTTCTTGTCATTTGCCTGCTGCGATAGCTGAATTCCCCATGATTATTCTCTGCAGGAGTGTGATCCACCAACGGTTAAGATAAAACTGGCTTAATTACCTTTCACCTTGGTTAATTAGTTTGGGATTGCTAACTTGACAAGTGCAAGTTGACTTGGAAATAACATACGAGTTTATGCTCATTTTTACTAACAGTCTTTTGCTCTGTAAAACCTAGAAACTTAAAAACAAGCAATTTCCCATATTAAAGATTGTATACATATGCTGCTACAATACTGATTGATTCTTCACAAAAGTATAAGCAACCACTCCCTTTAAATTAATGAATTTGTATCTTAAGATTATCAGTTAAATCTGCTAATTACCTGTAGCCACTATCTAGCCTATAGAACTACTAGAGAAAAATTAATCTTGGCAACCATATTTTTGTGTATATTCTTCTAGCTGTAGCTATGAAGGTATGGGCACACACTGTACCAGGGTTAGTCTATTGAAGTCCTACTAAACCCTGGTGTGGATCCTCTGAAAACGTGAGAAGATAAGGCTTCAAGATGCATAGGGAGGGAATGGACAGCAGAAAAAAGGGAGGTGATATTGCCCTGTATAGATCCCTGATGAAACCTTATTTGGAATACAGTGTACAATTCTGGAGACCGCACTTTCAAAAGGATTTAAATCGGTTAGAATCAGTCCATAAAGTGGCATTCTAAAGCCACTTTATGGACTGATTCCATAAAGTGGGGACAGACTTACAAATCTGCATATGTCTACCCTAAAGAGCAGTGCTTCTCAACCCAGCTCTCGTAGCATACCTTACCAGTCAGGTTTTCAGGATATCCATAAAGAATATGCATGAGATAGATTTGCATGCAGTGCTTCCATTGTATGCAAATCTATCTCATGCATATTCATTGAGGCTATCCTGAAAACCTGACTGGTCAGGTATGTTCTGAGTACTGGGTTGAGAAGTACTGCTTTAGATGAAAAGTGAGATAGGATAGAGCTATTTAAATACTGCCAAGGTATGCATGCACAGAGGCAGGCCTTTTTCAATGGAAAGAAAACCCTAGGACAGGGGTGTGCAAATGGGAGTACGGGGGGGGGGGGGGGGGAGGGTGCATCCTCCTGGTGGACCAGGAATGAGCTTCCAGGGGGCTGCCAGAAGCAGTGAGCCAGGATGTAATGTACCACGGGCAGGAAGTACATGAGACTGCCGGTGGTCCTGATCCCATCGGTGGCTGAAAAACAGAGAGAGAGGCCATGCAGCCACCAGTGGACCTCATTCCCTTGTCTGTGCAGGACAGTAGTATCAGAATTCACGATAATAGCATAAGATCAGCATGGAGAAAGTACTAGCTCCGCAAATTTTTTTATATTGTGGGGCCTATACAGAGGAGGCAGAAGCAGCGATAAGTGATCAGCTCCTCCCCAACAGCCATGCAGTGGCACTGACGACGACGACAACAGCAGTAAAGGAGAGAGAGAGAGGCTCTAAGGCTGCCGGCAAAACAAAGAGAGGGGGGGCCTGCCTTCAATGTGTGCATGTGTATGAATGGGATCTTGTGTGTGTGTGTGTGTGTGAATGACTTGGTGCCTGCCTGGGGGTCTGTGTGTGTGTATGTGAGAGAGAATGGGTGCCTGCCTGGGGGTCTGTGTGTGATAGAGAATGGGTGCCTGCCTGGGGGTCTGTGTGTGATAGAGAATGGGTCCCTATCTGGGGGTCTGTGTGTGTGATAGAGAATGGGTTCCTACCTGGGGGTCTGTGTGTGTGATAGAGAATGAATGGGAGCCTGCCTGGGGGTCTGCCTGTATTTGTGTATGAGAATGGGTGACTGCCTGGGGGTCTGCCTGTGTGTGTGAGAATGAATGGGTGACTGCCTGGGGGTCTGCCTTTAGGTGTGTATGAGAATGGGTGCCTGCCTGGGGGTCTGTCTGTATGTGTGTGTGAGAATGAATGGGTGCCTGCCTAGGAGTCTCTGTCTGTTTGTGAGAGAATGAATGGGTGCCTGCCTGGGGACTGGTGACAGCCTGTGTGTGTATGAGGGAATCTGGTGGAGTAAGAGCTTTTGTGTGTGTGGAGGGGGAGACGGTTTTACAGCCTGTGTAAGAGAGTGTGTGTGGGTGTGTATGAGAGCATGTATATATGTGTATGTGACAATGTATATGTGAGAGAGAATGAACATGCAAATTTGTGTGAAAGAGACAATAAGGTTTGTGTGTTTTCCCTTCCCCAGCCTCCTAATCCTCGACAATCTTGGGGTGACTGGAAATCAAGAATATAAGAACATAAAGCTTCCCATACTGGTTCAGACCAATGGTTCATCAAGCCCGGTACCCTGTTTCCCATAGTGGCCAAGCCAGGTCACAAGTATCTGGCAGGATCCCAAGAGGTAGATAGATTCCAAACTGCTTATCCCAAGAATTAGCAGTGTATTTCTGCAACTCTACCTTAATAATGGTTAATGGACTTTTCCTCCAAGAACTTATCCAAACCTTTTTATTCGCAGCTACACTAATAGCTTTCACCATATCCTCTGGCAACAAATTCCAGAGCTTAACTATGCATTGAGTAAAAAAATATTTTCTCTTATTAGTTTTAAATGAATTGCCTATTAAATTCATTGTGTATCCCCTGGTCTTTGTACTTTTCAAAAAAGTAAACACCTGATTAACGTTTACTCGTTGTATTCCACTTGTTATTTTATAGACCTCTATCATATCTTCCCTCAGCCATCTCTTCTTAGGGGAATTGTTCCATCCCCTTTATCATCTTGGTAATCCTTCTCTGTACCTTTTCCAGTTCTGCTATATCTTTCTTGAGATGTGGTGACCAGAACTGAACACAATACTTAAGATGAGGTCACACCATTAAGTGATATTGAGGCATTATGATATTCTCTGTTTTATTCTCCATTCTTGTCCTAATAAGCCCGAACATTTTATTTGCTTTCTTGGTTGCTGCTGTACACTGAGCATAAGATTACAACATATTTTCAACAATGATATCTAATTATCTAGATCCTTTTCCTGAGTGGTGATTACTAATGTGGAACCTTGCATTTTGTAGCTATAACTTGGGTTACTCTTCCCTAAGGGGTAGATTTTCAAATAGCGCGAATTGGCCTACTTTTGCTGGCGCATCAGGCGCAAGCAAAAGTAAGCTGGATTTTAGTAGATACGCGCGGAGCCACGCGTATCTGCTAAAAACCTGGATCGGCACGCGCAAGGCTATTGATTTTGTATAGCCGGCGCGCGCCGAGCCGCGCAGCCTACCCCCGTTCCCTCCGAGGCCGCTCCGAAATCGGAGCGGCCTCGGAGGGAACTTCCTTTTGCCCTCCCCTCACCTTCCCCTCCCTTCCCCCATCTAACCCACCCACCCGGCCCTGTCTAAGCCCCCCCCTTACCTATGTCGGGGGATTTACGCCTCCCGGAGGGAGGCGTAAATCCCCGCGCGCCAGCGGGCCTCTTGCGCGCCGGGACACGACCTAGGGGCGGGTATGGAGGGTGCGGCCACGCCCCCGGACCGCCCCGGGCCGTAGCCACGCCCCGTACCCGCCCCCAAAATGCTGCCGACACGCCCCGAAAACGCCGCTGCGCTCGGTCCCGCCCCTGACACGCCCCCCTCCGAAAACCCCGGGACTTACGCGAGTCCCGGGGCTCTGCGCGCACCGGTAGGCCTATGTAAAATAGGCTCACCGGCGCGCAGGGCCCTGCTCGCCTAAATCCGCCTGGATTTGGGCGGATTTAGGCGAGCAGGGCTCTGAAAATCCGCCCCTAAGTGCATCACTTTGCACTTGTCTACAATAAATTTTGTTTGCCATTTGCATGCCAAGTCTCTCAGTTTTGCAATGTCCTCTTGCAATTTCTCACAATCCTCTTGTGATTTGACAGCTTTGAATAATTTTGTGTCATCTGCAAATCTGATCACCTCATTTGTTATTACCATTTCCAGGTCATTTATAAATATATTAAAAAGCAATGGTCTGAGAACAGATCCCTGTGGCACTCCACTATTAACCTTTTTCCATTTGGAAAATTTACCATTTAGCCCTTCTCTAGGGATGTGCAGCAGGATTCGTCCCATTTGGTATTCGTATTCGTGGGGAGCCAAATCCGTTGCATCAGTTCTCGGGGGACCCTGATCCGTTCATTAGTTACGAATGTATTTGTTTCCCAAAAAAAATCCCATCCCAACCCTTTAAATCTAATTAACTACAACCCCCACCCTCCTGACCCCCCCAAGACTTGCCAAAAGTCCCTGGTGGTTCAGTGGGGGTCCTGGAGCCTTATCCTGCACTCGGGCCGTCGGCTGCCAGTATTCAAAATGGCACCGATAGCCTTTGCCCTTACTATGTCATAGGGGCTACGGGTGCCATTGGTTGGCCCCTGTGACATAGTCATTAGTTATGTATGTGTTCGTACCCTCCCAAGACTTTCCCAAAGTCCCTAGTGGTCCAGCAGCGTTCCTGGAGCGATCTCCTGCACTCGGGCCGTAGGCTGCCAGTATTCAAAATGGCACCGATAGCCTTTGCCCTTACTATGTCACAGGGGCTACTGGTGCCATTGTTCGGCCCCTGTCACATGGTAGGAGCACAAGATGGCGCCGGCCGTCCATTGCTATCGGCACATTTTGAATAGTGGCAGCCGACAGCCCGAGTGCAGGAAATCACTCCAGGACCCCCGCTGGACCACCAGGGACTTTGGGAAAGTCTTGGGAGGGTACGAATACATACATAACTAATGACTATGTCACAGGGGCCGACCAATGGCACCCGTAGCCCCTATGACATAGTAAGGGCAAAGGCTATCGGTGCCATTTTGAATACTGGCAGCCGACGGCCCGAGTGCAGGATAAGGCTCCAGGACCCCCACTGAACCACCAGGGACTTTTGGCAAGTCTTGGGGGGGTCAGGAGGGTGGGGGTTGTATTTAATTAGATTTAAAGGGTTGGGATGGGATTTTTTTTGGGAAACAAATACATTCATAACTAATGAACGGATCGGGGTCCCCCGAGAACTGATGCAACGGATTTGGCTCCCCACGAATACGAATACCAAATGGGACGAATCCTGCTGCACATCCCTAGAGAAGGGCTAAATGGTAAATTTTCCAAATGGAAAAAGGTTAATAGTGGAGTGCCACAGGGATCTGTTCTCAGACCATTGGTAAGTCTTGGGGGGGGGGGGGGGTCAGGAGGGGGGTTATTCGTTAGATATGATGTATTCGTGGGGGTTCGCCAAATGTTTCGAGACCCCACGAATACAACGAACTGGGACATATACGTTGCAGATTGCCAATATGTTGAAAACAAATGCGCACCCCTACCCTACTCTCTGTTTTCTATCTTTTAACCAGTTGGCAATCCACAATAGGACACTGTACCCTATCCCATGACTTGTTTAGCTTCCTAAGAAGTCTCTCATGAGGGACTATGTCAAATGCTTTCCGGAAATCCAGGTATACTAAATCAGCTGGCTCACCTTTATCCACATTTATTTACACCCTCAAAAAAATAGCAAATTTGTGAGGCGAGACTTCCCTTGGCTAAATCCATGATAGTTTTGTCCATTAAAATATGCTTATCTATATGTTCAGAAATTTTGTTCTTTATGATATTTTCTACCATTTTGCCTGGCACAGAGTCAGATTCACTGGTCTGTAATTTCTTGGATCACCCTTTGATCCCTTTTTAAAAATTAGCATTATATTGGCAACACTCCAGTCTTCAGGTATCACAGATGTTATTGATAGTTAAAATATTTCCAAAAACAGGTCCACAATTTCATTTTTCAGTTCTTTCAGCACTCTGGGATGTATTCCATCTGGTCCAGGTGATTTGCTACTCTTTAGTTTGAAAATTTGCCCTAGTTCATCTTATAGGTTCACTGAGATTTATTTCTGTTCCTCTGAATATCATTTCTGGCATGGGTATATCTATTACATCTTCCTCAGTAAATACTGAAGCAAAGAATTCATTTAGTATCTTTGCTATGGCTTTGTCTTCCCAGATATGTACAACAGAGGCTTTTTTTTTTATCCTTATTAGTTTTAATTATTGCATGTTATTTGATATGCATCCTGTTTTAAAATATTTTATTGGTGCTTGGAAACTATTTAAAAAATGTATATGATTTTAATTAATAGAAGTTATTCTATATGTCATTAATTTTAAAATATTATTTTATTAGTATGGTTTTTCTATTATAATTGATACTTTGTTTCTTGATTTTATTTGTTTTATGAGGAATGGTGATTCTGTTTTTCGATTGTTACACACAGAGTCTGGATTCTTGGGGTTTTCATTTCAGTTTTTGTCTGCATATTGCTGGTTCTAATTTGTGATCCTTTATTCTGTACTTGGTGAGGGTCTGTCTGTTCTATGCATGTAGAGAGGGAGAGATTCTGCTAGCATGTAGTGTCTTTCTAGGGATCTATAGGAATCAGGCTTGTTTCATTCCTCCAGTAAGTGGTGTATTGGTATTCTGGGACCAGTGTAATATTTACCTTGCTGCTTTTTCACAGGTAGGATTCTTATTTGAGTTCTTGGAGTAACTATTGTTACATTATGATAACTTTTCTGTACAGATTTTGAGTGTCTTTTTGGCACAGTTTTGTGTTAGTTCACAATGGGGCCGATTTTAATTCCTACGCGCGCGGGGTACATTTGTGCTCGCTACCCGGCGCGCACAAATGTACACCCGATTTTATAACATGCGTGCGTTGTCGCGCGCATGTTATAAAATCCATGGTCGGCGCGCGCAAGGGGGTGCACACATGTGCACCTTGCACGCGCCGAGCCCAAGGGGATCCTCGATGGCTTTCCCCGTTCCCTCCAAGGCCGCTCCGAAATCGGAGTGGCCTCAGAGGGAACTTTTTTTGGATCCCCCCCACCTTTCCCTCCCTTCCCCTATCTAACCCACACCCCCGGCCCTACCTAAATCCCTCCTCTACATTGTTCGATGGAGTTATGCCTGCCTCTCGCAGGCGTAACTTGCGCGCGCCGGCTGGCCAGGTCCCGACACAGGCCGCTGTGTCAGGGCACTTGGCCACGCCCCCGGACCACAGACACGCCCCCAGACCGCCCATTTTAGCAAGCCCCGGGACATACGCGTGTCCCGGGGCTTGCGGGCGCTGCCGAGCCTATGCAAAATAGGCTCGGTGCGCGCAGGGGCAGATTTCTGTATGTTACGTGCGTAGCCTTTGAAAATCTGCCCCAATGTGTATCAGTGGAAGGAATTTGTGCTGCTATAAGTGTGAGCTGCCTGTCTGGATGTGGTGCGGTATCTGCCTCTCATTGTGTTTGTGTGTATCTTTCAGCAACCTGAAGAGAATCAAAACTGGAATTTTGAGCTTCTGGCTGCCTGCTATTGGCAAACGGGTCAACAGTTGATTGTTGGTGAGAGACTTTGGATGGAAGGGGGGGGGGGGGGGCATGGCTCAAAACGTTTGCTGACTCCTGCTGTAGAAAGAGGGGTCATGGGATGAGGGTGAAAAGGGGTAGACTCAGGAAATATTTCTTTAGAGAGAGGGCAGTAGATGCATGGAACAGCCACCTTGTGGAGATAATGGAGACTAGAACAGGATCTGAATTCAAAAAAGCATGGGATAAACATAAGGGATCTCTAAGGGAGTATAGGGACTGTAAAGCTGACTTGGTATGGAGGGACAGACTAGACTGGCCCTATGGTCTTTTTCTGCCATCATGTTTCTATGTAAGGCCCAAGGCATAGGTAAGTGGGGTCCCAAGTTCCTCCCCTCTCCTCCCAGTTCTGGATTTCAATTGGAATCCAATCCATTTCTTCACAGTTCTCTTAGAAGGCAAAGGAGACTTTCAGCCTGTAGGATCCAAAAGTACAGCAAAAAGGAGAAAATCTTTCTATTCCCCACTCCTCTCTCTTGGGCAGGAAGGGTAAATGAAAACAACCCTCCAAATATTCATATGTACTGAATACACAAAAATCAATGAAATCCCTTTTGCTAACCACTGGGTGTGGGTCAGAAAATTGTTCTCTTTGCTTTCTAGATCTAGACTACTCAGCAAAGGTGTTGAATTAAAACTGAATAAGAATAGAGGAATTATAAAATCATCTCCTTCGTCTTCAACTTCCAAACCAAAAATCCACACCTATTCTAGGATTCGCCTACTAATGTGCAGGCAGGAATCAACCATTGCAGCAGCCTCCAGTGGGAGTACTTGGGGCAAGATGGTATGTTCCTCTGATCTTGTGAGGATCTGTTGGGTAGTTATGTCCACTTGCATCAGAAAGCCTCGGTGGACCTCTAAGACTGCCAGCTCTATGGCTTGTACGTCCTGCTATGGCCTTCTTGTTGCTGCTTGGACTTATATTCCAACTTCTTAGATAAAGCTCTGGCAAGGGGCAGACTAAGTCTTAGTCTTTAAGTCATAGAGCTTGATCTTTTTCCTAGCCTTATTCATAGATTCTAATCTTGTTGACCTTAATTTGTGGCCTTACTTGGGTCCTCCTCTTGGTCCATACATTCTGTGTTTCTGTTTCTCATTTGCTCTCATTTGTTTTAGTCTATTTCTGTGTTTCCTGTCCGGTTTCAGCTTCATCTCTATGCTCTTGTATGGTCCTAGCTGTTCCTGTTTAGTGGGTGCTTTCTGGATCCTGTTCCTGTAGCAGCCCTGCCTTGTTTCTTGTGGGCATCTCTCAGTTCTTTGATATGGATGCTCCTGTTCCTGTTGTCTACCAGAATCTGAGGACTCAACTTGAGGGGAAGACAGTCAGTACAATCAGAAGACTTCTTGTTCCTGTTCAAACCCATGTCATTGGTGCGCAGCCCGCTCTTGCTTTTGGGGTCATAACTCCAGCAGTATGCTGCTGCAATGCTACAGTACTTGATTCTAACCACTAAGCCAAACTCCCACATAGAGATCCCAGCGGGACTCTTCATTTGCTTTTATTTTATTTTAATAACTTTCCTAGTAGTTTGAGGATTTTAGTGGTATACTCAAAATGAATGCCAGTTTGCTATAAAAAAAATTAAAAAATTCTGTCAGGGGAGTCATTTTATCCAGAAGATATATGTTCCAATTTGTTATGCTTAGGGAATGAAGCATGAATAAATCATATGAACTGATAAATATGTGCATCTTACTTTTTTCCTACATAAAAATAAAATGTCAACAAAAAAGTTGTGAGTTATATTTTTTTTCATTAGACTAACCTAATATAATAAGGCTCAGTTTACCTCCAGAAATTCTGGCTTCCACTTCAGTAGCAATCAAATATATGGTTGGCCATTTTAACCATATTGAGGAAGGGCGGTTTTCAGACAACAAATTAACAAGTGTACAATGTGTTTCATCTGCATATATCAATTTGAAAACTGTACTCCCCTTGAAGTAGACTCCCCAGTATGATTGCATTTAATCTTAGGATTTAGGAGATGGAGTTCTTTATTTTACTTTGTTTCTTGATTAACCAAAAATCCAAAATAAATCAGTGTTTTACATATAAAATGCAAAAATACAATTTATGAAAGCATACAGTAAGCATTAAAGTATTCAAAACAAAATTTAACATAAAATATAAAAAAAAATTATCCAGATCAAATTATAATCCCTGTGTAGCAATAATACTTTAAAAATAAAATCCTAAAACCATAAGACAATGTAAAAAAAAAAAAAACCAAAACAAAAGTTGCCAAAAATGACAGAATAAACATTATTCTGACAATTAAAATAAATTTAGGAATCAATTGCTGTAAGAGGTCAAGCTTTTACTCCCTTACAAAATTGTAAATAATTAATTTCTTTCTTTAGCTCTACGGAGAACACGTTCCCATAATAAGGGAGTCATATATCTGAATGCAGCATGATGCATACCTATGAGTCTATTCATAGCAGCTGAAGGAACAAGTAAATTAATTTGTAATGATCAAAGTGTACAAATAGATTTACAAGAGACCAGTAAATTTGCAAGATACTGAGGTAAGCTCTTACCAATACATTTAAAAGTAATTATAATAATCATCTATTTGATGAAATAAACCACAGGAAACCAATGAAGATTAATAAACAATGGAATGACCTGATCAAATTCCTTTGATCCAAAAAGGAGCCTTGCTGCTGTGCTCTGGAGCAATTGCAAATGCTTGACAAATGAAGTCATACAGCCCTGATATAGGGATTTGCAATCATCAATACAATTTTAATTTAGTGAATAAACAACTCCCTTCCAATCTTTTCTTTCAAGCATACACTGTAGCTGGCGTATAAGATGTTAGTTAGTCAGCAAGGTGTGGCTAATGGAAGAAACGTCTTCTGTCATTGATAGTTAAAAGTCCAGTTTCCCTATAAAGACAGTTATTGACTTCTTTAGAATAATATGCACTCCTACTATAGAGGGAGGCTTCATCAGGATACAATCATCTCTGGCAATCCAGAGGGCCTCTGATTTTTGAAGATTTAGCTGAAGTTTGCCCCATCAGACATTCAGGCAGTGTAATTCACCTTAATTAAATCTGGTTCCAAAGGTCCTTAGTAAGCTATTACCTGAATATCATCTGCGAACAGAAACCGCTGAGGCTATGAAACTGAATGAGGGTTATCAGTGGGGCTAGGTATAAGTTAAAAAGGGTGAGGAAGAGGAGGGGAGGGGCTGAAGCAGAACAGTTCTTCTCAGCTCTGTTGTGCTGTGTGTATGCTCCCTGCTCCAACGTCTCTCCTCCTCTCCCTCACAGTCACACTCTGCTGATATGAGGACAGGCAGGCAAGAGCCACATCTTACACAATGAAAGAGCAACAGGTTGGCCACCCCTGAAATAAAGCTTTGTCAACTGCCTTGGTCCCTTCTTTAGGTGTGACTAGCTTTTGAGACCTATACCCACTTCACTGGATCAATGCTAAATAAGGCAATAACGACAGTTCCTGAATATACAAGCATTACAGGTGGATTGCAGTTGTTGTTATTGAGCCTGTTGAAGTATAATGAAAATTTTTTTAAAAAAAAACAGATGATGCTTGGAGAAAAGACAACTGTACCTGAGGTTTCATGCATGTTCAGGAAGGAAAACAGGCTATTTAAGAGCTTGAGAGCATTATTATTATTATTTTAAGCAGAACAAACATTTTTCCAAAGCTTAAAATAGACCATTTTTTATGACATTTGGGGCAAAAAGTTGTAATTCATTTACTGTGAGGAATTCCTTCATAATTCCTTCTTGAGAAACATTGAACTATTGAACAGAAACAAAGAACAATGCTGAGGCAGCAAATCTGGTACAAATAGCTGCATCACCTGGTGATACAAAAGACCAAGAAATTGTTTTATGTACTTTTAGTGGGGCCAGGGAGAAAAAAAAAGCCAAAGTCCGTTGCTCATAGACCATAGTGCTACAGCAAAGCATTGTAGATTAACTTATCTATGAGCAGTTCAGCTGAATACACAGTATTGTAAAATTAAAAAACCTAATAAGAATGAAAGCAAAATAATAAAATTTCAAAAGCAAGTGTTGAAAACTGAAAAGTTCCTTAAAAGGTCAGAACGTTCTACGAGTTGCTATTAATTGTACATATCTGATTTATGAAAGGTTTTTGCCATGGGCCAAAAAGAGAAAACCTTAGATGAACCATTCTATCCACAGTGAAAAAAAAAAATTGCTACACAGAAAATCAAAATAAAATCAATCAAAGGTTATCAGAATATTAAGTTCAATACGAGCTCAGATCACCATATGCAGTGAACTCCACGTCCAAGACCATGCATAATGAAAGCTGTTTGAGCAAAGCTCACAGATTATGATGTGAGTGACCAAAATTCAATTTAATAACAAAGTTTACAGTGAATTAAAATTTATGAATCGCCAGAAGTACAATGGCTCTTGGCGATTTACAATAAAAACATACAGAATCATATCGACATACCAATAAAATACATGGACGTGCTGATTTTATGACATGCACATATGGGCGTGCATGTTATAAAATCATTGGCTATGTGCTCATGCACACTGGATTTTGTAATCCGCGTGCGTATGTGTGGGCGGCGCGAGCAAGGAGGAGTAGAATTCTGCAAATTTCGTGCAGCGATGCATCTCGGCCTTCCCCAGTTCCCTCCCAGTCCACTCCAATTAAGGAGCAGTCTGGGGGGGAACTTCCCTTCCCCCCTACCTAACCTCCCTTCCCCTTGCCTCCTCATCCCCTAAATCTAACCTATCTTCCTTTTTATTTTTAAAGTTGCTGCTCCTCTGGAGCAGAAGTAACTTGCGGCGCGCGCATCTCCGGCACAACAGCAAATGGCCATTGTACTGGCCGCCTCCAGCCCCCGGCACTTAACCGCATACCAGGCTTTACACGCGTGGCCGGACCCGTTTGAAAATTGGTTCGGCCCACACGTGGCCAAATTAAAATCTACCCAATACTGGAAAACACATTCATAAAAAGACTGCTTTCAAAATCAGATGAGAGGATATAAACACAAAACAAGAATGATCACATGTAACAGGTCTTCAATTCAGCTTTAAATATTTTTGTATCTTGTCTCTAGCCTCAACTTGATGGGTAATGAGTTCCAGAATCTGGAGCTGTGATAGAGAAAATTCTCTCTCTAGTCTCTTGGAGCTGAGCCAATTTGTGAGAGGGTACCTTCAGGAAGCCTCTATTCTGTGAACACACATTTCTAGTAGGAGTGTAGATTTTTAGAACAGTGTTTGCCCATTGAAAAAAAGAGTTAAGTTGTAGCATCATAATCAAAATTTTATTTTTCATATGCCATTGAATCGGAAGACAATGTAACTTGTAGAACACGGGTGAAATGTGTTCTTTAATGTGCACACCTGAGATAAGACATGCAATAGCATTTTGTAGTAACTGAAGTGCTTTTAAAGCAACAGCAGGGAGACCTAGTTAAACCACAATGCAATAACCAAGGGATGGCAAAATTAAAGCCTGGATGACAGAATGAAAATCATCAGCAATAAGCAATGGCTTAAGTATTCATATAATTAAAAAATAAAAACAAAAGTTAATGCAAAATAATATTATGCTTTGTCCAGTATTAGTTCACTGTACTAATTTAATTTAATTTAGATGTCCATTCCAACTCTTGTGGCTGGTTGGCCGCTTCACAGCAGATAGCAATAGGATTAGATTACAATTAAATCATAGGGTTAAGGTAGCATTGTTGAGAGCTAAACATAAGAACATAAGAACATAATTTGTCAACAGAAAGGTCCCTGTCTCAATTTAATTTAATGATTTATACACCACTTTTCAAAAAAAATAATCATTGCTCAAAGTGGCAATTATAAAATACAGATACCCATACAGATAATTAAAAATAGAATACCAATAAATAAAGAAAAAGATAATAAAATCGATACAACAAATAAAATAGCAGACATAATTCTTTATACAATATTTAAGAACCATAGGAAGATTCAAAATAAGAAAATCAAACCATCAAGACAATTAAATATAAACCAAGGACACATAGAAAGAAACAGCTAAAAGTGTTATCATTTAAATAACCAGGGTTTTATTTTATGTCTAAAAGATAATACTTTCTAGAGATGTGAATCGGAACCGGAATCGGTTCGGATTCTGGTTCCGATTCACAACGTGGGTTTTTTTTCGTCCGGCCCGATCGCGGTTTTGTTTATCGGCTGCGCCCGAGCCGATAAACAAAAAACCCACTCCGACCCTTTAAAACTAATCCCTTAGCTTCTCCCACCCACCCGACCCCCCCAAAAAAAAAACTTTTTACAGGTACTTGGTGGTCCAGTGGGGGTCCTGGGAGCGATCTCCCACTCCCGGGCCGTCAGCTGCCACTAATCAAAATGGCACCGATGGCCCTTTGCCCTTACCATGTGACAGGGTATCCGTGCCATTGGCCGGCCCCTGTCACATGGTAGGAGCACTGGATGGCCCGCGCCATTTTTAAAGATGGGGCCGGCCATCCAGTGCTCCCTCCATGTGACAGGGGCCGGTCAATGGCACGGATACCCTGTCACATGGTAAGGGCAAAGGCCATCGGCGCCATTTTTATTAGTGGCAGCCGACGGCCCAGGAGCGGAAGATCACTCCCGGGACCCCCACTGGACCACCAGGTACCTGTAAAATGTTTTTTGGGGAGGGTGGGGGAAGCTAAGGGATTAGTTTTAAAGGGTCGGGGTGGGTTTAGGGGTTATTTTTGTGTTCCATTTTTCCCGCCCTCCCCCAAAATGATAAGAGAACCCCCACGAACAATATCGTGGGGTTTTCCTATCGTTTTGGGGGAGCCCCCAATTTCTGACAATTTTGAAAATATCGACGATATTTTCAATCATCCGAAGTACAATTCACATCCCTAATATTTTCATAATGAATGTTCTTTGGGAGTATGCTTCAAATTTGGGCTGGGGGTCTATACTCAAGAATGATCATGCCCTAGTACTGGTCAATCAATTCTCTGATGGTGTTGAAGTACAGAGAAAGACAGGCCCTCTGTTTATGGGCTGTCTGTGCAAAAAAAGCTCTGATATGCAATGTAGCATACAAATCTGCACAGTGTTCTTTGAAACATCATTCTATTTTCCTCTTCTGTGCATGCTTTCCTGTGTGCACTCATTTCATGATCTATGTGCATGCATGCACAGCTTACAGGGGTCATGAGTGTGGCACCCAGGGTTTTTTTTTAAAATGCTTTAAATGCCAAAATTAAAAAGTTGGATTTAGCCCTCTTTGCCACTAACAGCCAGAACAATTCTCTAAATAATGGAGAAGTATTTCTCTAGTTCTTCTTCCAGAAATAATCCGGGTGGCTACATTTTAGACCAGTTTCTGGGTGCTTTTAATCTGAAGTTTCATATATAAAGAGTCGCAGTAGTCAACATAAGAAATAACTTGGACTGCATAACCATTTTTAAACCAGACTTTCCTATGTAAGGCTTTAACTGGCAGAGTAGTCACAATTTTAAAAAGGCTATCTTAGAGATAGCAGACATGTGATTGTCCATATTTAACGATGTGTCCAGCCAAAAGTCCAATAATATGCAGCTGAGCTGGCAGTGAAACTGTTAGCCCCATCAGTCATCAGAAAGATATTAAACTGAGGTACTTCTGAATTTCCTGCCCAAAGAATTGTTTTGATGTTGGGATTTGATTTTAGCTCATTCTCCTTATTAAGCGAGTTATACTCACAGGTTTCTAATTCTCACTGGGTCGGCTTTTCTGAAGGAAGAACGTCAACGATCTTGGTACGTCTTACACACACATACAAACGCGTGCAGCTTATGGTTGCAAACTGGCTCCATTTTTTTCAGGACAAACGTGTTAAAGTCTCGTTATACCCCACTGCATGCATGAACTCATGGTTCTGATTTCCTCTAAGAAAAGCAGGTCTATTTTATCTCAATGAAACTTAGATCCCACCTTGAAAAGGGTACTAAGGAAAACAAAGTTTTCATTAAAAATGTAAAACAAATGGAGATTGGTAATGATGTATACCCTAAGAAAAGCAGGATCCCAAGTCAATGCATCCAGTGAGTAAAAATCAGGACTGAATCAACCTGTCCCTAAAAAAACCCAAAAAACCAAAAACAGCCAATTTGCAGTCCTAACACAGCCCGTGCCTATTTATACACACCCTATTTCTCACTCATAGGCTTTCCTTTGACATTCCCCTCACACTTGAATCAGTTTCAGCACAGCAAGGTTAAAAGAAGAGTGTGTGAGAGAGAGTCAGCAGCATACTCAACTCTGGGATTTTCAAGTCCAGATGTCTGTCCTTCGGAACAAAACTTCAGCATCTAGATGAACTAGTTCATGTAATACATTACGGGTCGGATTTTAAAAGGCCTGTGCGTGTGTCTCCTGGCCTCGCAAGCACCGCACGAATTTCCAAAGGGGCCCAGCCACACGCGTAAGCCCCGGAATGTGCACAAGTGCCAGGCCTCTTAAAGGGGAGGGCTAGGGGGGCGGGGTCTGGGCGGAGGCCGGCTGGGGCAGCGGCCATTAACCGCTCTCCCGGGGAAGTGTGCACCGGCGCAGCTGGCCAGCGCTCATAGATTACTTCTGCTCCCGAGGAACAGCAAGTAATAAAATAAAAATCTCAGGCCAGGTAGGTTAAGCTTTAGGGGGTGGGGAGGAGAGGGGAAGGGGAAGGGGAAAGAAGGTTAGGCAGGGGGTTAGGGAACTTCCCTCCCAGTCCCCTCCTTAACTGGAGCGGACTGGGAGTAAACTGGGGAAGGCCTTATTGGCGTCACCGAATGGAATTTGCATAAATTCACCTCCCCCCACCCTTGCGCACGCCGCTCGCACATGTGCACGGCCAACGGATTTTATAACATGCGTGTGCTAGCTTGTGCATGTTATAAAATCAGCGTGTCCGTGTGCGTGCATCAGGAAAACACACACACACGGACGCGCACGCACACGTTATAAAATCTACCCCTAAATTAACACAATACATTTTTGTACTTCTTAATCCAGCATATTTTCCTCTTTGTTAACTATCAGTGCATCTGTCTTTGTTTCTATAGCTGTACTTCTTACACTTGAGACTATGAGTCAGCTGGATTAGTAGTAAAAATGACAAAGAGGTTGGTGGCAGTTTGTTGACTAACTGATTTATTGAGGGATGAGCTTTTAAAGACAAGAATTCTCTGATGAAGTGGACTCTTGCCCTCAAGAGCTAATGCCTCAATAAATTGATTCATTTATAAGATGCCACCCACCTCTTTGTGATTTTTGATACCACAGACTAACATGGCTTTACCTCTGGAAGTTGTATTAGCAGTGCACAAGAGAGGGTGTGAAAAGGAGAGAGGCTTTTCTGCAGACGGTGGATTAAATGAAGTATTAGTGTCATTTTACCCTTTTGTTTTATGGGCAAATGCAGTAACAGTTCCCTTCAGAGGGCAAGCTGGACAAGAGTGAAAGGAAATTTACAATGAGAGGAATTAGGAATGATTTGCAATTTACTGGGAGCTTTTTTTTTTTTCTTTTTGGGGTGGGGGGGAGGTGTTGCTTATCAGTGTTCTAGGTTATATTTGCATGATTACATTTAAGACACCATTGGGTTGACAACAAGAAGGACAGATTAAGTTGGGCTTCTCTGAATTTTAGAACTCTTAAGAAGACACTGTATTGCTCATTCACTGAATAAAAATTAATAACATGGGACTCTGACTTCTGTCCTTCAAGTTTAATTAAGGAAGGCAGGCATAGTCTACTTACCCCAATTATGACAATCATTAATTCCTCCTTAACTAGTGGTCAAAACTGTTAAAGGACACTTTCATTAAATTTACTCTATAATGAAGAAGTAAAATGAGGATCCAGGTATTTTCAATGTTACACTCTTTTTTTGGGCTAGAATCTGGAAACGGGAGTGGCCCAACAACTACAGCAATTTTTGGATGATGTGGAAGATTTATATCCTTTTCATTCAGCCTTCAGGTTCAATTATGGAATTAAGGGTCTGATGGCAGCTGTAGTTTGCAACTTGCGTCGGGAGCTTGATAGGGGAAATGTTGGTTATATTGGTCCTTTCCTCAGCCTTTGACGCACTTGACCAACTAGTTGCACTACCTTGGGTTGTCTGGAATAGTGCTCCACTCAATTTCTTCCTTACTGTTTGAGAGATGTTAAAGAATGAAATTTATTCTTATTCATGGATATTAGAGCATTGAGTCCCTCAGGGTTCCAGACTCTCACCTATGTTGTTTAACATTTAACTTTCTTCATTACCTAAAATAATCTAAAAATTTGGTTTCTCCTATCTCTTTTATGCCGATAACTTACAGTTGTTAGTATCCTTGAGAAATCTTAAGGATGAAGTCATTGCCAGGTTGAATGTTTGTTTAGATGTCGTAAAAAATTGGTTGGGACTTCAAATGCTAAACTAAACCAGGAGGAATCAGAAATATTGAAGGTACACAGGAAAGGGAAAAAAAGACAGTTGGGACTCAATTCCCACTATTGACGTTCATACTGTTTCCAAGGACACTGTGTGATGTCTTGGAGTCATGTGTCAGGGTCAACATTGTTTGAATCCGCGACTGAGATTACCAGACCACGAACCTGTCGCAAAGCTGAGGAGGCTGCTGGCTTTCCTGGGAGGCTTGGTATTTTTGTCCTTTTTACCTGAGAGAGTCAGAAATGCCATTTCAGTTTCCTAATTGGACCAGCACTTGGTGTGCCCCACATTCCTAGCTGTATACACAGGAAGACATACTTGGAAATCACTCAGTGCTGATCCAACAGTCCTCTTAATTTCCAAGGCTTGTTTTGGTTTAAGTATCCTGTTCCAGCATTCCTGCATATAAACCTTCCTGCCTCACAGTGCAGTCTCTGGTGTCCTCCTTGTGTCTAGCTCCGGTGTTCCAGTTCCACGAGTCGCTCCTAGCTCTTTCCCAGCTCCTGACCTCTGCCACTGTGCCTCCAGCTTGCCTCTCAGACATGCATCTTCTCTCTGGCCCTCAGTGCCAAGCCCAGACCCCAGTGACATTATGTTGGATTCTGCTCTGTCACTTCAATCACAGATTCAGGCAGTTTCTGGAGTTCTGTTTGCTCAATTATGCCTAATACTCAAAGGGCCTGATTTTAAAAAGCATTTACTCGAGTAAAACAGGATTTTACTCGAGTAAATGCACTTTAATTGAGTAAGTGGGCTTTTGAAAATTGCTATAATATATGCCATTGAATTGTCCATAGGATTTACTCGCATAAGTGCACTTTACTCCAGTAAATGGCTTTTGGAAATTGCTACAATAGTAGTTACATTTACATGCGTAACTCCTTTTGAAAATTACCCCCAAAGTTTGCTCATATTTTGAGCAAGACATGCTTTTGTTCAATTATTCACACATATATTATTTTATATGTCAATTATGGCAATATTCTGTATGTAAGGCTTCCTGAAAAGAGAATACATAAGCTCCAGCTGGCATGCAAGGCCTCTTACTTGGGGCTAGGGGGAAGACAATGTGTCTCTTATTTTACAACTCCCCAGCTCCCTGTTACCTATCACGTGAGATTCAGGTTGATTACCTTAGTCTATAAATCTCTTCAGGTCTTCGGGCTTCATTATATGTAGAACAAATTGAAGCTGTAATGTTCTTTCTAGGTCACCAAGGTCATCAAATGAAACACTAGTGCAGGTTCCTTCTATTTAAAAAGTGAGTCTAGTAGAAACACATAAGCAGACACTATCCTGTGCTCCGCTCATAAATTGGAATACGGTCCTTTAGGAGATCTACAGAATAAACAAATTAAAATACCGAGGGGTAGATTTTAAAAGACATGCCAAGTTTATAACAAGTGGGCTGCGACGCGCGCTTGTTATAAAATGTGATACCAGCATGCAAATGCATGCCTCATTTTATATTGGCGCACGCTTGTGCAGGCAGTTCCCAACTGCACATGCAAGGGGGGGGGGATGTTTGTGAAAAATGCGTGACAACGTGATCGTGCCTACCCCAGTTCCCTCCCAGTCTGCACCAATTAAGGAGCGGACTGGGAAGGAACTTCCCTATCTCCCTACCTATCCTTCCTTCCTTTCCCATCTCCTCCTCGACCCCAAAACCTACCATATCTAACCAAATCTCTTTTGTTTTTAAACTTATTTCATCCTTGAAATTGAAGTACGCTGCGCATGCTGGCCGGCTGCCGGTGTGCGATTCACCGAGACGGTGCAAAATGGCGCTGTCCCGGCTGTCCCCTGCCCCTCGCCAAGACCCCACCCCACCCCTTTTTACTCTGCCAGCATTTCTGCGTGTACCGGCAGATATGTGCATGGCCAGGCCATTTTGAAAATGCGCTTGGTGCATGCTTGGCCCGGCCATGCGCATATCTGCCGGAATTTCCACACGCCGGATTTTATTGGCATTTGAAAATCAGCCCGTGAGTGTATAATAAACCAGTACATAAAATATAATCAATAGAGACAAACAAGAACCAAACAAGACTAATGCATCACAAAACTACAAATAACAACAAGAACTATGAAACAACAGTAACAAAAAATAACCCAGGCATTAATAAAAAATGAAACAAATAAGAAAAATACTATCCAACAAAACTAAGACAAAAATAAAGCAACAGCAGGATAAAATCAAATTTTAGATATGCACACTAAAAACAAAAAAGTGGTAGCCATAAATTTCTATTTAGTTATTTATAAATAAATAAATAGGATGTAGTAGGCCAGATTGACAAACTAAAGAGTTGCAAATCACCTGGACCGGATGATATGTATCCTAGGGTACTGAAGGAACTAAAAAATGAAATTTCTGATCTATTAGTTAAAATTTGTAACCTATCCTTAAAATCTTCCTTTGTACCTGAAGACTGGAGGGTGGCCAATATAACCCCAATATTTAAAAAAGGCTCCAGTGGCGATCCGGGTCACTATAGACCAGTGAGCCTAACTTCAGTGCCGGGAAAAATAGTGGAAACTATTCTCAAGATCAAAATTGTAGAGCATATAGAAAGACATGATTTAATGGAACACAGTCAAACACGGATTTACCCAAGGGAAGTCTTGCCTAACAAATCTGCTTCATTTTCTTGAAGGGGTTAATAAACATGTGGATAAAGGTGAACCGGTAGATATAGTGTATTTGGATTTTCAGAAGGCGTTTGACAAAGTCCCTCATGAGAGGCTTCTACAAAAACTAAAACTAGGAGGCGATGTCCTTCCGTGGATTGCAAACTGGTTAAAAGACAGGAAGCAGAGAGTAGGATTAAATGGTCAATTTCTCAGTGGAAAAGGGAAAACAGTGGAGTGCCTCAGGGATCTGTACTTGGACCGGTGCTTTTCAATATATATATAAATGATCTGGAAAGGAATACGACGAGTGAGGTTATCAAATTTGCGGATGATACAAAATTATTCAGAGTAGTTAAATCACAAGCAGACTGTGATACATTACAGGAGGACCTTGCAAGACTGGTAGATTGGGCATCCAAATGGCAGATGAAATTTAATGTGGACAAGTGCAAGGTGTTGCATATAGGGAAAAATAACCCTTGCTATAGTCACACGATGTTAGGTTCTATATTAGGAGCTACCACCCAGGAAAAAGATCTAGGCATCATAGTGGATAATACTTTAAAATCGTCGGCTCAGTGTGCTGCAGCAGTCAAAAAAGCAAACAGAATTAGGAATTATTAGGAAGGAAATGGTTAATAAAATGGAAAATGTCATAATGCCTCTATATCGCTCCATAGTGAGACCACACCTTGAATACTGTGTACAATTCTGGTCGCCACATCTCAAAAACGATATAGTTGCGATGGAGAAGTTACAGAGAAGGGCAACCAAAATGATAAAGGGGATGGAACAGCTCCCCTATGAGGAAAGGCTGAAGAGGTTAGGGCTGTTCAGCTTGGAGAAGAGATGGCTGAGGGGGAGATATGATAGAGGTCTTTAAGATCATGAGAGGTCTTGAACGAGTAGATGTGACTTGATTATTTCGAATAATAGAATAATAGAAGGACTAGGGGGCATTCCATGAAATTAGCAAGTAGCACATTTAAGACTAATCGGAGAAAATTCTTTTTCACTCAACGCACAATAAAGCTCTGGAATTTGTTGCCAGAGGATGTGGTTAGTGCAGTTAGTGTACCTGGGTTCAAAAAAGGTTTGGATAAGTTCTTGGAGGAGAAGTCCATTAACGACTATTAATCAAGTTTACTTAGGGAATAGCCACTGCTATTAATTGCATCAGTAGCATGGGATCTTCTTAGTGTTTGGATAATTGCCAGGTTCTTGTGGCCTGGTTTGGCCTCTGTTGGAAACAGGATGCTGGGCTTGATGGACCCTTGGTCTGACCCAGCATGGCAATTTCTTATGTTCTTAATAAATGTTGTCTACTAGGTGAAACTTGGGACCTAAAGGCAAAAAATGATTTCACAGCGATTGTCTCATTCCCAGCATCAAGTAACAGATGAAGGGCTTTTTTCTGTCACTAAGCAGATCACCAAGGAGCAATCTGGAATGTTGTAATCAGCTTGGAATTGTAACTAAGGGACTAGAATAGGGATACAATCTCAGTTGCCTTCATGTCTGCATCATGGTTTAAATTGTCAACTTCTTTGACTACAAATTGAACTATTAGAGCAGACAGACTGCATGGCTGTTAGGTTGGATGGTGCAATGTTTGACACATAGACTGTTTTTATGCTAATCTAAGTAAAATCTGCCTGCTCGTCTGACATTGCTGCCTGGAAGTCCCACTGTCATCTTAAATTCAACACAGCCAAGATACAGATCCCCACCAAACCCACTTCCCCCTTCCCTATGCCTGTATTACTGTAGATCAGTGGTTCTCAACCCGGTTCCCAGGACACACCAACCACTCAAGATTCTAGGATATCCACAGTATCTATGTATGAAATAGATTTGCATCATTGCCAACCATATGTGTGAAGATCTATTTCATTCATATTCATTGTATATATCCTGAAAACCTGACTTGCTAGGTGTGTCCTGAGGACTGGACTGAGAACCCCTGCTATAGATAACGCTATCCTACTCTCAGTCCCTTCGACTCATAACCTTGGGGGTAGTCTTTGACTCCTCTTCCTCCTTTTCTACACATATGTAAAACACTACTATAATGTTTCCTTTCTTCTCTATAACACCACAAAAATTCACCCCTTCCTTTCTGAATGCACTACCAGAACCCATTATCCACTATCTCATCACCTCCTGCTTAAACTACTGCAACCCACTCCTTACAGATCCCCGGTGAACTCTTTCCACTAAAATATCTCCAAAATTCAGCTGCACTTTATCAAAGTAACTACACTCATATAACCCTTCTTATCAAGTTACTACGTTGGCTCTCCATCCATTTCCGTATACAGTTCAAGCTCCTCTTACTGACTTACCACAGTCTTCACTCTGCAGCTCCTATCTTCCCATACCCTGTTATCTTGATAACATGAAAGAATTAAAAAAGAATTTAAAAACATATCTCTTCAAATGGTATTTAACATCAATGACGCTACCTAAATATTTCATTGTGCCCAGACTTCTTTTTTTCTTTTCCTTTCTAATATGCTCTTCCCCATCCTATATATATATATATATCTTTTTTTTTTCTTTTGTTTTAGTTTTATTTCTTTTACTACTAAGTTTTTATCTTCAACTTATTTAATTTTTGTATTTGTGTTATTTTATTATGTATGTTACATTGTAAACCATTTTGATTACACCCCAGTATAAAAAACGGTATATAAAATATTTTAAATAAATAAAATAAATCTCTTCCTACACCCCTCCTCATGAACTCCGCTCATCAGGCTAAGCACTCCTATCTATGCCCTTCTCTTCTACCTCCTACTATCGACTCCAAGCTTTCCACCTGGTTGCACCGTATGCATGGAATAGATTTCTGGACTTGGCTTATCATGCTCTCTTTTTTATCATATTCAAATCCAGTCTAAAAACCCATATCTTTTGTGAGGCTACTTTTAAAACTTAACCCTTGATTATTCCGCTTACAGCTTGATTGATTTTAACCACTTTCTTATAGGAAATTCCTCAAATCTGTGCATGTTTGTCTTCATTAAACTATAAGCACTACCGAGAAGGGACTATCTATTACATGCGTTTGTACAGCGCTACGTAGGATGAGTAGCACTATAAAAGTAATAAGTAATAGTAGTAGTAAAGAAGATTATACGGGAATTATGGGAATTTCTCTCCTCATTTCAGGAGGGAAGTTCTGTTTATGTCGTGGTTTTAAATCTATTAATATCCTAGGCCATTTATCTTACTTATCAGTGCATTCTAATCGTTGTTAGTCACTGTGTTACATAGCCCAACCTGACTGCAAATAATGTCAACAATGATGAAAGCATTGCTCTTTGGGAGCTACCAAGCAGTATAAAGGGTAATTTTCAATAAGTGTGCACAACAGCATACACATGCATTAGTGGGTACGCATAAAGTTACGCCTGCATTTTATAAACTGTGCAGCAAGAGCTGCTCAGTTTATAAAATACCATGTATCGCCATCCTGAAAGTATGTATGTGTTTCAATATGTACACATTTTTTAATTCAGGGAGCCACATATAGGGGTAGATTTTAAAAGCCCTGCACGCTGGCATGCCTATTTTGCATAGGCCGCCGGCGCGCGCAAAGCCCCGGGACGTGCGTAAGTTCCGGGGCTTTGCTTGGGGGGCGTGTCAGGGGGCATGTCGGGGGCAGCGCAGCATTCGGGGCGTGTTCAGAGGTGTGATGCGGTCCAGGGACGGGGCTGAGTGCTCCGGCACAGCGGCCTGTGCCGGGGCAGGGAGCCGGCGATGTGCGCAAGTTACGTCTGCCAGAGGCAGGCGAAACTCAACAAAATAAGGTAGGGGATGGAGATTTAGTTAGGGCTGGGGGGTGGGACAAAAAAAAAGTTCCCTCTGAGGCCGCTCCGATTTTGGAGCGGCCTCGGAGGAACGGAGGCAGGCTGCGTGGCTCAGCGCGCACAGGCTACCGATTTTGCGCAGCCTTACGTGATCTGACCCCAGATTTTAAAAGGTACGCGTGGCTACACACGTATCTTTTAAAATCCGGCATACTTTTTAAAAATCTGCCCCATAATTTTTACACTTATTTAATAAAACTACATGCGCATATTTTGTGTGTTAAATAATTGTAATAACCCTCAGTTTATGAGCAGAGGCAGGAATTTTATAAAATTGGCTGATCTATGTATGTATCTTGCCTATATAACTACTCACTCTTAACCAGTTCACCCACACCTTTCACCACCCAAAAAATGCACACAAAGAAGTCAGATTTTATATCCATGATATAATCAGCAGGGAATAAAGCATGCATAGGTTTGATTATATGTGCAAATCCATTTTTTAAACATATAAATGTATGCATTCTTCCAAGTTCCACCCCAGAAGGCCTTCTTTGTACGCACATACTTTTCCATGTACTCCATGTACACCCACCCTTCGGGAAATTTGCTTACATCACACAAAGGCTGTTTGCATGCATATATGCCAATTTTGGCTATACAATCCCCTTTCGTAAGTCTTTCAAAATTGCCCTGACTGCATTTTTTTTTCTTACCCACTGGCAGTTGACTTCTGGACTGCTGTAGTAGTTTCCTGTCATGTCCGTAATTTAGGTATACAATATTCCTGCTCTGTATAGCAATGCTTCTCAACATTTTCAAGCTCAAGGTACACCTTCATTAACAAAACTGCCGTGTGGTACATCAACTTCATGGAGCAGGCATTAAGATCATGGAGAGGAATCAGGCACACATCAAAGGCCCCAGTGGTCTCCTAGATTTTAAAACAAAGGGAGAGAGGGGGGGGGGGTGGGGTGGAGTCACACCCGACCCTGTTACAATGGGCCAGTTCCCTCTATGTAGAAGTGCAGGAGAAGGGAGAAGTCAGTTTGATGCTGGCAGCCACCTCAGTTACTTTGGCTGCTATACGTGGTTGCCGGGGCTCTACAGTACTGCTGCTCCCATCACTTAGAATGAGTCACAGCTAGTGCTCAGTGCATGTTCCCCTTGTCTCACTCAACCTCGGGATAAGACGGAGGCTAAAAGGACACAAAAGAGGAAGGTCCCGGGGGGGGGGGGGGGGGGGAGGAGTTGATGTATGTAATGTGTGCTGCACAAAGAGGGGCCCAGATATCTATGCCGTGCATTCTACCACACTCTGGTTCAGAAACCCTTCTGTACGGTATTATCAAGATTGCATGCTTAAGCTTGTTTATGTGTTATACTGTCATCTGCTGGTTATTTAGCAAAATTGCATCAACATACTGTATGTTCTAACTAATGTGTAATTGTTAGTCTAGATGAGTCGCAAGGTGTACTGGGAATTTTCTCCTGTGTGAGAAGATTCTCCATTTTGTGCCAGCAGCATTTTGCCAGTTTAGTGGTTTTATCGATAGATTTGGTGATTTTTTTTTTTTAAGTCCAAAGGAGATTTTTCAAAATGCAAAGGGGACTGGGAGCTAATTTAAGGGTCGATTTTAAGACCCACGCGAGCACATCCATGCGCACAAGGTTCCCGGTGCATGCACATGGACGCGGCTATTTTATAACATGCGCGCTTCGGCATATCATACCTGCGCGCACATGCGCTGGATTTTAACATCCGCGCATACATGTGCGGGCGGGTGAGATCTTCCGCGCTCAGGGGGAAGGATTTTGTATATTACGCGTGGCGACGCAATCGGCCTTTTTCCCAGTTATCTAACCCGAATCCTACCCTTCTTCCCTTTCCCCCCTCTCATCCCTAACCCCTAAACTATCCCTAACACACACCTTTTTTTTGTTTCAATACTTACTGCTCCTCCGGAGCAGAAGTATCTTCTGTGCGCCAGCTGCTGGCCAGCGTGCTCTTCCTCAGGACAGCATCTAATGGCGCTGTCCTGACCCGCCCAGACCATGCCCTCCCCGGCCTGCCCCTTTTATTTGGCCCGGCACTTCTGCGTGATTTGAAGGTTACGTGCGTGGCCGGGCCCTTTCCAAAATGCACGCAGTGCGCGCAGGGCTCAGCCATGCCCATAACCTCCAATTTTTATGTGCGCAGGGCTCTTAAAATTTGGGTGCTAGCTATTTTTTTTTTTTTTTTTTAACAAATTTAGCTAAAAATCTAAAGACTGTCAGAATACAAAGCATGTGTTGAAGCTGGAAAATGCAAGCACGTAAGATCTCCTCTGGCTATCGTGCCATGCTAGCTGGTCCTGCCCCTTCCTGCTCCCCACCCGTCCCGCGTCCCCTGCTGCAGCTGCTTACTCCTCAGAAGATGCTCTGCTGATTCAGGCTCTCTTCCTCCAGGATGCACTAGGGCATGCAGTAACATCACAGCAAGCTCTCTCTGCTGGAAAGATAATTAATCGCAGCCAGCCAAAATAACAGGAGCTGAAATTTTATTATCACCCCATTGACAGCAGCATTTGTCCTAGTGGTGCTTCTGTGTGAGGCCACAGGGAGGAGGATGCAGCTGCTGTAGGCTGTGGAAGGGTGATATCTTTTCGGCTTCATAAAAATGCATTAGTGAATAAAATACGCTGTAATTAAAAGTTCCACTCATTAAGAGTAACTAATGACCACATCCTCTAGCCCATCTAATGAAAGCTCATATGAAAAGCAAGCCAATGCAGTACTGTGTATACCAGTCTTGAGCACAACTACTATGCTTCCATTCAGTTTGAAGTCTTAAACACGCCACCTGAATCTAGAGTATGCATTCTACTGAAAAAAAAACCCAAAAACATGTTGAGCAAATGCATAAAATAGTCAAGCTTTGCTGCATTAGCGTGCCTGTGTAGGAACTTTCCTTATTGCTTGCTGTTAAGCCTTTCTCAATGTGATATTAGTTACAGAATATTTCCCTTCTCCTTTCCATTCAACTTGCCTCATGCATAATTTGATACGATTTCCCTCTTTCCTCTCCTGGCCACTCCCACTGACAGACCCAAGCGCTGTGACTAAGACAGAAAGATGCCGTCTCCTTCAGACTAATGGAAAAGCTCTGCGTACATCTGCTGGCCACCGTGAGTTACCGTAAGACTTTGGCACTACTTCCTTGCATTACTCCTGCACCACTCTCAGCTTTATTTTGTCTCAGGAATTTGGGCCAAACTTCTAACTCAGGTGCCTTGCTGGAAAGTGCAGAGGACTGACTATTGGTCCATCAAGAGAGGCCCTAAGCCAGCTTTCCCCTGTCTAATAAATCAGCCTGCTAGACTGTGGGGAACCATTGCCATAGCAGATGCCTTTCTGAAAGGAACAGCAACAGTCTAGTACCCTTGCTATTTTTGCTTGCCAAATGGGAGGGGGGAGGTCCATATTTCTAAAAATATGACAACAAGCTGCATCCTCTCACAGTCACAACAACCTAACAAACTTCTAAAAAGAACTCCGATGTTAAAAAAAAAAATAAAAAAAAAATTGCACATTATTCCATTCAGTAGCCTTCACAAACAAAATCCTTTACAGCTTTAATTAATTCAGTATATTGAACATAGTTATCATTGCCAGCAACTAATGAACTGCACTTAATACAGGGCTTGATTTACATTCCAGAATTAATTAGTAATTTTGCACTCTTGGCAGCAGCTTTATAGAGAGTTTGTGTATTTTGAGGTTAGACCAATTAGCATTTGTAGGAAAATCTGCTCTATTTTTACTTCTAGAT
Organism: Rhinatrema bivittatum; assembly: GCF_901001135.1. NCBI lineage: Eukaryota > Metazoa > Chordata > Amphibia > Gymnophiona > Rhinatrematidae > Rhinatrema > Rhinatrema bivittatum. The sequence goes on along the minus strand of NC_042615.1, from coordinate 251,655,605 downwards.
CGGCATCCCTATGGGCCCAGCTGTTCTAAGCATTTTCCCCATAGACACAAAAATGGGAAAAACCCTTTAGTTCCCCCGGCCCTATATCTGGTGTGGCTTCCCATCCCACCATATAGTGTGAATCCCGCACACCACACTTCCAGATGGGAGACCTCACATATTGGATGGTTTATAAGATCCATAGGGTTATTTACCCATTTGTGAGCTACAATAGAAATTCATGGCCCGCGGTGATCATATTATTTAACAAGTTCCTGTGTGTAGCCTGTTTCAAGGAAAACTGGCTGATACTGATATTGTGTATTAAACCACAACTTCATAAAAGCCATCGAGCAACACTTCAACTTAGCCAGAACGAAAGTAGCCAGGGTGAAAATACTCCCTGCATTTCTATAGGTTCTGAGAAGAAGACAATAACTTTATAATTACAAGTTATTTTCTCTACAGCTCTGGGGCTTCACTTCTTGGTACCAAGCACCCAGATACCTTCGAACCTCCCTGCTGATCCTATCAGAAAATGACTTGAGGTAAGTCAAACCTCCCTTGTACACTCATCTCAGGCAGCTGAAGCTTTACTTAGGAGGGAAATTACGGTTCCCGGTGTGTACCAAGCTCCAGATGATACAAAAAATTACTTGCATTAAAAAGATATTTTCTCTTTTAATGGTCCCAGTTGATTATGTTGCAGTGCTTCAAGAGTAGAATTGTTTTTCCTAGAAATATGTTTAGTATATATTGATAACACCGCATTAATGACACCTTCATTTTAAAAACAAATGGCTGGTCTGTTATCCTCGTACAACCTGTTAAAAGAAAGTACTGCTAGTATGTCTAAGTTTGCATACATAATCCCCCTTTCACAAGGGGGTCATACTTCAGAGATTGCACAGCACGCCTCAGCTTGGTGCAGTGACAGGAAAGCCGATTCTGCTTTGGAGGACAGGGTAACCTTGTAACTCCCAGGGGTCACGCTCAGTCACTCCAAAACGAAAAATCCAAACATCAAGCGTTGTACCAAAACAAAAACTATAAAGTTTACCGAATCCAAAATAAGCACTCAGGTCTTATGAAAGGCAGAGAAAGGTTCAGAAATACAAACCAGTAGCTTCTTGTACAGGTTGAGTAGAAAGGTAGGGAAAGGTTGGGACCCTCCAAAAGGCTCTTTCTCCTCTAGAAACCCCACTAGGGAACAAGAAAGTCCTCTTCTTCGCCTCAAAAATGGTAGCACATTATCTGGTTAGTGATCCAGGCTTTTGAACAAACTCCTCTATCTCTCACCATCGTGAGATAAGGACCTTCCAGAGTCTGGATAGAGATTACATTCTCTGCGGAATCCACTCTAACCTTCAGTTGGAAAAAAATAAAATAAAATAAAGAGGAAGACAGCCCTCGTTCTTCCTGGACTCATTGAGAGTCACGCCCACGGCTGCCTCTCACTGCTTCCTGGACGACTTCTCTTTCAATTTCTCCCAGTGTCTCACTAAGGCCTGGATTCACCATTCTAATGGAAAATGGTGAATCCAGCGAAAACAGGGGGGGGGGGGGGGGGGGGGGCTGCGAAAGCCGGCAGCCATCGCACCACCGCGGTGTAATCGCTGCCGGCTTTCGCACCAAATAGCACCATCGTGAAAGGTGGTGCTATTGGGCGCGCTACTGGAGACGATAACGGTGCTTACCTTATCGCCGCCAGCGAAGATGTCGCAGCGTCCGCCTCCTCCCTATCCCGACTCCTCCCCTCGCCGACCTGACTCCGCCCCCGGCAAGCTATTGCATGCGAAAAGGGACTTTTCGCACGCGATAAGCAATAGAAAATGACCCCCTAAGTCACCTATATATGACCTCTGGTTATTGACCCACTCTTTTGAGGTGGAACCTTAACATCACTCAAAATATCCACTATAGCCATTGAAGCTCCCAGTGTTAGAAAGTTCCTCTGTTTCTCTATCTGAAGGCCTAATCAGCCCTACACATACTCTGGCACAAACTATTACCATCATTGTACAAAATGATACTGCTGGGCTAATAAAGGTGACTTTGGAACAAGTCTTACAGCCATTGTTGGTTTGAATCTAAGCCTACAGTGTGATTCATTACCCCGAAAAGCAAACTCATTTGCCAAATGATTTCCAAATTCTTCAATTAATGAACACGACACAGGCCACTTCAACGTAGCATCACATAATAGAACATTTCGAGCACTATGCACTATAATAGCAAGCTTGGAAAAAATTGCATTGGTTAGAGCTATAATAAACATCTTTTTGTTTTAAAGATAACTGCAAGGAACAGCATCCACTTCCAGACTCATATGCTACAGGAAATAATTCACTGTGGCATGTATTCCCTGAAATTCAGAGAAGTGAAAAAAATTATGCACAGGGGTACATATAGGTGAAACAGAACCAGTTTTCCTTAAAACCAGCCTATATATATTTTCTTTTTCTTTTTAGCATTTGTTAAAAACTTATCATGGATCAGTATCCTCAGATATTTGCTATTTACATGGCTCAGGTATTTTGCAGAACTGAGACAAGATACAAATTTCATTAGAGCAGGCACTTCTGATGTATCGCTTGCCAGAAGCATATAAAAATCATACCAGAGGCTCGCATGGAATAAAGAACAGGCAAAAGCATTTCTAACACTTCTACTTATGTAATGTTGCATTTGTGACTCATGTTCGCCTCAAACTCACCATCACGGGAAAGGGATGAAGTGATTTTGGTAAGATCTGCGCAAGCATTAAAATCAGCTGTTCTGCCCAGCGGTTTGGCACTACAGCAGAAGCCAGTTGAGGAAAGGCAGGCCGTATCAAGGCATTCACTTTACTGCATCCTGTTCAGCGCTTTATTATTTCCCAGAGGTTTGGAGATGATTATGAAGGTCAGGGAAGAATTTGTTGTCGCCAAGAACCTTCACCTTGTTCAGTGTTTCCCCTGATGCTGCCAGGAGCCAGCGACCTTTTCATTTTGGGGGGGGGGGGGGGGGTGATGGTCACAAAAGTAATGATGGGGTCAGCTTGAGGGGGTAGGAGGATTTGGGGGGGGGGTGGGGACCCTCCTTCCACACTTAAATTTTGGCATCACTGAGGGGGGGGGCAGGGATCTGGGCCAACTCCCTGGACCTTTGGCAAGACACTGGATTATCTTTACAGGGAGTTTTGGGGGTTGGGGGCATAGGTCCACCGGTCCAGTTTTGCAATCCACTTGGTGGGGATGGGAGGGCTATGGCCATGGGACCAGACTTTTTTTTTTTTTTTTTTTTTTAACATGTTGCTGCATAATCAGCTATATTGTTTTGAATATAGCCAGTTAAGTCTAAAGTTATCAGGGTAACAGGGATAGTCAGAGAAATGTTTATCCCACTAAATATCCAGAATAACTTATCTGCCAAATTTCATCTTCACTGATTTCTGCATCCACAAACATGAATTTGATTGGTGACTGTTTACTACTCTAAGACACTGTACAACATTGGTTTGGAGCATAAACCCGTAAACCAACAGCTACGCGTGTACAACTGGCACATTTGGTAAGTTGAGTCTAACCTCATGTTCTCATATTTACTACTAATGTCCTCCCTAGCATTTGCATTGTGCAAAAGAGTGTTTCCTTCTGGAGCAAACAGGATGTTATATGCACAAGCATCATGCCTAGATGTGCCTGGAAGTTCTTTCCAATCAGGTTAGCGGCACACACTTCAACTGGGACGATTCCTATATTTTGTGTCACATTTTCTTGGTCTTTGATTGTATCATTCAACTTGCCGCGTTCATAATTTGATGTGTTTTGCCTATTTTCCCTTCCTCCATATGATCCGTACCATAGTTGCTTGGTACTGAAGCCTTGTGACTGTAGTAGTTCTCCAGCTACAATTTCTGAGGGCTGTTGGATATGAATGAAAGGTATATATGTGGCTGAATTAATAAGAACCTGTGGTAGTCATGTCTGTGGAAGGAATGGAAGGAGATTATGGTAGCTCCTCCTCTGGGCACTTCTGTATTTTTTTTTTATACAAACCATTTGTTGAGCTTTATAACCATGACACTGTAACAATAACAATCCCATTGAGAGCGTAACCTTACAAATATTGTAGATAACATGTATAATTATGTTATTCATTTATAATCATATATATTCATCTCTTAAAATGTTGCTAATATTTTATGTCCTCACATTGCTATGAAAATCACACATGCTCACATCTTCTACATACTTCAAATATCTCTTTACAGAATTAACAATATATTTTTCTTTGCTGAATTATTCCATTTATGACAGTTGGTATTCATGTTTTTTCCAATAGTCAACCTTTAGAAACCAAAACATGTTGGGTAGAAATGAAACTTATACTAAATTAATATATTTAGAAATGTGTATATAAAAATATTAACATTTTTGTTATTTTGTTAAAATGGATTTTTTTTTCAAAAACAAATCTATTCTAATATTGTTCTCTTTTTGGTCATTTCCTTCATTACATGTTTGTCCCAACATAATATATAATTGTAATATGGGCATTTGGGGCATCCTGACTTCCCCCACACTCCCTCCACTTAATAAGAAAAAACACACAGGCACATCAGTATGGGATCTCAAACATAGGAACAGTTTACTAAAACTTAACACAAGCCTCATAACCATCCAGCATCATCCTATTCTGGATCAAGAAAACATCCGTGCTTTTTCCTATCCAGACAGCTAAACTTTTTCTCCAATCAATCCTCACAAAAAAGATTCTTTAAGTTTGAAATTATTTATCGCACAGGTAATTTTTCATTACTTACAATTGTTGCATCTCAAACGTTTGCCCCAAGACAGAGATCTTTGGTAGTTGGAGACAGGGTGGCAGGAAGGAGAAGGAGGTCTCTTGGGTTGCAGGAGTTGTTTATGGTAAAGGTAGGAAGCATAGGAGATATGAGGCTGATTTGCAGTAAGAGAAAAGGTAAAAACTCAATCATTTTACAGGGGTATACAGGATGCTGCTGCTCAAAGGCAAGCGTGGCCAGAACTGGTTCTCTTCGAGCTGCTAAAGGAAACGCCTCCACAAGCTGGGGGCAAAGTCCAATGGTAGTGAGCCTAAGACCCATGTGACCCAGGGGGAGCATGAAGAGCGGTTCCTTGAGCCTATGAGGAACCTAGGAGGACTCATGTTAGATTGAGGAGTAATCAAGCTCTTCCCATAGTGAGAGAAAGGGGGGAGGGAGCTTATCTTAAGGGCAAGGCTCCTCTTAAAGGCGAAGGCTCACAGATTTTATCATGGGTTATAAAAAGTGTTTCAGTGTTAACAATTCTCAGAAGGAAGGACTGCACTAAACACAGTTAAACTGCAATATATACAGATACAAACATGTACCCACTGCTGGGGACAGAACACATCCAATATATAACCCTTCATCTTTCCCCACCCTTGTGCCTTCAAGCCTTGGGGTGAATACTGGCACATCCCCCGCAATAACCACTAACAGCCAAATCCCAAATTTCAAGGCTTCACCAGTGATCTCCCCCCACTCGACCCTGACATCACTGCCATCAAACAACAGGAAGTCCACAGCACTACCACAAGCACAAGGGCCCTCACTACCCAAGCAATCAGAAACCCCCCCCCCCCCCCAAACTGGACAAGCAACCACTGCAGAATATCCAGTATGAAACCCACAAACAGTACAAAATGAATAAGATGAGGCTTGGGTAAGTGCCACTCTACAAGGGATGATTAAAATTGAATCTTGTTTCCCCCAAGAAACTGCACTCCAAAGCTTCAAGATAAGATAACTTCCATGGCTTCCCAGAGATCGTTGTTGAAAAAGCCAATATCAACCCTGGATAACCCTCCCATATCCACTTGTGTCTAATTCGAAATCCACCCTGAACCTCCAACCATGACCCCAACTGATTATTGACCTTCCACAACCCACAATTCCAGAGAAGTTGATCACCCCATTTGGGTCAAACAACTAAAATGGGTGACAGGCAGTACATTTAACAAAATCCCCATATCCTTCTTGGCTTCCACAATCAGCTTGTGGCAAGTCAAAACACACAAGCTGTTTTTTCCAAGAAGAATCACTACAGCTTCTGGGGCATCTACTTGAAATAACATATCCAATACAATCGGCAACAGCTGAATTCAGGTATTCCCCGAATGCTTTCCATAAGAATGAATCAGTCCTCTGGAAATCCCAGTGAACAAAAGAATGGCCCATGAATCAGGAACACCCTTCCGTAACCTGCCCCTCCCGATGCCCTAAAAGAGACCAAATAAAACCAGTCATGCAATCAGGAACTTTGAGGCTTCCAGGCAAATATACCAAGTGGATGCCATCCAATGCCACCTGCCAATGCACTGAATCACCACATCAGGAAACTCAGCTTGAGACATGCTAGTAGCGACACCTATTCTAAAGGAATGCATGCCATAACTGTGTATGTACATCCCAAAAGACTGAATAACCTGGTTAAGCATATTAGCAAACTTCTAGCAAGTCAAAGGGGAACCATCAATATGTACCAAAAACTGACCTGCACCAGGCAGGCAGATACCCCAGTAGACTTTCACACCATTGACTGGGAGCAACACTATATCCTCCCATGTCCCTTCTAATCAACCTTGGATCAGTGAACGCATAATAAAACTAAGTCCCCATAAACACGCACATTTTCCCTCAACAAATGTGGCCAGCAACTTGCCCACTTGCAAGGTGCCAAATAAAGCCACAATGAAGAGTAGTAAATCACCTGGACCGGATAGTATACACCCCAGGGTTCTGAAGGAACTCAAAAATGAAATTTCAGACCTATTAGTAAATATTTGTAAACTATCATTTAAATCATCCATTGTACTTGAAGACTGGAGGGTGGCTAATGTAACCCCAGTATTTAAAAAGGGCTCCAGGGGCGATCCGGGAAACTACAGAGCAGTTAGTCTGATTTCAGTGCCAGGAAAAATAGTGAAAAGTGTTCTAAAGATCAAAATCACAGAACATATAGAAAAACATGGTTTAATGGAACAAAGTCAGCATGGCTTTACCCAAGGCAAGTCTTGCCTCACAAATCTGCTTCACTTTTTTGAAGGAGTTAATAAACATGTGGATAAAGGTGTACCGGTAGATGTGGTATATTTGGGTTTTCAGAAGGCGTTTGACAAAGTTCTTCATGAGAGGCTTCTAGGAAAAGTAAAGAGTCATGGGATAGGTGGCAATGTCCTTTCGTGGATTACAAACTGGCTAAAAGAGAGGAAACAGAGCGTAGGATTAAATGGACAATTTTCTCAGTGGAAGGGAGTGGGCAGTGGAGTGCCTCAGGGATCTGTATTGGGACCCTTACTTTTCAATATATTTATAAATGATCTGGAAAGAAATACGAGTGAGATAATCAAATTTGCAGATGATACAAAATTGTTCAGACTAGATAAATCACAAGCAGATTGTGATGAATTGCAGGAAGACCTTCTGAGACTGGAAAATGGGGCATCCAAATGGCAGATGAAATTTAATGTGGATAAGGGCAAGGTGATGCATATAGGGAAAAATAACCCATGCTATAGTTACAGAATGTTATTTAACTCTTTTCTATACCGACATTCATGATACAGATCATATCATATCAGTATCATATGGGTTCCATATTAGGAGCTACCACCCAAGAAAGAGATCTGGGTGTCATAGTGGATAACACGTTAAAATCATCGGTTCAGTGAGCTGCGGAAATCAAGAAAGCAAACAGAATGTTGGGAATTATTAGAAAGGGAATGGTGAATAAAACGGAAAATGTCATAATGCCTCTGTATCGCTTCATAGTGAAACCGCACCTCGAATACTGTGTACAATTCTGGTCACCGCATCCCAAAAAAGATATAGTTGCGATGGAGAAGGTACAGAGAAGGGCGCCCAAAAGAATAAAGGGAATGGAACAACTCCCCTATGAGGAAAGACTAAAGAGGTTAGGGCTTTTCAGCTTGGAGAAGAGACGGCTGAGGGGGGTTATGATACAGGTGTTTAAAATCATGAGTAGTCTAGAATGGGTTAATGAGAACCAGTTATTTACTCTTTCGGATAATAGAAAGAATAGGGGGCACTCCATGAAGTTAGCATGTGGCACATTTAAAACTAATCGGAGAAAGTACTTCTTCACTCAACGCACAATTAAACTCTGGAATTTGTTGTCAGAAGATGTGGTTAATGCAGTTAGTGTAGCAGTGTTTAAAAAAGGATTGGATAAGTTCTTGGAGGAGAAGTCCATTACCTGCTATTAATTAAGTTAACTTAGAAAATAGCCACTGCTATTACTAGCAACAATAGCATGGAATAGATGGCTGCGACCTTTGCTGCTCACCTCTTTTTGCCCTGCAGTTCAGATTCTGGCAAAGATGGCCACCACTGCCTCTGCAAGCCGACCTCCCTAGCGTTCCTGGGATGGTGTGGGTGATCCCGGTTTCCATCTTGAATCTGGTGTGACTTAGGGCACACGCGCGCGCCTGCCCCTGTCTTATCCACGACATGGCGGGAACTTCGGGGACGTCCCCTCCGCATGACGTCACCTGCCTATGTGTATTTAAACCCACCAGACCTTCCTATCAATGAGTTAGCAAGGATTCTGTCTTGCTTAATTCTGCTACTCAGAGATGCTTCGCCTCACTGTTCCTGCGTTCCAGACTGAGTGACTCAGGTACCGCTCCTCGGGGGCCTTGCTGAAGTTAGGGCTATCCGCTCCTCAGAGGCCTTTCTCCGCATGTCTCACATTCTCCAACCTAAGTGAGCACCTCTCGCTGCTACTACAGATGACGCTTCCTGTGCTTTGGGTCTCCTCTGCGACTATGACAGTAGCTCCTCTACTACACTCTCCTCCTTTCTTCACGCTGTGTGGATCCTCAGGTTACCGCGCTCTGCAGACCACTACCGGATCCACGCTGCCTTGTGCCTACTTCCAATACCAGCTTCTGGCCTATCCCTCGTTGCAGACCACTACCGGAGATACCACACACAAGAACTACCAGGAGGAAGTATTTCCCGGGTTACCTTCTCTGCAGACCTCTACCGGAGAATCCATCTAAAGGTTTTTCTACTCTGGACTGTGTTTACAAACCCGCTCCTCGGATTACCTTCTGCTATATAATAAAACTTCTTGTCTCTTGTGTCCATCACTGCTGAGACCCCGTCTGTCGAGGTGAGTCCCAACAGGGCTCCTCTCTGTGGGTGGAGTCAGCTCTCACCATGACCCAAGGGCCACAACCAAGCTCAAGTATAACAGTGACAAATGCATGGCCTGAAATGGCGGATCGCTAACTACCCTAACATCCTGCAACTCAGATGACAGTTTGCGCCAAACAATGTCCCTAAACCTACGCACTTATGTAGCATTGAGCCTCCCCTCAAAACTGGGACCCATATAAAGTGTTTTGAAGCCAGACTCAAACCTCTCTCTTAACTGGCAGCCACCTCAATATCCGGATAAATCCCAATCATGCACTCATGGCAACCAAACAAATGGGGCTGTGGACCCTAATGGACAAAACACCTTTATTTACCTCTCTTGCCATCTGCACCAGGCTGATGTCTGAGAAACTTTGAGGCAGGATGCTTCCTTCCACACATAGAACAAGACTGCTTAAATATGCAGTATGGGAACAAGCAGGAAAATTTGTTGAAATGCCAACATATGTCCTGTCCTGTGCCCTGACCCTTTGACTGGATGCCCCCTTTTCCTGAAGCTTAGGATTCAAGGGGAACAAATGAAACAAATGGAACCACCCACCTGCCACTGCCTTTCCATTCTACTCCCTGAAGTATGACCTCTATTCATCAGGTTTTGGTAACTATAAATTTATATCCCAAGTCCATCAAGACATAAAGTGGTTTGTAGATAACTTTTAGGGGTGCAGGAACCTGTCTGCTACAGGACACTTCAGGTTCACCTCCCACTTCACCTCATAATCCTATGTTCAGAAAAAGACAACATTTTCTCCACAGAATTAGAATTGTATTTATCAGATTTGACAGGATTAGCACTTAAAAGATATCAAAAATACATATCTCTAACATCCTTTCTACTGAGCACCAGTTTACCCTAAAGAAAGTTCTGTACCATGAGTGGTAGCAAACATGCCATAAACCTTAGCCTGCCTAATATATTAATACTTATGGCTAACTTACTTACCCCTGGTCCCAAATTCAGGCAATTTCCCTCTGTTTACCTCTGAAGCAGGCTCTGGCTGGAGGTCTGGAGAACCATCAAGGGAGGGGAGGAGGCTTGCTTCCAGGTCTGGTCCTAGCAGAGCTGCAGGGCGGTCCGGGAAAGAGGCTTCCTTCTGGGTCTGGTCCTAGCAGAGCTGCCAGGCTTTTCTTGGCTTCTCACCACCTTAGACTCTGTGCCACCGTCTGACCCCAGACCGGGGTTTCCTCTCTCCAGTCTCTTGGCCACACCTAGTCTTCTCCCTCCTGCTGGTGCTGGGGCTGCTTCGGGTCTACTCCCTTTCTCCTTATTTGCCCCGTCTTATACTTTCCAGCTGATAAATTTGCATAAGTTTGTGCATAATCATGTAGTGGGTCGAGGGTCTTTGTCACATTGCAGGACTTTTACCCCTCTCCTTTTCTTCAGGGGGAAGGGGTGCTCCTGCCACTAAGGCTGTCAGCCTCAGTTTTTCTGTATTTCAGAGGGCTCCTCCTTATTCGAGGGTGGGGGCCCCTCTGACCTCTGGACTTCCCTTGACCAGTTAGTGACTTCTGCTTTTGAGTCAAAGTTGTTGCATTGTCCTTCTGTCTTGGTTTTATTTGAAGAGGAGCTTACAAACAAGCAGACCTTGATAAGTATTTTTCAGGTCTGGTTTAAATTTTTCAGCTGGGCAAAGTTTCTTCTTTGTCCACTGCAACGGTGGGTTTTTTTTTTTTTTTTGCATGTCAGCATACTTGTCAGCATTCCTCTTTAGCTATTATGATTCATATTGATTGCTTTCAGTGGTTAAACATGGGATATCTCTCTATAGGTTCTCTTCCATCCTATCTGTAATTCAACCATTCCCATCCTTCAAAGCCCTTGTATGCCATCAGCATAAGCCAACAGTGAGCCATATAGTGCGGGCTGATAAAGATCCACTACACTCACCAGCCTGAGAAAACTCCTGACCCAGTTTAAAATATTCTGCTGCACCTTCTAAATGTCACCGCCCTCATCTTTCCTCCTTTTCTTTCCACTACCACTCTTTTCAATGTAACTATATCAATATATGCACTCTGTTTTTTAATCTTCTTCATCATTCCCTTTGGCACCTCTTTCCACAGCTTAATAAGGGTCACCAGAGCAGGATGGTCCATATCCTACCTAGGACCAGACAACTGTAATCCTTGTGCTAGGTGAACCACCTCACTAAAAGAAGAGGAGCTCAAAGAAGAAAAGGAAGAAGAAAAAGAGCTAGAAAAGGAAGTAGACTGATCCTCTGGCCCTCTTCCCAACTTTACCCCATCCACCCCTGCAAACCCATCTCCCTGGAAAACCACAGCAGGAGCAGCTGGCCCCACTGACCCTCTCAAATCCCTCACTTGGCCAGGATCTGTAGCCTTCTGCATAGGAATGTGCTTTCTCCAAGCTTCCTCATGCGAAATGCCAAACTGGTCCACAGAACTTTGTGTACCTGAAACACAAGACACTGCATGCCTCCTGCTCCTATATCCCTCCCAAGCCTAGACTTAGGAATAGACAACATAGGTAATTGCCTAGGGCACCATACTTTGAAGGCATCAAATATCCAGGTCAAAATGGAGTGAAACTGTGCCAAGGAGAAGTCTGTTCCAGCAATCCACTTTAAAGGGGCACTGCTAAAGTACTCTAGGATTGTATGGGAGGACAGTAGAGGAAAAGAGACTAACCTACTTTCTGATCTCTAGGATCTCCCACCCCTCTCTCCAACCCTGCCTGTGGATGAAAAACTGCCCATCATTCCCCTCAAAGGCACACCTCCCATATTATCCCCCATCCCTTGCATCACCCTTAGATCAGTCACCAAGTTGCTGTAAATACCACCACCACCTCCTATCCCACCCCCTTGCCCAAGACTTAATATTTCCCATCCAATCCCAAGTACCCGCTATGGTCTATGCTGGCCAGTGACTCCGTATATCCCAACCTGGCCTTGCCTCACCCAATCTGACCAACCCCACATTGGCTAAGCAAATCCACCCCCAACTACATAGGCTAGCTCCCAGAAGAAGACAACTCACCATCATCAAATTCCTGCTCACTACTCCATTCCACCCCTTCAAGGCCATGAGCAGCCGAGGTCACCAGGCCCTCACGACTCAATGCTTCATGGGCTGCCTGCACCTCCAGCCTGCTACCAAGCCACAAGTCCCTGGCTCCAGAGATCGGTGTGCCTTTCTCGGAAGAGCACCACTGAACACAGGTCCCCCACAAAGATCCTCAGCTGCCACTGGACCCCCTTCCCTTCTCGCTGCTACATGTAGAACCTCAGCTGCAGTTTCTGCGTCTCAATTGAAAATGTGCTAATTCATCATCATCCCCTTGCCTGGATGGACCAGCCATACCACTCTCCCGCAAATCAGGTCTGCCAACTGACCTCATTCAACAGGCCGTGACTTCCAAATGGACTGTAGAAACCATCCTTTGATCGCTCAAAGGTTGAAGATCTGCTGAGGAATCACTAGAACCATTCTCCAACTGGATGGAAGAAGGGGGCCTTGGCTCATAGTAATGTTAGGTCACCAGCCATCTCCTGCATTTGAAATTGAGGAAGAGACCTCTATCACTTCCTGGCTCTCCTCCCCTAGGTGTGAGCAATTGCTTGCTTACAACAGGTAGCCCCCCTGATCCATTAAACGGGTCTGAAACTACCGCCGCTCCTGCATCATGTATCTCCGCACCCTGAGCTGCTGCATCCTGGAACATCTGCAGGATAGCTGCAGCGTCTGTCAGGTCCACAGACACTATTCCACACCTGTGCAGATTCCTTTCATGAATTTGCCATGGAGAAAAAAGGTAGGTCTGCCAAAAAGAGGTGCCCTTGCCAAAGGGAAAAGAGAGAAAAAGTGCTAGGCAAGGGGAAGGCACTTTAAATACCCTCAGCTGGGCTCCTGCCAGATCTGAGGTCCCCGTAAAAGAACCAACTCAGGAGTGTTCCCACTCCCAGTATGATTTAAATTATCTGAAGAAAGGAGAGAGAGAGAGAGAGAGAGAGAGAGAGGAGTCATTCATCAGCTGCTCCCTCAGCATGTAGAGCTCCCCACCCCCTCCATAGAAAGGGGGAGGGATGTGAGTGGGTTACATGGTATAGGGAGCTGATCCAAGGCCATATTACCAGCAACAGGCCAGGACTCTGCACTGCAAGTCTCAAATTTATTTTCAAATCTCATAAAATATCTCATGCAATGCTTTTTTAGAGAAGCATTTTATAAAATATTTTAATTTGACTTGTCATTTGTATATGTATGTATGTAATGTATGTTTTAAATTATGGATGTTTTAACATTGTAGTCTGCTCGGAACAAAATTTTAGAGATGCGGAAAATAAGTCTTATATAAATATATAAGTTATATAAAATGTTTGTATTATCAGCTGGTCTATTCTATATCATCTCTGTGCATAAACATTTTTTATATGCTCACCATTTTTTCTTAAATATATATTCAGTTGTGCTCATAAGTTTTCATGCCCCTGGCAGAATTTGTAAGATATGTAGAATTTTAAGAAAAGATGAGTTATCAGACAAAATATGTCTGTTATTTGTAATGTTCAAATTAAACTATTATGCATTACAGAACAGCACAATCATTAAACAAACCATAGCAATAAAGGAAATAATAAAATGGTCCTATTCATAAGTTTACATACCCTTAGTTCTAATATCGTGTATTGCCCCCTTTTGCATCAATGACGGCTTGCAGTCTTTTGTGTAGTTGTGAATGAGGCCCTTTATTTTCTCATGTGGTAAAGCTGCCCATTCCTCTTGGAAAAAAGCCTCCAGATCCTGTAAATTCTTTGGTTATCTAGCATGAACTGCAGGTTTGAGTCCTCCCCAAAGTGACTCAATGACGTTGAGGTCAGGAAACTGTGATGGCCACTCCAGAACCTTCACTTTCTTCTGCTGTAGCCACTGAAGGCACATGACCTTATCTTTTGGATTATTATCATGCTGGAAAGTCCAAGTGCGCCCCATGCACAGATTCCTGGCTGATGAATTCAAATTTTCCTCCAATATGTCCTGATAGGATGCTGCATCCATGCTGCCTTCGGTTTTGACAAACTTCCCTGTGCTGCCCAGGCTCACCCCCCCCCCCCCCCCCCAAAACAGCAGAGATCCACCTCCATGCATTAGGGTCCTAACGCCCGCGATAAATACTGCATTGCGAAATGCATATGCCAATTTGAAAATTTTATTCAAGTGGGAGGAGTCTGGGCAGAGTTTGGGTGGAGTAAATGGAAATGAGGGCTGGTTCACTTTGCATGCAGTATCATAACGCACACTATCATGGGATTTAACGCCGGAAATAACTCCACCTTTTCTCTCAGCGTTATGCCTGCAATAGCTGTGCGTTACAGCCAAAACGGGGTTTCAGGAGGGAGAAGAGAGAGGAAGAGAGAGAGTGAGCCTCTGTGGAGGCCTACTGATTTTTTTAACTTTTTATACCACTGTAAGAGGGAGCATTATGAACTCGGGATGAGGTTTGTGGGGTGAGTTGGGTTTTGTGGGGTGGTTTAACATGCACAGTCATACGTACGAACAGCTCAGTTAGCATCAGTGAAGAATTAATGTGATTTGGAGGGATGAAAGGTGAAAGAAGAGTAGATCTGTACCATGTTCTCTCTACCAAGCAATCAAGGTAGATAGAGAGAACATTGTACAAATCTCTTCTTTTACCTTTCATCCCTCCAAATCACATTAAATCTTCACTGATGGTTTCTGTGCTGTTCGTACGTATGACTGTGCATGTTAAACTTTCCCCCCAGCACCCAACTCATCCCACAAACCTCACTCTGAGTTACTAATGCCCCCTTTTACAGTGGTATAAATTAACTTTTTTGTGAACCTCTAGAGCAGGGGTGGGCAATTCCAGTCCTCGAGGGCTGCAAACCAGTCAGGTTTTCAGGATATCTTCAATGAATATGCATGAGAGAGACCTGCATACACACTGCCTCAGTTGTATGCAAATCGATTTCATGCATATTCATTAGGGGTATCCTGAAAACCCGACTGGTTTGCAGCCCTCGAGGACCAGACTTGCCTACCCCTGCTCTAGAGAGTCTCTCTCTCTCTCTTTATAGCCAGCAGCACAAAATGCGATAAAAGCCTTCTATTTTTGCTATATTTATCGTAAAATGATGACTCTAGGCCTTAGTTTCCTAGTTAGAATATAGGAAAAATGGGGCAGATTTTAAAAGCCTTACGCGTGCAGGGTGGTTACGCGCGCCGAGCCTATTTTGCATAGGCCTGGCAAAGCTCGCAAGCCCCGGGACGCACGTAAGTCCTGGGGCTTGAAAAAATGGGCGGGGCGTGGGCATGGGCCAGAGGCCTTCGTAGGGCCTCTAGGTCGGGGGATCGCGCGCCGGCACTTGGCTGGCACGGACAGGCTACGCCTGCCCAAAGGCAGGCGCAACTTGAAAAATAAAGGTCAGGGTTTTTTTTTAGGTAGGGTTGGGGGTTGGGTTAGGAAGGGGAAGGGAGGGGAAGGTGGTGGGGGGTGCGGAAGGAAAGTTCCCTCCGAGGGAATAGGGAAAGCCTGTGCACCTCCTTGGTGCGCCGACTCCAGATTTTATAACATGTACACAGCTGCACGTGCATGTTATAAAATCGGGCGTAGATTTGTGCGCGCCAAGTTGCGCGCACAAATCTACACCCGCGCGTAGGTACTAAAATCTGGCCCAATGTCCATATTTCCTGAGCATGCCCCTCGACGAGAAAGTTTGGAAACATAGATTCAGCCATCTAATTTGATTTTCTAAGGATTCCAATTTGTGCCAAGCTGCAGTTTTATTCTTCACCGATGCAGCATCACATTGCTGCAACTCAGTATCTTGCTGGTCTACCTTCAGTAACTTAACATCATGTTATCAACAGTGGTCCTCCTCTGGTAAGACAAGAACTGGACAATAAAAATGTTGTTCACAATTTGAAAATGCAGGCTTTTTGACGCACAGCAAACCTGTTTTTTCCCTGATATATGTACAGCATCTCAACAGAAATGTAAAATATTTTTGTTTAAGTGACAGGAAGTTGTCTTTCTGCATTTTCCTTGTTTATATGTTATTAGTGATAAGGATAATAAAATATTTCTTTTATGACCTGGTTACGGATACAGAATTGGTTTTAGATAATTGTGCTGTTTCACAAATAGTGGCTACTATAGTGACATCAGGGGATGAAGGAATGAATGAGTTAGAGAGAATATGTTGAATAAGGCTCAAGGTAATGTAGAGTAGATCAAAGTGGCTTATATTGTTAGTCCTGTACACCTCTGTTTCCTGATTGTTTAGACCTCCACCCAGTAATGTGGTCTTTTTAAAAATATGATTACTATAATTTTTTCTTTTTATTATTCTGTTTCTTTTTAACTGGTTTATTTATTGGTGTAAAGCATGTTTCTTTTTCCTTTTTCAAGATTAGTCTTGAATTAATTTGTAAAATTGTAATTAATCAAAAATAGAAATGAATGGGGAAAAATATTTCAGCCCTTTTCCCTCAAGAGAAGAAAACATCTTGTTGTGATCATCATCATTGTTTGATCACAGAAAACCTATGACATCATCAACTACCATGTGTAGCTTGTTCCACTACAGTAGCACAATATTGCAAATTTTATTCCATCTAGATGTTTACGTACACACAAAGGACCCTACAGGATATTCCAAGAATTTTTTCTATAGACATAAAATGGCAAAAACCCTTTAGTGTACTTATTTATTTGGATTTAGTCCACAGTTCATCACTGTCATTAGGCACTCTGTCTTGTAAACCAACCAAGAGAAAGAATGATTAGATTTTGTACTGCATTGTATCATTAAGAAAGATAACTGGGAATCCAATTTGTGATACAGCTTTGTAGTACATTTTTTAAATAAATTATAGATGAAGTATGACAGTGTTTTCTAAAAAGGCATGATTAAAGGGACAAAGCTAAATCCCAAGCCACATTGTCCTGTAAGGTCCTTAATTCATTTTTTGTTGCGAGTTAAGTGTAATTAGCCTTGGCTAGGAGTGCCATTTAGGGCACTAGTGCCCATAGGTTCATCATCACTTCTCCAGTCTCATTAGCTAAATATAATAACTAGGTTAAAGAAATTTAAAAATAGCAACTTATTTAATTTATTTTTTTTTTTTGTAAGTGTGGAGAACAGTTCATTTTTCCAGCACTGTTTCCACATGTATTTATCGACACAAGATGAGTGGAACATTATTAGCCAATCCTGCTTGGTTAACCATCGCCAAACAAAACCATTTTAAAAAACACAGGGAAGTGGGGATAGCTTTTAACAGTAGCATTTTGCTGTGGCATGAATTCCTCTGGTTTGTATTACAAAGGAATGTTGTGGTACTGTGATTTATAGTCCCAGATATCATGAAACATAATTCCGAAAAGTTCTTTTACAGCCAAGGATAGTCTTTTCTTACAGACATACCAGGAGGCTGGGCTGGAATCGCCGTGCAGTGGAACCTTGACTGTGGTTAAGCTGTAAAAACTGATCATGACACTGTGCATGTTGCCAGTGCAGAAAATGCACCCTTCTGTCTGGCAAAGAGAGGCAGGATTTTAAGCTAACCCATCTACTTTTCTTTTAAAGTTATAAAGTCAAAGAACTCTAGAGGACAGCTTTGGTTGCCTGCCACATGTTAAATTTTTGTTCATTTTTTTTTTTTTTTTTTTATAGACAACACACACTGTTTTGGAGCATTACTAGATCATTTGTCTGGTCTGGAATTGATTTTGCACTAGAACATTTCACACTGCAGAACCGATTTCTGTCTTTTGCTTAGAGTGATTGAATCTGACCCCTGAGCATGTATTTCTACAAGGAATCTCTCTTTTTCCTTGCAGAGTACAGAAGCTGGACTCTTAAGTTCACCGTAAAACCTAAGAGGTAAATTTTAAGACCTGAGCGTGGGTGCACATGTGCATACGGCAATTTTTTATTATGTATTTTATTTATTTAATGTGTTTTGTATACCGTCATTCGGTTTCGTCATCAGAACGGTTTACAGCATCATGAAACAAGGTTAGTTAAACATCATCCTAGCAAATTGCTGTACGGTAGGGATGTGGTTTTGGGGATTTGAGTGTTAGTTGAATACATAGTTGATTACATATAAAATCGTTGATACATATAAAAAATTCTGACATACAGCAAATGTTGTTGCATATACATTCTTTTTACAAATAAGAGTGGGGTTAATTGGTGAGGAAGAAAGGAATGTGTCTAGGTTGTCTGAGTTATCCAGTTGAGTCAGTAAAAGCAGGGTTTACAAGTTCAAGGTATATTTAGGAGGGTGTAGTGTATATTATGTGAGGTCAGTTGTATATTATCTTAGGTATTCACATGGTGAGCATTACTGAGGTGATCGAGGGATGTCACATTCTTTATGGTGTTGGGTTGCGTGGGTCCTTGGTAGACTGGTTGATTGAGTGAATTTGAGTAGGTTCTGGTGAACAACCAGGTTTTAAATTCTTTTTTGAAAGTTTTAATGTTTGGTCGAGTTCTTATTTCAGTTGGTATTGAGTTCCACAATGTGGGGATGGCGATGGATATGGCTCTCTCACGGGTTGTATTCAGTTGTGTGATTTTATTACATACGTGCGTGTGTGATAAAATCGGCTATACATGCATATATGTGCATATGATTTTATACTGATGCGCGTAAATGCTGCCTCAACGTGTGTAAATGGGGGGAATTTTAGTAGCTACGCACACTGATGCAATAGCCCTTTTTCCCAGTAAGACCCAGTAAAGGAGAGGACTTCCTAATCCAACTAGCTAATTTGCTTCCCTTTTATCCTATTACCCCCGACCATTAAAACCCCGCTGACTAGCATATTCTTTTTTGCTACATGATTTACATACCATCCATAGCAGAAGTAAAGTTACACATTAGGGAACCCCAGCACGCTTGTGCGCATAATTAATTATGCGCTAGGTTCATGCTACATACCTGGCCCGTCCATGCCACTGCCAGTTTCACCAGTTCATCCACCAGTTTGCCAAGTTAACAGCTGGGTCCTCCACCCCCCTCCCCCACTGGTTGAATAGCTTACACTCACCCCCCCCCCCCCCAGTTACTACCAGACCCTTAAAACCCCTGAGGTTTGACTAGTTTTTATTTTTCTAAACTTGCTCCTCGTCCCTAGCAAAAGTAAACGTAGGCGGCAGAGGCTCTGGGCGTGCACGCAGGTGCATAAGTATTTATCTGCACATCTCTTGGCCACACCCCAAAAGGCCCATCCCCCACCCAGATCACACCCCCACCCCTTTTTGAAAACTTTTCAGATGTGCATGCAGTGGCAGAAATGCATGTATCTGAGTGGCTTTCAAAACGTGGTCGGTGTGCGCAAGCCGACTTGTGCACGCATCCCCCAATTCATGCATGCCAGGCTTTTAAATTTCACCTTTAAATACCTAAAGAAAAGCCTGATTAGAAAGCCAATACTTAGTTGCTTTGCAGAATTTACCATAATTTAGTTCTTTTCGAGTTTCTAATATTAAAGCATTCCACAGTAAAGCTCCATGGTAACTGAATGCTGCTCGTCTTGAACCTTTCAGCCTAATTTTAGTGGGACCTGGAAGTTCTAATGGATCTTGCTGCAATGAATACAATAATCGAGTTAGCCTATAGGGAGATAAGAGGTCAGTTAAATAAAGTGGAGAATATCTATCTTTCAAAACCAGACACAAAAATCTTAAAAGTGAATTTTAAAAGCCCGGTGCGTGACAAAACTGGGAGATACATACACAAGTCAGGCCGGCATATGCAGAGTGGATTTTAAAAGCCGCCCAAATACACGCGTATCTCCTGCTATGCGCACCAAATAAAAAGTTCCAAAAAAGGGCAAAGCTTGAGTGTGGTCTGGACAAGGCATGGGCTTTCCCGATTTTCATCCTGAAATTAGCGCTTAAATACTTACAAGCCCAAGCACGTGCCAGGGATCCCCTGCCACGTAACTTTACTATGTCAAACATGCAAGTTGTAAAACAAATAAATCAGACAGATCAGCGGGGTTTTAAGAGTCAGGGCTAAACAGGAGGGTTTGGAAGACCTATCCCTTACCTGGGCAAACTGGGAACGAACTGGGAAAACTGGAAATAGTGTTGGCATGCATCTACTAAAATCCCCTCATTTACGCTGTAGAAGCAGCATTTGCAGGCTTAGGAAGGCGCCCACTTAAAATTGTGCGCACACAGATGTGCAGTCTATTTTATAACATACATGCAGCTATGAAATGGCTGCGTCCCTGGATGTAAGCTGATAAAAGGGTGCACCTGTTCAAAAATTAGCGTCTTAAATTGGATCCTACATGGGATAGGGAAGCCAGTGAAGCTCCAGCAAGAATGGTGTTTCATGACCTGAAAAGGACTTTTGCTGCTATATTCTGAATTATTTGAAATGCCCCATGATTTACTAATAGGACACATCTTCTTCTGTACTGAAATTAATTTAATCATCAAAATAGCAGTTTGTAAAGACATAACAAAGAAAAATAGCAGTAGATTAAATATATTTAAAAAAAATTGTTTTAGCTGATGATGTGAAGGATAATTTTGTGGATCACTTTAGTGATAAAAGAACTTCCCTATTATGAAAGATTTTTAGATGCTGAGTTTGAAACAAAGTTAAAAATGGACAAGAATATAGGATCACCAAATCGAAATCTAACACCATGTTGACTAAAGATTCTTATAGTTTGAGAAAACCTTAGTGCGGGACAGTGGAGGAGGAGCAGCCTAAGAACCTAAGAACCTTCCAAACTGGGTCAGACCAAGGGTCCATCATGCCCAGCACTCTATTTCCAACAGTGGCCAATCCAGGCCATAAGAACCTGGCAAGTACTCAAAAACTAAGTCTATTCCATGATACTGTTGCTAGTAATAGCAGTGGCTATTTCCTAAGTCTACTTAATTAATAGCAGGTAATGGACTTCTCCTCCAAGATCTTATCCAATCCTTCTTTAAACACAGCTACACTAACTGCACTAACCACATCCTCTGGCAACAAGTTCCAGAGCTTAATTGTGTGTTGAGTAAAAAAAACTTTCTCCGATTAGTTTTAAATGTGCCACATGCTAACTTCATGGAGTGCCCCCTAGTCTATTATCCAAAAGAGTAAATAACCGATTCACATTTACCCATTCTAGACCTCTCATGATTTTAAATACCTCTATCATATCCCACCTCAGCCATCTCCTCTCCAAACTGAAAAGTCTTAACCTCTTTAGTCTTTCCTCATAGGGGAGCTGTTCCATTCCCTTTATCATTTTGGTCACCCTTCTCTGTACCTTCTCCATCACAACTATATCTTTTTTGGGATGCGGTGACCAGAATTGTACACAGTATTCAAGGTGTGGTCTCACCATGGAGCGATACAGAGGCATGACGACATATTCGGTTTTATTCACCATTCCCTTTCTAATAATTCCCAATATTCTGTTTGCTTTTTTGACTGCTGCAGCACACTGAACCGATGATTTCAATGTGTTATCCACTATGACGCCTAAATCTCTTTCTTGGATGGTAGCTCCTAAAATGGAACCTAACATTGTGTAACTATAGTAAGGGTTATTTTTCCCTATATGCATCACCTTGCACTTATCCACATTAAATTTCATCTGCCATTTCAATTTCCAATTTTCCAGTCTCACAAGGTCTTCCTGCAATTAATCACAATCTGCTTGTGATTTAACTACTTTGAACAGTTTTGTATCATCTGCAAATTTGATTACCTCACTTGTCATATTTATTTCCAGATCATTTATAAATATATTGAAAAGTACGGGTCCCAATACAGATCCCTGAGGCACTCCACTGCCCACTCCCTTCCACTGAAAAAATTGTCCATTTAATCCTACTCTCTGGTTCCTGTCTTTTAGCCAGTTTGCAATCTATGAAAGGACATCACCACCTATCCCATGACTTTTTACTTTTCCTAGAAGCCTCTCATGAGGAACTTTGTCAAACGCCTTCTGAAAATCAAAATACACTACATCTACTGGTACACCTTAATCCACATGTTAATTAAATCCTTCAAAAAAGTGAAGCAGATTTGTGAGGCAAGACTTGCCTTGGGTAAAGTCAAGCTGACTTTGTTCCATTAAACCATGTCTTTCTATATGTTCTGTGAGTTTGATATTTAGAATACTTTCCACTATTTTTCCTGGCACTGAAGTCAGGCTAACTGGTCTGAGATTTCCCGGATCGTCCCTGGAGCCCTTTTTAAATATTGAGGTTACATTAGCCACCCTCCAGTCTTCAGGTACAATGGATGATTTTAATGATAGTTTACTAATTTTTACTAATAGGTCTGAAATTTCATTTTTCAGTTCCTTCAGAGCCCTGGGGTGTATACCATCCGGTCCAGGTGATTTACTACTCTTCAGTTTGTCAATCAGGCCTACCACATCTTCTAGGTTCACCGTGATTTTGTTCAGTCCATCTGAATCATTATCAATGAATACCTTCTTCGGTATGGGTACCTCCCCAACATCCTCTTCAGTAAATACTGAAGCAAAGAAATAATTTAATCTTTCCTCGATGGCCTTATTTTCTCCAAGTGCCCCTTTAACCCCTCGATCATCTAACAGTCCAACTGACTCCCTCACAGGCTTTCTGCTTTGGATATATTTTAAAACGTTTTTACTATGCGTTTTTGCCTCTACGGCCAACTTCTTTTCAAATTCTGTCTTAGCCTGTCCTATCAATGTCTTACATTTTACTTGCCAACTGTTATGCATTATCCTATTTTCTTCTGTTGGATCCTTCTTCTTTCACGTCCCCTTTTAACCATGCTGGTAATCGTTTTACCTTATTTCCACCTTTATTAATGTGTGGAATACATCTGGACTGGTGCTTCTAGGATGGTATTTTTTAACAATGACCATGCCTCTTGCACACTTTTTACCTTTGTAGCTACTCCTTTTAGTTTTTTTCTAACTATTTTTCTCATTTTATCAAAGTTTCCCTTTTGAAAGTTTAGCATGAGAGCCGTGGATTTGCTTACTGCCCCCCTTCCAGTCATTAATTCAAATTTGATCATATTATGATCACTATTGCCAATTGGCCCCACCACCATTACTTCTCTCACCAAATCCTGTGCTCCACTGAGAA
Organism: Rhinatrema bivittatum; assembly: GCF_901001135.1. NCBI lineage: Eukaryota > Metazoa > Chordata > Amphibia > Gymnophiona > Rhinatrematidae > Rhinatrema > Rhinatrema bivittatum. Next base: position 251,632,295 of record NC_042615.1, on the reverse strand, counting down.
TTAGATCTAAAATTGCTCCCTCTCTTGTCGGTTCCTGAACCAAATGCTCCATAAAACTGTCATTTATTCCATCCAGGAACTTTCTCTCTCTAGGATGTCCCAATGATACATTTACCCAGTCAATATTGGGGTAATTGAAATCTCAATGTACATATAGTGCAGGAGGATGTGTAATCCTGACAAAACTGATTCAAACAGTCTTACAAAACAGAATGTCTTTTATTTTTTCAATATGGCAACTCCACAGGGTTATACGAGCACCGGCTTAATGGCGTCCCCCGACACTGTCCCGTGTTTCGCCGCGGGCTGCATCGGTGGGGATCGCCACCGCTGGAATTCACACAAAAGCTGACAGCAGCGTTTTGACAGTGACAGGGAGCGCTGCTGTCAGCTTTTGTGTGAATTCCAGCGGTGGCGATCCCCCCCGATGCAGCCCGCGGCGAAACACGGGACCGTGTCGGGGGACGCCATTAAGCCGGTGCTCGTATAACCCTGTGGAGTTGCCATATTGAAAAAATAAAAGACATTCTGTTTTGTAAGACTGTTTGAATCAGTTTTGTCAGGATTACACATCCTCCTGCACTATATGTACATTGCGATTTCGCTTGAAGTGCAGTCCTTGCTCATTATTTGTTTTGTGGTAATTGAAATCTCCCATTATTACTGCCTACCAATTTGGTTAGTGTCCCTAATTTCTCTTAGCATTTCACCATCTTAGCATCTCACCATCTTGACCAGGTGGACCTGGTCAAGATCCCTTGTGTGATGGTCTTCCCCATCACACAAGGGATTTCTATACATAAAGATTCGATTGTGCATTTAGTCTCATGCAGGATGTTTATCCTGTTGGACTCTATGCAATCCCAGATATAAAGCGCCACCCCGCCTCCCAGATGCTCCTCTGTCATTGCGATATAATTTGTACCCCCGTATAGCGTTGTCCTCCTTCCACCATGTCTCTGAGATGCCAATTAAGTCTATGTCATCATTCACTGCTATACATTCTAATTCTCCCATATTACTTCCTAGACTTCTGGCATTAGCATACAAACATTTCAAAGTTTGTTTTATGTTTGTATTTTCATTCTGCTTTTTAATTGATAGGGATAAGTTAGAATTTTTTAGCTCAGGTGAGTTTTTAGTTACAGGCACTTGGACTACTTTTCTTATTATTGGAACCTCACTGTTGGGATGCCCTAATTCTAATGCATCATCAGTATCCTTTGAAGATACCTCTCTCCAAACCATGCACTGCTGAGCGACTGTCGGCTTTCCCCTTTGTTCTAGTTTAAAAGCTGCTCTATCTCCTTTTTTAAAGGTTAGCACCAGCAGTTTGGTTCCACCCTGGTTAAGGTGGAGCCCGGCCTAGTGTTTAGAGCAGCAGGACAAGAACCAGGGAAGCCACGGTTTTAATCCAACTGATGCTCCTTGTGACCTGGGGGAAAGTTACTTCACCCTCCATTGTTTCAGGTTTTACTCCCCTCCCCCCCCCCCATTCTCTGTCAATTGGAAAAAAAAAGCTTAGTAAATAAGATCCAGAGATGGCAACTTTCAAACTGGCGCACGTGCGTCGGCCTGTACCCAGGGACACAGGCATTTTATAACTTGTAGTATTATAAACTAGCCTGGCTGTGCATCCATGTGCGCTTAATTTGTAATGGGCGTGTGCATGGGCATGGAAATCCTGCTTCTACCACGTAAATGGTGAGATTTTAGTAGACATATTGTTTGGTATCACAAGTGGAGACCCATATTCAGAAGTGGACTCTAAGGAGTATTAATGATATTTGCTGCATTATATGACCAGTGTAATTGTTGAATCCAGGAGCGATTAGATACATCGTATTCACAAGAATATGATTGACTGTACGAACGATAAGATCTAATATTGTTGCAGATCAGACAGACACAAATACAATTAATAAACAAGTACACGACTTGTTCCTAAATCAAGAGTCCATGATTATACATTTAAGCCCCTGAGGCAGCCGTCATAAACGGCGAAACTCGGCCAGAGTCGGGCTATATCATTCTTTTACGTCTCCACTTAATAAAGGAATTGGAATAAAGGAATAAATTGGAATAAAGGACTTGAAAAAGACTAAAGGCATCTATCTCTTTTGTATTTCCTACTGTTTGCCTTGGACACTGATGTAACTTATGTGCATATTTGCCTATTTTATTATGTGGACCATTATAGAAGTACTCCCTAAGGGGGCCATTTTGAATTGCCCATGTGGTATGCAATGCATGCAGGAACTTTTGGCCCATGTACATTGCTGAAAATTTTCTAGAGGAAACTGTCCAGGTAATTGCCCTTGGAAAATGAGCATGCATGAAGCATGCATGCAGAAAGGATATGTGCACTTTGCAACTGAATCTGTATGTGTTGGGGGTGGGGTGGGGTGGGGGGAACAGAGTAAGGGATTAAAACAGCACGCAAACTGTTGAAATCCCAAGTACACCGATTGTTGTACTCGCCAACCTAAACATGCTCACAGTAATGCTTCTTTTTAACCTGGCCAACAGTACTCATGCTGTGCATACTTTTAGTCAGGGAGAAAAGAGCTTTTTTTGACTCAGCAGTTTCCTCCTGTTTGTTTACATTTCCAACTCATTCAGAACTACAGCTGGTACTTGGCACCATGAGCCTGCAGTCACAACCACCTGGTGAATTAAGTTTTCCCCCATTTTTATACCCCCTTCCAACTTGCTTTAGTACAGCCGTTCCCCAGACAGACCTCAGCTCCTGCAATAATTGACCGAAACGTGGCGACACCTATACCCCGAGAAGCTAAGAGAGACATAGTCACTACTAATTACCTTTTTTTTTCAAATATTATGATGCTAAACTGCTTTTAGACGAGGGATTGTTCAACATTGAAAACAAAAGGTGATCTATGTCATCCGTAAATGAAGATCTCTCAGATGAGCCTTTATTAGAATTATGAGCAAATTTCCTTTTTGACCTTTAGAAATCTGCAGCAGCTGCTTGGAAACATTTGGAATTTCAGGATAGTTATTTGATATTTGCTCTGGTAGTAACTTGCATTGCTCATGAACTGTGTCCAAGAAGTACGAACTGGAACTTGTGTCCAAAAAGCCCCAGGATGATTCACTTTTTTTTTTTTTTGCAGTTTATAGATTTAATATCTATAAATATACACACACACACACATATACAGCCCACAAATGGCTCGATAAATGATAAGAGATCTCAAAAATGAAAATGCAAACAAAAAGCAGAAACACTAAAGCAATCTTATAACAACTTGCTTCGTAACTTTAAATAACGAATGTGTGAGACTTAATCTTCTATAAGGAGTGAAAAAGCCAGATGAGAACTTCCCACTCACATCAGTCTGCTTCTATAACAGTGGGCATCTATGGCGAGTTGCTTTAGGGCCTTACTGAAATTAAACCTTGGGAGATCAAAAAGATAAGTTCAGCCACTCTCTACGCTAAATAATATCCCCCTGATGAAGCTATTAACAACAGCAAAACAATGGCGTGTTGGGGGTTTATAGTGTGTGTGTGTGTGTAATACTGCGCTGAAGATATCCAGGTTCTATCTGGGTATTACTAAAATTCTTCTGAGGGGGAGGGGTGTTTCATGAGTATTGTATTGCGCTAACTATAATCAAAGCTTTTCCTAATATTTTTGGAAGTACTTTAACCAGTTTATTTTTTGAAGGTTCCTTTTCTTTAATGCTACAAGTTTTATAAAATATTTTTCATTATTTAAAAAAAATAAATAAATAAAAAAATCACAATTTTCCAAATAAAATTTTGTATTCTAATCAGCGTTCAAGGGATGGTTTTTTTTGCCAGACAGGATTGACTGTTCCATGAAGCCGGGTGTTAACATAATGGCACACTTTTGAATCTCACCGATTTGAGTGGGAAGTTCTGATCTGGCTTGTTCATTACTTATAGAAGATTAAGGCACACACATGTTATTTAAACTTACAAGGCAAGTTGCTATAAGATTGCTGTAGTGTTTCTGCTTTTTGTTTATATAATCTATATTTATTTATTTATTTAGACATTTTATATACCGTCGTTTCACATCAAGATCACAACGGTTTACAAAATTAGCATTCATAATTTTAAAAACAAACACATATTGAATGAAATGCTCCAATACAAATTAAACTGCTTACTAAAACATATAACAAATGATACAGGAAAATAATATAACTGCTAATACATAATAGCAATCAGTACATTGTAATTCATGTTTCATTGCATCTGTCCTACATGCTTTTGGTCCAAAGAGCTCTCATCATTCTTAGTATTGAATTCCCTCACTCTCTTGTTACATTTTATTCCTCATGCTTCAAACTAAAAACCCTCGTCCTTCCTGATACAGTTCTCTTACACTGTTGATTTAAGTAAGATTATATGCATTTTTGAAACGCCATACTTTTAGCTCACATTTAAATCTTTTTCTATTTTGTGTCAAACGTAACATCTCAGTTAGTGAGATCCAAAGCTTTGGTCCCACTATAGAAAACACATGGGGCCTTATTTTCTAAATGTATCGCACGCGGTAAGGGACATTTCGCACGCGAAATGTCCCTTTTCGCGTGCGACACCAAAATGGGGGCGGAGTTGGCCCCGGAAGAGGAGTCGGGGCATCACCGGGGCCGACTCCGTGAAGCTGCCGCGGACAACGAAAAGGTAAGGCCCTTCTCACGTCCTATTTCGCTCCCAATAGCTACACCTCCTATGGTGGCGCTATTGGGTGCGAAACCGGCAGTGATGGCACCGCGACGGTGCGATCGCTGCCAGCTAGCGCAGGCCCGCCCCCCATTTCAGCCCCCCGCCCCTCATTCCCTAAAGTATCGCAGGCCTGCGATACTTTAGAAAATGAGGCCCATGTTTTGCTCTTTGCTTATTAAATCTTTTTTTGTATTTGCAATTATTATTTTTTAATGTAATTGTAAAAAAACATGTATTGGGTTAACCAGTAAAAAGAAGGGCTTACATAATACACGCTGATTTGATTTCTCACTTGTTGCATGTGCTATCGCATTATTTTGGATAAAGCAGGGGCATCCATATATGGAAGTTTGGGTTTCTTGAATTGCTAATGCTATCTTTTGTAATTTTGTTTTATATTGTAATATATTATTTATTCGGTACATTGTCTTGAGCATTCTTAGTTTAAAATATGCTTACATAAACAAATCTAAGGTATGGGCTGTTGCTTCCATGGTGAAACTGATATTACATAAACACTCTGCATGTTAGATAGATACCACAAAATCTGGTTTCTCTCTCCAGAAATACAATGAGAACGTTTTCATATCAACCTGTTTGTTGATGCTGGCCCAGGACATTCTTAATTGAGGCTTCTTTCTCAGTCTTAATGCTACTGTGTTTACTGTTATCTCTTATCCAGGATGCATTTCCTTTTTTCTGGGTTTTCTTTTTTTAAGTATTTTTTGTCTCTCCTTATCATAATTTGTTGCTGCCCTTGACAGAAGGTATAGGACTAGCCTGCAAGGAGCCGCAGTTACTACATTAACAGAATACAAATAAATTAAAAGAAAAAATAAATAAAGCTTACTGGGCAGACTGGATGGACCACTTTGGTCTTTTTCTGTTGTCATTTACTATGTTCTTGCTTTTATTCTTTGACCGGTTTGTTTTATGTTTATTTATTTAATTTTATGTCAGTACTTTCTTTTTACTTATCTTATGAAGTTGTGTTTGTATTTTGGAATCCAATGTGATGTTTGGAATATGCAGAATAAAAGTATTACAAAATAAATAAATAAATATATGGAGGCAATCATCAAACTGCCTACATTGGTGCAAACTACACAGGTACATTTTGCAAGCGGGGTTTGTGCCAATAATCAAACTACATGGATACATTTGCTTTAATTATTGCTCAGGATATAAGGGCCTTATTTTCCAATATCGCATTGGTAACGCATTAGGGGGCGTTACCAATGCAAATGAGGCTTCTTTCGTGCAGTGGGAAAACATCGTGTGCGGCGATGTTTTCGCCAAAACATTAGCGCCGCACGTGATGTTTTCCCACTGCACGATGATTCTTTCAGTGTTTTATCGCGGTGCACGATATTTGCCGAGAGAGAGAGAGAGAGAGAGAGAGAGAGAGAGAGAGAGAGAGAGAGAGAGAGAGAGAGAGAGAGAGAGAGAGAGAGAGAGAGAGAGAGAGAGAGAGAGAGAACCTTACTATAGTGCCTATGCCCTACATAGGTATTTGAATCCCTATGGGAGGGCTACCTACTAACTCGGGGTGGGGATTAGGTATGAGCGTCGGGGGTTGGGGGGCCACTTTTGCATTCCACATGAGACCTACGGACAGAACAGTGGTCTCTAGTGCAGATTTGCTGGCCGTCGGAGTGAGGACGCTCACTCCAAGCGGAGATTTGGCCAACATTCTCTCCACCTAGCATGTTGTTGCCCAGGTAGAGTGTCCATCAAGCTAGGTAGAGAGAACGTTGCCCAAACCACTTCTTGGTGTGAGCGTCCTCACTCCGACGGCCAGCAAATCTGCACTAGAGACCACTGTTCTGTCCGTAGGTCTCATGTGGAATGCAAAAGTGGCCCCCAACCCCCGACGCTCATACCTAATCCCCACCCCTAGTTAGTAGGTAGCCCTCCCATAGGGATTCAAATACCTATGTAGGGCATAGGCACTATAGTAAGGTTCTCTCTCTCTCTCTCTCTCTCTCCCCCCCAAAACAGGCTGTCCGGAACTACCGTGGATGGTGATAATCCTTTTCTGGCCCGTAGCGCAGTCCATAACGCGAGGTTGGAGTTGTAGTTAAAATCCGCGATAGCAGCCGCGCTAACACTGCGGTTGTTTCGCCGCACACGATACACAGGTTCCTGCTTTACATATGCTCCGCCCCAACTCCGCCCCCTGAATACCAAATGACTAATTTGCAATCGCGTTAACAGCTGTTAATGCGATTCGCGAATTTATCGCACGCGGTAAAGTGCTTTGAAAATGAGGCCCTAAGTGCCTGCAGAGATTTGTACCTGCTTTTCCTGTGGCTACTATTTCCAGCATAAATTACACAGATCTAACGCTACTCACAGAAATGCCTCAAAACCTCACAGGTACAATTGACCACTCTGAGAAACGAGTGTAATTTTACCCACACAGAGGGTGGACAATTTTCAAGAAGCCCAGTTCCATTGGTAAAACAGTATTTAACCACAGACATGGGCTTTTTGAGAATTGCTCTCGTCGCAGTTTGTCATGACTACAACACTGTGGGGTAGATTTTCAAAGGGGTACGAGCGTAAGATACATGCGTATCCCCCGAAAACCTACCCCAAACCCCCCCTGCGTGCGCCGAGCCTATTTTGCATAGGCTTGGCGGCGCGCGCAAGCCCCGGGACGCATGTAAGTCCCGGGGCTTGCATGGAGGGGGCGTGTCGGGGGCATGCCAGGAGTGACGTGCCGTTTCGGGGGCGTGTCGCGAGTGACGCGGCGTGGCCACGGCCTCCGAACCAGCCCCCGGACCGGAACATGGAGCGCGGCAGCCAGCCCGGCACGCACAAAGTTACGCCTGCTTCCAGCAGGCGTAACTTTGCCGACAAAGGTAGGGGAAGGAAAGGGAAGGAAAGGGGGGTGGAAATCGGAGCGGCCTCGGAGGGAATGGAGGCAGGTGCGCGCACAGGCTGCCGATTTTGGGCAGCCTTGCGCTCGCCGACCCCAGATTTTAATGGATACGTGCGGCCACGCGCATATCTATTAAAATCCCGCGTGCGCGAACAAAAGTACGCGTGTGCGCTGATTTATAAAATCTGCCCCAATGTGCACCACTTTTTAAGATTCTTTTGTTGACCTTTTGGCTTCCTTTGAATTAAGCTTGTATCAATATAAGGGCCTTCTTTGAATTCAGTTTGGTCCAATAAAATCTTAGGTTTATTTATTTAAAATATGTATAGCCGCCCTTCCATAGTTCAGCACGGGATACAAATACACATCCATAATAAATAACTTTATATAATAAAACAACAGTATAAAATTCACAACAATACAATAGCACTGCAATGGGAGATCAAATCATTTCTTCACTCTCTGGAGGTTCAATATTTATGAAAGGCTAATGAATAAACTGCATGGAGATCAAAAGTAAGCTTAAATTTGTGTGAGGTTTTTTTTTAAATTCTTTTAAAATATCATTTCCCTATTTAGAAAAAAAAATAAATGTAAAAGAAAAATTAAAAAATAGCATCAAGCGTCAAAATGATAAAGCAAACATAACACAAACAAAAGCATCATTTGAGGGATACAACATGTACAAAAAAAGGTTTGTAGAGCATGATAGCTGCTGGTCGGCTCTCTCTCTCCCTCCTGCAAAGCTTGGCTTTCCTGTGTGCGAAGGCTATGCATATATTTAAAATATTATTTATATAAGTAGCAGGCCAAAGAATACAAGCAGGAAAACCCATGAGCTTCAAATCAAAAATACCAACTTCAGCTTTGTTTTGTTAACATAGGAAGGCCTTTCACAATTACATTGATCTTTGACTGAAAGCATATTGACATTTCATTGGATAGCGAGTCTGAGTATGACTCATATAGCTGGCAACCTTGTGGTGCTCTCCATGTTGCCAGATATTAGTACAATAGTTTTAACCCCTTGTACGATGTACCATTACTGGTCTTCTTGCCCCTTCCTGACCGTGAGGCCCTAGGTTCAGTGGCAGCATGTAACAAAGGAGGGTTCATGCAGGCAGGGTTCAATAACTTTATTTTGCATAATAATATCACTTTTAAGAAGTAGTGGTGCAGTAATCAGGGTCTGCTTCCTTACCGTTTTAGGTCTCACTGTTCCCCAAAACACAGAGCACTTCAGCTTCTCAGTGCTATACTTCTTCACAGCCCTGGGGATGTTGGCTCGGTCAGGCAGCTCCACAGAGCACTGGTTGTTGACTTATGGTGGTGCTCAGGCGCAGGCATGGTTAGATACCCCTGGCCTTACCTGGGAATAGAAACTCCTCCTGGTCCAGTTACTGGCTGGGCCTTCCCCAACATGTTGCAACCATCAGCACCTCTCCTCCAAAGGATCCCAGCCGCGCATCTACAAAGCTTCAGGCTCCCCTGCCTCTAACACTGATAGTTTCTAATTACCTCTAAATATACAACAAATTAATAACCTATTTTTAAGTCAGCACACTCACACTGCATGTTTGTTCCTCTTGGCTGTTCAGGCTTTCTCTGTGCCTCATATGAAATTCTCCGATGTCCACACCTTCCCAGCAAGCCTTCCTTCTCCTCCCATTGGCTAGGTCTCCTGTCCTGTGACTGCATTCACCCATGGGCAGGGAGCTAGAGGCCGGGTTATAGGCACCAAGAGGCTTGCTCTGTGTCTGCAGCATGAGGAGCGACAAGAAAAAAAAGGGGAGGGGCAGAACAGCACAGCAGCCGGCAAGGGCCGTAAAGTGGCAGGGGTACACATGCTCCTGCCAGGGCCGGCAGAAGCACCTGGTGAACTAGGCAGCTGCCTAGGGCTCCAGGGTCCCAGGGCAGCAGCCACGGCAGCAAGACCAGCCAGCATAGTGGTGGTCACAGTGCAAATAAATGAATTGGGGCGACTGACATGCCGAGAAGAGACAGCCGCTGCCGCGGCAGTGGCAGCTGACAGGATATTTCAGCGAACCTTCTGCACCCCCCCCCCCCCCCCCCCCAATCCTTCGGTCCAGGCCCCGGCTCTGGCCATGACCTCATTCATTCAGACAGGGCCTCCTCTCTTACGAACAATTAGGTTCCTTGTCTCATTCACACACGCACCCTTACACAGGCTCCCGCCCTCTCTCTCATTAATACCATTGCGCTCTCGTACACACACAATCCCTCTCACTCACACACACACACACACACACACACACAGAGATGCCGCTCGTGGCCTGCCGAGTCTCTACTCCTCTCGGCCATGAGTGGGATGGGCTCTGCTTGCGGCCCCACATGGCTGCTCTTTGCTGCCCCCTAATGGCCGATGCCCTAGGTAATTGCCTAGTTCACCTATTGGGATGCACCGGCTCTGGCTGCAGCTCAGCCACCCATGGAAATTCCTTGGAGGCTCCTATTTATTGCCCTTCCCCCTCCAGCCCCAGCACAGCCTGTCCCCACCCTTGCAAATTCAGCATAGCTTGCCCTCTCCCCCCAGCAATCTCAGCACAGCCTGCACACTCCTCCAACCCCAGCACAGTCAGCCTCCCAGGCCAAGACCTCCCCTAAGCCTCTCTCACCAGCCATAGCACAGCCTGCTCCCTCCCTACCCACCCACCACCCTGAGACCAGCCACTCTATTTTCCAGATATTGGACTCATTCTTTGAGGACTAGGAGCTGTGTGCACCAGGTGCACACATACAATCTCTCACCAACTGGAACATAATCATATATGTGGCACTCTGTGCAAAAGACTAGGCAGCCCCCACTTACTACAGGATTACTGTCTGCATCTTAATTTTGTTCAATTGTTAGCAATTTGAAAATTTCTAAGGGAGTAGGAATGCTGAGATGAATCTAAAGTGCTTTTAATATTTTGGTTTATTTTATATTTGTCTGGCATTGATTCGCCAGAAATTACAATCAATATACTTATAACTACTCAGTTACGCACGTCATTGACCCTTGTTTTGAGCTAATTCTCTGTTATTGTATCAAATAAATTAATCTGTTCTTTATAGGAAGTGATGTTTTGACACATGCCTTCCACTTCTCTTTTGCTGGATAGAAAGGGGGATTTGGAAGCTGGGCTATGGGAGCTAAAGCCTAGATGGCTCATAGTGTGCTCTGGAGTCCTCTGCTGTGGCTGCTGGGAAAATTATACAAATCAGCCAGTTTTCTGCTATTGGAAAAAGTGTGGGGCTGTGGAAACTGAATTCTAGGCAGGTCACAGTGTCCTCTGGTGTTCTCTGGTCGGGCTGCTGGAATAAGTATGCATATGAGTCTTCCAGTCCTCTGCTGCAGATACCACTTCCTCCTAGTGCATTAAAAGATAGATACTAGGATCATGAGGATTCAGTGCTTTTATTATTACAAGATTTGTTATCCACTTTTGACCTTGTAAGCCATCAGTTTTTGGTAGAAATATAGGCATCACTGGGGATGAGGAATACTGTCCTTAAGTGGATATCTTCCTCTTTAATTGATAAATCTCAATTAGATGATGTCAAAAGAGACATTATTTTTTACCTAGATGCCGTTAAACAAGGGTTCCACAGGGATATTCTCTGTCATCCTATTAATCAACATATATATGTACCCATTAGGAATAATTTCTTGGGGGATCTTGGTTTGAAAAGTCATTATTATACAGCTGTACAATTTATGATAACAATAGTTTGCAACCTGGATGAGACAATGAAGAAGATGAATCTATATATATGCAGAAGATTTTTGATTGGTTACTGGAGAGTAAGCTCAAATTAAATATTACCAAGAAAGAGATTTAAAAAATTGGAATCATCCTCTAGACACAGGATCATGTCTAATGATCAGTAGCCTAGACTTTACCCCAGCAGTAAAAATAAAAATCTCAAGGGGTGACAGCTGAAAATGATTTTGATTTGGAATCCTGTTATGGCCCGAACAAAGAGAGCCCATTTCTTGATCAAAAAGCTTTGCAGACAGTGTTTTTTTCCCCCTGTTGATACCTCAGTTAGATTATTAGAACACCCTTTTGCTGGTTTTGATATCAAAGTAATTGCACAAAATTACAGCTAGTGCAGAATACAACATCAAGTATGATCATAGGAATATCATGCAAGGAGAGAGTCACTCCATTGCTGAAGAAGTAACATTGGCTGCCAGTATTGACACAGTACAATAAAAAAGATAATGCTTACGTTCCATTCAGTGAGAGATGGGAAGCTAAAATACCTGGCAGATAAACTTAATTGGTATCAACCAAAAAAGAGGTTAAGGAGGCATGACTGACTATGCCTAGTACGAATGAGGTACATAGAATTCAGAGCAGGAACTGGGTGTTCGTGATGGCAGCATCCACTTTGTGGAATAGTAGGTTCAAAGAGCTAAGGATGGAATCTACTCAATGTTTAATATGAACGTTAAAATGTGGTTATTCCCGGGAGATTACATTGGCAAGGATGAGGCAGCTTTACGTACAAATCTTAACATAAATCTCAATTCAGTAGGTTTGACATTAATATTGACAAAGAACATGCAGCATTATGTTTTAAATTGCTTGTCTATTTGGTGCTTATCCGTGTCTTTCAAATGCTAATGTCATAACCATACAGCTTACTGTATATTTTATACAAATTGCATGCTTCTTTGAATGGATTATGTTTAGCCTAAAACAGAGGTATAAAAGAAATTACATTTCGTTAATCAAACAGTCCTGGTTTTGCCTCACTGCATGCATGGATATGTAGATCAGATTTTCTTAGAGAAATATGAAAAATGAGAACTACAAATCCATACATACAATGGAAAAAATCCAGACAGTCTAGTTGGTTGATCTGGGGTGAGGCGGCAACACTATCCCCAATGCACTAGAGTTGTGAGCCAGGTATCCCAGCCACAGTAAGAAGCCTTTGAACACTGGTAGTAACTCTGTCTCTATGTTTATAACACATTTTCTGGGTATTTTATTGTTCAACCTTTTCAAAAACTCTCTCACTTTAGGGTGTCTCAGTTTCTAGGGAAAGTCTTGATTTGTATTTATTTATTTTGTTAATCTCTGTTTTCCTTAGTCAGCTCTCTTCCAAAATAAACTTCCCGCTCAATATAGGCGAGCAAGTGTTTCAGACACAGAGCTGTTGTTTTTCTCTTTCAATGTTAAACAAATGAGTCTCAAAACATTTTCTCAGAACGTGTGGCATTTACGAATGTATCTAACGCCACTTGATCTGGAAAGGGGAGCGGGCGTTGGCTCTGTGTACGGGCAAATAAAATTGAAAAAAAAAAGTGGAATGTTTATGATTTCTCTACCCAATTTGTGAAAAGAGAGAGATTGTTAAAAGAAGAATTAAAAAACTGGGGAGTAAATCTTAAGAGCAAGTTGAAGGCAATGTTTTCTTTTGGCAGTATTTTCTCACGGGCATAGGACTTCATTCCTTTGAATTGCTGGTAGGAGTGTCTTCTCTCTCTTCATAGACAGGGCTGTAAGTTCCAACTTTCCCTACCTCTCTATTAAAGCTCCTGTCCTTGAGTAGTGAGGGCTGGGCAGGGTGTGGAGAAACTCATTTTAAAGGAAGTAGAAAGGTTTAACAAGTAGCAATTCTAGGGAAAGATTAGAATGACTAATAGTTTTGCTAAACCTGTTTGTATTTTGCCCAACATGAAAAATGAGAAATTCCTATGATGAAAAGTAATTGTCAGAACATTAGTAATTTAAAAAAAAAAAGTTGTCTCTCGAAGTATGAAAAAAACAGAGACTGATTTATAAAGATGTTTTCTTGAAAACGTCCTGGAACGGAAACATTTAGTGAGAGTGACATGCCTATTTTGTAATGGTTTTTTTTTACATATTTAAAGTTATTTTGTTCCATTTAACAGACCAAGTGTTTGATTCACAGGGACAGTAAGTTTGATACTGGCGCGTAGGCACACATGTATGCCGGCTCGCACCAAAGGATGTGGCCATTTTATAACATACGCGCGTATATGCACGCATGGTATAAAATAAGCTGAACACATGTACATGTGCACACAATTTTATATGGACAGGCGCATGTGCACCCAAATGCCACCTCTACAGCGTAAGAGGAGGAATTTTATTAGGGACGCGCACTGACGTCATTACTAGTTTTCCCAGTTTATTCCTAGGTTGTCCAGTTAAAGGATAGGACTTCCAAACACCCCGCCCCCCCCCCCCCCCCCCCAGGTTATTAGCCTCCCTTTCCCCCTGTTAGCCCCAACCAATCAATATCTCGCTGATTAGCATAGTTTTTTTGTTTTATTACTTACAAGCCATGCATAGCAGTAGTAAAGTTACACACACATTTCATATTAAAAGTCCTGCAACGCCCACGTCCCGCCCGTGCCCCAGCCAGACCATGCCCAAGCCTTTTTGGGAACTCTCACTTGTGTGCGTATCGGGAGATATGTGCGTACATGGGAAGCTTTTAAAATCCGCTCAGCGCGTGCCGCCAGACACACTCACATATCTCTCCGGTTTTGGCGTGCACCAGGCTTTTAAAATTCACTAGAAAGGTTTTTCCCCATAGATACAAAATTGGAGAAAAACCTTAATGAATCTGGCCCCAAGTTAGTGTTGAATACTTTCTACTGAGTTTCAGCTAAATTCAGTTATCTTATTAATGTTCGTTGGGTATGCATTCAAATACTTTTTTGCTAGTTAAGGTGTCATTTATTATTTCCTCAGTCTCATTAGCAATTATTGCAATATGACTGAATTAGGACACAGGGATGGAAAAATATTTTCAAAACTTGGCGCCAGCCATTTTTTTAGCAGCCAGAGAAACTATTTTTATTTCTGAATCAGTTTTTTTTTTTTTTAGTTTTTACTTTTCTGCTCATATTTGTGTCTATTTTTCTCTTTAAAATTAGGGATAGTAGCAGCGAACAGTGATATAGTCAGTTTCAGTACCTGCAAGCAGGATAAGCTCTTTAGATCAGTGGGTTCTCTATGTGTACCACAGGGTGTATGCGGAAACCTGCTAGAGGGGGAGGGGATGCGCAGCCACTACTGCTCCATGAGAGTGGAGCCCAAACTGCAAGACACAACCACCTGCTAATGAACAGCAAGAACCAACCTTGTTGCCCTTTATTGTCAATTGCTAGCACCAACCTGCACTCCCTAGCATCTCCTGGATCACCTGCAGTATATTTCCCAGTCTCACAAACTTTGCACCAAATTTCAAAGAGAAAGTACATAGAAAGTACAGCTCCTTTTTGGCTGGGTACTTTTACTATGGAAAAGAGCATGCATCCTAGGTACATTATAGAAACATGGAAACATAGAAATGACAGCAGAAGAAGACCAAACAGCCCATCCAGTCTGCCCAGCAAGCTATGTATTTTTTTTTTCACATACTTGTTACTCTTGGCTTTTAGTACCTTTTAGTTCTATTTCCCTTCGACCCCACCATTAATGCAGAGAGCATTGCTGGAACTGCATCCAAGTGAATATCTAGCTAAATTAGGGGTAGTAATCGCTGCAATAAGCAAGCTACACCCATGCCTCTGTCCACCCAGACTATGCAATTCGGGCCTTGTTGGTTGTTGTCCATATACAGATCCTCTTTTCTACATTCCCCTGCCATTGTATCAGAGAGCTATGCGTTGAAAGAGAAGTGTTAGACTTTCTCCCCTGCCGTTGAAGCAGAGTGCTATGCTGGATATGTATTGAAAGCAAAGTTTCAGCTTATTTGGTTTTGGGGAAGTAACCGCCGTAACAAGCAAGCTACATGTCGCTTTTTTGTGAATGCAAAACCTTTTTTTTCTTTCCACATTTCCTCTTGCTGTTGAAGCCCAGAGCAACGCTGGAGTCTCACCAACCGTGTGCATGTACATCGAACAATGACATTATCTCCAGGTAGTAGCCCTCATTCTCGCGAGCCACATTAACAATCAACAAATATTGAACAAGCCTAATAATTGGCAATACCTATAGCCTATGTCCTAACTGGTAAATTTACATACTCTTACCCACCCCTCTGTTTGTTTGTTTTTTTTTGGAGACGGCAGCCCTCCATCCTTCCGCTCCGTGAAGGTGGAACACCGACCACTGGCATCCCGCTCCGTGAATGCCTCTGTGACTACTGCCACTCAGTGCAGTGTTCTGCCGCCTCCTCCCACCCCTGGCCTTGCGGGCCAGGTTATTGCTTATGCCAGGCCTTCATTGGGCCACCCCCCATGCTTAGCATATATCCATCCCCACGCTTTCCCCCTATGCAAAGTCCTTGGTGCTCCGCTCCTCCCCTTCCCCCGACACCAAAACTTCCCTCCTATGCAGTGACAAATCTCCGTATGCACCGGTAAGGACCCTGCGTCCGCTACTTTTCGTGGCTGTGACAACTACCCCCCCCCCCCCCCCCCCCCCCCAACAAGTCCTATAATTTGGGCTTCAAGGGCTGCTGCTTCTCCCTTTTGCTGCAACAGGTCTAAGGCGATCTCTAGTTCAGCCTTTCTGCGCACTTCAGCGGCGGCTGTGGCAGCAGCGGCTTATTGTTGTTCTTCTATTCTGAGCCCTTCTATATTGAGGGCTGCTGCTTGTTCGGCATAGTGTATGCGAGCCACCCCCTCTTCATTCACGTCCTCTAGACTTGATGGATCCACAGTGTTTATCCCATGCCCCTTTGAAGTCCTTCACAGTTCTGGTCTTCACCACTTCCTCCGGAAGGGCATTCCAGGCATCCACCACTCTCTCCGTGAAGAAATACTTCCTGACATTGGTTCTTAGTCTTCCTCCCTGGAGCCTCAGCTCGTGACCTCTGGTTCTGCTGATATTTTTCTGACGGAAAAGATTTGTCGTCGTCTTTGGATCGTTAAAACCTTTCAAGTATCTGAAAGTCTGAATCAAATCACCCCTGTTCCTCCTTTCTTCCAGGGTGTACATATTTAGATTCTTCAATCTCTCCTCGTATGTCATTCGATGAAGACCCTCCACCTTTCTGGTTGCCCTTCTCTGTACCGCTTCCATCTTGTCTCTGTCTCTTTGTAGATACGGTCTCCAGAACTGAACACAGTACTCCAGGTGAGGCCTCACCAAGGACCTGTACAAGGGGATAATCACTTCCCTGTTCTTACTCGATATTCCTCTCTCTATGCAGCCCAGCATTCTTCTGGCTTTTGCTATCGCCTTGTCACATTGTTTCGCAGACTTCATATCATTAGACACTATCACCCCAAGGTCTCTCTCCTGCTCCGTGCACATCAGCCTTTCCCCCCCCCCCCCCCCCCCATCGAATACAGTTCATTCGGATTTCCACTCCCCATATGCATGACTTTGCACTTCTTGGCATTGAATCTCAGCTGCCATATCTTCGACCACTCTTCCAACTTCCTTAAATTCCGTCTCATTCTCTCCACTCCTTTTGGCATGTCCACTCTGTTGCAGATCTTAGTGTCGTCCGCAAAAAGACAAACCTTACCTTCTATCCCGTCCGCAATGTCGCTCACAAAGATATTGAACAGGACCGGTCCCAACACCGATCCTTGCGGTACACCGCTTAAAACCGCTCTCTCTTCAGAGAGAGTTCCATTTACCATCACACATTGTCTTCTGTCTGTCTACCAGTTTGCAATCCAGGCCACCACCTCGGCACTCACTCTTAAGCTTCTCATTTTATTCACCAGTCTCCTGTGCGGAACCATATCAAAAGCTTTGCTGAAATCCAAGTAGATGACATCGAGCGCTCTTCCTTGATCCAATTCCTTGGTTACCCAGTCAAAAAAGTCAATCAGATTTGTCTGACAGGATCTTCCCCTGGTGAATCCATGCTGCCTCTGGTCCAGCAATTCTCCGGACTGTAGA
The DNA here is from genome assembly GCF_901001135.1 of Rhinatrema bivittatum. Lineage (NCBI taxonomy): Eukaryota > Metazoa > Chordata > Amphibia > Gymnophiona > Rhinatrematidae > Rhinatrema > Rhinatrema bivittatum. The sequence continues at coordinate 251,614,826 of NC_042615.1, read as the reverse complement.
TAATTCACTATTCTCTCTTTCAACAGTGACTCCATTACTTTTCCCACCACCGAAGTGAGGCTAACCGGTCTGTAGTTACCAGCCTCTTCTCTGTTCCCACTCTTGTGAAGCGGGACCACCACCGTTCTTCTCCAATCACACGGCACCACTCCTGTTTCTAGGGATCTATTGAACAGGTCACAAAGCGGACCCGCCAGCACATCTCTGAGCTCCCTCAGTATCCTGGGATGAACCTCATCAGGCCCCATGGCTTTGTCCACTTTCAGATTCTTTAGCTCTTCCCATACATTTTCTACTGTAAATGGATTTTCATCTACTCCACTCCCCTCCAGTTTCTTGTTGTGCAGAGACGGTCCTTCTCCAGGGTCTTCTTTAGTGAACACATAACTGAAGTATTCGTTTAATATTTCTGCCATTTCTTCATCTCTCTCCACACATTGATCATTTCCACCTTTCAATTTCACTATATCACTTTGAACTTTTCTCTTTTCGCTGATGTATCTGAAAAATGTTTTGTCACCATTCTTTATCTCCTTGGCAATCCTCTCTTCCGCTTGACATTTTGCCAACTTGATTAATTTCTTCATCTCCCTCAGTTCAATCAAATATTCTTCTTTGTGCTCCTCCCTTTGGGATCTTTCATATTTCTTGAATGCTGTTCTTTTAGCCTTAATTTTGTCAGCCACCTCCTTTGAGAACCAGATAGGTTTCATTTTTCTTTTGCTATTCTTTACTTTTCTAACATATAGAGTAGTTGCCTTGGTAATTGCTCCTTTTAGATTGGTCCACTGCTGATCCACATCTCTCTCATTCTCCCAGCCTTTTAGTTCTACCTCTAGGTACTTCCCCATTTCCTCAAAGTCCGTGTTTTTGAACTGTAGAACTCGGGTCTTTGTACTTCTTTTCTGTATTCTTTTAGAGATATTAAACCATACCGTTTGATGATCACTGGTGCTGAGGTGGGCTCCCACTTGGACATCAGAGACATTATCTCCATTAGTGAGCACTAAGTCGAGTATAGTTCCTTCTCTAGTGGGTTCCATTACCATTTGTTTGAACAAAGCTACTTGCATAGCATTCACTAACACTCTACTTTTTTAGATTCTGCAGATAGGATTTTCCAGTCTACATCTGGCATATTAAAGTCACCAACTATCACCACTTCTCCCTTCTTTACTATCTTTTGGATGTCTTCAACCAGATCTCTGTCCAGCTCTTCCTTTTGGTTTGGAGGCCTGTAAACCACTCCAATATAAATGGACGCTCCATCATCTTTTTTTAGGTCGGCCCATAGTGCTTCTTCATTGCCCCATCTTCCTTGCAGCTCAGATGCTTGGATATTGTTTCTGACATAAAGAGCCACACCTCCCCCTTTTCTATCCACTCTATCTTTCCTTAACAAGTTATAGCCTGGTATTGCTGTATCCCAATCATGAGATTCTGTGAACCATGTCTCTGTGATAGCAACAATGTCCAATTTCGCCTCCGCCATTAGGGCCTGCAGATCTGAGATTTTATTTCTCAAACTATGAGCATTTGTGGTCATAGCTTTCCAGGTTTTCTCATTAAGGTTATTACTTTTCCTGGACTCCTTATGAGACTTTAGTTGAGATTTGTTATTCACTTCACTCTTTCCTTTTGCAGTTGTGCCACTGCTGACAGAGTCATCCATCTCAATGAGCTTTTTATTTTGGTTATGGATCTTAAATTTCTGCATGCATTGTTTTTTTTTTTCTCTTTTCTGTTTTTAATATAGAAAAGGATTTTTTTTCTTGTTGCACTTGATACAGTGTGTGTCTCCTTGTCACAGGTCTACTTCTACCAGAGCCCACTGTAATCCTGGTTTTTAATGAATTCCTTAATGTCCTGTTTGAGTGGGGGGGGTATACTTGTGGGCTGCCCATCTGTCAAGAATGGGTGACTGTAGGTCACATGTGTTATCCTACCTGAGCCTACTGTATCTCTCTTTTTTCTTGACTCCTGGTTTTTCTGTGATATTGGGGAATTATTTTCTGAGTAATGTAATGTGGGTGTAATTCCCTTAATTGAAGCTAATTGAGCTTTAACCTCAGTCAGCTCCTTTTTCAAGGAAGAGAGTTGTTCACAAATGGGGCAAGCTTTAAGTTTCCAGATGCTTTCCCTCAGAAGAAAGGCTCCACAACAGTATCATTGGATAGTCCTCATTTTGTTAAATTATTTGATTGGTACTTCCTTTGGTGTTAACAATCTACTAATTTATCTTGTTGCTAATGTTAAGTTAGGCAGTATACATAAGAAAAACAAACCCAGGGGTGGGTGGGAGGGAGTCAAACAGTTTAACCTAGGTCAAGCTGGGTAGAGCAGGACACTTCCTGGGACTTTAATAGTCCTTTAGCTATTAAATGATCCCACAGCACTTATGTGCCAATATTAAACAGATTATTAAAGACAGCTATACAATAAGAGAAATGCAGGTTTACTGAATCTTAAAGCAAACAATTAGCAAGGAACCAAACCAAATAATATACAATAACCAGACCTAGAGAAAGGTATAATTTAAGCACAGAGCAGTATTTCTACACAGAGAGCCTAGATATAATGAAGCACAGAGCACTATTAGAGTAGGAATAATGAAAAAACAGCAGGGTTTTTTTTGGTTTTTTTTTCACAGAGAGAGCACAGATTATGAAACACAGAGCTCTAGTAGAGAAGGGATAATGGAAAAAACACAGCAGTTTTTTTTTTGCATAGAGAGCACAGAAACTATGAAACAGAGCACTAGTAGAGAAGGGATAATTGAAAAGCACAGAGCAGTATTTTTGCACAGAAACTTCTACTATATAATAATTTCAAATTTTAATACTGTGGCTTATCTGCACTGGAACTGTTGATTCCTCTCTTGGGCTGTGCAAGCTCCCGGGAATGCCTCTTCTAAATGCAGCTAAAGATATGCATGTTCTTGAACATTACATATACGTAAAGCCAGCTAGGCTTCACTATACTTTACAATGAAGATTTTTCCAGCAATAGGTGGTTCCGGGGGTGTCAGTTTAAGGAGTGAGTGATAGGAGAGTTGATCAACCGAAAAGTGGATTGGCAGGTTCAGCTGGTGTAAAGGTTGGATGTATGAGACAGAGAGAGGAGCAACAGAAGTTGTAGCCTAGAACCAGAAGGGTACCAGGGCTACTGTGTGAAAAACATTGTTTGGGAGCTCGGGGAGGGAGATGGAGTAGTCCATCTCCCTCCCCGAGCTAATGATCCACTGAAGAAAGCAATCTCTTGCTGGCAAAAGCAACAGATTTCATTATGACACCACTTCATTTCAGTGTTCCTGGTTGTATGGAGTATTAACATAAGAACATGCCATACTGGGTCAGACCAAGGATACATCAAGCCCAGCATCCTGTTTCCAACAGTGGCCAATCCAGGCCATAAGAACCCGGCAAGTACTCAGAAAGTAAGTCTATTCCATGTTACTGTTGCTAGTAATAGCAGTGGCTATTTTCGGTTGCGTCGGAGGTGGACCCTTGGGCTGAGGTGGGGTTGACACAACCTGTAAGCAGGGACCTATGCGTCCCCATCATCAGCAGTGGAGTGGCTGAAGCTAGAGGCTGCTGGAGCTTCACCTATACCAGCCCTCATTCCCCTCTGGTTGATCCTTTGGGTGCCGGGGCCGGCAGGACCAGCTGAACCTGCCAATCCACTTTTCGGTTGATGAACTCTCCTATCACTCACTCCTTAAACTGACACCCCCGGAACCATCCATCTTAAGGTTAGCTAGAGATAAAATGTGATTCAGCCCTGAGACAGCAGCCGGTAAATGGCGTAGTCCTATCCTGGACTGGATTCGGTACTGGAATGTGCCAAAGGAACAATGGGTAACTAGAGGCGCTCAAGCAAAGAAAGGCCTAGGCCTTGTAAGTCCACGTCCAGAGGATAGGTGAGAGGAAGCGTCACTGAGAGGCTAGGATCAGAGAAGTCTGGACACAGGAAAGTCTGTAGCGTAGTCATTCAAAGCAAGGGTCAGGGCATGGAGAAGGCAGGTGTAGTCAATCAAGACAATGGTCAGGGTACGGAGAAGGCAGGCAGTGGTCAGGGCACTGAGAAGGCAGGAGTAGCAGAGGTCCAGGGCTGGAGAGAAGCTGAAGAGTAGTTAGGCATAGCGGAGGTCCAGGACTGGGGAGACGTCAGGTGTAGCGAAGATCCAGGGCTGGAGAGAAGCTGGAGAGAAATCAGGCGTAGAGATGGTCAAATCCAGAAAGTCAGTCCAACACATAGATGAAACAGGAACAAGGAGAACAGGAACCGGGAACCACAGGAAAACAGGAACACAGCGATGAGATGATTCTAGGATCAGCAACGAGTATGATGAGTACGAGAACACCTGTTGCAAATTCAACGCTATGGAGTGAGGCCTGAGCTTTTATATGCTGAAGAGTCTGACATCAGCATCTGGGTCTGCGGCCAGGTTCTCGCCGCAGGCCCTTTAAAAGAATCAACGATGAGATTGCGCCTAGGAAGGGGCACGGCGCTGACAGCAGCATCTCTCCATGGGCCATGTGGAGACGGCCTACGAACAGGGACATCTTGGCTGGCAACACTGGGTAGCGCGGCAGAGCTGGAGGAACTGGAGGGAACCCGAGGTTGGAGCTGGTGGCCCACCGCTGCCAGTGAAGAGGAGCCAGGAGCTGGAGTCCGTCTGAAAAGGTGAGAGGGCTGTGTTGCAGGGCTACCGCAGGCAGCTCGCGTAACATTTTCTAAGTCAACTTGATTAATAGCAGGTAATGGACTTCTCCTCCAAGAACTTATCCAATCCTTTTTTAAACACAGCTACACTAACTTTACAACAACATCCCCTGGCAACAAATTCCAGAGTTTAATTGTGCGTTGAGTAAAAAAGAACTTTCTCCGATTAGTTTTAAATGTGCCACATGCTAACTTCATGCAGAGCCCCCTAGTCCTTCTATTATCCGAAAGAGTAAATAACCAATTCACATTTACCCGTTCTAGATCTCTCATGATTTTAAACACTTCTATCATATCCCCCCTCAGCCGTCTCTTCTCCAAGCTGAAAAGTCTTAACCTCTTTAGCCTTTCCTCATAGGGGAGCTGTTCCATCCCCTTTATCATTTTGGTCGCCCTTCTCTGTACCTTCTCCATCGCAACTATATCTTTTTTTAGATGCGGCGACCAGAAGAGTTCCAGCAGGGAGAGTGGATGATTGGCATCTCTTCAGCTCTGGTACTGACACATGGGTTGCACACAGAAAATGTATGTATTCCATGACATTTTTGTTTGCATCTTATTGCTCAACACTTTTGCTTGAGGTATTGTGCCTTACCAATGTAAATCCTATCCCAAGGCTGTGATCCTTAAAAACTCTTAACAGAACTAATCCTTAATCTCAACTCAAATTAACTAGTAATCTCTAATTTGTTAAGAGTAAAGGCAGAATAAGATTTTTTTTGCCTTAATTATTGATGATGTCCCCAGGTTCCTGTGATTCTGCAGCTGTGGGAGAAACTGTATAATTATCCTGTTGCTTCATAATTTACAATTTGCCACACAATCAACAAACCTGAAGCTGTCCCCATTGTTACCAATATTCAATATGTATGCATGCACCATTCGCCAACTCCAGATCCTACAGAATGCAGCTGCAAGAATCCTCACTGGATCTAAAAAGCTCAACCACATCACTCCAACCCTTATTTTACTACACTGGCTACCAATAAAATTCAAGATTGAATACAAAGTACTATCCATCCTACATAAAATGATATATGAAAAACAAGAAAATTGGCTAAGCTCCTCTATAAAACTACATACCCCAAACAGAAACCTCAGATCAGCAAATAAGGGACTTCTAAAAACACCACCTAAGCGTTCCAATAAACTCACCTCAACCCAAAAGAGAACAATATCTCTAGGTAGCCCAAAACTCTGGAATTCCCTCCCAACTGAACTCAGATCTCAAGAAAACCTAAAAACCTTTAAAAAAGATCTAAAAACATGGTTGTTCAAAGCAGCATATCAACTTTCCCAATGAACAACACATCACTCTCCACTCCAACCTGAAGAATAAATGAAACTTATCACAACTATGTATTATAACTAAGAAGTGAAATGTAAAACAGAACAGTAACTAACTAGCATATGATACCCCTATATTATCAACAGTTCGAACCTTTTTTGAAACCCTGTTTATCCCCCCCTTAACCTTGTAACCTTCGTATTTTTGTAAACCGTTATGATGGCTTTATGACGAATCCGAATGACGATATATAAAACTCAACAAATAAATAAATAAATAGATAGATAAATAGATAAATGTAGTTTTTTGTGTAATTAACAGTGCGACAAACTGCTGATGCTGAGGGCAATTTCAGCATACATAAGCTAATTCTTGGGAAGACAAGGCCTTTCTCAAGAAAATATAAAAAGATTGGTTTCACTTTATTTCAATTCAAAGAAAAGTGACTTTTCACAGTTAAGTTTGCATGTCTTTACGCGATAGTTGATTTTTGTGCTTGATAAATGTTATGTTTGTATATAGTTTCACATTGCTTTTAATTAATACTTAAAAAGGTTTTCAATAAAAAATTGACTTTTTTTTTTTGCATCATGGGAGATGCTAAACTTTATTCAAAATTAGGGAAATTTGTCATAGAATTGCTGCAGAATCTTGAAAAATCTGCCATAGGAAACCAGGGGCTCTGAAGATAGGTTTAAAGGATGAGACTTGCAAGGGGCTTTTGCCCATTTCATCTTGCCTATCTATGCTAAACGTTTTAAAGAAAGGGAGAAGTCTGCACAATAACTGCATATGCAGACATGGGCTAAAGCAACATTTCTCACAGAACGAGTAAATCAAATGCTCTATTCCTAATCTAAAGACCTGAGGAGCCCCTGGGGGAATAATGGGGTTAAAAGAAAATCTCAACTTTTATCCTCGACCTTCAGAACCAGCTAAGTGGATCACCTGTATTGAGAAGGAACTGTACTGGATAGCCAGAATACCAATTTTATCTGTAAGAAGATTTCATTGCTGCTACTACTTGTTTGCTGAACCTTTCACTGTAGAATCCTTGATCTGAACTTAATCAATTGCTTCCTATTTTGATCTTTTCTGTTGGAATACACTGACAAGATTGATGCCACCACTACCTGTGTGGACTGAATTCATTTTCCAGTGTTGGGGGTTTGAGGAGACTGAAGAGAAAGAGCACAATGGGAACTCTGTCCCAGGGTGTCCAATGTCATCTGTTCAGGAGGAGAACCATATTAGCCACAGAAGGGAAGTGTCCTTTTCTGTGTCCAGTTCACTACCGCAGCTACTTGACCACTTTGTAAAGAACCCATTAGCCAGGGACAGGACCAGAACCCCACCACCAAGCACTATTTTCACCATCATAAAATGACACCCTTTATTTAAAGTGTGTGGTGTAACAAGTGCTTATGCTATATTTTGTAACAATACATATACCCTATCCAGAATCCCAAATATTAATCATCCCGTTTTTTTTTTAAGGAAAAATACAATTTTTCCCTTGCTTCTTACCCAAAGTTCCTTGAGAGATGTAATCTTCTGGTTAGAGTACAAAAACATAAACCATGAAGACTCCTGAAACTCAATTTTCTAATCTCAGATGTGCCACTGAGTATATGACTACAGAAATCATTTTTTACTGTTATATTTGTTTACCCAAATGTAACTGGTTAATAAGGATAGGAACATTGTTCCTTCTCCCTTCCCTCTTAAAAACTGTTAAGAATGAGTAGCCTTCAGGAATCAGACATACAATAGCAGGCTACCCACCCCATGCTGTCGTATACTGGTACTCTTAACAAGGCTTTGCATAAATCATAGAAATTACTATTTGTGTTCTGCTAAAACGATCCTTTTTTTTTTTTTTAGAGCAAGCCAGGAACAGCACATGCGTACTAATACAATCTTTTTCCTCCTTCCTCTACATCAGAGCTTCCCCTAAACCTGTCCTGGTCACCCTACAGCCAGTCAGGTTTTCAGGATATTAACAATGATTATGCATGAGATCCATTCTGAGCCTTCAACGCATCCAAATTTATCTCATGTATATTCATTGTGGATATCCGACTGGCTGTGGGGTCATGAGTATGGGCTTGGGAAGCCCCGTTCTACGTGCATTAACAAGGGCTGGATTAGAACAGAATTTATTACGCATTTTTCTCATGTAGGAAAAAAATGATAGTGTCCCCAGTGGACCTCTGTCATACTGAATTCTATTTATTTTTATTAATTAAGAGACTGGTGAAGTGGCCATATCCTGGCTTTGAAGCTGGCTTCAGTTTGTCCATTATTTTAAGTTATTTTGACTGGCATTTCTCTCAACTGACTTCGATTGCCTGACTCATCAGATTTCTGGTTTAAGCTCTGTTTTCTAAACTCTTGACCCATAGACACAGTGCGCCTGGCCTAGTGCACAGGTTTACTCACGAACACACATTTCGGGTGTATAAGCATAGCATTCGATGCAGTAAGCAGATTAGCGCGTCCATAACGTATGTCCTAGCCAAAGCATATCAGATAGCGCTCATTGTATTTAAACTGCATGCGATATCAAGACATTAGCTATTACTGTCCAATGCAGGAAAGCGTGCCGAAGGTTGGGTGCCCAACACACTTTTTTTTTTTTATGCCGGAAAATTAACTCCAGCTCAGAAGGTGGAATAAAGTTTACTCATAGTCAAGGGCTTATGAAAAACCTAAAAAATGTGGTTTTATGCTTCGATAAATGTGCCCCTTGTAAGGTAAGGTTGTTTAGAGATATTAGTATAAGATTTAGTTGCTTGCGATTAGAACAAAAAAAAATGTATATAGGGATAGGGATTAGTGAAGTGGAGCATGATGATTAGATAAATGACACCTTACAAGACTGTGAGCACAGACTTTGCAGATTTCTGTAACTTTATGTAAGTGATGCATTTTGGCTAGGAACACACAATTTAGATATCCATGTGCCCAATGCGATACACTTTTGAGCACCAGAAATGCACATTTCTCCTTAGCGCGCCCTTTTTGTTCACTGCTTCAATTTCATTTTCATCAGAATATTGCATTGGGTGCACAGGGGACGTGGATACGCGTACGTTAGGAAAACCAGTGCTCAATATGAATGCACATTCTTTTTGCATGCGTCTTATTGCATTGGCCTGAGAATGGGAGTAAGCCTTAGTAAATTAGGCAGCAAGTTTGATTTTCAATGCAAGTTGGCTCAGATTTTCTCAGCTCATTAGATGGCAGTTGGGAGGATTGGGGAAGGAAGATTTCATGTGATCTTTGTCACTGTCCCATCTGCAATGATCTACTTATCTTATCTTATCTGCTATTAAGTTCACTTAGAGAATAGCCACTGCCATTAGCAATGGTTACATGGAATAGACTTAGTTTTTGGGTACTTGCCAGGTTCTTATGGCCTGGATTGGCCACTGTTGGAAACAGGATGCTGGGCTTGATGGACCCTTGGTCTGACCCAGTATGGCATTTTCTTATGTTCTTACTAGCAACTAGAGAGTAAGCACGCATCTGGTGTGCAAGTCACTTCAGGCCAGAACTGTGAGATGGATGACAAAAACTTGAATTAGAGTATATAAACTGGCATTGGATATAATCTGAGCCGCTTTGCTACACAGGCCAGAATTGGTAAGATTTTTCCAATCTATGTAAAAGAAGAAAATGCCTTGTGAGAAACCTTTGGTCCTTGAGGATTTTCAGGCTATCCCCATGGAATACGCCTGAGGTGTTTACATACACTGAAAATTTAGTAAATACAAATCTATTTCATGCATAGGGATATCCTGAAAGCCTGAGAATGAAAGATTCCTTCCCCCTGCTTTCGTATCTTTAGGACAGGGAAGACTAAAGTACAGACAATCCAAACCCCACTGACTAGCATTTGGATAAGACTTTAATTAAATTTGATCCAACTGCCCTGACCCTTTTAAGGGTCACACACATTTTAAAATAGTCCAAGGGTGCTTATATTTGTTGGCAGTATTTTTCTCAGCAATTTGTGTCTGCAATCTGGAATTTTGTGCTCTGGCCCCAGCTTAGACTGTAGATCTCTTGCAAGATAAGCAAGGACCTTTGAGAAGACAGATTGCCTGTCAATGTCACATGCCTGAGAAACGCCGTAATCACTGAACTAAGAACTAAAAACCATCCACTTGTTTTGAAGTAAAGGCCAGTTTACTTCTATGATAAACCTACACTTAAGGGGAAACGTCATATGAAAAAAAATAGATCTCGCTTTTCTTAAGAGAACTGGAATCTCACAAAAGTTCCTGAAGGTATCCAGCGGGAGCCAGATTTCAAATCACACGTGGGTCAAAAGAATAACAGATATGGGGGAAACAAAACAAAGCCCTCAAGGAGCAAACATCCATGACACAAAAACCAAATCCTAGCTCTGTTGTAGGTCTATGTGGAGTTTGTCCCGATGGATATCAGTGAATGAAGAGACTTCATCCAACATCCTCTTCACCAGGATGTGATTATGGGCAAATACAGCGGGATGGAATAAAATAAGCAGTATGTTGGGAACTTTTGCTCATATTTGCAATGCACATGTTTTTGCTGAAATTTACTAGCATTTCCTTGGAGAACAGTTAATGTAATTGTTAGCCAAATTCTCACGGTGTTTACAAACAGGTCATCCAATCAAGAGTTGAGCAGTCTTCTCCATTACCTTTGGGATTCGTTACCAGGAAGGGATAATGAATCAAACAGTAGGAATGTCGCAGGGCCAAGCTGGAGGTACGTAGGCAAGAGGACTGAAAAAAAAAAAAGCCTGTGGAAAGGCTGCCAGGGCTTTTTTTATTAGGAGAGCTGGCAAAGCTTTTGTATGCAATGAAAATGTTACTCATTCAAGAGATGAATATAAAGGGCAGCTATGCGACTTGCAAGACGATGCTAGATCTACAAGTTCACTCATTTTTAATTACTTAAAGCTTGAGTGATTAGTTGCTCACACTGCAGGAAAAAAAAAATGTTCAGAAATTTATGCCATTGATGTTCAGCCAGGGTCAGCTTCCTTCCTTGTATCCTAGAAGATTGTTAGAACAAGATCCTGGTTCAGCGTCCATTAATTAAACTGGATCTCAACGAGCATAAAAAAGAATACATAGCAACACCAGCTATACAGTTGAGGGTCAACGTTCAAAAATGGCTAAATTTTATGAAGATTTTCAGTTAAACTTAGGGACCTATAGACCTGCAAATCATTTGCCTAGATTTAGACGCCTAAGGGGTTCATTTACCAAAGCGATCGCACACGAAAAGCGACTTTTCGCACGTGAAAAGTCCCTTTTCGCGTGCGATCACTAAATGGGGGCGGCGTCAAGAACGCAACGGGAGGAGTCAGAGCGGCCCGGGGCGGATGCCGTGAAGACATCGTGGATAGCGAAAAGGTAAGAACCCTTTTCGCTGCCAATTTTGCGCCCAATAGCACCACCTCTGGAATTTGTTGCCAGAGAATGTGGTTCGTGCAGTTAGTATAGCTGTGTTTAAAAAAGGATTGGATAAATTCTTGGAGGGGAAGTCCATTACCTGCTATTAAGTTCACTTAGAGAATAGCCACTGCCATTAGCAATGGTTACATGGAATAGACTTAGTTTTTGGGTACTTGCCAGGTTCTTATGGCCTGGATTGGCCACTGTTGGAAACAGGATGCTGGGCTTGATGGACCCTTGGTCTGACCCAGTATGGCATTTTCTTATGTTCTTATGTTCTTACCTTTTATGATGGTGCTATTGGGTGCGAAAGCCAGCAGCGATCGCACTGCAGAGGTGCGATTGCTGCCGGCTTTCGCAGGCCCGCTCCCCGCTTCGCATCCCCGTCCCTTGTACTGCGCGATTCAAAGAACCTGGCGGTATTAGAAAATCCAGGCCTAAGTTAGTGCCTAGTGCTCAAAATCAGTGCTAATTGTTGAATACTTTTTGTCCACCCAAACTCCATCCCCATAGCCACCTACTTTTTAGGTTGCTAAATTTAGATACTCAGCCCTAGTCAGTTTTCAAAAGGATCAATTTAGGTGACAATGGGCCTCATTTTCCAAGCCGCTTGCACGCGATAAGGGACCTTTCGCACGCGAAAAGTCCCTTATCGCGTGCGATACCAGGATGGGGGTGGAGTCGGGGCGGAGTCGGCCCTGGAAGAGGAGTCGTCGGGGCATCACCGGGGCCAACTCTGCGCCGACGCTGCGGACAGCGAAAAGGTAAGGTCCTTTTCGCGTCCGCTTTCATTCCCAATAGCTACACCTCCTATGGTGGCGCTATTGGGTGTGAAACCGGCAGCGATCGCACCATGACGTGCGATCGCTGCCGGCTAACACAGGCCCGCCTCCAGATTCGGCCCCCCGCCCCTCATTTCCTAAAGTATCGCAGGACTGCGATACTTTAGAAAATGAGGCCCTATATCACAAAGCTAGATACCTAAACCCTTTGAAAATTAACCCCTTAGTTTTTAGGAGCTCTTCCAACAACTGTAAAAATAAATGACTGCTGAGGTGGCAAGCATCACAGAAGTCAGGCTATTTCCCAATAGTTCTAATTTTCAACATAAATAGCCTTTCCTCTGATAGGGTTTCCTATCTTCTAATGTGAATAAGGGTCAGGTCTGGTAGATATTGAGTAGGTGCATTGTTGATTTTCAACGAAAGGCACTTGCATAGTGAGCTAGCCAACTGCCCAATGGTGGAGGTTTCCCTGCATGTTCACTACTACTATCTAAAGTTACACTGACTCAGCCCTTCTGACAGCTGATGTGAACTAGCAGGGACTTGCCCCAACAAGCTGCAGGATTTAACTATTACTTCTTTTCCTGTTGGTCTAATCAATTTTCAGTGGGTCAAAGCCAATGGAGCTTCAGATAGTAAGAAGTAATATACTAGTATGCAGGAAAGCCTGGATAGCTTACTAAGGGCCCAATTATTAAGGGCCTAATTTTCAAAAGCATTTGCATACTTATAACTGGATTTTACATGTATAAATGCACTTTATCTGTGTAAGTGGGCTTCTGAAAATTGCTACAATATAAGCCATTGAGTTGTCAATAGGTTTTACCCGCATTTGGATGGTAACTTTTAAACAGGCGTGCGGGGCGCCTGCATTCGTCAGCCTGCACCCAGGGACACGGCCATTTTATAACATACAGGCATATATGTGCGCATGTTACAAAATAGTCTGACTGCATGCACATGAGCACCTATCTGCGCAAATCCCGCTTCCACCTCATAACTGGGGAGATTTTAAAAGATATATGCACCGACGCCATTACTGGTTTGTTTCCAGTTCATCCAGGTAAGAAATAGGACTTCCAATCCCACCCTAGTTTATCTTCCCTTATCCCCGGTTAGTCCCAACCCTTAAAAGCGTGATGATCCATTTGTCTTTATTTTATAACTTGCACGTCATCCATAGCAGAAGTAAAGATACATGGAAGGGGACCCCAGTGCATGCCTGCACACGTTAGTATATATGCACAGATTTCAATGTGAAATCCAGGAACACCCATGCCCCGCCCCTTTTTTGGAACTTTTCATTTGTGCGCACAGTGGCAAGTATGCATGTACTTGGGTGGCTTTTAAAATTCACTCAGCATGTACCAGCCTGACTTGTGCACTTATCTCCCGGTTTTGGTGCACGACAGGCTTTTAAAATTCACCTTTAAGTAGAGATGTGAATCGTGTCCTCGATCGTCTTAACGATCGATTTCGGCTGGGAGGGGGAGGGAATCGTATTGCTGCCGTTTGGGTGTGTAAACTATCGTGAAAAATCGTTAAAATCGTGAGCCGGCACACTAAACCCCCCTAAAACCCACCCCGACCCTTTAAATTAAATCCCCCACCCTCCCGAACCCCCCCCCCCAAATGCTTTAAATTACCTGGGGATCCGGCGGTGGTCCAGAACGGCGGCGGTCCGGAACGGCCCCCTCAATAGAATCGTGTTGTCTTCAGCCGGCGCCATTTTTCAAAATGGCCGCCGCAAAATGGCGGCAGCCATAGACAAAAACGATTCGACGGAGGAGGTCGTTCCGGACCCCCGCTGGACTTTTGGCAAGTCTTGTGGGGGTCAGGAGGCCCCCCCAAGCTGGCCAAAGGTTTCCTGGGAGTCCAGCGGGGTTCCGGGAGCAATTTCTTGCCGCGAATCGTTTTCGTACGGAAAATGGCGCCGGCAGGAGATCGACTGCAGGAGGTCGTTCAGCGGGGGTTCTGGACCACCGCTGAACGACCTCCTGCACTCGATCTCCTGCCGGCGCCATTTTCCGTACGAAAACGATTCGCGGCAAGAAATCGCTCCCGGAACCCCGCTGGACTCCCAGGAAACCTTTGGCCAGCTTGGGGGGGCCTCCTGACCCCCACAAGACTTGCCAAAAGTCCAGCAGGGGTCCGGAACGACCTCCTCCGTCGAATCGTTTTTGTCTATGGCCGCCGCCATTTTGCGGCGGCCATTTTGAAAAATGGCGCCGGCTGAAGACAACACGATTCTATTGAGGGGGCCGTTCCGGACCGCCACCGTTCTGGACCACCGCCGGATCCCCAGGTAATTTAAAGCATTGGGGGGGGGGGGTTCGGGAGGGTGGGGGATTTAATTTAAAGGGTCGGGGGTGGGTTTTAGGGGGTTTTAGTGTGCCGGTTTTCCTGCCCTCCCCCTTCCCCCAATTTACGATTTTTTAACGATAAATCGGGGGAATTGGTATTATATCGTGGCCCTAACGATTTTTTGACGATTTAAAATATATCGGACGATATTTTAAATCGTCAAAAAACGATTCACATCCCTACCTTTAAGTGTACATAACACGGGTGCATGGTTTTTGAAAATGATGACAATTGTATGTTACATATACATGGGTAACTTCTTTGAAAAGTCACTTGCATGGCTTTGCCATTCTAGGTCTATAGGTATTAAATCAGAACCAAAGTCTCTTAAAATAAAGAAGCTGCAATCCAGTGGCTCAAGACTAGATAGACCTTACAGTTGATGACTTCTTGCTTTCCATAGTTCTAGATGTGGAATGTTTCTCTGCCTATTCCTGATTAGTTCATTCACATACAGCACTTGAGGTATATATAGAAGAACTGGAGAACGTACATTTAGCCTATTTAGTACATTTAGCCCTATGATGAAAGGCTAAATAGGTTAGGCCTCTTCAGCCTGGAAAAGAGAAAAGCAGATATGATACAGCAGGACTGGCCAACTCTGGTCCATGAGAGCCACAAAGAGGCCAGGTTTTCAGGATGAATATAGATGAGATAGATTTGCATGCAATGGAGGCAGTGCATGCAAATCTATCTCATCCATATTCATTGTGGATATCCTGAAAACGTAGTCTGTTGGTGGCTCTCGAGGACTGCAGTGGGCCATGCCTGTGATAGAGGTTTTATAAAATCATGAGTGGGGTGGGACAGGTAAATAGGGAGCAGTTCTTTTACCTTTTCCATTAGTACTAAGACTAGAAAGACATTCCATGAAACTAAGAAGTAGAAAATGTAAAACAAATTGATGAAAGTATTTTTTTTTTACTCTACTCAATCAAGCTTTGGAATTTGTTGCTGGAGTGTGTGGTCAAGGTATCTAGCATAGCTGGGTTTCAAAGGGCTTTGGACAAGTTCCTGAAGGAAAAATCCATAAATTATTAGACAGATAGACTTGGCTTATCCCAGGAATGAGCAACAAGAAATGATCTATTCTATGGGATCTGCCAGGTACATCCTAGTGATCCAGATTGGTCATCGACAGAGACAGGATGCTAGGCTCAATGGATCTGTGGTCTGACCCAGCATGGCAAATTTTGTGTTATATTTATATTTGAGTTTACTCCTGTGGTTTATCAATACTTGCCTTAATTTAGAAAACAATCACATACAAGCAATTACTTATTTTGCGCTACATGGCTTATGGAAAGAAAAACATCATGCCACACTGATCTAGGGTGATCTTCCAGAATCTTGTTGATGTTTGCCAATGGTTAGAATCACAGAAAGATGCCAACATACATCAAACCAGATTTTAGAATAGTGAAATAATTACTACTAAAATAATTTAATGCTTCTACCAACCTTGCTATTGCTAAGTTTATTTTCCAGGAGTAAGCTGTACAAGCTTGGCTGCCAGCAAGAGAACGCCTTCTCCATTTTGCCCTTATCTGGAAAGCATAGCTAAATCGGCCTGTTGCCCAAACTAGGAATGTAGCCCCCACCCCCGATTGTATCTGAGACTATCAAAGCCGCATGTTCATTGTCCTTGCCTGCTCTTCTTGGGATCCTGACACACTCTGAATGACCATCCTATGCCAGGCAGCACTGTCATCTCCCCTCTTTGGCTCTCTTCTTCTGTGGGTAGATATTCACATAAGCCTTAATACGTAGTCCAGTATCCAGACCCTTCATTACTTTTACTCACTGTTAAATGTGTAACAGTTTTGATTTGTAAGCTTAGCTAATCCAGGTATCTACTGCCCTCTCGGTAAAGTGCTGTCACATATTTTCTCTCTAAGCCTTCCTCCCTTTAACTTCACATCATGGCACACGCTCCTAAATTTCTTTTTGTACAGAGAATGGCACCTTCTTGTACTTCATTAAAAACAAGCTGACCATTTTACTATTTCTATTATATCCCCCTTATCTTTCTTTCATCTAGTAAGTATACTTTGAGTAAGGCTCTCTGAACAGGTATGTGCGCTACAGGCCTGGTGCCATTTCTGGCAGTCCTTTCCCGAGCTGCTTAATTAGGGTTGCCAACCGGCTGCTGGCTTAGTCAGTTCTGCTAAAGGAGTCCAAGTCCCTGGCAGGCCCTTAAAAAAGTGACACTGGGAAGTGCTGGGAGTCTGCCAGCCACTAAACTTCAGCCCCTCTGCTGAGGCTCCAGTTTTGTCTGTGGCAGGGTGAGGCTTAAAGCCCAGTGCATTCTCACAGGGTCTTGCAGTAGCTCTCATCTGGCTGCCCCCCCCCCCCCAACCCCTACCTTTTTGCAAAGTAGAAAATCTTCTTGGGCAGAAGGGGGGTGGAGCTTCTGAGGGGCCTGTGCATGTAACAGGGCTCACCGGGCCCCTGCTCTGACTTGCATTCTCTGCCTGCTGCTGTCTCTCCTCATTCCACATCATTTACCGGAGAAATGAAATCAGAAAGGGCGGGTGGCACAGAGGAGCCGAAGTGAGGTCCGCAGGGTGGGGGGAGGGAGGGGGGCAGGGGTAACGCCGAGGAGTTGAGGTCTTGCAGGAGCGGGGTGGGGAGGGGAGTAAAAGAGTCGAATTGGGAGTCAGAGTCGAACTGAGATCGGAGCAGGCCGGGGGAGGGAAGCGTGGAAGAATAGCCATTTTTTTTCCTTGCGACAGAGATGGCAACCCTATTTTACATGCTTTAGGTCCTTATGATTGTCCTGTTTTGTCTGTTTATTTACTTATATTCTTCCTTTCAGTACCTCAGAGCAGATTACATTTAGGTACCGAGGGTATTTCCCTATCCCCAGGGGGTCTGATTCATTAAGCTTTTCCTCCAGTAGCTACAGAATGGGAGAAAAGCCTTAGTAAATCCGACCCTAAATCTGTACCTGAGGCACTGGAGGGTAAAGTGATTTGCCACATGTCACAAGGAGCTGCAGCAGGATATGAAACTTGGCATCCCTGGTTTGCAGCTCACTACCAGTGGTGGTGCAAGGACGTTCAGTCGCCCTAGGCAGTGATGTCACCTTACCATGTGATCTTTCTCTCTCCGCGATCTCGCCAATCTGTGCATCGCACCGCGCAACTCATTCACTTTAAAACAAATGCTGCCCTCACATCAACCGTGGCACCCTACCCACTTCCGGCGCTCTAGGTGGCCGCCTAGCTTGCCTGAAGCCTTCCGCTGGCCCTGCCCACTACTCCAACCACTAGGCTACTCCTCCACTCCACTGTGTGTACTTCATAATAGCTAGTTTGATTTTTTTAAATTTTACCCTTTCCCTTCATTAGGTCTGGCCTTTAATGCAGTGGCTAATGCAGTGGCTGGCTAATGGCTTTCTGTTACCTAGATGCATGCCTTTGCACTTTGTTTCCACTGAGGCACAGCTTCCAAATCCTTCTGGTCTTTTCAAATCCCCTTTCATTTTTCCAGCCCTATTGGTGTGTCCACCCTGCTACAGATTTGTGTAATCTACAAACAGGCATGGTTTTATCTTATCTTATGACCCTCTGTGATGTCACCAACAACACTGAGAAGAACTGGTCTGAGCTGCTCCACCGATCGGTTTACATTCACCAGGGTGGAGCCCATTGACCACAGGGTCGATGCAAGGATATTAGGTGCCCTAGGCAAACCTTCAGTTTTGTGCTCTTCCCCCTTACATATCTGCCTTTCAACAGCAACTCTGGCATAGCAACTCCCTCTCTCTCTCTCTCCCTGCTCAGCATCCATCTTTTATTCTGCTTTCATCCTCTCCCAAGTTCTGCATCCCCTCCGCCCCCTGTCACGGTGCCCAATATCTCTCCTCTCTTCTCTCCCCCAGCAGCTAAGCACACCAGCAATATCCCAATCTTTGGCTCGTTTTGCAGAGTCCAGCATCCTCTCTCTGTCCACCTCCACCTGCCCTGAATCCACTCTGTCTCCACTCCACCGTCACTTGCCCGGCACACGCTTCTCCACTCACTTCCCCACCCACTCAGTTTCTTCACGCTTGACCTGGCTCATCTAGCCAGCATCCATCCCCTTCTGTCTGGTGGAGCTGTACCCTAAAAGTGGGTAGGCAGCTGCTGGAGGTTCCCAGGGATATTTCCTCCTCCCAAAATTGTGATATTCTAGGCAATTGCTCAGTTTGCCTGATGAAAGAACCGGCCCTCCGTGACCGCCACTGTTCGAGTTCTCTTGTTTAACCAGTTCATCACCCAGTTAACACATTTCTGCCCTATTCCTAACTTTGACAAGACCTCCCCTTCTAGGGCAGCATTTCTCAAGCAGTATGCTGTGGCTGCAGTACAGGTGTTACCGCCAAAAAAGCCAGTTTTCCTTTCCTTTCCCTCCTGGCCTGCAGGATGTCCTCCTGTCAGTGGGGGAGGGGGTGGGGGGAGAGAGGATGTTGGAGAGCAGCACTGTTCTGTTGTTATGTTTTCCCTCTGCTGGCTCTCCTCTACAATTCAAACTGCATGGGGCTCTTATAGTCTTGCCAGGTCTGCCGGTGTCCTGCAGTTGTGACTGCAGAGGAGGAAGCAGCAGCAGCAGCATCAGGAAAGTGCTGCTCGCAGACTCGGCCGGTTCCAAGACATAGGAGAGAAAAGGGACAGCTGAATATGCCAAGGGATGTGGAGGAAAGGTGATGGTGCCAGAGGAGAGAGAAAAGAAGATGAGGGGAATGTCAGTAGGTTGGAGGCAGAGGGAAGGGAAGGTGGTGAGGATGATGATGCTGGGGGAGTGGAGGTGGAGAAAAAGGGAAGGAAAGATGATAATGATGATGTCAGAGGATGGGAGAAGGAAAGGAAGGTGATGATGATGATGATGCCAGGGGGGTGGAGGAAGAGGGAATGAAAGAGAAGGCAATAATGATGCTCGGGGGGGGGGGGGGAGGGAAGGAAAGAGAAGTTGATGATGATGGCAGGGAATAGGGAAGGGACGACAACAAGATGATGATGCCTGGGGGTTGAGGGAGCGCATTTGGGGAAAGGGAAAATAATGATGACTGGGGATGGGGGGGTGGAGAGGGAAGGGAAGGGGATGATGCCAGGGGAGAGGAAGAGAAGGCGATGATGCTGCTATAGGGTGAGAGAGGGAAAGGAAGAGGAAATGATTATGCTGAAGGTGGCGGTGTGCCGCAATGAAGCAAACCCTTTGCCTGACAGGTGTGCCATGACACAAAAAGGTTGGAAACCACTGCTCTAGGATCCTTAAAATCCATTTGTTTCAAGATACTGCTGTCATATTCTTCAGTAGTTTTTTCATAGCTTTGTCTATGAGTAAAAGTTGGACTGACACGTCTGTAGTTGCCCACATCTTCCTTACTCCTATTTTTGTGAAGTGGGCCTACATCTCCTCTTCTCCAGTCCCTAAAGATTTATTTATTTATTTATTTATTTATTTATTTATTTATTTATTTAAAGTTTTTCTATACCGGCATTCGCAATAGATATCGCATCATGTCGGTTTACAATTAACAAGTGGATAGGTAACAAAAAGGTAAAAACTAACATTTATCTTATTAATAATAATAATAATAATAATAATAGTTGTAGTAATAATAATAATAAAACATTAAACAAGAGAAGGTTAAGGTATGCAGTTACAATAAAACAAGGGAGTAATACAACTTGGAGCATAGAAGAGGAGCTGGGGATTAAATAGAGAGAACGTAAATGCCAGTCAATGTGCTTAAAGCATTAATGAATTGTCCTTGTGAGGTAGGGATATTAATTATGCGGTAGGGATTTTGATTACCATGAATAAGGTAAAGTCTGAGCGCCTAGTTACTAATGGGATAGGTTCAGTTTAGTTCAGGAAAGGCTTTCATGAATAGCCACGTTTTGAGTCTTTTCCTGAATGTGGGCAGGCAGGGTTCCTGTCGTAAATCTGGTGGGATGGAGTTCCACAGTGTTGGTCCTGCAGTGGAGAAAGCCCTGTCTCTGGTGGTTATGTGCCTCATGGATTTGGAGTGTGGTACTTGTAGTGTTTCTCTATAGGACTCTCTGATTGGTCTGTTGGATGTAAATTTTTTGAGAGGAATTTGAAGGTTGAGCTGAGAGTGTTGATGTATAGCTTTGAAAATAGTGGTTATGGACTTATATATGATTCTGTAGTGAATTGGCAGCCAGTGCAGGTCTTTGAGGATTGGTGATATGTGGTCTCTTCTCCGTGTGTTAGTTAATATTCTCGCAGCCGTGTTTTGAACCATCTGAAGGGGTTTCGTGTGAGATGAAGGGAGACCTAATAGCAAAGAGTTGCAGTAATCTAGTTTAGAAAATACTATTGATTGTAGAATAGTTCTGTAGTCATGAAAGTGGAAGAGAGGTCTTATTCTTTTTAAGACTTGGAGTTTATAGAAGCATTCCTTAGTAGTTTGATTTATGAATGCTTTTAGGTTTAACCTGTTATCAATGATAGCTCCCAGGTTTCTTACTTGTGGAGTTTGTAAATTGGGTGGAGGATTTGAGTCGGTGTTACTGTTTTCAGATGAAATTAGGAGGAGTTCGCTTTTTGAAGAGTTTAGTATTAGATTAAGGTTGGAGAGGAGTCCATCAATTTTTTTAAGACAAGTTTCCCAGAATTCTAGGGTTTTGCTGTAGGATTCTTTGACGGGGATGACTATCTGGACGTCATCTGCATAAAGAAAGTGTTTAAGGTTTAAATTAGTTAGCAGTTGGCAAAGAGGGAGCAAGTAGATATTAAAGAGCGTTGGTGAAAGGGAGGAGCCCTGTGGAACTCCCGTAGATGAAGGGTAGTGTTGAGATTCCTTGTTGTGAATTTTGACTTTGTATTTTCTGTTCCCTAAGAATGATTTGAACCACGATAGTGCTGTTCCTGTTATTCCAATGTTTGCTAATTGAGTTAGTAGGGAGGAATGGTTAACCATATCAAAGGCAGCTGAGAGGTCCAGGAGGATCAGTAAATAAGTGTGACCTTTATCCAGGCCCATGATGAGGTAGTCGGTCAGGGAAATTAGTAGTGATTCAGTATTTAAAGCTTTTCTGAAGCCATATTGGGACGGGAACAGAATTTTGTGTTCCTCGAGGTAGTCTGAGAGTCTGGAGTTAACTAATTTTTCCGTTACCTTGGCTATGAATGGGAGATTGGATATAGGACGGAAATTGGTAGGATCATTAGGATTTAAGTTGGGTTTTTTCAAGAGCGTTTAATGGATGCAATCTTCAGTTCATCTGGGTAGATTCCTTGTGCTAGGGAGCAGTTAATAATGTCTGTCAGAGCATTGGAGATTGTGTCTGGTATTAGCAGGAGAAGTTTGGAAGGGATGTGGTCTAATGGGTGAGATGAAGGTTTCATTTTCTTTAATGTAGCAAGTAACTCAGTAGTAGTGATGGGTTCGAAGGATTGTAGAGTAATGTCTTTGTTGTGGTGGAAGTATGTGTTGGATGGCGTTGAAGTGTTGGTTCTCAGCTGTGTTATTAGGTTGGAGATTTTGTTGCTAAAGAAAAGGGCCAGCTCCTCTGCTTTTTCTTGAGCTAAGTTGGCAGGGATGTCGGGAGTCGAGGTTTGTGTTAAGTTAGATACATAGGCAAAGAGGGCTTTGGAATCAAAGATTATGTGATGGATCTTCTGTGCAAAGAAATCCCTTTTTGTTTTTAATGTAGCACTTTTGTATTGGTGGAGTGCGAGTTTGTAAGCAGAGAGGGAGGTCTGTGTTGGTGTTTTCCGCCATTTGCTTTCCTTCTGTCGGAGGGAGTGTTTTAGTTTTTGAACTTCTTCTTTAAACCACGGTTGTCTTTTGGAGGTGTTGTGTTCGAGTTTTTTTGTTGCCAGAGGACAGAGATTGTTAGCTGCTGTTTCTGTTATCTTGGACCAAGAGTGGAGGGCTGAGTTGGGTGAAGAGATGTCTATGAGTGGGAGTTCTGGGCCAAGATGATTGTATAATTCCTCGGATGTGCAAGATTTCCTGTATATGAATTCCGGTTGTGGGACAGGTTTTCTGCTTGTTTGTTCTAGCAAAAAGGTGGAAGATATTAAAGTATGGTCAGACCAGGGAACAGGTTGGCATTTGGGTGGAGTTGATTGAGAGATGCTAGAGTTTACAAATATTAGGTCCAGGGTGTGACCTGCTCTGTGGGTGGGTTTGTTTATGATCTGCTTGAAGCCTATGGCCGACATGGCGGTTAGGAAAGATTCGCAATTGGTTGAGAGAATGGGGTCGTCGACGTGTAAGTTAAAATCTCCCAGTATTATGGCGGGATGCTCCAGATTTAGGTAAGTTGTTGTTAATTCTAGTATGGGTGATGCATCAGATTCTAGAAGGCCTGGAGGAGCATAGATTAGAAGGATTTGCAGACTGTCAGATTTGAATAGGCCTGTTTCTATTTTTGAAGGTGAGTTAATTGGGAATTGAGTAATTTTTAGCTCTTTTTTGGCTGCTAGGAGGATACCTCCACCCCTTTTCTTCTTTCTAGGGATAGAGAAGATATCGTAGATTTGAGTTGGAAGTTGGTTTATCAGTGCAGTGTCCGTGTGTTTAAGCCATGTTTCAGTTATGGCACAGAAGTCAGGATTTTTGTCCAAGAGAATGTCATTGAGTATTAGTGTTTTTTTGGAGAGCAATTGTGCGTTGAATAGTATCAAAGAAAAGAGAGCTAGGCCTAAAGTTTGGGTGAACGGGGAGATCATGATGGGGATAAGTGATTTGTAGGTGGGTGGGCGTGAGATCAAAGAATGTTTTCCTGTGAGGAATGTCCTGTGCTGGAGGATTGGAATTGGGAGGCCCATGGTCATTGAGGTCAGCTTGTAAATGGAGGGCTGTATTGTAGTAGAGTACTAAGTCTTGATTTCTTGAGAGATATGTAGGGTGAGAGCAGGATGGGTTTGATGATGGTTTGAAGACTGTTAGTGTTGTAGAGTGGTTTGATAGTAATGTGTGATTGGAAGAGTGGCTCCTGGATGACGACTGGATGAGAGGCTGCTGGATGACGAGTGGATGCTGGATGAGGAGTGGATGCTGGATGACGAGTGGAAGAGAGGCTGCTGGATGACGAGTGGATGCTGGATGACGAGTGGAAGAGAGGCTGCTGGATGACAAGTGGATGCTGGATGACGAGTGGATGCTGGATGACGAGTGGAAGAGAGGCTGCTGGATGACGAGTGGATGCTGGATGACGAGTGGATGCTGGATGACGAGTGGAAGAGAGGCTGCTGGATGACGAGTGGATGCTGGATGAGGATTGGATGTAGGGATTGCTGGGAGGAGGTTGGGTGAGTGTCTGCTGGAAGAAGGATTGGATGCGTGTTGGAGATTGCAGTGCAGAGTGCTGGTACTGGTGTGTATTATTTCCTGGCTCTGGGACGCTCCAAGGGGCACGCTAAGGGGCAAGCCCCTTAGGTCGCGTTCCTTCGGGCGCGCGACGCCGTCGTGAAGATGTTTGATTTAAAGGGTTTCTAGCTGCCCTCTGATAGGCCAACTGCCGTACCGGGGGTCGGGGTTTTTTCTGTCCCTGCCCTCTCCTCTTCCTTATTGGAGTTTGTAAAGTTTTGAAAGTTGTCCCTGCCCTCTCCTCTTCCTTATTGGAGTTTGTAAAGTTTTGAAAGTTGTGACGTCAGATCCTGTTCTCGGGCCGAATCCTGCCTCCTGGCTTCTGATTGGTGGCAGCGGGAGGTCGGCCTGCTTGCGGGTCCCACGTGGCCTGCGGGTTTGGAGCGCAGGTTAGCTGGGGCTACAATCGGTGGTCGGCGGGGCTTGGATCCCGGACGGGGCGGCGCCGACGGTGCAGAGATAGCCGGCAAAGAAGTAGGTGAGCCGCAGGTTTGGAGCGCAGGGCGGCTGGGGCTGCGATCGATGGTCGGCGGGGCAGGGTCCCGGACAGGGCAGCGCTGACGGGGCCGAGATGGCTAGCTGCGAGGCAGGTGAGCACGGCAAAGATAAAGTAAACAGAGCTGTAAGAGCTCCTCGATTATCTTGGGTATACTCTGTCCAGTCCAAGTGCCTTATCTACTCATTTGTGTAAATAATTTAAGTACTTCCTCCTTTGTAATTTAGTTTGTCATCCTTTTACTAATCATTTTTACCTCTGTATCTTATCTTTGGCATATTACCTTCCTCTTGTTCTGCACAAAGAATTTAGCTGTACCTTTGCTAAGGTGTTGCAACTGATTTCTCCATTACTGGCTTATATAGCACTTTCTGAAATTTTGAAAAGAGTTTGGCCTTCCAAAGGGTTGAGTGGGAGATACACTTGGCTGCAGTACCCCATTGAATATACAAACAGAGTCCTCTGTCTGACCTCTGTCATGTTAGTACGAATTTCTGCTGCACTGAACTGGTAGACCACAAGGGAGGTTCATTTCTTTGTAAACTACGTTGTTTCTGTGAGTGTTTTTAAAACTGGTTTCCTGCATTCCTTACAG
The DNA here is from genome assembly GCF_901001135.1 of Rhinatrema bivittatum. Taxonomy (NCBI): domain Eukaryota; kingdom Metazoa; phylum Chordata; class Amphibia; order Gymnophiona; family Rhinatrematidae; genus Rhinatrema; species Rhinatrema bivittatum. The sequence goes on along the minus strand of NC_042615.1, from coordinate 251,589,783 downwards.
ATGATATGCTTTGTTTCTGTTATTCATATATGAGATTAAAAACATAAGAATACTAAATAGGTATTTTACACATTATGAGAACAATTTCCAAAGCAATTTTCCGAGCAGTTGATTGAAAATTGCCCTTTCCAAGCCAACTAAAAGTAACTGCAAGCACCTACAGTGCTCCTACATTTATCTGGGTTAAAAAGTGCTGGTGTGTGTGTGTGTGTGTTTGTCATGGGAGAAAAACAGCTTGCATACAATTTTGATTTCCAAATGTATACATACTATTTCTCTTCAACTGGCAGTTGCACAAATAGCCATTGCAAAATATGCAATTGCTTTTAAACGGAAGTTCTTTACATTTGTTAATTTTCAAAGACATCCTACCCGGCTAGTTTCTCTTTGAAAATTAACTATTAAATATGATAAGTAAAAATGCACCTGTACTTTGCAACTATTTATTTATGCTTTATTGTTCACCTTTCCATGAACATCAAGGAGTATTTTTTTTTTTTTTTTTTAAACTCAAGGCATAAATAAGATCTGGAATTCATTGCTAGATGACATGGTGAAAGCTGTTAGTGTAGCTGGGTTTAGAAAAGGTTTGGACAAGTTCCTGGAGGGAAAGTCCATGAATCATTATTAAGGTAGACTTGGGGAAATCCATTGCTTATTCCTGGATTAAGCAGCATGGAATCTATCAACCTTTTGGAATCCTGTCAGGTACTTGTGATCTGGATTGACCACTGTTGGAAACAAGATGCTAAGCTTAATGGGCCTTTAGTCTGTGTATGGCAAATCTTATGGTCATGCAAGGCAGATTGCAATTCAAATCAATATAAAATACCTTCTCCCAACTCAACTAGAGCTTGCTTTTCTTATGTAGTCTTACTAAGAGATATAACCAATTACAGTAAATGGTAACAAGGTACTTTACAAATCTTTATCATAATAAAGGTATTCTATATTTATATATCTATTTATTTTTCCTTTGTATTCGTCATTCTGTGACAGTCATAATGGTTTAAAAGAAATAAAATAAAATCAATAAATCATAAACAAATTAAAATTAGAATAAATATCATAACAAAGTAAACACAAATAAATTACATGAAATTAAGAAATTAATATAAAATAATAAAACCAAAAGTTATGAGATAAATCATAAACATAAAAACAGATAAAAGATGGGTGCCTCATTCTTCAAAAAAAAAAAACGATTAAACTTCCATGTCTTGATAGATAATATCCAATTAATCACATCCCTCATAAGCCTTTTTAAAAAGCCACATTTTTAGATTATTTTTTTGAAAATCATAAAATCTGTTTGCAGCCTTAAAACAATAGGTAAAGATTTCCATAATTTAGGTCCTGCTATTGAAATGGCTCTCTCCCTCACCTCACTCAAATGTGCAGTTTGTACTGAAGGGACAACCAAAAGGCCTTTATTTGCCGATCTCAAATTTCTCTGGGGGTGTAAAGGTATAAAGATGTAAAGCTGCAGTGAGCCATTCTGTTTTATTGCTATTAATAAATTTGTGTAAAAGACAAAGAACTTTAAAATCAATCCTAAATTTTACTGACAACCAATGCAGAGAAATTAAAATTGGTGTAATGTGGTCAAACTTTCTACGCCCAGTTAAGACCCTGGCCGTAGCATTCTGTAGTAGTTGCATTTAGTATATGGAGACATAAAACTCATACAATCCTTCATCTTATAACTGTTGCTTTTATGTTTGTATTTGTTTACTATGTATTATGATTGATTGGAAGCCATAGCAAACAGATGACTTTAGACTGAAGCTTACAGGTTATATGACTGAACACATAAATCAATAAACCCACTGGTGAGAGGTTGTAAATGTGTACCCACTGCAAAGAGCTACTGGCTCTTAGAGAATGAGTCAGATCTCTGGAGGCTAGAGTGGCAGACCTGGAGAAACTGAAGCAGACAGAGAGATATATAGATGAGCCCTTCAGGGACATACTAGCCAAATCCCAACTCCAGTCTGGCAGCCCTGGTGCTGCCCTGGAGGAGGAAGGTCTCCAGGTTGGATAGCATCAACCTAATACAGCAGGAAGTAATCCTATAGCAAGGACCTGTTCTTCAGGTGATGCATTATCCTCTCACACCGAGGATGTGTCTCCCAGGGATACTACCCAGGAGAGAAGGATTAGGTCGGCTGTCATAGTTGGTGATTCGATTATTAGGAATGTAGAGAGATGAATGGCTGTTGGACATGGGGATTGCCTGGTAACAAGCTTGCCTGGTGCACAGGTAGTGGATCTCACACATCACCCAGATAGTCTTTTAGACAGTGCTGGGGAGGAGCAGGCTATTGTGGTACACTTGGGCACTAATGACTTAGGAAAACGGAGGGAGGTTCTGGAAGCCAAATTAAGGCTCTTAGGTAGAAAGCTGAAATCCAGAGCCTCCAGTGTAGCATTCTCTGAAATGCTCCCTGTTCCATGCACAGTCCCCAGAGTCAGGCAGAGCTCCAGAATCTCAATCAGGCCAATACAGAAAACTTTGCGGAAGGGCGGGTGCGCGATCCAGTAAATACATTTATGTAAATGAGGGCCTGCGGTAAAAAGAGGCGCTAGGGACACTAGCATGTCCCTAGCGCCTCCTTTTTGACAGAAGTGGCGGCTGTCAGCCGGTTTGACAGCAGATGCTCGATTTTACTGGCGTCAGTTCTCGAACCCACTGACAGCCACGGGTTCGGAAAACGGATGCTGGCATAATTGAGCGTCCATCTTCCAACCTGCAGGCCGATTTAAAAATTTTTTTTTTAAATTTTACTTTTTTTTTTTTTTTTTTGGGGCCTCCGACTTAATATAGCTATGATATTAAGACGGAGGGTGTACAGAAAAGCAGTCTTTTTTGCTTTTCTGTACACTTCCCCATTGCCGGCTGAGTTAATTTTTGAGAGTAAAATGTGCAGCTTGGCTGCACGTTTTACTTTCTGAATCTCGTGGGAATAACTAATAGGGCCATCAACATGCATTTGCATGTGGCGGTCGCTATTAGTTTCAGGGGTTTGGCCGCGCGTTTTCGACGCACTTTTACCCCTTACTGTATAAGGGGTAAAAATAGCGCATCGAAAACGCACGGCCAAACGTGGGCTAACAGTGCGCTCCACCGGAGCGCACTTTACTGTATCGGCCCGAATGTGTGGATGAGACGATGGTGCAAGGAAGAGGGATTCAGCTTTGTAATGAACTGGGGAACCTTTTGGGAAAGGGGACTCTTTTGCGCAGGGATAGGCTCCAACAGGGGCGGATTGGCCTATCGGGGGATCGGGCATTCCCCAGTGGGCCGGTCGCTCTGGTCACGTGGTCTGCCAAGCGCGGCCACAACAGAGCCACGCTCTGCAGACCACGAGGTATCTTCTGGCTGGTTTGGGGGAAAATCCCCGGGCCGATCTTTACCCAGAATCCACCCCTGGGCTCCAACTTAACCAGGGTGGAACCAGGCTGCTGACGCTACCCTTTAAAAAGGAGATACAGCAGCTTTTAAGCTAGAACAAAGGGGAAAGCTGACAGTTGTTCAGCCGCGTATGGTTTGGAGGGAGGTATCTTTGAAGGACACTAATCAAGCAGGAGAGTTAAGGCATTTCAACGGAGTGGTTCCAATAATAGCAAATATACGGGCCGATTCAGTAAAGTCCGCGGGAGAGCGGGCGAACACCCGCTCTCCCGGCACGCGCACAGGCCACTCGCCTGTGCGCGCGATTCAGTATTTAAATTAGGTCCGGCAGTAGAAACTGGCAAAAGAAGGCGCTAGGGACACTAGCGCGTCCCTAGTGCCTCCTTTTGCCCCAGAGTGGTGGCTGTCAGCGGGTTTGACAGCCGACGCTCAATTTTGCCGGTGTCGGTTTGAGCCCGCTGACAGCCACGGGCTCGGAAACTGGACGCCGGCAAAATTGAGCGTCCAGTTTTCGACCTGACAGCCGCCGGCCAACTTAAAATTTTTTTTTTTTTTTACCCTTCGGGTCCTCCGACTTAATATCGCCATGATATTAAGTCGGAAGGTGCACAGAAAAGCAGTTTTTACTACTTTTCTGTGCACTTTCCCAGTGTCCTAAGAAATTAGCACCTACCTTTGGGTAGGCGCTAATTTCTGAAAGTAAAATGTGCAGCTTGGCTGCACATTTTACTTACTGAATCATGCGCGAATACCTAATAGGGCCCATCAACATGCATTTGCATGTTGAGGACGCTATTAGGTTCGGCGGGTTGGACACACATTTTCTGCCCCTTACTGAATAAGGGGTAAGGGAAAACGCGCGTCCAATGGCAGGTTAACAGTGTGCTTCATCAGAGCGCACTGTACTGTATCGGCCCGTAAGTGCATGTGCCTGTAAGTAATGGATGCTCTAAGCTAAAAGATTCCAAATTATCCCTTTCAACTGAAAAGCAGGTTGTTAATACAAACAAAACACACACTTTGAAATGCACATATTCCAATGGCCAGAAGTCTAAGAAGGAAAATGGGAGAGTTAGAGTGTATAGCAGAGAATGAGATAAACTTAAATGGTATCTCAGAGACATGGTGGAAGGAGGATAACCATTAAGCATAACCAATGGGATAGCACTATATCAAGGTACAAAGTACATTACAATGCTAGGGAACAGCAACTTGGTGGGGCAGGGGGTGTTTTATGTCCGTTACTAGAGATGTGAATCGTGTGCCCGATCGTCTTAACGATCGGGTTCGGCTAGAGGGGGGGAAAAATCTGATCGTGGGTGATGTGGATGATGTGAATCAGAATTGGTTCCGATTCACATCGTTATTTTTTTTTTTTAGTGAGGCCCGACCCTTAAAAATTAACCCCTTACCTTCCCCCACCCTCCTGAACACCCCCAAAGCTTTTACGAGTACCTGGTCGTCCAGTGGGGGCGCGGGGACCGATCTCCCGCTCTCGGTCCATCGGCGCCATTTTGGCTGCCACTCAAAAATGGCGCACATGGCCCGATTAAAAAAAAAAACCACCCGACCCTTTAAAAATGACTCCTTAGCTTCCCCCACCCTCCCGAGCCCCCCAAAACATTTTAAATTTACCTGGTGGTCTAGTGGTGGTCCCGGGAGCGATCTCCCGTTCTTGGGCCGTCGGCTGCCACTCATAAAGATGGCGCCGATGGCCCTTTGCCCTTACCATATGACAGGGTATCCATGCCATTGGCCGGCTCCTGTCACATAGTAGGAGCACTGGATGGCCGGCGCCATCTTTACGACGGCGGCCATCTTTAAAGATGGCGCCAGCCAGCCAGTGCTCCTACCATGTGACAGGGGCCGGCCAATGGCACGGATACCCTGTCATATGGTAAGGGCAAAGGGCCATCGGCACCATCTTTATGAGGGCAGCCGACGGCCCGAGAACGGGAGATAGCTCCCGGGACCACCACTAGACCACCAGGTAAATTTAAAATGTTTTGGGGGGCTCGGGAGGGTGGGGGAAGCTAAGGAGTCGTTTTTAAAGGGTCGGGTGGGGTTTTTTTTTTTAATCGGGCCATCGGCGCCATTTTTGAGTGGCAGCCAAAATGGCGCTGATGGACCGAGAGCAGGAGATCGGTCCCCGCGCCCCCACTGGACCACCAGGTTCTCGTAAAAAGCTTTGGGGGGTTCGGGAGGGTGGGGGAAGGTAAGGGATTCGTTTTATAGGGTCGGGTGGGTTTAGGGGTTTTTTTGGTGTGCCGGTTTTCCCCGCCCTCCCCTGATTTACGATTTTTCACGATAAATCGGGGGAATTTCTATTGTATCGCGACTCTTAACGATTTTTGACGATTTAAAATATATCTGATGATTGTTTTAAATCGTCAAAAAACGATTCACATCCCTATCCGTTACAGGTTCAGACTGTGCACCCAGGTATCCTGTCCTGGGGCTCTATCCTTGGGGGCTAATCTCATACAAACACACACAATTACTGGGATTGTACCTGGGAGCTTAAACCCAGGGGCTTATCCCCTACATAAAGAGCCACACACAAACTATGATTTAGTTCATCATGATTCCAGGTAAGAAAGTAAGTTTATTTGAGCAATAGGAGGATAGAACAAATAAAATCAGATCATATAAAAGAAATAATGGTAGATAATAACAATTGCCTCATAGATATAAAAAGCTTACATTTCCAAAGGATCAGCCATACTAGGGATGTGCAGAGGGACCTCATACGTTGCATTCGGTATTCGTATTCGTCGGGGGGCAGATACGTTGCATTCAGCAAGGGGGACCCCCCGATACATTCATGCATTCATTCTTATTCGTTTCCCCAGCGGGGGTCCGGGAGTGATCTCCTGCACTCGGGCCGTCGGCTGCCAGTAATCAAAATGGCGCCGATAGCCTTTGCCCTTACTATGTCACAGGGGCTACTGGTGCCATTGGTCAGTCCCTGTCACATGGTAGGAGCACAAGATGGCACCGGCCGTCCATTGCTCCTACCATGTGACAGGGGCCGACCAATGGCACCGGTAGCCCCTGTGACATAGTAAGGGCAAAGGCTATCGGCGCCATTTTGAATACCGGAAGCCAACGGCCCGAGTGCAAGAGATGGCTCCGACCCCCCGCTGGACCACCAGGGAGTTTTGGTAAGTCTTTGGGGGGGGGGGGGGGTTGGAGGGTGGGAGGTTTGTTTAAATTCGCTCCTTTAGACGGCCGAATAATTCGGTGAAGATTTGTTGTATTCGTGGGGAATCGCGATACGTTTCGCTTCCTCACGAATACAATGAATATGGCCCTATACGTTGCGGATTACCAATACGTTGCAAACGAATGCACACCCCTAAGCCATACCATCACGACCAGGGCTTCCTCTCTTTCTTGCTGTCTCTTCTTATACACTACAAAGCAAAGGTATTCTCTCCTTCTGAGTCCTTATCAGATTTCAAACACAGCTGTGTGGCCTTCATTCTCTCTCTCTCTCAGGCTTTAGTACAAGTTAATTGCTAGTTTTCTCATCAGAGACTTAGGTGTATAACTAAACAGTGCAAGATAGTAGACAGGAGTTCATTCAGAGGTTGGCCTGTGGCCTTCAAACTAGTCTGTGTCTGGGTGAAAACTCTGAATCCATATGCCTAACCTCTATATACATCCTCAGCAAAAGTAACAAAAAACTGACTCCAGCAATGCACAACAGGATTAAAGGATTCTGCAAGAGATAAGGGGTAGATTTTCAAACATATGTGCGCACGTCCATGTGCGCGTGGTTCCCGGCCCATGCAAATGGACACACCAATTTAATAAGAGGCGCACGGCGGCATGTGCATGTTATAAAATCCATTGGCCGTGCCAGATTTTATAATCCACACGCGCATGTGCGGGCGGCGCGCACAAGTGGGCCTGAATTTTTGCAATTTCCGTGCAATCGGACTTTCCCCACTTCCCTCCCAGTCTGCTCCAATTAAGGAGCGGACTGAGAGGGAACTTCCCTAACTCCCTGCCTAACCTTCCTTCCCCTTCCCCTCTCCTCCCCACCCCTATGCAGTTGGGCATATGGTGAAGAAATATTGAGAAATATTGCCTGTTCATGAGAATGGAGAAAAAAAGGCTACACCATATAGATAATATCAATATGTGGTTCAAAAACTGGTGTAAAGAAAAAGGTTTTAGATTTATCACAGACTGCACTTTCGAGATAAAGCTCACCTACATCTTTCAGCTGCGGTAAAAAAGGATCTTAAGTGAGAAATTCAGATCATATGTCAATCAGGCTTGTAAACTAGAGGATGAAGGTGGCAGATGGAAGCCAAGGGCAAAAAGAGGGTGGAGAAAACAACAAAAGAAATCAGCTCAATAGTCACTCATCAACCAAAGGGTAGTAAAGGAGACCAGGCAAAAAAGAAAATGGAAAGCTGTGAGGTCACATGCTCATAGTGATGACAACAATGTTCCAAATATGGTAAAAGGAACACGTGTCACACTATTGAACACAATAATCCATCTAAATCAATTATTTTAGTGAAATAAGCCGCATCAGCAAGCCTTAACAATGTGTTCTGAGCAAACAGAACCATTGGGTCTTTTAATCATTTGCGGCAAGGTCCTTATAACCAGCGAAAGCTTGAAAATGCTGTCACACGTGCATCTATCCCCATTTGAGACAGTTATCACTCCAAACTAGACAACGGCCGGTGTTTCGCTACGGAGCGCATAGCTTCTTCAGGGGTTAGTGTAACCAGTAGATCACAAATGCTGTCAATGTGATAGAAATAAGAATTAGCACTAAAGATATTTAAAAAACTTCCACTTAGCTGATTGTTGATGGAAAAAGACCTTCTGATCCAGACGCTGAGTCTCAAAACAGAACTTCTCAGGAAGCGGGACAGAGAGGGCTGTAGTGCTAATTCTTATTTCTATCACATTGACAGCATTTGTGATCTACCGGTTACACTCACCCCTGAAGAAGCTATGTGCTCCGCAGCGAAACACCGGCCGTTGTCGGGTTTGGAGTGATAACTGTTTCAAATGGGGATAGATGTATGTTTGACAGTACTTTAAAGCTTTTGCTGGATATAAGGACCTTGCCGCAAATGATTAAAAGACCCAACGGTTCTGTTTGCTCAGAACACATTGTTAAGGCTTGCTGATGTGGCTTATTTCACTAAAATAATTGTTTTAGATGGATTATTGTGTTCAATAGTGTGACTGCATTGCCAGGACTCAAGCAGTACCCCTGTGCTGCTAGTCTCCTGGCACCTGCTACAGCGGGTTTCCCGCTCTAGCCCTTATTCAGCAGACCACTGTTCGTGAATCTGCACCTGCACCTCAAGGCTACTCCCACGTGGTCCTGCTCTACTCTCTTCAGAGCTGCAGTGGCCTTGTACACCTCGAGACCATTTCTCCTCCTCCCTCCGAGAGTGCTCCTGTCTTGAACTGTGCCTAACCTATCTGATGCTCTCTTCACCCAGTCGTCTATCCTCTCCGGGAGCAGCCACACAGAGGTGCTCCTAAGTCCTGCCGACCCCGGCACCCAAGGGCTCAACCTGCGGGGAACGAGGGTCGGTACAGCCGAAGTTCCAGCTCGCCCTTCAGGTAGCAACAACCCCACCTCGGGCAAGGGTCCACAATTCCTAAAAGAGGGTGGGTGGCTGTTAGGCTACCAGGGAGTCTGTGGTGTGAAAGGGGGATCCAGGGGGTGGGTTCCTATTAGGGGTAGGGGGAGGTGACTGGATTGGGGTGTATCTGAAGCAGGAGGTTTGTCTTTAATTTGAAAGGGGGGGGGGTTGGGGTATAGCCAAGTGACACTTCATTTTATTTTTTAAACTTTTTTTTTTACAGCCACCTCTGTAGACTGTGGTGGTAGGTGGGAGGAGGTAGACAGGATTTATACACATTACTGGGAGGAGGAGTTTACAGGCCACATGGACAGCCCCAGGCAAAGTGGGCCACCATCTTGCCTTTTTTGCCCCTTTCCCAGGATATTTTTTTTTGTCCTGCAATATTTTTCTGTGAGAAGAAAAATATTGCAGGGATGCCATCACGCTATTTTCTCAGGGAGGGGCTAAATATCACGGGAACATCCCCCGTGATATTTTATTCCTCTCACGATAAAATATTGTGGCATGGTAAATGATTTTCATAGGTTTATAAATAACAGTTGCTGCCATAAAAATCATATACGTATGAAATTTAACATTTCCAGTGCCAGTTCCAGTATAATCTCCATGCTTTCTTTTATCCATCCATTCCTCAGCACATACAACAACCCAGTACCACCTAATTCACAAAAGTTTCACCAAACATGAAGGCATGAATACACAAAATCTGGTCATCAAGCCATGCCATTGACTCGTTTCTGAAAACATAAATAGTTGGTTTTCCCATCTGGATATCAACTATGCAGCCTATGGAAAACTGCCACCCTGGAGGCTTGATTCAGATACACATTTATGTAAAGGGAGGAGGGATTTAGTGCATACTTCTCTCTCCACACCCTCATAATAGAACATTTGGATTGCTTTGGGATCTAGTAGCTTTGTGGAATTATTCAGAGTGTGCATAATGGGGCGGATTTTAAAAGGCCCGCGCGCGCCGGCGTGCCTATTTTGCATAGGCCGCCGGCGCGCGTAAAGCCCCGGGATGCGCGTAAGTCCCAGGGCTTTCAAAAAGGGGCGGGAGGGGGCGTGTCTGGGGGCGTTCTTGAAACAACGCGGCGTTTCGGGGGCGTGCCGCAGCGTTTCAGGGGCGTGGCACCGGCCCGGGGGCGTGGTCGAGGCCTCCGGCCAGCCCCCGGGACAGGAGGACGGAGCGGGGCTGCCAGCCGATGTGCGCAAAGTTACGCCTGCTTTCAGCAGGCGTAACTTTGCCAACAAAGGTAGGGGGGGGGTTAGATAGGGCCGGGGGGGTGGGTTAGGTAGGGGAAGGGAGGGGAAGGTGGGGGGAGGGCGAAGGAAAGTTCCCTCCGAGGCCGCTCCGAAATCGGAGCGGCCTCGGAGGGAACAGGCAGCTCGCGCTGGGCTCGGCGCACGCAGGTTGCACAAATGTGCACCCCCTTGCGCGCGCCAACCCCGGATTTTATAGGCTACACGCGTATCTTATAAAATCCAGTGTACTTTTGTTCGCGCCTGGTGCACAAACAAAAGTACGCGATCGCGCAAGTATTTAAAATCTACCCCAATGCTTTTTAAAATTGTAGCTGGAGAAGGAAAAGTCTTTTAAAAAGTTAAAAATTAACTCAGTGAAGATATTTCTCTCCTTCTCTCTTGTTATACAGTTGCAGTTCTTCTTGCCCCTCAAGCTCCCTGGTCCCTGCAGGGACTAATCAGCGCGCCTGACCTTGCTATCCTCCTCTCTGACCTCGGTCAAAGAGCAACTAAGAACAGAGAAACAAGGAAATCTGGGAAAACAATCAGGAAACTAAACTATGTGTACTATTTTTTTTTCAGCTATGTTCCTTAATTGTTTGGCTACTTAGCAGCATGATACACTCATAGCAAAGATGCTCAGAAATGTTATAACCACAATAACAAAATGGGATGCATTTTCAACGACTTATGGGCCAATTCACTAAGCCAGTTTAGTGTGCATGATAAAGCATCAGTGAATACAATGCTGTTTAACATGCATATACTTTAACATGTCAGCACTAGAAGATACCATCTACGTGCATGCTAATGATCAAAAGGATATGCAAATGAATGCATAGGTACACTAAAATCATCTTCATCACTAAATCGCATGCTAGCACAAAAAAATTGATCGCCCATTCCAGACTACACATTAGACACCGAATGCATGCACTATAAAAAGCCACTGATTGGCCAGAGGCAATTGTGGGATGGGGGAGTTCTGGTTGCCTTAGCAGGAAATACTGCAGCAAACAAGGGGAAGTGATAGACAGGAAAGGAGAATAAGAAGAGGAAAATGAGAAAATGATAAGAAAAGGAAGAAATAGAAAGCAAGAAGGAAGCCACATCTCCAGATGTAAAAGGACCACCTGCTACTGGCAACAATGTCACCTGTTTCCTTCTCTAGTGGTAGTCCTTGAAGCACATCTTGACTTGGCCTTTTATAATTCATTAGGTCATTGTGGGGGGTGGAAAGAATCAAGGGCCAGACCATGAGTGGAAGGAGGGGAGATCAGACTGAATTCAGGGAATGAATGGGTTGATTAGCACATAGCCTGAGCCATGAAGTTTCTATGGACTAGCACACAGCAAGTATCAGAATCCTGAACACATGAGAAGCTAGAGCAAGAGAACATTATAGAAATCTCATCTTTGGGAGACTTTCCTCACTCCAAATGATGGCAAATCTTCACTGAGGTGTACTGTGCTGTTCGTATGTCTCTGCATGTCAAACTGGCCCCCAAAGCCTAAACCACCATCAAAACCTCACCTTGAGTTATGATATATGAGCCTGAAAACCAACATAGAGAAGGCAACTGACCCAAAATCCTTTGCTATCTTAGCCTATGTGAACTCAAAGTGACTTGCTGAGCCTGACCTGCAGGAATTCAAAACACCTGGACAAGCAGTTGAAGCTGGTGGCACATCATGATGCCTAATTATAGGGTCACAAAAGGAGGAGGCAACGGTTGGAAACTTCAGGCTATACTGTCACAATAGAGGCACTATTTTCAGGGGCATATGTAAACACAGCCTCAGATGTGTTAATTGCCCTGACCAACAAGATTCTAGCAGAACAAAAGACTATCTAAAGAGTGATGGTAAATGGGCCCCACCTTGGAGAAATACTCAGGGTAGAGTAGGGATAATCTTATCATGCTGTTGACATGACAACCTATGTAAATTATTTGCTGAGTAGTCACGTACTTCTAGAATTTTCTAACCTAGTACTTTATTGTATAAAAGAAGGATCAATTCATGTATACAAAGAGATGCTGGTCAGTTTGCCAGAGAAAGGGCATCCAGCATCTCCCAAGAATACTTAGATTGATCAATAAAAAAATTATACTTTCTACAAAATCTAAGTGTTCTTCTATCCCTGGATAAAAGCATCATAATGGCTGGTGCTTAACATTTATTAGCTGGCCCTCCTACAGGGATATAAATAGCTGAACACTATGAAGGCCTTATAAAGAGACTCACTCTCTCTCCCTCCCTCCAAGAATTAACACATTTACCTCAACTGCTACACACATTTTCATTTTGATATCTATATATTAAAAGTTTTCTTCCATTTTGTGTATGTAGGAAAAATATTTAGCTCATAAGGCTCTTTATGTCAATATAATACAACACATCAAGTACCACATTATTACATAAACTGAGGTCTCATGGAAATGTTTTAGTCTATTATAATTTCTGATGCAACTGCTTCATATATACGCGTTTTATTTATTTTATCTATTTAATTATAGAACTTGATATACCACCCAATCTAAATTTTTCATCAGTCGGTTTACAATAAAAACCTTCTGACCCACAAATACTACTAAAAAAAAAAAAGCACCCAACCTAATATACCTACAAACTTTACCACAACCCATCCTATTGCCAAGCAACATCTTCTCACCCTCAATGAACTCTGTTAACAATGGAAAAGCAGCAAAATCAACCATCCAGATTATCAAAAGCCTCAAAAGTTATGATTTTACTTTTTTCTGGAAGTTTAAATAATTGCTTTCTCATTTCATCTCTAAGGAAAGCTTGTTCTACAGCAAAGGAGCAATACAACTGAATGCTGACTTTCTGGCAGTCACTAGTCTAGCCTATGCCAAGGAAAGAATTCTCAAAAGATCCTAATCAGTGAAAAGTCACTGTGGACATGGATAAAGTGCATTTACATGTGTAAAACCCAATTTTAAGCATGTAAATGCTTTTTAAAATCAGGGCCTAAGGGTGTAAGCCTTTATTGGCTACTGCATTAAAGACAGTGTAATTGTAGGTCTGTGCTATCAGCCCGACTGAGGGCTCCAACATCACCCTGCTCCAGGAAAATAATGAAGGATTGTCAGTGTCTCCATGATATGTTAAAAGCATTGCTAATATATGTGCTAAATTCAGACATTTGCACATGATTTTAATGTGCTCCAGTAAATACAGTAGTACCCAGAAAGAAGTTTTCAGAATGCAGAAGCACAAAAGGAGAAAGTCCTGTATTAGCAAGTGAAAACACTGAAGCAGTGGTAAATTGGAATTTATCACTCTGTTCTATGTAAGACATTATAAATTATTCTTTATATTGTCATTGTAATTGTTGAAATGTGAACCGAAGTGATTAGTAACTTTGTTACCTGAACTGCGGTATATAAAACTGTTAAATAAATAAATAAATTTCAAATACCAGATGGAAATTGGAAGAGTGAACTGGGAAGAGCAAGGGAACTGATCAAGTAGTGGGAGGTTAGGCACACTTCTTAGGAAGAAATGATAGGAAATAAGAAATAGAAAAAAACAACCCATTGTGGAGAGTCATGTGTACAAATGCTCATAGATGACTTAACAAACTCATTGACTTAGAAGCCACCATGTTTGAAGAAGACATTGATTACAGATAAACTAATTGAATCCTGGTTAGTCTCTCTTATCTCTTTTTTTATTTATTTTCCTAACATAAAAATCCTTACCATAACTGCTATTTGTTGAGCCCACTGTTCTTTAACGTCCCAACGATATTCCTATCCTGACAGAACCTCCTAAGGTATTCCCCAGTTTTAACAAAGATTTTGCTTTTGCAGTCTAGAACTTTTACCTTTGTGAAGTTCATATTCAGCTGCTGTGAGGATATGCAAGTTAGCCGGATAAACTTATCCAGCTAATTCAGCCTATATATTCAGTGGCGTAACCATGTCACTGAACATATTCAGCTTATCCTAAATTATACAGGATAAGATTATCTGACTAACTTTATGACAGGTCTAAGGGATGACCAGACATATTAGAGTTAGCCAGATAACTGATCCAGCTAACTCAGCTTCTCCCAATTATGCTCCCTAATGCCTTTGACTTATCCAGCCAAAAGTTATCTGGCTAGAATATAGCTGGATCAGTGCCCAAATATTTATTTAGCTGGATAACTGTTCAAACAATCTTTGGAGACAGAATTCATTCGGGAGGACTCAAAAAGGGTGGATATCATCCTGCTTCATGAACAGTGATAGGTGAGGAGGAAGTGGACAGATTGTTGTTGTTTTTTTTACTTTGGTAGTGGGTGAATTGATGGAGACTACACCAAAGATGGGACAGTATTGTCTTGGATCCAGCTGCTTTCAGGATCCAAGGAAGCATGGATTTTACCAGCCTGTTGGGTCAGTTTCCTTGATTGGGTAAAACAGAGATGTGGATTGGAAATGTGCACTGGATGTGCTGTTCTTGGATTTCAGCAGATATTTGATGCTGTTGCATATGGAGGACACATGGATAAACTTGGGGTAGACCCAATCTTGGTTGATTAGATCAGAGACTAGAATCCCTAGAAATCTTTCTAACAGAACTAAGTGAGAAGTCTACTCCTGGAGAAGTGATACTGGACCTAGTACTGATAGAAGCAGTAAACTGAGTTTAAGGTAGGAGACAACCTGGGGTATAGAGTTAGCCATAGTATATGATTCATTAAACACTAGTTCAGAACTAAAGAAAGTTGAGGAATTTAGAACGACATTGGAGGAAGGATCCAGGAAAGGTGCATATATCTCAATACGGTAATCAATTTTCTATATATCAGAAAGAATGTAAGAGGATATGGGTTATCTACTTTTCTCAGAAGACTGAATTGGCAATAAGTCATCCTTTGGAACCTTTTGCAAACAGTGAGTAAATTAACTAGTCATTCAAGTATGCATAAATTGACATTTCCAACATGTGATAAAAAATTTACAAATCAGAAATCTTCCTAATTTTGAGAATGATTGTTAATGCCTCTTTAGTGGAGGGTCATCTTCCAAGACA
This sequence comes from Rhinatrema bivittatum, assembly GCF_901001135.1. Taxonomy (NCBI): domain Eukaryota; kingdom Metazoa; phylum Chordata; class Amphibia; order Gymnophiona; family Rhinatrematidae; genus Rhinatrema; species Rhinatrema bivittatum. Next base: position 251,574,441 of record NC_042615.1, on the reverse strand, counting down.
GTTGAAAGAAGCTACAGTGAAACTATTAGTTAAGGCTGAGAATGGGTCTTTAGTGGACTTAAATAATTACTGGTCTATTTCTCAACTTCCAACTTTGTCAAAAGTGACTGAAAAATGTGTTTTGGCACAATTGGAAGATTTTGTGGAGAATAACTCAATTTTAGATAAAAACCAGTTTGGCTTCCGTATCTTTTGTTGTCATTATTGGACATGTTACATCTCAATAAGGGTTTGGTTTGTTGATACATCTGGACATTGCATTCACGTTTGATACTCTAAAATTACCAGATTTTAATTTCTCAGCTTATAAATTTTGGGGTAAGGGGAGTGGTGTTACAATGGTTTAGATCTTTTTTGAATGAGAGAAAGCAGTGGATGACAAGAGGTCAATCACCGTCTGCATGGAGAGCTATTTCAGAAGGTGTACCACAGAGTTCTGCATTATCTGCAGTATTATTTAATATGTATATGGCCCCTTTGGGTAAGATAATTGATTCTCTCGGTGTCCAATTTTATATGTATGCTGATGATATTCAGTTATACATCTCTTGTGGGTAGATGATTCCTTCCCTCTTTTGCTATTTGAAAAAAGTGTATAAATACTATTAAAGATTGGTTGTTAAGAGGTTTTGTTGAATATTAAGAAGACTAAAATTCTTTGGGTCAGTAAAAAGACCGATGATAGTAGTCAGATAAGTATTCAGTAACATGATGAAACAGTGGCTCTACATAAGGAGGTTCAGAATTTAGATGTGTTTTTGGATTCTTAGCTAACATTAAAGCACCATAGACAGTATCTTGTTAAAAGTTCTTTTTTATTAATTGAAATTGTTGAAGCCATTGAGGTATTTCTTGAAACCTGATTTGTTTACAACAGTTTTGCAGGCATTAGTTCTGGGGAATTTGGATTACTATGGTAGTCTTTTTGTTGGTCTTCCGAATAAACTTATTTGGGCTTTACAGCTGGTATAGCATGCTGCTGCTAGAATAGTAAGTGAAGTGGGGCATTTTGATCATATTTCACCAGCCCTTTTTTCATTGCATTGGTTGCCAATAGATTGGAGGATTCAGGTTAGGATAGTTGTGATTTTGTACAAATTGTTGTATGCAGAGATGGGATGTATATTGGCAAGCCGGCTAAGCTGGTGCGGACCAGCACGGGACTTTAGGTCAGCTGGTTTGTACTTAGTTTTACCTGCTGTGGAGTTATATAAGTTGCAGACCTCTTGTAAATGTGCTTTTTATTCCATTGGTCCCAGCTTATGGAATGATCTCCCATTAGAAATTAGATCTGAGAGAGATCTAAAACTGTTTCCTAAGATGGTCAAGACTCATTATTTTAAGATGGCTTTTAATTATATTTTATATGCAGTATTTTATGTATATTGTGATCTTATTGTTATGTTTGTGATAATATTGTGGATGTATATTATGTAATCAGCACTGGACATATTAATGGAAGTTGGAGAAAATAAAAATGTTTAATAAATAAAGCTATACTAGAACAAGGCTGATTTACAACAATGAATGATTTTTTGTGCATGTTCATATATTGGAATTGAATTTACAAGAATTATTTTTTATCCAATTTCTATTTAATGAATATAATGAACTCGTTTGGGAGCATACTACAATCATAATATAGGACATGGTTTATCTAATGATACCACAAAAGTAGCCTGTAATTACAGCCTTCAGGATGCATAAGAACTTACAGGTTTCCAGATTTTCTGAAAATGTCTAAGTCTATTATAGTTTTTGGCAGCAATAGTACATCAAACATACTATATTTCACCAAGTATGTAATTCTAGAAACAAACCACAGTTAAGCTATTAAGGATGAGTTTTAACACCAAGGACAGTAAAATAGCTATCAATTTCTTACTGCAGGCAGAAATATTTTCCATAATTGAAATTGATTTGCAAATAATAATTTGAAATGAAAGCTCACATTAAACATTCAGTAGTTGCTAAAATTTGGATACATAACACATCCCTCCTGGCTCTTCTAATATTATGAGCATTGCTTCTGAAAATGACCTTTCCATTTCACCTTCTGACAAATTCCTGAAACATTTGCTTAAGCTTGGGAACCAATTTAGTACTAATATACTTAGTAAAACTATAACAAAAATCTACCTAGTCCCAGGGATTTGCGAGGAGTTAAAGCCATAGTGGCCAGTTGTATTTTGCTCTTTGTGATTTTGGTATCTTTCCCACTTCAAAAGATAAACTGGCATGATGTAATTTGTTAAAATATAATTAAGTTAATCTGATAGCATACGATTTTCCTAATAAATATAGATTCAAATAGTCATTCCTAGATTGTGAAGCAATCTCATTATCTTTCTACAGTGACTTTACCCTCTGTTTTTTCTTTGCTGTCAGGTATTGTGCTCACTTTTATTGTAATCTGCATCATATCTTACAATTTGAGGAAACACAGCATCTCCAGCCTGTTGACTAAGAATTGTATTATACAGTATTTTATTTCAGCTGATATAGGATTATTAATTCTGTTGGAGCCATGAAGAATAATGAACTATTGTCCTTTTTCTCTTATTACATTGCAGCTCTATATCCTTAATTTCTTTTTCCAAATTATATACTTCTTGCTTTTTACTTTGTTTTACCATGCACTATAATTTATAACTACTCTTCTTAATATAGCTTTGAATGCATCCCACTTAATGGGAATAGATACCTCACATGCCCCATTATACTCAAAATATTCCTCATGTGCCTGATCAGTCAAGTCAAACATTTACTGATCAAGTAAGCTCAAGCTGAGCCTCCAAACTGGATTATTCACAGCCATGTTCTCCCATCTCAATGTAAGTCAATCACAGCTTGATCTGATACTGCAATACTCTCTCCTGCTGCTGTTATTGCTGGTATCAAATACTTTGAAATCAAGAAATAGTCTACTCTTGATCTTGAATACATTTGATGAGGAAAAGAATGCATAATCTTTATCAAACGGACTCTTTATTCTTCATGGATCCAACAGAGTTAATAACCTGAAGAGATGTAGTATTTACCCTTTACTAGGCCTAACCATTGGTTAAAAACTTCACCAGTTATTGTTGGGTTATCACCCATCCCTGCTTAGCAAAATTTTGGAAAAATTCAGGAGAATTAACCAATGGATTAAATCAGACTAAATTTAATCCATCTTTCATCAGTATCTGAAACTTGAGAATGCAGGCATTTTTTTTAAATATCCTGCCCCCCCCCCCCCCCCATAGCTGGCAAAAAGTGCCCTTTTATTCATCTCCCTTTTACCATCAAAAACAGATTAAAAAAAATCCATAACTTAAAATTGTTCTCTCTTTAATTGGGTTATTCATTCCATTAACATTCAGAGCCATTATTAACTTAGATCCCGTTATCCTCTTGAAATTTTTTATCAGCATATCTCCACTTCTTCCAGTCTTTGCAAGATTCCTTCAGTGTAAACTTTGATACTGTCAATAATAAAACACCTGAAAAAGTGACCCCAATAACTTACTGAACCTCATCTTCTGTGTGAGGGACTCAATTTACCTTTGCACCTCATTAGCACTGAAACATTTATTTCACTTAATTCTCCGCCCCTCAATATACACCTACACCTCTTATCAACTTGCCTATACTTAACCATGCATTACATATGTGCAATTCCACATACAATTCAAAGCACCCACATTTGCTCCCCTCGGCTCATGCACTCCATCCTATCCACTTATTATAGTTATTCCCTTTCACTTCCTGTGCACCACATTAACTAAAACTTCTCATTCAATTCAGCAAAATACCACACTCAACAACAACATGTTTATTACACAAGTCACTCTCAGTGAATCATGTTGTGCTGTTCACAGAATTTCCAGAATACACAACCAAATTTTCGTTTAATGCTTGGGGTTTCTTTTTTCATGCTGATACTTGGGTGATTCTTTTGTGCTGTTCACCAAAAACCACAGGAGTAATGCCAACAGTTTTTCACTGCTCATTTCCCATGTCTGTCACATATCAAAAGTCTTCTTGAGCTTTTTCTCTCCCTTTATTTCATGCTGAGTTGTAATAACAACATCTAGAATTTGGATTTGTAGCTGTCATGGGGACACTTCACCAACCAGGTTTCTATATTATTCTCTCTCTCTCTCTTTCAAAGAATTGATTAAAGCCTGCACAACATCCAGCTCTTCAACATTTTTTGTTTTATTGTCCAGTGTTACTCATGGCCTATACCATCTGGCATGGCTTTATCTAGCCTTAAAATCCTTCAGTCAATCACGCAAAGCAAATAATAATTTAGCACAATATTCTTGGCGAGGTAAGAAGTTTTTTCAGCCTTCCCATTGCACTGGCACTGTTTATTCTCACTGGGCTAGTATTTCTAGCAGTTGAGAGCATTGCAGCACATGGATTACCATGAGCTTCAAGAACAAGTCTAGAGACTCTTTGAGCCTATCTCAGTCTTCTTCAAAATGTACACCCATCAATTCAGGTAGAAACTCTGCCATAAACTTCATCAATTTTATACCCTTTCTACCCTCAGGTTTCCCCAGAATGAATCTGTAGTTCCTCTTGTTTTTATGCTTAGCTCCTCAAGATCTTTTGCGCGTCAAATCATTGCTTTTGGTTTCTCCTGCAGCTGCACCACTTTATCTTCCAATACCAATATGCAGTCCTCTATTTCTTTATCTGTTTTTCAAAATGCAGAAAGCTGCAGAGTTAGGGATAGTACCGCTGCTTTGATTTCCTTTGTCACTCCATGTGTCTCACCTTTTGGACCATGAAGCTCTTCCATTATCATTGTTCTTGAAGCTTCAATCTCATTCACTGATGCCATCAGGGGACGGCTCCAGCAATCTGCTGCCTTAGGCTAGGGATGAAATGGAGCCCCACTCCCTGCCTGCTCCCCCCCCCCATGCCCCCTCTCTCCCTTTTCCACACACACCCACACATGCATACACACTTATACACTCAGTCACTTCTCTCCCTCTTTCATACACACATGCACTCTCATTGTCTCTTCTCACCTCGATTCTCAATAGCCACAGGAACCTCCTCTTTCCCCAGGGCCGTAGGACATGAGCTCCACTTCCTCCTCCTCTAGTAGCCTCGGCCTGCTCTGCCCTTGTTTTATTTTTGGCGCGTGGCCAGACACTGTTGCTCCTTCTCCTGCATCTCCAGTTTCCCATGGAGGAGGAGGAGGATGCTCCTGCTCGTCTTTCTTGCTGCGCAGCACCAGGCTTCATGTTTTCTTCAGGAAGGAGCAGGTGCTGATGCTCCTCCAGGCCCTCTTTCTTCCAGCCTTTTGAGGTGTTGGCCTGGAGATCCAGCAATTCGTTCAGAATTCTGGAGTCGCTGGGCCAAATCTGGAGAGTTCCCAGGTATGAGTGCGAGGCAGCTGAGGCAGGGGCAGGCAGTGTGAGGCAGATGCTACAGTGGAGCGAGGTTTGGCGAGGGGCATTTTTTGCCACCTCACCCTACCTCATTATAGAACCGTCCCTGGATGCCACTGTGCGAGATCAAAGGGACTCCAGCTTTGATGGCTTCAGTCTATGCAACACAGAAAAAGGTCACTTTGATTCTGCCCAGTTTCCCCACAGAAAAGAGAAATAGAGTGCCTTGTGAAATGGCTTTCAGGGAAAGAGAGGGGCAATTTAATTTTTTAAAGCAGTGCCCAGTCTTTTTATGCTTGGGCTACACAAAGCTACTTTTTCATACATCCATCCGAAAGCTGGCTCACTAGCACCTCCTCAGTAAAAAGTAAAAGTTTCAAAACACTTTTGCCATACTTTATAGACCAAACCAGCAGATCCAAAGAAGAGAGATTCATACCCCAGTTCACCTACAGTTATGCTGGTAACAAAGACACCTCCACCCCCTCGTCAAACACGCCCACACTTTTACCCAAGTGCAGTTTTGGACCCCAAAGCTAATTGGTCTTGCTGGAGATAATAACAAATAAATAAGACAGTAGTAGCCAGAGTACCTTCTCAGACTGCAGGCAGAAAAAGTTGAGAGAGTTTTAAAAACAATGTAGTCAGGCTTTACACACTGAGGGGCGGATTTTCAGAGCCCTGCTCGCCTAAATCCGCCCAAAACCGGGCGGATTTAGGCGAGCAGGGCCCTGCGCGCCGGTAGGCCTATTTTACATAGGCCTACCGGCGCGCGCAGAGCCCCGGGACTCGCGTAAGTCCCGGGGTTCTCCGAGGGGGGCGTGTCGGGGGCGGGCCCGAACCGCGCGGCGTTTAGGGGGCGTGCCGGGAGCGTTTCGTGGGCGGGCCCGGAGGCGTGGTTACGGCCCGGGGCGGCCCGGGGGCGTGGCCGCGCCCTCCGGACCCGCCCCCAGGTCGCGTCCCGGCGCGTAGGAGGCCCGCTGACGCGTGGGGATTTACGCCTCCCAGAGGGAGGCGTAAATCCCCCGACAAAGGTAAGGGGGGGGGGCTTAGACAGGGCCGGGCGGGTGGGTTAGGTAGGGGAAGGTGAGGGGAGGGCAAAGGAAAGTTCCCTTCGAGGCCGCTCCGATTTCGGAGCGGCCTCGGAGGGAACGGGGGTAGGCTGTGCGGCTCGGCGCGCGCCGGCTATACAAAATCCATAGCCTTGCGCGCGCCGATCCAGGTTTTTAGCAGATACGTGCGGCTCCGCGCATATCTACTAAAATCCAGCCTATTCGCGGAGTATGAAAATCCGCCCCTAAGCTACCATCTCCAAAAAGGTGCTATATAGAAGCACAATGTATTTAATGTGCAAAGACGCATTTTCAATTAACCTATTCCTTGTGAAACAGCTCCGTTTTTGTAGAACATCAATATCTAAGGCGTGTGTAATGTAGATGCGTAGATCTGTGCTGACCTGGGTATGGGTCTATTATGAGGGTATTCCTTGTTCTGTCAAAAGCAGAATTTGCCGCAGTCAGATGACAACATCCCTTCTCTTCCCTCTCTCCTTGAATTCCTTTTCCCTCCTCCCCGCCCACCTTGGCACATCTAGGCTAGTTTAGAAAGCTCTTATTAAGAGTGTGGTGAGGTCACCTGTTGAATCATACATGCTATTGCATAACAGATCAGCAATAAAGAAAACAAAATGCTTAAAAATATGTATGTATATATATAAATAAATAATGGCCATAAATATTAAAAGGAATATTTCTCCCTTCTTCAGAGGCAGCACAATTTATGACCAATGTTACTTAAACATTGCCTTGCAACGCAACAGGAAAAGACCTTCTGACTCGTATGTCTTTCAAAAGAGAGCTGTCTTTCTTTTGTGGGATTCAATCCTAGAGGAGCAAAGCCCTCTCTGATGACACATCCCCAGTGCTGAAAACTCACCAGCCACCGCTTGTCTAGCAACAATTTGTTTCCTGGGAGGCTCCAGATTTTAGACAAATTAAACAAAAAAATATTTAGCTATATGAAAAATTATTTCATACAAGAACTAATTTATTTGCTCACAGTAATTTTATGAGGGGGACGGAGATTCATTAGTACATAAAGCTAAAGCATCTCCTTCCCATAATGCTTGGTCACAGATTATAAATTTAGTAAGCATGCTTTTGAAGTGTTAAATGTTCAGATAATTATAGATAAGCACACCAAACAAGATTGGATTTCTCTGAAATGGTCCAGTCCAGGATAGAAAATCCATATAATTATTTTTGCATGTTAGGATTAAATAGGGATTTATATATGCTTAGGAAAGAGTAGATAGTATAATCTATTTATATATATATATATATATATATATATATATATATATATATATATATATATCGACAATAAAAAACAAACAAACCTGTAGCTTTGTAGAGCCTGAAGTATTTCTTTAAACTTTCACAGGACTGACTGGGAAAATGTTCTAGTTAGTATGCATGGCAGAGAAGAGAAGGTTTAAAACAGTATGTGGGAGCGGGCTTAATTGGAAGAGGATGCAGTAAACACATTTCTATTTTTTGACGCATTATTTGCTTTTTGAGAGGCAAGTAGCTGTGTCATAGCTATCACAAAAGAAAAGAAACTTGATCTAAATGTTTTAGAAACAGCGACAGGGAGCTTGGAAGCTGCCCATTTGCAAATGATCATGCAATCGTTTGGAACTACTTATTGCAAGACGTGAGCCCACATGGATTGGGGAGGGAGGGGTCATGAATCCCCCCTTCACCCAGTACCTCAGCTCTGCAGTATTGACTGTTTTATTGCACACGTAACAGACCTTGCAGTCTTGCCCACAAATCACAGAAATACCAATGATCTGAGCATCCTGCCAGACTAGAGACTTTACACCAAGCACCATGAAAAACATAAAGACTAACTTTTGTGACCCACAATAGCTCAGAACTGACAAAAATCTCCATACTACTTAATGTAGTTGAACTGAAACTAAGATCTGCAATTTGTCTGTTCTCTTTTGTTATAGACTTTTTTTTTTTTTTAAAGAAAAAACACATATATATTCAAAAATATTTGGATGCATTATTTGGATTGGTTATCTGATACATTACAGTAGTATGTTTACCAAAGATATGGCACAGTACAGCTTGACAATTAGCTGAAATAAACAAACTATGCTTTTTAAATGTATTGCATTCCATCTGGAAGTTTTTATGAATCAGTTCTATATAGTAGGGGTGCAGCAACACATAATTTCAGGAATTTAATTTAGTAACAGCAAAACTGCGACGTTCCTTCTTCAGTAATATTATGCATTATACTATTTTACTGCCACATAAAAAGTGAGCATTTGCCTTGAAATCCCCCCAAAATGCAATGTAACTTAAAAGGCTTTTCAAATCATCGTATTGTTTCTTTCATCCTTATTTCAAAAGGTACTTCCATCTGAGATAAATATTTAAAGATTACTGTTGTACAAATTTTCATAAAAAAAACAACAGGTGTAGCAAGCATGAAAGCAACTTTAGATGTTTACCTACCTAAAGGCAATATGAAAAAGAAAGGAAGCCAGCAGAGAATGAAGACCCCCACAACAATAGCCAGTGTCTTTGCAGCTTTCTTCTCCCTGGAAAATTTTAGAAGACGCACGGAAAGCGAACTCCTGAAATTGTGCCCCTTGTTCCGGGAAGTGGAGTTGGATTCCTCCAGGGCGCTTCTACAGTGAATCCTGAGGACCACCTCCATAGACTTGTTCCTCTCTTTCTTGACCCCAGCTTCCAGGTTCTTGGTGGTCTTTCTGGCCACTATATAGACTCTGAAATACATGACCAAAATGACCATCAAAGGTAAGTAGAAGGAGAAGAGGGAAGAAAAGAGGGCATAGCCAGGTTCTTCAGTAATACTGCAAATGCTCTCGTCCAAGGGCGGGGGTTCCTTCCATCCTAGGAGGGGTCCAATAGAAATGACCATGGAGGACAGCCAAAGCAGGATAAGGATGACCACTGCTTTCTTTTCAGTCATAATAGTGGGATATTTGAGGGAGTACTTGACCCCGATGTATCTGTCAATTGATATAACGCACAAACTCATGATGGAGGCTGTGCAGCAGAGGACATCCACCGCTGCCCAGATGTTGCAAAAGATCCGCCCAAATGCCCAGAATCCCAGGACCTCCAGGGTGGCTGAGAAGGGCAGCACGGTGGTGCTCAACAGCAAATCGGCGATAGCCAGATTGATGATAAAATAATTGGTGACGGTTTGCAGGTGTTTGTTGCATGCCACAGAGAGGATGACCAGGATGTTGCCCACTATGGCACATAAAATAAACACGGCAAGGAATACTCCCAGGCCAATGGCTTGCAGATCCAAAGTTATCGCCATATAGGTGCCAGTGGCATTGCTCTCCGATCCATTGGCTGCTGGGGAAGGCCTGCCACCTTCTGTGTGGTTCCAGCTGAAGCTGACATTTACTGCATCAGGAAAAGTCATTTTAAGCTGAACTGATCTCCATAGACGTGGCTTTCAATTTCAGATTAATTCGGTAAAAAGGGGGAGCAGACATTCTCCCCTGCCCCCCTCCTCAGCTCTGCTGCCAGGTCTCCCAGCAAAGATTCCCAGCAAGAAGCTCAGCCTGGGGGACAAATTGCCTCTGACATTTACCAAAAATGCAACCAGCACCACCACTGTTGCCAGAGTCTGCATCAGCAAAGAAGTTCAACATCCCTTTCCGCCCCGGTAAAAACTGAAGAGAGAGGGGAAGAAGGAGTAATCTTGATGCACAAGTACTCTCCCAAACTTCCTTTCCCCTCCCAGCAGTGTCTTCAGCCGGTAGCACTGCTCAGCAGCGCCCGTGGAGCTGCCAGGGATCAGTAGGATGGCGCTGGCTATGGTGAAAGCAGCCACAGGTCCTCCTCCCAGCTTGCTCGGTGCTGCTGACAGATTCTCATCCCCCTGTCGTCAGAAAGATCTTTTGAGCGTACGAACCGAAATACAAAAAAGTTACCTCCATCAAATGATCTGGGAGCTGCCGCACCAGTCAGCAAGCATACCAAAAAGATCAAGTAGCTCACGGGATCAAACGCAGTCATGAAAAACTTCAGCACCGACCGGTAAGGCGCCGATACCAAAGTAGGGATTCATCAGCAGGAGAGTGCTGCTATTAAACGACAAAAAGACACAGAAAAATCAAAAAAAGGAGTCCAAGTGCCCCTGTTCGTATCCGGAACCGAACAGGCTCGCTCCTTTCGTTACAGTCTGCAGCGGGGAGGGAGGGGGGTTCGTCCCGAACTCTGCAGCCGCTCGTCTGGCGGTAACGCGGAGTTAAACCGGATCCGAGTCCCAGGCTGCTCCAGCAGCACCAATCAGGAAAGTTCTACTGAGAGCGCAGAGCAATCAGGCGCGGCGAATTCCATTCTAAATTACCACTGCAATAAAACCACATGCAGCAGGCAGGGTGATGATGGCTTGTTGTTGGTTTTTTTTTTTTTTTTTTTTTTTTATAAATAAGAACTTGGTTCTGAGGATTTTTAGGCTTGCTGACAAAACAGGCGCTTGCCCACCGGGGGGAGGGGGGACACCCTGCCCCGCTTTTCCAGTCCCAAAAGTCACTTTGATCACAGCCGCCGTAAACTCACAGCCTAATCTTCTGCACTTCCTCGCCTGCTTCTTTCAGCGTTTGAAACGCTCGCCCAGCAGCGGCTCGGACACGGCACTTGCCGCCAGAGTTAAGCTGCAGACTCCCGTCTCGTTCCTTGCAGGCTGTGCCCGCAGGTCTCGGCATCCCGAGGGACCGCAATCATGCACCCATGCAGGCTGCCCGATTTAGAGCCTGCCGCTCAGTTCCCTCGCCTGCAGGATCCTTAAAGGGACATACCCCGGGGCAGAGCCAGCGTAAAGGAGGCCCTGCCTCTTGAGGCGAGGGCCGTATAACTGGGCTGACGTGCTGTAGGGGGGGAGGCTGCACAAGGGTGCTGGGCTAGGTAGGAATAGGGGCGGACAATAGGATTAGTGGGGCCAGTTCAAACCTGGGCATGAGCAAATGAGACAAAGAAGGCGGCGTCTCGGTGCTCAGGTACTTAGAGGTAGTACGGGGTGGGGGGAGCACATTTGCAGCCTGGAATCGAGAGCAAGCCCAGCTGGGGTGGCTCATCTCTCAGCAGGGCTGTGCTACAACAGTTTTGCTTTAACTTTCACTTTGCCTCCAGCACGGCTGTGCTGTAAGAGGAACAGATCAGCTAAAGGAGCAGGAACGATTTCTTTGATTACATCATTGGGTAAAGTACAAAGATTTTGTGGCTTATAGGCAAAATGTTGAGAATATTAATGGTAATTTTTGTGTTGCTAAGGTCTGGAAGGTATGCTCACCCCCTCCCCCCTTTTTGCATTGAACTGGCTCTGCATTACCAGTACTTTATTTAATGAAAAGGCTTTGAATGCATGGCTGCTTCTGCCTGGAATGTTATTTTATTTAAGGAAATGCCTTAGCACATGGCTGGTTATATATATTTTAACTAATATATTTAGTGAAACGCCATGGGCACATGGCCACACTTTACCTGTTATTATATATATATATTTTATGAACTCATGGCTGGCTTTCAGCACAATGCTTGCTCTGCATGTTGCTGTATTTATTGAAAGGGCAGCGAGTGCAGGGCTGGTTATCTTTCACTTGTAGCCTTTTAAGAAACGCCATTGAAGGGGTCTGCACATGGTGAATGCATAGGTGGTTAGAGCACATGGCTGGCAGTAGCAGGCTTGGTAGCTCAGTGGTTAGAGCACTGATCTTGTAGGCTTGCTTTACTTTAAAATCGACGTTTTCTATGTATTGCTTTACCCCTCGCTCTCTAAATTGCTAGGAAGTGGGCAGGCTTAATGTCTACCATGCTACCTCAACAACCTGTGGATGTGCTTTGTTATACCTAAGTAATCTGACAATTAAAAAGTAGCCAGCATCCCGTAGTTGGGAATTCTGATGATATGTCTATGGGACAGCGGTACGGCATCTGAGTGCTCAGCCAGGTTAACAGGATGTTTTTTATATTAATCCTAAAGGTGTTATTTAGTATTCGGTTACTATTTAAAGGGACAGCTGTCCCATGTGCACGTTTATACTGAATTATAAGGGGTACAGGACCCTCAGCTTGATAGATATGATTTAGGCTGCGCTATGCAACTCTATACAAAGTAAATTAAAATATTAATGAAAGGTCAGCTTACATCTTAGCATGGTATTGTGGTTCTTATTGTAAGGGCTTGCCAGCAGAGGTGAGCGCATGGCAGTGGCCATTTTGGGAGGTGAGCGCATGGCAGTGGCCATTTTGGGAGGTGAGCGCATGGCAGTGGCCATTTTGGGAGGTCAGCGCATGGCAGCGGCCATACTTAGGATCGCCACGAGCATATTTTGACACCGGTGCCGAGATAATCCCAACTGAGAGCCTGTATTTACCAGTACAGAATGGTGACGGCGAGCCAGTGGTCATCGACCGCTGCCAAGTCCGCGACGCTGCATCAGCCCCCCCCCTTGAGGCAGACGGGTCAGCAGTGGGGCTGAGTGAAGTTCCAAGCAGGCCCCAAAATTCAAGGCCTAGCAGGAAGACCGTAAGGAAGGGAAAACGTCAGAAGCAAATGGATACTTCCAATCCATCATAATCACACTCCGCTACAACTCCTCCGAAGGTAACAGCAGCAACACCCATTCCTGCAGTTACAGCTATAAGTGACTTAGACCTGTTGCTGTTGGAGGTTAAGGAGCATGCTGCCGCGCATGGCACAGATTGGCTTAGGCAGCGCATGTCAGAGTTTCCCCCTCCGTCTCAGGAGCGCCCACCAAGCGACGAGCCACAGCAAGATTCCTCATTGATCTCCTTTGTTCCAAGGAGTTCGTCGGCAGCTTCTCGCAAGAGGAGCACCAGACCACAGCAAGTAGGGGCATTAGTCGGAAAGAAAAAGCGCCCGGTGGGCCTGAAAACGATTGCGGCCGGGCCCCACGGTGGCAATGGGGCGCCCACGCCGACATCAGGTTCTGGTTCTGCCCTCTGCTCACTGGCTACAGCTTCTATGGCTGCTAGCACTGGGACCACTTCATGTCACTTGGGACGAGGTAAGCCCCAGACTTGCGACACTTTATCGTCATCAGATTGCAGTGATACTGAGAGAGTGTTAGCCAAGTCGCTTTGCTCTCTATTCCATTGTCTTAAAAGAAAGAGGAATGTGAGCCAAGGCAATTCGGCTGCCGTTGTCTGGGGTGCTAATCCGGTAACCGTGCCAGTGATCAGTGGGCAAATGGTTACTGAATCAGGGAGGCTACAGAGTATGCTGGCCACTCAAGGTAGCGGTTTTGGCTCCCACCCAGCCGCTCAGTGCCGTACCTCCAAGGATGAAAGGCAGTTTCCTCAGCAGCAGGTGGGACACTCGCCTGATTTCGCGAGCCCCAACCCCGGTCCGCGTTGAGGCAATGCGCCCATGGCTGGATCGTTATCCCTACCAAACCGAAGCGGAGCACATTTATGCTGGTTTCCTGTATGGCTTCCGAATCCCTATTCAATCTTTACCCCCTTTAGCGTTAGACTACCCCCCCCCGAACAATGCACGATCACTGGCGATGCATGAGGAGAAGGCGGATAAAGTTCAAGCAGAATTGGCGCTAGGTAGGATAGCGGGCCCGTTCCCTTATCCACCTTTTCCAAATCTAGTAATATCTCCTCTGGGATCGGTACCCAAGAAAGAGCCAGGCCATTTCCGGCTCATACACAACCTGTCTTTCCCGCCGGGTAATTCGGTTAACTACCAAATTGACCCCCATTTGTGTGTGGTGTCATACTCCTCCTTCGACTCTGCAATCCAGCTGATCAAAGATGGAGGGCCCTGCGTGAACATGGCTAAGGTGGACATAGAGTCAGCATTCCGCCTTCTGCCGATGCACCCAGACTCCTTCCACCTTCTGGGTTTTCAATTCAAGGGGCAGTATTATTTTGACCAGCTGCATTCCAATGGGCTGTTCAATTTTCTGTGCATTGTTTGAATTGTTTAGTCCCTTATTGCATTGGGTAATCAAACAGCAGTCGGAGAGAAAGCAAATAGTACACTACCTTGATGATTTCCTATTGGTAGGGAGGGACAGTGCAGACTGCCATAACCTACTGTCCATTGCTCAAGAGGTGGCCAGGCGTTTTGGCGTCCCCTTAGCACAAGAAAAAACAGAAGGTCCAGCTACCACAATTACCTTCCTCAGTATCGAACTGGATGCCCAGGCCCAGCAGTCTAGGTTACCTACTGAAAAAATTTTTAAACTCAGGGAGACAATCTTGGAGATGCGCAGCCTCAAGAAAGCCACCTTGAGGCAGTTCCAGTCATTGATCGGATTGCTTACCTTTGCGTCAAGAGTAATTCCTATGGGCAGGGCCTTTTTATGCAGGTTATCACTTGCTACAGCGGGGGTTCGGAAAAAACACCACCGTATAAGGGTCTCCAGGGCAATCAAGAGTGACCTGCTGGTGTGGGAGACCTTTCTAACAGAATTTAACGGCTTAGCTTTTGGCAGGACCCCCCCCCCCCCCCCAAAGGCATAACAGTGAGCTAGAATTATTCACAGATGCGGCAGGAGGTGTTGGTTTCGGGAATTATTTCCAGGTGGTGTGCCGCGCAGTGGCCGCAATCGTGGCACCAGCACAAAGTCACCAAAGATCTAACCTTCCTTGAATTATTCCCAATTGTGGTTGCCCTTGTCATCTGGGGGGAGTCCCTTGTAGGATCTCACATCATTTTCAGATCCGATAACATGGCTGCGGTGCAAGTCATTAATGCACTGTCTGCACGCACTTTTGAATCAAATGCCCTCATCCGGCATTTGGTGCTCACGTGCTTGCGTTTCAATATCATATGTAGAGAAGACACACGTGCCTGTAACCTCTGTTACACGAACGGCTTTTTTACATTTCTCCTACCGCTTTAAATTCTAAAGACTAATCAGCTTCAAACCTTCGTCTGCTTACCCTGCATCTCAAGAAACCTCCGTTCCTCCCTCTCCCACCCATTTCCAGCCAAAAGGATCTGAGGCTACTTCGAGTTGAATCCAATAATTGTGAGTAGTAGAAAAATTATCTATGCAATAAATGATTCATACTTAAAAGATCTTTGTTTGGATACTGGTTAAAGGAGAAAAGTTAGCTGTCTGGATGAGAAAACTTGGGAAGTTTTTATTGAACCAGCGTACTCAGAGACATCACTTTTCTCGAATTGTTCCCTAAAACATGTTTCCACAATAGAAGAGTGGTTTTCTGGTCAGACAACATGGCGGTTGTACAGGCTATAAATTCTCTCACCGCTCACTCCCCCAGGGTCATTATGCTATTGCGCCATTTAGTACTGCTCTGCCTGCGCATTAACCTGGTCTTTAAGGCTAAGTACGTACCGGGAGAGGTTAACGGCATCGCTGATGCATTGTCTCGTTGTCAGTGGTCTCATTTCAGATTTCTGGCCCCGGAAGCAGAGCATCAACCATGTCACATCCCTCCTTGGATTTGGGAATTAGGGTGCCCGGGATCGGCTCCATATTGAGAGCGGCTCTGGCAGACAGTACTTGGAGAGCATATTCACGCGGATGGAGCGTGTTCCAAAAATTTTGCCAAACAAACAACACACAAGTTCAGGGGACAATGACAGAGAAAAATGTAACAGAATTCTTACTCTACCTTAAGAACTCGGGTGTATCCAGAGCACAGGCAGGGCAACACGTAGCTGCTATTGTTTTTGTCTCCAAACTATGGGGTATCGGCAACATTACCCACTCCTTTCTCATAAAAAAGATATTAGAGGGTTGGCGGAGACAAGAACCACTTAGAAGGGACACCAGAAAGCCTATCACACCGATGCTGCTTTCAGCACTGGTAAAGGAGCTCCCCAGCCTAGTTTGGGACAATCATGAGGTAAAGCTTTGGACCTTGGCCTTTTCACTAATGTTCTTTGGTGCATTTAGAAACAGTGAGCTTATCCCGAGGGCAAAGGTGACCAACAGGGTTGCGGATGGGGGTCTCCCGATAGACAACATAAGGATGGTTATGGATGCAGTAGAGATCTTTATCAGGCGAGCAAAAAATGATCAACGGGCAGTAGGTCGGCGGATTGCTTTATACCCTGCTCATATGGGAGAGATATGCCCCGTAAGGGCCACAAGAGAATACCTCAAGGTACGACCTCCGGGGGGGGGGGCCCTTACTAAAACACAAAGATGGCAACGCGCTATCGCGTTACCAGTTTATCAGTGTACTGCGCAAAGGATTGGAAAAAATAGGGGAAAACGCGGGAGATTATCACACACATTCATTCCGGATAGGTGCAGCATCCTTTGCCGGCAGCAGCGGTTTCAGCGAAGAGCAAATTAAAGCGGTAGGGCGGTGGAAATCCAGTAAATTCAGATCCTACATACGGCCCAATAACCATTTGGCACAATGACCAGTTTCACTGGGTAAGATAAACTGCATAGCATATAACTACCAGCCTGTTAACCATAACCCCATAACCAATTTATTTTGTCTATCATAGACTCGTCAGCTGGGAGCGCGAAAGTGATATGGATCATGGGGCACTCTTACATTTATTGGGCGCACATTAGAACCAGGAAAAGGACCTCCAGCGATCAGATGGGAATACCTCGTAGCAAGGCCAGCATATTCTGGCTGGGCAATCGAGGGATGAGGTGGGTCCAACTAATGCCTTGCATCCTCCAATACGCCAGGCAATTACCACGGCCGGACATTATCATCTGTCATTTGGGAGGTAACTATTTGGTCGCAGTCAAAAACATTGACTTAATAATCACTATCAAAAAGGACTTGACTGCAATTAAGGCTATATGGCCATCCATGGTATTGGTGTGGTCCCACATTATCCCCCGATTGGTCTGGAGGAACGCACGATCGCATAAAGCCATCGAAAAAGGAAGGCGCAAATTAAACAAGGAAGTGGGGACGTGGTTGCGGGCAATAGGGGGCTACGTCATAAAACATGAGGATATTTCTCACACATGTCCAGGCATGTATAGAACGGATGGGGTACACTTATCTGATGTTGGGGTAGATATCTTCATTCTCGCCCTGCAAACGGCCACAGCAGCTTTAGTTAATTAGTGGGGGTAGGAAACAAATAAGGTTTTACTGTTTCCTACTTTGGCAGGGGCCCTCACCGGAGCTTAAGGGGATGTGTTGCTGCATAGGGAGGAAGTTCTGGTGTTGGGGGAGGGGGAAGGGGAGGAGCACAGCACCAAGGACTTTGCATGGGGGGAAAGCGGGGGCATGGATATAACTAAGCATGGCGGAGACCGAGATAATGGCCGGTCTGGGGTTGGCCCAATGAAGGCCTGGCATAAGCCAAGAACCGCGGCCCGCAAGGCCAGGGGTGGGAGGAGGGGGCAGAATACTGCACGGAGCGGCAGTAGCCACGGAGGCGTTCACGGAGCGGGATGCCAGTGGCGGGCGTTCCCCTTCACGGAGCGGAAGGCGGGATTGGCACTCACGGAGCGGGGTGCCAATGGTGTACCATCTTCACGGAGCGGAAGGATGGAGGGCTGCCGTCTCCAAAAAACAGAAGGGTGGGGAAGAGCAAGGAAGGTATCGGTGAGGGCGTTGGCTTTAGTAATGCCAATTGTGTTTAAGATGCTTAAATATAAATTAATAATGTTATAATGTTAAATTTGGCTGTGGCCATTTTCTTCCACTTAATAAATATTATGGTTTACCTTACTCTGCTGTCGTGTGGTCAAGGGTGGGAGGGGCGGTCGTCCGTAAGCTACGGTGTGCCCGAGTTATGGCATCTAGGGTTGTGGAAGCCACATGAAGTCCTATCAGTTATTTAGTGGGAAAAAAAAAAAACAACCCACATTTAGGGGAAGCCAGCGGTTCTAAGAAAGCACAGCCATTTTAGTTTATTTAACCCTTTAAGGTAGGGCTAACACCTCAAGCACTTCAGCCAGAATAGGTTGATCCAGTCCTGGTCTTTGTCTCGTTGAACTACAGTCCTGGTTGGGGAAATTCGCAGTACAACTTCATGCGTGTAATGAGATAAAGCTAGGATTGGAACTACCTAGGCGGGCTGACCTGGGTGAAGTGGCAACTCTACTTTTGGGATGGAGGAATCAAATTCCAGTGTTGATCTAACTCAAGGAGCCTCCGATCTCTGTTTTCCTCCGGGGCATGCCCAACATTAACGCCATCCATGCTTTCAGATAAATAAGAAGGGTTTTTTTTTCTTTCAAGTATTTTGCCAAGGATGCTATAATCCTCCCCTAATATCACACTCTCGGTTGATTGGCAGATTTTCTTCATAGAAAGCAACCTGCGGGATGGGATGGGGGCGGGGCTTGGAATACTATAGGAGGTAGAACAATTAGAAACACACTGCATTATCAATCAGCTTCCTGTGGGAGACACTTTTACCCCTAAAAGTTCTCCATGGCTGCAAGCAAAATGCCCTCTCAACCAGGTGTCTCCTCCCCTTATCCTGTACCACGGTGGGCTGCACCTGCTTTTCACCCATTCATCTGCATGCTATCAACCAGCTCATATCCCAGATTTGGTGGGTGGGACAGAAGAATGCCACCGGTTAGTTTTTTCTTTTTTTAACACCCTGGATACCTGGCGTTGACTTTCGGGGAAGGGGGATTTGTCTTGAACTATTGGAGGGGAGGGGTTAGATGTTCTGTTTGACAGAGGTGTTTTTACTTTAGGTTGTTCCTCAGTCGGGTTACCACCTGTATTTGCCTGAATATGAAATGGGCCAAGGCAGTGGTTCCCAACCCTGTCCTGGGGACCCCCCCCCCCCCAAGTCAGTCGGATTTTCAGGATATCCACTACGAATAGGCATGAGAGAAAATTTGCATATACCAAGTCTCCATGATGTGCAAATTTATCTCATGCATATTCATGGTGGATATCCTGGGAACCTGACTGGCTGTGGGCTCCCCAGGAGAGGTTTGGGAAGCACTGACTTAAAAGGAAATTCACTGCTCTCAATTCAAGCAGCACCCAGTGATGAGAATGACTGAACAGCTGGCTAAGCCTAAGGTCCAGAGGTACTAAAGGTTTTTTCCCATTTGGAAAAAATTCTTAGTACATCTGGTTTTTTTTTTGTGAGAAGCACTTACTTGCTGATCTACATGAAGCAGCTCTGGCTGAGTCTTGCAGGAGCTAGAGGAATCTCCATGAACCAAAACCGTTTATGGATTATCAAATCTCTTCACAGAAATGGCTTGCTGTTTTTGAATGACTGTTCGCTGGATGTATTAATTCTCACAAATGATGCTGATCACACAGTTGAGTGCTGCTCTGGCAGAAGATACAGTATAGCTGGTGATGGGAAAACTTTGTTAAAATAAAACTGTGCCTCTTTTGCAGAAAAACTGCTGGAGTCTTGCAGCTTGTGTGAGCAAAACCAATATCTATTAAGAAATACTGAACTAAAAAAAAAAAAAAGCAACTGGGCATACCACAAAAATCCAATATAAGGAAAGGACCCTAATATTTACAGTATGCCCAGGGTCATTGCTACCTCTCTTTCTACCCTGTGCAAATGTTTCTATGCTGCCCCCCTCTGGCAGCAGTAGTGGTGGCAGGCAGCGTAATTCCTAGAGCAGTGATTCCCAACCCTGTCCTGGGGGACCCCCTAGCCAGTCAGATTTTCAGGATATACACAATAGAGTAAGTGCATGCAAATCTACCTCATGCATATTCATTGCAGATATCCTGAAAAGCCAATTGACTGGGGGTTCCCCAGGACAGGTTTGGGAACCACTGTCCTAGAGGGCGAAAGACGTGAGGAGTCAGGCACAAACATTGGCTCACAGTATGATGCTCCGTGACTGCTGCCACTCTTTTCAGGCAGGGATATGGAATGAGAGAAGAGAGTGGTGATCTTTACAGGATTGATGATGGTCTACTAGGGCAGGGGTGGCCAACTCCAGTCCTTGAAGGTCACAAACAGGCCTAGTTTTCAGGCTATCCACAATGAATATGCATGAGATAGATTTGCATGCACTGCCTCCATTGTCTGCAGATTTATCTCATGCATATTCATTGTGGGTAGCCTGAAAACCTGGCCTGTTTGTGGCTTTCAAGGACTAGGGGAAGGAAAAGGAGGAAAGGTTCTCAGCGTCTAGGCTGGCCAATTTTTCCCTTGTGAGATATAATTTTTGAGGTGCCAGCCTCAGTGAGAAAAATTTAAAAAGTAAATATTTCTTTCTCTCTGTGTTCTTCCTCTCCCTTTACCACATCTTCCCTTCCCCTCCTCCTCATCTTTTCTCATAAGAACATAAGAACATGCCATACTGGGTCAGACCAAGGGTCCAATCAAGCCCAGCATCCTGTTTCCAACAGTGGCCTATCCAGGCCATAAGAACCTGGCAAGTACCCAAAAACTAAGTCTATTCCATGTTACTGTTGCTAGTAATAGCAGTGGCTATTCTCTAAGTGAACTTAATTAATAGCAAGTAATGGACTTCTCCTCCAAGAACTCATAAGAACATAACATTAGAACATAGGAACATAAGATATGCCATACTGGATCAGACCAAGGGTCCATCAAGCCCAATATCCTGTTTCCAACAGTGGCCAATCCAAGTCACAAGTACCTGGCAAGTACCCAAACATTAGATAGATCACAAAGTACTATTGCTTATTACCGTATTTTTTGCTCCATAAGATACTTTTTTCCCCAAAATTGGGGGGAAAATGTCTGTGCGTTTTATGGAGCGAATATAAAAAAAATCATCCAATCCCCTTTTAAACACAGCTACACAGGATTGTGTACAGCCCACGAGCGGCTTATCGAATGGGTCTTTCCACCTCAGGGTTTTGTGCAAAATGCTCACAGGGACCTGCTACACTAATCCACACGCTCTGGGACTGTCCTTTGATTCAAGCCTTCTGGGAACAAGTCCGCTCTAGAGTGTCTAACCTGTTTTCTGCCCCGATTCAGTGGTCACGAGCTTTTTCTTTGAACCTTGATACAGGGGAAACCTCGTTGAACCACGATAACATTCTGTTTTTTTCCAAAACATGTTTGATGGCTAAAAAATGTATATTATTGAAATGGTTAGATGTTGTTCCTCCAGACTGTTCCTTGTGGACAGCCCAGATGAAAAATGTGTTCCAGATGGAATATGGGTCTCTATACAGTAACCTTTCATACAAGAAGAAGTGTCTTTTCAGAGATGTTTGGTTAACTTTTTATGGTTCTCTTCCAACAACTACCCCGCGGTTGTTTCCCTTAGTAGCAGCAGTTCCCACAGGTGAGTGTTGTAAACCTGTCTCCTGAATACACTTGTATACTTTCTCTTTAAGTTTTGTCTTTTTTGTTCTTTTTCATTCTCATTGCCAGAGCCACTTATGCCTGTTTATGTTATATGTTTATATATTCAGCAATGCAAGGGATTGAGGGGGGGGGGGGGGGTGCGTGCATAAGGGGAAAAAATGTAAAACAATGTCTGCTTTCTTTTACATAAGGCTGTGCGATGTTACGCCATGTTCAATGATACATATGAGGAATTCTTGTTAATGTTATTGTTATTATTGTATTGGCGGTACTGATTGGATCAATAAAATACTTTGAAAAAAAAAAACAGCTACACTAACTGCGCTAACCACATCCTCTGGCAACAAATTCCAGAGTTTAATTGTGCGTTGAGTGAAAAAGAACTTTCTCTGATTGGTTTTAAATGTGCTACATGCTAACTTCATGGAGTGTCCCCTAGTCTTTCTATTATCTGAAAGAGTAAATAACCAATTCACATCTACCCGTTCTAGACCTCTCATGATTTTAAACACCTCTCCTCTGCTTATCTCTCTCCAGACTCGCCTGCATATTGTTCCTCTTGCTTAAAGGACACCATTGCTCCCAGCCCTGCACAGGCCATGGCTGCTTCTGTATCACACACTTGATCAGTTCACCATTTCCCTGCTCCCCACTCCCCATAAGCCCTCATCCACTACTATCACATCCTCTTCCTTCCTCAAAACCCCGACCCACAGCTGACCCTGTTCCCTTCCCCAGAGGCTTTTGATGTACTCTGTGGAGATCTTGTTTGGATTGGCCAAATATAAATGCATTTAAATAGAGAATTGATCAGTTGCTGTCCCTCCATACTCTCATCAAACTTTCTCATCTGACTCCCTCCACATCCAGCCCCCTGTCTTAACCATTTCCATTATTCACCTCTGTCTCCCTCCTTTCTTTCTGCTTCTGGCTATCAGTTCTTCCTCCTCTTCAGGTGTCAGGCCCTGGGGAAGCCCTACCAGCTATGTGGCAGAAGAAGTAGCTGGCTCCTCCCTCACGTCTTCAGCTAGTGTGACCTGTGGTTCCCTGCCAGCCCTGAAGCTCCAGCCCGCAGTTCCTTCCATTCTGTTTTTTGGTGGGTGGAGCTTGGGGAACCTGCCAACCCTATGGCTGCAGCTGCCAGCCACTCCTGTTCTCCTTCGGCTGGCAGAGCCAAGGGACCCTTGCCAGCCCCTGCCTTGTGGATCCAAGGTTTGTACACCCAGTTATGCCAGTCCTGACTATGCCCAGTTATCTTTTCATAGCTCTTAGATGCAGATTTTACTGACAGCATCCACTAAGAATTTCTGTGAAGTTGTGTGATTGACTTGCCCTAAAAAGGGAAATTTAAAAAAGAAACAGGACATTTTAAATCCTTGGCCTTGTGAGGTACTTAGGCTTTAGCATTCTAGAGGCTTTGTAGGGTCCGGAAGAGGTTGGAGGCCCCGCTTCTTGAAGTTTTCAGCTGCATTTTGGCTCAGAGTAGTTTAGGAAAGGGATTATGCTAGGAGATCTGTCCATCTGCCATCCGTCCAGGCTGGCAGCAAATGAATTCCCTTTACCTTTTGTGTAGGGATTAGAGCTTGAATGCTCACAGTGACCACTAGAGAGCAGCAAAACTTTTACTTTCTCTCCGGCAGGCTCCTGTCCTTCAGCACAGACAGTCCCCTTCCAGCACTGGCTGTGAAATGGTGAAGGCGCAACCTAGGGAGACAAAAGGAGCAGTTGACTGCACACAAACTCTATAAATAATATTATTTTACCCATATATGTGGCATCCACAGCAAATTTAATAAACCTTATTTGTACAGGATTATCTCTGAGAAATAATCACCTGGGCTATCTGCTTCAATGAAACTGTTTCATGGGCTTATTAATCTGTTACTGCCAGTGATATCTTTTTAGTCATATGGCAGGGAAGCCTTAGGGCTGTATATTCACTGCCAAAAAACATCCAGAGAAATTTCAAACAAGAAGAGGCCATGAAACGTAGAACCTGAGCCCTTGACCCATAACAGTGCGCCGTTTTTCCTCTGCCATTAAATCAGGAATCCAATAAAAGTAGTTGCATATAATATTATCCAGTAGTATATGACATGTATAAGATTGAAATTGTAAATGCACAAACATCCCCTCACCAGAAGATTCCACAACCCGGCGTATGGCCGGCGCCATTTTGTACGGAAAAACGATTTGCGTGCAGGAAGTCGTTCCTGGACCCCCGCTGCACTTTTGGCAAGTCTTGTGGGGGTCAGGAGGCCCCCCCAAGCTGGCCAAAAGTCCCTGGGGGTCCAGCGGGGGTCCGGGAGCGATCTCCTATGCTCCTGACGTCGGGGGACAAAAAAACAAAATGGCGCCGGCGCTACCTTTGCCCTGTCATATGACAGGTCAAAGGTGGCGCCGGCGCTACCTTTGCCCTGTCATATGACAGGTCAAAGGTGGCGCCGGCGCTACCTTTGCCCTGTCATATGACAGGTCAAAGGTAGCGCCGGCGCCATTTCTACAACGCACCGGAGGTCCGAGAGTAAAAGATCACACCGGGACCCTTCCTCTGGACCCCAGGTAAGTTAAGGCATTTTGGAGGGGTTCGGGAGGGTGGGGGATTTATTTTAAAGGGTCGGGGTGGGTTTTAGGGATGTTTTAGTGTGCCGGTTTTCGATTTACACGATTTACACGATATTTAAAAAACCCAAACTGCGACGATCCGATTCCCTCCCCCTCCCAGCCGAAATCGATCGTTAAGACGATCGATCACACAATTCACATCTCTAATATTTACCCTTGCTTTTTCACAGGCAGGGTTATTGTTGTTTGAGTCCTTGGTGTTATTATTGTTATGTTACGATGGGATTGCAGTATAGATTTTGAGTGTCTTTTTTTGTGGGGTTTTGTGTTAGTTCACAATGTGCCTGGCAGTGGAAGGTGTTTGTGCTGCTGTTACTGTGAGGTGACACCAGAATTTGAAAATATCTTTTAGTATGATGAGCCGTAAGGGAAACATCCAAGCTCCATTGTTTGGGGGAATTTCAGTGGATGCACAGAGTTACAGAACTGGAGGTGCAGGATTTATATTGACATTCTGTCCCTTCCTATATATTTCAGACTTTACTCTCATAGCCATATAGAATTAGTTGAATAAGGCTATCAAATAATTTTATAGTAGTTTTATTAGAAGGTGACACTGGCCAGCTTTTTAAAATTATGCAGAAGACCCTTTGGACTTTTTTAACACTTTTTTAAAACCAATTTTAAAGCAGGATCCATGCTATAGAGGTAGGTGTGATGAAGAAATGTCATTTTGGCTCTCCCACTCCCAAAAAATCCCTTCTTTTGTCTAGAAATGCCACTGATTTTCTGTAACCTTAAGCCTTAGTACAAGAATGATTAAGGGGGGGATGCTGAAAGGCACACAAATGTATTGGCCCCCGGGCGCCAGAGACCCTTGGTGCGCCACTGGGTGCGAACCATATGGGGCCACAAGTGGTGGCAAAGAGGAGTGGAGATTTGGTGAGCCGTGAGCAGTGCCCAACCTGCATACGACCCAGAAAATCACACAGTCGGTGGGCTTGATCAAGAACGATGTAGGAGCTGGGGCCGAGACCGGGGGGGATGCAAGGGAGAAGGGCGCCTAATCCCCTTGCACCAGCCCTGGTTTCACATACTTAAATTGCACCATATGATTGATTTCTAAGCATAAATCTGTTAAATGTGTGCTCATTGTGTGACAACAATAATGACAAAAAAGCTGCAATATCTTTCATGCAGGGAGGCCATAACATAGCTAACCTATAGGGTCATTTATCAAAATGCTATAAGGCATTTTCGCATGCGTTAAGGGCTTATCGCATGCGAACACGCCTTTAACGCATGCGATAGCACCATAACATATGGTGCGATGCAAATCTGAAAGAGGAGGAGTTAGGGATGGGTTTACCATTGTGCGAACCCCTATCGCACAGCTTCAACTACACCTTTTTCAGTAGTGTTAAGCTGTGCAATAGCTTGTGTTAAGGAAGTGAGACGTACGAACAGAACACAGCACTGTTCTGTTCATACATCACACTTTGGATGTCAAAGTGGCCCCTAACCCCTACACTAATACCTAAATCTCACCTCGAGTTACTAGGTGGGCCTCCTATAGAGATATAAATACCTATCTAGTGTTGGAGCATTATGGCTAGTCTCTCTCTCTCTCTCTCTCTCTCTCTCTCTCTCTCTCTCTCTTCCCCCCCCCCCCCCTGATAGCATGGTTGTATGTAGGAAATACCACATTCTGACACACAGGTGATATTTAGTGCATTTTGATAAATCGAGACCCCAGTCACTCAGCTAACACAGGACAACAGAAATAACAACTGAATGCCATCTCAGACAGACATGGCAGCTAGGCATGTCAGCAAGACCTCTAAGATGGTATATAAGGGACATGGCAGGCAGAGCAGTAGCAGCAAGACTCCTAAGGTAAGAACATAAGAAGGAACTATACTGGCTCAGACCAAGGGTTTATCAAGCCCAGAATCCTTTTTTTCAACAGTTTCCAATCCAGGTTACAAGTACCTGGCAAGTACCTAAAACATTAAGTAGATCCCATGCTTCTAATGCCAGTAATAACAGTAGCTATTCCCTAAGTCTACCTGATTAATTGCAGTTAATGGACTACTCCTCCAAAAACGTATCCAAACCTTTTTTAAACCCAGCTACACTTACTGCCCTAACAACATCCCCTGGCAGCAAATTCCAGTGCTTAGTTGTGCGTTGAGTGAAATAATTTTCTCTGATTAGTTTTAAATGTGCTACTTGCTAACTTCATGGATTGCCCCTAATTATCCAAGAGTAAATAACCAATTCGCATTTACTCATTCTAGACCTCTCATGATTTTATAGACCTCTATCTTATCCTCCCTCAGGCTTCTCTTCTCCAAGCTGAACAGCCCTAACCTCTTCTGTCTTTCCTCAAAGGGAGCTGCTCAATTCCCTTTATCATTTTGGTTGCCCTTCTCTGTACCTTCTCTATCGCAACTATATCTTTTTTGAGGTGCGGCAACCAGAATTGTACACAGTATTCAAGGTGAGGTCTCACCATGGAGCGATACAGAGGCATTAAGAAATATTTTCCGTCTTATTCACCATTCCCTCCCTAATAATCCCTAACATTCTGTTTGCTTTTTTGACTGCCGCAGCAAACTGAGCTGTCAGTTTCAATGTGTTATCCAATATGACACCCAGATCTTTTTCTTGGGTGGTAGCTCCTATTATGGAACCTAACATTGTGCAACTACAGCATGTGTTATTTTTCCCTATATGCATCATCTTGCACTTGTCCACATTAAATTGCTTCTACCATTTTGATGCCCAAACTTCTAATCTCACAAGGTCCTGCTGCAATTTATCACAATCCGCTTGTGATTTAAATACTCTGAATAATTTTGTATCATCTGCAAATTTGATTACCTCACTCGACGTATTCCTTTCCAGATCATTTACAAATATATTGAAAAGCACCGGTCCAAGTACAGATCCCTGAAGCACTCCACTGTTTAGTCAATTTTCTCACTGGAAAAGGGTATTCAATTCTACGCTCTGTTTCCTGTCTTTTAACCAGTTTGTAATCCACGAAAGGACATCGCCTCCTATCCCATGATTTTTTAGTTTTCTTAGAAGCCTCTCATGAGGGACTTTGTCAAACACCTTCTGAAAATTCAAATCCACTACATCTACTGGTTCACCTTTATCCATATATTTACTAACCCCTTCAAAAAAATGAAACAGATTTGTGAGGCAAGACTTCCCATGTTGACTGGGTTCCATTAAACCATGTCTTTCTGTATGCTCTATGATTTTGATCTTTAGAATAATTTCCACTATTTTTCCTGACACTGAAGCCAGGCTCACAAGTCTTTTGTTTCCCATATCACCCTTGTAGCCCTTTTTAAATATTGAGGGTTAAATTGGCCACCTTCCAGTCTTCAGATACAATGGATGATTATAATGATAGGTTACAAATTTTAACTAATAGATATGACATTTCATTTTTTAGTTCCTTCAGATCCCTGGAGTGCATACCATCTGGTTCAGGTGATTTGCTACCCTTTAGTTGTCATCTGTCATCTAACTGAACTCCCTTGAAAACCATCTCCGGAACCGGATCTCTCCAACATCCTCATTAGTAAACACAGAAGCAAATAATTCATTTACTCTTTCTGCAATGGGCTTATCTTTCCTAAGAGCCCCTTTTACCCCTCAGTAATCTAACAGTCCAACCAAATCCCTCACAAGCTTCCTCCTTTGGATTTTTAAAAAAGGTGATTCATCTGAGCATGGCAGGTAGGGAAAATGGTAGCAGCAAGGAACCTCACTTCTCTCAACCACATTGACGACCTTCAGAGATGAACAGCACATCTTGCTGCTCAGCCCACAAGCCCTCGGATCATTGGCGTGGCAAAAATAAAAAATAGAAACCCTATCTTACTTCACATTGTATGGCTTGCATCCCAGGTGCTACTGCTGCTAGTTTCATGTCTGTGACTTTCCCACACACCAGAGTGGGAAAAAGATGGAGCATGCTGTAGCAATGGGCAGAAAGCGACAATCTAGTTGGCCAATTCATAGAAATGGCTGTCTCCGAATCAAATAGGCATGCAAATAGCAGTGGATGAGTTCTGTTGGGTTGCCAGCAGGAAAACAGTATACAGGATCGTATGGGAGAGAAATGGTCTTGCAGCTAGGACCATGTCAGAGCAAACCTTAAGGAGAGCAGATAGATGCATAGAGCAGATAGATGCAGAAATGATAAAGGGATCATCATGGAGATCCATAGCAGGGTTGTAGACAGTGGAATGCATGAGAAGCCAATCTAATCCCCAGGACACCATAGAAACCATAAGTTATTAGACTCCCATCAACATCAATGATCTACATATTTCCCTGAGTGGATTTGAGAATGTGTTAAAAGCTACAATTGACAAACAGCAACATTTGCATTTTAGATGACTTTCCAGGGATGTTGTATGATGACCATTGTTTTTATATGGACTTTTGTTTGCAGTTATTTACAATTCTAGGTTAAATTTTGATTGTTAGTTTTCTTGGTGGTGATGTCCTGTATTTATGTGTTTAAGGGTCGTCATGGTTTACATTTTATATATTTATTTATTTAATTTATACTTTATTAAATTTTCATTAAATTTTTTAACAAAAATTACAGGCAATTGAAAATAAACGGTTACATCTCTTACATAATTATAACAAATAATCCATAATAACTGCTTTCAAAATCCATAATTGGGGGAAGTTCAAATAAACATATTTACTTACAAATATGGTAAAAGGAAATTAATCACCGAGAAAGAGAAGAGGGTATTATTACATTCTTTATTGGTCATCTCTTACATCTCCTCCTGTGCTTTTATCAACCAAAAAAGTTTCTAAATGAAGCGGATCAGAAAAGCTATATCTTTTCCCCTGAAAAGTTACATAATATAAACAGGGATATTTAAGAATAGTTGCCCTAGGGGCAATTTTTTATCTACTAGAATCTTTTCAGAATCAGGAAATGTCTCCTTCTGGCCTGTGTGGCTCTGGAGACATCTAGAAACATATATACTTTTTGTCCACAAAATTTCACATCTCTAAACAGAAAATAATTTTAAAATATTTTCTCTTTATCTGTTTCAAGTTGGAAAGAAACAAATAAAGTGTTTCTATTTTCAATTATATCAACTGATTCTTCAAGAAACGTAGTTACCCCAATGCTTGATATTTGAACAGCTTGCCCATTTTGAGTCTCAATTTTTTTCTCAGTTCTTTTAGGGAAATATAAATTTTTTGAAATTAGTGGTAAATCCTTTTCATTATATGAAAGGATCTCCTTCAAATACTTTTTAAACATTTCCACTGCAGAGAGTAAACGGGTTTGTGGGAAATTCACTACCCGTAGATTTTTTATTCTAATTATATTTTCAATATTTTCTATTTCCTTATGGATAATTAAACTATCCTTTATATGAATTGTCTCAGTTTCCTGTAACAACTGTACTTTCGATGACAAGGTACCAAAATCTTTCTCTATACTAGAAAACTTCTTAACTTGTTCATCAATCAATAACTTATTTTTATTAACAGTAGATGTTAATGATGCGTTCATTTGCGAAACATTTTGGTCTACTTTTGATAACATTTTCCATAAATCTCTAAGGGTTACATTGTCTGGTGAGTTGGTGGGCATAGGCAAGGCATTACTCCTTGCCTATGCATAACCCCACTTTCAATTTCACTCCACATAAGTGACACTAGATTAGTTGTTACCTGACCAGTCCTTGGGTCAGGGCTGTCTTTCAGAACAGCCCCCCCCCCCCCCCCCACACACACACACTTGCTGGTAAATTTTCTAATGTCTGTTTACCTTCATTTAATGATGTCATCAAAAGTTGTGGAGGGGATGACAGCCCATCGCCAGGACTCAAGGAGGCAGCAAATGATTCCCCCACTCCATCCTCATTTGGCGTTTCCACCAGCCATAGAACATGATCTTCCATAGGGCCCTTATACACTACTGGTGAGGAAGCAAAAATCTTAGCTTTCCTCTTTCTCCCCATCCCTCAAGGGAGATAGGTAAAAGCCAGTATTTGAGACCCAAAACAATGTCCAGTCCACTAGTCTTTGCTGGGCAAAGTGGCGTGCCCCTTCGGCGCGCACAGCTTAGGTGACGTGCCGGCGGTGGCAGGTGCGCTGCTCTGCCTTGAGATTCAAACTGGCAGTTTGTCGCTCCTGAGAAACATCACCAGCTCACCTCCCAATCAGCTCCAGCTGGGTAGGCAGAATCTGCAGGTTTTTTTTCTAGCCGTGCTGTTGCTATGGGTACTGGATGACCCTCCTCTCCTCTTTCTCCAGCTTCCCCCCATGGTTTCCATTTTAATACAAGATGTGTGAATGTATGTATGAAAGGGATGACTGTTTTTCAATCTATTTTTTATGATATAGTCCAGACAGTTTTGGGTATAAGTGATATGGATGATTTTTTATATTGGCAAATAATTGTTACATTCATAAAAGTGACATGGATGTAACAAACATTTTTTGAAAGTTGTACATTTATTAATTAGTATTAATATGTGGGGGTTTCAACTCCTTTTTTATTTTATATCTCTCTCTTATATATATATATATATATATATATAAACACAGCACTTATGTCCACTCCTCTCCCATCCTTGTTCTTAAAATTTGATGTGATAAGACACCAAATACAATAGTTATTAGGGACAGATACACACATGAATTTTCTTTCTTTCAATTCAGAAAACAGACATAGAAGATGGTGCCCTGTTTCTGAGAACTTATTAGAAAAGCATAAATAATGGAGTTGTTCTAGGTCCAACACTGTACTCTAAAGTCAGTGTAAGGATATCCTTGCTACCTTATCCTCCTCATTTCCCTTCTTTACCATTCCATCTGCTCCTTTTCCTCCTCTCCCTATCCCCTTGCTTCTTATCCTCTCTCCTCATCAGATCGATGCTGTCTTTCCTGCTGACCCTGGATGGGCCATAGCTGTCCCTCTCCTGCCAGTTCTGGGTGGGCTATTGCTCTCTTTCCTGCTGGCCCCAAAGTTAGTCAGAGGGGGCATATATGTCTTGAGGAAGATCTTCAGTTTCCTTGCACATTGGTGGAGCTCTGTGCTTCTTCACACAATGTTGAATTTAGAATTCTTATCCCAGGAGAAGAAGCTGCAAAGTGACCCAATACCAAGATGAAGATTTTTAGACCAGTCCTGCATTTTTAACAACCCCATCCTGATGCTTTGTGGCATTTGCTGCACTGATTTCAAATGCTAGAAGTAAGGACTAGAAGTACCGCAATGCATACAAATATAAGAACATAAGAAATTGCCATGCTGGGTCAGACCAAGGGTCCATCAAGTCCAGCATCCTGTTTTCAACAGAGGCCAAACCAGACCACAAGAACCTGGTAAGTACCCAAACACCAAGAAGATCCCATGCTACTGATGCAATTAATAGCAGTGGCTATTCCCTAAGTCGACTTGATTAATAGCAGTTAATTGACTTCTCCAAGAACTTATCCAAACCTTTTTTGAACTCAGCTACACTAACTGCACTAACCACATCCTCTGACAACAAATTCCAGAGCTTTATTGTGCGTTGAGTGAAAGAATTTTCTCCAATTAGTCTTAAACGTGCTACTTGCTAACTTCATGGAATGCCCCCTAGACCTTCTATTATCCGAAAGTGTAAATAACCAGTTCATATCTACTCATTCAAGACCTTTCATGATCTTAAAGACCTCTTTCATATCCCCCCTCAACCGTATCTTCTTCAATCTGAACAGCCCTAACCTCTTCAGCCTTTCCTCATAGGGGAGCTGTTCCATCCCCTTTATCATTTTGGTCACCCTTCTCTGTACCTTCTCCTTTGCAACTATATCTTTTTTGAAATGCGGTGACCAGAATTGTACACAGTATTCAAGGTGTAGTCTCACCATGGAGTGATACAGAGGCATTATGACATTTTCCGTTTTATTAACCATTCCCTACCTAATAATTTCTAACATTCTGTTTGCTTTTTTGACTGCTGCAGCACACTGAGTCAACGATTTCAAAGTATTATCCACTATGATGCCTAGATCTTTTTCCTGGATGGTAGCTCCTAATATGGAACCTAACATCATGTAACTACAGCAAGGGTTATTTTTTTCCTATTTGCAACACCTTGCATTGTCCACATTAAATTTTATCTGCTATTTGGATGCCCAATCTTCCAGTCTTGCAAGGTCCTCCAGTAATGTATCACAATCTGCTCAAAAGACAGTAGGACTGTGGATGGGGAAACTTTTATTCTGTTTTAGTTTTTCCCTTTTTTTTTCTGGTGATGTCATAGCCTGGACTCTTAAAGGGGCCAGGTTATGTCAGTACTGCAGGGGCAGGCACTAAAGTAAACTAAAAGAAATCAAAGTAAACCAAAACTAAAATAGATTAAAATAAAGGCAAGAAGGAAAGGGCAAATAGCAGAGGACACTCACTAAGCTCCTGCAGCAGTGACAAGCTACCACAGCCCCCCCTCCCTAAGAGTGATAGAGGCACATCGGAGCACAGAGCACAGTGGGGATAGCAGCACGGGATAGCCTCTGCTGCTTGGCTGTATGAGAGAAGGTCCTGGAGAGAAAGATGAATCTTGGCAAATAAGTCCATGTAGTCACCAGGAAAAATAGTTAAAAAATAAATGTTTGGATCTCATTGAATGTTGGAGTGGGCCAGTGCTATCCCCCATTACTTGTGCAAGACTGGTTTGGTGTGTTTATGTGGCCAGGGAAAGCCCCTGTGCTGGGACCCAAATTTAAGCAGGAATCCAGTCCAGGTTTTCCTGCAGACACCCTGTATATGTATTGTACAGCTCAAAAGCACAGTGGTTTTTCTCAGTAATTTGCCAAGTGCAGGAGCACTAAAAAGTAAAGTGACTAGCTCCTAAAACCTTAGGGGTATATTTTCAAAGGGTTACGCGTGTAAGATATGCGCATAATCCCCGAAAACCTACCCCTGCGTGCGCCAAGCCTATTTTGCATAAGCTCGGCAGTGTGCGCAAGCCCCAGCACACACGTATGTCCCAGGGCTTCGAAAAAGGGGTGGTCTGGGGGCATGGTGGTGGTCCAGGGGCATTCCCGGGGTGGGGTCGAGTGCTCCGGCACAGTGGCCTATGCCGGCAGCCGGCTGGCGTGCGCAAGTTACGCTTGCCTTGGGCAGGCGTAACTTTTGGAGCAAAGGTAGGGGGGATTTAGTTAGGAATGGGGGGTGGGAAAGGGAGGGGAAGGTGGGGGGAGCCAGAAAAAAAGTTCCCTCTAAGGCCGCTCCGATTTCGGAGCATCCTTGGAGGGAACGGGGAAAGCCATCGGTCCCCTCGGGCTCGGCACGCAAAAGGTGCACGTGTGCACCCCCTTGCATGCGCCGAGCCCAGATTTTGTAACATGCACGCGGCAGCGTGCTCATGTTATAAAATCAGGCGTAGATTTTAAGATCTGGCCCTTATTTTGGGACAGTGCAGCTAATTTTAAAATATAAGGAAAATTAAATAGAAGTGGATGACATCTCTGTCCTGTTACTAGGAAGGCTGAGAGTGGCAGTTCCAGATAAATTAAAGATTTTTAAAAGTGTCACTACTTTATAATGACATCAGTGGAGCAAGGATTTGCTCTGGGAGAAAAAGATTTTCCATGTGGGGAATTAAGCAGAAGGCAGGAGGTTTTATAAGAAGACAGAACTGCTGGTCATCAGCTCTGTCAAGCCCCAAAGCATTTGTGGTAAAGCTAGTCTGCACCTTAAAAGGAACAGCCAGAAACCAGTAACACTGTTACTGAATTACTGTGCCCCTGGAAGATTTGAAAGAAAGAGAAAGAAAAAAAAGATTTGAATCCAGATCCCAGAGAGATTACTGTGCCCTGAAAATAAAAAAAAAAAAAAAAAAGGAGAGACAGTCAATTGTTTTTTTTGCCTGTTCTAATAGGAGGAGAGTAGGATTTTGTTTTATGAGTAAAATAACTGCTGTTCTCCTAAAATTAAAGAGAGGGATTTCCTGATTATCATTTAGTTACTTTAGCTAGATAAAACAGTTTCACCAAGCCTCCGGACACCAACAGCAGAAAGACTTTTAGCTTATGGAAGATAACTTGGTGCCAGGGAGGTAGTCTTTGTTTTTGAGTTGGTATAATTAGATAGTAGGTACCCCTCTGGAGGAGGACATTGTCAGAGGAAGACCAGATGCCAGCAACCTCAGGACTCATCATCTGGAGGAGACAGTTGCTATGCCAGAGACCATCAAATCAGAGATTGCATCACAATGGACTGAGCTTGGATCACAGATAAGTATGTACATAAACCTACAAAAGAAAATCACAAATTAAGTCTGGCCACACTTGCAAACCATCAGACTAGCAAAGTACTAGACTAGCAAGATAGCACAATCTAATTGAGCTCAATATGAAGGTAACACAAAGAGACAGACAACACTGAAAGTGGACAGTAAACACAAAAGACAAAAGGAGAAAAAAATACTTCCATTTTCATCCTGCAAACTAGTCCAAGTTTTTCCAAGGGTGTGGACTAGTCTGCTAGGACTAAAGGAAAGGTTATTATCTGGTAAGTACAAATTTCACCCTCCCTTTTCGTCTTGCAGACTAGTCCACATCTGCGGAAAAACTTGGATTAGTCTGCTAGGATTAAAGGAAAGGAAATTATCTGGTAAGTAGAAATTTCACTTTACCATAAGAGGGACTCCTGGATTTAGAAGAGCCTGGAACAAGAGGAAAAGTACCCACAAAGACTTAATATCTTATGATATAGATCTGAAGGTTAAATAAAGTAAAATGAAGACCAACACACAAAAGAATAAAAATAATACTTATCTGATTTGGAGTTGAATCCAGCGGAAGGCTATTGGAAACAAGAGAATAGACTTCTTCATATTGTTTATGTATTGCTGGTGCAGCGGACCCTACAGTCACGCTTTCAGTAAGATATGGGTGTGCCCTTAGTTCAGTTGAAAGAGAATAGGTTAGAGTAAATGGAGGTTCCATTCAAATGCAGCTCCTCCCATTGAGGTATCTGGAATTTCCAGCCCCCTGAAAGTCTATTTAGGAGCTCTCCCCAGTGAGCTTGGGAGGCAGTCCCTTTAGGTTTTCAAAGAGTGCAGATGTGTAGAGAAGTTTAGCTTTTGTTGTTTTGCAGGCCCAGTCAGTGAAAGCAGGCTAGCCCAGCCTGTGGGCCCTGACCAGGGTTGGGAGGGTTTTCCTTCCAGTCTACTCTCTAGAGAAACCTTCAGGTTGATTTTGAGGGTTTTGAGATTTTTTTGTGGTAGGAACCTTGTGAAACACCTGGGCCTTTTTTGGGCAGAGGGATTGGGGAACCCTGTGTCTGGGACACCCAAGGATAGGAAAGACCTGCCCTCTGTACCCTCAGTGAGGAAGGAGGTGACAGTGACCAGCTGCAGGGAACAACTCCGGTGTTAAATTCAGTTGTTTGGGGAAGAGTTTTGTTACAAGATCCAGGAGGAAGGTTTAGGCTGCCCCTTCCTTCCAGCTAGAAGCAAGAGAACTGCTAGTTTCAAAAAGGGTCCTTTCCATCGAGGATCCAGAGAGGATCTAAAAAGACTGTGTATGATCAAGGATATCCTGAAGATCTGCTAACCGTGAGTAAAGGAAAATAACATCACTGGGGACACCCATCCGGTGTTCACCACCCTGGGGAGAGAAAGAGAGGATTTACTTTCTATCCACAGACTTTGCTATTTTTATCATCTTCGAAGGGGTTTTGATCATCCTAAAGACCCTGCCTATTTGGGAGCTCCCTTTACCTTAATCCAAGAAGAGCGGGTACCTCCTCTGCCCTGATATAAGTGAGTCCTGCACAGATAGAAGGAAGAGACCTTAAGGAATTGAAGGACTTCTGTGGTGCTACAGATTGAGTTTTGTGACCTTCTCCAACAGTGTTTAACAGTAAAGTCTTTTATTTTGGACACTAACCAAGTGGCTCCAGAGTTTTATTTCTGCACTCTCTGCACCCACATCAGGGGCCAACATCCTCCTCAGGGAAATCATACAGGAATGTGTAAAGAAACCACCCCTGTCATATCAGGACCTGAAAGGACCCCTTTCTTCCCCCAGTCCATCAAATCCACACCTTGGTAAGTAGAGGAGGTTCAAAAGCTAGTCAGGGTTCCTGCCGCAAAGAGTATAAATAACTTTATGGCCTCACCCGTGCTGGACTTGCACACCGGGGTGGACTTACATAACAATTGACTAAAATTTGGAAAATATTTACAATTTCTAATTTATTTAGAGTTTTTATATACCGACCTCGATATACATAATCGAATCAGGTCGGTTTCCATAAAACAAAACTTTCGCAAGTAAGGCGTTACATTAAACAATAAAACAGAGTATTGAACTAAGGCGTACAGCATAACATAAACAATAAACTGCGAATAGAACAATAAAACGTAAATCAATAAATATAAATCTTATATATAGATATATATATAAATAAATATATAAAATAAAAATGCTTATACATTTGTCAAATATCATGAGTAAGAGGTATTAACTGCAAATTATTGGTGGATGAAATGAGCTGGTAAAGGTAAACAGGTGACAGTGGGCATTTAAAATGGCATAACTATGAGACGAGCTGAAGCTGAAGCAACAAGAAAGGGTCTTTCATAATAAGAGAACTGTCCAGGTAGTGCGTGTTTTGGTCCTGAGGGTGTATGGATGGTCATGGACTTTATGTTGAACTATTTTGTTCTTTGACCGGTGTCAAAGTGTTCCTGCGATTCCGGAAAGGCTTGCCGGAAGAGCCACGTTTTTAGGTTTTTCTTGAAAGTTAAATGGCAGGTTTCTAGTCGAAGATCAGGCGGTAAAGAGTTCCAAAGGGTGGGCCCGGCTGTGGAGAGTGCTCGTTTAGCAATTGTTTAGCAATCGTTTGATGGTGTTTAGCAATCGTTTAGCAATTGTTGTCTAAATTGTCTCTGGTTAACAAAAGTTTTTTTGAATTATTATTCGAGAGGTACATGCTAAAGAACTTGAATGCTTATATTATTTACTAAAAGATTGCTTCTAATCCTTTTCTTTTTGGTAAAAATAAACTTGTTAAACTTGTTCCTTAGCAATTGTTTATTTCCAAGGCACTTCAGGTAGCATCCTCTCTCAGGGCAGTTATTCTAAATTTCTCCCTGCTTCTCCTCCCTGCTCCTGGGTTCTGGACCTCATTCCTGTGCAGGAGACCCAGTAGGGAAGAGGTCATCGAAAGCAACATTTAGCACCCGACCAGCCTCAGCCACGACAGTGGGAAAAAGTCTCTGTCACAAGGCGCGCTGTTTAAATTTCATTGCGTTTTTTCATTTCATTTTATTTTGTCTTGTGGGTTTACTTGCATGCTTGTAAATGTAATTTTATGGAAGCAAAGAAATTTGTGCACAGAGAAACAAAACAACATGAATGCACATCCCTAAAATCCAGGACTAGCCAATAGCAGAGATGAGCTTCGTTTTTTCTACCGGGTCGTTTTTTGAGTCGGACACTTCAGGGTAAATTTTGGTTTTCCTCGGTTAGTTTTTTTAACAAACGAATAAAAAACTAAGAGGGAAAAACGATGCGGGAAAACGAAGCTAA
Source organism: Rhinatrema bivittatum (assembly GCF_901001135.1). Lineage (NCBI taxonomy): Eukaryota > Metazoa > Chordata > Amphibia > Gymnophiona > Rhinatrematidae > Rhinatrema > Rhinatrema bivittatum. The sequence goes on along the minus strand of NC_042615.1, from coordinate 251,536,585 downwards.
AAAAAAAAAACCCCACCCCAAGCATTAAAACTTACCATAAAACATTAAATACAACCCCCCCTCCATCCCGATCCCTCCCCAAAACTTACTAACATCCCTGGTGGTCCGGCGGGGTCCCGCGAACGATTTGTCCCTCCGTGCCCGGTGTGCCTGCCTCGCTCAGAATGGTGCCAATAGCCTCTGACCTACTATGTCACAGGGGCTACCGGCGCCATTGGTCAGCCCCTGTCACATAGAGCATAAGATGGCGCCGATGGCCATGTGACAGGGGCTGACCAATGGCACCGGTAGCCCCTGTGACATAGTAATTCAGAGGCTATCGGCGCCATTCTGAGCGAGGCAGGCACGCCGGGCACGGAGGGACAAATCGCTCGCGGGACGCTGCCGGACCACCAGGGATGTTAGTAAGTCTTGGGGAGGGATCGGGATGGTGGGGGGTTGTATTATAGTTAACAAGCCGTTAAGCCCGTTAAAATGGGCAACCCCCCTCCCCTCACTCTCCCTCCCTCCCCTCCCCCTCCCCCTCACTCTCCCTCTCACCCCTCCCCTCACTCTCTCCTCCCTCACCACCGGGTTCGCTGCTTCTCGCCGCCGCTGCTACTGCTTGCCGCCACCACTTACTGCCCCTTGCCGATGCCGCCGCCCCTCGCAGATGCCGCCGCCGCTGCCCCTCGCCGATGCTGCTGCCCCTCGCCGATGCCGCCACCTCTACTGCCCCTCGCAGATGCCGCTGCCTCTCCATTTTTATTAATATTAAATGCTGCATTGTCTTTGCGAAAGGGACATGTACTTTTTCCCAGGCGGCAATATTCCTCTGGGGAAGTAGCTGAATTTATCATTGACTCCCGTGACCATCTTTAGAATTGTGCTTCTGCCTGACTCATGATGAAATGGTGAATCTGAATTTATGCTGGGTAAATGTGAATATATTTGTGGATGAGAATGAGTGTGCAATGGCTGGTCTAATGGACTCAGTATTTGCCGGACCAATCAGTGTGCTACTGGACTGGTATGCAGGTATGACTGAAGGTAAGCAGGGTACATGAATGTGAGAATGTCCTGGGTGATTGAGTTTATGTACAGGTGACTTGGGCAGATAAATGTGAGTGAATATGTGTTGGACAGAGGAGTATGAGTGACTATGTGCTATCTAATATGATTGTTAGTGAGTGAGTATGCCTGGCAGGTGACTGTGTGTAAGTTTTTGTTATGTAGTGACTATGGGATATATGAGTGTGTAAGTTTTATGTCGGGCATGATAAAACCACTTCTTCATTTTCAAGACTTCAGAACTGTCCTTCAAGCCATAATTTTCTCTAAGATAGACTACTGCAACTCTATCCTGCTAGGTCTTCCTTCTTCTTCCATAAAACCACTCCAGATGCTGCAAAACGCTACTGCCAGGATTTTAACAAATGCCAGAAGAAGAGATCACATCTCCCCCATTCTCATAAAATTACACTGGCTCCCAATTCACTTCAGAATCCTCCACAAGTCCATCACCATCATCCATAAAACCATCTACTCTCAAACCCCTCTCAGCCTCCAAATCCCGCTCAGACTACACTCCTCATCAAGACCAATCAGAGAAGCATACAAAGGATCCCTACAGGTTCCACAAACAAAAATTACACACCATCAAACAGAGATCGGGCTTTTTCTACTGCAGGACCATCCTTATGGAATGCCATTCCCCCTGACCTCAGACAGGAACCTTGCTTATTAACATTCAGAAAAAGACTAAAGACTTGGTTTTTTAGGCAAGCCTTTCCTGATCACAACTGACTCTCCTTTCTCACCAGACAGACTACATCAACTTGTAAATTTCCTGCCAACACCATGTAAATAATTCCTCTTATTGTTACTGCCTAAATTATTGCTTCTACTCTTCTTCTTCTCCTAGTTCCAATTTCCCTTGTTTTATTGTATCTTACTTTTCTGCCTCTCTACACCTGTTTATCGTTCAAAGTTATCACTCCCCTTGTTTTATGTAAACCGGCATGATGTGATTTTATCATGAATGCCGGTATAAAAAAGCCTTAAATAAATAATTACGTTTTCATGGCAGGTTAATGTGAGTTTGTACTAGATGGGTGAACATGTTGGCTGCATAAATGAGAATGATTGCCTGCTAGCTGGCTTGACTGTTGTTGGGGACTTGCTGGGAGCTGAATATGTTTCTCCTTACAAGCAAATTTGATTTAGTTTGCTGGGAAGATAAATATGAATTGTTTCTTCTAGGTAGATGAGTGTTGGTGTGAGTGAATGTTCTTGGAGAATAAGTTTAAGTTCCTATGTGGTGCCCATCTAAACAGGTAAGTTTTAGGGGAAATGTGAACAAATGCATGCTAAGTTTGTGAGTGTCTGCTGGGTGAATGTGAGTGGGTGGTGACTAGATTGAGTGAGAGTGTGTTCTGAGTAAGTAAATGTCACAGTTTCTCCTGCTGTGCAGTCTTCCTGTGCTAAGGTTCAGCCTGTTGCTCAATCTTCCCTCCACCATGGGTCTTCAGCGAGCTTTGCTCACTACCTTGTCGGTCACCTCCTTGCTGATTACACAATGCCCAAACCTCAGCCTACTTAACACAGCCTGTCCAGTGCCTCAGTGTTTCTTCATTGACTCACCTTGGCTCTCGGACCTGGCCATTGTTTTCTTGCTGTTATGCGTTGCCTAGCCTTGTGGCTTTTGAGCCTTTTGCCCTGCCTTGCAGCCTATCTGAGCGTTCTGCTTTACCTTAAACCCTACTCTGGACCTCTACCTTCCCTAGGGGCCTACCTGCCTTACTCTAGGCCCTTCCAGGCCTTCTGGCTTTGCTCTGTGGCCTCTCAGGCCTGCCTGCCAGGCTCTGCGCACTCCTGGGTTTTTCTGTCTTACCTTACGGCCTCCAGACCTACTAGGATTACCTTGAAAGTCTCACAATCTGTTGGGCTTTCTTGTTACCAGTCTAGTCGAGTCCTGTCCTTTTCTAGTCCAGCCCTGACCTTGTCCTGCCCAATCTGGTTCAGCCTTGTCTGTTTCCCAGATCTTGCCCTTATGCTTCGTCCAGCCCTGTCTGTATCCAAGCCTGCTAGTACCTGTAACTAGCTCTCTGTTAGCCCTTGTATCCAGCCCTTGCCCTTGTTATCAGCTTTCAGTCTGTCGTGTCTCATCCTGCCTGCCCTGCTTCATCCACCCTGCATCTGACCTCAGCTCCCAGTCTATGCCCTGATGTTCTACAGAAGACATAGTAACATACATAGTAATGATGGCAGAAAAAGACCAAAATGGTCCATCTAGTTTGCCCAGCAAGCTTTCCAAGGTAGTAACTGCCGCTCCGTGCTGGTTAAGCTTTTTTATTTATTCCCATCCTCTAGCCTTTTAGGGATCCCAGTGTTTATCCCATGCCCCTTTGAAATCCTTCATAATTTTAGTCTTTACCACTTCCTCCGGAAGGGAATTCCAGGCATCCACCAGAATGAAATATTTCCTGACATTGGTTCTAAGTCTTCCTCCCTGGAGTTTCAAATCGTGACCCCAAGTCCTACCTGCCCTCAGAATCCAAGGGCTCAACCTGTGAGGGAGAGGGTTGGTTAGGAAGAAGATCAACTCCAGTCCTGTACTGCAGCCCTGTACCACCTGTGTGGGAGTGTTCCCTGACTCAGGCTGCCAGTCCCTGACATAGAGTATGTTTCTCGCACCTATATGTGAGTGCCAGTCCCTGAAGCATACCATTAGTAACACCCCCCCCCCCAACTGCCTTTTCAGAGTAAAGTCCATTTACCACTATTTTTTGTCACCTCCCACACAATCAGTTTCTAACCTAGTCAGTCAGTCACTCTAGGTTCCATACCAATGGTGCTCAATTTATTTGTAAGTCTTCTGTGTAGAACCATATCAAAGGCCTTATTGAAATCCAAATACACTACATCTAGAGCTCTCTCTTGATCCAATTCTCTGGTCACCAAATCAAAGAAATTGATTAGGTTTGTCTGACAGACAAATAATTAAGATTTACCTCTAGTAAAACTATGATGCCTGAGATTATGCAATACATTGGATTCCAGAAACTGTACTTTCCTCTGTTTTAGCAGCAATTCCATTATTTTCTTACCACAGAGTTCAAATTAGATTAAACAGCCTCCTCCTTACTTCCACTTTTATGAAGTCTATCTCCAATCTTCCAGACTACTCCTGACTATAAGAAGCATTGAAAAGGTCAGTCATTGGAGCTGCCAGGATTTCTATAAGTTCCTTCAATACCCTTGGATGTATTCCATCCAACATGATTGCCTTTAAGTAAACTTTAAGTAAAGTTGTTTTTTCACAGACACACTGTTCTGAAAATTGATTGAGTTCTACTTCACATCTGATCTTATTTTTGTTCATTTTTATGTGGTCATGTTCCAGGCCCTTCCACAGTGAACACCAAACAGAAATATTTGTTAAGCAATTAGCTTTTCTCTCATCAACCTCTTCATATTCCTCCCCTTCACCTTTGAGCTTTACAATCCACTCTTACAATTCCTTCTTTCATTAACATAACTAAAAAAAAATATTGCCCCCCATTTTTTTACCATATTTGCTATTTTTTCTTCCATTTACATTTTTGCATTCATGTCTTCTTTCCCAGCATCTCCTAGCTTTTCTAGATAATGTTGACTGTCTTCTACTTTAAGCAATCTTTTGTAGTTTATGAATGCTAACATTTTTTCCCTTATCTTTTCTGGTACTTTTAAGAAAACCATAGTTGCCTTTCTCCTCTTTCCTTTATTTACTTTCCAAACAAAAATGTTAATTGTCCTTATAATCCAGGACTTTATTTCTTATACTATGAGCATTATTGTGCATAACTTTCTAGATATTACCCTTTTCCCTCATTAGTACTATACAAGGATTTTATGTTTTACTTACTTTAGGGTTTTGTTCACCCATTTCCGATGATTCTAGTTTAATGCTCTCCTCAATAGGTTTGTCAGTCTTTGAAGATGCTGCATCCCCTTCTTTAACAAGTGGAACCCATCTGTTCTCAGCAGTCCTTGAAACATCATCCCATGGTCCAGCAAGCCAAAACACTATTTATGCAGCCATTCATTTATCTCCAGAATACGAGCTTCCATGCCTGGGCTTTTATCCTTGATTGGGAGGATGAAGGAGAATACCGCCTATGTACCTATCTGCTTTGCTCTCTGTCTCCCAGAGCCACAAAGTCACTTTTGATATGATCTTTGAGGTACCAGGTTGTTTGTGACTGGGGACTTATAGCATTAGCAAACCAGGTGTTCATTCAGGAGGTAGAACAGACAAACCAGGAGACTCCTGGAAGATCTTAGAAATCTGGGTTGTCTCTCACACTCCCAAGTTCTAACTGTCTCTTCCTCACCACTGAAATCCAAGTCCCCATTCACCCCTCCCAATGCCTGAGTCCCTGCTCTCTTCTTCTTCTGGTCTGCCCTGGTTCCAGCCCCTGTGACAGGCCCAGCCTCAGCTGGCAGAAAAGCAGAGCCAGAAAGCTCAGAGCTTCTAACCCACTACTTCTGCTGCCAGTGCTTCTCCTTCCTGAGAAGTTAAGTTTCAGAATAGCAGTTTAATAGGGATGGCATTTGGAAGAAATGAAATAGGAAAAATTGTCTCATTTCCTATTTTGTTTCATTTCATTCTCAAAGTGAAACGATTGAAAATCTGACAAAATTATTATTTTTTTCATTTTATTTTGAAAACAAAAACATTTGATCCATCGAGCCTAGGCCCAGGGCTGAAGCTGGGACCTTGCCTAGGGAATAGACTGAAGACCCTGCTTTGGATAGGGGCCTCGATCTATGCCTAAGCATGATGCTGGGGCCTGGGCCTAGACCTGAGGATGGGGCTTCGCCTAGGCACAGGCCGTGGCCTGACACAGGAACCACTACCTAGGCCCAAGCGCAACATCGGTGTCTCGGTCAAAGTTCCAAAAATAGAAAAAAATCCTACCTGCTCTGTCAGGGATCCAGTGTCGTGGTCCAGGCTCAGAAATCAGGTCCTAGCATCAGGCCTGGATATAGGAAGAGGCCCCATTGTCAGGATCTAGCCTCTGGATTGGACCCCTGCATCTGGCTTGGGTTCAGATCAAGGCCCCAGCATTGGGACCTGGTTTCTGGACTGGGCCCCAGCATCAGGTAAGCAGGGGCCTGGGTAGATCCTGGCCTCGGTATCTTTTTGGATGGGATGGATGAGTGGGGGCTAAGGGAGGCCCCGTTTACTTTTTATTTTTTCATTTTTTTAATTGGTTCTTTTTTTTTTTTTTAATTCTTTATTCAATTTTGAATTACAACAAAGCATCCACTTTGTAAAGGAAACATAGATGTGAAAAACAAATGTATAAGTAATCACTTTAAACAAAAGTAAAACATCTGCATTAGTCCCCAAATAAGAAAATGTGGGGGAGGAGAAAGAAAACATATCATAAAATATATCTCATTAGGAAATGACATAGCCTGAGAATCCCCGTTCCATTATTAAGTAGATGAGAAATTAGAAACTCCACTGGGAATCAACTATTTCTTGGAATCAACATAAGATATGCCATACTGGGTCAGACCAAGGGTCCATCAAGCCCAATATCCTGTTTCCAACAGTGGCCAATCCAAGTCACAAGTACCTAAACATTAGATAAATCACAAGCTTCTATTGCTTTTAACTGTTCTGGTACATAAAAAAACAAAGCAATCATTATTATATCTCAGGAGGCATTTGCAGGGATACCTCAGGAAAAAGTTCACACCTATTCCTTGGGTTCCTTGGTGTTAAGCCAAGAATCCCTTTCTTCTTTCCTGAGTCATCTTTGAAAGATCTGGAAATATTTTAACTTTATGACTCATAAACAAAGCATTGGAATTCTTAAAATAACTTTTATAACTAAACTGAAATCATACTCTGTAAAAAAAAAGAAACCAATAAAGCAGTTCTCTCAGAAACTTCAGAGTTGGAAGATTGAAGAAAAGCGGTCAAATTAGCATCGAAAGCTTAATTTTGATTAGAAGAGCGAGAGGGCAAGAAATAAACTTTATTCCCGGTGGGGGTGGAATCAGAGGAAAAACCAATATATCCAAAAGATATTGTTTGAATGTGAAATGAGGATTTTCACCCACTATCCTTGGAAAGATTGACAGATATAGATTCAAATGATGCAGTTTGTTGTTTATATATTCATATCTTCTATTCAGGGCATTACAATCTTGAATAATTGAAGCATGCAATCTTTTAAGGGACTGAACTTCCCCTTCCATTTCTTTTATTCTCCCTGACAACTCTTGAAACTGAGAGATGCTGTTCTTAGAAATATTCTCAACTTGATGGAAAACAGCAATTACCTTAGAATCACAAGAAGGAAAGGCTTTCCCAAGATTAACCATGAGATCCCAAAGAGACTCTAAAGTTACGACTGCCGGTTTCTCTGGAGAAAAGAAGACTCCACTGGACTGAAGATATGGAGGAGAAAAACAAATTTCAGTCTCAGACAAGGTAGAAACCATGCCCTGTCCAAACATTCCAGGATTGCATCCAGCTGATGGCAGAAGCACTTGCTCGGCGCTTCCAAACGCCGCTGCTCCCTCTTTTTCGGTGGCGAACTTAACCTCACCGGGATCCGCAGCTGATGCCTCAGCCGTTGAGCCTGGTACCGCCAGCGGCAGCCAGTTATCTAAGGGGCTGAGAGATGTTTCATCCACAGCTGAGGTAAGGTCTCCAACGCCAGCCTCAGCAGCGTGTCCCAAAACCCCTTCTGAAGCGGGGTGCAGGCCCTGTTGAATAGTAAGCTGCCCTGAGGAAAGAGTGGGCTCTGAGGGAAAGAGCCTGACTCTTCCTTTTCATTTAGAAGGCATAGTAGCGCTTTCTAAATAATACAGAAGCAAAAGTTAGAGGCAAATAGAAACAAAGCAACCGTGGGGCAGCAAACAGGCTTGCATTCAGCCCGCCATCTTGACTCCGCCCTGGATGTACCTATTTGCTTTTTTAACTAAAGAAAAAAAATAAACATTAGATGAAATGAAATTTGTGGGAAACCAAACTCCCAAAAACAAAAACATTTTTTCTTCTTCTTACCCCTTCTGTTTGAACTTCACTGTGAACCTTAGATTTCCAACTATTATGCAGATTAAGAGTTTTGAACATACATAATCTCTGCAGTTGGTGGGTCATGTTATTGACACTCAAACCCAGGAAAATAGCTGGGAACCTATGGAGCAATTCCCTGAGAAGGAGGTTTGGACTTCCATTCTCTAAGTAGATGCCATGGCAAAAGGATAGCTAGAAGCGTGTAAAGCTTTGCTTCAGTCATGTCCAGTGCCCAAATATGCTTGCCAGCACACATCTTCTATGGCATGCCATCCATAGACCTGAGAGTTCAAGCAATGGTTTGAGCATTGGATGGGCAAGCTCTCACGCTGCCCTTTACATGCAATTTCATGCCTCCATTCCCCTCTTTCTTCCCTTTTTTTATGCAGTGTCAAGGAGGAAGGAATCTCCTGATATTGTGTTCAACTGAGCTGACTTTCCATTGTACTACTTTGCTAAGTTTAGAAATTTACTTCATATCTTCTATTGAAATATGGATTGAATAAAATATTATCTCCTGTGTTTATCTGGGTTTGGTCGGGCTGGAAATCCATTGACTGCTCTTCAGTTGCCACCTAGACATGGGTAAGTCTGCATGTGACGTGGATCATCCAAACTGGGGAGACCTTGAAAAGCTCCACAGTAATTAAATGTGGACATCCAGACCAGAGAGGCCTGTAATTATGAGAATGTCTCCCTTTATCATAAATTGTCTCCCTTTATCATAAATTGGGTTTATTCATTAAAGCATTGGTATTTACTTCCAGTCCTCAAAGGCCACAAATGGGTGAGGCTTTCAGGATATCTCTAATGCATATGCATGAGATAGATTTGCATTCAATAGAGTCAGTGTGCATGCAATGCTGTCGCATACATATGAATTATTTATTTCCACAATTTCTATTAAACTGATTCACCAATCTCACTGGATTACAAATAATATACAGCGTAAAGCAAAACAAAACCTTATGCAACACAAAACATAAACATGCCAAACGTGTCACTTGCAAACTGAAAAAGAATCAGAGACTGCCATTAGCCTGGGAAAAATAAAAAGAAAAAAAATTCTCAGTCATTCAATATTCCCACAAACTACAATTTAATGAAAGAATTCTTAAAACTGGCAACACTGTAGGAAGAAAGGATCAGAAGTGAGTGGGCCCTTTGGCTGAGGTGAGAGGTGTAACCGCCCAGGGGGAGGAGCCTCTCTGGGCCTCATTGTTGGGAGGCGGAGCCTCAGCTGCGGGATGGGATACAGCAGACATAGAAGTGGAGCAGGAGAGGGTGACCCCTGGAGGCGGGTCACCATATGGCAGCAGAGATGCTGATGTCAGACTCAGCTTGAGAGACAAGAGTCTAGGGGAGAATCAACACTACCCGAGGAGCGGGGAATGCCGAGAAAGTACAGTCACTGAATACACTGAATCTGTAGTGAACTATGCAGGAGGGTTCCTCGATGGGAGAACACAGTAGTAGTCCGTAGAGCGGGGTACACCGGCGAGGGCTCCTCTGATGGTATCACAGCACATGTCCGCAGAGCAGGGAGGAACCTGGGAATGAGTCCTCATGGCAATGGTCCGCAGAGCGGGGTACACCGGCGAGGGTTTCTCTGATGGTGACTTGGTGCGGGTCCTGCGGAGCAGGGGGAAAACCCTTAAGTGACTCCTCATTGCAATGGTCTGCAGAGCGGGGTACACCGGAGAGAATTCCCATGCAGAAATCACCACAAGGATCCAGAGGAAAGTACTCCCAGCGACTGGAAGCAAATGAAGTTCCAAAGTAAGCCTCAGGGATGAGGCAGGCTGAAGTCTGGGTGAAAGGCCCTGTGAGGAGCGGATAGCCAAGAGATGAGGAGGGCCCCCGAGGAGCTGGTACCCGAGAGTCTCACACCATGGAAGCAGAACCGGAACAAGCTGAAGAGAAGCTGTGGAATGCAGCAAATGAACTTGTTGCCAAGTCGCCGGCTGCCTGGGCTGGCGAGTATAGGTATCGGAGTGGAATGATGTCATCTGCTAGGGACGCCCCCGAGGTTCCCACCATGACTTGGTTAAAGTTGGTCAGAGGGCGTGCGCGTGCCTAGGGAACCCCATGGGTAAGGTGGCGGTCGGCAGCATCCATGCTGCTCGAGCAGGCCCAGAAACGGAGGCTGGAAGGCCAGCGCTGATTGGCCGAAGCTGCGCGTTTGCCCAACAGAGCCAAAGTTGTAAAAAGAGAGGTGAAGAATGGCGGCCGCAGCCATCTATGGCCATGGAGCATAACAGAAAGATGGCGGCCAGTTAAAGGAAGAATGCTGACACACAGGCATCAAGAATTGGGCACCAAGAATCTGAAACAAAGCAGGACACATGAAAGAAATGAGAGGTGGCTTTTTTTTCCAGCTTTAGATAAGTGCTTGTTTGATTTCCTGTCTTGAAAATAATCACATTAAGAGAGAGTGGTTCTTGCAAAAGAAATATGAATATTTAAGAAATAAACTGAGAAGAGACTTTTTTATTTGTATATAAAATAAAAAAATTGAAAAACATACCTCTAAAACCATTTATGACCTGCACAATAAAACAGTATACAAAGTTTTCTAGTACAGCTGTAAGAATTGTGGTTACCTTATTTGGAAATACTGGGCACTAGAGATAGCCCACAAGGCGTTAATACCCCAATCATTTGTCTTTTTGTGATTTTGTTCATGGAGTACTAAGAAGAAGCGGCATTGTTTTTTGTAGTTTATATGTTGGTCATGATCAATTAAAATTGCAATCCCTCTTGAACCTCTTGGAAAGACAGAATAAAAATTGGAATAAATAAATGTCATGCAGTTGCAGTTGTCCATATTAAATTTAATCTGCCATTTAAATGCCCAATCCCTCAATCTTGCAAGATCTTTTTGCAATTCCTCACAATCAGCTTGTTAACTAACATCTTTCAATAAGTTTGTGTCATCTGCAAGTTTGTGCACCTCACTATTATCCCTCCTTTTTCCAGTTCTTTTATAAATATCTTAAAAAGCACAGGGCCCGGTACAGATCTCTAGGGGAGAGCTAAGAGAAAAATCAACATGGTAGTGCAATTTATTGACATGTTAACATTTTACTGAACAAACAAAAAAGAAAGCTAAACTATGTTCACTGTTACATACTTAATCAAATCCACAAAAGAAATGACAAAAGTGTGTATGAGGGGTACTCAATAGCACAAATATATGTAAAAATAATTTTGTAATGCCAAAACACTGTTGGTGTCAGGAACTTGCTGGCATTTTCGGAATGTCGATGTTTTGATACTGTGAAAACAAACAACTGTTGAGCTCTTATAGATTAAAATTTCCTGATGACTTCATGAATTTACAAGTTCAGTACTTTTTACAAGCTAAGTGCTATTAGGATTGTCATTTGAATGATATACAATAAAGGCTTTTAAGTGCAAATATAAAAAATCTGATGTATAGTGATGCCTGGTATATTATGGTGGCCTTTTTGACAACTTAAGAACCAATTTTTATGGTTCAGTATGGCAATCTAATAGGCACTTCTGTTTATGATACCATGAAAGTATTATTTTTTCATTGATTTGTTCTATTGGGTACCCCTCATACACTTTTTCCTAACTTCCTTTTGACAAATTTTATTGAATGCAGAGATAATTCTATCTTGTGAAAATGGCTATTTTCACATGAGACATTCATTATCACTGTCAAATGAATAGAACCCACTGAGTAGTTAAAGGAAATTCATTCAATGTTTTCTCAAGTGACTTATTTTGAAACATGAATAACTTATAATGCTTTCAAAGAATAAGTAGAGAGAAAGAATTCTAAGATTTTGGCCAGTCAGATGCACATTCATCAGAGGATTTGTACTTGCAATTATCCTCAACCAGTCCTTGAGTGTGTTCCTGCGTAGACATGTGTTATCAATCCATTCTGGAAACATTTATTAATGTTTATTAATGTTTTATACTCTGATCTTATTTGGAAGTAATGGTTCAACATTCAAGATCAATGGAGTATAATACAGCTGATATGCAAATGGCCCTTCAAGAAAACTGACTGCTATCCCCTCAGATGTTAGGGCTCTATAGATGGAGAACAAGGGGAAGAACCTTAGAACCTATAAATGAGTTGAAAAAGGAAGACATGAAAAAGGGAGAAGATGTGGACATCTACAGGAGAAACCAGAATTGAGGTGGGCCTTGTCAGGGGAATACCTAAATGCAACAAAGGAGAGGTAAAAACCTATGAATGAACAAAAGGGGAAAATCAAATATTAAGAAATGCCAAGTTGGGTCAGACACATGGTCCATTACATTTAGTATTCCGTCTGAAAGTGGCCAGTCCAAGTCACATAGAAGTGCCAGTCAGATCTCAAATAAAGAAAGCCAATTCTATGTGACTCATTTTCAGATGCAGGTTTAATCATTTAGGACAGAAGAAGAGAAGGGGAAGTTGAGAAAAGAAAAGTTAGTAGGGAGAGAAAAGAAGTAGCTTTGGTTGGGTTCTAGCTCCCTTATGTGTGAGAATGTAATAGTGAAGTATTTACCTATAAAAATCCAAGGCACCATTTTGTAGGTGTGGTTTTGGAGTTGCCCTTTCCAGAGAGAGTGTGCAACTATGCGTGCTCCTCTGTTTTTTTTTGGAGAAGTACCTTTGGGTTTCTGAGAAAGAAACTTGAGTATGGAATAGAAGAAAAGGTAAATTTTGCCCTCTTAGAGAATCCAGTTTTTACCCCTCTTGGCTGAAGGAAGAAGTTCTAGTCATCCTTCTTTCCTCATTTTGTATTATTTTTGGAAATCGGTTTTATTTTTACCATTCAAATGAGTTTCCTTTGGGACCCAGGGATTAAGGGAATGTCATCCTAAGAGATAGTAGGAGTTTCTCATTTGAAAAGACTTGATAGCCTTCCTGAGGTTACTGAAGTAATGACTCATTATTCATTCCTTGGAGAAGGACTTTAAAAAAGAAAGGGTGGCACCCATCGAGTGTTACTCACTAAACTATCATCTGGGTAATGGTGAGAGGAATGGAAATATATCCTTTAGATATCAATAAGGACAGTGAGGGGACTGAATTGGGAAGTAAGGAGTACATTCTGTTCATCTGAACAAATAGAAACATAGAAATGACGGCAGAAAAAGACCAATCGGCCCATCCAGTCTGCCCAGCAAGCTCCCACACTTATTTTCCCATACATATCTGTTTCACCAACCACCACGTTCAGGGCTCTTGTTGGTAACTATTTGATTCAAGTTTCCTGCTATCCCCTGCCGTTGATGCAGAGAGTAATGTTGTAGTTGCATCAAAGGTGAGCAAAGGCTTAATGGTTACGGGTAGTAACCGCTGCATCAAGCAAGTTACCCCGATGCTTGGTTACCCAGACTGCACAGATCAGTGCCTTGTTGGATGTTGTCTGAATGTAAATCCTGTTTTCCACATTTCCCCATGCATTCAAAGTGATGTATCAGGCTTAATTGGTTTAGGGTAGTAACTGCCCTAATAAGCAAGCTACCCCTTATGCCTTATGAAACTTTAATGTGTATTGTCTAGATTGGATTAGAGAAACCTGAATCCTTAAATTGGGAGAGAACTCCAAAACTACAAGAATCACCAGAAAAGATGCATTAAGATTTACAAAGTCACAGATTTATTGAAGAGCTAAACATGTAAATGGATTGGATTGCATGAAGAGTTGTAAATAATTATATTTCTATTCCACCAATTGTCAGTAAAGTTAATTTGGAAACCATTTGCAGCTTCTAGCTTGATTACTACTGCTTTATACAAAGACTGTCTTAACAAACTTGGAGATAAATAAGAACATAAGAAAATGCCATACTGGGTCAGACCAAGGGTCCATCAAGCCCAGCATCCTGTTTCCAATAATGGCCAATCCAGGCCATAAGAACCTGGCAAGTACCCAAAAACTAAGTCCATTCCATGTAACCATTGCTAATGGCAGTGGCTATTCTCTAAGTGAACTTAATAGCAGGTAATGGACTTCTCCTCCAAGAACTTATCCAATCCATGTTTAAACACAGCTATACTAACTGCACTAACCACATTCGCTGGCAACAAATTCCAGAGTTTAATTGTGCGTTGAGTAAAAAAGAACTTTCTCCGATTAGTTTTAAATGTGCCCCATGCTAACTTCATGGAGTGCCCCCTAGTCTTTTTACTATCCGAAAGAGTAAATAACCGATTCACATCTACCCGTTCTAGACCTCTCATGATTTTAAACACCTCTATCATATCCCCCCTCAGTCGTCTCTTCTCCAAGCTGAAAAGTCCTAACCTCTTTAGTCTTTCCTCATAGGGGAGTTGTTCCATTCCCCTTATCATTTTGGTAGCCCTTCTCTGTACCTTCTCCATCGCAATTATATCTTTTTTGAGATGCGGCGACCAGAATTGTACACAGTATTCAAGGTGCGGTCTCACCATGGAGCGATACAGAGGCATTATGACATTTTCCGTTTTATTCACCATTCCTTTTCTAATAATTCCCAACATTCTGTTTGCTTTTTTGACTGCCGCAGCACACTGCACCGACGATTTCAGTGTGTTATCCACTATGACACCTAGATCTCTTTCTTGGGTTGTAGCACCTAATATGGAACCCAACATTGTGTAATTATAGCACGGGTTATTTTTCCCTATATGCATCACCTTGCACATCCACATTAAATTTCATCTGCCATTTGGATGCCCAATTTTCCAGTCTCACAAGGTCTTCCAGCAATTTATCACAATCTGCTTGTGATTTAACTACTCTGAACAATTTTGTGTCATCTGCAAATTTGATTATCTCACTTGTCGTATTTCTTTCCAAATCATTAATAAATATATTGAACAGTAAGGGTCCCAATACAGATCCCTGAGGCACTCCACTGTCCACTCCCTTCCACTGAGAAAATTGCCCATTTAATCCTACTCTCTGTTTCCTGTCTTTTAGCCAGTTTGCAATCCACGAAAGGACATCGCCACCTATCCCTCAACAGAGAATCTTGGAACCCAGAGAGGGACTTAAGAACTGTGAGGAAAATATAAATAACTTAAGTCCATGGAAATTAAAGGTGACCCCGAGGCTCCATAGGTAGGTTATTAGCTCAGAGATTATACACATGCCACTATACATACCCACTTACATTCCTTCTACATATATATATATATACACACACACACCCATACCCTCCAGAAACTTCCCACATACACACATAATTCCCACTCACAAACATCCACTAACACTTCCTCTCAACTACATCCGCTACTTAGAAACACACAGCTATACACCCATAAAAGATACACCACATCCCCATGCAGACATAACCCCTCTAAACCCCTCTCTCCCACACAAACACCTCATACATCCAGCCCGCCACATTTTCTCCATCACATAACATTAAAACACGGCTCTATGTCCCTCACATACTCACATATCCATTACCTACACTCACCCTTCCACATACATACATAGACAATGACATACCCTCCTCCACAATGCTAACTCTCAATCCCAAACATACATACTCCACTTCACATCTCATACCCCAGCCTCCCACAATCCCAAACCCAATCCCAATCCCAAACACATACCCAAACCTCCATTTCCCCCCCCCCCCAAATACTCCCAACACAATGCTTCCTACCCCCAGCCATACCCCACACCCATCCACACACTTCTTCTACAAACATAGTACCTATTCAATAAGGGATTTTCCCATAGATACAAAACGGGAGAAAAGCTTTAATGAATTTGGACCCTAGTTTGGTCCCTAGTCTCTGCATGCTTTTCTCCTTTTTAATGTTGGGAGGGAGGTTGGCCAATCAGATTTAGGCCTGCTTTTGCACAACTGCAATATTCACCTGAAGGAATGTGGGCCAGCACTGAAGCACTTTCTATGTCAGGAGTCCCTAAATCCAGTCCTTGAGTGCCATAATTCTGTCAGGTTTTTCAGATTTCCCCAATAAGCATGCAGAAGTGTAGTATATTTACATTCCGTGGAGGCAGTGCATGGAATAGATCTCATGAATATTTGTTGTGGAAATCCTGAAAACTGGTTGTGGTCCTTGAGGACTGGATTTGGTGACTCCTGTTCTAAGCATAGGGTGTATAACTTGAAAAGTTGTTTTCAGCTTTTCCTTATAGTTACAGCATTTGTTTGTTTTGTATCCCTTAAAATACTTTTTCCCTTTTATTTTCACACTCGAAATGCCTGCAGTTTCAGGATGGGACTATTCCAACTCTGTCTGTTGTCAATATTGGTTGGGTGAGGGGGGGGGGGGACGACTCATTGACTCCCAAATTCTTTAACTGGTATATTGTAACAGGTGCAGGGCATAAAATCCGTGAAGAAAGTTTCACGCATGTGGGCTTTGAACCTTGCCTTCTTAAGATAGAATTTGAAGCAAGTAATTTAGGGGTAACCTTAGATTCAAGTTTAACTTTGAAATCCCTTACTAAGAAGAAACTAAGATCAGGTTTCTACACTTTGAAACTTTTATGCCCTTTAATAAAATTGTTGTCCAGTAATTCCTTCAGGACTGTGTTACAAGCAATGTTTCATGAACAGCTCAACTACTGTAAGAGTCTTGTTGCGCGCCCCATCCGCGCTCGGCCCGCGCACGGGCCTGCTCACTTCTCCAACTCCTCTGCAGGTCCCGGGTCAGCCTCTCCAGCAGCAGCCGCAAGCTCCTCCTCGGGACCTTCCTCAGTGCACCAGGCCTCACAGCGGGGCTCGGCGTCCTCTGTGGCATCGGCCCTGCCCCTAGTTGCACACGCGCAGACCGCCCAGTCCCTTATAGGGCCAGGGGCGGGTCCAAGCTCCGTGGTGTGCCCTGATTGAACGCAGTACAAGAGGAAGTGTCTGCCTGCACTTTCTTGCCTTGGCAATCGGGTCGACACCATGTATGTGTACTAGTTTGCCTCCGTGTCTCATTCCAGTCCTCCAGTCTTGTTCCAGTCCTGTTCCAGTATCCTTTTGTTCCAGCGTCCTCCTGTTCCAGTGTCCTCCTGTTCCAGCGTTCTTCTGTTCCAGCATCTGTCTGTTCCTACGTTCCCCCAGGTAGTACCTCTTGGACTGACTCTCTGGTACCGACCTCTGCCTGTTCTTGACTACGCTGATCGCTTCCTGGATACTGACCTCTGACTGTACTTGACTATGTTGTTCACTGCCCGGATACTGACCTCTGCCTGTCTACTCGACCACGTCTGACCTCTGGAACCTGACCTCTGCTTTGGCTGACTACTCTCGGACTGACATTTGGAACTTGACCTCTGCTTTGGCTGACTACTCTCGGACTGACATTTAGAACTTGACCTCTGCTATTACTGACCACGCCTCCTTGATTCTGGCCTTGCTCCTAGCCTTGTCATCACAGACACTGTTCTGGCCTTCTCTGGTCCCTCAGGCCTTCAGCCTAGTCGTCGACTGCGCACCCTTGATCCTGGTGGGCACACCATTGAACTTCCTTTCTGGGAGACCCTCGAGGCCCACCTAAGTCCAAGTAGCCCGGGTCCCCAAGGGTTCCACCTGGGGGGACTGCAGGCTTCCAGTGGTGAAGCTCCAGCTAGCCTCTGTCTCCTCCTGTGCTCCGCCTCCTGGTGGCAGGTGCTTTCTGGGCCCGACGAGGGAGCCGTCCTACACTGCTCCAGAACAAGGGTCCACCTCCAAGCGCAACAAGTCTGTTGCATGGGCTTTCTCAAAATTTGATCAGGTCCATTCAGTTGTTTCAAAATACTGCGGCGTGTTTGTTAACATGTACTCCTTTTAATGCTCATATAAACCCAGTCCTGAAAGAGTTACATTGGTCACCAATAACATGGTGAATAAAATTCAAGGTGTTAGTCCTTATTCATAAGCTTTTCTTTTTGGGGAGACCACCTCCTTGCTCTTTGGAAGGTAAATTACTTAAGTACACTCCTGGGAGAACATTGCCTTCACAAGGTAGAAATATACTTGCTGTTCCTTCTTGAAAGGATTATACACTCAAGTTTACTCAATCAACAGCTTTTTCATATGCGGGGCCAATACTCAGGAACAGCCATTCAACTGAAATTCATGGGGAAACAGATGTGAAGATATTTCACAAGAAATTGAAAGCTGTCTTTTTTTGTTGAGGCATTTTATTGATGTATTTTTTATGTTTTGTTGCTGTTGAAATATACTATGTAATTCACATTGAATACAAGGAGGAAAGTGGTGGGCTATAAAAAATGCAAAATAAATCAATAAAATGAAATAAATAAATACTGTCTCCTAATGGGTTATTTTTGCGCATACCTTGACAAGAATGAACCTCACTCATAAGCATCAAACTTTGTATCGTTTGGGTTGGGGATGACCCAGGTGATCACAACTTCTTCATTCCCTGCTATTCTCTCAGGGTCATGATCCCAGTGCTCTTCTGGTACATTCATGTTAAATTTTTACATAATTTCCAATGGATGAGACATGCCACCTTATTGTATCTTTCTGCATACAGGCCTTCTGACATCAGCTCTTCACGTCCAGCAATGAGATATGTAATTGTTTCTAATTCTGATTTACAGAATCTGCATTTATCTGTTGAACCATTTTTTCTATGCTGGCTGTAAACCATCCAGTTTGTAATCCACTATCTTGTGCTGCAATTATCAATCTTTCATCTTCAGGTCTAAACTCACCTCTCTTTAACCATTCCTGAGCCAGAAATTGATCTATGTGGGGATAGGCATTGGGAGCCCAGGGGCCATGCACCCACCAAAATTTGAGCCAGAAAATTAAATTAAACAGCTTCCAGTCTGCAGGTAGCCACTCCTCTCTGCTCATGTTCCTCCTAACTGAGTAAGTGCTCTGCCCTCTCCCTTATTTACAAGAATGTACAAGAGGGTGTGACCTCCTGTAGCTAGAGTACCCAAGGAATGTGCAAGAGGGTGAGACCTCCTGTAGCTTGAGTACCCAAGAAATGTGCAAGAGGGTGAGACCTCCTGTAGCTTGAGTACCCAAGAAATGTGCAAGAGAGTGTGACCTCCTGTAGCTTGAGTACCCAAGAAATGTGCAAGAGGGTGAGACCTCCTGTAGCTTGAGTACCCAAGAAATGTGCAAGAGGGTGAGACCTGTAGCTAGAGTACCCAAGGAATGTGCAAGAGGGTGAGACCTCCTGTAGCTAGAGTACCCAAGGAATGTGCAAGAGGGTGAGACCTCCTGTAGCTTGAGTACCCAAGGAATGTGCAAGAGGGTGAGACCTCCTGTAGCTTGAGTACCCAAGAAATGTGCAAGAGGGTGAGACCTCCTGTAGCTTGAGTACCCAAGAAATGTGCAAGAGAGTGTGACCTCCTGTAGCTTGAGTACCCAAGGAATGTGCAAGAGGGTGAGACCTCCTGTAGCTTGAGTACCCAAGAAATGTGCAAGAGGGTGAGACCTCCTGTAGCTTGAGTACCCAAGAAATGTGCAAGAGGGTGAGACCTGTAGCTAGAGTACCCAAGGAATGTGCAAGAGGGTGAGACCTCCTGTAGCTAGAGTACCCAAGAAATGTGCAAGAGGGTGAGACCTCCTGTAGCTTGAGTACCCAAGGAATGTGCAAGAGGGTGAGACCTCCTTTGGCTAGAGTGCCGTGCTTTCTCTTCCTGCCACCTTTCCCCTCGCCACAGCCCTTACTCCTCAGAACAGGTGCTGTTGGTTCACTCTCTCACATCTCCCCACCCCTTTCCCTGGAGAATCTGATGAGCTCATGGCCAAGCTCTCTCTGCTGGAAGGAGAAAGAACAAATCATAGCCATAAAAAAATAAAATAATAAAAGAAGCAGGAGATGCAGCAGAAGAAGAGAAGACAAGGAGAGGGCAGTGGTCCAGAGACAGAGCAAATGGAGACAGTGAATGTCTTAAGAGTGAGAAGGGGGAAGAAGAAGTATAAAGATGGCTGCAGCAGCCTGGATAAGGGCTGGCAGCAAACACAAGAGCTTTACGTGACGATGCTATAGTGCCCTTGGTTAGCCAGTCCAGGGGCAGGAACATTCACTAAAAGATGAATTTTCAAAAGTTGTGTGAACAAAAAATACCACTTATATATGTAAAATAGCATATATGCAAGTATATACTATTTTAAAAATCCCAACATACCTGTGTAAATAAGAATCCAAGAGTACATTTACACATGTAAAAAAGGGGCAGGCCAGGGGTGTTCTGGGGAGGGGCCAACATTTATGCGAGTAAGGTGCTATTTTATAAGCAGTTTACGCATGTAAATGTGGCACCTTACTTGCATATATTCACTTCTGCTCAATATCAGGAGTAAGTGATTGTAAATATCTTAAAAATGACTGGGTAGGGGGATCTGGGTGAAATGGGAGGGATTTCAGGGTGAAGAGCCAGGAAGGTATTCATGAGCTGCAGATGGACTGGGAGAACTGGTAGACTAATTTTATCGCCACATGAATGTTAGAAAATCCCCTAACTTAATTGACTTACCGGGGTAAATGCATCTAAATATTGTGAGTAAAGACTACTCATGTATCCCTTTAAAATTCAAAGTACAAATACAGAGGTGTATCATTTGCGCACACTTATCCTGCTAAATTCCAAATTATCCGGGTTAGGCCCCTACTTAAATGGGCAAATTTGAACTTATCTGGATAAGTAGCAGCAATTATCTAAAAACTCTTACTCCCCTGGATTTTTTCATACACACTCATGTTCTCACACTCACTGGCTCCCTCACATACACACAAACACAGACCCCCAGGCAGGCACCCATGCATTCACACACATACACCCCCAGGCAGAGTCCCATTCATACACATGCACACACTAAAGGCAAACCCCCCCTCTCTTTCTTTTGCCAACATCCTCAGAACCTCTCTCATTCCTCTGCTGCCACTGTCACTGCTGCCGCATGGCTATTGGGGAGGCGCTGATTGCTGCTACTGGCACTGAAGCCCATTCTGCTGCCTCCTCTGTACAGATCCGCATAGAGAAAGTGCTATTCTTGTACATTCCCAAAGATTACATGTGCCAATCACTAAAAAGTAATTATTTTTTTACCGTTGCTGTCTGATCTTACTTTTCTAATCGGTTGGTCACAGGCTTTTTTTTTTTTTCACCTTCCCTTTCTTATTTTTTTGCCAACTCCTTTTATATTGTCCTTTTTTTCTATTTCTTTTCTCTCCATCTTCAGTCAGGTTCTCATTCTCACATGATTTCTCTCTCTCACACACATACACACATACACAGGCTCTCACTGTCACATGCTCTCTCTCATACAATCATACATACACACAATCTCTCACTGGCACATGCTGTCTGAGTCTCACACACTCAGGCTCTCTCTCACTCCCACATACTGTCTTGCTCAAGCACAGGCTCTCACTGACACATGCTCTCTCTCATACAATCATTCATACATACAGTCTCTCACTGGCACATGCTGTCTGAGTCTCACACACCCAGGCTCTCTCTCACTCCCACATATTTTCTTGCTCAAGCACAGGCTCTCACTGTCACATGCTCTCTCTCATACAATCATTCATACATACAGTCTCTCACTTGGCACTGCTGTCTGAGTCTCACAAACACAGGCTCTCTCTCACTCCCACATGCTGTCTTGCTCAAGCACAGGCTCTCACTGTCACATGCTGTCTCTCACACACACAGAGGCTCCTCACATGCTGTCTCTGCAAACATTCAGGTTCTCACTCCCACACACAGTTTCTCAACTCACTCTCACATACAATCTCTCAATTCATCTCATACACGCACACATACACACTCTACACTCTCTCTCACCTCTGGGCCTCCTCTTCACAGGTCGCCGCAGGATGGGCTCTGCAGCGGCCGTGATCTTCTCGAGCCGCCCGCCACAATGTGGGATCTGCGGCGGCCCTGCTACCAGGCCTCTTCCTCTTCTCGGGCCGCTGCGACTTGGGATTCGCGGCGGCCCATAAGCGCTGCTCCTCTTCTGCACGCGCTGATGCTCCTCCTCCTTCCTGCCTGTGCGGCTCCGGCAATGTTTTCTTCCGGGGCCGTGCAGGCAGGAAGGAGGAGGAGCACCTGCACGTTTAGACGCAACTTTTTTCTTCGGGCCATGCTCCAACACAGCCCTGCTGATCTTCTTGCTGTGTGTATCCGGCACACAGCACAGCACGCAGCTGATGCTCCTCCTCCTTCCTGCCCACGCGGCTCCGGCAACATTTTCTTCCGGGGCTGCGCAGGCAGGAAGGAGGAGGAGCACCTGCACGTTTAAATGCAACTTTTTTCTTCGGGCCGTGGTGACGTGAACACCACTATTTATTTGTGCAATTTTTATATACCATTGCCCAGAACAAATAGTTCTATCTTAACGGTTTACATAATAAATTAACTTAAGACAGTTAAGAAAACAGAAATAAATACAATAAAACATCAATAAAATAAATAATTATATAAAAACTAAAATAGCATAAGAAAGTTAGAAATAGAAAACCATAAAAGCTGCTATAGATTTATAAAAACTCTTGGGTATTCTCTCTGTATGCTTCTAAAAAACACCATGTTTTAAGATCTTTTTTGAACTTCTTTAGATTATCTTGCATTCTCAAATTTAGTGGCAGACTATTCCAAAGCTTCGGTCCAGCCACTGAAATGGCCCTTTCTCTGACTTCGCTCAGGTGTGCTGACCTAACTGTAGGTATTGATAACAAGCCTTTGTTAGATGATCTTAGATCTCGTTGAGGTAAATGTAATTTAATAGTTGTGTTCAGCCAATCCGTATTGTCTCCATAAATGATTTTATGAAGCATACAGAGAGTCTTGTGTTTAATTCTAAATTCCATGGGCAACCAATGTAATGATTTTAATACTGGGGTAATATGTTCATTTTTTTTGTGTTTGTCAATATCCTTGCTGCAACATTTTGGATTACCTCAAGGGGTCGAATAGTGGATTTAGGGAGTCCCAGCAATGTTGAATTACAATAATCAAGCCCAGAAAATATTAACATCTGTAAAACGTATCTAAAATTATATGGGGAAAGTATCGGTTTCAAACGTTTTAAAAGCCTTAATTTATTAAAACCTTCCTTGACTTTTTGGGATATGTGAGCTTTAAAATTTAATTCATAATCGAAAATCAGGCCTAGGTTTCTAGCAGTATTGGTTAAATTAAAACAGGTTTGATCGTCTACTGCCGATCTGCCTGCTATGTGTCGCTGCTCAGCCGCCAGTGGGATGAGGTCCACTGGTGGCTGCATGAGCCCCCCTGCGCCTGGGGGCATTGGCTCCCCTTGGGATACCACTACTCGCGGCACCCCCTAATACTCGGCGCCCTAGGCCCAGGCCTAGTTCGCCAAGTGCTTCCACCGGCCCTGCATCTATTTCATCATACCAAAGAAAAAAGGCACATTCCATGTGGATTTAAAGAAGGTGAACCCTTCTTTATGGGTTTCTCTTTTTTGCATGGAAGCACTTCATTCGGTGATTGAAGCAGTTCATTCAAGGAGAGTTTCTCATGTTCTTGAATCTTTCTGAAGCTTCATATTCAGATTCAGAAGGACCATTAGAAGTTCCTCAGGTTTGCCAACCTGGGACGGCATTTTTAATTTCAGTCCCTGCCTTTCAGACTCTCTAATGTCTCAAGAATCTTTTCTAAGGTGAAGGTGGTGATGGTGGTGGTAGTGGTGTTATGGAAGAAGGGGGTGTTGGTCCATCTGTATCTGGCTGATTGGTTGATTCAAATAAAGCCAGAGAACAAGAGTAGTTGTGTCATTTCCAGATTAATTCAGTTGTTGTGAGACTTGGGCTGGGTGGTCAATTTTTCCAAGAGCAAACTTCAGCCTGTTCATGTCTTGGAATACCTGAGGTCTGGTTCAACATGCAGCAAAAGAATATGTTTCTCACAACAGAGAAGTCAGACAAAATTTGGGGTCAAGTGAGGCATCTGTGACAGTTGCCATAGTCCAAAGTGTGGTATTATCGTTAAGTCCTGGGTTTGATGGCATCGACCTTGGATTTGTTCCCTGGGGAAGTGACTCATATCGACTCTTGTAGTGTGCTCTTCTGTCACGATGGAATCTGTATTCACAGGATTACAAATTCCAGTTTCCTCTGTTGTCAGAGGTCAAGTGCGGCTTGACATGGGGGCTATCAATCAAGAATTTGTCCAGTAGGATGCCCCTGGAGGTTCCAGATTGGACAGCATTTCCACGGATGTGAGTCTCAGTGTTTGGGGAAACTCATTGTCAAGGTTAGAGAGCACAGGATCTCTGGACTGGAGTGGAGATATCTTGATCCATCAATCATCTGTCAACAAGGGCAGTCATGAGAGTATTTCTGGATTTTCTTCCTCGAGTACAGGAGAAGATGGTGAGAGCTTATTTTGGTAGCGTACATAAAACTGCAAGGAGGAACTAGAAATCCTGCGGTGATGATGGAGGCCAGGCGAATGTTTTGCTGGGTGAAGAATCATCTTCTATCAATCTCAGTGACTCATATTGCTGGAGTGGAGAATGTACAAACCAATTTTCTAAGCAGGCACACCTTGGATCCCAGAGAATGAGAATTGCCAGATATAGAGTTTGCCTTACTTCAATTTAGGTGGGGATGCCTCAGATGAATTTGATGATATCACTGTACAATACTAAGAGTCCATGGTTTTTCATCTGAAGAAGAGAGCCAAGATCAGAAGGGATAGATGATGATGCCCTGGCTTAGGAGTAGCCTCAAAGGATTCTTAACCAGGATTCAAATCCCAGTTCTTCCACTGATACTCCTTGTTATCCTGGGCAAATAACTGTGCTTTCAATTGTCCTAGATACTAATAGATTGCAAGCCCTCTGGACCAGGGACCTATCTACTGTACCTAAATTGTAGCTCGCCTTGACAACTGGTGTGGAAAATAGGGATGTGCATTCACTACATCTGTTTTGGCAGGTACGTGTGTAACTTGCCGACCTTTTAGTACATGTGGGAAGACAGTATGTGTGCATCTCATTATTAAAAATACATGTATACTCTCCATTTCCAGCATGTATTAGAAACTTGGCGAGGTACTTGCACACTCGCTAAAATGGATGTGATGAATGCACATCCCTATTGGAAAGGTGAGTAATTAAATCCAAATCCAACAGCTGCAGCCTGAGGCACTGGTGGCGGTATTATCTTGATGACAAAGCAGCAGCAATTAAGAGAAAAGTGGCACCAGCTTTCCTTATTCAAAAATATGAAAGAACTAAACAACCCATGCACCCATTTTGCACACACAAACTGTAAAATGGAATCCCTTCTCTTTTCAGTCTCTCTTTTCTGCTTCTTTTCTCCTGATTTCACTCTCTACTGGCCACTCTGTAACTCCTCACAAAATCCCACAAGGCATCCCAGAGACCACCCCTTTTCACACTGTCCATGATGAATCTGCTGATGGGCTCAGTCAAACTTTTTGAGTCAGTGGACCTTGCTGGCAGTTTCCTTGACCTTGGAATTCTAATGAATTTGCTTCACACCAGTTACAATTTCAATGATTTTTCTCAGAATTTTTGAAAAATCTGCTGTAAATCCATTGGACCTTTGTTTGAAAAATGCACACATCTCTGCTCTTACCATATAATTCTAGTTTTTCCATGCTCTGAGCTTTTCCTTGGGCAAGTTTTTTTTTTATCTCCTTGTGGCCACAGTTGACCAACTGCAATCTGATAGCGATTAAACCATGATTTCCAATGAATGTGAGGGTTTACTGACAGCAAAAGGGGATGCTGTAGATCTGAAGCAGAGCTAGAAATGCTGTTGGTTGTTCAGTGTACTTTCAAAATAACAAGCAAGAAAAATATTGATCATGCTGTACAGTGACTTTTTGAAATGGAGCATTCTGTGCGAATTAATGGCCTGTGTGTTAGAATTGAGAAGAATCAAACTCAGCATTCTTTGTGGGCTATAATGCATTACTGGCATTGTCACTGCTCCAATGCTCCCCACTTTGGCTTCTAAAGCAACCCATGCACCCATTTTGCACACACAAACTGTAAAATGGAATCCCTTCTCTTTTCAGTCTCTCTTTTCAGTCTCTGTACAGAAGGCAATCATCCACCCTGAAGGCTGCTACATGCATGTTGCTTAAATGTTATGATGATGAAGCCAGTTGATGTCCCGCTTAGATGAAAGTCACTGCATGAATTAAAATGATGCTTATTAGTGATAGGAAAGTTGAAACAATTAGAATTCTATCTTTGGTCTCCCTAGTCATCTTTTCTGATCTGAGAAATATTATGAGTCAGCTGAAGTTCAGCTTTTCTGCCCATCTGACTCACCCCTGACATATTCCTGTCTAGCTGGGACAGAAAGGTTTGGACAAGATCTGAAAACATAATGTGTGCTGACTCACCCGCACATTATGTAATTAATATTATTGCTGTGAGACTCGTCCGAGATTATAGATCCAGTGGCAGAACTGGGATGGTAACCCTTGAGTCTTGCTGTCCAATCCCATGGCCTAATGATTTGCACACCTACTTCCCCAGTACTTTGTTTAATCTGCGCACCTTTGTTGCATAAATTGCCAGCTGCATCGAAGGCTTAGTGCATCAGTCTCCTAATACGGGCGAAGAACAAATCTCACAAAAGTCATGAAAGAGACACAATTCATACACTTTCTGTTCTGTCTGGCAGACAGAACTGTAGACAAGCTAATGTGACAGAAAAACGGAAAAAGAAGAAACACTAAAATTCCACTGGGCTGCCATCATAGCAGCATGCAGAGATTTGTTCAGCTCTCCAAACACGTCTGAGCCATTTTAATAATCTACTGTACATCAACAGCAGCTTTTCTTTTCTTAGGTTGGTTTAACAATCACTTGCAAGTCATGCTAGAGTATGCATTAAGCACTGAGCACACCGGAGGAAGGGAAATGTCATGGAAAATGACAACAAGCTGTGTCTCCGGAGGCCAGAACTTCTTCTATTAAATAATTATGTCTCTTGCAGAGAGTGTTTGAAATGTTTATTAAAAATAGCAGCTGCTCTTTTGTTTGTTTTTTTTTTTTTTTCTCTGTCTTTTTTTCATCCCTTTTGACTGCCACCTCTTCTTTCTCCATATATATTTTGCACAGACACATTCAGGCTGCTTAGCTGTTTGATGATAGTAATGGAGCAAATAACTCTCCCCATGCCTGTTCTCCTGCTGCTGTAGGATGAATGCGTGCCTTCCATTTTCAAGAACACAGTAATGAACTGATGCCACATGATTTAAGTGTGGCTGTTAGACAAACTGGGCAGATTCCAACCTTCAGTGCATGTCACTTGAAGCAAGGTGTGTGATATAACAAAAAAATAGCACAAATTGGCCAGTAGTCAGATTTGTTCTCTTTTTATTGCTTAAATCCCCCCTGCACAGTTGATGCATACTGACCAATACATTCTGAACTGTGACCCCATTATGGCAAAAAAATCATGTTCTGTCCCTAAATCACTGTGATTAATGGGGATGTAAGCCATTAGAACAATGGTTTGCTACTTCAATCCTCAAAGCCCCCAAAGAGGGCTTCAAAAGCATGCAAATGAACCCAGTCATCAGAGCTACTTTATGCAAAGATAGGACATGAATATTCATTTTGATATCTAGGCCTGTTGTAATGCATGGGTTGGGGGGGGGGGATATACCCTTAAGCACCAGATTTGAGAGAAGTACTCGGTTTCTTAACCCACGGGGGATTTTCTCACTTTCAGCATTTAGTTATAGACGGGAAAATGCTTTCATACTCAGTCCTTATTCAAATGGTTGCTGTGCTTTCTTCCCATCAAGCAGACCCAATTGTATATCCCAAAAGATGCAACGGGACTAGAGGTGTTTGCAAACATGACAGGGAGTAAAAGAGTGGAGGTTGCCCATCCTGGACTGCTGAGGCAAGTGGTTATTCTAGCGGAGCTCTTAATGGTGAGGAAAGAAAGGACTTTTATTTTTATGGGGTGAGTGCCGTATGATTGTTGCTACAAACTTCTTAAGGTTTACTCTTAAAAGCTTCAGAGGGCAAAAAAAACCCATTTTAGATCTCAGCTGGATTTCTTTTTGGATTGTTTGTGATGTCACACTGTTCCCTACCACTCTTAGGCTTTTTGAAACTAACCAAATCTAAAATAAAATAATTTTCCAGCACTTAAAACAGACTTGTTTGATTAGTGTTAAGTCTGTTTTGGGCTATTTGAAAAGTCTATATAAAGTGTAGGCAAAGGTGTTAATCTTTTTTTATAGCATTGAAGGGTGGGGATTAAAATACAATGAACTCCTGGCAAGAATGTTTTGGAAGATAACTGCTTTGAAATTTTAAGATGAGTTTCAAAGACTTAGAGTCCCTTTAAATAAATTCTACTGCCCTCCAATCTCTTTCTTCCTTTGAATTCATTCCCTCTTTTGAAAAAGGTTAATACCTTCTTGAATTTTTCTTTTTCACTGGATTTTTTTTTTACTGGGTTATATGACACAGGTCAGCTCGAGATATCCCTGCTACTGATGTGTGTGGAAAAAATACTTGGTTCAGTTCATTCATTTGGTTAGTTTTGCTGAGCGAATGAATATATTTGTTTTTAAGGATCATTTGCTTATTTGATTTTAATTAAAGTCAATGGGGGAAAGCAACTCATCCTATTTTGACTCTAAAGCTGGGATTTTCTATCCAAGTTTTATTGAAACTTGCAGGCAGAGGAATGAGCACCAAGGGTGGGGCAAAGTGGCACCAAGAGTGGCATTAATAACCCAAGAGACTGTGACAGGGCATAGCAGTCCAGAGGCATCAGCACTGAAAAGACTCTGTCTGAGGAGCAAAGCAGCACCAAGAGTGGCCAGAGCATCCGAAGGATCCAAAAGAAAGGCAAATGGCATCTACAACAGTGGCATGATAACTGTAAGGCACCAAGAGTGGCAAAACAATGAGTAGCATGCAGAGCCGGTTCTTCCATTAGATAAACTAGCCAGTTGTGTAGGACACCAAAATTTCAGAGGTGGCAAAATCATGCCAGTGCAAAGCATAGAAGGGCACTGTGCCAGATCTAATGAGAGATAGAAAGAGGAGCTCACATATAAGCAAACTATAGCACTGTAAGAAGGGCAACTAGTAACTCGGGGTGAGGTTTGGGGGAATGGAGTAGTTTTTTGGGGGCAGTTTTTCATGCATAGTCAGAGGTACATACAGCACAGTTCCCATCAGTGAAGATTTTATGTGATTTGGAGTGATGAAATGTAAAACAAGAGAAGATTTGTACAATGTACTCTCTACCTAGCTTGATGTACTCTCTACCTAATTGCTATCAAGCTAGGTAGACAGTGCATTGTAAAAATCTTCTCTTTTTGTATCTTTATTCATGCCCAATGACAGAAAATCTTCACTGATGTCTACTGTGCTGTTCGTAGGGATGTGCATTCATTTTTCACAAATTAGACAATGTCAATGATATTGTCTAATTCATCACGGTTTGGTAGCGCCGATATACAAAGCGATTTTTGCCAAAATTTCGGCAAAATTAATATTTTGTGTTAGTGCGCACTAACTCAGTTACTGCACATGGCATATCTCTTAGGGGTAGATTTTCAAAAAACGCGAATAGGCGTACTTTTGCTGGTGCATCAGGCGCAAGCAAAACTACGCTGGATTTTAGTAGATACGCGCGGAGCCGCGCGTATCCACTAAAATCCTGGATCGGCGCGCGCAAGGCTATGAATTCTGTATAGCCGGTGCGCGCCGAGCCGCGCAGCCTACCCCCGTTCCCTCCAAGGCCGCTCCGAAATCGGAGCGGCCTTGGAGGGAATCCTCTAACGCCCTCCCCTCATCTTCCCCTCCCTTCCTCTACCTAACCCACCCGCCCGGCCCTGTCTACACCCCCCCTTACCTTTCTCCGGGGATTTACGCCTCCCGGAGGGAGAAGTAAATCCCCGCGCGCAAGCGGGCCTGTTGCGCGCCGGGACGCGACCTGGGGGCGGGTACGGAGGGCGCGGCCATGCCCCCGGACCGCCCCGGGCCGTAGCCACGCCCCCATACCCGCCCCCAAAACGCTGCTGACACGCCCCCTAAACGCCGCGACAACCGGGCCCGCCCCCGACACACCCCCCTCGGAGAACCCAGGGACTTACGCGAGTCCCGGGGCTCTGCTCGCGCCGGTAGGCCTATGTAAAATAGGCTCACCGGCACGCAGGGCCCTACTCGCCTAAATCCGCTCGTTTTGGGCGGATTTAGGTGAGCAGGGCTCTGAAAATCTGCCCCTTAGTGCACAGTAATACCAATTAGTGTGCACTGTTTTTCTAGCTAATGAACTCCTCATGAATTGATACTTATTAATTTTTAAGTAGCATTTTTTTGGTGTGCACTAACTGGTTGTTAGTGCGCAGTAAGGCCCATTAGTGCGCACTAATGCACTTCGTTGAAAATTGCCGAAAAAAAAAGAACCATGGTAAACCAAAATTTCCCATGGAGCGCCCGATCCGAAGCCCAAACCAAAATGTTTAAATGATGCACATCCCTCTTCGTACCTTTGTGAATGTAAAACTGCTCCTTAAAACCTACCCCACCATCAATACCTCACCCCGAGTTCATAATGCTCCCTCTTACAGTGTTATAAAATGTTACCTTATAGATGAGCCTCCAAAGAGGCTCTCTCCCTCCCTCCCCCATCCCCCAACCAAAACTTGCAATACAAACATTTTTAGCCACTAATGCACAGCTAACACAGGCACAACACACAGGAAAAAGGTGTAGCTTTCCCAGCATTAAAACCTGTATTGCTGTGCATTACTCTATCGCACATCACATTAACTGGTCCTCATTTCCACGTAATCCTCCCAAACTTCTCCCACTTGAATATAAATTTGAGATTTGCATACACATTTTGCGATGCGGTATTTATCGCATGCGTTACAGCGTTATCGCCTGCATTGGGGGCCTTAACGCACACAATAAGGCCTTAATGCGATTTGATAAATGACGCTGTTGGCTAGGTAGATGGGTGAGCGGGTGGATCTCCTTTCTCCCTCACCACCCCATACTTGTCCTTCAGAAGTTGTACACGTGATCAAAGAGGATAAACGTTCCCAATAGAAGAAGTACCTTACTTTAGTCAAGGTTATTTGAGAAACTACACTCCCCTGATAGAACTTCAAAAGGGCAATGAGAAGGGCAAAACATCATGAGCAACGACCTGAAGCCAGGGAAAACTCTGGAGCACTTCCATAGTGGTCATGATGTTAAGACTGATTTCAGCATCATGACCATTATAGAGCTGCTCCATTGTTTTCCCTAGCTTCAGGACTTTGTTTATGATGTAGCTTCTCAAATAACCTTAACCATAGTAAAGTACTTCTTCTATTGGGGAAGTTTATCTGGATGCAGGTATTGACCTGGGTATAAGGTAAAAGACTAATCAAACCATCTGGAAGTCAGAAGATGGTAAACTTACTATCCTCGGGAAGAGAGAAGCCAGATGAAATCTTTGCAGAAAATATGTAATGGTCCTGTTATAGTTTCCCTATGGCATCAATGGGAAAAGATTTGAAATTAACTTCCTCTTACTGTCCTTGAGCTGAAGTAAAAAGTCCTCAGTACAATAAGACTGTGCGCCCGTCAGTCGCAGGTGGCTGCAACCTATGCTGCTCACCTCTTTTCTCTACACAGCTCCAAGTCTGGGCAAAATGGCAGACCCGCTTCCACACGCTGGCCCTCATGGCATGCCCGGGATGGCGTGAGTGCTCCCGGCAGTCATCTTTCATCCGGGGTTACTTAGCCATGCGTGTGTGCACCTGCCATCCTTTTAACTACCTCATGGCAGGAACCTCGGGGGTGTCCCCACCGCATGACGTCATCCGCTCACAATACTTAAACCCAGCTGACCATCTGAGCTACGAGTTAGCAAGGAATCTCGTCCTGCTAGTTCCACTACCTTGGAACTTCCTCACTGACTACTGGGTGACCTAGGTACCCGGTCCTCGGGGGCTTTGCTGCACTCAGGGCTATCCGCTCCTCGAAGAGCCATCTCTCTCTCTTCTCATTTCAGTGAGTTCCTGCATCGTTCTCATCTACTCCAGCTGATCCTGCTCCAGTTATCCTCGGGGCTTTGCTACCTCTGCCTCGACCTTCTCGGTGTGAGTACTCTACCTTTGTGGCACGGATTCTCGGGTTACCCAGCTTGCGGACCACTACTGGATCCATTCTGTCTTGTGCATTCTATCAGCGGCTTCCGGCCTACAGGACTGATCAGCTGATTCCAGCCTCATCTGCTTGCTCTAAAAGATTTGCTGTACAATAAAGTTGTCTCTCTGTTGAGACATTGCCTGTTGGGGTAAGGGCCCACAGGGCTCTTCCCTGTGGGCGGAGTCTTTGCGCGCCTCAACCCAAGGGCCCATATTTAAGTTCAAGACACACTGAACATAACAAAGACAAGAAAAGCCCAGTGCCTATTCCTCTCCCATATGGTGGGTGGAGAATATGAGACACAGAAAAGACTGATTCCTCAAAGCCACTTATGTTTCCAAGTTCATCAGACTGAGGCTCAAACCTTGGGTGGTGATGGGCCATTAATAGCCCATGGCCCATAGGGATCAGGCTTTTTCAGAGGTGGTTTGCTTAGGAATACAGCCTGTATTCCAATGAAGCATAAAGACTGGATGAGACCAAGGGTCAGTAAGTACCATAAGGGAATTTGAAAATAATTTTGAAGAAAGAGTCTAAAAGAAAGAGGGCATAAAACCTTTAGTTGTAAATGGGTAAGGTCAGTGTAGTATGCCTGAAGGATTCAAACTGAAAGTATGGTTGGTTAGATTAGGATGGCAGATCACAGATGCCTGTGTCATGTGTAATCATTCTTGACACCCAAGGCATTGAGTAAAAAGGTAAGCAGTATAAGTGGAGGCAAAAACATTGCAAGGCACCAAAAGCAGAAGGAGTACTGACATTTATAACCCAAAACCATAGATGCAGATGAAATCAGCAAGAAGAATGGCATCTATAGCCCAAGGTACCAAAAGAGGGGCAAAGCAGTACTAACAGTGGTATAAACATCCCAAAATACCATGAGAGATAGAGCAAGTGTGTAAAGCATCGGATTGGCAATGCAACACAAATAATAAGTAAGTACTGTAAGAGAATTTGTAAAGAACTTTGAAAACAGCAGGAATAGAGGCACCAAGAGACGCCTGAAGTGGCAGGAGGACTAGTGTTAAAATCCCAAGCTATAGGTGTAGTGCAATACAATAAGGGGCGGATTTTAAAAGACGCACGAATAGCCTACTTTTGTTTGCGCTCCAGGCACAAACAAAAGTACGCTGGATTTTAGTAGATACGCGCGGAGCCGCGCGTATCCACTAAAATCCTGGATCGGCGCGCGCAAGGCTATGAATTTTGTATAGCCGGCGCGCGCCGAGCCGCGCAGCCTACCCCGTTCCCTCCAAGGCCGCTCCGAAATCAGAGCAGCCTCGGAGGGAACTTTCCTTTGCCATCCCCTCACCTTCCCCTACCTAACCCACCCGCCCGGCCCTGTCTAAACCCCCCCCTTACCTTTGTCGGGGGATTTACGCCTCCCTCCGGGAGGCGTAAATCCCCGCGCGCCAGCGGGCCTCCTGCGCGCCGGGCCGCGACCTGGGGGCGGGTACGGAGGGCGCGGCCACGCCCCCGGGCCGTAGCCACGCCCCCGTACCCGCCCCCAAAACGCTGCCGACACGCCCCCGAAACGCTGCGACGACCGGGCCCGCCACCGACACGCCCCCGACACGCCCCCCTCCGAGAACCCCGGGACTTACGCGAGTCCCGGGGCTCTGTGCGCGCCGGGAGGCCTATGTAAAATAGGCTTCCCAGCGCGCAGGGCCCTGCTCGCGTAAATCCGCCCAGTTTTGGGCGGATTTACGCGAGCAGGGCTCTGAAAATCCGCCCCATAGAGTAATGCAAAAGCCAGAGATCATAGTGGCATAAAGACCCCAAGACATAGAGTGAGGGGTAAGGTAGCAGACACAGTGACCTCAAAACCACAAGACATATAATGAGGTTAGGTAAGATGGCAAGCACAATGGCATTAAAACCTCAAAGCATTAAGTGCAGAGGGTGACAACAAGAACAGTGGCATAAACACATCAAGAGGGAGGAGTAAGACAGCGAGCACAGTCGAATCCAAGACCTTGGCAAAGGGCAGCAGCAAACCTGAGTGATCAGTAAGGATGTATACAGTCATGGATAATTAAAGTAATAGATCACTGGCCAGACATGAATTCTTTGACTTATTTAACATACAAGAAAATAATTTGCCATACATACTAAGAACATGTGCTGCTAAGAGGAGGGAAAATTGTTACATGATAAACGATGTAGATTGCAGCACTGAGTTACCTCTCCCTGCTCTTTTAGAATGCAAGCATACACCTAACAACAGAAGTGAAATCCCTTCATTAGAGGCTTCATAGTATCAGCCCCACCTGAAAGTTATATCCTTTAGATCACAATGCATCAATCCTGTTTCTACTTGGTAGCAATATGCTGAGACTTCACAAGGTTCTTCAGCAATGCAACGGTCCTCACAACACTTCTTATGTCCAAAGAATGGACCTTGTTTACATTAAAAAATGTGCAAACTAAAGAGTATTGACGTTTTCACTACCAGTTTACAAGAAAATGGATATACATCTTTTTGCAAACCATGTCCTAATCATTTCTTCATTAAAGAAATCCCTGGCTACAAAGACAACCAGGTCATGCTGCACAGACCTACTTGGATACTTTCACAACCTACCTCTGTACATATGTTCCTGATTTATGGTTCCCAGTTACATTTAATTGAGTTTATGAAAGTTCTCTTTAATAGTTTTTCCTGTATACTTGTGTTAATGTATTCTGCCTTGAGGCGACTGTTTTAATGTATTTCCGCCCTGGAGGCGACTGTTCAGTTCCTTGTAAACCGGTGCGATATGTATTCTTTACAAGAACATCGGTATATAAAAATTAAAAATAAATAAATAAAATAACAGAAAAAAGGGATGTGTAAAATTATGAGAGGTCTAGAACGGGTAGATGTGAATCAGTTATTTACTCTTTCAGATAATAGAAAAACTAGGGGGGGCACTCCATGAAGTTAGCATGGGGCACATTTAAAACTAATCGGAGAAAGTTCTTTTTTACTCAACGCACAATTAAACTCTGGAATTTGTTGCCAGAGGATGTGGTTAGTGCAGTTAGTATAGCTGTGTTTAAAAAAGGATTGGATAAGTTCTTGGAGGAGAAGTCCATTACCTAATACCTGCTATTAAGTTCACTTAGAGAATAGCCACTGCCATTAGCAATGGAATAGACTTAGCTTTTGGGAACTTGCCAGGTTCTTATGGCCTGGATTGGCCACTGTTGGAAACAGGATGCTGGGCTTGATGGACTCTTGGTCTGACCCAGTATGGCATTTTCTTATGTTCTTAGGATTTTGGAAGTACAGTGTTCTAGACTACAAGAGATGACAATAAACCTGCTCTTTTGATAGAAGACAAATAATTCCTGAAGATAATGAATAAGGAATTCTTCAAAGATGAGTAAATCGGCTGAGTGGCACCACTTCAATTCCACATGCCTAGACCTTGGCTTCTCAATAATAGAGAGCAGATCCTGTCTTGACTTTCATCCTTTCATTGTACCCTGGATAGAAAACAGAGACAGGATAATTTTGGGGTTTTCATGAAAAAATATTGGTCATGCAGAGTCAACTCTGCCACTGAAGGATGGTAAAACTTTGGTATCGTCCTACCTTTAGTATATACCATCCTTAGAAACCTGGTCAAATCAGGATTGTATTTGATTCAAATGCTCAGTTTCAAGGAGTTTCAATGAGTGATGTGTGCCTTATTGAACCAGACTTAACAAAGAGCTTTTTAAGTGTGTTGATCCACTTCAGAAAAGAGCCTGTTGCTGTAACCGTTGACATACAGCAGATGTCCTACTAGCTGAAAAGATAATAGGAACTACTTAAGATTCCTATGGTACCTTGACAATGACATCATTGTGTACTATATAAGAGTGCATGTCTTAGGCAATAATCCATCACCAGTGGTGGCTATCTATGGATTGTACAAGAAAGAGAAATGGAATAGAGCTTGTGGAAAAGGACTTTTATGTAGATGATGGACTCAAGTCTATAAAAGAAACCAGATCTGAATAAGAATTTCCTCTTTAAAGTATGCAAAACAATAGATCTTTTTGTAACAGAGAAATGACCACATCATGGTGCATTAAACTGCACTCATAGTGCTACCCATCTCATCATCAGTTATTTATTTCTCTCTAATTTTAAGTGCAATTTTGAGTGCAAATTGCAAAAGTGAAACCATGACTGTGAATTTATCTCTTCTTTAAAACATCTAATACAAAAAATTTTACCGCAAACTTTTTACTTAAGCAGGAAAGAGGAGTAGGAGACATGGAGAGTCTCCTTACAAGCTCTTGATCAGTTCCAGATTCCACATTCATATGCCTTTGTTTCTCTTACTATAACACAATATAGGGAAGTCTGTGTCTTTTCCGATGCCTTAGTGAAAGCCATAGCTACAGTGGCATACTTGAAGATATTATACAATGAAGGCAAACCCCATGTACGATTTTCACTTGTTAAGGCTAAATTAGCTCCACAAACTAGCCACATCATCCCAAGACTTGAATTATATGGGACAGTATTAGCAGTGCAAATTACTCAACTGAAGCTAAATGAAATAAGCTTACAACCTGACATGGTTAAACTTTACAGTGAGAGTGAAGTGGTTCTGAGTTACATAAACAATCAGAGTAGGAGATTATATGTGTATGTAAGCAACATGGTTCAATGCAACAGAAAATCAACCCAGCCAGAATAGTGGCATTACATTCTCACAGAACTGAGTCCTGCTGTTCATGCCATGAGGTCTGTGCAGCTCATCTAATGTAGACTACATGGTTGACAGGTCCAGAATTTCTTTGGAGCTGTGACAACATCAAATTCAACAGTTTGCTTTGAACTGGTAAATCCTGAACTGGATGTATAGATACATCCTCAGGTGACTGGTCTGGGTACCAATGTTCCAAGTAAAAAGCCACTAGGAACACACCACTTCAATTGGTTTTCAAGATGGGCAATACTCATTCTGACAACTCTGATGGTTGTAATCTCATCCATCATCAATGCTAGACCCTTGATTCTTGTATCTATAGACCCATAGTCTCCAACCATCCTGAATCATGCTACCATCCTTACCCAAAAGAGTGAGATGAATCTGGCTCTGCCTGCAGAGTTTGATGCCAAGGACCTTAATAACCAGCAGTAGTGACAGGCTCACTGTCTCGCCAATAGCTTTTGGGATCGTTGGAGGACAGAATACCTGCCAACTCTGCAAGGCTGCAGTAAATGGCAACAAAGTAAACCAGAACTCCAGATAAGCAAGCCTCATGGAATGAATGGATAAAGGGGCTTATCAGTAAGACGATGCCCAGCAGAGATGGGAAGATCCAGAAAGTTGAAATACGGACTGCCAGACAAGGGATTGTAATGAACTTTGTTAGACCCATCATTGAAACAAAGCTTTTCTTGGCTTATTAAGAGGCGTGAGCACTTTGAACTTCTTACAGTGACTGCAATGTTTTTAATTAGTGTTTAAAGACAAGTTAATAATAGAATCTGCTGATTCCAGGCGGGGAGTGTCCTGTCTCCACAGGTGTTTTCTGTTTGTTCTCTGTTGTCCTTGTTTTGTAGTGTCCTACTTCCTCAGCAGCTTTTCTGTTTCTGTTTACTAATGCTATTGTTCATGCTTTTATTCTTCATAAAATTTGTTTATTGTAAAACTGACAACTGGTGGTCAGCCTGCCTGTTCATTGTTTCTGCTTTATTCAGGGCAGTTGCCTTTAAGGTGTTGTGTCTGTGGACCCTTGGGCTGAGGTGCGATTGGCTCTACCTGCAGGAAGGAGTCCTTCAGATTTTCTTCATCAGTAGGTAGACCCAGGCTAAGCAGTCACCTGGTAGGAGCTTTACCTTTACCAGCCCACGTTCTCTTGGACTGAACCTTCAGGTGGCGGGGCCAGCAGGATTTAGGTGATGGTTATGCTGTTGACTAGAGACATGGTCTGAGGCCAGATGGAGTTTTAGGCAGGTGGAGAATAGATCTGTCAGGGTCTAGGCAAGGGTCAGAAGCAGGCAGTACTGCTCAGGCATATCCAGAGTCCAGGCAGAGGTCAAACCAGGTATCCATCCGAGGGAGAGGAAGAGGAGTAGATAGGGCTGAGGCAGACAGGCAAGGCAGTAGCAGGCCAGGAAGATGAGGACTAAGGTAGGTGGAGATAAATACTGCAACAGACTGAAAAAGAAGACTAGAACAGGCTTGAGAAGCAACATGTACAACACTTGATAGATGGACCTGTTGCTGAAGCATTGAGAGAACATCTTAGGCAGCTTTATAAAGGAGAAGGTTGATGACATTATCAGATGGTGCTGCAAGGGCTTTCCTGTTGTGGGCCCTTTAAATCTGGCACTGTCAGCATGCCTGTGCGCTAGGGAATCCTGAGGTGACCTGCCACGTGGGAGTTGGAGATGGCGTCCTGCCACGTTAGAGTCACTGGCAGTGTCCTGCCATGAGGATGCCCAGGGAAAGAGTGGTGGCTGGGCCATGGAGGTAAGGAGAATGGTTTGCAGAGACAGCCCGTGGACTGCTGAACACAACAAAAGGGTTGATCTTTCACTTGGAAGCAAATATTCATGGATGTTTTTCCTTGTGTTTTCAGTTAGCTCTGGTCAGTCTGTATGTTCCAGCAGGTAATCTGGCCTTGTCTTCTTATTACCTGTCTTTGAGCCTCATTGACTAAATTGCAATAAGCCATTTACTAGGTGAAAAACAGCATATTTGTATCCTAATCAATGCAAAACAAATAATGCAGCTTGCCAAAAAATTCACAAAACCACATTATTTGATTTGAAATTAGCTACAACTCAGGAGTTGTTTCTAATTTCTTTATGGGTGCATAGGGACGTTAACGCATGTCCTGATCAACCCACGGCCTATACTTAAAGGAGCCACTTGGCCCCACATAAGGCCCCTGCCAAAGTTGTAAAAACCCTATTAGGTCTGCATAGACCCTGTCCTCCCTCCTTGGCCACCCTTGGAGGCAGCCTATTTAAAAAATGTTAATATCTGTTGTGATGCCCCATCCTCCACACCCATTCCCGGCTCTTCACAAGAAAACCCGGCCTCATGGCCTTCACACCCCTGACCTCCCTGACCCCTTTCTTATAAAAAGAATAGCCCTGTTGGTCCAGTGGACTATCACATCACTCCAGATCCCACTGTCCTCCCTTCTATTGCCCCATAAGGCAGCCAGTGCATTAAAAAATAGTTGCACACAAAATTAAGACCCTCCCCTTTTTTAATCCCCCTTCCCAAGACTGCTCTGCCCTGGCCCCCTGACCTCCCAGATCCTTACCAAAATATCCATGGTGGCCCAGTAGACGCCAGGAGCACCCCCCACCCACATTGGCTCTGGACCAGTGCTACCTTTTTTTGAAATGGCATTGGCTACCGCAAGGAGGATGATCCTCAAAGCCCCGCAATGAAGAGGAGGGAGTTGCAGGGCCACATGGTGACGCGACGAAGATGAAGATCTGCAGGCCCGTGCGTGGCGAAGAAGAGGAGAAGCTGTAAGGCTGCAAGGCAGTTTGCAACCCACCGTGTGGCAAAAATGAGAGATTTGCAGGACCGCGTGGAAGTTTCCACCGTACCGCATGGCGAAGAAGAGGAGGCTTGCAGGGTGGTTTGCAGCCCGCTGCGTGGCAAAGATAAGAAAGTTGCAGGGCCGCCAGCCGCGAGGCAGTTCCCAACGTGCTGCATGGTGAAGATGAAGAGGAGGAGCTGCAGGGCCACGTGACCAGATTAGTTGGAGAGCTGTGCTGCCAAGATGAGGAGCGGGAGCCTGTAGGGCCACGTGATTCCCAGGCAACCAGAAGGAAAAAAGCAGCGAGGCAGTTCACAATCTTCCTCGCAGCAGAAATGGAGGGCCAGGGCTGCTGGGAGAGGCCTTGTTGTAAGCATGTGTGTGTCTGAGCATGTATGTGTGTATGTGTCTGTGTGTGGGTGTCTGAACATGTATATGTGTTTGTGTGTGTGTGTGTGTGTGTGTGTGTGAGAGCAGAAGCAGAGTGTGTGTGGATATCCGAGCATGTGTGTGTGAGAGGAGGCATGTGTGTGTGAGAGGAGGCATGTGTGTGTGTCTGAGTATGTGTGTGTATATGAGGGAGCATTGACAGGGCTGGTGTAAACCACTGTGCAGGAGGGAGCATATGTGTGCATGTATGTGAGTCTGAGAATGTATGCGAGAGAGAGGGAGCATGTGAACATGTGTATGCATGAGGGAGCATGTGCGCGTATGACGAAAAGAGGTTATATATTTAAGTGTATGTACAGATATATATCTATGAGAGAGAGAGAGAGAGAGGAGAAAGTTTATGCCTCCCTCCCTCATTAATCCACTACACTCTCAGAGTGAATGGAAATCAAAAGTTTCCAGGTGTGGAGAGCGTGAATTATTTTATCCTTATTAGTTTTAAATTTTGGATGCTGTTTAAAATGTCTGTTGTTTTGAAATATTTTATTGGTATTTGAGAAATTTAAAACAAATTGTTTATGAGTTTTTAATTTTTGGCTCTGCCATTCACCAGCTGTTTTGAAATATTCTTTTTATTAGTATGTTTATATTATTATGATTAATGTAGTTATTGTATTTTTTATTTTATTGTTTAATGTCTGAGGATTGGTGATGGTTTCTGTTTTTCCATTTTTGCCCTGCATAGAGTCTGACTTGTTGCGGTTTTCCTATTCAGCTTTTGCCTGCATGCTTCTATTTATACTTTATAGTCTCTTTATTCTGTATTTGGTGAGGGTCTGCCTGTGTTCTGCATGTGATCGAGGAGAGGTATTCTGCTAGCATGTAGGAATCTAAAGCAGCTTGTCCTCTTCTGTTTTCTTATTAGGAGGTGTATTGGTGTTTTAGGGCCTGATGTAATATTTGCATTGTTACCTTTTCATAGGTAGGGTTGTTATTTTATTAAGTGCTGGCAGTTAGTGCTGTTTTGGTATGGGAGGTTTATTATATTTTAATTGTAATTTACTCATGGCTTTTTGAGGGTCAAGCCACACCTAGCATGCATTACAGTAGCCCTAATGCCACATTGGTTCGAAGTTACTTTTTATGTAGGGTTTTCTGGTTGGCACCAGAATTGCATGCAAATACTTGTGATATTTTTTTACCTCAGAAGACTGTACTTTGAACATGTTTTTTCATGTAAAACTGAATAATGAATGCATAATTTTTAACTGTGTATATGGAAAGAGCAGGAGATGAGGTGCAAGGATAGAAGATTTGCCTAGGGCACCTAATACTCTTGCACCAGAAATGGGTTCCAGGGGAGGGGGTGAAGACCAGGATGTTGCACGTCCCGGCCGCATCCTGTCTGCAGCTGGCCCTGCTCACCTAGCTCTCCCGTCCACGAGCTCCGGGCTCTTCTCCTCCGCAGCCGCAGCCAGTTCACGGTGTCCCCAGTTCCTCCGCTCACAGTCTCCTGTCCAGGCCTCATAGTGGGGCTCGGTGACATCCATGGCATCAGCCCCGCCCCTAGGCACGCACGCGTGGACTGCCCAGCCTCTTAAAGGGCCAAGGGTGGCTCCCAGCTCCGTGGCACGCCATTATTGAAGGTAGGATTTAAGGAAGTGGTCAGACACCACTTCCTTGCCTTGGCAATTGGGTCATACACTCCGGTGTTCTCTAGTTTGCCTGTTCCAGTGTCTCCTGTTCCAGCATCTCCTGTTCCAGTGTCTCTCCATTCCTGGTAGTACCCTTTGGACTGATCTCATGGTACTGACTTTTGCTTGCTCCTGACCACGTCGGACTGCTGCCTGGATCTGACCTCTGCCTATTCACCGACCTCGTCTGATCACTGCCTGGAACCAACCTCTATCTGACCACTGACTACTCCTTATCGCTGCCTGGGACCGACCTCTGCCTGTCCACGACTACTTCTCATCGCTGCCTGGAACTTGAACTCTGCCTGACCTGACTACTCCCGTATTGACTACAGGTACTGACCCCTGCTTCGGCTGACCATTCTGGACTGATACTCTGGCCTTGATCCTCGCTATCCACTTGGACTCTCTGTTCTGGCCTCCTGTGACCTCTGGACATTCTTGCTTGGACATCGACCGCACACCCTTGTTCGTGGTGGGCACTCTCCTGTGCTTCTTCTCTAGAAGTCCTTGCGAGGCCCACCTAAGACCAGGCGACTCGGATAACCAAGGGCTGAACCTGAGGGAACTCCGGGTTGCTATTGGTGAAGCTCTAGCTTGCCTCTGTCTCCTCCTGTGCTCCGCCTCCTGGTGGCAGGCGCTCTCCGGGTCTGACCAGAGGGCCGTACCAATCCTACGCCAGGCGAGGGGTCCACCTCCAGTGCAACACTGGAGGGTAGAGGGATGACATTTTTAAAGTTTAGGTTGCTGGAAGGAGCTGGGCTTT
This sequence comes from Rhinatrema bivittatum, assembly GCF_901001135.1. Taxonomy (NCBI): domain Eukaryota; kingdom Metazoa; phylum Chordata; class Amphibia; order Gymnophiona; family Rhinatrematidae; genus Rhinatrema; species Rhinatrema bivittatum. The sequence goes on along the minus strand of NC_042615.1, from coordinate 251,494,080 downwards.
TTTTTTCGCAGGCCCGCAACAGAGACTAAATGAAATGTGTGTGTTGGGGGGGGGTGCAGCACAATAATTGTTTGCACAGAACAGCAAAACAGCTAGCACTGGCCCTATAAATGCGCTCTATAGTTAGTAATTTCCGGAGGGGTAAACATCCTAGCCTGAAGTAGCAAAAATAGCAGAAGCTGATAGCATCTTATAAAATAACAAATTTATTGTGGCATGAAATTTTAAGGACCAATGGGCAGTCAGTGATTACTTGTTTCTGAGTCTTGGTTGGTCCATTGCTAGCATATGTATGATGACTGTCTCCCTTTAAATAATTCAACTGATTACTGCAAACATTGTCACTAATGCACAGTCCTTCTATAGTTTCCTACATCAATAGCTCCTACAATGGTATGCCTTGAAACCTGATCAGGTATACACCATAGAAAAGTCACTACTACCTGATGTTCATATCCAGGTCAGCATTTGGGCTTTGCTGTCAGCACCTCACAGCAACAAAAAAAAAATGCCAGTGGTGGCAAACCTCTTCTTCTTAGCCACAGCATCGGCTCTGCAGAGTAGTAATTAATGGACACAGCATGCCGGAGTCAGATAGCTGGGCCCCGCTTTGCGCAGCATACACGCTCCACACAGCACTGTCTCCTCTGAGTCCTGTGACTCTTTTCAAAACCTCTGTCTTATCCTCAGGTTGAGAAACAGAGAGGAAGCTCATGCACACTGAGCACAGAATATGACTCATTCTGTGTTGGGAACAGCAGTAGTGTAGGAGGGCTGGGCTGTTAGCCACATCCAGCAGCCAAGGTAATTAGCTGAGCTGGCTTCCCACAGCACACTGATTTCTCTCTTCTCCTGCACATGCAAAAAAAGGGAGCTGATCCATTTGTCCTGTAGTCTCCCTTCCAAAAGTTTGGAAGGGAGACTACAGGAGCTATTGGTGCTCCCCTAGCTCTTCTTTTGGCCATATAAGTCTGCATCACTGCACTGCCTGCTCGATGGAGTTTGGTGTGGCACAAAACATTTTCATTAATGTAGATACGCCTTGGGCTTGAAATGGTTGAGAAACACTGTTCTATGTCATAAAAGTAGATACTGAATATTTCAACTGTCATCAAACATAATGTATAAATAAATAATACAGTCCGCTTAATGGCAGTTGAAAAATATATACTCACAATACAATATAGTCAGAAACTCTTGAGAAAAAGAACTGCAAATAAAGGAATGAACAACAATCCTTTGGAACATTAGAGAGAACGTTAGAGAGAAATGCCAATATTTTGGATCATTAAGATCACATTCCAGAAAGGTAGGGCTTTTCTGGAAACTCTTATTTTTAGCCAGTTATGTGGATTAATAAAGAAAAATAATATAATTTCTGATATGGGAAATGCTGAATATGTGTTATATGGGGTCATCCCTACCAGGAAATATATACATTCATAAAAGCATAAGTGGGTAAGATATCAAGGAACACTACGAGCCCGATTTTAAAAAATGGCAGCTAAACGCCACTTATCTGGCTAAATGGTGTCGCTGAATATCCAGCTACGGTCAGCAGGTGCCACTTAGCTGGCTCTGTTTTTAGCCAGCTAAAACAGGGGCGGGGAATGGGCAGATTGGGGAGGCGTCAAGTTGGCTGGGTAAATTAATGAACACTCATCGGGACAAAAGGTTGTCCTAAAGTTAGCCAGATATACATCACCGGCTTCAGCGGAGCAGCTGTGCCACTGAATATACAACATTATATTCAGCTGCACGGCAGCTGAATATGGACCTCCACAAAAATATTGAGATGCAATGTAAACGGAAATTATGCCACACTTTTATTGATAGTAAAAAAAATTATCACAGAAAGAGATTCCCTTTAGCATTAGCTCTGATGCATGCCACTTCTTTCACATTCACTTAGGGGTAGATTTTTAAAAAAATACGAGCGTGTGTCCATGTGAGCGCGCTACCCGGTGTGCACACATGGACGTGCGATTTTATAACATGCGCGCGCTGGCGCGTGCATGTTATAAAATCCCAGGTGGTGTGAGCAAGGGGGCTTAGAATTTCGCTAATTCGTGCGGCGACAAGATCGGAGCTCCCCCAGTTCCCTACCCCTTACCCTAACCTCCCTTCCCCTTCCCCTCTCCTACCAGCCCCCATCCCTATCCTAGGTGCCCCCAATTTTTAAATTTTACCTTTTGCTCCTCCAAAGGAGCAGTAGCAGGTTGCGCACGCCGGCAGGGTGCCAGCGCTCAATCCGCTGGCACAGCGGCAAATGGCTGCTGTACCGGCTGCCTCCAGCCCCGCCCCGCCCCAGCCCTTTGCCCAGGCCTGGCTCTTGTGCATGTAACAGGGGTTACGCACGCAACCGGTCCCTTTTAAATATGCATGGCGCGCAAGGCCCGGCCGCGTGCATAATCCCTGTTTTTTTACGCGTGTGGGCTATTTAAAATCGGGCCGTTAGAGCACATCTAAAAAGTGCAATTGAAACTTAAGGTGCTGAAACTTAAGGTGTTTTTTTAATTGAACTGGTCAGTTAACTGTCATCATTTAAAGATGACTGTGCTATCTTTCCAGAAGTTCAGCTCAGGGAAGAACAGATTAGGGATGTGCAGAAGCCAAACTTTCATTTTGGTTTGTTTATTCATTTTGTAGTCCATAACCATTTGTTTGGTTTTTTTTCAGTCAATTTCTTTTCATTTGCCTTTGTTTTATTTGTTCATATGTTTCCCATTAAAGTCAGTGGAGGAAGAAATGCAGCCTAGTATTTTGGGCTCCTGACTTGGGGTTTTCCACACATTTCCAATGAAATTTGTGGGTGGATATCATCAAAAGGGTGAAATGCACACCTATGCATCAAGATTATGTCAACGTGGCATCAAAGTGACATGAAAAACCCAAGGGCCCTTATAGGGCCAAAACACTACCAGCAATGGGAGGAGTTCACCAAAGCACCGTGAGGTGAGCAAAGCAGCAGCATGAGTGGCTAGAACACCCCAAGACTCCAAAGAAGGGAAAAGGGTACCAAAAACAGTGGCATAAACTCCCACAAGCCAGCCTGAGAGGGCAAAACAGCAGCAAGAGTGGAATGAACAGTTCAAGGCACCATGATGGGGGAAGAAATTACCAAAAGTGTCAGGAAAAATTCTAAAGCAGTAATGGAGGGTCAAAACAGGAGAAAGAATGGCATGAAGACTCCAAAGCACCATGAAAGACACAATGCAGCTACCCAAGGTAGCAAGAACAACCCAACACTCCAAATGAGGGGAAAAGAGCACCAACCAAACTGATACAAAGCCCTAAGCAGGGAGAAACCAAAGGAAACCCCTGGAGGAGGTCTCATGTCATTTACATATGGCATGATTAGGAGAATGGGCTGACTGTATGGCTTGGAGTTGGTCTTCCCCTTTGCTATGTATAATTTCAGCCCTATCAGTATCATCTGCCCCCTCCACTTTCTCACTTGAGGCTAAGATGCTACTGACTAGAATCCCCACATTCTCATCAGCCACTAGCTGTTCACTATACTGGGATTCAGAGAATCCAGGACAAGATTCTTCTTCTGAAACAGATTTTGGAAATACTGCCTCCATTATTTGTGAAAAAATTACACAAGAAGAGGACCTATTCAACAATTGAATTTGTTTTATTCATATATACCAGTCACCTATCTAACATTAAAATCTATCTAACACACTCATCCATCACACATACACCCTCATAAAATCATTTTTCATCAATAAACATGAAATATATTGTATACAATGTATATAAAGATGTAATCATACAATATTATTTTTAATCTTTAATAATTTATATAAAGTGCAAATAGTATATAAGGTGCTAATATTCTATAAAATATTTTTTATGAAAACCACAGATGTTAGTCCAAAAAAGTCCAACAAAGATCTTCGTTTCGCCCGATATCTCTCAAAGGCTTCTTCAGGGATGAACTTAAACATCGAAAATTAACAAACAACTGTTCCCCGACAATGTTGTCCTTCAACGGGTGTGTTTGTAAATATCATCAACTCTTGGAGAGCCTTCAAACAGAGCGCTTATACAAGGAATCACAATTGTGTCAAACCATATCCCAACAGGGAATTCATCATCTTCAAAAATCTAAATCAAAATAAATAAAGATACAATAGACAACTTATCAAAGGACAGGTACCTCATTTACATGCAGAGAGCAAAATCTCTACTTCCCTACTACCTCTTCACTCAGGATATAGCCCAGTCTCAAATCTATTGCATCACACACTCGACTATATTCAATCTGAAATCCATTGCCACCCCGAGTACTGAAATGTGGGTGACCAACAATACCTTCAAGGCTCTTCAAGAATTTGCTCACACGGTCAATCCCAGAGGTTCATATCAAAATTCACCATCTATAACATAAAGGGATATATCCAATTGATCACATTTTTCACAATAAACCCACACTATTGAATTAACTAACATGTAATACACTACCTTCAAGCGAGTAATTCCACGTGCAATTTAGACTATCTCATAACATCTCCTTTCCCAGAAAAGGATCACCATCTATAACATATAAACAAGAGTTCATCAAACGTATACCCATTAAGTTACAAATATACCTCAACTCACCAACGCGGATTCTCAACGAACACCTACCCGGAAATGACGTCCACCTCATGTTTGAAAAAGAACGTGATTGACGTGCATATCCCTTTCCTTTATATACTCTCCAACAATCGGCGTAATCCAAACCATTAAAGACAACTCAAAAAAATGCATTCCATTCCACCGGTCCATTAAGACCATGTGGAATCATGGTCTTCCATTTAAAGATAAAGCTTTGTTCCGCGCGTCGTAAAGCCGCAGATAAATCTCCACCGTTCCTCAAAACGATTTTTTTAATAACAAAAAATTTGATGTCCTTCCATGAGTGATCAAGCTCCCTCCAGTGATCAACCAGAGGGGCGTGTTCTTTTAATACCTTAATCCGACTGCGGTGCTCAATGATGCGAGTTCTCACTGATCTACAGGTTTGTCCCACATATACCAAACCGCATGGGCATTGAATGATATACACCACCCCACTGCTCTCACATGAAAATAAACCTGGTAACGTATAGGTATAATTCACGTTAGGAGGCTGAAAACTTTGACAATGAACAACATGTTGACACACGGAACAGGAGCCGCAAGAAATCTGGCCCTGAACCCAATTGCTCTCAATACGGTGGATCCCTTCAATCTATCCCGTATGGATTGACGTTTTTTTATAGCAAAGATAGGAGGTTGATCAAAAATCTTTAATGGAGATAATATATACCAATGCTTCAAAATGGAGTTTTTTATTTAAGAAGTTTTCATAGAGAAGGGAACCGAACATATCACTCTCGATGGGCTATCTTTATTACTGGGTAAAAAAAGATTCTCTCTATTCGCATACAGCGCTCTTTTGTATGCCTTCTTTATACACGAATTCGAATACCCACGGGCTCTAAATCTCTCCCACAGTTTTTGAGCTTGGATCTTAAAGTCCAATGTGGAATTACATAAACGCCTGTAGCGTAAGAATTGTCCCACGGGAATATTGTTCTTTAACCTTTTAGGATGGAAACTTTCATAGTGTAATAAGGTATGTTTGTCTGTCTTTTTTCTGTATACAGTAGTAATCAATTTCCCCTCATGATTGAAAACTTGCATGTCTAAAAAGTTAACTGTATTGGAATGTATGGATGTGGTGAATTTCAAATGTACGTCACTTGAGTTCAAAATAACCAAAAATTGACTAAGTTCATCTTCTGAACCACACCAAACAAAAAATAAATCATCAATGTATCGTTTCCAACACAAAATCTTAGACAAGAATTCTGAAGAATATATATACCGCTGTTCAAAATGAGAGACGTATAGACAAGCTACACTAGGTGCCATAGGGGATCCCATAGGGATCCCCTTAATTTGCAAGTATAACTGATCATTATAACTAAAGATGTTAGAAGTCAGAGCGATCTCCGCAATAGTCAATAAAAATTGAATACGACGAGTGGACAAATGATTCTTCTTAAGTTCAATTTCTATCACTTGTAATGCTTCCCTCTGCGGTATACTAGTGTACAGTGCTGCGATATCTGCCGTAACCAATAAACAATTACTATCCACGCTAGGGAGATTCGACAATTGTATAAGAAAATCGGACGTGTCCCGTACGTAAGAATCAATATGAGATACATTAGTTTGTAAATTGTAATCCAATAATTTTGCCAGAGGCTCCAAAATTGTACCAATACCGGCAACAATAGGCCGACCCGGCGGTTTCTCCAATCATTTATGAACTTTGGGGAGAATGTTTAATGTTTGGGTACTTGCTAGGTACTTGTGACATGGATTGGCCTTTGTTGGAGATAGGATGCTGGATGAGGTGTACCTTTGGTGTGACCCAATATGGCATATTTTATGTTCTTATGGCGTGTGTGAAAGAGGGGCAGAGGGAGTTTGGTGGTGGGGGGGAGGGGGATAGAAGAGGCACAGGTGATTTGAGTGGGGGTAGAAGTGGGTCTGGGCCTAACAGGGGACTGAGGGATTGGAATGGAGAAAAAAAACCAGGGGGGGGGGGGGGATCAGCAGGATGCAATAAAGAGGGTTTGTAACATAAGCAGGGGTGTATTGAAGATGAACAGGAGGTGTAAAATGGGGTTGTGAATGTGAAAGAGGATCTGATCTGAATGAGGCTCTGAGGATGGGACAGTAAAGGAGAAAAAGAGGACCAAAGATGGGGAGGAGGGTTCAGGGGTAGTGATTGTCTTGGGAGAGATACCTCTATTTCCCCCATATGGATCCCCTCCAATTTCCCAGAATCCCCTCTTCCCTTCCTTCTCCTCCATATCTGATCCTTTCCCCTTCTCATATCCCCTATCCCCAATCCTCCCTCCTTCTTTTTCCCCATCCCAAATCATCCCTCCTTGTTCTCCTATTCTGGAGATCCACTTCCTCCTCCCCCCACTCTGATACCTGAAACCCTCTACCCATAAATCCCTCTAAAGCACAAAAAAAAATAAATATACAAACATAGAAGCAAGGATGGGAAGGAACTTTGTTTTATTATGATAAATAAAGTTTTATGAGTTAATAAACAAAACAATGCAACATTATTTTGATATATCACATAATTGCCCACAGGATTTCAGAAATGTTGACACAGAATTTTTTAACTTTTGCTGCCGAATCTATCCCTGAACTGATGGAAAAAACTGAAAGCTGTGGTTATAGGTACATGTAGATATCATATCCTATATTACATGTTAGGCACCATACAGATGTATGCAAAAAATATACATAAAAAGTTCATTTCATCACCTCTCTTCTTGAGACATTTAGAAAAAGTAGCAAAGAGTCTTATTGTACTCCTGTCCTCCAGAAAGTAATCAGATCAAACAAATAAATGTAGGGCCTTACTAGGTCCCAAATAAGTTCTATTTCTTCCAAAGATCAGGTAGGCAGTGTAAGGGTAAGAAAAGCATACCACCTGTCCCCCAGCTCCCCCATGTTACTGTTTGTCTGTAAAAAAGGCAGAAACTCCTAGTTAGATGTTACGCACCCCGCCCATGCCCAGCCCACGCGTGGGCCTGCTCACCTCTCTGGTTCCACGGCAGGTCTCTGGTCGGCCTCCCTAGCAGTAGCTGCAAGCTCTTCCAGGCCTCGGCGTCCCACGGCAGGGTTGCCGGGCCTTCCACTATGCACCAGGCCTTACCCTGGAGTTCGACGTCTTCAGCGGCGTTGGCCATGCCCCTACGCGCACGCGGACCGCCCGGCCTCTTGCAGGGTCAGAGGCGAATCCTAGCTCCACGGTGTGCCCTGATTGATTCCCTGATATAAGGAAGTTCCTGCCTGTACGTCCTTGTCTTGACCATCGGGTTTGTTCCTTGCTAGATTGTCACTGCATCTGAAGCTTGTTCCAGTCTTGTTCAAGTCTCGTTCCAGGATCCTTCCATTCCAGTCTTGTTCCTGCCTTGTTCCTGCATCCTAGTATTCCAGCGTCCTTCTGTTCCTGTTCGTCCATCCGTCTCCCCAGGTAGTACCTCCGGTAGGGGTGTGCATTCGGATTGACCGCATTAGTAAAACGCAACTCATATTTTTTTTTTACTTAAAAAATTGATTCGACATAAACGATCGGATTTCCCACATATCGAACATAGATATGTTCGATATGTGGGAAATCGCGATTGTTGAGCCAAAATAAAAATATAAACCCCCTCACCCTCCTTAATCCACCCCCCCCGACTTACCACAACTCCCTGGTGATGGAGCGAGGAGTGAGGACGCCATTTCTGCAATCCTTGGCGAGAAGCATGTGACGTCGGCGGCACGTCGAGTGACGCCGGCGTCACGTGATTCCCGGCTCGTTCGCGCCGGACGGCTCGTTCGGCCCAAAAAGAACTTTTGGCCAGCTTGGGGGGGCCTCCTGACCCCCTCAAGCTGGCCAAAAGTTCTTTTTGGGCCGAACGAGCCGTCTGGCGCGAACGAGCCGGGAATCACGTGGCGCCGCGTCACTCAGACGCGACGTCACGTGATTCCCGGCAAGTTCGCGCCGGACGGCTCGTTCGGCCCAAAAAGAACTTTTGGCCAGCTTGGGGGGGCCTCCTGACCCCCTCAAGCTGGCCAAAAGTTCTTTTTGGGCCGAACGAGCCGTCAGGCGCGAACGAGCCGGGAATCACGTGACGCCGCGTCACTCGACGTGCCACCGACGTCACATGCTTCTCGCCAAGGATTGCAGAAATGACGTCCTCACTCCTCGCTCGATCACCAGGGAGTTGTGGTAAGTCTGGGGGGGGGATTAAGGAGGGTGAGGGGGTTTAATTTTTTTTTTTGCACATATGTACATATACCCAACTCATTGGATTTTTTTTATGTCCATATTGGCCGCAAGTGGGACCCCCTTTCGGACATAAAAAATATGAACATAAAATTTTGCTCTGCACATCCCTAACCTCCGGACTGTCTCACTGGTCCTGACCTCGGCTTGCTCCTAGACCTGTCTGCCTGCTGCCTGCTTTCTGACCTCGGCCTGCCTGTGACCTTGGCTGACTTCTGGAACCTAACCCCTGCTTTGTTGACCACTCCTTGGCCTGACCCTGGCTTCTGACCTCTGCCTGCTTGACCACGTCTCCAGATTCTGGATCTTTTCCTAGCCTTGTCATCACCTACGCTGTTCTGGTCGTCCTTGCTCCATCTGACCTCCAGTCTCGAACCTAACCACGCTCCTCTCCTGTCTGTGGGCACGCCTGACTTCCATCTTTCCAGGAGACCCTGTGAGGCCCACCTAAGTCCAAGTGGCCCGGGCCCTTATGGGCTCCTCCCACGGGGACCTTGGGCTTCCAGTGGTGAAGCTCATCTTAGCCTCTGTCTCCTCCAGTGCTCCGCCCCCTGGAGGCAGGTGCTTCCTGGTCCCTACCAGGATCTACCCCCGAGCACAATATTAGAAGGTAAATTCTTATTTGCTTTAGGAGGAAGCAGGAGTCATTTTTTTAATTTCCTGTTTCTTTTGTTTGCTTGGAGGCAAGAAGAAATCCTAGACCCTACACATTAGTGTCTAGATATTGGAAAAGGGCTAAGAAACTGTGTGTTTTGTTACTTTTTTTGAAGAGAAACTTATTTTCCATTTGTGGATTCAGTTTAAGGAAGGTTTCAACCCACCCTCTCTTCTTTTTTGGATTTGGTTGACTAGTCTGATACTATTGTCCTATCTGAGCCTTTCCACCAGAGAGAGAGAGCCAGTTCACACCCCTCCCCCCCAAAAAAAAAACAAAAAACTTGGAAGGAAAATTGGACATTTATCCAATGTCCATAAAGAGAAAAGGAGGGCAAAATAAAGGAGAAGAATGACACCTCCAGTGTAGATCCCCTAAAGATATCCATCCGATATTTGGGGAAGGAGTTGGAAGGTATTGTTCAGTTATAAAAAGGAGTGAAAGGAGCCAGTGATGTGTGAGACTGTAATACCAGGACATCTGATCAAAGATTTAATTTGCAATGACCCTCTGGGTTCATTACCAGTATTGCCTAGTGTAACTCCTTTAAGCTAGAATCAGTATAGGTTAGGAATGAGGGAAGCATCATTTGGTACAATCCCTCCCTTTGAGGGAGCTGGGATGGCCGTCTCCCTGTGATTTAATAAAAGCAATTCTCTTCCTTAGAGAGTGGGGCAGTGCAGCATTGGTTTTGGAGTTAGGAGGAGTCAGGAGTTTCTGTCTCAGTTACTTTCAGGCCTACTCTGGACTCAGGCATCACAAGTCTGTAGTTTAGGGAGAGGGTCAGGAAGTTGCCTTTCCAGTCCACTCTCTGGCTTGTTAGGTTGGTCTTCCAGGTTATTTTGAGCAATGTTTTCCATTTTTGTTATAAGAAGCCTTGTGAGACCCCCTGGTTTCTGGCCTGGAGGAAGATTTCAGAGAAGTCTCACTCTAGGGGGGCTAGGGTAAGGAAGCTCCTATTCACCCTTATTGAGGACAGAGGAATGGTGGTGACCTGCTACTCCCTTCCCTCCCTAACAGAGAAACATTGAGAGAGCTGTGGTGTTTCAGTTAAGATCCCCTTCCAGCAAAGAATACAGAAAGAGAGAGAGAGAGAGAGAATGAGAAAATCAGTTAGAGAACTGTAAGACTGTAACATCTTTGAAGGACCTCTACTTGGAGTGTTCACCCTGGGTAAGAGGTAAACTGGGAATCTGTGCAGAGACCGTTTTGCCATTTTTCTTGCCAATTTGGAGGAGAGTTTTCTGCTCAAACTAGGGTATCTGCTGTTTTGCACACTTGCGGCACCTGGCAGTGAAGGATGCACAGGGGTTGAGGTCCAAGAACCACGAGAATGTATTCCTGGAGTAGCTGATATAGAATTGCTGGAAAATATCAGGGCATTTCCAACAAAGCATTAACAGTGGGGTGGCTTCTTCATGAAAAGCAGGATCAATTTGGGATGCCTTGCAAGTGTCTGATTCAAGATGTTGGCAGCTGCTGGAATTCTATTTATATTGCACTGCAGAGGTTAGTGGAGCAGCAAACACTCTTTAATAATCTGTGAATATGCATGAGATTGATTTGTATACAATGGAGGCAGTGCATGCAAATATACCTTGTACATATTCATTTTGGATATCCTGAAAACCAGGCCTATTTTTGGCTCTTGAAGAATGGAATTGGCCACCCCTGATCTAGAACTTGAAGGAAACATCAGTAAGATCTAAAATGCAATTCGGTTTCAGAAGGAACCCATTAATGCCTGAAGACAGCAAGAGATGTGATGATTGGATTTGGTCTTAAATTCTCACTGCAGCTTTCTACACCATTTCCAGTTTCCAAAGCATGTAAACCAGGCTGTGTTGCCTTTTAATTAGCATTACATATAATGTACTCCAGATGTCAGAACAATAGAATAAGAACGTGGCTAACTCTGTAGTCAGCTTTTGCATAATCAGCTGAATATTGTTATGAAATGCAATGATAATAATAATAATTTGAAATTAAAATGTGTCTTTCATCCTAATGGATTCTAGCATGCTTTACAGCTTTCTGCTTCAGAACCGTACATGTATTCCCCTCCAGCATGCCTGACCTAGTATCACAGATCTGGCACCAGTACTTCAGGGAAAACTTCCTAAAGGGAGATGTGAGAAAAAAAAATGTTATTAATACCAGTTGCAAATGGTAAACTTAGGAACAGGGAGATAAAGTGACTTCAAAGGAACATCAACAAGACCACACTTGAGTAAGCAATAACATGGAGTGTTTAGTGTGTAATAGAGTGTTTAGCGTGAAAGAAAGAAGGTTCAAACCATTACAGCAAACAGGCTCCCAGACGGGACTGGCAAAGAGACAATCCTTTGCAGCTGTAGTGCTGCATTATTTTCTTTTACATATGAACTTATTACAGTGAAAGTGCACATTAGCAAACATAAGCTTGAGAGGAATCAGATGGCTTGATAGTTAAAATAATGACCTGGGAGTTCTGCTTCTGCTTTTGATACTTGTTGGACTTTAGGCAAGTCACTTCCTCTCCCATTTCTTCAGATGCCCATTCGGATGTTTGTTAAACTATCAGGGAAAGAGATTCATTGTACTTGTATGTAGTGTGTTGTAAAGTGCCTTGGCGTAAGCTGCTATACAGATGCATAAATAGTAATAATAAAATGTACTATTACTTTTGAAGGAAGATTTTTTTTTTTGCACTGCTACAGAGGCAGTTTTTTCCTCTGACTTCCCATGCATACTCACTACTGACAACTATTAGGTAATGTGAAGATGGTTGAACTCATTGACCTCCAATCTTCTTTCAATTTAAATCTACAATATAACTAGGTAAATACATTCTAGATAATTGGCTATCATGCTTTATAAACTAATATTATAGGATAATCTCTTGAAAAATAAAGACATAATTTTCAATCAATCAGAGAATCAGATTAAGGAAAGCTTCTTGCCAAGCAGCTGCTCAATCTTTCTGGCGAACCCTCCCTCTCCTTCCTAAACCAGTATGATCTAGATGCAAGTCAGCATCTGAGAATTAGGAACTTCAAATCCACATTCTAGCACCACTGTGAGAAATGCATACAGGCAAGGACTGGCAATAGCAACCTTCCGGCCTAAAATTAAGCTTCCCTTTTGAATTGTTTAACGTGTTTCTATAGGACAGCAAAATAGTTATCATACTTTCCTTATCTGTACCTGCATGACCTTCAAGTGTGGTCCAGCACTCCGGAATATACATTTAGCCTAAAAATAAGAAATGCAATTTTTTAAAATTTACCACGAGGAAAAAGAGCTTAGCAGAGGTTAGGGTGGACAGTTTATGGAACATAGAAAACAAGACGGCAGCCATAAAGGTGCCTTGACTTGCAGTTCTAGACATTCTGCTGATATCATCACGGGGAAAACAATGTCAATGTGCTAGAAAGTAAAATAAAAGGGGAAGAGGTGTCATTTTAATTTATACCGATATATTGAATATATGTGATTTACAAATTGATATTGATCATGGCTATGAAAATTTGACAATGCGCTTAACTGATTGGTTACTAGCTTTGATTTATGGCCCTCCTAGTCAAGAAAGTGCTAAGATGGCTGCTTGTAATTACATAGTGTCCTTAGCCTTTTGGGAGCACTGAGAGGAGAGGATCACCTTGCTGGTGGCTGAAAGGAATCAGTAAGTTTTGCTTGGGAATTTTTCTTTTTTAAAAGTATTGGGGTGACGTTAACTATTGGGGAATATTATTTAGTGTGTTTGTGTGTTTGTGCTTTTAATAGTCAGTAAGGCAGCGAATAAACAGAAGTTAGACTGAGCTGAATAATTCTAACTTATCCCTATCAATTAAAAAGCAGAATGAAAATACAAACAAAAAACAAACTTTGAAATGTTTGTATGCTAATGCCAGCAGACTAAGTACGATGGGAGAATTAGAATGTATAGCAGTGAATGATACCAAAACCTCCAAACGGCACCAATATCTTTTGGGGAATTGACAATGTAATCAATCAAATATATTAATAGATCCCCCAATGAAAATAATTTTTGCAATTATTTAAATGACATTTCTCCGCTCACGAAGTGAGTCACCATTTGAATGGAAAAACATTTTTTTGAAAAAGGAGAGCTGCCCAGTGTAATGAAACACCGGCAAACTACCTGTTAATAAATCAAGCACAAAATTTTTTTTGAAAAGTGGAGGAAGGGTTTCATATCTGAGTTTTCAACCCAACACAAGGTCTGCTCGGTTAACATATATAATCATCAACCAGTCCTCCTCCACCTATGATTTGTTTTAAATTTGTGCAACACTGGTGAAAACTGCATGTGTTTTTTTTACGTATTTTTTTGCTTTTTTTATATATATTCAATCAAAAACACCAACTTCTTTAGTTTAAAATTAGCTTTCAAAGTCCCGACTTATCTGGTGATGTCGGGACTTAGCAGTGAATGATGACATAGACTTAATTGGCATCTCAAAGACATGGTGGAAGGAGGATAACCAATGGGACAGTGCTATACCGGGGTACAAATTATATCGCAATGACAGAGTGTTACGGCTGCCGTCTGCGGCAGTCCGCGACCAGGACCGGCCACTCACCCACGGCGTCGGGCTCTTGCTGGGACAGTTGCAGGAGCCGGCAGCTGTCGCTGAGATTTTCTTCATTGTGTGCCGAATCCAAGATGGCCGCTGTTCAGCTGACTCCGCCCCACCGGGCCTCCTAGAGCCGCGCGCGGGGTTGCTGATGTGATTTAAAGGGGCCATGACAGGAAATGGTCATGGCTCCTTTTCGGGACTTCTTCCTGGTGCCCTGTATTTAAGCCAAGGTCTGCTCCCCAGACCTTGCCTTGGTATCTTGGCTCTTGGTCCTGTGCCTTGAGTTCTTGGTCTGCTGCCTGCTCGTCTGGTTCATCTTGATCCTTGTTCCTGGTTTCCCCTCTTTGGACGGATTTCTTCTGGCTTCGACTCCTGGACCAGCTACCGACCATCCTCTGGCTTCGACCCCTGGACCAGCTTCCGACCATTCTTCTGGCTTCGACTCCTGGACCGGCTTCCGATCATTCTCTGGCTTCGACCCCTGGACCGGCTTCCAACCATCCTCTGGCTTTGACCCCTGGACTGGCTTCCGACCAATCTCTGACTTCGACCCCTGGACCGGCTTCCAACCAGTCTTCTGGCTTAGTCCCTCGGACCGACTTCGGACTTTTCTACGAAGAGCTACACTTGAATCAACTTTGACCTGCTGGAGGCACCAGCCATCTGGACTACATGACCTGCAGGAGGTGCCTGCATCCAGATTTTCTTCGGTCTCCAGGGAGTCTCCTAAGTCCCAGCAGCCGGGTTCCTACAGGCACCTCCTGGGGGAATCACGAGCTTCCAGGGTGAACATAAGAACATAAGAAAATGCCATACTGGGTCAGACCAAGGGTCCATCGAGCCCAGCATCCTGTTTCCAACAGTGGCCAATCCAGGCCATAAGAACCTGGCAAGTACCCAAAAACTAAGTCTATTTCATGTTACCATTGCTAATGGCAGTGGCTATTCTTTAAGTGAACTTAATAGCAGGTAATGGACTTCTCCTCCAAGAACTTATCCAATCCTTTTTTAAACACAGCTATACTAACTACACTAACCACATCCTCTGGCAACAAATTCCAGAGTTTAATTGTGCGTTGAGTAAAAAAGAACTTTCTCCGATTAGTTTTAAATGTGCCCCATGCTAACTTCATGGAGTGCCCCCTAGTCTTTCTACTATCCGAAAGAGTAAATAACCGATTCACATCTACCCGTTCTAGACCTCTTATAATTTTAAACATCTCTATCATATCCCCCCTCAGCCGTCTCTTCTCCAAGCTGAAAAGTCCTAACCTCTTTAGTTTTTCCTCATAGGGGAGCTGTTCCATTTCCCTTATCATTTTGGTAGCCCTTCTCTGTACCTTCTCCATCGCAATAATATCTTTTTTGAGATGTGGCGACCAGAATTGTACACAGTATTCAAGGTGCGGTCTCACCATGGAGCGATACAGAGGCATTATGACATTTTCTGTTTTATTCTCCATTCCCTTTCTAATATTTCCCAACATTCTGTTTGCTTTTTTGACTGCCACAGCACACTGAACCGACGATTTCAATGTGTTATCCACTATGACGCCTAGATCTCTTTCTTCGGTTGTAGCACCTAATATGGAACCCAACATTGTGTAATTATAGCATGGGTTATTTTTCCCTATATGCATCACCTTGCACTTATCCACATTAAATTTCATCTGCCATTTGGATGCCCAATTTTCCAGTCTCACAAGGTCTTTCTGCAATTTATCACAATCTGCTTGTGATTTAACTACTCTGAACAATTTTGTGTCATCTGCAAATTTGATTATGTCACTCGTCGTATTTCTTTCCAGATCATTTATAAATATATTGAAAAGTAAGGGTCCCAATACAGATCCCTGAGGCACACGACTGTCCACTTCCTTCCACTGAGAAAATTGTCCATTTAATCCTACTCTCTGTTTCCTGTCTTTTAGCCAGTTTGCAATCCACGATGAATCCAAGATGGCCTCACCATCCAACGGTAGGGACCTAGAGAGTATACTCTCCTAGGTAGCGCTGACTCTACCTCGGACCAAGGGTTCACTGCCAGATTCATAACAGAATACCAAGGCCATGGACCCGGTAGAGGACGCTGATCTGCAAGTCCGTCCAGGTCTCACCCAAAGAATGTTGGAGCAACAGCAGATTCCTTGGCATTTTCCATCGGTCAACTCCACGCTCGCCTGGATGCAGTGGTCGTGGCTCAAACCAGTCCTCTACCAACACCGACAGCATCTGTAATTCCGACATACCCCATCTGCCGGCACCGCCACGTTACTCCGGCGAACCTAGTTTGTGTCTGGGGTTTCTCGACCAATGCAACATGCACTTCCGTCTTCAAGCTAATCTCTTTCTAGATGATTTGATGAAGACGACTTACATCTTGTCCCTGTTAGAAGGCAAGGCATTGGCTTGGGCCTCTCCGCTGTGGCATCATTCAGATCCAGTTCTACAGGATTTTTCTCATTTTTTGGAGTTATTCAAAACTGTGTTTGAGGAACCCGGTAAAGAGGCAGCCGCGGGGGCCGATCTGCTTCATATCCGTCAAGGAGGACGTATGCTGACTGACTATACGATTGAATTCGGAACTTTAGACTCTGAACTTCATTGGGAGGAACGCGTTCTTCAGACCACCGTTCTTGAAGGATGAGTTGGCAGCTCGGGAACTCCCTTCATTGAACGCCCTCATTGAACTGGCAACTAAGATTATCTGCCGTCTGCAAGAAAGTGTTTGTGAGACTCTGGATTTGAGCGGGCATAGGATAGTCCCTTGTTCTCCACATGCTTCTTCTTCTCCAGTTCCCCATACTTAGGATGTGGTCCTCTCTTCCCAGAAGAGTGACAAAGGCATCGCAAGGCCGGCATGTGCCTATATTGTGGAAGTTCGAGTCATTTCATTGCTGGCTGTCCTTTATGTCCCAGGAAATTACAAAGTTTAGAGACCTCCGGGGGAATAACTAGGCATCACATCACCAGCCCCTCCACTTTCATTGCCGTTACCTTTTGCCTTGCAGGTCAGAAATTCACTATGTTGGCTCTAGTAGATTTTGGAGCCGGAGGAAATTTCATCTTGCAAGATATTGTGAAACAATTGCTTATTCCTATCTGTCCATGCCCAAGACCGCGGACTATCTCTTCTATCCACGGAGACCCCTTACCAGGAAGAATTTCACACCAAACGGTTCCCCTGGATTGCTTCATTGCACCTAACCACACAGAACAAATCTCTCTATATGTCATTCAGAAAGCTATCCAGCCAGTCATTCTCGGTATTCCCTGGCTGCAACGCCATAACCTACAATTCGACTGGACATCTTTGAAATTAACTCATTGGGATGCCGCATGCCACGAAATCTGCCTTAAAGGAACAACCTCTTCCTGTAGCTATTTGTGCACCTCTATCCTGGAGGGATTGCCAGCTCACTGCAATCAGTTTGTGGATGTATTTTCCAAGAAAGCCGCGGACATTTTGCCTCCACATCGAGAATTTGACTGTGCCATTAATTTAGTCCCTGGAACCACTTGCCTCATGGAAGAGTTTATCCCTTATCCGTCCCAGAGATGCAGGCTATGGCTGAGTATATTCAGGACAATCTCAAGAAAGGATTTATCAGACAATCAAAATCCCCAGCCGGGGCTGGTTTTTTCTTTGTTGGGAAAAAGGACGGGACTTTGCAACCCTGTATCGATTTTCGGGGGCTTAATGCTATTACTATCAAGGACTGCTATCTATTGCCATTAATAGCTGAACTCTTTGACTGCTTACAGGGAGCCAGGATGTTCTCAAAATTGGACCTACGAGGTGCATACAATTTGATCAGAATACGAGAGGGCGATGAGTGGAAGGTGGCTTTTAACACCAGGGACGGCCATTATGAATACCTCATCATGCCGTGCGGTCTAACTTATGCTCCTGCAGTCTTCCAGCACTTTATTAATGAAATATTTTGAGACTTTCTCTATGTATGCATGATAGTCTACTTGGACGACATATTAATTTTCTCTCAGGATTTACAGATGCATCGACAACATGTGTTACAAGTTTTGCAACATTTAAGAGAGAATAGACTCTTTACCAAGGTTGAAAAATGCGTCTTCGACAAAGAATATCTGACCTTCTTGGGGTACATTATTTCCAATCTGGGCTTTCAAATGGATCCTTCCAAGTTAAAATGCATCCAAGAATGGCCGCAGCCTACTGGGTTATGTGCGCTCCAACACTTCTTGGGGTTTGCCAACTACTATTGTAGTTTTATCTGGAACTTTTCCAAACTGGCTGCTCCCCTCACTGCTTTAACTCGTAAGGGGGCGGACATCAAGGCATGGCCTGTGGAAGCTGAAGAAGCTTTCCGGGACCTCAAGAAGTCCTTCCTGCAGAATCCTTGCCTTTGGCATCCGGATCCTAGACGTCCATTTACGGTAGAAGTAGACGCCTCCGCTGTTGGAGTAGGAGCTGTGCTCAGCCAAAATGACGCATCTGGAACATCTCACCCATGCTCCTACTTTTCTAGGAAATTCTCTCCAGCTGAACATAACTACTCAATTGGGGACAAAGAGCTCCTAGCCATTAATAGGGATGTGAATCGTTTTTTGACGATTTAAAAAAATCGTCCGATATTTTTTAAATCGTCAAAAATCGGTATAGTGCGCGATACAATAGAAATTTTCATGATTTATCGTGAAAAATCACTGGCTGGCTGGCGCCATCTTTAAAGATTGGCTCCGGCCATCCAGTGCTCCTACCATGTGACAGGGGCCGGCCAATGGAACGGATACCCTGTCACATGGTAAGGGCAAAGGGCCATCGGCGCCACTTTTATTAGTGGCAGCCAACGGCCCAAGAGCGGGAGATCGCTCCCTGCGCCCTCACTGGACCACCAGGTAATTTTAAAACAGTTTTGGGGGGTTCGGGAGGGTGGGGGAAACAAAGGGGTCATTTTAAAAGGGTCGGTGGGTTTTTTTTTATTGGGCCATCGGCGCCATTTTTGAGTGGCAGCCAAAATGGCGCCGATGGCCCAAGAGCGGGAGATCGGTCCCGGGGCTTCCCTGGACCACCAGGTACTCGTAAAAAGTTTTGGGGGAGTTCGGGAGGGTGGGGGAAGGTAAGGGTTTAGTTTTAAAGGGTCGGTGTGGGTTTAGGGGTTGTTTTGGTGTGCCGGTTTTCCCGCCCTCCCCCAAATAACTCCCGTTAGTGGACACTAACCCATTAATGATTTTTCACGATAAATCGGGAGAATTTCTATTGTATCGCACACTCTTAACGATTTTTGACGATTTAAAAAATATCAGACGATTTTTTAAATCGTCAAAAAATGATTCACATCCCTATTGAAAACTAATCGTAGAAAGTTATTTTTTTACTCAGTGCACAATTAAACTCTGGAATTTGTTGCCAGGGGATGTGGTTAGTGCAGTTAGTGTAACTGTGTTCTTGGAGGAGAAGTCCATTACCTGCTATTTATTAAGTTTACTTAGAAAATAGCCACTGCTATTACTAGCAACAGTAACATGAGATAGACTTAGTTTTTGGGAACTTGCCAAGTTCCTATAGCCTGGATTGGCCACTGTTGGAGACAGGATGCTGGGCTTAATGGACCCTTGGTCTGACCCAGTATGGCATGTTCTTATGTTCTTTCAAATTTGAAGCACAGTTCTCTTTTATAGCTTGATCATTACTTGATTGCATTCCATCTTATATTGCCTGCCATGAAACTAACTTTATGTAAGTCTGAGATATGGAAACAATGGCATTTTCCAACAAACTGTGATTTTTTTTTTGTAATAACTATTCTCAGAAAATAAGTGATTTAGATTATCACTCTGTTAATCAAGTAGTAGAGTCATTTAATGCCACTCCTGAACACAAAATGAATGAAGTAGCATCAATGCAGCTTAAGCGAATGATTAGACAAATGGATCAGTATCCTGGTATTCTGTGCTATTAATTGAAAAAAGCAAGTTACTTGTAATGCTGAATGGCAATGGCAAAAAGGTAAACCTCCGAAAATGCCACTGCCTAAAGATGCATGATAGGCTTACACGACATTTTTTAATTCAGGTAAAAAGGAATACTATACACAACAACTTAATGTCTTTATATAAGCCATCAGAGCTATTCTTAATTGTTTGATTACTATGTAAAATACTGGAAATAGGAACTGGCAAGGAATTTCCTGATTGCCAATTGCTAGCTGATTATTTTGAGACCAAGATTGGCTTATTATTGAAAACTGCTGGCTATACTAGCCTTTCATTGATTACTATCGAGAGTAGCTTGGCATCTGTAAAATGGGATACTTTTGAATCAATTGCTTCCATTGAGATAGAAAATGCAATTAATAGGTTTAAAAAGTCCCATTGCCATTTAGTTCCTTGTCTACTGGCTATGTTTTGCAGCAGAAAGAACCTTTTTCTAAATGCATTAGCCTCCATAGTGAATCGCTCTTTATTTGATGGCTTCTCCTAAATGTCCTTAAAAGAGAGCTTGTATGCTCTGTTGATAAACATGGGCCACTACCAACTGATCAATGTTCCAGTCACAGACCAATTTCAAATTTGCCTTCCCTTGGCCAAAATGATCAAACTGTCTGCATTGATGCAGCTGACTGATTTTTTGAACCAACAGCATGCTCTGAGTCCTCACCGATGTGAGGCATGTTCACGGCACAGAAACACTGCCTGTCACCGTGTCAGATTTCTTGCTTTGCCAGGCAGACTAACAGGGGTGTGATTGCAGTATTTCTCAATATCTCATCAGCTTTCAACACCGTGAATCACTCTCTGGTATTACACCGCTTCAAGGAGTTAGGTTTAGGTGGGCAAATACCCTCATGGTTTACTTCATGTCCGTCTGGGAGGACATATCAAGTAAGGAGAGATTTATGTCATTCTATCTGGCGTAACTTAACTGTGACACTCCCCAGGGATCAATGCTCTTTGCCACACATTTTTTTTGTCCATTATGCATTCTAGATCAATATGTGCCTTCTACAAAATATATACTGATGACATACAGCTCTTGTTTCCTTTGTAATATAGTAATGATGGCAGAAAAAAACCAAATGGTCTCGCCAGTGCCCAGCAAGTTAATTGCCGCTCTGTGCGGGTTACCTCCATGTTTCTGTTAAGGTAGTAACTGTTGCTCCATGTAGGTTACTCGCAAGCTTTATGTTAAGGGTAGCATTTATTTATTTATTTATTTACTTACTTTAAAAGATTTACATCCTGCTTCTACAAGGTTCGAAAAGGGTTACAAGTGTACATTCATAATAATCACAGTCAGACCAAAGACATTCAAAATAAAAACATAAAAGACGAACTAGCTCAGGGTTTCTGTTGATCAAGTTTTACAGAAATGAACTAATACTTGATCTGTATTCTCTAAAATTCAGCAACCATACTTTCACCCGAGATTAAAGGCAATTAGTGACCAGTTTTGACAGAAATGCACCACTTGACCTGCATATTCCAGAATATTAACAATCAAAAAACAAGGAACTGCCATACTCATAACAAAATTACTGCTAACAACATTTTTTACAGGGTTAGCAGCCTTCTTGATAATTCAGACAATGCTGCTTGAACATGCTTTCCTTTTGGACTGGGCCCTAGAACTAGTTCTGTGCTTTTTTGCTAAAATCTGGCCTTAAAAGTCAGAGCCCAGCATTGGCTGTTGTCTGAATCTTATTTCCCTTCCCCCTCTGCCCACTGTCAAAGTGGAGGGCGATGTTGCATTTGCATCAATCATGAAAGCTAATTGGTTAAGGGAAGTAATCCCCCTGCCTTCTGTTAGGGGAAGGAACTGCCCGCTCCATGCAGGATACCTCCATGCACCCTTTCCTTCATTTCCACCTCTAGCCTTTAGGGATCCATGTTGTTTATGCCATGTCTTATTGAATGTTTACTGTTTTGGTCTATTTTATTTTATTTATTTATTTATTTAATTATTTGCTTTTATATACCGACATTCGATCGAGATATCACATCAGCTTACGTATAACTGAACAAATAAGGCAAGGTCTGTTTATTTTACATTGTAACATGGTAACTTGTATAAAATAAAAGAGAAAATCGTTTATATTAAAACATTAATACATTGTAACTTGGGAAGATTTTATTTTATTTATTTAGCATTTTTATATACCGACATTCTCGATACAAATATCAAATCAGGTTGGTTTACATAAAACAAAACTATCGCGGTGAGGCATTACAATAAACTGAGTTTCAGAACATGAGAATAAATATTAAATAGACAACAGTGACTCTTTGAATAACGAGCATATATATAGTAAATAGCCTGTAATCAAATAGATAATAGCGTAAATAACTAACTTGTAATAAAATAAATAATAAAATAGAATAGTATAAAATATATATATATAGACAACAGTAACTCGTCAAAAAAATGTGAGAACATGTAGAAGATAACTACAAAATAAATGATGAGCTAATTTGTGATGTCCAGATGAGGTGTAATCGAGCCTTGAAGAGAAGAGATGTGGGCGGTCGTGGAATTTATGGTGTGGTCATGGGACTTGTAGTGAACTATTTTGCTCTTTGGCCCATGTCAGAATGTTCCTGCGATTCTGGAAAGGCTTGCCGGAAGAGCCACGTTTTCAAATTTTTCTTAAAAGTTATATGACAGGTTTCTTGGCGTAGATCCGGTAGTAATGAGTTCCAGAGGGTGGGCCCGGCTGATGAAAGTGCTCGTTTAGTTTGTGAGGTTTTAATCGGGGGAGCATATAAGGAACCTTTGTAGTTGGATCTGATAGGTCTTTGTGATGTGTGAGGTCGGAGTTGCGAGTTTAGGTTTAGGTGTGCGATGCCCGTAATATCCTTGTGGATCATCGATAATGTCTTGAATGTGATTCTGGCTTTTATGGGTAGCCAGTGCAGACTGTAGAGAATTGGTGTTATGTGGGCTCTTTTATTTGTGTTGGTGAGTAACCTCGCGGCAGCGTTCTGCACCATCTGTAAGGGTTTTGTAGCTGTGATCGGTAGACCTAACAGGAGCGAGTTGCAGTAGTCTAATTTGGATAGAATTATAGACTGAACTACTAGACAGAAGTCACTGAAGTGGAGGAGAGGTTTCAGGTTTTTGAGCACTTGAAGTTTAAAATAACATTCTTTAGTTGTGTTGGAAACAAAGGATTTAAGGTTGAATTGATTGTCGAGACGCACCCCTAAGTCTCTGACGGAAGGGGAGTGGTTAATGGATGATTTTGCAAATTGTAATGCGCTTTGGGAGTTGATGAGAGTGTGGTTTTCGTCTGGTGAGATGATGAGGATTTCTGTTTTATTTGAGTTGAGAATGAGGTTCAGGCTAGATAACAGAGTGTTGATAGATTGTAAGCAATTGTTCCAATGTGCCCAAGTTTTTTGTAGTGATTCTGTGATGGGAAGGAGTATCTGAATATCGTCAGCGAAAATATAATGCTTTAGCTTAAGGTTGGATAGTAGGTGGCAGAGTGGAAGCAGGTAGATATTAAAAAGAGTAGGGGAGAGAGATGATCCTTGTGGTACTCCTCTGATTGATTTAATGGGAGGTGATTCTTAGTTATTGATAAGATAAGATAAGTTATAGATTACGATCTGGAGTTTTGGAGAGGATAACTTGTGTGGAGACTTTGGTGGAAAATTAATAGAACATGAGTGGGGGGGGGGAAGGGGGAGAGGGGGTGGGAAAGATCGATTAAATGGGAGGGATGGGGGTGAGTTTCTGGCGGGTGACAGCGGTTAGGGTTTCATTTTCGAGGCAGCGATGAGCCTGAGGCAGCAATGAGCCCGGGGGGGGGGGGGGGGGGGGGGGGGGGGGGGGGGGCTAAGTGTCTGGCGGGAAGGCTTTTCTGAAGAGCCAGGTTTTGAGTTCTTTTTTGAATACTTGTGTGGAAGGTTCATTTCTGAGTAGGGGTGGGAGGGAGTTCCAAAGTATGGGGCCCGCCATGGATATGGCTTGTTTACGGGTGGAGGTGAGGTGTGCTGTTTTGGAATTGGGAACGGTGAGAAGGCCAGAGTCTGAGGATCTGAGATTTCTCTGTGTGGAGTATGGGAGTACGGCAGTGTTTAACCAATTCATCTCGTTGTTATTTCTTTTTTTGTGGATGAGGGTGAGGGTTTTGTATTGAATTCTTTGGCTGATGGGAAGCCAGTGAAGTTCTTTTAGTGTGGGTGTGATGTGGTTGCAATTTTTTATATTTGTGATGGACCTGGCGGCGGTGTTTTGTAGTACCTGGAGAGGTCTGATGGTAGTTTCGGGGAGGCCATGGAGTATAGTAGGGGTGTGCATTCGTTTTGAACGCATATGTAAAACGCAACTTATTTTTTTTTTAAAGTTAAAAAAGTGATGATGCGCAACGCATCGCGATTTTCAACTTATTCAACATAGCTATGTTGAATACGTTGAACCTAAATAAACACTTAAACCCCCCACCCTCCTGACCCCCCCAAGACTTACCAAAACTCCCTGGTGGTCCAGCAGGGAGTCAGGAAGCCATCCCTGTATTCCTTTGCGAGGAGCACGTGACGTCGGCGTCACGTCGGAGTGACGCAGACGTCACGTGCTCCTCGGCGCCTCCGCTCCGGGACCCCCGTTGGACCCAACCGGAACTTTTGGCCAGCTTGGGGGGGTCAGGAGGCCCCCCCAAGCTTTCCTGATGTTCGTTCTAAATCATCCCCCATGGAGTTTCATGTCGTGACCCCTAGTTTTACTGTTTGCTTTCCAATGGAAAAGGTTTGAGGATTGTGCATTGTTAAAACCTCTCAGGTATCTAAAGATCTGTATCATATCTCCCCTGCAGCTCCTCTCTTCCAGGGTATATATATTTAGTTCCTTCAGCCTCTCTTCATAAGTCTTCTAATACAGACTGCATACCATTTTGATCACCCTTCTCTAGACTGTCTCCGTCCTGTCTCAATCCTTTTTGAGAGATGGTCTCCAGAACTGAACATAGTACTCCAGGTAAGGCCTCACCAAAGACCTGCATTTTCACCTCCTTTTTCTTACGAGTTATTCCTTTTTCTATGCAGCCTTGCATTCTTCTGATTTTAGTTATTAAAGATGAGCTTAGTTTTTCCATGTCGGGTCGGATTTTGGTTCGGGTGCTTCGTTGAAAAATTTCGTTTTCCCACAGATCGTTTTTTGGCGGCACAGATCAGGAAAAACGAGTCAGAAAATGAATCGAAAAAAAAAAATGAAGCGGAAAAAAACCACCCCAACCCTTCAATTTTACTTTATTACAACCACCCCACATCCCGATCTCTCCCTAAGACTTACTAAAAGCCCTGGTGGTCCAGCAGGGTCCCACAAGTGATGTCTTCCTCTCGGGCTGTCAGGCCAACCACGAATCAAAATGGTGTTGGTGCCCTTTGCCCTTACGATGTGACAGGGGCTACCAGTTTCATTGGTCGGCCCCTGTCACATGGCCTACCATGAATCAAAATGGCGCCAGTGCCCTTTGCCCTTACAATGTAAAAGGAGCTACCAGTGCCATTGGTCGGCCCCTGTCACATGGTAGGAGCAATGGATGGCCGGTGCCATCTTGTGCTCCTACCATGTGACACTGGCTGACCAATGGCACCGGTAGCCCTGTGACATAGTAAGGGCAAAGGCTATTGGTGCCATTTTGAATACTGGCAGCTGACAGCGTGAGTACAGGAGATTGCTCCAGGACTCCCGCTGGA
Source organism: Rhinatrema bivittatum (assembly GCF_901001135.1). NCBI lineage: Eukaryota > Metazoa > Chordata > Amphibia > Gymnophiona > Rhinatrematidae > Rhinatrema > Rhinatrema bivittatum. The sequence goes on along the minus strand of NC_042615.1, from coordinate 251,468,315 downwards.
CCACCAGGGACTTTTGGCAAGTCTCCCCTTGTGGTCCAGCAGGGGTCCTGGAGCTATCTCTTGCACTCGTGCCGTCAGCTGCCAGTATTCAAAATGGCGCCGATAGCCTTTGCCCTTACTATGTCACAGGGGCTACCGGTGCCATTGATCGGCCCCTGTCACATGGTAGAAACACAAGATGGCGCCAGCCATCCATTGCTCCTACCATGTTATGGGGCTGACCAATGGTACCGGTAGCCCCTGTCACATCATAAGGGCAAAGAGCACCGGCGCCATTTTGATTCGTGGTAGGCTCGACGGGAAGACATCGCTCACAGGAGCCCACTGGACCACCAGGAATTTTAGTAAGTCTTGGGGAGGAATCGGGATGGTAGGGGAGGGGGTTGTAATAAAGTAAAATTGAAGATTTGGGGTGGGTTTTTTTTTTAAATAAATGTGCCCCTCCCCCCCCCCACTAACCCCGAAAAATGAATTTTCCCTGAAGTTCGGGGAAAATCCGTGTTGGGGTCCAGGTCCCCTGAACTATGACGAATTAGGCAATTTTGTTGAAATTGCCTAATTCATGATAAAAGAATGCACATCTCTATTAGTTATTGCCTTGTCACATTGCTTCACTGCCTTCAGATCACCAGATATTATTACTCCAAGATCCCTCTCCCAGTCCATGCACATTAGTCTTTCATTCCTGTGTCACATACAACTCTTTTGGATTACCACACCCCAGATGCATGATTCTGCACTTCTTGGCATTGAATCCCAGCTGCCAAAACTTTGACAAATCTTCAGGTTTCCTTAAATCACTTTTCATTCTCTCTGCTCCTTCAGGTGTGTCTACTCTGTTGCAGATCCTAGTATCATCTGAAAATAGACAAACTTTACCTTCTATACCTTCCACAATGTTGCTCACAAAGATATTGAATAGAGCTGGTCCTAAAATCAATCCTTGTGGCACTCCACTTAACACCCTTCTCACTTCAGAGTAGGTTTCATTTACCATTACATGCCGTCTCCAATAAGCCAACCAGTTTGTAATCCACACAAACATCTTGGCACCAAGTCCCAACTTCTAAATTTATTTATGAGTCTCCTATGTGGGACCATATCAAAAGCTTTGCTGAAATCCAAGTAAATCACATCAAATGTTCTTCCGTGATTCAAAGTTCTAGTCACCCAGTCAATAAAATCAATTAGATTTTTCTGACAGGACCTTCTCCTGGTGAATTCATGCTGCCTCAGGTCCAGCAACCCACCAGTTTGTAGGTAGTTCATTATCCTTTCCTTCAGCAGAGTTTATATTAATTTTCGCACCACCAAGGTTTCCAGTTTCCTCTCAACTACTACTCTTCTCCAATCATGGCTCACTACTCCCGTTTCCAGGGATCTATTGAACAAGTCTTTCAGCGGACCTGCCAGCACATCTCTGAGCTCTAGGGATGTGAATCGTTTTTGACGATTTAAAATATCGTCCGATATATTTAAATCGTCAAAATCGTTAGGGCCACGATACAATACCAATTCCCCCGATTTATTGTCCAAAAATTGTAAATCGGGGGAAGGGGGAGGGCAGGAAAACCGGCACACTAAAACCCCCTAAAACCCACCCCCGACCCTTTAAATTAAATCCCCCACCCTCCCGAAACCCCCCCCCCCCAAATGCTTTAAATTACCTGGGGATCCAGCGGTGGTCCGGAACGGCGGCGGTCCAGAACGGCCCCCTCAATTGAATCGTGTTGTCTTCAGCCGGCGCCATTTTGCAAAATGGCCGCCGCAAAATGGCGGCGGCCATAGACCAAAATGATTCGACGCAGGAGGTCGTTCCGGACCCCCGCTGGACTTTTGGCAAGTCTTGTGGGGGTCAGGAGGCCCCCCCAAGCTGGCCAAAAGTTCCTGGGGGTCCAGCGGGGTTCCGGGAGCGATTTCCTGCCGCGAATCGTTTTCCGTACGGAAAATGGCGCCGGCAGGAGATCGACTGCAGGAGGTCGTTCAGCGGAGGTTCCGGACCGCCCGCTGAATGACCTCCTGCAGTCGATCTCCTGCCGGCGCCATTTTCCGTACGGAAAACGATTCGCGGCAGGAAATCGCTCCCGGAACCCCGCTGGACCCCCAGGAACTTTTGCCCAGCTTGGGGGGGCCTCCTGACCCCCACAAGACTTGCCAAAAGTCCAGCGGGGGTCCGGAACGCCCTCCTGCGTCAAATTGTTTTGGTCTATGGCCGCCGCCATTTTGCGGCGGCCATTTTGCAAAATGGCGCCGGCTGAAGACAAACACGATTCAATTGAGGGGGCCGTTCCGGACCGCCGCCGTTCCGGACCACGCTGGATCCCCAGGTAATTTAAAGCATTTGGGGGGGTTCGGGAGGGTGGGGGATTTAATTTAAGGGTCGGGGGTGGGTTTTAGGGGGTTTTAGTGTGCCGGCTCACGATTTTAACGATTTTCACGATAGTTTCCACACACCAATGGCACAATACGATTCCCTCCCCCTCCCAGCCGAAATCGATCGTTAAGACGATCGAGGACACAATTCACATCTCTACTGAGCTCCCTTAATATCCTGGGATGTACCTCATCCGGCCCCATGGTCTTTTGAGCTTTTGCATATTTTGTTCCTGGGTGACTGAATGTTTACAAATATTTAATAAACTGGTTGTCATCTAATCAGTTAGTTTAAACATTAATAAAACAGAAGCTATGTGAATTTCTAAGCAGCCAGCTCGACAGCTTGTAGCGGTCTTAATTTTGATGGAAATGTTCTGTTTATAGAAAAGGTGCATAATTTGGGATTTCAGATTGATTCTAGCCTTAGTTAGATACCTCACCTGAGTATGATGTTGAAGTCAGGTTTTTATAAACTGTTTTTTACGCCATTTAAGCTATATTTAATCTGCTAGTGATATTAAAGTTGTTTTTCAAGTTTTTTTTTATCTTCTGAGATTACAGCAATGCACTACTCAAATATTGGCTGCATGCTATCCAATTATTGCAAAATGCCACAGCCTGCTTAGTGCTGTGAGGTAATCTTAAAGATCAAGTCATTTCAATATTGAAGAAACTGCATTAGTTGACTGTAGAACAAAGGATCAAATTTAAGATCATAGTCCTAGTTTTTAAATCAATTCAAGGACTTGACCCACCATATCTTTATGAAATGCTGTCATCATATGAGCTATGATGAAAGTTACGTTCACAGTTGAAACGTGCACAAAAGGTTTTTCTATAATTGGACCGCAACTATGGAAAGATTTCGCTGGCCAACTCCAATTAATACAGGATATTAAACTTTTTAGAAAGCAATTAAAAGCTATTTTATTTGCTGATGCATTCAACAATGTTTGAATAATGCCGATGTAGTTTTAAGTTTTATTTATATTAATATATGATTATGTTTTGGGATAGGACAGCAGATTTTATTTGTTTTTTCCACATTCTCCTATCTCCGGAGAGATACGGAATTGGAAGGCAGCTCAGAAAGTAAAGAAGATAGAATAGATGATTCAAATCCTTCCCACTGGCCAGCAACATTTGCAAAATGCCCTGCAAGCCCAAATTGACCAGCAGCACACACTTCAAGTGCAGATGACGCAGCAAAGCACAGTAGTTCTTCAGATAGCAAAGGCTGTACAGACTGCTCTGGATAGGATGCTACAGGCCACCACAGCTCCACACATCCTGTTTAAAATGAAGGCTGGTGAAAACCCTGAAGTCTTCCTAGAAAACTTTGAAAAAACATCCTGGTTGTTGACTTGGCCTGAAACGAGTTGGACATCCTACCTGGTAAACTTGCTCACAGGCAGGAGTCAAACTGCTTTCCAAGCAGCCAATCCGGATGGGAGGGTCATCTATGCCGAGGTTAAGGCTGCTTTCCGGGAGAGAGCTTGGTTTGCTTCAGAAACATTCTGGCAGCAGTTCCAGCAGGGAGAGTGCCCAAATCTCTTTCTTCACTTAAAAGATGTCACCTGGAAATGGTTGCAGCTGGAAGCAAAGATTGGACTAGAAGTAGCCCAACATGTGCTTCTGAAGCAGTTCCTGGACAGGCTTGACCACCCCATGTGGAACTGAGTCTGCCATCATACAGGCCTCATGTTGGAAAGAGCCCTAGAAGTGGTGTAAGCCTTCCATCATGCCCATGCCTGATTGTCTAAGGTGGCTAGAAAGGCAATCTGTACAACTCCCCTGGCAAAGCGCAGAGAATGAAACTCCCCAGAAGCTTTTGTCTGAGATGATTAGTTCTTCTTCCGGGCTAAAATCCAGGCCCTAGTCCCTTCCAAATGCTTTAACTGTGATCAGAAAGGTCACTTGGCAAGGGACTGTTGTTATGAGGGGAGTGGAGTCATGGATGTCTGTCTAGTGACCCAGCCAACTGTAGAAGGCAAAATATACGAGGGAAAAAATAAAACTCCTAAAAAGGGGTGTCCTTCAAGTTGAAATAAAAAGGGAATCATAGAGAGGCTGGAACAACCCCGGGCTGTAGGTAGGAATGCCTTCGCTTTCTGTGCCCTCTGTGTGGAGAATGGACATGTTGAAGAGCATTGCCCGAATCGACGGCCTGAAGAGACCGAACCCTTGGAGAGGATGGACAACACAGGAGGGCAACCTGCCAGACCGACTTGCTTGTTCTGTTAAGCAGAAGGCCATATGGAGGAGGAATGTTCCTGGCATAAAGACATAGAAAGGGAATGCTAAGTAACAGAGCAACATAAAAGGAAACCAGAGGCAGGGCTAGAGCAACCAGAATGAAAATGACGACTGGGAGTGGGAATGATGCTGCATTTGGTCAAAGCTCTAAAGCTGCAACTTCATGGACACTCCACATTCAAAACTCAAGGACTTTATAATTCAACTCGAATTGGATGGTGTACCCACCCAAGCGCTGGTCAATTCAGGGTGTGGCAAGACTTTCATTTGTGAGGGCTTGCTTCAGGAGGAACTTATCAACCACAAGAAGAAAGAGACACTTGAGTGTATACACAGGGTCAAACAGAGATGTCCAACCAGTCAAGTCCTGTTAACCACTCCAGCAGAATAGCCATGATATTTATTTATTTATTTATTTATTTAAACATTTTTTATATACCTGCATTTGTTGTGGACATCATGTCGGTTTACAGTAAACAAATTAAGTTTGGAAAATTACATTTTAACAGGAAATTCAACTGGGAGGGGGGGTAACGACAGGCAGCTAAGAAAGATAGGTAACTAGAACAAGGTTCCTCGAAGTGAGGAGATGGAGTATAACAAACCTAGTTCCTCATATGAGAAAAAGGGGTAGGCCTATAGTGGTCTACTTTGGCATGAGATTGATGACTTTATTCTGGGTAAGCTTGGATGACAACCAAGTTTTCAATTTCTTCTTGAATTGTTCATAGACGGTCGAGGCATATGTCCGGTGGTAATGAGTTCCAGTGAGTGGGACCTGCAATCAAGAGCGCACGCTGCGAGTGGAGGAGAGATGGGCGTTCTTCAAGGGGGGAACAAGTAGGGTGCCAGCTTTTGCAGTTCTGGTGGGTCGACTGGACTTGGGACTGTGAAAGGGAGGTCTAACCAGTTAGAGTTGTGCGTGTGGATTGCTTTATGAATTATGGTGAGTGTTTTATAGATAATGCGTGATGTTATGGGGAGCCAGTGTAGGTCTCTGAGGATGGGGGTGATGTGGTCATATTTGTGGGTGTTCGCAATGAGTCTCGCTGCAGCGTGTTGTAGCATTTGTAATGATAGAAGTGGGTGTCTTTCCTGAACTCCCATATTCATTAATAGGGATATGAATTGGTACCGGACTCATTTCCGGTATCGAGTTCGGGTAAAAACTGCGGGAAATCTTCGTTCCCGCGATTCTTACCCATTTTAATCGGCTGTGTTGTGCCGAAAAAAACCCACCCCGACCCTTTAAATTTAATTCTTTCGCATTCCCCACCCTCCTGACCCCTCCCCAAAATTTTTAAAGTACCTGGTGGTCCAGCGGGGGTCCCGGGAGCGATCTCCCGCTCTCGGGCCATCGGCTACCTCTAATCAAAATGGCACCGATGGCCCTTTGCCCTTAGCATGTGACAGGGTATCCGTGCCATTGGCCGGCCCCTGTCACATGGTAGGAACACACTTAGCATGTGACAGGGGCCGGCTAATGGCACGGATACCTTGTCACATGCTAAGGGCAAAGGGCCATTGGCGCCATTTTGATTATTGGCAGCCGACGGTCTGAGAGCGGGAGATCGCTCCCGGGACCCCCACTGGACCACCAAGTACTTTAAAATTTTGGGAGGGTGGGGGATGCGAAAGAATTAAATTTAAAGGGTCGGGGTGGGTTTGGGGTTTATTTTTAAGTGCCCTTTCTTCCTGCCCCCCCCAAATAATAAGAGAACCCCACGAAAAATGTTGTGGGGTTTTCCTATCGGGTTTGGGGGCCCCCCGAATTCTGATGAGTTTGAAAATATCTTCCGATATTTTCAATCATCAGAAAAATGATTCACATCCCCATCCTGGAACGAGATTGTTTCCAGTTTTCAATCCTGTGGGATCAATTCACGGACAACCTGGGTCATTCACTTGGAAAGGGGGTGCCCTTAAGACCAAGCCAGGAATTGGCCTGAACTCGGCTAGATGCTCGACTGCATAAAGCCAAGTTGAGATGGAGGATATGTGAAGGAGTTCAAAATAAACTCCTATAAACCTCCTTAAATGACTAGCCACAGGTATCTTCTGTGGGTCAATACCTCAAGGGATTCTGGTCTAGTGGAATTCCCTTTAGTTAGGGGTTAAGATGGCAGGGCCCAGGAAGAGAGAGAAGGAGAGAGCTACCTGTTACAAGGCCCCCCCCCCCCCCAAAGATTAAAGGGTTGTGCCAGACTTGAAGTAAGGTGAGTGATATTGTTTGTGATACCTGAAGTGAAGGTGTGCTGCCAGATTGTTTGAAGTTAATTCCACTGTAAATAAAGTGCACTTAAGCCACAGCTAGAGTATATCTGTTGTTTTTTCTGGCTGTTACCAGCCACTTACCACTCGAGTTACCACAAGACAAATCCCCAATTGGTGCTGGATTTGTACCAGTGTTTTAGGTGAGAAATGTGGCAGGCATCAGTGAAAGTGATAGTGAAACTTCAGCCAGAAGCATTGTTAGGTCCTCATAGGTAAGTCAAGTGAGTCCATTTTGGGAAAGCACTGTGGTGAGTGATCCCACTCATGCATTCCCAGACTCAACTCATTTACAAAGAATGAGGAGAATTGAATATCCAAGTACACTTTAATTGACAGCAGAACTGTTAAAATTTTCTGCGTTAATTCTCAACTCTCTGCTGGCTTCAACAAAGTTGGTTCCATCCACAGTCAGAATGGAGCTGTTTGTCTAGTCTATAATAGAATGAATTTTGGAGGGCATTTATGAAGCTGGAGATATCCATAGACTTGATAACTTGTGGACAGCATGAATGGACAGCATGATGTGGACAGCATGAATGCTCATATAGGTGAACATCACAGTCCATTATTTGCATATCCTTCTCTTGTCCATTGGGAGCTGACAGCGCATGTTCAAAGACATCTAGTTCTACATAAGTGAAGGGTGGTTCCAAGCTAAGCTGGTCAGCTGACAGGTCTACTATCTTGTGCCTCGTAATTTGTGGCATTTGATACAGTCAGGAATAACTGAAGTGATGCATCGTTTAGCAAAAATGATCCAGATGCCTGCGGCTCTGATTGTTCCTTCTGTGAAGTGTCGGCCTTGGTGATTGACTTGCTCATGGAGGTGGTGTACAAGCAGAATTGTAAAATGATACCAGCCAAGAATAAGCAAGGGGTTTTCTTTTCGCCTCATGCCCAGTTTGGTATGGTTGAACCAACCACTGACTCTGACTAGGTCATTGTCATCAATGAAAGGGTTCATCTTCCAAAGAGGGCTTTCTTTTGATATGTTATCAATCTTCCTGATGCACCTGCTTCTTCCTTGGTCAAGAAAAACACAAAAGTAGAAACAAATACAATAAAGTTCTACAAACCTTCTAGCATCACATTTAATAGATTTTTACCACTCCTGAATCTAACTAGTACCAAATTCAGTGAGACAAGCCCATTAACGTCTGCATGAAAGGAAAAAGCATGGTTCTTCAACCATAGGAAACAAGTACCTTTGTTTAGAACTTAACCCCAGAACTAATCTTATTACCTTTTCAACACTGTCCATGAGTTCTCACCAGAATCAGGTGGAAAAATATATTTGCATCACTCCTATGCCAGAATCTCCTGGGAGGAGAAATTGCACTGCTTTAAATATTTGTATAAATTCTGGGTTAGAACAATTACCACATAACACCTCTCTGTATATTCTCCAGCTTGGAGAAAATATACTCCAAATGTATTTCCATAGGCCTCTTAGTTAGAGGCCCACAAACACAAAACATAATATCTCTGGTTGAGAGAAATTAGCAACATTCTTCAAATTAATCACATGGGTAAGGTGAAAATCTTTCCAAAATTTATTATGCTTAAGAATTGGGTGCCACATGTAGCTCCGGAAAATGATGCTGAAAGGACAATTTGGAGTTAGTGGAAAAGGAAATCCATCTAGCAAGGACACTCCTTGCTGGGTAAGGTGAAAAATCTTTCCAAGATTTATTACACTTACGAACTATATTCATCATTTTCATCCAACACCAGAAAATGATGCAGAAAGGACAAATTAGAGTTAATAGAAAAGAAAATGCCTAGGGCAATCCTTCCTCAGAAAAAAATATTGTTACTGGTACAATAATAAATGAATGAATATCACAGGTAGAACAGAAAGAGAAGACAAAATAAGGCACACAATTTTTAATGAAAGTCATTGAATAGCAGATAACTTCTGTTCTTCTACTCCTGTTCATTTGAGTAGATTAATAATTTTCTTGAACTATAGTCCCTTTAAATTTGAACAGGTTGCAACTCCCACTTTACACCATTCATCCAGAAACAAAGTTCTTTTTGATCGCTAGTGATCATACTGATGAGCGGGATCTGGAACGGAAAATAGGAAACAAGACACTCCTTGGACTCCAGTTCCAGTCTAGCATGGCCATCCATTAGGTATTGGGGAATAATCAGCACTTGCAATAAATCATAAGGAAACATAGGACAACAGATAGAGATTGTCTTCTTTTTTCTCTGATGTCCTCTTCAAAAGCAACCGGATTCAAACTGGAAACACAGGAAACAGTTCAACACTAGTGATACACTTCTTCAGTGGCTGCACATCTTTGGACTAGGTTATCCAATATTCCAAAAGCAAATGAACAACTGGAAACCCTGGAGCAAATACAGCATAAGTAACTCTTTCCTAGATATATCTAATGTGTAAATACAGGATTCTTCACCCTTAGGCACCTACATAGGATCACTGTAGACTCTAATGTTTGAGCCAGTTCACTGCTTTCCATATGCACCTTTGCAAAGCATACTGAATCAGCATACTAAGCAGAAGTTATACAGGAGTAGGCATGTTTCCCCTATCATTTCAGCATCTGCAGTAGGGAGTCCTCCCAGACATTTCACCCTCTCAAGCTGTTGTTTCACTGCAGAGGTACCTCTCCATCTGCTCCTTCATGGGGCTGTTGCCATTCTTCAAATACTTTGCTTCCAGTTCAGGAGACCTTCAGAGACACACCAGGACCACCATACCCCAGTCCTGGGGTAGCAATCCAGCACTAGGATCCCACATGTATAAAGAGATCAGACCTCAGAGGCTGCTTAGTGAGCTGCCACTCACCTCTTGTGCTTCCCCTGACATTAGAATCCAGAGGCTCACTTTATCTTAATAGTTGCATCTAGGCCCCTCTCATTGCTTGCAGCTGTTCTGCTAACTTGGGTGATTTCTTCACTGGTTCCCATGGCACACTTCAAGCCCTGTTCACCTCCGGCTGCTGTTTGGCCTGCTCGTGTGGCTGCCACTGCTGTCCCAGAAGTACCAGGCTTCATTTCCTCCTCCAGTCTAGTGCACATTGCATCCCTTAGGGATGTACATTCATTTGCAATGAAATAGGAAATAAAGACGATATGTCCTATTTCGTTGCATTTTGTGGGGCTGACAAAATGAAAGGAAAACCCACGAAATTTCATGTGGTTTTCCTATCGTTCTTTTGGGGGGGAGAAAGGGCACATTTAAAAAAAACAACCCAAACCCACCCCAACCCTTCAAATTAAATTAATTACAAACCCCCACTAACCCAACCCCCCCAAGACTTGCCAAATGTCCCTGGTGGTCCAGTGGGGTCCCCAGAGCGATCTCCCCCTCTCGGGCCATTGGCTGCCAGTAATCAAAATGGCGCCGGTGGATCTTTGTCCTTACCAGGTGACAGGGGCTACTGGTGCCATTAGTCGGCCCCTGTCACTTGGTAGGAGCAATGGATGGCCCGCTCCGCTATATTTACAGCATTTTAATAAATCTAGGCCCTGGTATTTAATATGTTTCTTACTATAGACAGAAAATACTGGAAGATAAAATAAATTAAGAAAGAAAGTCAGATGATGGAGCTTAAGGAATTAGTGAATGCCAATCTTGAATTTAATTACTGTGGGTGTGAAGGGTGTCTAGCTGTCACTACCATTGCCACAGAGCCGAGAAGACCCATATAATAGGGATGTGCACACATTTTTTTTCATTGGTGTTTCGTTTTTGGGTCCGGGGTGGGCCATTTCAGTCCACACCACGAACCCGAAAACTTTTTTTCATTTCTATTTCAGGAAAAACCCCAAAAAACCAAACCCCCCCACCCCAACCCTTCAAAATATTTAACTATAATCCTCCCACCCTCCTGACCCCCCAAGACTTACTGAAAGTCCCTGGTGGTCCAGCGGGGGCCCTGGGAGTGATCTGCCACTCTTGGGCCGTCGGCTGCCAGTAATCAAAATGGCGCTGGTGGCCCTTTGCCCTTACCATGAGGCAGGGGCTGCCAGTGCCATTGGTCAGCCCCTGTCACATGGTAGGAGCAACGGATGGCCCGCACAGCTATATTTACAGCATTTTAATAAATCTAGGCCCTGGTATTTAATATGTTTATTACTACAGTTAGAAAATACTGGAAGATAAAATAAATTAAGAAAGAAAGTCAGATGATGGAGCTTGAATTTAATTAGCTGTGGGTGTGAAGGGTGTCTAGCTGTCACTACCATTGTCACAGAGCTGAGAAGATCCATATAAAAGGGATGTGCACACATTTCGATGACGCGGGCCATCCATTGCTCCTACCATGTGACAGGGGCCGACCAATGGCACTGGCAGCCCCTGCCACATGGTAAGGGCAAAGGGCCACCAGCGCCATTTTGATTACTGGCAGCCGATGGCCCGAGAGGGGCAGATCACACCCAGGACCCCCACTGGACCACCAGGGACTTCAGTAAGTCTTGGGGGGTCAGGAGGGTGGGGGGATTATAGTTAAATAATTTGAAGGGCTGGGGTGGGGTTTTTTGTTTTTTTTTGTTTTTCCTGAAATAGAAATGAAAAAAAAGTTTTCGGGTTCGGGGAGTGGACCGAAATGGCCCACCCCTGACCCAAAAATGAAACACCAACGAAAAAAAATGTGTGCACATCCCTATTATATGGGTCTTCTCGGCTCTGTGGCAATGGTAGTGACAGCTAGACACCCCTCACACCCACAGCTAATTAAATTCAAGATTGACATTCACTAATTCCTTAAGCTCCATCATCTGACTTTCTTTAATTTATTTTATCTTCCAGTATTTTCTGTCTGTAGTAAGAAACATATTAAATACCAGGGCCTAGATTTATTAAAATGCTGTAAATATAGCAGAAATAGTGTCCGAGATAAAAAAAAAGGGGTATGGTTAGGCTCCCACATAGGCAATACATTTATCATGTGTGAGAAACAGAGAGAGAGAAAGAGAGAGAGAGAGAGAGAGAGAGAGAGAGAGAGAGACTGATGCTGTATAGAGTCAGTCTGACACTTTCTATATATGTACCACTTTAGAGGGGCACTTTGAATTGGGGTGGGTTTCGGGTTTCGAAAGGGTGGGGGGGGAGGTTAGGGGGGGTTACAGGAACATTCTGAGGTATTCATAGTAAAACTTACATCACTAAGATTTGTAATTATTCTACTGGGTGAAAAGTATAACTAGCGGACTAGATTTGTGTAAATCTACCTTCAAAGTGCCCCTCTTCAGTGGTACATATATAGAGAGTATCAGAGTAACTCTATTCAGAGGTGTTCTCTTTCTTTCTCTCTCTCTCTCTTGCGCTCTCTCTCAAATCCAAATTGTTCAATGACCCAGTAGGTTTGTTACTTGAGGGAAAGAAAACATACATTTTGTCACATATTTACATAATACTAACAGTAATTGAGATTTAAAATACAATTTTTTCAAACTGAAATGAATTGCCTTGATATCCAGATTTTTGTTGATTAAATTTTGGAAGTAATAAGTTAACATATTTGAAGACAAGATTATTAGAAATTGTCATCATCCCAAGTGAGTGAGGAAAATAAATCCTGTGCGTTTGTCCCATGCTATCTTGATTTCTGTTACTGATTTTGTCTTCACCACCTCTAATAGTAGGCTGTTCAATGCATCTATAACCCTTTCTGTGAAGAAATATTTGTTAACATTATTTGTGAGTACCATCTTGTTCTAGAATTTCTTTACCACTGAAAATTGCTTGCTTCTTATGCATTACTTTCAGGTATTTGGATATCTCTATCATATTCCCCCTCGCCTCCACTCTAGGCTGCAGGTCCTGATTTCAACATAAGCAATGACCTAGGGTGACAAATTTTAGTTGTGAAATATTGAGCCCAAAAAGGAGTGCAAGAGTGCCAGGGAGAAGCCTGCTCCAGCGAGTCACTTCAAAGTGGTGCAGCTATGGCACTTTAGGACTTTAGGGGCTGGCAGGGGGAAAGGGACTCTTACTCTGCCTCCACTCTCAAACCCTGCTTATGTGCACAAAGCTCTTAATTCCGGCCCTGCTAGGGTGGACATATTTAGGTCCTTGAGTATCATTGCATAGTATTTTTGATACAGATCCTGCACCATTTTGATAGCACTTCCCATGCCTGCCTCATCTCTACCTCAATCCTTTCAGAGGTACAGTCTCCAGAACTGGATGTAGTAGCTCAGATGAGGTCTCACCAACGACTTGTACAGATCTTTATTTCTTCTTTTTCTACTGGTTGTTGAGTGTTGAATCTTGGTGTAGATAGAACTTTGCGAATCATAGAAGATACAGTGGTATGAGAGTTGGAGAATGCAAGGTTTGGGTACATGAAGCAATATGATGAAAAGCCTGCTGCTAGGGGGCCTGTCTACTCAATAAAATCTGGTATATGAGCCAGTTGGGTAGAAAAAGACTGCTGGTGAGATTTAAGGTAATGAAGACTGTTGATATGGGAGTTTAAGGACAGATGAATTAGAGTAGAAGTGATTACTGGTATATAGGGAGCTTTCTGAGAATTAAAAATATTAGTATGAGGGATTTTAATGATAATATAGATAATGTATGAGGTGAAGAGAAATTGACTATTGATGGTGGAAGGAGTATAAGTACATATTAAATCCTTAGCACAGTTAGGGTGGCCAACTTTTCCATGAACCACAACTGGACACCCCACTAAACTTCATACTTTGGGAGGGGAGGTGGGGGCAGGGGGAAGGTTATAGACAACTGCCAGTTTTCAGTCCACTCATTACTTAGCTTTCAAGCACCCCCTAAATATACACTGTTTTATAAAATGTTATTTCAACTATCCTCATAAACACTTCAGCCTCTCTCATACCGTTTTGCTCTTTATCACAACTAAAGCCTTTCTATTATACACCCACCTCCATACTTCCCCATAAACACACAGCTTCCTCTCTTATGCACAAACACTCCCAAACACATAGCTTCCTCTCTGATCTACACATGCAGACTCCTAAATGCACAGCCTCCTCTCTCATATACACAACCTCCTCTGTCAGACACACACAGCCTCCTCTCTCATACACACATGCACACTCCCACACAGCCTCCTCTCTCAGACACATGTGATTTGCTCTCCCTTTCCTTAAAACCTTCCCAGCTTTTCATCTGGATCTCCCTTGTGCCATCTGTCTCTGAATATGCCCTTTCCCTCCTCTGTGCACTCTTCTCTTGTGCTGCCCTCCTCTCTAGTCCTTTCCCTCCCCATGCTTTTGTCTTTCTCTCCCTCCTTCTCTCCTGTCTCCCTCTCCTCCCCAGTGCCTTCCTCTTTCTCTATCTCCTTTTCTCCTGGTCTCCCTATCTCTTTGTGCCTCTTCTGTCTCTTCCTTCCCTTCCCCCTCGCTGTCTTTCACATTCCCTCATTCTCCCATTGTGCCTTTCCCCTTCCTTGTGACCTTCCATCCTTTCATATCCCTCTGTCTCTCTTTCCTCCTTTGCTCCCCATGCGTCTATCTTCCTTTCCCTCTCCTTTTTTCTGTGTCCCCTCTGTCTCTTCCTTTTCCCTGCCTTGTGACTCTGATTTTCTCTTCAATGTCCCTTCCTCTGTTCCGGTATCACTCAGCTGGTTTGCTGCAGCCCCCCTCTCAGGTCTTGGCCCAGCTCTCAGTGAGGGAAGGGGCGGGACCCAGAGGGCATTGCTGCAGAGATCTGTGGAGCCACTAGGAACTGAGAGCTGTGCAGTGACCCACCTCCTCTTCCCATCTCATCCAATCACAACACAAGAAAGGAGGCAAGTGGACAGGAACACAGCTCAGCCCTTGGCCCTTTTTTTCCCTATAACCGGGAAGATGTGGGAAAGAGGAGCCTCTTGGGCCTGAAGCAGTGTGTGCTAAAAGAAGGAGCAGTGTCAGCACCCATGCATCCAGAAGACAAAGTGAAGCCCTGTACTGCGTGGCAAGAAAGATCAGCAGGAGCATTGCCCTCCCCCGTGAGAAACAAGAAACTGAAGAAGTAGGAGAAGAGGACCAACAATATTGGGCCATGCGCCAAAAATAAAACAAGGGCAGAGTGGGCCCGATGCCTCAGGAGCAGGAAGAGGAAGTGGAGTGCATGTTCCATGGGCCTGGGGTTAATGAGAATTGAGGTGAGAGGAGAGAATGAGAGTGCATGTGTGTATGGAAAAGGGGGAGAAGTGAATGAGTGTATATGTGTTTAAGCATGTATGGGTATGTGTGGAAAAGGGAGAGGACTGAGTGTGTGTGAGTTTGTGTGTGTGTGAGAGAGAGAGAGAGTGCATGTATACATATAGAAGAGGACAAGAAGTCAATGTGTATGTGTGGAAAATAGAGAAGTGAGTGCATGTATGTGTGTGAAAGGAGAGAAGTGAGTGAATGTACATATATGTATGTGGAAGAGAGAGAGAGAGAGAGTGTGTGTGTTTGTGTGTGTAAGAAAAGGAGAAGAATGAGTGCATGCGTGTCTGAGTGTATGTAAGTGTGTGGAAGAAGGAGAGAAGTGGTTGTGCATGTGTGTGTGTTTTAAAGGGAGAGAATTGAAAGTGAATGTATATGTGTGGACAAGGAAGAGAAGTGAGTGAGTGTGTGAGAATGAGCACATATGTGTGTGTGAGTGATCACATGAGTGTGCTATTGTGTGAGAGAATGCTTCTACTGCCCTCCCCCCATGACAAACTCAGGGTGACAGGAAATCAAAGGTTCCCAGGTATGCTTCTGACAGGATGTACAGCACATCTGAAAACCTGGCTGTCCAGTCCAAAAGCGGGCAGTTGGCAACCCTAGGCACAGTAAGCAAAAACGTTTGGTGGTAGAAAGAGGAATGAAAATGTTCTATGTTTGTTTATATTTACAGCTTGCATAATCAGTCGATAAGGATTTCCCAAAATGGCTTACAACAGTTTAAAAATCCAATTCATATCAGTACATTTCATAAAACATTTTTGATAACAGTTCATTTCATAAAATTCATTACTAAATACATTTATAAAACAAATATATTAATTACACATAATAATAATAAATGCCCTAGCACATTGTTGGCACTTACTTTCCAGTCTCACTAAGGAGCAAGATCAGCAGTTGAATCATGGTTACTGTCTTTGTCGGAGGGTGAAAATAAACTGAATTATGAAAGCAGTCACTGGGGTCAGTGGCAGGCGATGCCATCTAAGGAAAATTTGTACGTGGGGGGTGGATGAGACTTGAGAGCAGAGAATATGAAATCTGATGGATATGATGGAGACAATAAAACTGATCCTACTGATAACAGAATGTAGGTCTCCAAAATTTTCTCTGCATAGTGCTTCCAAAGAACTTACACTGACTGTTCTTTTCTCTTGAGGACACAATAAATCATTCCACTTTTTCCCATCTCATGTGTCGTCATTAACTTCAACTGCATAACTTAATAAATAGTAAAATTTTACATGATTTATCTATAAAAACATAAGTTTTCACAGAAAAGAGAAACAAAGAAAAGCAAGCATCCCCTTTATTGCCTTCCATGTTTTTTTTTGGTTTTTTTTATCTTTACCTTTATATGTATACTTATTAACTAATGGCAGTCTGCCATTTGAAAGAAGTTTTCTGGGAACTAGAAAAGGATGTCAATTTACACTGGGCTTTAGTAACAGGGTGAGCTCAAGCAGCAATCTGGTACATTTTGAAGTTGCTAGAATACCATCATCTACCTCTCCAAAGGAGTTTTGTATTTAAGCTGGTTGTTAGGGATATGCATTCTTTTAAAACAAATGGGCATTCTGAAACAAATTGGGGCCTATTCATTTCATTCGGGGTTCCCGAAATGAATTAAAAGGGACCTCCAAATAAAACAAATCCTATTCATTTTGAAATGAATGATTTCTATGAGCCATTAAAGTCAATGGCCTCATAGAAATCCACGGGAAAGCAACTGGTGTACAGTTAGGAATTGTTAAAAGCAGCCTGTTAGCTGACATGTGTAGGATGAACATGTTGTCAAGGAGACAACAGAGATAACATATCACAGTGCAGTATTTTTCAAGCCAACCTATCACTGTGCACCAGATCCGGTGACATGGATTTTGAAGACTGAGCATGTCTCAGATTTGCTGTGCATTCCTTCTGAAAGCACTGTCTGAGAAGAACGCTGCTTGAACTCTGAGTTCCTAGATAACTTTTTCCAAACAAATTTTTGGCTGCTTCCCATTTTAGACTGGCACACAGCAGCAAAAAAAAGATCAATTAGGTAGTGCTGCAAAAACTGTGCCTGTGTTTTTCAGTTTTTTCTCTTCCTTTTGGGAGCGTGGAGACAGTGTGGAGAGTTTTCTCACAGGTCAAGCAGGATGGTAGTCCTCACATATAGGTGACATCACAGGATGGAGCCCAATCATGGAACACTTTTGTCAAAGTTTCTAGAACTTTGACTGGCACCTACTGGGCATGCCCAGGATGGCACTAACCCTGCAATTAGCAGGGGTCCCCTTTCAGTCTTCTTTTTTCCACGCAGCAGTAGCCACGCCGCTTAAGGAGCTCCACAGAGATTCCTGACAGGAATTTTCCTCACAGAATTGCTATACAACTTTCTACCCCACAGGAGTCCCCCACTTTCATTTTTACGTCCGCGGTGGTCCGGTAAGTTTTTTACCTGATTCCGGTCGATTCCCATCGAGTTTGGCCTTCACAGCCTACTGGCCGTCGACTGCACCGCGGCTAAATTTTTTCACAGGCCATGGCGTCAGGGTTCCGTCGATGCCCGGACTGCACCCGCACAATGTCCATTAGTGACCCTCACCAGGTATGTGTAATGTGTTTGGGTGGCGAGCATGATGTCCTTACTTGCACCAAATGTGCCCTTATGATACCTAAAGGTCGCAAGGCTAGAATGAAGAAAATGGAACTTCTCTTTCGGTCAAAAACCCCGATGCCGTCCATAGCATCGACATCATCTGAACCGACATCGTCTACGTCGCACCATCATCGGGCACCGGCCGGTGTCCGATCAGCATCGACGACTCTACGGCCATCGACACCCTCTGTTCCCTTCATGAAAAGGACAGAGACCGTCGAGAAAAGCATTGGCATCGACATCGCAGGTCTCACACCGTCGACACAGGCAAGGCCTCAATGAAGTCATCGTCTGAACCATCATCGAAGAAAGCCCGTCCAGAAAAGGAACCATCCTTATCTGGTTCAGGGTCACCGAGGCAACCTTCACCGGGACCGGTGATAGGAGCCGCGATTCCACCTCCAATGGTGGTCCCTCCGGCTATGCCTCCACCTCCTTCTCCTCCGGCATCGGGGTTCCATGCTCCAGGTTTCCAGGAGGAACTGGATCAGATTATTCAGGAGGCCATCGGCAGAGCGATGCAAGGCTTCAAGGTTCAATCGACGCCGATACCGGTACCGATGCCTGAACCGGTAGCCGATCTCATTCCAGCAGTGCTAGCACCATTACTCAGGAGAATAGAAGCGCTGATCGCTGCTTTTTCTCCGAGGGATCCGACAACTCCAATGGACCCGGTGCCTTCTTCGCTGATTCCTCTTTCATCGGCAGACGAAGGAGAAACACCGTTCCGCCATCAGGAGTCCTTCCGATGCTTAGATCATTGGTTTCACTGATTGCATTTTTGTTTCCATCGATGCCACCATGCCATCCATCGATGCCCTCGATGCCACCATCGGTGTCACCGGTGACACCATCGATGCCTTCGGTGCCTTGCCCAGGACCTTCAGGTATAGCAATGTTTTGTCCCTCCAAGGATACTGGGGTGCTGGAGATTATCCCTACAATACCTGGACTGACAATTCATCCCAGGATACCGATGACTTGCCATTGCCACCCTCTCCTGCTGAAAGCAGGAAGCGATCTCCGCCAGAGGACTTGTCCTTCATTAATTTTGTGAAGGAAATGGCTGAAGTGGTTCCTTTTCAACTTCAGACAGAACAAGATGATAGACATCAGATGATGGAGCTTCTTCAATTTTTAGATGCTCCTAAAGAACTAACATCTTTTCCCATCCATGATGTCCTCCTGGATCTTCTCAAAAGAAATTGGGAACATCCTGGTTCTGTGGCACCAGTCAACCGGAAAGCTGACACTACATAACTAGTCCAGTCAACTTCCGGTTTCCAGAAGTCCCAATTGGACCACCATTCAGTGGTTGTTGAGTCAGCCCAAAAGAAAGCCCAAAGATCCAAGCCTCATTCTTCCTATCCTCCAGGAAAGGAACAAAAATTCCTGGATGCTATAGGTCGTCGTATCTTTCAAGGGGCTATGCTTATATCCCACATCGCCTCTTATCAACTTTATATGACCCAGTACAACAGGGTCTTCTTTAAACAAATACAGGACTTTGCTGAGTCCCTACCTCAACAGTCTCAAGACCAATTACTCGCCCTAGCTCAAAAGGGTTTAGAAGCGGGCAAGCATGAGATAAGATCTGCCTATGAGGTTTTTGACACCACTTCCAGGGTTTCAGCAACAGCCATTTCTGCAAGGTGATAGGCCTGGCTAAAGTAATCCGACCTACGGCCTGAGGTCCAGAATAGATTTGCCTTGCACTGGAGATAATCTTTTTGGTGAGCAAATACAAAAGACAGTGGCACAAGTCAAGGATCACCATGAGACTCTTTGCCAACTCTCCTTGCTACCTTCTGAATATCCTGCTAAGCAAACATTCAGAAAGGAGCCCAAGAAATCCTTTTACCGCCAAAAGAAATCTCCTCATAGGCCCAAAGCACTACCAATATCGAGTGCTACCATTTGGCCTAGCCTCTGCTCCACGAGTCTTCACCAAGTGCCTCGTAGTAGTAGCAGCGTTCCTCAGAACTCAAGGTGTCCACGTCTACCCCTATCTCGATGATTGGTTGATCAGGGCTGCCACACAGCAAGCTGTTTTGACATCCCTACGTCTCACCTTGCATACCCTGATCTCTCTGGGGTTTCTCATCAATTATCTAAAGTCCAGCTTGGTCCCATCGCAAATCCTGTCATTCATAGGAGCAGACTTGGACACCCTCAAGGCAAAGGCATTTCTTCCTCGAGAACGAGCTCTCATCATCTCCTTTCTCGCCCATCGGTTGCAGCCTCGACAGCGCTCCACTGCACGTCACTTTCTAATCTTGCTAGGACACATGGCGTCCTCAGCACACATCACTCCCATGGCTCGTCTCGCCATGAGGATCCTACAGTGGACTCTAAGGTCACAGTGGATTCAGTCATCTCAACCACTATCAGCTGTTGTCCACATAACCAACCCACTTCGTCTATCTCTAGCTTGGTGGAAGAATCAGGCCAATCTCCCTTGAGACCTGCCTTTTCAAGCTCTAGACCCTCAAATAACCCTTACAACAGATGCCTCCAACATCGGTTGGGGAGCACACGTTGCCAACTCAAGGGTTTTGGTCTCCAGAGGAAGCCAAACACCAGATCAATTTCCTGGAGCTACAAGCAATCAGATATGCTCTCAGAGTATTTCAGGATCTCCTCTCCAACCTGGTCATCCTGATTCAAATGGACAACAAGGTGGCCATGTGGTACATCAACAAACAAGGAAGAACAGGCTCCCGCCTCCTGTGTCAGGAGGCTGCACAGATATGTGTGGAGGCCCTCTCCCACTCGATGTACCTCAGGGCCACCTACTTGCCGGGAGTGGACAATGTGTTGGCAGACACGCTGAGTCGCACCTTTCGACCACACAGGTGGTCTCTCAACCCCACAGTTGCTCTCTCACTCGCAGCCAACACTCACAGCCAAGAGATGCGTTCTCCCTCTCATGGGACGCCAGTCTCCTATATGCATTCTCTCCACTTCCATTTTTCTCGAAGACTCTCATGAAACTACGTCAGGAAAAGGGAAGCATGATTCTGATAGCACCTCACTGGCCACGTCAAGTGTGGTTTCCGATTCTTCAGGACCTCTCCATTCACAGGCACATTCCCCTGGGGAAGGACCCGCTTCTGATCATGCAGAACAACTGGTGCCTATGCCATCCCAATCTTCAGGCCTTGTCCCTGATGGCCTGGATGTTGAAAGGTTAATCCTGCAGCCTCTCAACCTTTCAGAGCCAGTTTCCCGTGTCCTGATTGCTTCACGGAAGCCTTCCATGAGAAAATCTTATCTTTACAAATGGAACAGGTTTAAATCATGGTGTTCTTCTCAGTCCCTTGATCCCTTTACCTGTTCCACCATGAAGTTTCTAGACTATCTCTGGCACTTGTCAGAATCAGGTCTAAAAAATTCCTCCATCAGAATGCATGTCAGTGCGATGGCCACCTTCCATAAAGGTGTCGGGGACATTCCTATTTTGGTACAACCCCTCGTAACACGTTTTCTGAAAGGCTTGCTTCACCTCAAGCCTCCACTGCATCCTCTGGCCCCTTCTTGGGACCTCAATCTGGTTTTGGGGCGGCTCATGAAACCACCTTTTGAGCCTCTCCAATCCTGTCATCTTTCCTTTCTCACATGGAAAGTGATATTCCTTTTGGCAATAACATCTGCTCGTGGAGTTAGTGAGTTACAGGCCCTAGTTACCTATCTGCCTTACACTAAACTTCTGCAGGACCGGGCAGTACTCCGCACTCACCCTAAGTCTTATCTAAGGTAGTATCGTAGTTTCACATTAATCAATCCATTATACTTCCCGCCTTCTTTCCCAGGCCCCATTCCAATCCAGGGGAGCAGGCTCTGCATACCCTCGACTGCAAACGGGTTCTAGCATTCTACCTAGACCATACAGCTGCCCACAGGCAAAGTACTCATTTGTTTGTTTCCTTTGCTTCCATCAGATTGGGTCAACCTGTGGGTAAGCAGACTCTCTCCTCCTGGCTAGCGGACTGCATTTCCTTTTGCTATCAGCAAGCAGGCATTCCACTTCAGGACCATGTTAAAGCACACTCGGTCAGGGCCATGGCAACTTCTGTAGCGCACCTTCGCTCGGTGCTGCTTTCTGATATTTGTAGGGCTGTTACCTGGAGTTCTCTCCATACCTTTACAGCCCATTATTGTCTAGACAAGGCTGGAAGACAAGATTCCATCTTTGACCAATCTGTCTTGCGCAACCTTTTTGCAACTTGATGTACCAACACCCTTCCACCTGCCCATTAGGGTTCAGGATGTCCTCTACCAAATTCTACCCCAGTTGTTGTGCCTGTTGCATGTCTTTGGGTACATTTGTTGCATGTTCGGTCATCCTCAGCTCGGTATTCTCCCATATGTGAGGACTACCATCCTGCTTGACCTGTGAGAAAGCAAAATGTTGCTTACCTGTAACAGGTGTTCTCACAGGACAGCAGGATGTTAGTCCTCATGAAACCCGCTCGCCACCCCGCAGTGCTGGGTTCATTACATTTTCTTATTTTAATTTTTGGCACTTACTTTAGCTTTCAAACAAGACTGAAGGGGGACCCCTTCTGGTTGCAGGGTTAGTGCCATGCTGGGCATGCCCAGTAGGTGCCAGTCAAAGTTCTAGAAACTTTGACAAAAGTGTTGTGTGATTGGGCTCCATCTTGTGATGTCACCCATATGTGAGGACTAACATCCTGCTGTCCTGTGAGAACACCTGTTACAGGTAAGCAATATTTTATTATTTTCAGAGCTGCTTCTAATTTTGACTGTCTGCCTGGCAGTGGGCACTAGGTGAGCACTGAGGGCAGGACATAGACTGTTATACCAGGCTATGATGTAGAGCCTGTCACTAAGCTGAGCAGTATCAGAACTAGTGCACACAATGTGACACTCTGTGCAGCAGTTTCGTTGTGTTCCCCTCACACACACATTAACATGGCAGTCAGTGGGCATACAGTTAGGGTACCACTAAGAAATATAAAATCATTTTAATATCTAAATTCATAGTGACAAAATCAATTCTGTCAGGGATAGGGAAAGGCAGAGTGGGTAAAGGAATATTTCCAACATTGGCCAGGTTGGCAGTGCCGGTAACAAACAAAGAAATAGTCCAGTATCTAAGTTGAAACAGGAATTTCTAAAAGACTAATAAGGCAGGAGCCAGCTCTATTCATATGAAACTGACATATGGAGAGGAGCATGTGCCACTGCAGAGTGCAGATGACATTGAGCACGAACATGTTTCATGCCATTCTGTTTTGAAAAAAGAGGGAAAAGGTGGCAGACTTTTCACAGGCAAAGAGTAGCAGCAAGGTGAAAGGAGTAAGAGAACAAGAATGGCCCCCAAACAGCAGCAGAAGAGGATAATTTGGGAGGAGAATACAGTAGTGTCTTAGTATCATCCAGTTCACTGATGTGGTAGAGAAAGAGCAAAATGAGGAGAGGGATGAAGAGCAAGTAGCACAGATAAAAAGCACAAATGATGCTCCCCTGGCATTGCTGCTCAGAGACCACCCTCTACCTCAGCTCCAGTGTTAGCATCCTCCACCAAGGATGTAGAGAAGGGATCGAGAAAGAAATTTGTGATCTGGAGACACTACAGAATCAGAGAGGCCCCATGTTTTGCAATGTTTAAGCGCTGTGCAAAGGATATCAGTTGAGGGAAGCAAACGGAGCACCTGACAAACACTGGTATGCGCTACCACCTGAAGAAGCAGCACCTAGTACTGGCATCTGGGGAGGGTGGAAGTACTAGTAGTAGTCTGGGGACCCCTTCTTCCTGTGAGGGAAACGTGATGGAAAAGAAGAAGTGTTCCCCAAGTTGATCTCATGCCTTTGACCCCCTTCCTGTAGTGAAGTGTCAGGCCAGCAGCCCCCTGCCAAGCATCAGAAATGACAACCTACCATGGAGGAAATGGGATGATGTTCTATAGCACTGTCCCAAGGTAGGAGACAGAGAGCATCAAAAGTTAAAATGAGAAACATTGCTGAAATAAGGCCCATAATGGCCAGCTTCTGCAGCTAGTGGAGAATGTGAGCTTTACACATGTTGTGAAGCTTGCATACCCACCTTACAAAATCCCCACCCGAACCACCTTTCGTAGAAAAGTCATCCCCAGCCTGTACAATCAGTACCATAGTTACAACCAGGTATTGCTAGAAAAGGCAGAGGGGAGTCGCATGTATTTCACCAGTGTCATGTGGACCTCCATGAATTCTACGCACTCTTATCTCTCCCTGACAACACATTGGTGGGATATGGTGGAGGCAAGGGCAGGCAGCAGCTCTAGAGGGGACGGAGCATCAGGGCGCAGGTGAACCTTGCTGTACACCCTGTCAAAGGATGAGTCCCATACCTCAGCCAATATTCTATCAGCCATAAGAGAGATGCTGGAAGGTTGGCAGATAGACAGGAGAGTGAGGAGTTTAAATTCACTTATCTTTGTCACAGACAGTGGCACAAATATTGTTAAGGCAATACATGATGGGGTTTAAAGGTATCTGATGTTTTGCACACACCCTACCCCTGGTAGTGAAGGATACCCTGTGGCTGGGGTTGAAGACATATCAGAATAAATACTTGGCAGAGTTTTGAGAGAGGTGCAGGAAAATTGTGGGGCACTTCCATATTAGTGTAAAAGAAGGGAAGGTTCTCAAAGATAATCAAGAGGAAATCAGGATGCCTCTCAAGTGCTTTGTTGTTGATATTAGCATCCGCTGGAATTCAATGAAGCTGATGCTTCAGAGGTTAGTGGACCAGCAGACCCCCATTCATAATCTGTCTCAGGAAATAGGGATAGGTGTGACTTGACCCCATGGGGCATCATGATTGGGCAGTCAAGTCAGGTGGTAGATATCCTGAAGCCCTTTAAGGATGCCACAGAGGATATGAGTACCTGAAGTGCCACCTTGGGCAATGTGATCCCAATTGTAAATTGTCTGATGGAAAAGTTGGAAAGCTACCAGCAGGACATGAGAATGAAAGCAGAGGTGTTATATTTTGTAGACTGCTTGCATCATCAAGTGCCTGAGAGACTGATATCTCTAAAGGAAAAACCATGTGTACAAGCTTGCTACACTGCTTGATCCCCAGGTGAAAGGGAATGTCATTCTGAAGTCTGAGTGTCTCACACAGAAGAAGCAGATGCTGGAATAGTTGGTATGTCAAGAGGAGTGCTAGAGGCATGGGCAGAGTACAGGTGTAGCAGAAGAGGAAACAGTGGCTACTTCAGAGAGTAGTGTAAGTAGGAGTAGCACCCAGATAGTTATCACTTACTCCTTCGCCAAAATATGCTACAGTCAGGTTGCCCATAAAGAATCATCTTTCCTGAAAGAATCCAGAGTGAAAGCAGCTAGCTAGAAGAAAGGATCTCAGCTCACTCAGGCAAAAGAGAGTTCAGGGTAAAGGTCTGTGACATGCTATCTGACAGAGCTCATAGAACCAGGACATAGATGTGCTTGCATATTGGGCACATAAGTCCACTCTCTGGACAGATCTAGCCAAAGTGCTGCAGTGGTATCTATCTTGCCCACCAACCAGTGCTCTCAGTGAACACATTAGGAGTGGTACTTCAAAAAATGTTCATGGCATGTTCATTTAAGGTCCACCTCCAGATTGTTGGTTTTTTTAATTTAAAAATGTATATTTAAAAAAAAACAAAACCAAAAACTCCAAAACCCATCCCAACCCTTCCCATTTATTTAAATATAAAGCCCTCCCCCCCACCGGCAGAGCCCCGTGTCCACCTTCCCGATGTCCCCAAGACTCATCCAAAGTCCATGATGGTCTAGCAGGGGGCCTGGCAGCGATCTCCTGCTCCCAGGCCAGAAGATGCTATTAGTCAAAATGGCGCAGATGGCCCTTTGCCTTACAATGTGACAGTGGTTGCCGGTGCCATTGGGTAGCCCCTGTCACATGATAGTGGCAATGGATGGGATGTGCCATTTTTTAAAATGATGCTGGCCTCCCTTTACCCCTATCATGTGCTGCTACGAGTAATCTTGCAGCTGGGCAGTATGTCTCTTTGCCATCAAAAAAGTTTTTACAGGGCAAGTCTCAAACTCGGGGGTTCTATCAGAAGTACAGACCCAAAGGCAATCAAGATTACCAACAGCCATTGGGCAGGGTCACTCATCAGCAATCATCCAGGAACCTTCAGCAGTAGTAAATATATCCTCTATACAATTGACATTTGAACAAATTCAATTGTTAGATAATGGGTTATCATTTGTTCCCACTCAATTCCATAAACCTTTTGAAACTAGAATTGCCATCCATCAATTTATTAGGAAGCTTAGTTTAAAATTGTTTTTTTTTACCAACGGGGTATAACCGCACAGAATATGTCCATACAGCATCTGAGATCAACAAGGAATCCTCTAGGTCCTATTGACCCTCATATTTTGATGTTTCAGCAGTTGATTTTTCAAGATTTAGATGCTATGGAATCAAAATGGACCCCGCGGTATCATAATTTGTCCAGACTACTCCGTACAGCTTTGAAGTTTTTATCACAGCTTGACAGCTTGGTGATTAAACCTGCTGATAAAGGGGGTACAAGATCACACAGTGTATGAAGATAAGATGATAGAACACCTAAATAATCATAATTTCTATAAGATTTTGCCAGGGGATCCGACTTGTGAACTTTAGGGCCAGTTACGATCTTTGGTTGAACCAGCTTTTACTTGACGCTAAGAGAAAAAAGGTTTTTGATTGTTGAACGTTCTAATACTCTGATTATCTATTCAGTAGCTAAAATCCACAAAGATTTGGTGTCCCCTCCCATTAGACCAATCATATCTCTGTGAGGCTCAATTTTGGAGCCACCGGCTATATTTGTGGATACATTTTTGCAACCACTGGTGGCCAAAACTCCATCTTACCTTAAAGATATCATACAATTTTTAAAGAAAATGCAGTCCATTCGAATATGGGATAGGGGCAATTTATTGATAACAATGGATATCCAGTCTCTTTATACCCAAATTCCTCAATGTAAAGCTATTGAGGTTGTATCCGACATTCTAGCCAAGGAATTAGGTCCTCAACTTGCTCCACAGATCTTTTTGAAGCAGTTAACAAAAACTGTTCTATTAAACAACTTTTTTGCATTTAAAGACATATTTTACCATCAAGTACATGGCATAACCATGGGATCTTATTTAGCACCATCGGTAGCTAGTCTATATGTGACTGATTTGGAACAGAGTCACATCTACTCTTCTAAATGGTGCAGTATATTCAACATTGGAGTTGCTATATAGATGACATTTTTTTCATATGGACAACATCTGTTAATGAATTAAATTAATTTTTGACATGGGTCAATTCATTAGATCAGCATTTACAGTTTACTCATTCTTGGGACTGTGAGATGATGGCATATTTGGATGTGGTTGTTAGAATTGAAGACAATAGGATAACCACTACTGTCAATCGGAAACCTACAGATAAGAACAATCTATTACGATATCATAGTCACCATTCAGTACCATTTAAGAAAGGTTTGCCTGTTTGTCAGTTTTTTCATATTCGTCAAATATGTTCTACCACTGAAGCTTTTGAGATGCAGGTAAAGTCACTTATGGACCATTTTAGGACACATGGATACCCTAAGGGAATCATTTCTAAAGCCTATAAAAGGGCAAAATGTTCTGATCATGACCATCTACTGGATTACCAATGGGGTAAGGAACAAGAGAGATTAGTATGTGCATTGCAGCAGAGAACTCTATCTTCGGCAATTGCGTCTTCAATTACGAGGCATTGGCATATTCTTGAGTTACATGATAATTTTCAAGAATTTCCATTAATAGCCACTGCTCAAGGTCCCAACATACGGGATCATGTTGTGCATACCTATCTTGATTATAACAGTGCAGATGGACAGGGGAATGGGTATCACCATAAATGTCAACAATGTGACACGTATGAGCGTAACATTGAAGGGGAAATGTAGTGTTTCTTACGTGGACCTGTTGGCTGTGACAAGATGGAGGGGCCAACGGAGGTGCCCCAAGATATCTGCCATCAGCAGGCAGACACCCTTTCGAGGACCAGAGGCTTGGTACGAAGCCTAACAGGCAAAGTCTGAAGTAGGTCGGTAGCCGGCAAGCAGAGAAGAGTCCAAGGCATGGTTCAAATCAGGGCAGGCAGCAAGCAAGAATAATCCAAAGTATGGTTCAAATCCAGGGCAGGCGGCAAGCAGAGAATAATCTAAGGCATGGTCCAAACTCAGGGCAGGCGGCAAGCAGAGAAGAATCCAAGGCACAGTCCAAATCAGGGCAGGCAGCAAGCAAGAAGAATCCAAAGTACGATTCAAATCCAGGGCAGGCAGCAAGCAGAGAATAATCTAAGGCACGGTCCAAATCCAGGGCAGGCGGCAATCAGAGAAGAATACAAGGCACAGTCCGAATCAAGGCAGGCGGCAAGCAAGAAAAATGCAAGGCACAGACCAAATCAAGGCAGGGGGCAAGGAAGAAGAATCCAAGGCATGGTCCAAATTCAGGAACAGGCACAGAGCAAGAAGAGTCCAGGCACAGTCCATAAGAAAATAAGAAATTGCCATGCTGGGTCAGACCAAGGGTCCATCAAGCCCAGCATCCTGTTTCCAACAGAGGCCAAACCAGGCCACAAGAACCTGGCAAGTACCCAAACACCAAGAAGATCCCATGCAATTAACAGCAGTGGCTATTCTCTAAGGGGCAGACTTAAATGTTATGCGCGCGACGTACATTTGTGTGCGCTACCCGGCACGCACAAATGTATACCCGATATTATACCAAGCTTGCGCTGCCGTGCGTATATTATAAAATCCAGGGTTGGCATGCGCAAGGGGATGCACACTTGTCACCTTGCGCGCCGAGCCCAAGGGTAGCCCCGATGGCTTTCCCTGTTCCATCCAAGGCCGCACCTAAATTTTAAATGTTATGCACGCGGGATACATTTGTGCATGCTACCCGGCGCGCACAAATGTACACCCGATTTTATAACATGCATGCGCTGCCGCGCGCATGTTATAAAATCCGGGGTCGGTGCATACAAGGGAGTGCACACTTGTGCACGTTGCGCGCGCCGAGCCCAAGGAGAGCCCTGATGGCTTTCCCCCTTCCATCCAAGGCCGCTCCGAATTTGGAGCGGCCTTGGAGGGAACTTTTTTTCGATCCCCTCACCTTTCCCTCCCTTCCCCTATCTAACCCACCCCCCAGCCCTAACTAAATCCCCCCCCTACCTTTTTTTCAGGAGTTATGCCTGCCTGAGGCAGGCGTAACTTGCGTGCGCCGGCCGGCTGCCGGCACGCTATGCCCCTGCACAGGCCGCTGTGCTGGAGCACTCAGGGAAGCCCCCAGACCGCCCCCCCCAGACCGCCTCCATGCCCCTGGCCTCGCCCCAGACTGCCACCAAGGCCCCGCCCCCACCCCTGGACTGCCCATTTTGGAAAGCCCTGGGACATACATACGTCCCGGGGGTTGCGCGCACCACCGAGCCTATGCAAAATAGGCCAGGCGTGTGCAGGGGTAGGTTTTCGGGGATTACGTGTATATCTTATTCACATAACCCTTTGAAAATCTACCCCTAAGTCAACTTGATTAATAGCAGTTAATGGTCTTCTCCTCCAAGAACTTATCCAAACCTTTTTTGAACCCTGCTACACTAACTGCACTAACCACATCCTCTGGCAACAAATTCAAGAGTTTAATTGTGCATTGAATGAAAAAGAATTTTCTCCGATTAGTCTTAAATGTGCTACTTGCTAACTTCATGGAGTGCCCCCTAGTCCTATTATCCGAAAGTGTAAATAACCGATTCACATTACTTGTTCAAGACCTCTCATGATTTTAAAGATCTCTATCATATCCCCCCTCAGCCATCTCTTCTCCAAGCTGAACAGCCCTAACCTCTTCAGCCTTTCCTCATAGGGGAGCTGTTCCAACCCTTTTATCACTTTGGTCACCCTTCTCTGTACCTTATCCATCGCAACTATTTCTTTTTAGAGATGCGGCGACCAGAATTGTACACAGTATTCAAGGTGCGGTCTCATCATGGAGCAATACGGAGGCATTATGACATTTTCATTTTATTACCCATTCCCTTCCTAATAATTCCTAATATCCTGTTCGCTTTTTTGGCTGCTGCAGCACACTGAGCCGACGATTTCAAAGTATTAACCACTATGATGCCTAAATCATTTTCCTGGGTGGTAGCTCCTAATATGGAACCTAACATTGTGTAACTACAGCAAGAGTTATTTTTCCCTATATGCAACACCTTGCACTTGTCCACATTAAATTTCATCTGCCATTTGGATGCCCAATCTTCCAGTCACGCAAGATCTAACTGTAATGTATCACAATCCGCTTGTGATTTAACTACTCTGAATAATTTTGTATCACCCACAAATGTAATAATCTCACTTGCGTATTCCCTCCCAGATCATTTTTAAATATATTGAAAAGCACCGGTCCAAGTACAGATCCCTGAGGCACTCCACTGTTTACCCTTTTCCACTGAGAAAATTGACCATTTAATCCTAGTCTCTGTTTCCTGTCTTTTAACAAGTTTGTAATCCACGAAAGGACATCACCTCCTATCCCATGACTTTTTAGTTTTCTTAGAAGCCTCTCATGAGAGACTTTGTCAAACGCCTTCTAAACATCCAAATACACTACATCTACCAGTTCACCTTTATCCATATGTTTATTAACCCTTTCAAAAAAATGAAGCAGATTTGTAAGGAAAGACTTCCCTTGGGAAATCCATGTTGACTGTGTTCCATTAAACCATGTCTTTCTATATATTCTATGATTTTAATCTTTAGAATAGTTTCCACTATTTTTCCTGGCACTGAAGTCAGGCTCACTGGTCTATATCCAGAATTGCCCCTGGAGCCCTTTTTAAATATTGGGATTATGTTGGCCACCCTCCAGTTTTCAGGTACAATGGATGATTTGAATGATAGGTTATACATTTTAACTAATAGATCAGAAATTTCAGTTTGGAGTTCCTTCAGTACCCTAGGATGCATACCTTCCAGTCCAGGTGATTTGCTACTCTTTAGTTTGTCAATCTGGCCTACTACATCTTCCAGGTTCATAGTGATTTGGTTCAGTTCGTCTGATTCATCACCCTTGAAAACCAACTCCAGAACTGGTATCTTTCCAACATCCTCATTAGTAAACACGGCAGAAAAGAATTCATTTAGTCTTTCTGCAATGACCTCATTTTCCCTAAGAACCCCTTTAACCCCTCGGTCAGCTAATGGTCCAACCAACTCCGTCACAGGTTTCTTGCTTCGGATATATTTTTAAAAGTTTTTATTATGAGTTTTTGCCTCTACAACCAACTTCATTTCAAATTCTCTCTTCACATGTCTTATCAATGTTTTACACTTAACTTGATAATGCTTATGCTTTATCCAAACAAGGTAACAGGCAATCAGCAGGGAAACACATCAGACAGGGCACCGATAGCAGATCAAGCTGCCCTTAAATAGGGGCAGCTTGATAACATCTTTCACCTGCGCTGCCGAGAATTCCCACCACGGGCCCTTTAAGGAAAAGGCTACTGCACGCGTGTGCCTGGGGGGACCCGCGGTAGCACGTCTCTGCTGCGGAATGGCGGAGTTCAGCGGTTGGGCTCGTCTCAGCAGTTCATGGAGGGTAACAGTACCCCCTCCTTTAGGGCCCTCTCCTCAAAGTCTTGGTTTCTTTGGATGAGTGGCATGAAAGGTCTTTAAAAGGCTCTTATTTAGGATGTTTGATGCGGAGTCCCAAGAATTTTCCTCAGGACCAAAACCTTCCCAAGAAGGTAGGTATTCCCATTTACAGTTCCTCCGGCGAACATCCAGAACTTATTTTACTTGGTAGACTTGATCTTCTGATGCAATGGCAGTAGGTGCAGGTGTCTTCTGGGAAGGCCATGTAAGAACCAGTGGTTTGAGAAGCGATACGTGAAAAATTTCATGTATGCTCATGGAAATGGATAGTCATAGTTGGTAGGTGACAGGGCCAATTTGTCAGAGGACAGGGAATGGCCCTAAATATCAAGGTGCCAATCTCATGGAGGGTAGGCATAGTCGAAGATGTTGGGTACGTAGCCATACCTTGTATCCAGGCTTAAATTGGGGAGCAGGTCTATGTTGTAGGTCTGAAGACGTCTTGGCTTTCTGTGCTGCTTATTTTAGCATTTCCTAAGTACGAATCCATAGCTCTCCCAACTCCTGAGTGGTGGATTGGGCTGCAGGCGAAAGTACCGATAGAGGTAAGGGCAATGGGGATAACGGTTGATTTCCAAACATGATCTGGAAAGGAGAGGTCCCAGTAGCATAACTAACATGTGAATTATGTGAAAATTCTGCCCATGGTAAAAGGGTAGACTAGTCATAAGAACATAAGAAAAAGAACATAAGAACATAAGAAAATGCCATACTGGGTCAGACCAAGGGTGATCAAGCCCAGCATCCTGTTTCCAACAGTGGCCAATCCAGGCCATAAGAACCTGGCAAGTACCCAAAAACTAAATCTATTCCATGTAACCATTGCTAATGGCAGTGGCTATTCTCTAAGTGAACTTAATAGCAGGTAATGGACTTCTCCTCCAAGAACTTATCCAATCCTTTTTTAAACACAGCTATACTTACTGCACGAACCACATTCTCTGGCAACAAATTCCAGAGTTTAATTGTGCGTTGAGTAAAAAAGAACTTTCTCCGATTAGTTTTAAATGTGCCCCATGCTAACTTCATGGAGTGTCCCCTAGTCTTTCTACTATCCGAAAGAGTAAATAACCGATTCACATCTACCCGTTCTAGACCTCTCATGATTTTAAACACCTCTATCATATCCCCCCTCAGTCGTCTCTTCTCCAAGCTGAAAAGTCCTAACCTCTTTAGTCTTTCCTCATAGGGGAGTTGTTCCATTCCCCTTATCATTTTGGTAGCCCTTCTCTGTACCTTCTCCATCGCAATTATATCTTTTTTGAGATGCGGCGACCAGAATTGTACACAGTATTCAAGGTGCGGTCTCACCATGGAGCGATACAGAGGCATTATGACATTTTCCGTTTTATTCATCATTCCTTTTCTAATAATTCCCAACATTCTGTTTGCTTTTTTGACTGCCGCAGCACACTGAACCGACGATTTCAATGTGTTATCCACTATGACACCTAGATCTCTTTCTTGGGTTGTAGCACCTAATATGGAACCCAACATCGTGTAATTATAGCATGGGTTATTTTTCCCTATATGCATCACCTTGCACTTATCCACATTAAATTTCATCTGCCATTTGGATGCCCAATTTTCCAGTCTCACAAGGTCTTCCTGCAATTTATCACAATCTGCTTGTGATTTAACTACTCTGAACAATTTTGTGTCATCTGCAAATTTGATTATCTCACTCGTCGTATTTCTTTCCAGATCATTTATAAATATATTGAACAGTAAGGGTCCCAATACAGATCCCTGAGGCACTCCACTGTCCACTCCCTTCCACTGAGAAAATTGCCCATTTAATCCTACTCTCTGTTTCCTGTCTTTTAGCCAGTTTGCAATCCACGAAAGGACATCGCCACCTATCCCATGACTTTTTACTTTTCCTAGAAGCCTCTCATGAGGAACTTTGTCAAACGCCTTCTGAAAATCCAAGTATACTATATCTACCGGTTCACCTTTATCCACATGTTTATTAACTCCTTCAAAAAAGTGAAGCAGATTTGTGAGGCAAGGCTTGCCCTGGGTAAAGCCATGCTGACTTTGTTCCATTAAACCATGTCTTTCTATATTTTCTGTGATTTTGATGTTTAGAACACTTTCCACTATTTTTCCTGGCACTGAAGTCAGGCTAACCGGTCTGTAGTTTCCCGGATCGCCCCTAGAGCCCTTTTTAAATATTGGGGTTACATTTGCTATCCTCCAGTCTTCAGGTACAATGGATGATTTTAATGATAAGTTACAAATTTTTACTAATAGGTCTGAAATTTCATTTTTTAGTTCCTTCAGAACTCTGGGGTTGGTTTACATAAACTCTTAGAAAGGTCTTTAACATTCTATTGGTTCTCTCTGCCTGACCATTGACCTGAGGATGGTAAGCGGTAGGGTGATCTAGTGTAATGTCGAATTTGCGACAAAGTGTGTGCCAGTACTTAGCAGTGAACTGCGTGCCTCTGTCAGAAATAATATGTTTAGGAAGTCCAAGTAATCGAAATATATGAGAGACAAACAATCAGGCTAAATCTGGGGCCGAATGCAGGCCTGGAAGAGGAATGAAGTGGACCATCTTAGAGAACCTTTCAATAACAACTCAAATTACTGTATTACCCTCTGACGGGGGAAGATCTACAATAAAGTCCGTGGATATATGCGTCTAAAGCTCCTTAGGAGGAGCTATGGGTTGCAACAGTCCCCAAGGCTTCCCCACCAATGGCTACTGCTGGGCACAAGTAGGGCAGGATTCCACATAGGCCTTCACATCAGACTGCATACGAGGCCACCACGCTGGAGAAGCTCCATTGTTTGCTTTTGTCCATGGTGTCCAGCGATTTTTGAATCATGGGCCCATTTTAAGACCTTAGGTCGGAGACATCGAGACACAAGCATCTTACCAGGAGGAACAGTCACTGAAGATGCTAAGAGAATACAGGCAGGATCTATTATGTTTTGGGGTGATTCCATTATTTCTTCAGACTGAAAAGATCGAGATAATGCATCTGCCTGGAGATTCTTAGAATCAGGGTGGTAGCGTATCTCAAAATGAAAGCGAGAGAAGAACAAGGCCCATCGGGCCTGATGAGTGTTTAAACATTGTGCCTGATGCAGTTGCTCTAAATTCTTATGGTCCATGTAGATGGTAATTAGGTGTTGAGGTGTTGAGCTTCCTCTAGCCATTGATGCCATTCTTCAAGGGCTAGTTTAATGGCCAAAAGTTCCTTATCTCCAATGCTATAATTGCGTTCGGAAGGTGTGAATTTCTGAGAAAAAAAAAGAAGGGTGAAGAGCTAGAATTCTGACTAAGTACAGCACCCACCCCATAATCAGAGGGGTGGAAAGGATCCAGATGACGGAGGCATGGTTCTTGGAGGAAAGCCTTCTTTAGGTCCTGGAATGCTTTGACCGCTTCTGGTGACCAATCTTTCATATTAGTTCCTTTATGAGTGAGAGCAGTGAAGGGGGTGGTGATCAGGAAGAAGTTGGGAATGAAGTTCCTGTAATTGATTTTATTTAAAAGTTTTTATATACTGCTAATAAGATTAGTAATAATCCGTCTAGGTGGTTACAATAATACATACATAATGAATTGAACTAAAAAGACAATATGACAAATATAAATACAAAAATAAAATGTAAAATAAAATATTAAAAGGACAGCAAGGTAGGCATAAATAATTGTAATAATTGGCAAACCCCAGAAACCTCTGCAAGGTGCAGAGCACAGAGAGTAATGGCCATTCCAGAATACTGCAAATCTTCTTAGGGTCCATGTTAAAGCCCTGGCTTGACACTATATATCCAAGAAAAGGAAGACTTTCCTTTTCAAAACTGCATTTTTCCAATTTTGCTAACAGTCTATTTTCCCAGAGTCATTGTAGGACTAGTCAAATATGGTGACGATTCGAGGGGAGATCCATGGAGGAGACCAAAATGTCATCCAAATAAATTACAACACACTGATATAATAGATCTCAGAAGATGTCATTCATGAGATTTTGGAAGATTGCAGGGGTATTGCGTAGTCCGAAAGGCATCGCTAAATACTCATTATGTCCATCTCGAGTGTTAAAAGCTGTCTTCCATTCGCCTCTGGGTCATATACGTACTAGATTGTAGGCTCCTCAGAGATCCAGCTTGTGAAAATTTGAGCTCCTGGTAGTCACTTGAACAATTTCGTGATGAAGGGTAGAAGATACCAGTTTCTTTTGGTTATGGCATGTTGTCCATGATAGTCTATACAGGGGCTAAGAGTCTTTCTTGGTTACGTAAAAGAACCCTGCTTCTGGGGGGAGGAAGAGGGTCTAATAAATCCTCGATCTAGATTCTCTTTGATATAAAAGTTAATGGCCACCGTCTCAGGAGCTGATAAAGGGTACACCCAGCTGCAGGGTGGTGTGTTACCTGGGAGCAAGTTAATGGCACAATCATATGGTCAATGAGGAGGAAGCTCCTCTGCTTTAGCCTTGGTGAATACATCAGAGTAATCTGTATAAGGTGAAGGAAGACTTGAGAGGACCATAGCTGCTACGTAGGTTGACCGAGATTGCACCTTGTCCATACAAACGTTCTGGCACCGCTGCCCCCTCTTGACTAGTTCCAAGTTTTCTCAATCAAATTGCAAAGAATAGTGTAACCAGGACAATCCTAGAACCATCACATGGATGGTCTTCTTGATTACATAAATGGGAGATCCTCCGTAAGCAGGACTCCATTGTGAAGTCAGAGAGGAACTGTGGTGGAAGTGATGCTTCCTGGCAGAGGGTCTCTATGGATAGAGGAAACAATTAGAGGATTGTTCCGGGGAACCACTGGTATACCTAGGAGGTGGACCAACTCCTCCGTGATAAAATTTCCCCTGGCACCAGAGTCAATGAGGGCTTGCATGGAATGTGATTGTCCCTCCAATTCGAAGGTGATGGGCAAGATGAGTTTGGGAGCAGGAGTGGTAAGACTCAGGAGCAACTCCCCAGCAGCTCCTAAGTCCTCTTGTTTCTCAGTTTTTGAGGGCATCATGCTAGAAGGGGACCAGCTCCACCACAGTAAAAGCACAAGCCCAGATTCCGATGTTGGAG
The DNA here is from genome assembly GCF_901001135.1 of Rhinatrema bivittatum. Lineage (NCBI taxonomy): Eukaryota > Metazoa > Chordata > Amphibia > Gymnophiona > Rhinatrematidae > Rhinatrema > Rhinatrema bivittatum. The sequence continues at coordinate 251,431,821 of NC_042615.1, read as the reverse complement.
TCTCTCCTTGGTCAAGAGTTGGGTTCTGCCCAATTGCATAAGTTCCTTAACTCTGGTGGTACTTGGAGGGCTAAGAGATGCTGAAAATGGTTCAATCCGAGGACGAGAAAAGGCTGGGGCGAGAAGAACCGGTCGGTGAGATCTCAATTCCCAAGAGTGCTGTTGAAGGCATCGATCGATCCGTCCAGCTAGATTGATAAATTCCTCCAAGGAGTCAGGTAAATCTTAAGCTGCCAATTCTCCTTTATCCTAGGCGACAATCCCGCCAAAAAGATACATCAGAGGCTGTCTTCCCTCCAATTTAGTTCTATGGCCAAAGTCCTGAATTCTATGGTATAATCCATAAGTGGGCAAGCTCCCTGGCAGAGATGTAGCAAATCAGACCCTGCGATAGTAAGTCATCCTGCCTCATTAAAGACTTGCTTGAAGGTCTTTACAAACTCTTGCAAATTTTGAAGGAGAGGATCTCTGTGCACCCAAAGGAGGGAGACCTACGCCAGGACCTTCCCATAGAGGAGGGACAAGATGAAGGTAGCATTTATGGAGTCTGTAGAAAAATATCCCAGCTGAAGTGTGAAGTTCATAAAGCACTGATTTAGGAATCCTCGACACAGCGCAGGATCTCCAGTATAGCGTGGTGGTACAGGCAGTCGAATGATGGGTGCGGTAGCAGCCGCTGTAGATCTCTCAGGAGGGGGCGTAGACACCTGAGTAGCGGTGGCATTCAGTCAAGCAGTGAGGTGGTCCAAGGAGTTTGCCAGGAGTTCCAGGCACTGTTGCTGCTGTTGTATTCTCTGTGCTAGCCCTGGTATGGCTCGAAGTCTTGAAAGGTCCGCTGAGTCCATGGCCTTAGCTATCTGTTACTTATGTGGACCCTTGGGCTGCGACAAGATGGAGGGGTCATTGGAGGTTTCCCAAGATATCTGCCATCAGCAGGTGGACATCCTTTCGAGGACCAGGGGCTTGGTATGAGGCCTGACAGGCAAAGTTTGAAGTAGGTCGGTAGACGGCAAGCAGAGAAGAGTCTAAGGCATGGTCTGAATCAGGGCAGGCAGCAAGCAAGAAGAATTCAAAGCACAGTCCAAATCCAGGGCAGGCGGAAAGAAGAGAAGAATCCAAGGCACAGTCCAAATCAGGGCAGGCAGCAAGCAAGAAGAATCCAATGTATGGTCCAAATCCAGGGCAGGTGATAAGCAGAGAATAATCCAAGGCACAGTCTGAATCAAGGCAGGTGGCAAACAAGAAGTATCCAAGGCACGGTCCAAATCAGGGCAGGTGGCAAGCAATAAGAATCCAAGGCATGGTCCAAATCTAAGGGCAGGCAGAGAGCAAGAAGGGTCCAGGCACAGTCTAAACAAGGTAACAGGCAATCAGCAGGGAAATGCGTCAGACAGGGGACCTGTAGCTGAGGCACTGATAGCAGGTCAAGCTGCCCTTAAATAGGGGCAGCTTGATGATGTCCTTCACCTGCGCCGCTGAGAATTCCTACCGCGGGCCTTTAAGGAAAGGGCAACTGCACGTGTGTGCGCACCTGCTTTTTAAGCCTCCGGTCCGGTTGTATTTCATCATACTCATTATTTATTTATTTATTTATTTATTTATTTATTTATTTATAGCTTTTACTATACCAACATTCGGAGGACACATCACGCCGGTTTACAAATAACTGAAGCAGGCAGAAATTACAATGAACACAGAAGGGGTAAGGGGAGCAGGAGAGAAAAGGGGAGGGGGGGGCAAGGGGCAAGAACAGTGGGAAGGATAAAGGGCAGGCGAGCGGGAAGTGACAGGAATAAATAATAATGAACAGTGCGAAAAACAACATATCTGGAACTATTTTCTTAAATGACAAAGTAAAAGGCGAAGTACTTATTTACATTATTTCCTTGGGAAAAGTATTACAGTATGCAACCACCAAATGTGACAAGGAATTCCTTCCACTCTGTCTTTGAAGACGTCCAAGTCAAACCTGCAGTTAAACCATTGTGTACTTCATCTGTGTTAGCTTTGGGTGTGCTTGCTGTACTTTTCTTTCCTACTAGATCACGTTATGGAGAGCTCCAGGAGCACCGGCACGCCATCAGTATGAGCACTGCAGCTCTCCATAACGTGGTCTAGTAGGAAAGAAAAGTACAGCAAGCACACCCAAAGCTAACACAGACGAAGTACACAGTGGTTTAACTGCAGGTTTGACCTGGACGTCTTCAAAGACAGAGTGGAAGGAATTCCTTGTCACATTTGGTGGTTGCATATGCACAATTGTTTGGTAACAGAGTATATCCCAGTACTTATACGTGATCCACGTGACCTCATTTGGAATCAATGTAAAAAAGAATATCCTCAACAGCTTACAAATAAAGCTCACAGATACAGTTTTAACATTTTTTTTATTCACAAGAATGCGTTAAAAAATACCTAATTTTTTTTTTTTTTTTGGGTGATACTGCCACATTTAAGGAGGAGGGTGGTAAGTTAATGATTACAACTAGCAGTAAACCATCTAGTTCATGATGATGTTCAGATCGGTTACGATATGAAACTACCACTTTTCCACCTCTAATATAATCAGCTTTTGATGCATTTTTTTTATGGTTAAAGGCAGTATAGTCACAATTGTTGTAATTGTTTTTGGGTCACTATGTTAAGGCTTGGGAGCAGTAGCAAATATAGCTCACCCCAGTAAGTGGAGATTTGGCGTTTGTAGTTTGTGAAACCCCTAATATCAGCATAGGGGACTTGCTAGCATATGTTTGCTTACCTGCCAAGTCCCTTTAACCATCATGGGGAATTTGCTGGTACACACCTACCTGCCGTACCCCTTATACCACTATGGGGGAGTTGCTGGCATATTCCTATCTGCCATGCCCCTTGTACCACCATGGGGGCTTTCTGTCACATGCTTATCTGCCATGTCCCTGATACCACCATGGGGACTTGCTGGCATGTCCCTACCTACCATGTCCCTTATACCACCATGGAGGACTTGCTGGCACATGCCTGCCATGCCTCTTGTACCACCATGGGGTACTTGCTGGCACATGGCTATACTACCATGAGGGACTTCCTGGCATACGCCAACCTACCATACCCCTTATGCCACCACAGAAGTCTTGTTGCTACTGCTCCACCTAACTGTTATGCCTGACTAATATGTGTAAGCATGGGAATTTGGTTGCCTCTATGTTGTTTGCTGTTATTTTTTCTTTGTTGTACCAGGGTGTTTGCTTTTCTCCAGAAAAATAAGTGACAAAGTTGGAAAAAAAAATCTCTCCTCCACCTAATTTGTGGTAATTTGTTTTGTTCTAACTCTTCTACAATATCCCAGCCTGGTTCTCTCACCCTGTTTGTTTGTTGATTCCAAAGAACAAAAATGTGAAGAAAAACAAAGGAAACAAGCTTCATACCTTTCATGGCTTTGCTGCCTCTTACCTACCCGCCCAGCTGCCATATCACCGTAGGGGACTTGTTGCCACTTGCCAATTTGCCATAATGTTGTTGGTGCCATCTTTTGGAACCTTGGGATGTTCTTCCCACCCACATTAGCTTTCTTCTTGGATTGTTATACTTGGATGCTTTATCCCTAGAACAAAAATTTGAAAAAAGTCAATAAAAGACAGATTTCACTTTCACTGTATGATACCTGTACTATGCATGATACAGTTCTTCCTTTTCTCCAACCCCTTCACAACCTCAGCCTGGTTCTCAAATCCTGTTGAATGGTTGATTACAGTGATGTGGTTTGTCCAAAACAAGCCTTCATTCAAAAGGAAGAAATACAGACTCAAGTCAAAAGATGATCAAAATGAACCATTTTGATGTTCTGAATGTGATAACAGTTGAGTAACGAGATTCCATGTAAAACCAGAAACTCAGGAAACGGAATGGTCCAAGGTAAGCTAAATAATATGGGAAAATATTTCTAAATAAAGCAACCCTCACCACTTTCTAGAGAAACCACACAACACTCTTTAGAGAAACCATTTAGATGTCTTACATGTGATAACATTCTTCTTCAGAAAGCCCATTTTACAAGAAAAATAAAATTCCATTCAGAGCCTTGGTGTCTTTGTGCCACTCAACTTTGTTTCCATACCCAGATCTAACACTATGAAGTTCTTTTTGCCTCTGTGCCTTGCAGTCACAACCCAGATCTTACTCATTTAGTTGTTTTTGCCAGTTTTGGGGGCTGCTTTGTATCTCTCATGTTGCTTTAGTGTCTTGAAGCCACTTTTTGTGCTGCTTGGCCACTTTATCAGTACCTGCCTTGGGTTTTATTCTACCACATTTTCTTCTTTGTTCCCACTCCATACTGTCTTACAATGTTGATGCCATGTTTAGTGCCAGGTTGCCACTAGGGATGCCATCAAGAGTTCATGTTACTGTTGCAGGTGCTTTCTTTTCAAGTCTTGGGGTATTCTTCCTCCTTTTGCTGCTTTTTTGATCCTCTCATAGAGATGTGGAGAAATCCTGCCAAGTGCCAATGGTCGCACCCCTTTTCACTTTTACAAAGCTTTGGGTTATTCATGCCATTTTTGTTGCCATTTTCCACAATCTTTCTAGGTACCTTGGAATTTTTCTCCCCTTCTGATGATTTCTTCCCACATGTTCTAAGACAATTGATTAGAAAACTCTAATTCTGGAGCCTAATATATGCTGCAATGTTTCCCCTATTGACTTTAATGGCAAGCAAAAAACAAATCAAATGAAAAAAAAAATGTGTTTCCCATTTTGAAACTAAAGAAATTAATTGGGATCCTGCAAAATGAATTTTGAAACAAAAGAAAAGTTATTCTCCTGCATATCTGTACTGGATGTACTGGAGCAATAGCTAGACTGCTTTAATTTTTTTTTTATACTTACTACATTCTGGTCAGCCTGCCATTTCAAAGATAGTCTATGTTTTTATAGATATATCAGTTTTGTTTTCTATTGATGTGATCTATTTTTTATTAATTCATTAGAATTTGGACACCTGAGTAATAATAGCAAATACATCTCTTTGATATTGATCATGACCAAAGAAATTTCAGAATAAATCCAGTGCAAAGCTGCTTGACTAATGTTATTCTGAGTGGACCAATAGGATGATGATGGTTGTGACATTATTAGCCCTGAATTTATATATATTTATTTTTTTATTTTTTTATTTTTTTTTATTTTCTTTATTGAATTTTTTAATTTATAATCAGCATTATATACATGCCATTAAATTTCAGATAATACTTTACAACTAAAGCAAATATGGATATACACTAATAAAAGAAAAAATTCCAGACATCAACAAAATTATACCCATAAGCTTTCTACTCACAAATATGTTAACATGCAAATCACCAACTACTATCTGATTTAACCATGCAATTTGAGAGAACAAAATATTAGGGATGTGAATCGTTTTAGGATGATTAAAATTATCGTCCGATAATTTTAATATCGTCTTAAACCGTTATGGAACACAATACAATAGAGATTCTAACGATTTATCGTTATAAATCGTTAGAATCGTGAGCCGGCACACTAAAACCCCCTAAAACCCACCCCCGACCCTTTAAATTAAATCCCCCACCCTCCCGAACCCCCCCCCCCAAATGACTTAAATAACCTGCGGGTCCAGCGGCGGTCCGGAACGGCAGCGGTCCGGAACGGGCTCCTGCTACTGAATCTTGTTGTCTTCGGCCGGCGCCATTTTCCAAAATGGCGCCGAAAAATGGCGGCGGCCATAGACGAACACGATTGGACGGCAGGAGGTCCTTCCGGACCCCCGCTGGACTTTTGGCAAGTCTTGTGGGGGTCAGGAGGCCCCCCCCAAGCTGGCCAAAAGTTCCTGGAGGTCCAGCGGGGGTCAGGGAGCGATTTCCCGCCGCGAATCGTTTTCGTACGGAAAATGGCGCCGGCAGGAGATCGACTGCAGGAGGTCGTTCAGCGAGGGTTCCGGCGCCTCGCTGAATGACCTCCTGCAGTCGATCTCCTGCCGGCGCCATTTTCCGTACGAAAACGATTCGCGGCGGGAAATCGCTCCCTGACCCCCGCTGGACCTCCAGGAACTTTTGGCCAGCTTGGGGGGGGCCTCCTGACCCCCACAAGACTTGCCAAAAGTCCAGCGGGGGTCCGGAAGGACCTCCTGCCGTCCAATCGTGTTCGTCTATGGCCGCCACCATTTTTCGGCGCCATTTTGGAAAATGGCGCCACGAATCGTTTTCGTACGGAAAATGGCGCCGGCAGGAGATCGACTGCAGGAGGTCGTTCAGCGAGGGTTCCGGCGCCTCGCTGAACGACCTCCTGCAGTCGATCTCCTGCCGGCGCCATTTTCCGTACGAAAACGATTCGCGGCGGGAAATCGCTCCCTGACCCCCGCTGGACCTCCAGGAACTTTTGGCCAGCTTGGGGGGGGCCTCCTGACCCCCACAAGACTTGCCAAAAGTCCAGCGGGGGTCCGGAAGGACCTCCTGCCGTCCAATCATGTTCGTCTATGGCCGCCACCATTTTTCGGCGCCATTTTGGAAAATGGCGCCGGCCGAAGACAACAAGATTCAGTAGCAGGAGCCCGTTCCGGACCGCTGCCGTTCCGGACCGCCGCTGGACCCGCAGGTTATTTAAGTCATTTGGGGGGGGTTTCGGGAGGGTGGGGGATTTAATTTAAAGGGTCGGGGGTGGGTTTTAGGGGTTTTTAATGTGCCGGTTTTGCGATTTTACGTTTTTTCGATTTTTTACGATTTTTCACGATATTTTACCCCCCCAAACGGCAACAATACGATTCCCTCCCCCTCCCAGCTGAAATCAATCGTTAAGACGATCGAGGACACGATTCACATCTCTACAAAATATAGTAAAACAGAGCAGAGTTTACCAAATTTATCTTAACACTTTTATAAACAGAGAGTATTAGGTTACTTAATTTATGCCGGAACTACTCGATGGAACAGGGGGGGATTCACTTTTCAAATCTAAGAAAATTCCTAATTGGTCAGGCTCCGTAAACACATATCTGTTATTTTCAAAATTCAGAATACATTTGCAGGGAAATTTTATCATAATTTTGGCTCCAATTTGACGTGCTCTCGGGCAAAGTGATAGGAATTTCTTCCTACGGTTTTGTGTAGTTTTTATTATGTCTGGAAAAACCCAGATCTTCCCTCCAAGATACAGCTTATTTCTGTTTCTGTAGTAAGCTTTTAATATCATATCTCTGTCCTCTGAATCAGCAAATTTTGCTAACAAAATTCCTCTTTCCTCAATTTGTTCTTCCTGAGTTGTCTCTAGGAAGCCCGTTAGGTCTTCTAATGGCGAGGAAGTCTCTGGACGTCTATTTTGATGGCCTATATCTCCTTTCTCAACGCCATTTTCCTTTTTTTGAGGCTTTATTACAAAATAAGCTTTTTGAATCTTCAGTGTTTCTCCACTAGAGATAGATAGTGTTTCTTGAATGAAATTTTTTAGCTGTTCTTTGGGTGAGATTAACTTGCATTTGGGGAAATTAATTAATCTCAGATTGTTATATCTAAGGTTATTTTCCAAGTGTTCCATTCTTTTCTCCAACCTGGAGTCCCCTTGAATTAATTCCGTTTGTACCTGTTTAATTTGATGAATTTGTGTGTCCATTTCTTGTATTTTTGTTGTATTTGCCAAAACAATTGGATTCACTACGTTAAATTGTTCCTGAAATCCTTTCACCATTGTTGAAAGAGTAATAATAGCTTTTTCTAAAGTAGCTATTCCAGACCATAGTGAATCTAAAGTTACATTATCTGGTTTATTTACGAGCTTAGACTCAATAGAAGTTACCGGTATGTTGAAATGTTGTCCCGTACCCTCCGGGTCCATCTGTTTCCTTCCAGCGGCGGTATTCAACGGCAGCGAACTGCCCACACCACTCGCCATGCCGGTGTTCAATTCTCTCAGAGCGTCTAAGATCTTCCCGCTCTGAGGTTGCCCGGTCGCGTCTGCTGGCAACTCCACCTCAATCGATTTCTCCACATGCTGCACTTCTGGCTGCGGTGGGTTCATCGGGTCCAGCACGTCTCTCCGGGTGGGGGGGGGAAGGAGTGTCCGGTGCGCCAGGGCTCAACGATGTTTCGTCGATGGACAATGAAGCCTGCTCCAGCTCCTGTGCCACAGCCGACTGTCCTGGCGTTTCGCCTACCACGCCAAAGAATTCCTGAATCCTCGTCTGAACAGGGGTATGTCCAAGGGGGGTTGAGGTTCCCTCCCTTAGTTTCCCCTTTCTTTTAGTATGGGGCATTTCCAAAGGTAATTTCCTCAAGAGGCAGGAGCTCAATTCGGCGCGTCCTCTCTCTACAACGCCATTTTGTTCTCTCCGCCCTGAATTTATATATATTTAAGCACATAAAACTCCTCCATACTTTGGAAGAATTCTTTGATGCAGATAATAGCAATTAGGAATTTTTTTTTCTTATAAAAAGATGCATAAATTAAGATGTTTTAGACCTGATTTTACTTTTATGATTGTGTTAGTTTTTATATGTCCTGTTTGAGTTTTTCATGTGTACATTTATTTTACTCAATGCTTGTAATTATGATGAATATTTATATTATAAGTTGCTATGGATTTTAAATTTAACGGAATATAAGAAATTTAAATAAACAAGTAAATACAAATATCCTAAGATTTACAATATTCATACACCTGTGATTAATTGGGAAGTCCAATCATTAAACATATATAAATATCAATTAGAACAATGTTCATATGTCTGATTTGTAATAACCCAATCAAAATGGGCTTTGTACATTTATGATGTCAAATGAAGAAATCATTTTGTGAATTGGAAAATAACATTTTTGGCTTTTCTCATTTCATTTACTGTTAATGAATCTCCCAACTTTAAAGCTCCGAGAAATTTACAGTCTAGCTTATCTCAATATACAAAAAAATTAACATTGCAAAAATTACATCTTATATAAACCATGACAATTACAACAATTATTAATTAAAACTAATTCCCCAAAGTAATTTAAAACCGCAATACAACTTGTACTGCCTGAATAACTTTCATCCTCTCTAGGCATACCATCTGTTACTCAGAAAGAGGAAATGTGTTTTAAAACAGAAATGTCTTTAACAACTTTCTAAATCTAGTAAATATTCTTTCTAAGTGAATCTTGTTTGGTCAAGAGTTCCATAAAACAGGAGTTAGGCATGACTATGTATATGATCTCAACATTTTATACACCCCGACAGAAGGCACACAAAGAAGCCCATCACTTTCTGATCTCAAACAATATCCAGGGACATATTGCTTCAATTTATCTGTAAGATATTGAGGTCCCTGGCTATGTAATTCTAGAAAAGTTAAACTACTGATTTTGAATCCCTAGATGTAATAGGAAGCCAGTGCAACTTGGCCAGAACAGAAGAAATATACTCATTCCTCTTAGCATCGTTAATCAGTCTTGCTACTGGGCTCTGGATTAACTGCAACCTATGTAAACGTTTCTGTGGTAATCTGATTAACAGAGTTACAAAGTCCAGCAAATTCAGAACTAGCCCATCTCAGTGGCCAATTTAAACTGTACCTCTGCAAGAAAAAATGTGTTTGAGCCATGCCCTCTTATTCAATTCCATTATATGTTTGTTCAAACTGATGAAAGAATCCAGGGGCTCAAAATTTAAAGAAATCCATCTATGTGAGGCCTAGATTTACTAAACTGAGATGAGGTAATAATGTATGATAAACAGCTTTAAACGTGCATTAAACGCTGTTTAATCATGCGATATTGCCATATCACTGTTGCGCTTCCCGGCCGTGCTGGTGCCGCGACTGGGCCTACTCACCTGGCGCGTCCGTCTACCAGCTCCTCTCTCAATCCCAGCGCTGCTCGTCCGCGGCGTCCACGAGCGTCCCCAGGCCCATCGGGGCCTTCCACCTCCTTGCGCCGGGGCTTGGCGTCCTTCTTGGGTCGGCCCAGCCCCCTAGCGCACGCGTACGGATCTCCCTACTTTAAAGGGCCAAGCGCGGGAAACTCACGGGCGGCGCCCGATTCTGACGTCACCTGAGCCCTGTATAAATAGCAGGGCTCAGCCACTAGCTCATTGCCTTGGCAATCGGGTCATACACTCTGGTGTCTCTAGTTTGCCTGTTCCAGTGTCTCCTGTTCCAGTGTCTCCTGCATCTCTATTCCTTCGTTTCTCCATTCCTGATAGTATCCTTCAGACTGACCTCACGATACTGACTTTTGCTTGCTATTGACCTGTCTTACTGCTGCCCGGAACTGACCTCTGCCTGTCCACTGACCACGTCTGATTGCTGCCTGGAACCGACCTCTGCCTGTCCACTGACCACGTCTGATCGCTGCCTGGAACCGACCTCTGCCTGTCCACTGACCACGTCTGATTGCTGCCTGGAGCTGACCTCTGCCTGCCTATCGACCACATCTGACCACTACCTGGAACTTGACCTTTGCCCGACCTGACTACTCCCAGACTGACTACAGGTACTGACCCCTGCTTTAGTTGACCATTCTGGACTAATACTCTGGCCTTGATCCTCGCTATCCACTCGGACACTCTATTCTGGTCTTCTGCGATCTCTGGACATTCTTGCTTGGACATTGACCATGCACCCTTGTTCGTGGTGGGCACTCCCCTGTGCTTCCTTTCTAGGAGACCCTGCGAGGCCCACCTAAGACTAGGCGGCGCGGGTACCCAAGGGTTCAACCTGCGGAAACCCCAGGTTGCTATTGGCGAAGCTCCAGCTAGCCTCTGTCTCCTCCTGTGCTCTGCCTCCTGGTGGCAGGTGCTCTCTGGGTCCAACCAGAGGGCCGTATCAATCCTGCACCAGGCCAAGGGTCCACCTCCAGTGCAACAATCACATTCATATCATGTGCTATCTTCAAAGATTTCCTCCCTCTTTTGAAATAAACTGTTTGGCGTGTATTTGCATGCATAAAATTACCTAATGCATACAAAACACCAAGCAATTCCAGGCAAATAAAATAACATTGCTGACTTAGAAAAAAAGCAGCCATGTTATGTTATCGCATTTCAAGGAAATACAGTTATTTGTCCCCAGGAGACCTGTTAAAAATGCAGGCATCCAAAAAACAATAAAACCCCAAAATGCAGAAATGTCCTCTGGGGTCTTGATGGACACCTGCCTTCCCAGGGCTACCTTTTTTTGTACAACGCTTAGGCCTTTTTTTGTGTTAAGTGATAAATAAATTTTAATAAATGAAAATGAAAATTGCCAAGGTAGCCCCACAATAAAATATATAAAAAAAAAGAATTTGAAATTGTGCAGTGATGCCCCATCTTGTACCCAAACCCCTTCCCCTTTTCTGTAAACCCCCAGCTCCAACCAAAGACCCCACCCAGGTGCCCCCACAATGCCCTGCCTGTACCCCCTTCCAAAAAATTAAGTCCCGTGGTCTAGAGTGGGCCTTCTCCCCTTCCCTTTCTTTTAAATAATTCCTTGGTGGTCTAGGGCCCCTGGATCTCCTCCCTCACCTCCAGACTGATCCTTACTTTAAAAAGATTAATTGGTGGTATAGTGGGGTCCCAGAGCACCACCTAGCTCTGGAATCAGTCAATACCATTTTCCAAAATGGTGCTAATCAGCCTTTACCCTCTACCATGTGATAGGGTCAAGGGTCGGTCAGCACCATTTTGGAAAATAGTAGTGACTGCTACCGGTGCTAGGGGCTCTCTGGCTCCCATTGGACCACCAATGAATGGTATGCGACCTTCTGGGGCTGGAGGAGGGGGTCCAGGGGCCTTAGACCACCAAAGAATTATTTAGTGGTAATGAAGGGGGAGGAGGGGCCCTTTCCTAGACCACAGGAGCTATTTTTTTGGAAGAGGGATGCAGGGGGAGGGGGTTGTAGAGGTACTTAGGGACAGTATACTACTCGGGGGGGGGGGGGGTGTCTTTCATTGGGATAATTGGACTTTTATCGAAAAGAGGAGGGGTTTGAGTAGGAGTGGGGTGTCACCTCGCAATTTTAAACATTTTTTAAATTATTTTATTGTGGGTCCGCCTCAGCAGGCAGCCCCAGGCTGGGTGTGCATCTACCAAGACTCTCGGTGACATTTCTGCATGGGAGAGTGCAATTTGGGTCTATATAATGTAATGATAGCCCTGAGCGAGGTGGGCCACCATTGTACGCAAGGTCCCCATTTCACTGCACAATATTTTGTCGCAAATTTCTTTCATGATAAAAAATCGAAAGGCAAGATCACCACAATATTTTGTTGGGGAAAGGCAAAATATGCAGGAATAGCCCCCTGCAATATTTTCCCCTCCTGTGAGAAAATATTGTTGCTTGATAAATCTCCCCCTATGTTATTTGGCTGACTTACAAGGGATAGTTAGCAGCATGGCCATGCTGCTGAATATCTCCATAGAGCATGCTAGTTAGCCAGATAGGTCTAACATTAGACCTGATATTGAGCAGGTCTAACTTATTCAGTTATCTTAACCGGATAAGTCTGAATACTGGCACTTATCTGGCTAGCTTAACCGGATAAATAACTCCTCCCTAAAATGCCCATTTAACACCCACTACTTAGCTGGATAAGTACTTATTCAGTTATATGCTGATTGCTGAATGGAGCCAGATATTCAGCTGCTGCAACTTAGCTGACCACTTATCCAGCTATGTGATGCTGAATATTGGCCTCCAGGTAAAATCAAGGCTGTTTGTTTCAGCAATTAAAACAAGGCCAGTACCATGAATGCTTAAACAAAAATCTGGGTTGGACAGTGGTGGTTTCCCATACAAAAAAATTCTGTCTTGGCTGCCTTCAATGTTATTGATGTGCATCCAATTTGAAACTGCAGATAGATATTCATTGCCCCATGGAAACTGAACATCCGTTTGTAAAGTGCAATATATCTTTACACTGAAGGCGCAGCGGTGAAAACCAAAGTCATAAGATCTTACCATACTTAACAAAAGTTGGAAATACACGTTAAAGAAAGCAGGAGAAAAATTTGCCCTGAGGGACTCCACATTCTACAACAGTGACTTCTGATAGAGGTCCATTCCAGTACACAGAGCAAAACCAGCCAGTCAAAAAGATTTTAAACTATTGGAGCATGCTGCCTCCAGCACTGAGGACCCAAGGTCTTTCAAGATCTCATGGTCCATGGTGAGTAAGAGGTCCAGCAAGACCAGTATGGAATAATTCCCTGAATCAACAAACATTATAAAGCCATCTATTAATTTAATTTAATTTAATGTAACTTAATACACTGTAAATTTATGTCAATGATACATCAAATCAGTGTACAAAAATATAATCATATATCAGACAATATGCTCTATTAATTATACCAGCATGGTCCCCATGCTAAAACTCACACAGTAACCGGACTGGGATGAATCGAGACAATTTCTAGTGTCTAATAAATAATTGTTGCACTAAGACAACCCTCTCAATTACTTTAGAGAGTAACCTAAGATTGGAAATTGCTGTGTATTTGCTAAGAAAGTCAGTATCCATTGATGGTTTCTTTCGTAATAGTTTAACCACAGTATGTCTCAATGAATTTGGAAATGAAGATTCTTGCAAAGAAGCATTTCTTTACCATTTTTTTAAGCAAATAGGAAGTGCAGGGGTAAAAGAAATATTACATGGGACTTATCCAGAGAAGCCAAAACGTCTTCTTTCAGCACTGGCTGAAAATACAGCCACCTTTCCTGGGAATGAAATATTGCAACATGAACCAGTGTGTGGGGTGGGGGTCACCAACCAAGCTTCCAACCAAAACAAAGTTTTTAAATCTTTTCTATAAAAAAAACTTGAAAATTCTTTGCATCTTAGCTTGGAATGTGAGGAAATTAGCAGGTGACTGGGTGGCAAAATCAAACCCTTCATATCTTACTAGATAAACGAAGCTTGACCGACGTGCCGCAAATGCGCGGTAGAGACCAGCTCTACCGCGCATGTGCGGGCGAGCACGTCGGTCTGAGCCAGTGTCAGAAAGAAAAAAAATGGCGGCGTCCAGTGGCAGCAGCGGGCTGCGACGGCGGTAGCGAGCGGCGGCGGTACCGGCAGCGGGCGGTAGCGAGTGGCGGCGGTAGCGGGTGACGGCGGTAGCAGCGACGGCGGTAGCGGGCGGCATCCAGTGGCAGCAGCGGGCGGCGACGGCGGTAGCGAGCGGCGGCGGTACCGGCAGCGGGCGGTAGCGAGCGGCGGCGGCGGCGGTAGCGGGCGGCGGTAGCGGCCAGTAGCGAGGGAGGGAGAAGAGAGAGAGAGGGAGGGACGGACTGAGTGGGAGGGAGGGACGGAGAGAGAGAGTGGGAGGGAGTGACTGAGTGAGAGGGAGGGACTGAGAGGGAGGGATTGAGTGAGGGGGAGGGACTGAGTGAGAGGGAGGGAGGGGGGACTGAGGGAGTGGGACTGAGGGAGAGTGAGTGGGACTGAGTGAGAGGGGGGAGGGAGTGACTGAGTGGGAGGGAGGGATTGAGTGAGGGGGAGGGACTGAGTGGGAGGGAGGGAGAGAGAGGGAGGGAGGGAGTGGGACTGAGGGAGAGGACGGAGGGAGTGGGACTGAGTGAGAGTGAGTGGGACTGAGTGAGTGAGAGGGAGGGAGAGAGGGGGAGGGAGTGAGTGAGACTGAGTGGGAGGGAGGGACTTAGTGAGAGGAGAGGGAGGGTGGGGAGGGAGGGAGGGAGGGAGGTAGGGGGTGGTGAAGAGTGAAGGGAGAGAGAATGAGGGGGAGGTGAGAGACAGAGGGATGTAGCCCGTTTTAACAGGCTTAACGGCTTGTCTTACTAGATAAACGAAGCTTGACCGACGTGCCGCAAATGCGCAGTAGAGACCAGCTCTACCGCGCATGTGCGGGCGAGCACGTCGGTCTGAGCCAGCGTCAGAAAGAAAAAAAATGGCGGCATCCAGTGGCAGCAGCGGGCGGCGATGGCGGTAGCGAGCGGCGGCGGTACCGGCAGCGGGCGGTAGCGAGCGGCGGCGGTAGCGACGGCGGTAGCGGGCGGCGTCCAGTGGCAGCAGCGGGCGGCGGTAGCGAGCGGCGGCGGTACCGGCAGCGGGCGGTAGCGAGCGGCGGCGGCGGCGGTAGCGGGCGGCGGTAGCGGCCAGTAGCGAGGGAGGGAGAAGAGAGAGAGAGGGAGGGACGGACTGAGTGGGAGGGAGGGACGGAGAGAGAGAGTGGGAGGGAGGGACTGAGTGAGAGGGAGGGACTGAGTGGGAGGGAGGGATTGAGTGAGGGGGAGGGACTGAGTGAGAGGGAGGGAGGGGGGACTGAGGGAGTGGGACTGAGGGAGAGTGAGTGGGACTGAGTGAGAGGGGGGGGAGGGAGTGACTGAGTGGGAGGGAGGGATTGAGTGAGGGGGAGGGACTGGGGGGGAGGGACTGAGTGGGAGGGATGGAGAGAGAGGGAGGGAGGGAGGGAGTGGGACTGAGGGAGAGGACGGAGGGAGTGGGACTGAGTGAGAGTGAGTGGGACTGAGTGAGTGAGAGGGAGGGAGAGAGGGGGGAGGGAGTGAGTGAGACTGAGTGGGAGGGAGGGACTTAGTGAGATTAGAGGGAGGGTGGGGAGGGAGGGAGGTAGGGGGTGGTGAAGAGTGAGGGGAGAGAGAATGAGGGGGAGGTGAGAGACAGAGGGATGTAGCCCGTTTTAACGGGCTTAACGGCTTGTCTTATATAAATGATAGGGGGCATTCAAGGCCATTTCTATTTTCATCTGAAAAAAAATTAGATGCTTGAATGAATATTTGCATTTTTATACATCCTCAACTGTATCAGATATCTGATTTTATCCTATGACTGTGATTTCTGCCATTGCCTTACAATCTGATGTTTTTTGCATTTTATATCTCTCAGTTCATAAGTATATCAGAGAGAAGACTTATGCTAACCCACCAATAACTTTCTTTCAGGAACCAAATAATTATAAACCTGGATCATAGTCTAGATTCATTCAGTTAACAGTCCTTCTGAGATATTTTTAACGTATAAATAAACATGCAGATAAGTTGAGTCAATTGATATAGGAGTAGATTTTAAGAACTTGCGTGTGGGTGTCCATGTGCACGTGCTACTTGAGGTGCACACATGGTCACCAATTTTATAACATGCGCATGCAGGTGCGTGCATGTTATAAAATCGGGGGTCGGCGTGCGCAAGGGGGTGCACAATTATGCACCCTGTGCGTGCCGACGCCCACAGCCTTCACCCATTCCCAACCCCCTACCCTAACCTTCCTTCCCCTTCCCCTAACCAACCCACCCCCTATCCCTAATCTAGGCCCCACCAAAAAATTGTTTTACCTGCTGCGCCTGCCGGCACCCGGCCGACACTCGATCCTCCAACACAGCGGCAAATGGCAGCTGTGCTGGAGGCCTCTGGCCCCGCCGCCGGGTCACCCCGCCCTCACCCTGCTCCTTTCTCAAAACCCCGGGACTTAGATGCATCCCGGGGCTTTATGCGCGTCACCGGGCCTTTCTAAAATAGGCCCAGCACTCGTAACCCCACCTACTTGAGAAAATCCAATGGATTTATGCGCTTAGGCTTTTTAAAATCCGGCCCATAGGGTATTTGGATTTTCAGAATGCATTTGACAAAATCCCCCATGAAAGACTCATCAGGAAATTAAAAAGTTATTGGATAGGAGGCAGTATGCTAGTGTAGATTAGTAACTGGTTACAAGACAGGAAAACAGAGGGTAAAACTAATTGGTCAGTTTTCCAAATGGAGAAATGTCAATAGTGTAGTACCTGAGGAATCTGTACTGGGACTTGTGCTATTGAACATATTCATAAATGATCTAGAAAAGGGAATAAATGAAGGGATCATATTTTCAGATGACATGAAATTAGTCATAATTGTCAAAACAGCAGTGGATGGTGAGGAACTGCAGAAGGACCTCGTAAGAATAGGAAGCTGGGCATCTGACTGGCAGATGAAATTTAATGTGGACATGTGCAAAATGATGTACGTAGGGAAAAATTATCCCAACTACAGGCATACAATGCTAAGTTTTGTCTTAGGAGTCACCAGCCAGGAAAAGGACCTTGGAGTCTTTGTGGGCAATACATCAAAATCCTCAGCTCAGGGTGCGGTGACAATCAAAAAAGCAAATAGAATGTTAGAGATGATTGGAAAAGGAATGGAGAATAAAACAGAAAATGTCATATTGCCTCTGTATCGATCCATAGTGTCGCTGCACCTTAAAAATTGTGTGAAGTTCTGGTCATCCTATCTCAAAAAAGACATATTGGAACTAGAAAAAGAACAAAGGAGGACAACATAAATTACAAAGGGTATGGCACTAGTCTCCTATATGATGAGGGAGTCAGTTGGACCGTTAGATGATCAAGGGGTTAAAGGGGCACTTAGAGAAGATAAGGCCATCGCGGAAAGATTAAATGATTTCTTTGCTTCGGTGTTTACTGAAGAGGATGTTGGGGAGGTACCCGTAATGGAGAAGGTTTTCATGGGTAATGATTCAGATGGACTGAATCAAATCACGGTGAACCTAGAAGATGTGGTAGGCCTGATTGACAAACTGAAGAGTAGTAAATCACCTGGACTGGAAGGTATACACCCCAGAGTTCTGAAGGAACTAAAAAATGAAATTTCAGACCTATTAGTAAAAATTTGTAACTTATCATTAAAATCATCCATTGTACCTGAAGACTGGAGGATAGCAAATGTAACCCCAATATTTAAAAAGGGCTCCAGGGGCGATCCGGGAAACTACAGACCGGTTAGCCTGACTTCAGTGCCAGGAAAAATAGTGGAAAGTGTTCTAAACATCAAAATCACAGAACATAGAAAGACATGGTTTAATGGAACAAAGTCAGCATGGCTTTACCCAGGGCAAGTCTTGCCTCACAAATCTGCTTCACTTTTTTGAAGGAGTTAATAAACATGTGGATAAAGGTGAACCGGTAGATATAGTATACTTGGATTTTCAGAAGGCGTTTGACAAAGTTCCTCATGAGAGGCTTCTAGGAAAAGTAAAAAGTCATGGGATAGGTGGCAATGTCCTTTCATGGATTGCAAACTGGCTAAAAGACAAGAAACAGAGAGTAGGATTAAATGGGCAATTTTCTCAGTGGAAGGGAGAGGACAGTGGAGTGCCTCAGGGATCTGTATTGGGACCCTTACTGTTCAATATATTTATAAATGATCTGGAAAGAAATACAACGAGTGAGATAATCAAATTTGCAGATGACACAAAATTGTTCAGAGTAGTTAAATCACAAGCAGATTGTGATAAATTGCAGGAAGACCTTGTGAGACTGGAAAATTGGGCATCCAAATGGCAGATGAAATTTAATGTGGATAAGTGCAAGGTGATGCATATAGGGAAAAATAACCCATGCTATAATTACACAATGTTGGGTTCCATATTAGGTGCTACAACCCAAGAAAGAGATCTAGGTGTCATAGTGGATAACACATTGAAATCGTCGGTGCAGTGTGC
The DNA here is from genome assembly GCF_901001135.1 of Rhinatrema bivittatum. Taxonomy (NCBI): domain Eukaryota; kingdom Metazoa; phylum Chordata; class Amphibia; order Gymnophiona; family Rhinatrematidae; genus Rhinatrema; species Rhinatrema bivittatum. The sequence continues at coordinate 251,413,411 of NC_042615.1, read as the reverse complement.
TGCGGCAGTTAAAAAAGCAAACAGAATGTTGGGAATTATTAGAAAAGGAATGGTGAATAAAACGGAAAATGTCATAATGCCTCTGTATCGCTCCATGGTGAGACCGCACCTTGAATACTGTGTACAATTCTGGTTGCCGCATCTCAAAAAAAGATATAATTGCGATGGAGAAGGTACAGAGAAGGGCTACCAAAATGATAAGGGGAATGGAACAACTCCCCTATGAGGAAAGACTAAAGAGGTTAGGACTTTTTAGCTTGGAGAAGAGACGACTGAGGGGGGATATGATAGAGGTGTTTAAAATCATGAGAGGTCTAGAACGGGTAGATGTGAGTCGGTTATTTACTCTTTCGGATAGTAGAAAGACTAGGGGGCACTCCATGAAGTTAGCATGGGGCACATTTAAAACTAATCGGAGAAAGTTCTTTTTTACTCAACGGACAATTAAACTCTGGAATTTGTTGCCAGAGAATGTGGTTAGTGCAGTTAGTATAGCTGTGTTTAAAAAAGGATTGGATAAGTTCTTGGAGGAGAAGTCCATTACCTGCTATTAAGTTCACTTAGGGGCGGATTTTAAAAGGCGCGCGAATAGCCTACTTTTGTTTGCGCTCCAGGCACAAACAAAAGTACGCTGGATTTTAGTAGATACGCGCGGAGCCGCGCGTATCTGCTAAAATCCTGGATCGGCGCGCGCAAGGCTATGGATTTTGTATAGCCGGCGCGCGCCGAGCCGCGCAGCCTACCCCCGTTCCCTCCAAGGCCGCTCCGAAATCGGAGCGGCCTCAGAGGGAACTTTCCTTTGCCCTCCCCTCACATTCCCCTCCCTTCCCCTACCTAACCCACCCGCCCGGCCCTGTCTAACCCCCCCCCCTTACCTTTGTCGGGGGATTTACGCCTCCCGGAGGCGGAGGTGGAGGGAGGCGTAAATCCCCGCGCGCCAGCGGGCCTCCTGCGCACCGGGCCGCGACCTGGGGGCGGGTACGGAGGGCGCGGCTACGCCCCCGGACCGCCCCGGGCCATAGCCACGCCCCCGTACCCGCCCCCAAAACGCTGCCGACACGCCCCCGAAACGCCGCGACGACCGGGCCCACCCCCCCGACACGCCCCCCTCGGAGAACCCCGGGACTTACGCGAGTCCCGGGGCTCTGCGCGCGCTGGGAGGCCTATGTAAAATAGGCTTCCCGGCGCGCAGGGCCCTGCTCGCGTAAATCCGCCCGGTTTTGGGCGGATTTACGCGAGCAGGACTCTGAAAATCCGCCCCACAGAGAATAGCCACTGCCATTAGGAATGGTTACATGGAATAGACTTAGTTTTTGGGTACTTGCCAGGTTCTTATGGCCTGGATTGGCCACTGTTGGAAACAGGATGCTGGGCTTGATGGACCCTTGGTCTGACCCAGTATGGCATTTTCTTATGTTCTTATGAGAGGCTATGTAGGTTAGGGCTCTTCAGCTTGGAAAAGAGGCGGCTGAGAGGAAACATGACATAAGTTTATAAAATCATGAGTGGGGTGGAATGAGTAAATAAGGGATCATTATTTACCCCTTCAAATAAAACTAAAACAAGGGCATACTCCATGAAACTAACAACCTGCAGAATAAAAGAAATTTTAGAAAGTAATTTTTATTCAACACACAAATAAGCTGTGAAATCAGTTGCCAGAGAATGTGATCAAGACAATTAGCTTAACAGGGTTTAAAAGAAGTTTGGACAAGTTCCTGGAGGAAGAACCCATTATTAGCCAGGTAGACTAGGGGATGCTATTGCTATCCCTGACAGTGAATATTATAACAAGAGCGAGATTTACATATGGGAGCTGCGGGAGAATTGAGAACTGGACTGGCCACTGTTGGAGACAAAATGGACCTTGGTCAGACTTAGCATTGCATTCCTTATGTCCTTAAAGAATCAAAGAATCAAATAATCTAAAGTCTACTAAGGATGTGCAGAGGAAAAAAAATATTTTTAGTTACTAATTAGTTTTTATTGTTTTTTGTTGTTATTTTTTGTTTTTGTGGGCTTTAAATTTCAAGTTTATTTGTTTTCAGAAAAAAGTAGATGCTGCTTGTAAATAGGTATACACTATTTGCTGAAAACAAATGTAAACAACAGCCAGGGGTCCATCAACAGGAAGAGGAGGTGCAAGGAAAGAAAGGTAGGTGGAGTGAAGCCGTCGGGAAGGGATGGTTGCAACAGGCAGTTCTCACGTCTACCAGCTACTGAGCTATCTAAATTTATAACCTTTCCTTCCTTGGCAGTTGCCCTGGGAGACTTGTCCTCAGTGCGAAAGGACAATGCATCACCTGGAGAGCAGGTCCTTGCTACAGGATCACTTCCTGATCCAAGGCAGCTCCAGGGCTGCCAGACCGGATTTGTATCTTAGCTACTATGTCCCTGAAGGTCTCATCAGTGTACTTCTCTGTCTGCCTCAGCTCCTCCAGGTCTGTCACTCTAGCCTCCAGAGATTTGACTAGTTTTCTGAGAGCCAGGATCTTTTTGTACCGGGTGCCCACATATGATCTCTCACCAGTGGGAAAAAATCATACCTGTGACACTCAGTACAAAAGACTGGAAAGTCCCCCTCTTGCTGCTGGACTGCTGTCTTCATCTTAATTTTGTTGAGTTCCTGATTAAGTTTAGGTTGCTAAGGGGAGTACTTTAAATTTTAGGTGTATTCACTAATTATTCTGCTAGTGACCTACAAAGGGATGATCAAACTCTCAATAAGGACTGGTGCAATAGTATGAATTAGAAAAGAGCCTGACTGATTTTTACTGAGAAAGTTTCTCTTGCCTAAAAGTCAAGGGTTGAGCTAGCGTTGGATGGGAGGGAAAGACACACACTAGAATTAACTCCCTCTGGCATACTTATTATCTCAGAAATGCACAAACTCTTAAGAATATATCCCACTATTAAGCCTCTCTCCAAACTTTTTTAAGTCCTAAGAATTTCCAAGGCTACACTTACCAGTCCTCTTGAACCACCATTAAGATGATCTTCACTCAAAGGATTGAGAGGTTTGATATTTGTGCACCTAGCGGCGCACGCTTCCGGGCCTCTTCTACTGTAAAGGGTGCAGGGCCTCTGGAAGCTGGGGCTGTGGAGTTCGAAACCTGGTTCGCTCCCTGTGACCTCTGGAGTCCTCTCCTGGGGGATGCTGAGAGCAGTATGCAGATGAGCCTTCTGGTCCTTTTCTACTGCAAAAATTCTTGGAGGAGAAGTCCATTAACTGCTATTAATCAAGTTGACTTAGGGAATAGCTACTGCTACCACTATCATCAGTAGCATGGGATCTACTTAGTGTCTGGATATTTGCCAGGTGTTTTTGTAGACTGGATTGGCCACTGTTGGAAACAGGATGCTGGGCTTGATGGACCCTTGGTCTGACCCAGCGTGGTAATTTCTTATGCTTTTATGTTCTTATGTTAAATAAGAATAACCAGATAAAGTTGTCTGGGAAACTTCTGCTCTGTTGAATATGTACCCCCTTCTTTAATCATCACAGCTTGCTCTTACACTTAAGAGTAAGGGACACTAAACAATTTAGTAATTTCTCATCACAGATATCACTGTATTAAACCTTAAACTTTCTTAGAGTTATCCTGAACTTTTCTAATTGCCTCCTGTCCTGACGTAGTTTGCATACGCAGCTGCACTCAATAGCAAACATTCTAACTTCTAAGTAGAGGAAATAATTCCAAAGAGACTTAAACTATATAGTACAAGAAATGTGAGAACTATTACAAATATCAGTATTATATTTAAAATCCTGGCACCCTACAGAGACACATCGCAAAAGGAACCAGGAAAGAGAAAAATAGGTGCTGGGTTACTTTAGGTCAGCTATGGTTTGATCTTGCTCATTCTGTTTTCCAGTTGAACATGAAATCATCAGGGGGAGAAGAGAAAACTGAAGATAAGGAAGAAATTACAGTTCAGAGAGTCTACTGCACAGTTCAGGGCCTAACGTAGGTAGAGAGGCATCATAAAACCCCATTTAATCCCCACATTAAAAGTGTCAAGGAGGCCCTTGAATGGGGAAGAAGAGATTCAACACATTTTTCAGACTCCTAAATCTGGATTAATCAAGCCCAGAATACTCATGAGATGCTCTTTTGAGTAGTGTTAAGTAATAATTGATCATCAGCAAAGGTCACATAAATTGATGTATTACTTAAACCAAGACTTCACCATCTGCTGTGCCCTTTAATTACAAATGCAGAAACTACATAATTCATAATTGCATCATACAAACTAAGATAAGATTTGAGCAAGCATACATATTATGTGTATTCAGCATTGAACCCATCTGTTATGTTTCTCATATTTCATAATAGACATTGGAGGAAAACTTAACTGTGCAATTCTAATTGTATAAATTATCTGATTCATAGCAGTGCATTTGGTTAATAACAGTTTTTATTGTTAAGAAACAAGGCAATTTGTAATTTTAAATATCTGAATGGGTTCATAATATGGGAGCTGTAAAGTGAATCAGTCACTTTCTGTAAATTCTTTTCCTTACAAACACAGTAACACAGTTAACATAGCAAATGATGGCAGAAAAAGACCCATTTCATCCATTCAGACTGCCCAGAAAGTTTAAAAAATGTTTTTAGGGTAGTAAAGTGCCACTCCATGCCAGTTACCCCCATGCCTTCTCTGTTAAGGGCAGTAACAGTCACTATGTGCAGATTACCCCCATGCTGTCTGCCAAGGGCACTAACTGCAGCTCCTTCCTCCACCTGCAGGTTTGGGAATATGTCCGCAGGTGTGTACTCAAATATGGATGCTGAAGCCGATTCTGATCACGTATCGGAATCCGAGATGACATTTGAAAGATTTGAACTTGGATTTAAAATGAGTCAGGAGATTTACTATCTCTAATAAAGAGATGAATACATTCAGAAGAGTTAGGTGAGGATTTCCAGTGATATCCTGCCCTACGCTCTAACGATGTGGCAGCTCCCAAGATCTCAAAATGATGGAATGAATCAAATTAATAAAAAAAAAAAAGCATAGCAGCAAATTTACAAAATATATATTTCTTAGTAGGCCCTGTTTTAACTGCTTAGGGTGCCAAATTTGGAAGGCGTCAGACATTTAGAAACAGTGTCTTGAGATCCTTTCTTTCTTGATTTTTGCCACTTGTTTTATTTATTCCTCAGGGGGTTGAGGATGGGGGTGGGATTTGATATTTTCAACTAGGCATGTGCATTAGTTTCAAACAAAATTGTAAAAGAAGATGAATAGGGGCTAATTTGTTACTTTCTGGGGACCCCAAAACAAATTAAGAGGGTCCCCCGAATTAAATGAATTCTATTTGTTTCATTCCTATGAGATAGAATGATTTCTATAAGCCATTATAGTCAATGGACTCATAGAAATCGTAGGAAAGCAACAGGTGTGTGTGTGCAGTTAGCCACTGCTACAGTGTAGAGCTGGCAATTAGCAGAGAAGGGGGAGGATTGACCTATTGCTGCAGACTGGGTACAGTGACGCTGTCACGCTGATCTTGAAGATTGAGCATGACAGAGACTTGCTCTGTATTGCTTCTCAAGACATTGTCTGTATGAAAGCATAGCTCTGAGCTCTTTCTGAATTTGTGCTAAAACCTTTTGCTGCGGCATGTTTTATAGTCTCACTGTGCCAGCAACAGCCCGTAACATATAAGAGGGTAGCAGTGAGGCAGCAGTGCGTCACAATATCTGTGTCTCATACCAGATTTGTGTTGCATTGTTTGCAGTTACTATTATATTTTTCCTTTCTGGTGATTGACACCTTAGGTACACTTGAGATTAGTCCATTATTCTCTGTTTGCCTGGCAGTGGACACATTGTGGCCAGTGGGCAACAGGCCATGGGCATAAGTGAACAGTGAGGGCAGGGTAGAGAGTGCAGCATAAAAGGCTGTGTTGTGAAGCCTGCCTGTGTCAGAGAAATAGTGCAGAGTAGACAGTGTGACACTCACTGCAGCAATTTCTCTGTGTTCTTCAAAAAGCAGCATGGTACTGGCACAGTCAGTGGGCATTGTAATACCAATGCAAAATATGAAATCTTTTCTGTATTCTTCACATTCCCAGTGATATAAAAACAAGAGCAGATAAAGAAAGTGTAAATGGATCCAACATTGGGCAGGTTGGCACTGGCACTGGCAATGCCAGCAAGAACCCACAAAGTAGTCCCAGTATAGAAAACCAAGAAGAAATCAAGTTTGGGAGGAACAGAGGTTGCCACTTACCAGCAACAGTATCATGAACCCTTGATGGCATCTCTAGTGGTAAGCTGGCACCAAAAGTGGCATTAGCATCCTAAATCAACATGAAGGAGGAACAAAGAAGAAAAGGTTGCAGTAAAACCTAGTCTAGAGCTGGAGCCCAGGCCCAACATCCCAACACCAAGGACTTGGTGTGGACCCAGGCCTGACACCGTAACCTGACCCAGAGGCCGGGTCCTGATGCTGGGGCCTCTTTCCAGACCCAGGCCTGATGTCATGACCCAACCCGGAGGATGAGTCCCAATGCCAGGGCCTAGGCCGAGCTTAAGCACAGGCCTGATGCCATGACCCAATCAGGAGACCGGACCTCAAAGCCAGGGCCTCGGTCTGGACCCATGTCCAATGACACAATGCACCTTACAGGCCAGGTCCCTATGCCTGGGCCTCAGCCTAAGCTGGAGCCTGAGCCCAGGCATGACACTGTGAACCAACCTGGAAGCTGGGGCCCGATGCCTGGACCTCAGCCTCAGGACAGACCTAGGCATCGGAGCCTAGACCTGTGAGCTCCTCTTCGATCCTCTTCTTTCTTCAGCTCTTCAATGCCAAATGATGGCGTCTTCACCTCAGCGGATGGCACCTGTTTGATTTACAGCATTGTATGGCACTGCCATATGTCAAAATGGTGCCGTCTGCTGGGGTGAATGCACCAGAGTTAATTAACTCCAGTGTGACCCCAGCAAAAGCCATCAGTTGGCATTGAATTCTGAAGAAAGAAGAGGATCAAAAGAAGCGCTCCCCATACTGGGCTCTAAAGCTTGAGCCTGAATCTGGGCCGAGGCCCAGGCATCGGGACCTGGCCTCCTGACCGAGGCCCCGGCATTGGGTCTGGATCTGGGAATGGGCCTAGGCCCTAGCGTCAGAACCTGGCTTTTGGGTAGGGTTGCAGCATCGAGCTTAAGTCCAGGCTGGGGCCCCAGCATAAGTTCTTGGAGGAAAAGTCCATTACCTGCTATTAATTAAGTTGACTTAGAAAATAGCCACTGCTATTACTAACAACAGTAACATGGAATAGACTTAGTTTTTGGGTTCTTGCCAGGTTCTTATGGCCTGGATTAGTCATTGTTGGAAACAGGATGCTGGGCTTGATCTGACCCAGTATGGCATGTTCTTAATCCCCACACACTAGAGAGGTATTTATATCTCTATGGGAGGCCCACCTGCCAAAAGATGCAAGAAACCCAGGCTAGATCCAGTTCCCCTCGGAAGGATATCCTAAGGGTAGTTTTTCACAACTGGAAGATCAACTGGCATGCAAATGATTGAATATGAGACTTTTGTCAAGAAACATATCCAAGCCATGAAGGGATTTTTGTCTCTCCTGACCTTCAAAGAGAATGAGAACCGGGACCTGTATGCTCTTTTGCAGCAGAAGAGGGAGAGTCACTGTTCCTCTTCAGCCCTGGCTGGCAACCTAAGTAACCCTCAGGAGGGGGGCTTTGAGGAGGGGGTACTGTTGTGCACCTTCTCCGCGCCAGGCCCACGCCCAGGCCCTGCCGACCTTCCTGGTCCGCAACGTGAAGGGAACATGTCCAGTGCTGCCCTCTCCTCAAGGCCCGGCTGCCACTCTCCCCTTGGGCCTTCTCTGTGGAAGAGAAGCCGCTGCTGTTACTACCTCCTGCCTGGGATTTCCCAGGCACGTGTGCGCGTGCTCCTCCTCTTTATTTAAAGGGCCATGGCCCCCGATGGCTGTCGGCCATCCTGGATGACGTCATCTCATCAGACCTATTTAAGGCAAACTCTGATATTCAGAGCTTGCCTTTGCAACATGGTTGGTTTTGTTCTCTTGTGCCTTCCAGGTGATTTCTTGGATCCAGTACCGGGTTCCAGCGGATTGCCTCTACGGATTGACCTCAGCCTGTTTCACCATGCCTGCTTTCTCCAAGCCTTACCTCAGCTACATCCGACCTCGCCTTCCATCTCCAAGCCTGACCTCAGCTACATCGGACCTCGCCTGCCATCTCCAAACCTGACCTCAGCTACCTATGACCTCGCCTACCTTCTCCAAGCCTGACCTCAGCTACGTCCTACCTTGCCCTCCTTCTCCAAGCTTGACCTCAGCTACGTCTGACCTTCCCTGCACTTCCTCTAGGAGACCCTGCGAGGCCCACCTAAGACCAGGTGGCCTGGGTAACCAAGAGCTCAACCTGAGGGAACCCCGGGTTGCTACTGGTGAAGCTCCAGTGTTATAATTAATGAGGTTTGGACACTGTGGCAGCTGACCATGCCCGGGGGGAAGTCCCGTGAGGGGCCACAGGTCAGGCTCAGCTTAGGACACACAAACACAGAGATTGATCTTTTAATAGACAATGTGATGAAGCCACCAGAGGTGGCAGTGGTGAGCAGCAGAAGTAGCCCGGCTGGGCTAGTATCCCTCAGGTGCTGGAGCAGCGACTTCTCCGGTAGCAGTGCTGTAGTGGAAAGAACTGAGAATAATGAGTACAGTGGAATATGCACAAAGCCCCAGTATGGAGAACCCCAGGATAGGGAGAACAGGCCCTCGAGGAGCGAGTACCTGATCCCTGAGAACTGAGAGGCTTGAAAGGAATGTACTCACACAGCGGTTCCACATAGGAGATAGCACTAGGGCTGGAACGGAGGCAGGCTCTCGAGGAGCAAGTACCTGGTTCCAGGGAACAGCTCTGCGGTGAAGATGATAGTACTCACTGGTGATGAAGATAGCGAATCCTTCCAGGCAGAAGAGAAGGTAGAAGCAGGCAGCGAGTCAGGGAACATGGGCCCTTGAGGAGCGAGTACCGGTTTCTTGATAGCAACCTGAAAAGCAAGTGAGCCCCCCGAGAAGTGGGTACCCCGTTAGCATTAAGAGTCCAATGGAAGATTGGAGAGGCAGAGTAGCTGGGTACGGAATCCCATCCATAAGATACCCCTTGCTAACTCAAAGGCTAGTAAACCTCGTAGGCTTTAAATATCTGGGCAGCGTGACGTCATCACAGGGGGTCGACCCTGAGGTTCGCGCCAAGTAGAAAATAAGAGTGAGGGCCACGCGGCGTGTGCGCCCTAAAGGTACCAGTGAAGCATGGTGGGAGGTAGCACCCAAGCCGGTCCGGAGATGCAGGAGAAGATGGCAGGCAGACGCCGCGGCAGCCAGGCGTCCATCCACAGCAAGAGGAGGTGCAAAGAAAGAAAGGTAGGTGGAGTGAAGTCGTCGGGAAGGGGCAGTTGCAACACTCCAGTTAGCCTCCATATCCTCCTGTGCTTCGCCTCCTGGTGGCAGGCACTCTCTGGGTCCGACGAGGGAGTCTACCAATCCTGCACCAGGCCAAGGGTCCACCTCCCGGCTCAACAGTAAGTATATACTTTGCATTGTTTTAATCTTTATGGGGGGGGAATGTGATGAAAGGGAACACATTGCTGCTACTTGGATTTTATTTATTTATTTTTTGGTGCTGTTTTGATTTGGGCTGTAGATTTCAAACAGATCACCTACATGAGGCAAAAATATGCAAAGGTTACCCCAATAGACAAAGTGAACTTATGCGAATCAGTCTGCTTTGAAAATATTAAAATGTGTGTATTTTCTCTCCCCCAACCTGTCCCCATCCATTTTTTGAGTGTTGCATCAGAGGTGGACCCTTGGGTCGAGGTGGGGTTGACGCAAACCGTAGGTCCCTACCTAGGGGTCCCCACTGTCGGCAGGTGGAGTGGGCTGAGGTTAGAGGCTGCTCAAACTTCACTTATACGAGCCCTCGTTCCCCTCGGGTTGGGCCTTTGGATGCCAGGGCCATCAGGGCTTCGGTGGGCCTCAAGGATAATAGATAGAGACAAGTAGTTCAGTCAAGAGACAGCAGTCAATAGGTGGCGTAGTCCTACCCTGGGCTGGGTTCTGTACAGGAGCTTAAGTGCCGAAGGAACAGAAGGAGGCAGGAGGCGCCCAAGCAAAGAAAGGCCAAGGCCTTGTAAGCCCACGTCCAGAGGATAGGTGAGAGGAGGCATCTCTGACAGGCTAGGATCAGAGCTGACAGCAAGCGGAGATCGTGGCAAGCAAAGTAGAACTCTGGACATGAAGGAGTCTGTAGCGTGGTCAATCAAAGCGAAGGTTAGGGAATGGAGAAGGCAGGCGTAGTCAGACAAGGCAGTGGTCAGGGCACGAAGAAGGCAGGCGTAGTCAGGCAGGCAGAGATCAGGGTATGAAGAAGACAGGAGCAGTCAGACATAGCCAAGGTCCAGGGCTGGAGAGAAGCTGAAGAGTAGTCAGGCGTAGTGGAGGTCAAATCCAGAGAGTCAATCCAACACATAGATGAAACAGGATCAAGGAAGACAGGAACTGGGAACCACAGGAATCAGGAACACAACGAAGAGACGATTCCAGGAACAAGGAGTACTCGGAGAACAAGGAGAACCTGTTGCAAAGGCAACACTATGGAGAGAGGCCTGAGCTTATATACACTGTAGAGTCTGACGTCAGCATCCGGGTTTGCAGCTAGGTTCCCGCTGCAGGCCCTTTGAAAGAGTCAGCGATTCACGCGCGCCTATGGAGGGGTGCGGTGCTGGTGGTAGCATCCATCCGCGGGCCATGCGGAGAGGCCTGATAAGCAGGGGCATCTTGACTGGCAACGCTCGAGGCCATGGCAGAGCCGGAGGCACATGAGGCAGCCCGAGGTCGGAGCTGGCGGCCCACTGCTGCCAGTGAAGAGGAACCAGGGACTGGAGTCCGTACAAGAAGGTGAGATTGCCGGGCCACGGGTCTGCTGTGGGTGGCATGTGTAACAGTACCCCCCCATTTACGCCCCCCCTCTTGGAGGTCAGGGTTTGCCCAGATGGGCACGATGGTAATTCAAGAGGAGAGTCTTGTCCAGGATGTTTTGAGCTGGTTCCCACAAATTCTCTTCGGGTCCATATCCCTCCCAGAAAAGGAGGTATTCCCACCGGCGGCCCCTTCGGCGGACCTCTAGGACTTCTTGGACCTTGTATGTCATGTCAGTTTCTGCCACCAAAGGAGTTGGCTCAGGGGCTTTCCGGGTAGGCCAAGATAAGATCACAGGTTTTAAAAGTGACACATGGAATTTTTTATGTATTCCCAGCAGAGGAGGCAGCCGAAGCTGATACGTAACAGGTCCAATGCGTCGAATAACAGTGAAGGGACCAATGTATCTAGAAGCGAATCTTTGAGATGGAATTTGAAGCTGGATATATCGAGTACTTAACCAGACTTTCTGGCCAGGGAGGAATTCAGGAGCCGAGCGACGTCGACTGTTAGCAGTTCTCTTGGCCCGGGAGGCAGCCTGACATAAGCGGAGATTTGTCTGCTCCCCAAAAATGTTTTAAGGGCATCTGCAGTAGCCTGTGCCGCAGGGGACAGCACAGATAAAGGTATGGGTAGTGGTGGTCGTGGTTATTTCCTATAGACAACTGAAAATGGAGATGTTCCAACAGCAGTGGCATTGTGAGAGTTGTGAGAAAACTCTGCCCAGGATAAGAGGTCGGACCAATTATCTTGTTGGTCATTAATGTAAGCATGCAGGAAAGCCTTCAAGGAGGAATTCGTCTGCTCAGCTTGCCCGTTGGCCTGGGGATGATAGGCAGTCATGAGGCTGATGTTAATGCCGGACTTCCAGCAGAGGGAGCGCCAGTACCTGGCAACAAATTGAGGACCTTGGTCTGAAACAATGTCCGTGGGTAAGCTGTGCAGTCTGAAGGTATGGTGGAAGAATAATCATGCTATCTCTGGAGCAGATGGTAGACCCAGTAGAGGTACAAAATGGGCCATCTTTGAAAAATGGTTTATGGTCACCCATATTACGGTGTGACCCTTTGAAGGCGGCAAGTCCACGATGAAATCCATAGACAAGTGAGTCCATGGTTCTTTAGGTGCTGGAAGTGGTTGTAAAAGACCCCAAGGTCACCCGACCGGGGTTTTTTGCTGTGCACATACGTTATAGGATTCAACATATGATTTCGCATTGGAGACCATGGTAGGCCACCAGAAGAACCACTGGAGCAGTGCCACGGTTTGTGCTCATCCTGGGTGACCAGCAAATTTACAATCGTGCACCCAGCGGAGAACTCTCTCGGAGTCGTCGGAGCATGACTGTCTTTCCAGCAGGAACTGGATGAGTGGCAGATAAACAAATACAGGTTGGGTTGATTATATGAGTTGGTTCTTCTGGAATGACTTTGGGCTCGAAGGATCGTGATAGGGCATCCGCCCGGAGATTTTTATCGGCTGGGCGATAACGGAGTTCAAAATCGAATCTGGAGAAGTACAAGGCCCACCGAGCTTGGCAGGCGTTCAGATGTTGTGCTTGACTCAAATGTTCCAGATTCTTATGATCGGTGAACACAGTAAATTTGTGCTATGCACTTTCTAGCCACAGGCGCCACTCTTCGAGAGCCAATTTTATGGTGAGCAGCTCATGATCCCCAATGCTGTAATTTTGTTCTGCAGATGAAAATTTTTAGGAGTAGAAGGAGCAAGGAACTACAGTACCAGAGGCGGTGCGTTGACTCAAGACTGCCCCAGCCCCAATGATGGAGGCGTCAACTCAACTAAAACTGGGTGATTCGGGTCAGGATGGTGCAGACACAACCCCTTCTGGAAGGCTTCCTTCAGACGGTGGAAGGCGGTATTGGCTTCAGGGGGCCAATTTCACGTGTTTTGGCCTTTACGAGTGAAGGTTGTCAACGGAGCTGCCAGGGTAGAATAGTGTAGGATGAAATGACGATAGTAGTTGAGGAATCCCAAGAAGCACTGGAGCGCTTTGAGGCCCACAGGTTGTGGCCAATCCCGGAATCCCTTTAGTTTGGCGGATTCATAGAAAAGCCTTGCCAAGAGATTATATAGCCAAGAAAAGGTAGACTGGATTTCTCGAACAGGCATTTGTCCAATTTCACAAACAAATGGTTTTCACAAAAACACTGGAGGATGGCTCATATGTCGGCGAGATGAGTGTCAAGGTCTTTGGAAAAGATGAGGATGTTGTCCAGATAAGTCACTAATTTGTTGTACAGTAGGTCTGAAGATTTCATTCATCATGCGTTGGAATACTGTGGGCACATTACAGAGGCCAAAGGGCATCACCAAGTATTCGTAGTGCCCATCCCGGGTGTTAAAGGCAGTTTTCCAAATGTTATAGGGATGGATTCTTACCAGGTTATATGCCCCATGTAGATCCAGCTTTGTAAATATGGAGGCACCCTGGAGATGGTCAAATAATTCCGATATTAATGGCAAGGGATATTTATCCTTATGAGTAATGGCGTTGAGGCTGTGGTAGTCAATACACAGTATAAGTGACCCGTCTTTCTTGCTCACAAAAAAGAATCCCGCCCCAGCGGGAGATGTAGATGGGAGAATGAATCCCTTTGCAAGATTTTCCTGGATATATTCCATCATTGCCTTTGTCTCAGGCAGAGACAGAGGGTAGGTGCATCCTTGAGGAGGCATGGTTCCTGGAAGGAGGTCATTTGGACAATCAAGCCTTTGGCGAGGCGGAAGGAGGTCAGCCATTTGTTTAGAGAATACGTCCTCAAAGGCCACATATGGAGCGGGTATGCCAGAGGACATTGTAGCCAGAGGGACCACGGGAGGTGGTGTCACTTTCTGGAGTCAGGACTGCTGGCAGCCATGCCACCAATTGCAGCAAACCCCAGTTGAATTGGGGAGAATGCTTCTGTAGCCAGGGGAGTCCAAGCACTATGTGATGGATGGATTTCTCCCACACTAGTAATTCAAGTTCCTCAGTATGTAAAATCCCAGTACGTAACTGGACAGGTTCCATAGTCAAGGAAATTCCACCGGGTAATGACTCTCCATAGATAGAAGCAATGCATAGTGACATGTCAAGCGAACGGGTCTTTATGCCAAAAAGTTGAACAAGGTCCTTGAGAATAAAATTACCTCCTGCTCCGGAGTCTACCAGAGCAAGAACTGGGAAGGACCGGGAATCCCAGATCAGAGTAACCGGTACAGATAACTGAGGGGCCGGAGAAGTTGTACCCAAGTTCAAGACCCCTTCTGAACTTGGGCCAAGGAGTTTCTTGGACGGATAGGGCAAATCTGTAGATGGTGGCCAGGTGCTCCACAATACAGACACAGACTGGTTTGTCTCTGCCGGAGGTGCTCTTCTGGTGTCAGCCACCCACGACCCAACTGCATAGGCTCTTCCGCTTTCACCACTCTTGTATCACTGCAGGATGCAGGGTTGGTAACTGGTGGTGAGCGGGAGCGAAACTGTGAAGGCTTTTTGGGCATCCAATTCTCCCGGTGATGCTCTTGAAGATGATGGTCGATTCGGTCTGCCAAGTCTATAAAGTCCTCTAAAGAGGAAGGGAGCTCCCATGCAGCCAACTCATCTTTTAGCTGCAGAGAGAGTCCATCCAGGTAGATAGCTCGGAGGCAGTCTTCCTGCCAAGCGAGTTCAGAAGCCAGTCCAAAACTCAATGGTATAATCAAAAAGACTTCTTTGTCCTTGACGGAGGTGTAATAAGCTGGTACTTGCCACGGCATGTTGCCCAGGATCATCAAAGGTTCATTTGAATACAGCCACAAACTGAGCCAGTTCCTTCAACAAAGAGTCTCAGCATTCCCACAAGGGAGAGGCCCAAGCTAGCACTTTTCCTTCAAGGCGGGATAGGATAAATATGACTTTCGTCAACTCGTCCTGAAAGACGGAAGGCTGCAGAGCAAATTGCATGTAGCATTGGTTAATGAACCCTCTGCAGAATCTGGAATCGCCATTGAAGCGAAGGGGCGCTGGAAGTGCCAACAAAGCTCGAGGCATCAATGGAGGTGGCTGTGGATGAGAATGAGCCGGAAGAGGAACCGGATTATTTGTAAGGGCATCAAGCTGGGCATGAAGACGATCCATAGAGGAGGTCAGTTCCTCAAGAAACTGCTGCTGTTCTTGTACCTTGGATGCTAGGCCTGGGATGGCCTGGAAGGCATGTGGCTCCACCGACCTGTTGCATTGGAGGTGGACCTTTGGACCGAGGTGGGGTTGACGCAACCCTTAGATAGGGACCTATGGGTCCCCACCATTGGCAGGTGGAGTGGGCTGAGGTTAGAGGCCGCTCAAGCTTCACCTATACCAGCCCTTGTTCCCCTCGGGTTGGGCCTTTGGGTGCCAGGGCCGGCAGGGCTTAGGTGGGCCTCGAGGATAATAAATAGAGACAAGAAGTTCAGCCCAGAGATAGCAGTCTATAGGTAGTGTAGTCCTACCTTGAACTGGGTTCGGTACAGGAGCTTAGGCACCGAAGGAACAGAAGGAGACAGGAGGCACCCAAGCAAAGAAAGGCCAAGGCCTTGTAAGTCCACGTCCAGAGGATAGGTGAGAGGAGGCATCTCTGACAGGCTAGGATCAGAGCTGGCAGCAAGCGGTGGTCATGGCAAGCAAAGTAGGACTCTGGACATGAAGGAGTCTGTTGTGTGATCAATCAAGGTGAAGGTCAGGGTACAGAGAAGGCAGGCATAGTCAGACAAGGCAGCAGTCAGGGCACAAAGAAGGCAGGTGTAGTCAGGCAGGCAGAGGTCAGGGCACAAAGAAGGCAGGCTTAGTCAGACATAGCTGAGGTCAGGGGCTGGAGAGAAGCTGAAGAGTAGTCAGGCATACTGGAGGTCTGGGGCTGAATATAAGCTGAAGAGTAGTCAGGTGTAGTGGAAATCTGGGGCTGGAGGGAAGTTGAAGAGTAGTGAGGCATAGCAGAGGTCAGGGGCTGAAGAGAAGCTGACGAGTAGTCAGGCGTAGCAGAGATCCGGCACTGGAGAGAAGCTGAAGAGTAGTCAGGTGTAGTGGAAGTCAAATCCAGAGAGTCAGTCCAACACATAGAAGAAACAGGAACAAGGAAGACAGGAACTGGGAACCACAGGAATCAGGAACACAATGAAGAGACGATTCCAGGAACAGCAATGAGTACTCAGAGTACGAGGAAAGCTGTTGCAAAGGCAATGCTATGGAGCGAGGCCTGAGCTTATGTACATTGAAGAGTCTGAGATCAGCATCGGTGGTTGCGGCCAGGTTCCCATCACGGGCCCTTTAAAAGAGTCAGTGATGGGCGCGCACGCGCCTAGGGAGGGGTGCGGCACCGGTGGCGGCGTCTTTCCACGGGCCACATGGAGAAGCCTGACAAGCAGGGGAATCTTGGCTGGCAACGCTGGGAGCCATGGCAGAGCCGGAGGCAACGGAGGTGGGCCGAGGTCGGAGCTGGTGGCCCACCGCCGCCAGTGAAGAGGAACCAGGGGCTGGAATCCGTACAAGAAGGTGGGAGGCCGCGCCGTGGGTCTGCCGCGGGCGGCAGTCGTAACAGTGAGCAGGTAATAGTGTGTGTACTTTTACCTGCTCATAGAGGGGACAGTAATTAAAACATGACTTCACACAGGTAAATGCACATTTATCACAGGTAAATGTGTGTTTGCCTGACAAAAAGCATGGCTTGGTTATTGCCCCCCCCCCCCCCCCCCCCCCGTCACCTTTACTATGGGTAAAAGTGGGCAGGGTTCAGTCAGTAGAAGGAAAGTACCCTTGGTGATTGCCTTTTAAAATCACTGTACTTTCCAGTATGCACTTTGCACCTGCTTAAATGAAGGTATAAAGTACTTGGCATCCAATTGCCTCCCTTCTGATCTCCTAGTCAGCACAATGACATCTGTCCTCTTCAGGGAATCCCCCTCCCTCCCATCAAGAAATGAGATGAGGCCACTCTGTCTTTCCTCCCTCCTCTTGACGAATAACCAACTCCTCTGGGAGTTACCTAAGATCCTTCTCCAGAATGATCACTCACATATTCTGCAGGTGCCCCTTCTCCATTGACTAGCGGGACTGCCAAATTCCCCTTCCTATCCAGCTAAAGATACTTCCTATCCAGCTAAAGTGATGCAGCCTAGCCCAACAGACACTGATTCTAATTCAACAGATAGAAACTTCCTAGTTGAAAGTACCTATGAGCTTTAAAGCTGTTTACAAAAGGAATGCACGTGCATGCCTTCCTTTTAAAAATTTCCATGAGGCCATATACTTGCAGTCACTTGCACCTGCTTTTTATGTGTAGATAGATTTCTGCTGGAAAAGATTTGAAAATATGTATGTGTAGATTTGAAAATGCAAACCACATACATACTCTTCCACTGCCGACCTAAACACACCCCCAGAAATGTCTTCTCTCAGTACAGCTAAACATGCACATGTTGTGGAACAATGTGCAGAATTTTAATTGCATTGAGAAACGGCAGATTTTAGACAGAAAATGAATGGGGGTAAAACAATTTTTGATGCATAAAATGCTTTGAAAATTGCCCTTCCCAATTAAATGTGCATGAAGCTTGAGTTGATACTTTGGTGTCTAATTTTTCCATGTTATATGCTAAAGTGCATCCTCTGTTAATCTCATTATATATTACTAACCCAGAGGAACTAGGCTCAATTTAAAGCCAACCATATATTTTATATGTATTTATTTCCAAACAGCGTCTCATACAATTTAACAAAAAGTGCTAAGTGCAATACATGATATCCCCGTTAAAAATCCTCCACACCATACTCACATACACACCATGCATACCATCATATCCCACCACAAACTAAAAAACCCAACTGGTACATGAACAATACTAGTACCCCCCACTATATACCCCCAATGTTACAATACATCCTTTTTTCAAATAACCATTCACTGTTGTTACCAATACCAAGTATCTGTCATTAATTAACATGTGTTACATTGTATAGTTTTTAAAAAACACAAGAAACTCTTAAATATCATATCAGATACAAAGTATCTACCATGTTAACACAATCATTGATTCAATTTATACAATGTGATATCTGATGTTATAATGCCCGACGGGACACCCGTTTCACCCCTTCCTTGGGGCTTGAATTTCTGTATTATACACATACACCCTCTATCATCGTCTTCCTGATATGTATTCATCTATATCCATGTTTTCATATAGTGATATTGAACTCCAATTCATTGGGAGGATATCAATTGCACACAGCCATCAATTCTCCAGCTGACAAAAGAATATATTTCATAAAGTTAAAAAAGAATGTCTGTTTTATGACAGGGATAACCACCCTGTGCACCGTCACCTTAAACACACCGTACCAACCAATGATATTCAAACCGGCGAATCTGATTCCCGCTGATTGCCAAAGGCACTCATAATTACAAATGCAGGGCATGCGTTGTCATTTCATCATTGTTGATCTCACAAAGCAAAGACCCGAACTGTTTCAATATCTGTATAAAATCAGATCAATAATTCCTTTAATGATTCATGTTCCCATATATCTCATCGTTAGTAATATCAAATTAAAGGAACCTTACACACGTTCGACTCTTAGAATCAAACTTGTTAAAATTGTCTATTAACGCGCCCTGACTTTTTTGACAAACCCAGTAACACCATTATATACTAACATTATCTATGCTTCTACTTCAACCTCGCCATTCAACCTCCCCAATACAACCTCATATACTAACATTATCTATACTCTAATTCAACCTCCTTTAAGGGTGCATAGTTTAAAGCAGTGACGGATGATCATTCATTAAAGTCGATTCCCCATTTAAGTTCAGTATGTTACGGGGTGTTTCATCAGAGATGATTTCCCATTTGAAGTTTAGCACGCTACGGGGTGTTTTACATCAGTAGTACGTCAGGTACGTCTTGACGTCAGGGGAGAGTTAAAAATACGGATATTACATTTCCATGATAGACTTCCTTGTGAAGTTCAGGACACGGTGGCGGCGTCTGTCGCAGTAAATTTATTGAAGTGAGTGTAACCATTTGCAGCGACTGTTAGACATGACAATTGGTATTAAGTTCTGATAAGGTAAGTTTGTGAAGTTTTCAGGTTATCTATTGTGGTGAGGTTGAATTGAAGTACAGATAGCGTTGGTATACGGGGCCGAGGTTGACTTGGAGTATAGATAATGGCTGTACTATAGGTCGAATTGGTGAGGTTGAATGGCGAGGTTGAATTAGAGTATAGATAGACAAAACCACTAGGCTATACTCTAAATCTCATTTATTTTAAGAATCTTAAGGTATGCAGATTTGTGCATGTTTGTGAGAAAGGGGTGAAGGAGGCTGTTAGTAAAAAAGTAACGAAAGAGGAAGCACAACTAGGCCTAAAAAGTACAGTGTAATGCTTTGTTGAGAGTATGTTCAAGCACAGAGGGAATAACAAAAACATAATTCATATAAAATGTAAACATAAGCTCATGAGAACAAAAATGTGTTGAATATAGTACCTCACAAAATGCAAAATAGGCTACTCAGAATTCAGCTAAACAGATATTGCTATTTAGTGTTCAAATTGCCTACAAAATTGGAAACAAAAGGTTTAATCAGAATATTCATATCATAATTAGCATTCAGCATACATTTGCATTACATATTGTTGCTAAGTATATGCAATCATTAACCCAGAATAAGAAGATCTTTAAAAGCATACAAAATAAAATTCTAATTGTATATGAATCCATGATTCCCAGAGTTAATGCACTGGTAACATCAAACGTCTGCACACCTGTGTTTTGATCAAGTTGGTCTATTTCAGGAGAAATGTTATTTTTGTATCACATCAGCAAAGTCCTAAGATCCACAGTTCAGCAATATATCAAGAATGACATCAGCATCTCAACTGGCAACATGAACAGTAGAGCAGATCAGTCTCCAGCAAAGTGAAAGGCAGAAACTATAAAGGGGGAAACTGGATTTCTGTGATCACTTGGTATTCCTATGACAATCAAATGGATGAACCTCCATGCACAGAATTACCAGAGGTACAGAACTGCAGACAATCGTATACTTTGTAAATCAGGTTTCCAAAAGAAAAAACAGGATCACTTAGCATATCCATCTAATGTTGCACTGGAGGTGGACCCTTGGCCTGGTGCAGGATTGGTACAGCTCTCTGGTCAGACTCAGAGAGCACCTGCCATCAGGAGGCTAACTGGAGCTTCACCAATAACAGTCCGGGGTTTCCACAGGTTGAGCCCTTGGATACCCGGACTGCCTGGACTTAGGTGGGCCTCTGGTGGTCTCCCGGAGAGGTAGCGGAGGGGTGTGCCCACCATGAGCAAGGGTGCGTGGCTGATGCAGAGTGGATGGGCTAGACCCGAACTGGAAGCTCCGAAGACCTCAGGGAGGCAACAGTTCAGGAAGGTTCTCTGGGTGAGACAGGCAGACTAGCACACCAATGGTGTTGACCCGATTGCCAAGACGAGGTCCTGGGGAAAGGGCCTTGCCTTAAGTAGTAAGTCTATGTGATGTCATTGGGAGGCGCCCCCATGGGTTTTCATGCCTTGTTGGGCCCTTTAAAGGGCTGCATGTCGGCCACGCACACACCTAGGGGCATGGTCAAGGATGCCTATGATGTGGAGCACCGATGGGAGCTCCGCCGTGAGGCCTGTGAGGAGGATGGTGAACGGGGAGCCCAAGGATGCCGTGAACTGGCTGCGGCCACAAGGGAGGGGTGCCCGGAGCTGGTTGAAGGAAGCACGAGGTGAGCAGGCCCGGCTGTGGCCAGGACGCGCAACAGTACCCCCCTTCTAGGCCTCCCCCTTACCAGTCTAGGTTTCTCTGGCAGTCTCAATGGAATCCTAAAAGCAGGTCCTTATCAAAAATGTTGTGAGAGGGTTCCCAAGAGTTTTCTTCTGGGTCGAAACCCTCCCATGACAGGAGGTACTCCCAATGGCCACGACGATGTCGAACGTCAAGGACCTCCTTGACCTGCAGGATGTTCTCAGGTTCTGCCATACGCTGAGTAGGAGGAGGAGGCCTTCGGGAAGGCCAGGACAGGAATAAGGGCTTAAGTAAAGACACGTGGAACATGTTGTGGATTCCCATGGAGGCAGGGAGTTGTAGCTGATAAGTGACTGCTCCAATGCATCGAAGAATAGGGAATGGACCAGTAAATCTGGGGGCCAGCCGTTGAGACGGCAATTGTAGTCGAATGTGTTTCGTACTGAGCCAGACTTTCTGGCCAGGCCAGAACAGTGGTACGGCCGGACGATGGACGTCAGTAAAGCGTTTGGCTCGCTCAGCTGCTTGGCTTAGTCTCTCTTTCACTTGATTGCAGAGTCTGCATATAGTTTGTGCTGTAGACTGACTTGACTGGTTCACTCAGGTACACTGAGTGGAACCAGTAGGGGAAGGCGTGGTTGGTGGCCAAAGACTACCACAAAAGGTGAGACATCAGTGGCAGAGGCAACATGAGTGTTATGGGATAGTTCTGCCCATGGTAGGTAGTCAGCCCAGTTAACTTGCTGGTCGTTGACATATGATCGCAGGAATGTTTTTAAGGAACAATTTGTTCTCTTGGCTTGGCCATTTGCTTGCAGATGATAGGCTGAGGTTAAGTTTAATGTAATATTGAACTTTTTACAAAGGGATCTCCAATATTTAGCAGCAAATTGAGGGCCCCGATCGGAGATGATTTCTTGTGGTAGTCCATGCAGACGAAATACGTTGGTTAAGAAGAGTCTAGCTAGTTTTGGAGCTGAAGGAAGACTAGGTAATGGGACAAAGTGGGCCATTTTTGAGAAGCGGTCAATAATGACCCAAATTACAGTATTTCCTTTTGAAGGAGGCAGGTCCACGAAAAAATCAGTGGAGAGACTTGACCAGGGTTCGGTGGGTGCAGGAAGAGGTGGGAGGAGGCCCCATGGGTGGCCAGTCGGGGAATTTTGTGGCGCGCAAATTGGACAGGAGTCCACGTATTCGCGGGAGTACTTTATCATACTAGGCCACCAATAGTGCCTTCGAAGCATCCCGAGAGTCCGGGCTCCGCTGGGGTGACCAGCCAGCTTAGAGTCGTGAGCCCAACGGAGCACACGCTCACAAAGACAGCGGGGGACCACCGTCTTCCCTGCTGGTACCGTGTTGGTGACTGCAATTGATATTCTAGCTGGATCAATGATGTGCCTAGGAGTCTCGGATGTATTTTCTGGCTCGATGGAGCGAGAGAGCATATCTGCCTGGAGGTTCTTAGCAGTCGGGTGATAGCGGAGCTCAAAGTTGAAGCGTTCAAAGAACAGGGCCCAGCGGGCTTGTCTGGGGTTAAGTAACTGGGCCTCCTTTAGGTGTTCTGGATTCTTGTGGTCAACCTGCGGAAACCCCGGATAGTTATTGGTGAAGTTCCAGCTAGCCTCTGTCTCCTCGTGTGCTCCGCCTCCTGGTGTCAGGTGCTCTCTGGGTCTGACCAGAGGGCCGTACCAATCCTGTACTAGGCCAAGGGTCCACCTCCAGCGCAACAGCTGTGAATAAGTCATTCATATCAGTTGATTATAAATATTTTTAATAGAGACATTAATTAATTGATAGCATGGTAACTTTTATGAGTGTGACTCTTACACTAAGTTTGAGTATGTAAACCTGTTAGGGACATATAAAATAAAAAAAGAATCCTGATTCTAAGTTTGTGTGGTGCTGGTAACAGCTCTGTGGGTTCAAACACAATAGTCAAATAAGATTATGAATAGCACTTGGCTCAGAGGCCAATAGGATATATTAGTCTTTAGAACAAGGAAAAGGAAAATAAAATTGTTTCCTCTCTGTGACCATCAAACTGTTTACCCCACTGTGTGAAACTTAACTCTCTTCTGCAGACTTTCTTCAGAATGCCTGTTTTCTGTGAACCTACTCCCTATGATTAACTAAATTATAAAGGAGAAATGTGTGGCATAAATTATACTGGACAATAATAGTTTATCACCAGGGAATTACTTTTATTTTACATATGCACACTAGATAATGTGCAAGAAGTTAAATTCACAGTGAACATTTGTGTAAATGCAAAGGACCCCTTCCCAGGTGATAAACTGTTATTATCCAGTATAATTTATGCTACACATTTCTCCTTTGTGATCTATCTATATGTGTGTGTTTTTCACTCCGCCCTCCTGTTGTGCAATCGCCCAATTAACTAAATTATGTCAGACAGTATACTTTATTGTAACTTTATTGGACCTTTTAGGACTGACAACAGTAAAAATCAACAGCACTCACAAAAAACAATAGAATGGGTCACAGGAGCCTACTACAGAGCAATCAACAGACAGTCTTGGGTAAAAAACAACCTCAATTCTTCATAGTGTTAAGCCATTAGAACTTTAGAAGCTCTAAGAAAAAACACAATGAAAAAAAAAAAGATAACCCATGCAATGTATGTGATGGCAGGAGATAAGAGTCCTGGACCAGATGGATTTCCCAACAAGTTCTATAGGGCCTTTGCTGAGCAAGTAGTCCCCTATTTGAGGGCATTGTTTAATTACCTTTGTACTCCTGGGGCAGATGTGGGCACCATAATAGAGGCTCTTATAGTGTTGATATATAAACGACCAAAGGATCCTCTGGAATGTTCCTCGTATAGGCCAATCTCTTTAATAAATGGGGATGTAAAGCTTCTGGTGAAGATTCTATAGCTAAGGCTGGAAGATATTATGCCCGCTCTAATCCATTCCAATGAGACTGGATTTATAAAGGGACAGCTTTCCACCAACAACTCGAGATGATTGTTTAACATTATATACATAGCGAGTAAAAAGAGAATGGGGGGAGCCATATTATCTATTGATGCAGATAAAGCATTTGACCAAGTCTCGTGGCCCTTCATGTTCACAGTATTAAATCACCTAAATTTTACAGAGTCATTAATTTCTTGGATAGGGTCACTATATACTAAACTGAGGGCGAGAGTGGTGGCGGGGAGGGGGGGGGGGGTAGTCTCAAATTCTTTCAGGATAGAAAGGGGGACAAGACAGGGGTGTTCTCTTTCCCCTCTATTATTTTATATGGTAACTAGCCGTTAAGCCCGTAACAACGGGCTCGGTCCGTTTCCTTCCCACTCCCTCCCCCTCATTCTCCCTCCTCCTTCACTCTCTCACCCCCACCCCCTCCCTCCCTCCCTCTCACCCCCACCCCCTCCCTCCCTCTCACCACCTCCCTCCCTCACCTCCCTTCCCCTCTCTCTCACCTCCCTCTCTCTCTCACCTCCCTCTCTCTCACAGCTCCCTCCCTCTCACCTTCACTCTCTCTCACTTCCTCTGTCACCTCCCTCTCTCTCTCTCTCTCACTACCTTCTCCTCCCGCTCCTGCCAGCAGATCTCGGGGGGGGTCACTCCTGTGCGCGCGCACGGCGCTGCTTCTCCTGCCACTCCTGCCAGCAGATCTCGGGGGGGGGGGGTGTCACTCGCGTGCGGCGCTGCTTCTCCTGCCGCTCCTGCCGGCAGATCTCGGGGGGTGTCACTCGCGCGCGGCGCTGCTTCTCCTGCCGCTCCTGCCGGCAGATCTCGGGGGGGGGGGGGTGTCACTTGCGCGCGGCGGCACTGCTTCTCCTGCCGGCAGATCTCGGAGGGGGGTGTCACTCGTACGCGGCGCCTCTGCTCCTCCTCCCGCTCCTGCGGCCCCACCGCCATGTTTTATGTTTCGGGCACGCACGGCTCTGACCAACGTGCTGGCCCGCACATGCGCGGTAGAGCTGCTCTCTACTGCGCATTTGCGGGCCGTCGGTCAGAGCCCATTTATAAGGTAGATTGAACCACTTGCTCAAGCTGTTAGAGTATCACTGATAATTCATGGAATTCCAATAGGAGGTGAGCTTCACAAAATATCCCTATACACAGATGATATACTCTTATACTTGACAAATGTTTCCAGTTCTATGGCAGGGTTATGACATCTTTTCGATCAATATGGATCCTTGTCAGGTTATAATGTCAGTTATTCAAAATCTGAAATTATGTTGGTGGGAGAGCAAAGACAAAATATAAGGGGGCTAGATATGCTTCAGAGGGCACACACAGGATTCAGGTATTTGGGATTATGGGTATCCAAGGAATTTTCAAAGCTGTATAAAGACAATTATACCCCTTTATTCACTAAAATTAGAAGAATTCTCAAAAGTTGGACACATCTTCCTGTCTCTTTGATAGGAAGAGTTAACTTGATAAAGATGACAATACTGCCCTGTTTAGTGTATCCATTCATACACTTGCCC
Source organism: Rhinatrema bivittatum (assembly GCF_901001135.1). NCBI lineage: Eukaryota > Metazoa > Chordata > Amphibia > Gymnophiona > Rhinatrematidae > Rhinatrema > Rhinatrema bivittatum. The sequence goes on along the minus strand of NC_042615.1, from coordinate 251,388,173 downwards.
TGTGATATCCAGTGACAATATTTAGAACTTTCAAGAGTGCCATCACAAGCTTTCTGTGGCAAGGGAGGCCTCAAAAGCTGAAGTAAACAGAGATGGTAAAGCATAGAAATGCGGGAGGGTTAGGTCTTCCTGAGTTTCAATGGTAGTTTTTGTTGAACTGGAGGTGGACCCTTGGCCCAAGGTGGGGTTGACGCTACCCGTAGGGCAAGCTCCATGGGTCCCCACCATCGAGAGGCAGAGTTGACTAGAAACGGAGACCGACTGGAACTTCACCAATACCAGCCCACGTTCCCCACAGGTTGAGCCCTTGGGTGCTAGGGCCGGCTGGTCTTAGGTGGGCCTCTGTCAGACGACTCCCAGTGGATGTTGTAGCAGGTAGCCAGGGACCAGCAGAGGTATCGGAGGGACCGTAGCAGGTCTAGACGAGGCAGGGATCCAGAGACCCGTCGCCAAGGACAGGCCAGGAACAAGAACAGATGACACCCAGGTAGAGGAAGGCTGGAGCCTGAGAGGGCCAAGTCCAGGGAGATACTGAAGGCATAGTTGGGAACAGGCTGGAGTCAGGGCAGGTGGCAGAGCTAGTCAAGGTGCAGAGTTCCAGCAATGCAAGGGTCAAAGCCAGTAGTCAGTCCAGAGCGTAGTTCCAACAAAGCAAGTGTCAAAGCCAATAGTCAGTCCAGAATGTAGTTCCAATGAAGCAAGTATCAAAGCCAATAGTCAATCCTGAGCGTAGTTCCAATGAAGCAAGGGTCAAAGCCAGTAGTCAGTCTGAGCAAGGTTAGGGAGTAACCAGGAACAGAATCAGGAACAATGACCAGGAACAGGAACCAGGAACGAAGTCAGGAACTGGGACGAGCAACGAGCACACAACAAGTGCGGAGACCTGTTGCCAAGGCAAGGAATGAGTGGTGGGCCCTGCCTTAAGCAGCAGGGCCCGATGATGTCATCATCCGGGGCTGCGGGTTAGTTTCCTGCCGCGGCACCTTTAAATGCCTGCAAGGCACGTGCACGCACACCTAGGAGAGGCAGGATGCTGGACAGCGGCATCTCCCCGCGGCACACATGGGGAGACCCGCCAGGAGTTGGGGAGGTCTGCAGAGGAGCCAGGAATGGCCGAGGAGGCAACGGTTGTGCAGGAGCACAGACAGCTGCCTACTGCTGCCAGTGAGGACAGGCTGGGTGCAGGAGCCAGGCGCCGGAGGTAAGTAAGCCTTGTTGTGGGTCTGCCGTGGGCGGGACATGCAACAGTTTTGGGCATGCCAGCAGGCATGTTTAAGGACATGAATGGGTGCTGACCCGCCACAGTCGTGGTTGGAGTTGGAAAGATAGGTGGCAAGGGGTGTAGTTTAGCATCTCTCCTTTATATGCCACCTTCTTCAAATACTTGTTGATTGACTATGAGGGATCATTCAATAATAGCACACACTTTAAAGGTTTGGAGCTTCTTTCAGTAACATATGAATTTTACAGAGGGTTCAAGGTCTTACATGACTACTATATGGAAAAACCCACAGATATCTCAGTATGCATTTTCTCCGTACATGGAAAGATGGGCAACGGAGGCTTTAAAATACCTGGGTCAATTGGTGGAGGATAGATGGCTGAAATCTTTTACGGATTTAATGGAGGAGTTTCAGATTCTACCCTCCACTAGATATTTATAAATGCATTTGCATAAAGATATTATAAAGAGAATGCCTGTGAACTCCATCCTGGAGGAATGTGAGGGGGTGGAGGGGGTACTGTGTTGTAAAATGAGAGCGAAACATTTAATATCAATACTATATATATATTGATTTGAGCTGAGTTGGGAGATCATGGGACCTCTTCTGCCTGATACAATCCTGGAATGAAGATTTGGGGGTAGACTGGGATGGCAAGGATATGAAGGCTATTTGGAGAAGGTCTAGCAGTATAACAATATGTTGTAAGGGGAAAGAACTCTTGTACAAACTGATATACTGGATGTACAGTACCCCAGTTTTCCTTACTAAATTCAATGAAGTAGGGAAAGAATTTTGGGGAAGTTGTGGGTGAGATGAAACATATATACACATGTGGTAGGAATGTTGTTATGTGAAATCCTTTTGGGCAGAAGTAGCGAGCTGTGTTGAGGAAATTTGTGTTCAAAGGGTGATACTAAATCCTGCCCTCTGTCTTATGGAGTATTGGCATGACAGGCCCAATATGTGGGTGTGGGGGTTGGGCATTTGGCTTCTCTGACTGATGGCACGCCACGTCAGAAGGCCAACGCCTGTCCCATGTCTAAACCTACGCTTAGTGTAAAGAAAATGTCATACTCTGACCGCAGCATATGAACAGCCTCCAGCTAACAGGAAGTCAGCAGGAAACATCTAGTGCAAGCTTCTGCAGCCCCAGAATAGCTCATGACCTACTTGCATTTATGTGGTGTTTCACACCTAGATAGTTTAGTACAAATGACCAGCTAATGACCTCCCCCCTCCCTGCCTGCAGACTGACCGCTTGCACCTACTGCCCACTTGCGCCTACTTAGTAAAAGGTCAGCATAAACACTTGTGGTGGAAAACATTGTAGCAGGAAAATATGTGACGTATGTATCATATGAAATGCTATGAGATCATTTACAATAAAAGAACAGCCTTCCCAAAAGCCTGGGAGAGACGCTTCACCATGAATCCTGTGTGAGGTGTCTTCATTACCGTTGCTACATCTGGTGACCCCGACGTGATTTAAGTCTTGATCCAAGGAGTGACCCGAGACGTGACAACTCCCTGCTCATCCGGCTGGACAGAAAGCCTAGATGCGCATCGTAAAACAGCAAAACTCGCTCCCACAAACGTAAGTATTTTTCTCTCAGCGAGTTTGCTCCAACAACGGACCCGCTCCCACGGTCGTAAGTATTTATTCAGCGAGTTTGTTCCCAAACATTCGTGAGTATGGGAGATAGCATTTCAGTTCAGCATAGAAGTCATGCGGAAGAATTGAAAATATTAGTGAAGAATCATTATTTAGTCACCAAGGGAGAAAGGGTACATATCAAATTGTTGGACATGGAAAAATTGATGAAAGAGATAGCTTGTCGTTGTCCTTGGTACCCCGAATCAGGAACTCTGAATGTAGAAGACTGGATCCAGATAGGTAATAGTCTGCATACATATCCACGAGCTCCCATAAAGCAGTTATTGCTCTGGAAAAAATGTACAGAGGCTCTAGAACACATCAGGACTAAAACTCTCAAGCCACCACTTTTAGTTCATGCATCCTTAGATACAGACAGTAAAGTAGCAGATAGACTGTCCGTCAGCACAGCTAGTACACACACTCATCCCTCACCAGATTTGCAAAATCCCTCAGGAACAGCAACTTCGCTGTATCCTCAGCTTCCCATGCCAGAACCCATGACGCAGTCCATTCAGACCTCTCAGTCTGATTCAGAAAAACAGGCCCTAGGCACAATTGAACCACAACCTGGCCAGTGTGGTCCAATTTGCAAAGAAAATCTTACAGGAGAAGACTTATTAGAAGGACTTCAAGTCTTTCCCATTAAAGAAAGGACTACTGAACTAGGGAGGACAGTATATGAATCCATAGAACATCTGGGAACACACACTCACAAGGCACAGTCCCCAACCACGGCTCCCGTGGTTTCCTCTGCGTTCACCTCAGAGAAAAAACCTCAGGAAACTAAAGACACTGAAATCAGAGAAACTAGCATCTCTCTGCCTTACCCTAAAGCTCTTTCACCACCCATAAATTCCCTGTATCCTGAGCTGTCACTGCCTCCTAACCTTCCTGAATTGTCACTGATTCCTGAACCTCCTAACCTGTCACCTAACCCTTGCCTCCAATCCATGCCTATTTTCCTTGAGAATAGCGAGAAAAACACGGAGAGTAGTGAGGAAGTGGAAATAGTCACTGTACCTTCAGCTGTCGCTGGTCTTCCAGCAGCACAAGTTGCTAATTTAGAACGTTCATTTTTTTATGTCACCATTTGGGTTGATTCATTTCATGGATGGACGCTTGCCTTAAGCCCACAAAAAAGAGTCTGTCCTCTGGAAGGATCTCTGACAACAATTGAACTGAACACCGCCCGGAGTGCCGTACGCAGTACAAATGCTCCCAGGTCTTCCAAGAAATTAGCATATATGACCTTGGGCCAGGCATTCCTAATATCGCAGCAGCGTTATAAGCAAAAAAGGTTCCAACGTGAGAGAAATGATTTAATAAGACAGTACAATGCTCTATTGGAAACCAGAATAAACAAAACATACGTATTTAAAGCACATTTCCCTACAGGAAATGATAGGGGCCCTTCGCACATCAAAAAAGATTCAATGTATGTTACAACTGTGTTGAAATTTGGCCAAGACACTGTAAATTTCATGTGAAATGTTTTCCTTTTCACAAAGTTAAATTAGACCAGATTTAAAATGACCTAGTTACTCTGAACCTTATATTTCATAGCTATTGATTACATTAATAGTGCACAGAATTAGTATTTTGTTGGGACAAAGTAGATTAGGATAAAATCTGACTATTGATTCATTGAATGGAGTTCTCTTTCCTCTGTTTATTTTTCTCTTGAGAAACACACTGTCTTTCTGTTGTTTAACTCATGTGGGGGAGGGAGAACTTTTGAAAAGAAAAAAACTGAACTTAGTACTGCAGTTTATCTCTCTAATTCTGTATTTGTATATCTCTGATACATTTCTTTAACTGTGCGCTGAAGCTTTCAAACGGGGCGCGAGACAGATCAGGTCTTCTGCTGATCCAAATCTATTTTCCCTCAGGCTTCAAAACAAAAACTTTTTAATGCTTTCAAACTTTTTTAATACTGAATTGAGGTTATTGACAAGGACATTTCCTAGTGTTAAAATTTACGATCAGTGCTGAGCGGAAGTAAAGGTTTCTGGTGACAGGCACAGCACTGCTTATAGAAGTATTTTTGTCAGTGACTTGTGCGGCGAACGGAAAAAAGAAAAAAAAAAGTTACTTTTGTTTAAACGGAGCATATTTAAGCTCTACTCATTTGATAATTAACTGATGTTTCAGTTCTAATTATTCTAATTACTTAGTATTGCACATTATACTTCAGCTCAGAATCTTTTTGCTTAAATTTATTCTAGGTTAACATCTATACAGTGATGATAGTGCATCCACTAGGAGGCACTGTGCTATTCTACCAAATGTTACTACCAGATGTACCATATTGTTTTTGTTATCTTCATAATTCTTTGAATACTAGTTTTATTTCAGGAAACTTCAGTTTTATTTTCTTTTTCTAAATTTTATTCAGAATTCTGAACTTTTATTTTTTACTCATAGAGGTTGCTACATCTAAAGCAATCCCTCCCAAGTCTTTTCTTGCAAATCCAAATTGGTTTTATTAAATGGTATAATAGAATTGATTCTCCAAGGTTAAAAATGTAACAATTTCACTTTAATCATTACCTTAATAATTTTTGTTGAGTGCTAGATTTTAATATTTTCCAGATTGACAGTCTTCCTGTCATGAGACATGTGAAGATGAACGCTTTACTTTGCAGCTTCTTTTAACGATTTTTTCAAACATTTCTTACACATCCTTTTTGATTTTTGATCTTTTGATCTAAATTTATTTCTGATACATCTTGATATGACACGTTGTTGCTTCTTTGTTTTAATACTCATAAAGTGGAAAAACATTATATAAGACTAGTAATAGTAGAATTATAGCCTTAATGAAATGTCATTAATTAATCTGAATTTCAGTTTTTTCCCTATATTAGGTACCCGACGCTACAAGAAACACATATCACAATTTAAGCCTTGATGAATGAAAAATTGATACACCTTGCTGTAAGATTGACAATGAGATCATTACATTTTATTAATCTTACTGCAGCAGTCAGCGCAAAAAGCAGAACTAGCTGCAGTCATTCTACCTTTACAATTTTTATCAATGCTGGTTTAAACATTATTTCTGATAGCCAGTATGTTTGTAATGTTGCTTCTTCTCTTCCTGGAGCATAAACACAAACAAACGGAAAGCGGGAAATGCCTTTGGACTTTGCCATTGGACTTCCCCCTACACAAAGTATTGTTCACTTTAAATCATCTAAATATATCAAATTCAAATCAGACCACAGCCATCGATAATCATTATGGGACTAAAGTTAGTCACCCACAACCGTCAGTTTTGTATTGCCTAATACTGTCTGGCATGGTCCCGTTCTCGGGCATGCTACTGTGCTTTTTCCCATAGGTCCAATTTGGGTGTCAATCCATTGTATGAAGCCGTGGAAAGATGAAAAGGCATCCGGATCCACAAAACCCGATCCCAAACTTCTCCCTGAGCCTCCACAACCCACAGACGGTCAGAGACCGGACTCCCCGCAAAAAGAAGCCCTGATGACCTGGAGATAGATCAAAGCCCTATCCCACCAATCTGCACAACTCTTGGAACAGCAAAGCTTTGAGAAAACTCCAGAGAACTTCTTATTAGCTGCCTTCTCTTGCCTGAATGCCAACTCATTAACAATTGTGTTCTGTATACTCATATTTAGCTTCATCTCTCCTGCCATTGCGATGTCTGAACAAGAACTACTGACAATCCAATATGTACATTACCGATGCACAGACTTTCTCACAACTATTGAAACAAACAGATTGCTGGGTTTTGCATACACATGCCAGCCCATTCCAGAGAAGGACTATTGATGCATGCAGTTTTTAACCTATCAGGATGGACTAATTACCCATGGACTAACAGAAGGGTCTTTTATAAATTCACTAGTCAATTACACAGTAATGTATTTGGATAGTAGGGTACAAATGAATGCTGTTTTTGTTGGAATATAATAATTACAGTATCACAGGGCTCAGGATAGGGAAATACCCATATTGCAATCAAACATTCATTCTGCACCACATCATGTCTAGAAAATATTCCTTCCTTAATGCACCCATCACTGAACACATGCACAATTTCACAATATCTCCTGGCTCCAAGTCTCAGAAAGACTATTCTCATTTCTGTATATATATATATATCAGATTATAAAGCAAATCTCACACATACCATAGAGCAGATAGAGGCCATGATTGCAGAAGCGCCACCCTCAGATAGTACACCAGCATTCCCCTGGGACTGGCTATGGTCCTGGCTTCCTAATATCGGTGGTATCACACGACTCCTTCCTGTTGCATTCCTGAAGATAGGCTTCTTTGTTTGGCTTGCTGCCTTCAGTGCATACCCCATCTCATATCCATTCTAAAACCTCAATCTCGGCCTGGATACAGAGATGTACTTTATGCTACTTCAAATTAAAAACAAAAAAAGAAAAGACCAGATGTGGGGGTTGGGCGTTTGGCTTCTCTGACTGATGGCACGCCACGTCAGGAGGCCAACGTCTGTCCCATGTCTAAACCTATGCTTAGTGTAAAGAAAATGTCATACTCTGACCGCAGCATATGAACAGCCTCCAGCTAACAGGAAGTCAGCAGGAAACATCTAGTGCAAGCTTCTGCAGCCCCAGAATAGCTCATGACCTACTTGCATTTATGTGGTGTTTCACACCTAGATAGTTTAGTACAAATGACCAGCTAATGACCTCCCCCCTCCCTGCCTGCAGACTGACCGCTTGCACCTACTGCCCACTTGCGCCTACTTAGTAAAAGGTCAGCATAAACACTTGTGGTGGAAAACATTGTAGCAGGAAAATATGTGACGTATGTATCATATGAAATGCTATGAGATCATTTACAATAAAAGAGCAGCCTTCCCAAAAGCCTGGGAGAGACGCTTCACCATGAATCCTGTGTGAGGTGTCTTCATTACCGTTGCTACATGTGGGGAAATCAAAAGTTGGTTAGTCATCTTTTGCAAGCTGCCCATCTAACTGTGACTCAGTTGTAGAAGTCATCTCCTACAATGTCATGTTGGAAGATTAAGGTGGCAGAAATTGCTCAAATGGAAAAACTTACATATATGTTATGAGATCAAGCAGATAAATATGATGAAGTATGGGGACCTTATTGGGAATGGCATAACAAAGATATTACTGGCGGGTAAGAGATACTTTTTATGGTAACAAGAAGGAATAGGAAGAATTGGCACTTGGTTTAGCAAAGTCCACAGAAATGCAATATTGACTATCTCTGTAAGTGGCTGATGTAAGTCCATATATGTGTGGTGAACCTATTAGGGATGTGAATCGTTTTAGGACGATTAAAATTATCGTCCGATAATTTTAATATCGTTTTAAACCGTTATGGAACACAATACAATAGAGATTCTAACGATTTATCGTTATAAATCGTTAGAATCGTGAGTCGGCACACTAAAACCCGCTAAAACCCATCCCCGACCCTTTAAATTAAATCCCCCACCCTCCCGAACCCCCCCCAAATAACTTAAACATTTCCTTGCCAAATCCTACCTCCTTCAATCCCCCACCCTCCCGAACCCCCCCCCCCAAATGACTTAAATTACCTGGGGGTCCGGAACGGCAGCGGTCCGGAACGGGCTCCTGCTACTGAATCTTGTTGTCTTCGGCCGGCGCCATTTTCCAAAATGGCGCCGAAAAATGGCGGCGGCCATAGACCAACAGGATTCGACGGCAGGAGGTCCTTCCGGACCCCCGCTGGACTTTTGGCAAGTCTTGTGGGGGTCAGGAGGCCCCCCCCAAGCTGGCCAAAAGTTCCTGGAGGTCCAGCGGGGGTCAGGGAGCGATTTCCCGCTGCGAATCGTTTTCCGTACGGAAAATGGCGCCGGCAGGAGATCGACTGCAGGAGGTCGTTCAGCGAGGCGCCGGAACCCTCGCTGAACGACCTCCTGCAGTCGATCTCCTGCCGGCGCCATTTTCCGTACGGAAAACGATTCGCGGCGGGAAATCGCTCCCTGACCCCCGCTGGACCTCCAGGAACTTTTGGCCAGATTGGGGGGGGCCTCTTGACCCCCACAAGACTTGCCAAAAGTCCAGCGGGGGTCCGGAAGGACCTCCTGCCGTCGAATCCTGTTGGTCTATGGCCGCCGCCATTTTTCGGTGCCATTTTGGAAAATGGCGCCGGCCGAAGACAACAAGATTCAGTAGCAGGAGCCCGTTCCGGACCGCTGCCGTTCCGGACCGCCGCTGGACCACCAGGTAATTTAAGTCATTTGGGGGGGGTTCGGGAGGGTGGGGGATTTAATTTAAAGGGTCGGGGGTGGGTTTTAGCGGGTTTTAACGATTTTAACGATATATCACGATATTTTACCCCCCCAAACGGCAACAATACGATTCCCTCCCCCTCCCAGCCGAAATCGATCGTTAAGACGATCGAGGACACGATTCACATCTCTAGAACCTATGCATTTTGTATGTTTGTACAGTAATAAATAAAAAGTTATATATAAAAAAACCCACAAACACCTCCTGCTTGACCCCATGAAAACACCAGGTATTACTCATTAATAGTCCAGAGTCTTTCAGTGCAAACTGTCTCCTGGGGCTGCGGGTGAAATTGTTTTGGTGATCAGGACTGTTCATTATTTCTCCTAGTGCTCTGGACAAGCCACTAGTCCTTAGTATCTATGGGTAATCCTTTTTCCCTCAACATCCATTGTAACAATACAAGCCACCTTTATACTTATCATTTTGATAGACTGTCAAATTCAGGACCCTTGTTGTCACAAATTTAGCTGAGAGGCAGGGTTATCAGGATAACGTAGAAAGAATATTTATTTTTTTCTCTTGCCCAAAATATGTAAAATCCCCAGAATGAACAAAGCCGCTTATGAGAATGGCTATGTAGCAGTGATACCAAACAGCAGTACAGCAATAAGCTATGTAATATACAATGATTTACAGTTCCTAGCAGTAAAGCCATCACTTCCCTGCAAGAATATCTTCAGATTCTTTCAGCCATGATGGCAAGCAGCCTCAGAGAGGACAGAAAATGGTACCAGGGATCCCAGGTCATATAGAACATGTATTGGGGTTGGAGTTTAGCAGGAATCCATTCCTTCTTCTGGATTTTAGGGTCTTATTTCTTTAGTTGGTACATTTGCTGTATGGTTTTCTTTGTTTCAGCATTTCCTAATACCGCCCACTGGCAACAATCCAAACGAATTACTCACTAATGCCTACATGCTGTATGTATATGATATTATGGGAGTGGTGTCTGTAATCATACTCTTGTCTCTAGAGATGTGCAGGCAAAAAGTTTTTGTTGCGTACGCGATACGTATTCGTGGGGGGTCAATTCCGTTCTATGCGAACGTATGGCAAATTCAATAAGTTGTCGATCTGTAAATACGTTACTACTAAATTAACTACAACCCCCCCCCCTCCTGACCCCCCCCCCAAGACTTACCAAAACTCCCTGGTGGTCCAGCGGGGAGTCAGGAAGCCATCCCTGCACTCGTTTGTGGTTTCCTCACAGCGCCGATAGCCTGTGTCACAGGGGCTGCCGGTGCCATTGGTCAGCCCCTGTCACATGGTCACCGGCGCCATCTTGTGCTCCTACCACGTGACAGGTCACGTGGCAGGAGGTCGCTCCCGGACCCCCGCTGGACTTTTGGCAAGTCTTGTGGGGGTCAGGAGGCCCCCCCAAGCTGGCCAAAAGTTCCAGTTGGGTCCAACGAGGGTCCCGAAGCGACCTCCTGCCACGTGACCTACCTGTCATGTGGTAGGAGCACAAGATGGTGCCAGTGACCATTTGACAGGGGCTGACCAATGGCACCGGCAGCCCCTGTGACACAGGCTATCGGCGCCGTGAGGAAACCGCAAACGAGTGCAGGGATGGCTTCCTGACTCCCCGCTGGACCACCAGGAAGTTTTGGTAAGTCTTGGGGGGTCAGGAGGGTGGGGGTTTTAAATGTTTATTTAGGAGGCCGAATACAACGGATATCTGTTGAATACGTGGGGAGTCGCGATGCGTTTCGCCTCCCCACGTATTTTTCAGATTGCAAAAAATAAGTTGCGGATTACAAGTACGTGGAAAACGGATGCACACCCCTACTTGTCTCTGCCTTAATAAAAGTATTTCTCTGTTATATAACAGCACATCTAACCCTCCTACATACATCAACATTTCTTCACTTCCTCTAACACTAATACAACGAGAATTTAGAGTAAAGTTGAAAGATGCTACTACTTGTAATAAATGGAATAGAGTTTAAAACGTAGGCCACAACTATTTATTTTTTACTGTGCATAGTCAAATATCATAATTTCACTTATTTTGTTTCAGTTTGTTCATTTGTTTCATAGAGCACATCCATTCATTTCATTACTTTCAAATGAAGAAAAAAATATTTGCTCTTATAATTTATTCATTTGTTTACCACTATAATCAATGGGGGAAGCAAAACAGCCTATTTTGAGCTCCCAAATTTGGATTTCCTAATCGTTTCTAATGAAACTGGTAGGTAGACATAATCAGAAGGATGAAAGCATGAAAATGAATCAGACTATGTCAACGAGGTACCAAAGTGACATGAAGAGCCCAAGAACCCGCAAAGGGGAAAACTAGTACCAGCAGTGGCATGAGTTCTCCAAGGCACAATCAGAGGACCAAAATAGAAGCATGATTGGCCAGATCACCCTAAGGCTGCAGCAGTGTGGAAAAAGGCACCAACAAAAATGGCACGAGTCCCCAAAGGCTATACAAGAGGGGCAAATTGGAACCAAGTATGCAAGAATAGCTCATGACATCATGAAGGGGGAAAAAAGCATCAAAACAGGTAAAAAAAAGTCCTCAAGGCAGTGATAAAGAAGCAATTGAAAGAGTGGCATGAAGAATCCAAAGTATCATGACAGGCACAAAGTAGCCATCCAGATTGGCAAGAACATGTTAAAGACTTCAAATGAGGGCCAAAGAGCACTAACCTAATTGATAGAAAGCCCTAGGCATGGAGAAGCCTGGATAATTAGGGTTAGAGATGGTCATCCTTGGAGGCCAAAATGCTACTGACTAGAGGCACCAAATGCTCTTTAGCTACTAGTTGTATAATACCCTGTGATTCAGTGAATCCAGGATATGATTCTTCATGAGAATAAGTTTTTAAAAATACTGCCCCTTTACCTCAGAAACAGTAATCATGGAGGAGTGCAGTCCTGGTGGTTCTGGATGGTGCACTTCTTCAGCCTTTGACTTTTGATGTGGTATAATCCATAAAAGGCTAAATACTGTATGAGACCAACAATTGCAAGAACCATAAGGGAATGGAATTTGAAGAAAATGTCCAAGGCAGCATGCACCCATTAAAGATAAATGGGTGGGTAAGGCCTGTTGAGGAACATTATAGAGGAGATATTTAGTTAATGTGAAGAAATGTATTTATTTATTTATTTATTGAAATTTCAAAATAAAATTTCACAAAGAATCCACTTTGCTTAAGTAACATGATACATCACATTACAGAAATTACAAAAAAAGAAAAGAAACAATTCCCTCAATTCAAAACACAGTGTCCTTTAGACCACAACCTATAGGGGGAGATTAGCCTTATTTAGGAGGTTGAAAAGAAACAAATAGAAGTAAGACTTAGCTTAAAGTAGCTACCAACTTTATATAAAATGACGTCACCTAAACTTCATTCCTAGCAGATGATAACATTTTCCTGGAATCAATAAAGTTCTTAAGTTGCTCCATTGAGAAAAACACAAAACTATGGAGAAGATACAGAGAAGGGCAACCAAAATGATAAAGGGGATGGAACAGCTTCCCTATGAGGAAAGGCTGAAGAGGTTAGGGCTGTTCAGCTTGGAGAAGAGACGGCTGAGGGGGTATATGATAGAGGTCTTTAAGATCATGAGAGGTCTTGAACGAGTAGATGTGACTCGGTTATTTTCACTTTCGAATAATAGAAGGACTAGGGGGCATTCCATGAAGTTAGCAAGAAGCACATTTAAGACTAATCGGAGAAAATTCTTTTTCACTCAATGCACAATAAAGCTCTGGAATTTGTTGCCAGAGGATGTGGTTAGTGCAGTTAGTGTAGCTGGGTTCAAAAAAGGTTTGGATAAGTACTTGGAGGAGAAGTCCATTAATGGCTATTAATCAATTTTACATAGGGAATAGCCACTGCTATTAATTGCATCAGTAGCATGGGATTTTCTTAGTGTTTGGGTAATTGCCAGGTTCTTGTGGCCTGGTTTTGGCCTCTGTTGGAAACAGGATGCTGGGCTTGATGGCCCTTGGTCTGACCCAGCATGGCAATTTCTTACGTCTTATGTTATCTCTTTTATACTGTTGTGCACAAAGGGAACTTGGCCAGCTGTTGCACTTGAGGGCCTTGGCAACCTGTTGCGCTGGAAGAAGAGTGTGCCTTTGGGCCTCGGCGAACCGGGAGAGGAGCTCTGAGGAAGCACCGAGGGAGGTTAGATGGGGCCTCATCTGGGCGGAAACCGGGAGCCCAGGCCCCCGCCGACCTGCATGGCCTTTGGGAGGCCAACCACGCAAGGTTGGTCTCTGAGTAGTCCTTCGACCATTCCAAGCCCTTTTGGACCTGTCGCTGGGTAACGGCAGAGGCGGCAGGCTGGACAGGAAGAAGAAGTGGACGAAGGACAGGAGCTGATGAAGATGAGACCTCTGGAGTAGACAAAGATGAGGACTCTGGAGCAGATGAAGATGAAGATTCTGGAGCAGACAAAAGATGAAGACACAGGAAGCAAAACAAGCTAAAATCAGACAAGTAAGACTCAGGTTGGAGTGGAATCCGGATAGCATGCTAACTCACACAGCCAGAGCGGAGGCTTCAGTGGCCAGAATGGCCCTAAGGCTATCCACTGAGCACAATCTGCCGGAGGCTAGGTGAAGCCGAGGTCCATGACATCGAAGGAAGCTAAAAACATCAGGCCTCCACGGTGAGGGCTCAAGACATCCCATCAGACTCCCAGGACCCTCAATGAAGGGCAGTGAGAAAGAGCAAGGAAAGGACATCAGGAGGTCTCCAGACCATGGACATGGAAGATCCTCAGCACCACGGAAGGAGTTATCCCATCAAGCACCCTACACACCCCAGCTGCTGTGGTAACGGACCACTAGGGCCACTGTGCGCCCTACACAACCCAGCCGGGCTGATAGCGGACCACGCAGGGATGGGACAACGTGGAGCTTTGGCAGATGCAGGACAGGATGGACATCAGGACATCAGGAAGAGACATCAGGATTCGGATTCAGATTCAGAATTGGATCAGGAAAACTGGAGACACGACAGACTTCGGAGACATCTGGAAACATGACGGACGACAGGACGAGACGAAGGACATCCAGAGGAGAGACCAGGAACATGGATGATGAGGGATCCCATGAAGAAGAGAGACGCCGGGCAGGAGCAAGAAGAAGAGAAGACCTAGGGAGGACTAGTCCCTTGCGAAGGCAAGGAAGAAGTGAAGACTGAGCCCTTTAGTAGGGCTCTGCTGGAGGTGCCCAGGGAGGAGTCAAAAGGTGGGACCCGGGGCATATCCAACCATGGGCCCTTTAAACCAGGATGAGAGGCATAGCCTCGCCCCTAGGGGCGGGGCCAGAGGCGGAATGATGGCGGCATCCATGCCGCTGCAGCGCAGGCCTCCAGGCCTGCTAGGGGACGACGACGCCAGCAGCCCCATGCCGCTGCAAGAGGCCCGAAGTCCGCGGCTCCCCGCCATGTTGAAGAAGAAGGCAGGCAGCGGCTCCCCGCCTCAAGGGACATCAGCGGCGGCTCCTGCTGCGCTGGGAGATCTGAGGACGGCTCCTGCTGTGCAGGCACGGCAGCAGCCTCCAGGCTGGGAGGTAAGCACCACAATTCTACTTCAATGAATTGATCACAGGTGGAGAAACTCTGATGTATAGCTTACTATGCAGTAATCACTGATTTTGCAATTGTCAATGCATAACTGCCACATCAGGGCATTTCTAAATAAAAATGGAATAATATGAAGATCTATGTATAACTGTTTCTTACATACATATTCAACAATAATCAAAAAATGTACTTACTTGAAAAGACTATACTGAAAGCCTTCCTGGTAGCAAAACACTTTCACTTGATTCAAGCAAATGGCATGCACAAAATGCAGATGGCATTTAAAAACACATGATTCTCAAAAATGGCCAATCAAATCTGACAAACACTGATCAATTAAAATTACATAAACACAATTCCACACAAACATTCAATCCCTTAAAGGTGAATTTTCAAAGAGATGTGTGCTTAAAAATCAGTACATATACATGAAAATAGCATATAATTGCATATATGCTATTTTATTAACCTCAAAATGCACGTGTAAGTAAGGGTAAATGAGTAAATTTGCACGTGTAAAAAATGGGTTTGGCATTCTGAGGCAGGGCCAACCTTTACGCGAGTAAGTATCTATTTATACTTGTAAATTTGACAGCTTACTTGCTCATATTTACACCTGCTCTATATCTGGAGTAAGCAATAGTTAAAGTAAAATACTGACTGAATGGGGGATCTGGGTGAAATGGCGGGGGGGGGGGGACGGGACGTTGATGCTGAAGAGCCAGGAGGTTTCAAGGACCTAGGTGAACTAGTAGACTAATTGGTAAAACTGGCAATTTCATTGCTGCGCACATGTTGGAAAATCTCCCAACCTACAGGGGGTAAATGGATGTAAATTATGCAAGTAAAATCTCCATGTTTATTTTAAAAGTTAGATGTAAAAATATGTGAGTATAGTAGTTGCGTGCTAATTATCTGGATAAATTCTAATTTATCTAGCTAAATCTTGAAAGTTTGCACCTCCCGAGCAGATGACATCATTTCAATAAAGAAGACAGAAGAAAGAAGACCTCTGAGGCCTTGGCACTAGGCCTGGGCCTGACCCTAGGCCGATTCCCGGCATAAGAACCTAGGCCTAGGCAGTTGCACACATCTAGCTTGGCCCAGAGATAAGGCTACTGCTTGCAAGTGGTGACTTAAACTAGCATCACAGGTGGGTGAAGATTCTGGTTCCTTCTGCTTAAAGTGCAGCATGCAATTGATCAGTAGCAGCAAATCAAAGCAGTGTGGGTGCTGCTCTGGATATCATTTCAAGCAGTGTCTTGACCCAGAGATAAGACCGCTGCCATGGACAGGGACATGGACTAGCATCATGGGTGGGCAGAGCTTTTGGATCCTTCATGAGCTCACAGTTTACAGTGCAGAAAGTGCCTAAAATGCAGCATGCAACTGAAGCAGAATCAGTGCAGCTCTGGATAACGATTCAAGCCGGCTGACTCCCTGTCGGCATCATTTGAACATGTAGGTTATTAATATATATTAATTTGTATTATTCTCTGACTATTGATTATGAATGTTCCAGTTGTAAACCACTAAGAAGCTATAATTGGCAGTATAAAAATCTTTTAAATAAAAAATAAATGTGGCCAAGGTCATTGGTTGGAGCTTCAGGTTTCTTCATGAGTTCTTAGTTTGCAGGGCACAGAGTGCTTTCCCAGTAGTATTCAATTCTGCTTTAATACCTACTGATGGGACAAGGCAGCCTGATATTAATGATGTCACCTGCTGGAGGCAGAGCCTGGAAATGGCTGCGGAAGGAAGAGACAGTAAGATTCAAAGCAGCATGAGCAGGGGAACAGCCTTCAGAGGCAAGGGAGTTCCAGTCTCCCTGCTAGTTAAAGAGCAAGTGCAAAATGAAGTAGAAACCAGCCAGAAAAACCTTACAGACATCCTCTCCAAGGCTCATCCTACGGATCATATGAAGGAGCATGCTCCTTTGTCATCATGACCACATTGACATGGATGTCTCCACCAATAATGCTGTCTTTTCAGGTCTTGGGGGAAGAACCAGCAAGTAGAAACAGGTAGTTCAAAGTTGCACATAAAACCTGGATTGGCCCTTATGTCAACAGGCAGAGAGCAATGAGAGGCAGAAACTGAAAACGTCCAGGCAGTCACACTGGTTTTTCAGGTGTCGGAGGAACGTGCCAGCAAGTGGAAACAAGATCTAGGAGATCCTCAGTCCTTGCTACCTCTCCTTTGATCTCTTTGTCAGACTTCTCCCAGTGACTCATGGAGTTATGTTTTCAGCTTTTGGACAAACAACTCACTTGCAGGCTGATGCAAGTGAGCTGATGATTGAGCGCCTGCTCTCTAACATGCGCCGATTGACCTCTCTGTGGCACCTGATTTCATATTTAAATTGGCTGCTGCAGTAAAAAGAAAGCACTAGGGAAAATTGTGCGCCCCTAATGCCTCCTTGGCAGCAGGCACCCAGGAGAGGTGGCTGTCAGCGGGTTAGGAAAATGGACCCTCAATTTTATGTTACCCAGGTAGAGAGTCCATCAAGCTAGGTTGAGAGAACATTGTACAAATCCCATCTTTATGTGAGTTTCCTCACTCTGAAGGAGTTCTTGTGGCCTGGTTTGGCCTCTGTTGGAAACAGGATGCTGGGCTTGATGGACCCTTGGTTTGACCCAGCATGGCAATTTCTTATGTTCTTATGTTCTTATGTTCTTATGTTCTTATGTTCACAAGAGTGTACTGTTCTGTTCATACATCTCACTCTGCATGTAAAAGTGGCCCCTAACCCCTACACCACTACCTAAACCTTGAGTTACTAGGTGGGCCTCCTACAGTAGCATAAATAGAGCTAACTACTACAAGGGCCTTGGAGATAGTCAGTCTCTCTCTCTCTCTCTCTCTCTCTCTCTCAAAATAAGCACAGCAGGTAGGAAAATGCAATTATGTAGGTATTACTGAAAGTTTAACACACTTTGCAGTAATACCTATGCAAAGCACTAAGATAACAGGCATTGTGACAAATAAGCTATTACCATAAAACATACCCTTTTCATATCACATATGATATTTACTGCATTTTCTTAAATCTAGGCCTAAGTTTGTACTTGAGGCAATGGAGGATAAAGTGACTTGTGCAAGGAATGGCATGGGATTTGAATGCTGGTCTTACTAGTTTAAAACCAGCTGCTCTCACTACTAGGCTACTCTTCCACAGATGGACTCTATGTACAGAAGGGTACTATCAAGATAGAGTGAGAGAACATTGTAGAAACCTCATCTTTGTGAGACTTTCTTCACTCCAAACGATGTCAAATTTTCACTGAGGTGCACTGTGCTGTTTGTACATCTCACTCTGCATGTTAAACTGGCCCCAAAATATTAAACAACCACCAAAACCTCACCTCAAGTTTTTAGCTGGTCCTCCTAAAGTGATATAAATAATTGAATACTGTGAAGTCCCCCCAGTGGTGCTCTCTCTCTCTCTCTCTCATTTTATTAATACCACATCACATTTTGATGAATGACCCTATAAATTAGCCAGATAGGTAGTGCTGTACCAAAATGATCACAGATTATCCTGCAGTCATACTGCACACATATGTGCTGTATAGACTTCTAAATAAAATGTTTTACTGAAGACCTTCAAAACTAGGTTAAATGGATTAAAAATATTTTACAAGATAGTTTGAGTTAATCTTGCAGTGTTAAAGATGCATTAAACTCATTTCAATAGAGATGAGTTTCATATCTGTTTACCATTGCTAGGTAAGCTATTCTCAACTATTTTGGAACATATTTTAAAAAGTTATAAATGGATTACAGAAAAAGAAAAATGATTGTATTGTTAGTGTTCCAAATATCTCATATTTTCAAAGATAATCTTAGTACTATAGAGACATTTCCAATTATACAAAGCTACATGTTATGACTACTTCACAAATCATGTCATAAAAGGAATGGGATCCGGCTTGCCTAATGCTTTTTCTGATTTTGTAGGAAAGGAAGAAATCACGTGAACACAGGGTTCTTAAACATTTCTTATGTCAAGTGCATACTTCCAAAACAATGCTATATGACTCACTTTCTGGATACTGAGCACAGTTTACATTTTTTTGGGGGAAGTACTAGAATAAAAATGTTCATAAAAATAAGCAGAAATCTACAAGCATGTATCTCCTATGTCTTTTCTAAGTCAGTGTTTTTTTCCACAACCTAAGGGCCTGATTTTCAAAAGCACTTAACGTGCTTAAAAATGAGTTTTACACATGTAAATGCACTTTACCTGTTTAAGTGGGCTTTTTAAAATTGCTACAATACGTACAATTGAAATGTCCATAGGATTTGCCCACGTAAGTGCACTTTATATGCGGGTAAATGGCTTTTGAAAATTGCTACAGTAGCAGTTACATTTACTCATGTTGGCGCCTGGTGCGCCAATAAAAGTATGCAAACGCGCATTTTTAAAAAATCTACCCCTGTGGTTTTAATTTTTACCCCCAGCAAACTGCGATCTTGCCTCTTTTATTGCTTATGTAACCCATGGGTTAACTTTGCTGTGTGATCTCATTCTGATGACTTATCAGTGAGTTCTGAGGAAGTACAAGTTACTTTAATGTTTTATTCTGTATGTTTTACTAGACATGGGTAGAATATAAAAAATAATTCCTGTCTTCCTTCAGCATTTTGACAAATCTTGGTTTCAGGTGCAGTTCAATAAAGGGAAAATACTGCTAATAGCACTATGCGTTGCTCCATGGATTTAACCAGTTTTGTAAACATGATATTGTCATTCTCTCTTTGATTATGCATTTCTCTACTAAACTTCAGAACAGCTTTTTCTACATTAGCATACCTTTCAGACTGATCTATGAATTTAGTATCAGTATTAATTATTCAAAACTTGCTTCTGTTGTAGGGATGGGTCAATTGGCTTAAATATGAGCTGCATCTAAACCCAGGGCTTCAAATAGTTATTTATTTATGTATTTATTTATTTAGACATGTTAAATACCGTCATTCCATGTAAGGATCTCAACGGTTTACAATAATGACACACATAAGTATAAATCAGCAGGGAACAGAATGAAAAATTGAGGGGGTGGAGTTAAGATGGCGGCCAAGTGAGAGGTTGCTGAAGGCAGTGCGCTTCTTTCCCTCCTCAAGCTAGAAATCTTTTTGCTTAGAAATGCCTCATACTAAGCGCAAGGCTCGGCTCAGGGAGAGCCAGCCACTCACCGCAACTGGGGACTCGACTCAGGCAACGATTCCAGCCTTCTTCGCCTCAACACCCACGCCAACAATACCGGGAGCGATGGCCGCGGTAGGCAGAGACGATGAGCATGCGTCTCAGCCTCAGGCCAACGAGATCTTGCTAAGTCCCGGCGCACCCGAGACTCCCTCCCCACCCCGGTGGTCGGAAGGCCGCGAAACAACGCAGGCAAATTTGCAGAGGCATCTCGTGGGGGTTTTAACCCAGGAAGAGAGAGCATCTGAAGGAACACCACTGCCGGGTACGGCTTCCAGTATGACGCCGGATGAAGGGGAGGAAACAGCCCCTAGAGCCGCAAGCGAGGGTGAGTTTAGGCAATTGACTTCCTTTCTTGTACGGCCTGAAACTGTGACTATGGATAACATTTGGGATGCACTAGCTGCAGTTGAAAAAGCCGTAATAAATCTTTCTAAGATGTGTTTGGAATCGCATAAACGCTGTGCTGAAAGTGAAAGCAGGGCTGAAAAGCAGGAACAAAAAGTGCATGAGATTGAACAAAAAGTTAAAAGCTTGGAAACTTTTCAACATCATGTTATACAAAAAGAAACTGTGACAGACAAAAAGATAGAAAACTTGGAGAATACTATTAGAAGTGTAAACATAAGAGTCCTAAATTTTCCAGTTATTACTCTTATGACACCAATGGACTTGTTTAAAAAATATTTAAATGTGGTTCTGAAAATACCAGAGGAGGCGATGCCCCTGATAACTAAAGTATATTACCTACCAACGAATAAGAAGGAAGAACAGCAGAGTCAAGATATACAGGCCCAGTTAAATATTTCTGAAGTACTGGAACTTTCAGTGGAGGATTCAGTAACAACAAGAGGAACTCTTTTTGTATCTTTCGCTTTCTTATCTGAAAAGAATAATGTCCTTAGGATGTTTTTTTCGTAATAGGAATGAGTTATTCTATGGCCAAAAGCTGCGGCTTTTTCCTGATATTTCCAGGCCAACACAGGAAAGGAGAAAAAAATTTATCCAATTGAGAGAAGAAGCGATGGTTATTTGCTCACAGTTTATTCTTCGTTACCCTTGTAAATGCGTGATTAAGTATCTGGATGCTGTTTATGTATTCTTTGAACCCTCTCAGCTTCGCTTCTTTATAGATTCCCACCAACTAGCTGCGACATAGGAACGGCTGAGGGTGTAATAGAAATGAAATTGGCTGGGTATTGGTCACTGTTAATTTCTTTTTCCATGTTTCCTTGAAGTTCTATGCTCCATAGAGTTTCCTATTCACCCCCCTAATATTTCTTAACATAAGTGCGGTTATACTTAAAAATTGCTTTTTGTATCATTTTTTCTTTATATACATCAATGTGTAACCTTTAATTCCAATCACAATGGTTTATTTGTGTATATGGTGAAAATGTTATAAATAAAAAAATAAAAAAAAAAAAAATAAAAAAAAAAATCAGCAGGGAATGATGGATTACATAGGAAGTATTCATAAACAGACCTTAACATCTATCAACTGAATTCTCAAATACATATTAAAGATCAAGACATGAGATGTGAAGTACAAAAATAAAATAAATAACACATTTCACATATCATTCTGTGCGTGGTACAATCTATCGTAATTTGTTTGTCTTGAATCAATTAGTATCTCTTGTCCTTCTTGTTATTTTAGATCTCTACATTCTGATGTTTTAAGTTAGGTTGTATGCATTTTTAAATAACCATGTCAAGTTCACTTTTAAAACTCTTTCTGTCTGTTATCATACATAGCATTTCAGGTAAGGAATTCCAAAGTCTTGGGTCCGTTATGGAAAATAAAAGATCTTTTACATGTGCTCCATGTTGTTCGAACAGTAATCAAAGTTAAATAGGGGCAAACTGAAAATTGATTCTAATAAACCTGAGCTTGATTTAGGCCATTCGCAATTGGATTTAAAACATCATGCCCAACAAGTCTGGAAGCAAAGTTTTGGAGATTCGTACCTGTGGATGGTCTTTTTCAAAGCCATTTCCATGGGTAAAACAGTGTTTTGCCCTCAGAAATAGGGGTGAGTTTTTAAAACATTTCCGCATGTAGATTTTATCATATATGAGCATAAGTTGCATTTACTCTTATATTCCATATTTTATAAAAGTCTAAAATAAGCACAAATTTTCACGTTCACGCACACATATATTCGCGTATAAAAAGGGATGGTCTTGGAGTATTTTCAGGCAAGGACAACAGGAACAGAAAGAGATAGATGAACTGTTGGGTGAGCTAAGAGAGCAGGTGAGTAAACATGGCTGTGGTTGGCTATGGCAGCAGCTGGAGGGGGCAGACCCATCCATGACAACACCCGGGATAAGGAAGAGGAGCAGGGGTGTCACACCAGACAGAGTTCAGGAGTTTTCCTCCTCATCGAAATTGGGCAGGTCTTCACCCAGGCGGGCAGACTCAAGTGGAAGCTCCACAGATACAGACTCTAGTGAGAATGCAGTGGCCTTAGTCTCAGTAAAGAAAAGAGAGCTTAAATCTTGGTGTAAGAAAAGATCAGTCAAGAAAAGAAGCAAGCTCAGCAAGGTCTGGGACAAAGCTAAGGAAGGTGTAAGAAAGAACTGCAAGGCTCCAGAGAGCGAGGTACCTCACTCCAAGTTATCTGACTCCTGAGACTTGAAAGACTCCATTTGCGGGATCAATATATTAGCACACGGAGATCCCAAAAAAGTAAGAAAAAAATTAGAAACATGAATTTATTGACATTTTTATACTGTTAGTAAAAGATCATGATGAGGAGGGTAGTGAGAATAAGGATAAGTCCTCAGCCAGTGGTGAAAAGGATAAGAAACCCCACATATATACATCTATAAGTAACTGGATTTTGGCCTTTCATATATTCACGAGTTTCATGGTTGAAAAAGTACGTGAGCAGATCCCATATCTAGTATGGTATTTAGACACAATTATGCATACTCACAAGTGTTTTGGTGAGTGGATGTGGCATAATTATGACATTAAATTCAGAAAGAGCATGGCTGAGTACAAATCCATTACATGACAGCACAGAGTTATCGATTTATGGTTAGATGAGATGGTCATTTAATTCAGAGGTCATTTAATTCAGATAGGACATCCAGCCCCACACAATTTGGTTACAGCAAAGGTGCAGCGCAAGGCACAGAGAGGCAAGTTTGTAGGCAGTACAATTCTGGTTCTTGCACATGGTATCCATGCCAATTCAAACACATGCTCCAATTGTGAGGGTACACATCCAGGTCTCAATGTAGGAGCCAGAGGGATAAGCATGGTTTCGATAGACAATTCCACTGATGTCACTGGTGCACACCCCAATCAAGCTTGATGCTATGAGTGTATGGTTGAGGAGATACCGCCTACAGAGATTGCACAATTTCTCTATGATGGTTTCTTGATAGGTTTCCCCATTCCATATAGTGGCCAAACTGCCCATTCACAGTATGTTCTCATGACACTACATGCTTGCATCAGCATACAGAGTTGCAGTACAAAAAGTCAAGAACAAAGTAACACTTAGTAGGATAGCCGGCCCATTCCAGAATGCATCATGGCCACACTTGATTATCTCACCATTAGCCTTTGTGCCAAAAAAGGAGGAAGGAAAATTTAGATTATTCCATAATCTCTCCTACCCTGAGGATGCCTCAATGAATGATCACATTGACCCACAGTTATGATTAGTGCAGTATGCATCCTTGGACCAAGCGATGGACATTATCAGAATGTTTGATACTGAGATTAGACTGGCTAAGTCTGATGTTGAATTAGCATTTCACTTACTACCTGTATACCTGAACTCCTTCCATTTGCTAGGTTTTGTGTTCGGGGACAACTACTATGTTGGTAAGTGTATGCCTATGGGTTGCTTTGTGAGCTGTGTTTTGTGCACTGAGTAGTGGAGTAAGCCTCTGGGAGTCACATCATACATTATCTAGATGACTTTGTATTTTGTGGTTAGGAATGCCACCGAATGCAAAACCTTGCTTTCAGTCTTCCAAGGTATGGCGGTACAGTTGGGCATATCATTGGCAAAATAAAAAATGCTAGCTTCCACCTCTTTGCTGATTTTCCTGAGTATTTAGCTGGATGTGCAGGCATGTTCATTCAGGTTTCCCCAGGACAAGGTGCAAAAATTGAGGAAGGCATTGCAGGGAGTGTTGTTAGTCAAGAAAATGATGGGTCATTGATGAGGCTCTTCAGTTTTGCATGCAGGGCTATTCCTATAGGTAGAATTTGTATCCGGTGTCTAGTCTATGTCACGGTGGGGGTAGAGAGATGAGATCATTTCATACAAGTGTCACAGAGTATAAAAGATGATTTGGGAGTTTGGAAGATTTTTCTGAAGATGTTTAATGGAGTAGCCTTATGGTCGGCACTACTATCTTACAACAGCGAGATTGAATTGTTTACAGATGTGTCTGTGGGGGTGGGGGGGGGGGGAGGTTTTGAAATCTATTTCCATGGGGCATAGTGTGCTGAGACATGGTTGAAGGCATGGCAGCAGGAGGGCATAGTGAAAGATATCACCTTCTTGTAATTATTTCCAATTGTGGTGGCACTATGTATTTGGGACAGGAAGATGAGTAGCAGATCATTGGTGTTCAGGTCAGACAATGTGGCTTTTGTAGAAGTAATAAACAGAATCTGTGCTAGGACAGAGGGTGTGATATCTATTTTAAAGGAGTTAGTGTTGCAATGCCTGCGTTATAACATTGTGTTTCGAGTGATGCATGTACCTAGGGAATAGATACAGCATAGCTTATGCCCTATCTCATTTAAAAAGACGCTTTTCATGTCCCTGACACCTCTAGCCAGCAATGAAGGAACCACAGCTCCAGATGGAATATGAAAGTTTGGTCTAGTGATGTATGGCAGATGAAGCTAAACTCTCTATCTTTAAGAACCAGGAAGACCTACATCAAGATGATGAACAAATTACAGCTAGTTGCTGCCAGCCAAGGTGTTAATTGTCCAATGCTTATTAAGACCAAGTTAGTATGAGCTTTATACTTGCAAGTAAAAAAGAAGGACTGTGTAGAGCTGCCATTGGATCTAAACTGGCAAGAATTGGTTTCATTACTAGGGCAATGGGGAGGCTCTAATCCCATCAACAGTGAAAAGGATGATGCGCGGTTGGGCAAATGAAAGTGGTGTCACTCAGGATAAGCGTCACCACATCAAGCATGATTGTCTCTCCGATCTTTTGAACGTACTTTCTAGGATTTGTCACGATGCATATGAAACCTTTTGTTTTAAGATGTGCATTCTCCTTGGCCTTCTTTGATTCATTCAGAGTGGGCAAATTAGCAGCCCAATCAGCTTGCTATGTGGGTCCATTTAGCCTGAAATGAAAGGATGTAATGCTGAAACCCAATAAAATCATCATTCTCATATGCAGATCAAAAAGTTGTAGGAAGAGAATAGGCCAGTAGATATTGCTAAGGTGACTTCAGGGCCACAACACTTGCCAGTGTAACTCCTATATAATTTTATAGCAATAAGACCGCAAGTAAACTCATTCTTATTGGTGGATAAGACTGGCCTCCCGTTGTCCTGTTTTCAGTTCACGAGAGTACTCAAGTATTGTTTGGCAACTAAGGGACTGGAGGGGTGGGTATATGAAACACATTCATTCCGTATAAGAGCTATAAGTATGGCGACATAGCTAGGTGTGCATTCTGAAAAGATTATGGCCATCGGTAGATGGCAGTCACAGCATTTTAGATTGTACCTCAGACCTTAGAGTAAGGCACCTTAAGTGAATAGCACAAGGTCCCCCAATACCGGGTCATAAAAACATGTGTTTTGATTTGCTTTAGGCATTGTATAGGTACCATGCCAAGTTTGGATTTGCAGGCATTCCTTTGTCCATTGAGTGCACAGGAGGGCATTGAGCAGACTGCTTGGTGAACACTTAGGCATGCTAAGTAGAGGGATTAATCTGCTATGGATGGGCCAATGCAGGATGAGATGGGACCAGTTAACACCATTGCTTCTGTGAAATAGAAGGTCACAGACTTCACCTTAGGTGGTAATCATTCATTTGTGCTGGGAAACCTGGCCGCAGGCAGCTGCAGCCGGGTCCCCCTTCATCTTTCAGCACTCGCTGATGCTTCCTGCTGGCTTCCCCGCTCCAGCTTGGGCCTGTCTCCATCCTTGTGTTCATGCTGTTCCAGCTCTGTTCCTGTTCCTGTGGTTCCACTCCTGCTTCCACTCCTGCCTCTGCTTGCTCCTTTAGTTTTGACTTCGGCCTGGTTCCTGGATTCTTCTGTCTGCTGCCCGTCCTGACCTTTGGTGTGTTCTCCGGCTTCGCTAGTCTTCTGCCTGCCCCGACCTCTGGCTTGATTCCTCGTTGTGCACCTCCGCTGCCCGCCACAACCTCTGGACCATGTCCGTCTTCTCAAGTCTTCTGCCTGCCTTGACTTGGATTGCTCACCGGAGTTCCTTCACCAGGAGACTTTCACCTAAGTCCTGCCGGCTCCGGCACCCAAGGGCTTAACCTGCGGGGAATGAGGGCTGGTATAGGTGAAGGTCCTGTCAGGTCTCCTGGCCCTGTTCCACCTCCAGGCTACGAGTACCACTGTAGGCCTCCCTTCAGTGGATCCTCCAACTCTCAAGCTGGCTCAAGGGTCCACGTGTGCAACAGTTTGCCAAGGCCTTGGACCCGGCGGATCTCTCAGGTCTCCAGGCTATTCCAGGTATGGCCCAATGCCTGCAACAGCAGCAGCACTGCTTAGATCTCTTAGCAGCTACAGTTGAGAGATTGGACAACCACTTAGACTCGGCACCCCTGGCTGCAACTCCGCCTCCGGCTCCTGTTCCAGCTCCAGGGCCTGCCACATCACTATACTTGCCAGCGCCACCCTGATGTGCTGGGGATCCCAAGCAGTGTCATGGTTTCCTCAACTATTGCTTTATGCGCTTCACCCTGCAGCCTGCGCAGTTTCCATCTGACCAGATTAAGATGACCTATATGTTGTCCTTGTTGGACGGCCGGGCTCTGGCTTGGGCTTCACCATTATGGGAGCGAGGTAATTCTCTGCTTGGGGATATTCAACAGTTCATCCACGCCTTCATGCAGGTATTCGACGAGCCAACCCGGCAATCCACCACAGCCACTGAACTCTTTTACCTACGCCAGGGGGATCGGCCCTTGGTCGACTACACAGTCGAGTTCCGCACCTTGGTGTCGGAGCTGGGTTGGCGGGAGGACAGTCTACGAAGCATCTACCTGGAAGGTCTGTCCTCCAGGATCAAGGACGAACTCGCTGCCCAGGATCACCCAATTGATCTTGAAGCACTGATTGACCTCATAGGGCAGATAGACCGCCGGCTTCAGCAACGTGCCCGAGAAGTTAGGCCCACTTGGAGACCGGTTCCACTGGCTCCGTCCTTCTCCCAGCCGCTGGCTCCTCCTCCCAAACACCCTGCTACCCGAGGAGAGGAACCCATGCAGCAGGGTTGCAGCCCACTCTCTTGGGAGGAGAGGCGAGGCAGTGCCGTTCGTCACTGGGCTTGTGCCTCTATTGTGGTGGCAAGGGTTACTTGTTGGCCCAGTGCAAGGAGCAGCTGGAAAACTCCTGAGCCTAGGTGTCACCGGGTTGCTGACTGTGTATTTTACAAAACGTGACTATATCATATGCTTGTGTTATAAAATAGTTGTGTAGATCTGCATGTGGCTATATATGTGCGTATATGCCACAGCATTCATTTTTTTGAAAGTTATCCTCCCTGACTTTTAGAAAATTGCCTACCTGAAATGCAGTTGCAAGTATGTGTGTAAGGCCTGTATGCATGCACTTTTTTCTGCAGTGAGCAGAGGCATTTCCTGGTATGTTGTTGGAAAGAATTTTGTATTTAGGCACATACTTTTGCATTTTCAAAAGTATGTACATATTTTTTCCTAAAATAACTTTGTGCACAAATTAGGAGGTGTAAATGTATACAAGTAATTGATTTAAAGTCAGTGAGTAATTAACTTTGAATCTATATGGACCAGTTACAAAATGATCCCAGTATTTAAACGGTAATAAGTTTTTCATGGTCGTCACACATTCTGAATTTGCAAATATGCACATACATATAAAACAATCTGAATCTACAGAAAAAAAAAAGCAAAAGAAAGTCTAATGTGAAAAAGGTCTGAATTTTGATTCAACTGACTTTGAAGATGATTCTCCCAAGCCTTTTCCATTTCTTTGAAAAAAAATGTAGAGTCATATTCTAAGAATTATATTTGCTTATAGCAAAGTTATTTTCATATAGAAATTGCTGAGGGGTGCCTGGAAAGAAAATAAGTAGCTATTGACATGTTGATGGATAGAGCTCCATACAATACTAGGAGCTTGGTCAGCCAAAAGATCATTTAGCTTTCTACTCTGTGCTTTATGTTTCCTATGTGAATTTCCCATTTTGTAATTAATTTGGCCCACAGGGTAGTCAACATCATCACTAGTGATTATGAAAGAAAGAGAAAATCTGATAACAAAGTTACCTTATTCCTTATTCAGAGCTTATACTGGGTGTTCATAAAAGATACACTAGTTTTAATTGTTATATTCAATAACATAAGGTACTTACAATATAGTTTCTAGTGCCACAAAATATATAAAGAATGGGAGATTTAACTCATATATAAACATTTTCAGTGGGTGATCCATGGGCATCCAAACCATCTGCAGACGTCAATGAAGATTTCCATAACTGCAGCTTGATTATCTGCCAGAAACTGCTGGAATGGACCTCAAAAGGTGAGTCACTTGTTTTCACTGACATCACTAAGGCATTGCTTCATTTCAGTTTTATAAGGAAACTGTTTTATGTCATTCCAATTCATTTTGAAAGTCATTCAACAATTGCTGAGACAGTTAACTTACAGTTTTGCTAGGACTACAAATGAACACTTCTTGTACATGTTCAATGTTTGCATTGTGAGTCACTGAGCATTTTTTTTTATATAGCAACTAATAAATAGAAATAATAATACAATGTTTTCTGACATTCTCACTCTCTTCTTCTTGCTAACACCATGCTTCTTGTCAGTAAAGGCACCAGTACCTTCAAACATTTTCACTGAGCTGCTAAGACAAATTTTTCTTGATTAACACTATCATAAAGCTGGCCCCCACCTCTATAGCAGGAACCCCTTTCCCTTACCTTCCACCCTATCTGTCTCTAGAAACAGGCCTTACCTTACCAGTCCAGAAGGATGGCATATTCACAATCATGAAGGATGTCAGAGCCCTTCTGCCCATACCACAGCTGCCAGAAAATGTCTCTGTTACAAGGCGTTTCACTACTGTCTATCACTATTCATAATGGGTGCAAAAAAAAAAAGATGCTTTTGCATGCCCATTAAAATTTACTGCATAAACCCCATCATCTTATACTAGGTTTGATTAGAAGAAGAAAACCAATTGGTAGGGTCTAAACCTGGAATTCTTAATAAGGTTCTCAAACAAAACCTGTTCAAAATCTGTAATACTGACAAAGTTTGAAGAAATTCCGAATTCACCTGGCAAATATATAATTAGAGTAAAGACTATGGTATAAACCCAATGTGCTGCAATCGTTACCAATATTGCCTACTTTGTTTTATAAAACACATCATCAACTAGATGCCTAATATTTAATTGACCTTCATACTAGGCTTCATCATGGAGTAATACAACTTTTTAAAAAATACATAATTAGAAGAGTAAACAGCAAACATTGAAAATACAATACAATACCTGTGAGAAATAATCACTTGCACCACATAAACACATCTCAAAATAAAAGGGAAAAAAAGAAAGAGGATGTGGGGGAAGAAATAACACAGAAAAAGATTCCTACTTTAATAGATTTACATTGGCTATCCGTCAACGAACACATTAAATACAAAATCGGAATGCTTGTACACAAGCTTCTCAATGAGTAAAAATGTCACTGGGCTAATGCTATCCTCACATTTTACCAGCCAACCAGACTACTTCGTTCTTCACAAAGAGGTTTACTTACTGTCCCATCTCCAAAATTCACCAAACTCAGCACTACTCGTGAATGCACCTTCTCCATAGCAGCATCAACTCTATGGAACTCTTTCCCAATTGAAATCAGACTTTGTGATTCACTTCCTCAATTTAGAAAACTCATTAAGATCTTTTTATTTAATTTAGCTTACAGTTAATTTTACCCTACCATTTTACCTATTTGATTATTATTCCTATTAATTTTATGTTTTCAAGTTACTGTTTTTATTTTTTTATTTATTTTGTTTTTATACAACACATTATTATTTTGATTTTAAATGTATGTCGTTTTCTATTCTTGATTTAAATTGTGTATGTTTTTATGTTCACTGCCTAGGCCTTCATAGTATTAGGCAGTTTATAAATGTTATGGTCGTGGACCCTTGGGCCAGCTGAGACTGCAGATGTAGCACTCTGGGGACCCACAGTGAGCGTCGCAGCCGGGAGGCGGTACTGAAGAGAGACTCCGGAGAAGACTTCACCACTGGAAGTCCAAGGTCCCCCCAGGAGGAGCCCGTAGGGACCCAGACCTCTTGGACTTAGGTGGGACCCTATGTGACCAAGGATCCAGGAAGTGGCTGAAGAGATAGTGGATGAGGATGGTAGGGCCCAGGAGGCTGGAATAGTCTTCACCCTCGGAAGCCCACGGCTCCCCCGGGAGGAGCCCGTGAGAGCCCGAGCCGCTGGGACTTAGGAGAATCCCCTGGGCCAGTAAGAACCGGATACCTGAAGAGGCGGAGAGAACAGAAGTCGGAGTCCAGGAACGAAGCAGGGTCAGAAGCCAGATGTCAAAGGTCCAAAGCTAAAGCCAGGGGTGAAAGCTGGAAACAGAGTCGTTGGACGGAGCCAGGTCAGAAGCCAGAAGTCAGAAGTCCAAACCAAAACCAGGGGCGGAAGCGAAGACGAAGTTAATGGATGAAGCCGGGTCGGAAACCAGAAGTAGAAGAGACGATCCAAGATCCAAAGTTGCAACTAGCAACTCAGGGGACTGAGTGAACCTCGTTGCAAGGCAGGGATTTGACCAAGCTGCAGGGTTTAAATACCCTGCAGCATCTGACGTCATCTGAAGGCCGTCCCCCTGATTTCCTGTGCTGGCCCCTTTAAGACCCGAGCATCCACGCACGCATGCACCTAGGGGGCGGGACCCAGCATGTCAGGTCGGCGGCATCTCCCTCATGAAGGGAGAGCCGCAGTGGAAGCCATGTCGGGCCTGGATGGCTGAAGACGAGTTCCTGTGGCCCGGGCCGGCCCCGAGGTAGGTGGAGGGACCGGGGCATGGCCCGGGACCGTAACAATAAATGTAATAAATATAAATGTAAATATAAATATAAATGTAAAGGAGGCTCTAGACCAAGGGTCATGCAAAGAAGTTGAAAGTGGGTAGACTCAGGAATAATCTTGGGAAATATTTCTTTACAGAGAGCATGGTGGATACATGGAAGACTCTCCCACTGGAGGTGGTGGAGACAAAAACAGTATCTGAATTTAAGAAAGCCTGGAAAAAATGCATGGGATCTCTGAGGAAGTGATGGGAATTGTAATGCTAAATTAATTGGATGGATGGGCAGAGTAGATGGGCCATACGGTCTTTTTCTTCCCTCATGTTTCTATGGACACATCCATAAGAACATAAGAACATGCCATACTGGGTCAGACCAAGGGTCCATCAAGCCCAGCATCCTGTTTCCAACAGTGGCCAATCCAGGCCATAAGAACCTGGCAAGTACCCAAAAACTAAGTCTATTCCATGTTACCGTTGCTAGTAATAGCGGTGGTTATTATCCATGAATCATACCTTTGAGAAGTTCTATCGAGTGATCATCTTCGTGAGTTGTTTGCTTATTGCAATGCCCCTGTGATTTGATTTATGTAGAATGCACTAAAAGGACAATTTGCACAAGATTAATTGAGCACAAAACTGTCTATATACCTCCAGATTGACTGTATAGAGAAAGAGCATCTGTTTCAAGATCTCAAGTAAGCAGTGTTAGAAAAAATCCCCCCTAATAAGAGGGGAGGTGATATACAGAAAGTGTTGAATAAACTGATTTTTTTTCTTTGCAAACTCTGGTACTTCAAGGGTGAAATGAACATTTGTAGTGGCACTCTCTTTTGTAGGGCTGTTGTACATGTGTTTCCAGGGCAGTTTTACAGTGTTTTATCTACTTTGCAGCAATGTGCAAGACTTAGTTCTAGTTTTAAATTGAGTGATGACATTTCCTTTTCCTTTTAAGTATCAACCTGGCTTTACTATGTTTTTCTAATAGGAGGTGCATTGGTATTCAGGGCCTGGTGTAATTTTAGCAGGATTGCTTTTTTAGAGATAGTTATTAGTTTTGATATAAAAGGCTTACTATATTGGAATTGTAGTTCAGTTTATTCCTGGCTTTCTGTGGGCCAAGTCCACATGCAGTGCACTTTAGCATAGGCCTAATACCATATGGGATTCAGTAAACCACCTTGATTACTATGAGAAAGGCAGTTTATTAAGCCTATTAAACTACTATTATTAAAAGAGGTTTTTTTTTTTGCCATGCATGTAAATATAATGTACATATTGTAAATTATATTTTTACTTCAGAAGATTGCACGTTGAATGTCCCTTTTCCATATACAATCTCCCTTTTTACATCGGGGTAGCAGTTAATTAATTTTAAAATGGAAAAGAATGCATAATTAATTTTAATTATGTGGGGAAGGGAGGGAAGAGGGAATGAAAGGGTGTAAGTTTCATCTAGGACATCTAATACCCTTGCATTGGCCCTAAGAGAATGTGCCCCACACACACACGGACTCCCACCATTCACTGACCTCTCACATCCCCAGGGGGCAGATACTGGGGAAGGGTGGGAGATTGACAATAGGGAGTGGAGGAGTAACGGGCTGGGAACCAGGGAAACTGCTGCTCCTTGTGACCTTGGGCAAGCCACTTCACCCTCCATTGCCTCAGGTAGAAACTTAGATAATGAGCCCTCTAGGAACAGGGACATATCTACAGTACTTGAATGTAATCCACTTTGAAATGGGTGAAAGGCGCAATATAAATAAAGTAGGGTTCCCAGGAGTGTGGCAGGGCTGCCAGCTTCCTAGAAAGAGGGTAAGTGATAATATATCACTTCTTTGGGACACCTGACTCCTGCCCTTCTGCTCCCCTTCCCCCACCCCCAGGCCTGGATTTACAATAGGTCTGTGCCTCAGGTGGCAAAATTCTGGGGAGAGGCAGCAGGCCAGCTGAAGATTTGCTGCCTACCAGCTGAGCTAAATGTCACTCAGCAGAGAACGGCCCTCTGCTTCCTGCTCCAGCCTTTCCCCTCCTAGTGCAGAGAGCAAGAGGGGAAGGACGAAGCTAGAAGAGACAGAGCAAAGAAAAGCAGCTCTGTTCCCTATTAAAGCACTCTCACCCCCTCCCCCGCCGAACATCCCCTGCCCATCCTGTGCTGGGAACAGGAGGAGAGGGTTGAGGCCAGATCGCACATCAAGAAGCAAAGAAAAGCCCTGCTCCCTAATCCAGCCCCTCTCCTCTTGGTATTCAGGGACATGAGGTAAGGAGGTGAGCCTGGAGCAGACAGAGCAGAGCACTGAACCCTGAGCATTATGCCTTCTCCTCTGTTGACCCTTGTTTTGGGAGAGGGGAGCAGGGAGGTGGAGTAACAATACCAACAGTGCCTAGGGGTGACAAAAATCCTAAATCCGTCACTGTCCCCACGCTTCCCCAGCATTACAAATCTCAAAAAAGGGCCAGGCTCCAAGAGGGACAACCCCGCCCTTGCCCTATTTGGGGAAGAAGGGGTGGCGGCACCATTTCATCCATCCCCTCAGGCAGCAGATTGCCTTGAGCTGCCCCTGTTCTAGTGTATATGTGTTGATTTTTATTTGGAATTCAAGAGGGAGTTTCCTTTCAGTTCTTTTAACTTTTCAAAGTAAAGGCCCAAAGTCTTGGCTGAGTAATCTTAAGAGAGTACTTTTCAACTCAGCCTCGTGGTTGATGAGATATCTCTTGACATTTGTTCAGATTAGGACATTTCTTTCCACCCTGCCTGCCCACCCAAAGAAAACTAAGAGAAATAGTTTTCCTGGTCAAACCTGGTATCACTTTTTTCCGAGTGATTCAATTGCCTATCCAGCAAAACAGTGAGGAAGGAGGAAGGACACACATCCAGTATCCAGCAGAGGGTGTGGAAGTAAGGAAGGAAGAGAAGGAGTGGAACCCATGCTGTATTATACCACAATAGATGCCCATCCATTATACAGAGGGGACTTAAGGAGCTGTACATTAGGTACAGAACAGAGTGGAGAAACTGGTTGAGAATATGGCCAAGAAATACGTAAGTAAATATTTATGCGCCCCGGCATGCACTCAGGTCTACTGCTGCATTAGTTTACTTCTGCTATGGAGGGGTTGTAATTTGTAAACAAAAAACCAGCCATTTTTTAGGGGTTTAAAGGGTCTGGGATAACTGGGGGGAGTGCAGGCTAATAAACCATGGCAATTTGTAGGACCTAACTCAACATTGGGCAAACTAGTGGATGAACTTGTGAAACTGGTCATGGCATGGACGTGCACCGGTTGTAAAATACCCTGACTTACGCAGTAGAAACGAGATTTACATGTCTAGGCAAATGCCAACTTAAAATTAGGTGCACATGTGCATGCGCTTAGGTTATATTATAACATGTGCGCATATGTTCACGCAAGTTATAAAATCACAGCATCCCTGGGCGCTTTCCAACGCACACGAGCTAATGTGAGCCCGTGTGCCACTTTGAAAGTTACTGTTCCTGTCCAATTTTAATTTAAAAATTCAGTGGGAGACATTTTGTACTGCAAGAATGAATGAATGCTTATGTGATACCTCTTAATGACCCCTGAGGCAGGCTACAGAGGTTGCTGAATAGACTTTGTTCAAATCCACATTGTGTAGGCTGTTCATCAGAAGATAAGCATCAAACATTTCTTTGAAAAACTTTTGATTAGAAAGATATGGCACATTTATGTTGAAATATATTTTGTGGCGGTTATTGTGATTCTCTTTGGCTTTTGGCATTTTCAGTTCTACCAGTATTATTAATTGGGATATGCTACTCATAGTCTCCTCAGACGCAATGGAGAAGAGAGTTGAAATGGTGTGACCAACAGTTCAAAATGTAAATATCCTCTGTCAGGATTTTAACACCATCTGACAAATGAATAGGTGCACTGCCATTTGTTGCTAGGCTATAAATAGCTCAGAGGCCCTTATTGAAAAGTTTGATATTGTCTGTATCTGCTGTTTTCTTCAGTTCTTTGACTTTCTCTTCTATCAATTTGTTTTTCATTTGCTATAATCAGGTTTACACTTCATGCTTGACTTAGAAGTACAGAACCTTTCTTCCCATGGACTTACCAGTAATGTTTACACTGTGAAGTATGAACATTTTGAGTTATTTCTATGTCATCTTTCATCTAACTCATCCTGATATTTCCTTATACACTTATACAGTTTGTCCATTCATGAACTTTGCTTTATGCCATTTCACAGTCTGCTTTTATGAAGTCAGTGCCTGGCATTTCACATCTCTTCCTGAGTTCTTAGATCTTTCAGTTTAGTGATGTATATAACTTCATTGATATTTTCTATCTCTGATGCCACTTTTTCAACTGAACATAAAAAGGGCATATGGCTTCTGATTGGACAAGCAATCTGTATCTCTCAGGGTGTTGATAATCTTTTCATCATGAACATCTTTCTGACTGATGATGTACTCTAAAAATTGTCATTGCTTGGAGCAGAGGTGCATCCAAGTAGTCTTGTACTTGCTTGCTTGCTAAAACATAGTGTTAGTAATTGAAAGATTATAGTCAATGATTTTGGACAGAAACACAAGTACTTTTGAGTTGTTTTTTCCAAAGCATGGTGCCTTAATACTCTGTTTCATTAGGCTACATTATCCCATCCTTTAGGTACTCATATCCAGTTGTTCTTAGAAGGCATCCTTGACATCATGAATGTGAGTCATGGTAGGGACACAGGCACTGCTAATTAAGACATGCTTATCCCTGTAAAGTGTATGTGAATAGATATTAATCTGTTACTCATTTCTTTAGGGAGTTTATCCAAGTTAGACACCAGACATGTACGAATGGCAAAGCCCAATTCATATCTTTCTTGGTTCACCTTTAGGTTCCTTTATATGATAGAATGTGTAGTCTGCACCAAACTCTACCATATTCAACTGCTCTGAGAGCCAAAGTTCACTTAGTACCGAAATGTCAATGTTGTATTTTTCAAGTGTCCTGGCTAGTAGTTAAGCATGCTGCTTATGTTATGAGTCACTGTCAAACAGTGAGCACATTCCATCTGATAAAGAACATGTTATGTTGGGTTTTGCCACTGCATTTTTGGATGGCCCACAAGGAGTGGTAATCTGGCAGGCAATGGAAAGGGGATATGCAGTTTTTAGGGTCACTTTCCAATATATGTCCCCATATGGAGAGATCATTACAATCTCTGAACAAGGCTGCTCTGTTGCTCATGCAGGATAGGAGTGCCACATCTACCCCAGTCTGTGGCAAATGCCCATTGCACGTGGGCTGCCTGTGTGCAGATTTGTGACTACAGATTCCACTTGCCTCTGGTCATAGGATTGCAAAGTTGTAGCAGCTGTACTAAGTTACCTGGTGTTGCTGAATAGTCTGTACATGAATGAATTATAGTGAAAGATTTGTGCAGCCTCAGTCACACCATGTGCTAATTTGACCTGTGCAAAAGTTGCCATTAGTTTAGCAGTGCATATGAATGCAGTATTAAGAGTAATTTAGAACATAAGAAATTGCCATAATGGGTCAGACCTAGGATTCATCAAGCCCAGCATCCTGTTTCCAACAGTAGCCAATCCAGGCTACAAGTAACTGGCAAGTACCCAAAAACCAAGTATATCCCATGCTACTGATGCTAGTAATAGCAGTGGCTATTTTCTAAGTTAACTTGATTAATAGCATGTAATGGACTTCTTCTCCTCCAAGAACTTATCCAAACCTTTTTTTTAAAGCCAATTATACTAACTGCACTAATCACATTCCCTGGCAACAAATTCCAGAGTTTAATTGTGCATTGAGTGAAAAAGAACTTTCTCCGATTAGTTGTAAATGTGCTACATGCTAACTTCATGGAGTGCCCCCTAGTCCTTCTATTATCTAGAAGAGTAAATAACCAATTCACATTTACCCATTCCAGACTTCTTATGATTTTAAACTTCTCTATCATATCCCCCCTCAGCTGTCTCTTCTCAAAGCTGAACAGCCCGAACCTCTTTAGTCTTTCATCATTTATTTATTTATTTGCTTTTGTATACCGACATTCATTGGGGTACATTGCATTGGTTTACATGTTGGCGTGGAGAAATAGTAGGATGAATGTGTCCTACTATTTTTACATAGAACAGAGTCACATCAACAGTTAATACAGTTACATTTTCGCAGTGTTGAATATTGAGGGGAATTTATTCAAACAGCTCAACGGGGCGATTGATTCGATCAGCTCAACAGGGCAATAGCTATAGTTACATGGGGCGGTGGGCATCTGTAGTTATTTACATGGGGAAGTTTGTACATGAGAGACTTATTGGGGCTAATTGGAGTACACGGACATGACTAAGGTTAAATTGGAATTGGGATGTTTCCATTTTTATTGTGAGGTTGGGGTAGGAATGGGGGGGTGGGGGGTTAGGCTTGAGGGAGGAAAGGCTTTTTGGAATAGCCAGGTTTTTAGGGTTTTTGTTTTTTTTTAAAGACTTTGTGGAAGTTTCCAATCTGGGTTGTTCAGGGAGTGTATTCCACAGGGAAGGGCCCGCTATTAATATGGCACATTCTCTGGTTGCGGTGAGGTGTGCTTGTTTTGCGGAGGGGTTGTTTAGCAGGTTGGTGTTCTTTGATCTGAGGTTTCTTTGGGTGTGATGGTGGTGGAGGGTGTCTTTTAGCCATTCTGTGTTTCTATTGTGTATTGATTTGTGTAGTAGGGTGAGGGCTTTGTATTGTGTTCTGTGGGATATTGGGAGCCAGTGAAGGTCTTTGAGGATGGGTGTGATGTGGGCTGATCAATTGCTGTTTGTTAGGGATCTGGCTGCTGTATTTTGGAGTAGTTGCAGTGGTTTGAGGGTGGAAGAAGGGAGTCTGAGTAAAAGAGAGTTGCAGTAGTCCAGTTTGGAGAATAGGAGGGATTGAAGTACTGTCCTGTAGTCTTGGCTGAAGAGGAAGGGGTTTGATTTTCTTGAAAACTTGTAGCTTGAAGGTGCCGTCTTTTATTGTTGCGGTGATGTGTTTTTTTAGGTTGAGCTTGGAGTCCAGTGTAACGTCTAGGTCTTTTGCTTTGGTAATGTATCGGCTGGGTGGTTGGGTGAGTGTGGGAACTTGGCTGTTCTTTGTGTGGTGCTTGTTTGTTATGTATAGTATTTCGGTTTTTGAGTGATTGAGTGTGAGGGAAAGCTGCGTGAGGAGGTTATTTATTTGGGCTGAGTAGGTTTCCCATTGCAGTAGGGTGCGTTGTACGTTTTCTTTTATGGGGCGTAGTATCTGAACGTCGTCTGCGTAGATGAAGTAGTGGAGGTTTAGGCTGGAGAGGAGTTTGCAGAGGAGGAACATGTATATATTGAATAGAGTGGAGGATAGGGAGGAGCCTTGTGGGATGCCATGAGGGAGTGGAGTTTTGATTCGCTGTTGTTTAGTCGGACTTTATATGATCTGTTAGATAAGTAGGATTTCAACCATTTAAGGGTTTTGTCGCCAAGTCCGATTTCTATTAACTGTGATAGTAGAGAGTTGTGGTTGATGGTGTCGAATGTGGTAGAGATGTCAAGTAGTATTAGGAGGTAGGAGTGTCCGGCATCAAGGCCTCTCAGGGTGGTGTCTGTGAGGGATAGTAGTAGGGTTTCCATGCTGAGTGATTTCCTGAATCCGTGTTGACTGGGGTAGAGGACTTTGTATGTTTCGAGGTGTTCCGAGAGTTGGCGGTTGACAATTTTTTCTAGGATCTTCGATAAGAAGGAGAGGTTCGAGATGGGTCTGTAGTTAGCAGGGTTGGAAGGATTCAGTTGCAGTTTTTTTAGAATGGGTTTGATTATGGTGCATTTGAGGGCTTCAGGATAGAGGCCTTGGTTGAGGGATGTGTTTATGTTGGATATTGGTTTGGCGATAACTTCAGGGATTAGCTTGAGGGTTTTTACTGGGATGGGATCCAGGGGGTGGGCTGCTGGGTTGATTTTTTTAATGATCTTTTCTACTTCTGTTGAGGCGATGAGGACGAATGTGGTCCAGGTGGGAGAATCTGTGTCGTGGGGATTCGGCTTATCCAAGCTTGCTGGTGGGTTGGTTGGTATTAATTTTGAAATTCTGTCCATGAAATTTTGGGCGAGATTCTCACATGCTTTCGTTGAGTCTTCCTTTGATAATGGGTTGAGGCTTGGTTGGGTTAGGTTGGAGACAAACTTGAAAAGAATATTGGGTTTGTGATGATGTTGGTGGATTTTCTTTGAGTAGTATTCTCTTTTGGCTTTGTTGGTGTCTGCTCTGTCTATGTGGAGACCTTGTATCTGTCAAGGTGTAGAGTAGTAGGATGTCTTTGCCATTTTTTCTCCGCTTGTCTGTTCCATCCCCTTTATCATTTATCCTACATAGTTTGCCAACCCAAAGCTCAGGAGTTTTACTTGCTTGCTCTATTTGACCCATAGCTGGGTATGATTGACAAGATGCCAGGGCATGTCCACATATCAGACGTTATTCTGTACATGCTAAAACAATACTTTACAGTCAATGCACTAACTTAAGTAAAAAGAAAATTCCTCATAGCACTCACACATGATTAGCATGCAAAGTAACCATATACATTTTGCATTCATTCAATTGATCAAGAAATCATCCATGCTAACCACCCAAATTAAAAGGGAGGTATAGAATAAGGGATTTTATCCCCATCCCTCTAGGAAATTTGAAGGTGCAAAGTGGCTTCAATCCCTCTCAAATCCCCACCTCCCTGCACACTATAACCCTGTTATTGTATAAGTGGTATGTGTGTGTATGAGAGTGTATGAGAGTGGGGAACACCCTCCCCTCATGTATGCAACTTGCACAACAACAGGGTCTTAGTGCCCCAACATGAGGCATACCATACATACAAGAACGCCAATGGAAGCTAGAGAGTCCTGCACACAACAAATCCTTCACACCAAAATATTTTATCCATCCATTGTGGTCTTCATAATAGGCATTCCTGGTGAGGCAAAATACCCCCTTTGCCTTATTTTTCATCATAGGCCAGTGATCAATCTTTTTGTGTATTTTTTATATATTTTTGCACTTAAAATAGACTTACCTTAATGCTGTATCAATGAAGCGATGTTCCCCGACACGAGTCCGTTTTGTAATCCTTCATCAGGAGGATGCACTCTACTCCAAATCACTCCTTTTTCTTGTGAAAATTTTAATGTTGAAGCAGTACTATAAGAGAAATTAACAACTTTAAGTACCAAGTAATCGCATTAAAAAAGCCTCTAGATGTAAATTTTCCTAAGAGCAACACACAGAAAACATTTAGGGGTAGATTTTAAAAAAATGCGCGTTCGCGTACTTTTGTTGGTGCACCAGTCGCAAACAAAGGTACGCTGGATTTTAGTAGATACGTGCGTAGCCGCGCGTATCTGCTAAAATCCAGGATCGGCGCGCGCAAGGCTGCTGATTTTGGGCAGCCTTGCGCACCTCCGAGGCCGCTTCGAAATCGGAGCGGCCTCGGAGGGAACTCTCTTTCGCCCTCCCCTAACCTTCCCCTCCCTTCCTCTACCTAACCCCCCCCCCCGGCCCTATCTATATCCCCCCCTACCTTTGTCCGCGGATTTACGCCTCCCGGAGGGAGAAGTAAATCCGCGCGTGCCAGCGGGCCGCTGGCGCGCCGAGACGCAACCCGGGGACGGTTCCGGAGGGCGCGGCCACACCCCCAGACCGCCCCGGGCCGAAACCATGCCCCCGGGCCCGCCTCCGAAATGCCGTGTCCCGCCCCCAAAACACCGCGTCGATCGGCCCCGCCCCCCGACACGCCCCCGACAAAAAACCCCGGGACTTACGCAAGTCCCGGGGCTCTGTGCGCGCCGGCAGACCTATGGAAAATAGGCGCGCCGGCGCGCAAGGCCCTACTCGCGTAAATCCAGGCAGATTTACGCGAGCAGGGCTTTTAAAATCCGCCCTTTACGTAGCAGTTATTCAGTTTTAACAGCATCACATTACAGGACCACTAGTCAGCATAATTTGTAAACATTGGCCAGTGTTAACTTTATATTCCATAATCAAAACATCTCAAGTAATTGTTGTGAGACCCAATCGCGATTGCACGCGAACGGGCCCCCCTACCTCCTCTGGTCGGCCCGTCCCAGGTTTCCTGTCCGGCGGTCTGCGGCACGCGGGCCGCGGCGCAACAATGGCTCCCCTCCGAGGAGCAGCGTCTGTAAGACTGCGACTGGCCCCGCCTCTTAAAGAGGCCGGGAAGTGGAATAGGGGCCGGCCCCGGAAGATGACATCAGCAGAGTGGGGGATTTAAACACCTGCAGTGAAGGACTGAATGCCTTCACAACAGGTCCTGTTGCTTGGTGTTGTCCCTGTGCTGCTTGTTCTTTGAATTGACTCCTGCCTTGTCTGACTCTGCCTTTTGCCTGACGCGTGCCTGGACCCCGGATTGGACGCTGACTCTGCTTTTGCCTGCTGCCTGCCTGGACCCCGGATTGGACTCTGACTCTGCGTTTGCCTGCTGCCTGCCTGGACCCCGGATTGGACTCTGACTCTGCGTTTGCCTGCTGCCTGCCTGGACCCCGGATTGGACTCTGACTCCGCCTTTGCCTGCTGCCTGCCTGGACCCCGGATTGGACTTTGTCTCTGCCTTTGCCTGCTGCCTGCCTTGACCCCGGATAGGACTTTATGCTGCTTGACTGCCGCCTGTACTGACCCCTGCCTACTACCGGGCCTGTGTGTCTGCCTGTCCTTGGCCTGTACCCGGATCACGCTGTGGCCTAGCGGAGGGTACTGAGGGGTTGGCTGTTCCGGGATTTCCACCTTCCGGAGGCGAAGATCACCAAGGTCCTTCAGGTGGGTGTTCTCTCGCTCCGGGTCAAGGGTCCACTATCAAAACAGGTTGTGAAGGCCATGGACCCGGTGGATCTGTCCGGTCTTCAGGCTATTCCCGGGCTCGCCCAACAGTTGATGCAGCAGCAACAGCAGCTGAGTCTGGAGGCGTTAACTGCCACTGTGGATAGATTAGTGCGGCGGTTGGATTCCTCCCACGGAGCTGCAGCAGCTGCACCGGCGCCTCCCCCACCGGGTACCTCTGCCTCAGTTTCACACTTACCTGCACCTCCTCGTTTTTCCGGGGAAGCTAAAGTATGTCGAGGATTCCTCAATCAATGCTTCATCCAATTCTCATTACAAGGACAGCAATTTCCCAATGACCAGACGAAGACTTCTTTCATTATATCCCTGCTCGATGGGAAGGCCATGGCATGGGCTTCTCCCCTCTGGGAAAGAGAAGATCTGATTTTGAACGACTTAACCCGATTCGTTTCCACCTTCCGCCAAGTGTTTGATGAACCAGGGAGACTTGCTACAGCCACGTCCGAACTCCTTAATCTGCGCCAGGGGTCTCGTACCTTAGCAGACTTCGCTATTGACTTTCGCACCTTGGCCTCTGAAGTAGGATGGCACTCGGATTGCCTCCGAGGCATCTTTCTAGAGGGACTATCTCCCCATATTAAAGATGAACTGGCTGGACGAGAGCTCCCGGAGAATCTTGACACACTCATTGACTTGGCGGGTCATATTGACCGATGGATTCAGCAGCGGGTCAGGGAGTCCAGACCTCCTCATCGTCTAGTACCTCTGGCTCCTCACCTCCTGTCTGTTGGTGGCTCCGGTCGCCACTGAAGCTTCCACAGAGCCCAAAGAGAAACCCATGCAGCTAGGAAGGAGTCGGCTGACGATAGAAGAGAAACAACGCCGAAGGAAAATGGGCCTTTGCTTATACTGTGGCAACAAGGGACATCTCCTCGCCCAGTGTCCCAAGCGTCCAGGAAACTACCGATCCTAGGCGTCTCCAAGGAGCAGACCCTAGGGGGAAATCCAGCTCCTCAATTCGTGGTCCCCGTGACGCTACAAGGGGAGCAAGGATCTTTCACCACCCAGGCTCTGGTCGATTCCGGAGCTGGAGGGAACTTTATACTGGCTGAACTGGTTCACCAGCTTCAGATTCTGACACAGCCCTGCAAGACCCCGCTGTTTATTTCCTCCATCCAAGGTGAGAACCTGCCTGGACGAGTTACCTGTAACACCGCTCCCATCTTGCTACTTACCGGAATTCTGCACAAAGAAAAAATGTCCTTTTTTATCTTGGAAAAGGCGGTCCATCCAGTTGTTCTGGGTCTACTGTGGTTACAAAAACATTCTCCGACCATTGACTGGAAGACTCTTCGGATTGCGGCATGGGGGCCAGAGTGTCGGGAGACATGTATTCACTGGACTCACCAACCAGTGATACCGATGACTACTACCAATATTGCATTACCGCATCAGTACTCCGATTTCTTTGACGTCTTTTCTAAAGAGAAAGCAGAGATCCTGCCTTGTCATCGGAGATTTGACTGTGAGATAAATTTGCTTCCCAACACCATCCAACCCAGAGGTAGGATTTATCCACTTTCTGGGCCAGAATCACAGGCCATGGCCGAATACATTGAGGAAAATCTCGCATGGGGATTTATTCGACCATCCACATCCCCTGCTGGGGCAGGGTTTTTCTTCGTACCAAAAAAAGATGGGTCATTAAGACCTTGCATTGACTACAGAGGGCTCAACGCCATCACCCGCAAGGATCGTTACCCCTTGCCGTTGATACCAGAACTACTAGACCAACTACATGTTGCTAAAATCTTCTCTAAACTCAACTTACGAGGTGCCTATAACCTGGTCCGAATTATGCCCGGAGACGAGTGGAAAACCGCTTTTAACACTCGCAATGGTCACTATGAATACCTTTTCATGCCTTTTGGACTGTGTAACGCACCTGCAGTTTTTCAGAACCTTATGAACGAAGTTTTCCGGGACATGTTATATAAACAGGTGATCGTTTACCTAGATGATATCCTTGTTTACTCTAAGGATCTGGACACTCATCGCAAGGATGTTAAACAAGTCCTATAACGACTAAGAGAAAATCAGCTGTTTGTGAAACTAGAGAAATGTCTCTTCGAGAAACAATCAATTCCTTTTTTGGGATTTATCGTATCTACCACAGGATTTCAGATGGATCCGGAAAAGGTGGCCAGTATTCAAGACTGGCCACAACCCATGGGACTTCGGGCCATACAGCGGTTTCTTGGGTTTTCCAACTTTTACC
The DNA here is from genome assembly GCF_901001135.1 of Rhinatrema bivittatum. NCBI lineage: Eukaryota > Metazoa > Chordata > Amphibia > Gymnophiona > Rhinatrematidae > Rhinatrema > Rhinatrema bivittatum. The sequence goes on along the minus strand of NC_042615.1, from coordinate 251,343,817 downwards.
GAAGCTTTATCCCACATTATTCTCACATTATAGTCCCGATCACCGCTCTGACCAGGAAGGGGGCGGACACCAAGAAGTGGTCCCGTGAAGCAGTACAAGCATTCAAGGATATCAAGATGGCCTTTTTACAAGAACCATGTCTCCATCACCCGGATCCCAATCGTCCGTTCATCGTGGAGGTAGACGCATCTGAGGTAGCAGTTGGAGCAGTCCTCAGTCAGCACTCGGACCAAGGGGTATTGTTTCCCTGCTCTTTTTTTTCTCGTAAATTTTCGCCTGCGGAAAAGAACTATGGAATCGGTGATAAGGAATTGCTGGCTATCAAGATGGCTTTTGAAGAATGGAGACAGTGGCTGGAAGGGGCGCAACACACCTTCACAGTTTTCACTGATCACAAGAATTTGGAATATCTTAACAGAGCACAACACCTCAACCCTCGCCAAGCCCGCTGGTCACTGTTATTCTCGCGATTTGATTTCATTCTTCGTTATCGTCCAGCAGCAAAGAATGGGCGGGCAGATGCCCTTTCCAGATCCTTCGAGGTTGAGGATTCCCCTGAGACTCTTAATCACATTATTGACCCCGCCAAACTGATGCTGGCGGTCACCGAGACTGTACCCCTCCCCCCGGGAAAACCGTAGTGCCTCTCAGACTACGCTCCAAAGTGCTTTCATGGGCACATGACTCACTGTCTGCTGGACATCCGGGGAGAGCACGAACCTGGGAACTACTTGTCCGCTACTACTGGTGGCCGCGGATGAAGGGGGATGTGCGGGCTTATGTTTCCTCTTGTCCTAAGTGTGCTCAGCAGAAGCCGTTACCTGGTCGACCCTGGGGCCTCCTCCAACCCCTTCCACCTCCTCAAGAGCCTTGGACCCACATTTCCATGGACTTTGTAGTTGATTTGCCTACATCTGGTGGGAATCAGGTAATCTGGGTCGTGGTCGACCGTTTCTCTAAGATGGTCCATTTTGTATCCTTACCCAAGTTGCCTTCGGCTCCTGAATTGGCGGACCTATTCGCTTTGCATATTTTCCGGTTCCACGGACTTCCACTTCACATCACGTCTGACAGAAGCCCTCAATTCACGGCTAGATTCTGGAGCGCGCTCTGCAAGAAGTTCAGCATCCAATTAGATTTTACCACAGCTTTCCACCCACAAGGGAACGGTCAGGCAGAATGTGTCAATAGAGGATTAAAATTATTCTTACGCCTGTTTGTGAACCATCGTCAGGATGATTGGGCCAGTCTTCTACCCTGGGCCGAATTCTCACATAACTCTCATGTACATTCTGCCACTGGGCAATCTCCTTTCCAGATTGTCTTTGGTAAACAGCCTCGACCTCCACTAACTCTACCACTTACAGTAGCTTCGCCTGCAGCTCAACTTTCAGCTCAGCGACTCCATGAACTTTGGGAGGCCACCAACTCTCGCCTTCACAGGGTGGCCGAAGCCGCAAAACGGATGTCGGACAAGCATCGCTGTCCCGCTCTGCAATTTCTTTCAGGAGATCGAGTTTGGCTTTCCACCCATTCATCTACGCCTCCGGGTTCCCTCCATGCGGCTTGCCCCCAGATACATCGGGCCCTTCCTCATCTGTAGACGTCTGGGTCCGGTAACCTATCAACTACGACTTCCAACTAGTCTTCGGATCCACAATTATTTTCATGTCTCTCTATTGAAGCCTCTGATTTCCTCTCCTTTCCATAAGACTCCACGTCAAGCTCCTACCGTCGAGTCGGAAGAGGATGCCATCTATCAAGTATGGGAAATCCTGGACATTTGTCGCCACCATAGATGATGGGAGTATTTAATTGCCTGGGAGGGGTTTGGTCCTGAGAAAAACTCATGGGAACCAGCAGCTAATATATTGGATAAGTCCTTGCTTCACCACTTTCACCTTACACATCCCGATAAACCGGGTCCGTCCAGGAGGGGGCGTAAGAGGGGGGGGGGGTACTGTTGTGAGACCCGATCTCGATTGCACGTGACCGGGCCCCCCTACCTCCTCTGGTCGGCCCATCACAGGTTCCCTGTCCGGCGGTCCGCGGCGCGCGGGCCGCGGCACAATGATGGCTCCCCTCCGAGGAGCAGCGTCTGTAAGATCACGACTGGCCCCGCCTCTTAAAGAGGCCAGGAAGTGGAATAGGGGCCGGCCCCGGAAGATGACGTCAGCAGAGTGGGGGATTTAAACGCCTGCAATGAAGGATTGAATGCCTTCACAACAGGTCCTGTTGCTTGGGGTTGTCCCTGTGCTGCTTGTTCTTTGAATTGACTCCTGCCTTGTCTGACTCTGCGTTTGCCTGCTGCCTGCCTGGACCCCGGATTGGACTCTGACTCCGCCTTTGCCTGCTGCCTGCCTGGACCCCGGATTGGACTCTGACTCTGCGTTTGCCTGCTGCCTGCCTGGACCCCGGATTGGACTCTGCCTCTGCGTTTGCCTGCTGCCTGCCTGGACCCCGGATTGGACTCTGACTCCGCCTTTGCCTGCTGCCTGCCTGGACCCCGGATTGGACTTTACGCTGCTTGACTGCCGCCTGTACTGACCCCTGCCTACTACTGGGCCTGTGTGTCTGCCTGTCCTTGGCCTGTACCCGGATCACGCTGTGACCTAGCGGAGGGTACTGAGGGGTTGGCTGTTCCGGGATTTCCACCTTCCAGAGGCGAAGATCACCAAGGTCCTTCAGGTGGGTGTTCTCTCGCTCCGGGTCAAGGGTCCACTATCATAACAGTAATTGCATATAAAAGAGTAAGAAACATTAAAGATATATAGTAGTTCATTCGTTCCTTCCTATAAAATCTCTTGCACAATTACCTTCAATTACTGGACATCAGCAGTGAGGCAATTGCAATTTTTGTGCACAAACAATAGTAGGTAGTCAGTGGATTGATCTAACCTCAAGAAAAGTTGTGAAGCTGTACCACAATACTAATTGTTTGTTGTCATATGTGATTTATTTTTGACAATAACCTTGGCAAAAAATTTATGTTGGATGCTCAAAATTCAATATAAAAGTGTGTCTAAAAGAGCACAAGAGTTGTTTCAATACTGGAAAGATAAATACTCCAGCAGAAGCCCATTGTATAGAATTCAATCATCAATTCCAGTATTTCAAATGGGGCACTTTGGAGCATACTGAAGAATCTTTCAGATGCAGCAATCACACTAAACCCCTCAATTTTAGAGAACAATTCTGGATATATTTTTTGGACTCAATAACTCCTAGAGGATTAAATCTTAAAATTGAATGAGTCTAGATACCGGTAATTTATATATCAGTCACTTCTTAGTATTGAAATGGTTACCAGACATTCGAGTCAGCTTCCGGTTCTCGTTTTGGCGCCAAAATGAAGTTATGGCAAAAGAAGGTAATGCTGACTACTTCTCCTGTAAGGCAATGCTGTTAAAATTGAATAGCTGTAATGTTAAATGTTTTCTGTGTGATGCTCATATGAAATCTATAGGCACTTTTAATGCAATTACTTGGTACTTAAGGCTGTTAATTTCTCTTATAGTACTGATTCAATATTAACATTTTCTCAAGAAGAAGAAGCAATTTTGAGTAGAGTGCATCTCCCTGATGCAGGATTATGAAACACGGACCCATGTCAGGGTACACCATTTCAAGTTGACTTAGGGAATAGCCACTGCTATTATTGGCATCAGTAACATGGGATCTACTTAGTGTTTGGGTACTTGCCAGTTACATGTAACTGGATTGGCTGCTATTGGAAGCAGGATGCTGGGCTTGATGGACCCTTGGTCTGACAGATTATGGCAATTTCTTATGTTCTTATGCTACTATTGCTTATTAATTAATAGCAGTTTATGGATTTTTCCTCAGGAACTTATCCAAACCTTTTTTAAACTCAGTTACACTAACTGCTGTAACCACATCTTCTGGCAACGAATTTCGAAGCTTAACTGTGCGCTGAGTGTAAAAGAATTTTCTTCAATTTATTTTAAAAGAGCTACTTGCTAACTTCATGGAGTGCCCTCTACTCCTTTTATCAAAGATTGTATCAATCCACAGAAATCTTTGTTTCACATCAAAGCATTCAAGGAAGAGAGAATTATTATTATGTACCTCAGAAAGTGACCTATCATTTTTACATTTTCCCTTTCATCAGACTTTGAGCTTCCTAGAAAATGAAAGGTGTTATTGATCTTTTTCTGTTTTCTACAACTCTCAAAAAAGAGTGAACCAATGCTTAGCTTGCTTATTTATTTAAGAACTTGTGTAGTTTCTTAACTTAAAATACCTGTGGAAATGGGGATCAAAGAGGTGACAACTAAGGTCTCAATTCACCCACAATCAGAAAAAAATTCCACACAAGTTTTTCACCGAGTCAAATAATAATATTTAGATCCTAGTGTTGGAAAAGTCAGCAGATGGGCCCTGCATATTTGGGAGACTATTTACCCTATTTTGTTCATGCAAATTTGCTCTTCTGGAATAAGATGCTCCTCTGAAATAGGATGGAAGAAAAATGTGAAGAAAATCATGTAGTGACAGTGTTAAGCAAGAGCAAGAAGTTAAAAATACTAACTTACACTTTAACCCCTTCTCAGCACATAAACATGCTCTGAAACACTAGAAACAATGGGAAAGACAGGGTATAAAAGGGGTTAAAAAAAGAAAATCATCTCCAATATTAATAAACTGCACACAAAGGTTTGACCTTAACATATACAGTTCTAACTAGAGATGTGAATCGTGTGATCGATCGTCTTAACGATCGATTTCGGCTGGGAGGGGGAGGGAATCGGATCGTCGCCGTTTGGGTTTTTTAAATATCGTGAAAATCGTGAAAATCGAAAACCGGCACACTAAAACATCCCTAAAACCCACCCCGACCCTTTAAAATAAATCCCCCACCCTCCTGAACCCCCCCCCAAAATGCCTTAAATTACCTGGGGTCCAGTGGGGGGGAGGGCGGGAAAACCGGCACACTAAAACAACCCTAAAACCCACCCCGACTCTTTAAAATATATCCCCCACCCTCCCGAACCCCCCCAAAATACCTTAAATTACCTGGGGTCCAGAGGAAGGGTCCCGCTGTGATCTTCCACTCTTGGACCTCCGGTGCTTGTAGAAATGGCGCCGGCGCTACCTTTGGTTTTTCCGTACGGAAAATGGCGCCGGCCGTAGACAACATGATTCGACTGCAGGAGGTCGTTCCGGACCCCCGCTGGACTTTTGGCAAGTCTTGTGGGGGTCAGGAGGCCCCCCCAAGCTGGCCAAAAGTCCCTGGGGGTCCAGCGTGGGTCCGGTAGCGATCTCCTGCCGCGAATCGTTTTTCCATATGGAAAACCAAAGGTAGCGCCGGCGCCATTTCTACAAGCACCGGAGGTCCGAGAGTGGAAGATCACAGCGGGACCCTTCCTCTGGACCCCAGGTATTTTGGGGGGGTTCGGGAGGGTGGGGGATTTATTTTAAAGGGTAGGGGTGGGTTTTAGGGTTTTTTTAGTGTGCTGGTTTTCCCGCCCTCCCCTTTCCCCTCCCCCTTCCCCCGATTTACGATTTTTGACGATAAATCGGGGGAATTGTTATTGTATCGCGGCTCTAACGATTTTTGACGATTTAAAATATATCGGACGATATTTTAAATCGTCAAGAAACGATTCACATCCCTAGTTCTAACTATAATACACAGCAACATTAACCTGAACAATAACGATATGCTAGGAATAACATTTAAACCTCACATCCCCTGACGAACTCTCAGATCACAGAACAAAGGCCTCCTATAAATTCCGAACTTGAGAGGCTCTCATCTAACACTAACTAGAGATAGAGTGATCTCAATCACTGGCCCAAAACTATGGAGATCCATGCCAGAAGAACTTCGAACACAAACATGTTGAATACTTGGAATGGGATCAGTTGGCATGGGCTGATAATAACGAACATCATCAAGTTGGCATAGTATCTCAGCTACATAGTGTTGTGTTGGCTGCCTGCGGAGCTCTGTGGGCAGCCTCACTAACCCGACACCATCCTGCCACGGCCAAGCCAGCCCCAGGCTCCCTCTCAGTGGCTGGGAGCTGACGCTGACGCCACCCTTCATCTTCGTGGCCCTGAATGCCACTGCCACCAGTGAGTCACTGCTTTTTCTTTGTGGCTCTGGGTGCCACCGTTACCACCGCTGCCTTTCTTCATGGCTGGGTATGCCTCCAACATCCTGCTCTTGTACCCGACCTCCTAGGTGCGCGCACACACCTCTTTGCAGAATTTGAAGGGCCAACGGCAGGAAAAGCCCCGCAGCTTTTGCTGATGACATCATTGCCCTAGGACTATTTAAGGCTGGTCCCTGCCTTCAGCCTTTGCAACAGGTCTTCAGGCAGGGACTTCAGAGTGTGAATTCCTGAGTTCTTGAGCTCTTGAGTTCCTGTGTTCATTCCTGCCTTCCGTGTTCCTTGCCTTCCTTCCTTCCTTCCTTTCGCACTGATCCTGGCTTGACCCCGGATTGGACATTGACCATGAACTTTGCCACCTGTCTTGACCTTTCATCTGGACTTTGACCACGAGCTTCGCTGCCTGCTCTGACCTTGGCCTGAGTACCCGCTTCGCTTCTTCACTGTATCCCTAGCTGCTGTTCTCCTGATCCTTTGGCGTACTACCACCAGCTATGTTCCGGATACCTGGACTTCCATCTCTGCAGAGAGCCCCCCTAAGACCAGCCGGCCCGGCACCCAAGGGCTCAACCTAAGGAGAACGTGGGCTGGTAGTGGTAAAGCTCCAGCTATGCCTCTGCCTTCACCAGCCTTGCCTACCAATGGTGGGGTCCTGTAGAGCTCCTCTCCACAGGTAGTGTCAACTCCCCCTCTGTCCAAGAGTCCATCAGCACAACAATATTGTTAGTGGTTCTGTAAGACTGCAGCTCCATCTTCATCAGACAGCTTGACCACTATATTATCATTTTGTGCCTGTGCTGGGAGAGCCTGAAACTCTCCTTGTCTCAAATTGACAAACAAACCAGCACGTTCTTGCTGTGATGCTGCCTCCAGCTGTGAGACATCCCGTAATACCAATTCAATGAATGTAGAAATGTAAGAGTCTATAGGCCCCAGAGGTAACCAACATAACAGAAAGAGTGGAGTTGGATTCAGATATACATTAGCATTAGGTCTAGGAGGCACAAGAAAAAGATGTATAAGAACAGGATGAAATGAAATTCCCTGCCTCAAAGAACTGGGAACTATTCTCATAGAGAAGATACATGCTAGGAGCTACAGAATATTTTTCCTACTATATTTTCCAGCACACTAGTTTATGCTTAACCAATCTCTATTTACTGGCAGTAACTAGGATGGAGATTAAAGTTGATTAAAATAATTATATTCAAAATTATGTAAATAAACACAATTACTGTATTTGGGCAGTGCATTAATTGCAATATAATATGCATACTACATTTTGTATTTTTATTTTATTTTGAGTTTTTCTAAACCGGCATTCGCGATGGGAATCGCATCGTAGACTTACCTTACCTCCGGACTCCATAATAATGAAATATAAATAGTTTGTAATATAGGCCCAATGCACTAATTTGTGCAGAATTCCTCTGCATTAATCTAAGCTCTAGGGTAGGCTGAAAAAAAGATAACTATCACTTTGAGGTATAGTTATCATTTTGTTTGTGAAAACCAGTGTATAAGGGTCATTGTTGTGTGCTGGATTTTTGCAGAATTCTGAGATGAGATGTTTTACATGATATTGCATTACAGCAGCTCATTATCTCAGAACTGTAGTAAAGTTTTGTGTGAGGTGGACAATGCATGAAAGTTTACTATGTGCGCGGGGTGCATTTTGTGATTTGTTTTACCTATGGGACCTTTGTGTGTTTAAAGGTATAAAAGCTCAAAATACTGTTGTTTTTGCAAATTTCAGGACATTTTATGTGTTTTTATGTACATAAAGGTGAATTTTAAAAGAGTTGTGGTCACACAAAATAGCAGATGCACATCCAAATTGTGCATATTCGTTCAACTGCTATTTTATAAACTTTGCATATTCATTCACAAGCACTGATGTGTGAATAAATTTGCTTGTGTAAAAATGGGATGTATTAGAGATGGGTCAAGGATGTTCTGGGTCAGGGCCAACATTTACACGCATAAATTGTGATTTTATAACCTGCGAATGCAGCGTAGTTATGGCTGTAACCTAGGCATATTTGATTCTGTAATTTATCAGGTGTACATCAGAATAAGAACATAAGAACATGCCAAACTGTGTCAGACCAAGGGTCCATCAAGCCCAGCATCCTGTTTCCAACAGTGGCCAATCCAGGCTACATGAACCTGGTAAGTATTCAAACACTATGAAAATCCCATGCTACTGATGCCAGTAATAGCAGAGGCCATTCCCTAAGTCAATTTGATTAATAGTTTCTGCACTTCTTCTCCAAGAATTTATCCAAACCTTTTTTAAACCCAGCTACACTAACTGCAGTAACCACATCCTCTGGCAACAAATTCCAGAGCTTAATTGTACGTTGAATGAAAAAGAATTTTCTCCAATTAGTCTTAAATGTGCTACTTGCTAATTTCATGGAGTGCCCTCTAGTCTTTCTATTATCCGAAAGTGTAAATAACCGATTCACATCTACTCGTTCAAAACCTCTCATGATTTTAAAGACCTCTATCATATCCCCCCTCAGCTGTCTCTTCTCCAAGCTGAACAGCCCTAACCTCTTTAGTCTTTTCTCATAGGGAGACGTTCCATCCCCTTTATCATTTTGTTCACCCTTCTCTGTACCTTCTCCAGTGCAACTGTATCTTTTCTGAGATGCGGTGACCAAAACTGAACACAATACTTAAGGTGCGGTCTCACCATGGCGTGATACAGAGGCATTATGACGTTTTCTGTTTTATTAACCGTTCCCTTCCTAATAATTCCTAACATTCTGTTTGCTTTTCTGACTGCTGTGATTTAACTACTCTGAATAATTTTGTATCATCTGCAAATTTGATAACCTTACTCGTATTCCTTTCTAGATCATTTATAAATATATTGAAAAACACCAGTCCAAATACAGATCCCTGAGGCACTCCACTATTTACCCTTTTCTAGTGAGAAAATTGACCATTTACTCCTACTCTGTTTCCTATCTTTTAACCATTTTGTAATCCACAAAAGGACATCGCCTCCTATCTCATGACTTTTTAGTTTTATTAGAAGCCTCTCATTAGGGAATTTGTCAAATGCCTTCTGAAAATCCAAGTATACTACATCTACCAGTTCACCTTTGACATGTTTTTTAACCGCTTCAAAAAAATGAAGCAGATTTGTGAGGCAAGACTTCCCTTGGGTAAATCCATGTTGACTGTGTTCCATTAAACCATTTCTTTCTATATGCTCTGTGATTTTGATCTTTAGAATAGTTTCCACTATTTTTCCCGGCACTGAAGTCAGGCTCACTGGTCTATAGTTTTCCGGATCGCCCCTGGAGACCTTTTTAAATATTGGGGTTACATTGACCACCCTCCAGTCTTCAGGTACAATGAATGATTTTAATGGTAGATTATAAATTTGAACTAATAGATCTGAAATTTAATTTTTGAGTTCCTTCAGTACCCTAGGATACATACCATCTGGTCCAGGTGATTTGCTACTCTTTAGTTTGTCAATCTGGCCTACTACATCTTTCAGGTTCACAGTGATTTGATTCAGTTCATCTGACTCATCACCCTTGAAAACCATCTCCAGAAGTGGTATCTTGCCAAAACACAAAAGCAAAGAATTCATTTAGTCTTTCTGCAATGGCCTTATCATCCCTAAGAGCACGTTAAACCCCTCGGTCATCTAATGGTATTGCATCCGTCAGTCTCAGATGGCTTCGACCTCTGTGCCTCACCTTTCTTCCTTCTCTCTCCTCAAGCCTTGGGAAGATGGCTGCTGCCGCATCTTCATGCCGCTCTCTCCGGTGTCCCAGGATCGGCAACGGCGACAGTGTTCACCATGATTTCCTGAGGACCTCCTAGGGTATGTGCGCACATGCCACCCACATGCCACCCGTCTATATCCATGTCATGGCAGGAACCTCGGGGGCGTCCCTTCTGAGTGATGTCATTTCATCCTGGTATTTAGCCTGCCCTTCGTTTGCTAACAAACTGAGATAGCAAGGATTGGATTGGAAAGGATTGGATTGCCTCTGGTCTAAGCTGCTCTGCCGCTTCCCAGCTGCCATGGGAAGCTCTCTCTGCCCTTCGGGGTAATTCATCGCTAACCTAGGTACCCGCTCCTCAGGGGCCCTTCTGCTCTCTTTCAGGTACCTATCTGGGAAACTGGGTACTCGCTCCTCGAGGGCCTGCTCTCCCTACTCTGGTGCCTGCATCTGATCAGCTTCTGCCTACCAGGATCTTCATCAATACAGCTTACTTCTCAGTGAATACTAACGCATTCACTCTGTATCACCTTCAGCGCTCGGAGTCTACATCCGGGACCTGCATCTGTTACCCTGCGCTGCCTATCATCTACTCAAGTGTGAGACTGGTCTCCTCTGCTGAGGACCTCTGGACTACGTCTACTGGGTTACCTTCACTGCTGCCCACCCTGGGCAGTACCAGCAAGCTGTATAATAAATACAAATTCTCTGGGTCTGCATGTATAGAGTCTAGCCTAGTACAGCGGTTCCTCATGGGGTCCTCCCCATGGGAGTGGCCATCACCGCAGTACCCAAGACTCCACTCCAACACCTCAAAATGATAACAGATTGCTCACTCAATTGATTCGGCTCAGCTCACCACTTTACATGCCATTCTAGGCCTGGCCCAGTGAATCTCCGAACAACAGAATTCGTTGGACAACTTGACTGTTGTTGTTAATCAATTACACGCACAGATGAATACACCGACTGCCGCAGGTAAAGAAGTTACACTGCTGGAAGAGACGGTCAAGTCTACATTGCCTCTATCTGCTCCGACACGCTTCTCGGGTGAAGTTTGGAAATGTAAAGGATTTATTAATCAATGTTGCTTGCACTTCTCTCTACAACCTAACCATTTCCCACAGCCTATGCCAAGACCACCTATATCCTTTCGTATCTGGATGGAAGAGCAGGCTTGGGCCTCACCACTGTGGGAGCACAATGACCCTATCCTGAATGATCTTGTTGGGTTACTTGAACTATTTATGTCAGTCTTTGATGTCCCTGCCCTGTACTCGACAGCAGGATCAACTTTGGTTCATCTAAAACAAGGTAATAAACCTTTACCAGACTTCACCATTGAATTCAAGATGTTAGCTTCTGAATTACATTGGGATCCAAGGTGCCTGAAAACCCTATTTTTTGAAGGCCTGAACTCCCGGTTGAAAGATGAACTGGTGACTCATGAGATGCCTGACACCTTAGTGGAACTGATGAACTTGGCAGCAAAAACTGATCACCGAATTTGCGACAAGGTTCAAGAGGTCAAGAGTCCCAGAAGACCACTTCAGGGAGAGACTCGTGTCAAGTCTGTACCCAGGCCTACATACCCAGGGCCTGTTGCTGGCAAAGAAGAACCAATGCAATTGGGCCGCAGTCATCTGACTTCTAAAGAGAGACAATTTCAAAAGAGGTTGAGACTATGCATGTATTGTAGACAAGTTGGTCATGCTGTACAAACATGCCCTATATGTCCAGGAAACTGGCAGACCTAAGTCCTGTGGGAGGACTCTTCTTAGGTCTAACTGCACCCCCTCCTCCACTCTCTCTTCCAGTATCTTTAATCTGCCGGCCTTTGGAATACCAGACCCTTGCCTTAGTAGACTCTGGGGCAGGGGAATATTTCATTTTGAAATGTCTAGTGGAACATTTGTGGATCCCTACCACTTCTATGACGCCTCCATTACTTTTGTCCTCTATTCATGGAGAGCCCTTACTGGGTGACGTAACCCTTCTTACAGAATCAGTGAGCTTATGTATCAGTGCTCTTCATACTGAGACTATTTCCTTCTTTGTGCTAGAGAAGGCCATGCACTCTTTGGTACTTGGGCTACCATGGCTACCGTGGCAGAAACACATGCCACAATTCAACTGGGCCACTTTGAAGCTTTCACGTTGGGGTCCAGATTGTTATGGCAAATGCTTGATGGAAGTCTCTCCAATACCATGCATGCCAACTACCCCATTGTTGCCTGGGTTGCCGCCTCAATATGCATCTTATCAAGAAGTATTCTCAAAAGAAGCTGATGATGTGTTGCCTCCACACAGATCATACGACTGCGCAATTAATTTGAAACCATATACGGAACCACCCAAAGGAAGGGTCTACCCCCTCTCCATAGTGGAAAATAAAGCGATGTCAGAGTACATTCAGGAGAATCTCCAGAAAGGCTTCATAAGACCTTCTAAGTCTCCTGCCGGCGCAGAATTTTTCTTCGTGGGAAGGAAGGATGTAACATTACGTCCATGCATTGACTACAGAGGTCTGAATGAGATCACCATAAAGGACCGCTACCCTTTACCACTCATCTCGGAGCTATTCGACAGGTTACAGGGAGCCTAGATATTCTCCAGGCTTGACCTCAAAGGAGCCTATAAATTAGTTTGCATCCACTCTGGCGATGAATGGAAGACCGCTTTAATACTTGGGATGGGTGCTTTGATACACGGTGATGCCCTTCAGCTTGTGCAACACCCCGGCTGTCTTCCAAAACATGATGAACAATATTCTGCATGACTTACTCTACCAGTGAGTCATTGTCTACTTAGACGACATCTTGATATTTTCTCAGGACCTGCAAGCCCATCAGGAAGATATCAAAAGAGTTCTGCAGAGACTTCACGAGAATCGCTTGTTCGACAAATTGACCAAATGCAAATTTCATAATCAGTGCCCTTCTTAGGGTACATTGTCTCAAACAAAGGTTTCCAAATGGACCCTCAGAAGCTTGAAAGTATCCAAAAATGGCCACAACCCACTGGCCTAAAAGCTCTAAGATGATTTTTGGGATTTACCAACTACTACAGGACCTTTATTAAAAATGACTCTTCATTGACTGTTCCATTAACAGCAATGACTAAGAAAGGAGCCAACGTTGCCACTTGGTCTACGGAAGCTGTGACAGCATTCCAGAAGTTAAAAAAAGATGCCTTTTCAAGCAAATCATGTCTCCGCCATCCGGACCCTACGCGACCCTTTATTGTGGAAGTCGATGCCTCTGATGTAGGTTTAGAGACCGTGCTAAACCAGACCAGTGATTCAAAGATCTTGCATCACCTGTTCATTCTTTTCCCGAAGCTTCTCACCAGCAGAGAAGAACAACAGCATTGGGGATAAAGAACTGTTGGCAATAAAAATGGCATTTGAAGAATGGCGCCCCTGGCTTGAAGGTGCACAACATCAGATCACTATTTACACTGATCACAAAAATCTGGAGTACCTTCGTCACGCCCAATGCCTCAACCATAGACAGGCGAGGTGGTCCCTGATCTTCAACAGGTTTGACTTTCTGCTGAAATATCACCCTGGTGACAAGAATGTCAGAGCAGACGCATTATCTCATTCTTTCCTCTCAGAGGACGTACCTGATGAACCCCAGCATATTATTGACCCGAAGAGTGTGATTCTCATAGCTACACATCCGGTACCCCCGGGCAAGACCATTGTACCTTGCAATCTAAGAAAGAAATTGCTAACATGGGCTCACGATTCAAAACTGGCCGGACACCCTGGTCAATGGCGAACACTGGCTAAACTACAAAAGTACTATTGGTGGCCCACCATGAAAGAAGACACTCTTGCGTACGTAGCCTCCTGTTCCAATTGTGTCAGACAGAAACCTCCGCCCGGACATCCTTGGGGCCTGCTTCAATCCTTGCTAGCACCAGATGAGCCCTGGACCCACATTGCAACAGATTTTGTGGTAGACCTGCCACTTTCCAGAGGTAACAATACCATTTGGGTTACAGTGGATCAATTTTCAAAGATGGCTCACTTCGTGGCTCTCCCTGGCTTGCCATCAGCCATGGAACTTGCTAAGTTATTCATCAGTCACATCTTTCGCCTACACGGCATGCCTAGACATATTGTTTCTGACAGAGGCGCTCAATTTACAGCAAAGTTCTGGAAAGCCTTGTGTACGAAATTCGACATCACACTTGACTTCACCTCTGCGTATCATCCTCAGTCGAATGGCCAAACTGAGAGAATGAATGGAACTCTCAAACATGGAGAAACTCTCAAACACGCCTATGTCAGATCACGACAGAATGACTGGGCTGAACTTTTGCCCTGGGCTGAATTTGCCATCAATTCCTATCCAGTGTCATCTACTGGATCTACACCTTTTGAAGTAGTCTACGGCCGAAAATGTTTACCACCTTTACTACTTCCACTTTGTGTCATCCCCGGCAGCTCAATCTACTGCCAAAGAAATACAGCAGCTCTGGAGAAAGTCTGAAGAGATGCTCCAAAAAGCAGGACAAAGAGCAAAGAAAGGCTATGACACTCACCGAAGTAAGGCTCCTGAATTCCAGCCTGGTGATAAAGTTTGGCTGTCTATCAAACATCTGAGACTTAAGCTTCCATCTACTTGATTTGCACAACACTTTGTCGGACTCTTTCCCATTCTCCGACGGTTAGGTTCACTCACCTATTGTCTGAAACTTCCTCCAGCTATGAAGATCCATAATGCATACCATGTTTCACTGCTGAAACCACTTGTCCTTAGTGAGTTTTCCAAGACACCTGAACCTACTCCTGTTGATGCAGAAGAAGACATCGAGTATAAGGTTGATGCCATCCTTGATGTAAGAAAGAGAGGCAGAGTTTGGGAATACCTCTTGTCATGGGAGAGATACGGACCAGAAGAAAACTCTTGGGAACCATTGGCTAATATCATGGCAAAGAGATGCTTCATCAATTTCATTGATCGCATCCTCAAAAACCTAGACAAGGTAGGGGATCTGGAGGGGGCCCTTTGAAGGGGGGTACTGTTGCATTCAGTCTCAGATGACTTCGACCTCTGTGCCTCACCTTTCTTCCTTCTCTCTCTTCAAGCCTTGGGAATATGGCTGCTGCCGCATCTTCATGCCGCTCTCTCCAGTGTCCCCAGATCGGCAATGGCGACTGTGTTCGCCATGATTTCCTGAGGGCCTCCTAGGGTGCACATGTGCATGCCACCCACATCTATATCCACGTCATGGCAGGAAACTCTGGAGGCATCCCCTCCGAGTGACATCATCACATCGTGGTATTTAGCCTGCCCTTCGTTTGCTAACAAACTGAGTTAGCAAGGATTGGATTGGAAAGGATTGGATTGCCTCCGATATAAGCTGCTCTGCTGCTTCCCAGCTGTCGCGGGAAGCTCTCTCTCTGCCCTTCGGGGTAATTCATCGCTAACCTGGGTACCTGCTCCTCAGAGGCCCTTCTGCTCTCTTTCAGGTACCTATCTGGGAAACCGGGTACTCGCTCCTCGAGGGCCTGCTCTCCCTACATCTGATCATCTTCTGCCTGCCAGGATCTTCATCGATACAACTTACTACTCAGTGAGTACTAACTCTTTCAGTCTGTCTCACCTTCAGCTTCAGTGCTCGGAGTCTACATCCGGGACCTGCCTCTGCTACCCTGTGCTGCCTACCATCTACTCAAGTGTGAGACTGGTCTCCTCTACTGAGGACCCCTGGACTACTTCCCACCCCGGGCAGTACCATCAAGCTGTATAATAAATACAAATTCTCTGTGTCTGCATGTATAGAGTCTAGCCTAGTACTGCGGTTCCTCACGGGGCTCCTCCCCATGGGAGTGGCCATCACCGCAGTACCCAAGAATCCACTCCAACACCTCAAAACGATAACAGATTGCTAACTCCATAGATTCAGCCCAGCTCACCGCTTTACAGGCCAACCGACTCCCTAACAGGTTTCTTGCTTCTGATATAGTTTAAAAAGTTTTTATTATGAGTTTATGCCTCTACGGCCAACTTCATTTCAAATTCTCTCTTCGCCTGTCTTATCAATGTTTTACTTTTAACTAGACAATGCTTATGCTTTTTCCTATTTTCTTCAGATCGATCCTTCTTCCAATTTTTGAAGGATTTTTTTTGGCTGAACTAGCCTCTTTCACCTCACCTTTTAACCATGCCAGTAATCATTTTGCCTTCCTGGTTAAAAGGTGAGGCAAAATGACTACCGGCATGGTTAAAAGGTGAGGTGAAAGGTTAATTTAGGAAAACAATAGAGATGTGAATCGTGTCCTCGATCGTCTTAACGATCGATTTCGGCTGGGAGGGGGAGGGAATCGTATTGTTGCCGTTTGGGTGTGTAAACTATCATGAAAAATCGTTAAAATCATGAGCCGGCACACTAAACCCCCCTAAAACCCACCCCGACCCTTTAAATTAAATCCCCCACCCTCCCGAACCCCCCCCCCAAATGCTTTAAATTACCTGGGGATCCGGCGGTGGTCCAGAACGGCGGTGGTCCGGAACGGTCCCCTCAATAGAATCGTGTTGTCTTCAGCCGGCGCCATTTTTCAAAATGGCCGCCGCAAAATGGCGGCGGCCATAGACAAAAACGATTCGACGGAGGAGGTCGTTCCGGACCCCCGCTGGACTTTTGGCAAGTCTTGTGGGGGTCAGGAGGCCCCCCCAAGCTGGCCAAAAGTTTCCTGGGAGTCCAGCGGGGTTCCGGGAGCGATTTCTTGCCGCAAATCGTTTTCGTATGGAAAATGGCGCCGGCAGGAGATCGACTGCAGGAGGTCGTTCAGCGGGGGTTCCGGACCGCCGCTGAACGACCTCCTGCACTCGATCTCCTGCCAGCGCCATTTTCCATACGAAAACGATTCGCGGCAAGAAATCGCTCCCGGAACCCCGCTGGACTCCCAGGAAACTTTTGGCCAGCTTGGGGGGGCCTCCTGACCCCCACAAGACTTGCCAAAAGTCCAGCGGGGGTCCGGAACGACCTCCTCCGTCGAATCGTTTTTGTCTATGGCCGCCGCCATTTTGTGGCGGCCATTTTGAAAAATGGCGCCGGCTGAAGACAACACGATTCTATTGAGGGGACCGTTCCGGACCGCCGCCGTTCTGGACCACCGCCGGATCCCCAGGTAATTTAAAGCATTTGGGGGGGGGGTTTCGGGATGGTGGGGGATTTAATTTAAAGGGTCGGGGGTGGGTTTTAGAGGGTTTTAGTGTGCCGGTTTTCCTGCCCTCCCCCTTCCCCCGATTTACGATTTTTTAACGATAAATCGGGGGAATTGGTATTGTATCGTGGCCCTAACGATTTTTTGACGATTTAAAATATATCGGACGATATTTTAAATCGTCAAAAAACGATTCACATCCCTAGAAAACAATTCCTTCAAAAATTGGAAGAAGGATCCATCTGAAGAAACTCTTTATAGCCATATACTAACTGGGAAGAGGTCTGGGTAAAACTAGGGAAGTACAGGCTGAATAACCAGAGAGGCATTAATCACCTAAAGATAGAATGGGCAGAGGTCTTGATGACCTAGAGACAGACTGAGCAAACTAGTGGATTAATTGGTAAAAGGGGTAATTTCCTTCGCATGCCACATGTTATAAAATGTATTAACATGCGTGGTAAGGAAAATATGCAAACATGTCTTCATGTAAATGCTTAAAATTAGAAACACATAGGCATATTTTATATAATGTACATGCACTCGCACAGACAATCTAAAATTCATGAGCATGTGCATTCGTGCACATCCACGAGAGCAGGCCTCCCTTCCGCCGTCCCCGTCTCTCTCTCTCCTCTACCCACGGTGGCTCCAGCAGCATCACAGGCCTCACAGCGGAGCTCCCGCCAGGTCTCCACATCCAGTGTCTCCTCGGCCCCGCCCCTAGGTGCACGCGCGGCCAGCGTCACGACATTTAAAGGGTCAAGTGCGGGAAACCAGGACCTGATGCTCCCCGATGACGTATCCATTCTTCAGTATATAAGACAGGGCTTAGACCCATGATTCCTGCCTTGGCAATCAGGTCGATCACGTTGTGATAGCAAGTTTGCTTTCCTGTTCCAGTGTCTTGTTCCAGTCTCCTATTCCAGCGTCCTCCTGTTCCAGCATCTTCCTGTTCCTTCGTCTCCCCAGGTAGTACCATTTGGACTATCTTCCCGGTACTGACCTCTGCCTGTTACTTTGATTACGTTTGATCGTCACCTGGATTTGACCTTTGCCTGTTTCCTCGACCACGTCTGAACCCTGCCCGGAACTGACCTCTGCTTGTCCATTGACCAAGTCTGCACGCTGCCTGGAACTGACCTCTGCCTGTCCACTGGCCTCGTCTGCAAGCTGCTTGGAACTGACCTCTGCCTGACCACATCTGATCGCCTCCTGGAACCTGACCTTTGCCTGACTGACCATCCATGGACTGATAACTGGTATTGACCCTTGCTTTGGCTGACCACGCTATCCTTGACTCTGGCCTTGATCCTCGCTCTTCATTCAGAGACTTTGTTCTGGCCTTCTCTGGCTCCTGGACTTCCTGACCTGAACATCAACCACGCACCCTTGTTTGTGGTGGGCACACCCCTGAATTTTATCTCTCGGAGATCCTGCGAGGCCCACCTAACACCAGGTGGCCCAGGTAACCAAGGGCTCAACCTGAGGGATCCCCGGGTTGCTATTGGTGAAGCTCCAGATAGCCTCTGTCTCCTCCTGTGCTCCGCCTCCTGGTGGCAGGCGCACTCTGGGTCTGACCAGGGAGCCTACCAATCCTGCACCAGGCCAAGGGTCCACCTCCCGGCTCAACAATATATGCGTGTATATGAGTGTGAATGCGTTTGTTTTAAAGTTACCATCTTAGGATTCACTCTGCAAAACAAATCACACTTTAGTACATAAACATCTAGCATTGGATCAAAGGCCACAATTAGGTGCTTTTATTTAAACAAAATAAACTTTGATAAAAACATATAACTGTTATAATTCCAGTCACTAACACAATATCAGACATATTGCAATTAAATAATTATATTTTGCAGATCATATTGCATTTAGAAAGAAGTGAATTGCATAAAATAATGTTTTAATGATCATGTGCATTAGGAAAGCTGTGCATCTTTTCTACCATTCTCGTCAGTTATGACTGTTCAAAGTTGTCTAATTTGGTTTTGTCTATAGCCTTACTAGCATAATTCAGTTTTCTGCATTTTTTCCTCTGAATATAGATTTTAACCCAGGGATTCTCAAATCTGGTTCTTGAGAGCCACAAATTAGCCTGGTTTTCAGAGTAACCAATCTTAAAACTAGATTTGCTCTTACACTTTATATATCTCTCATCTTCTCTTCTATTGATTACTGTAACACTTTATTCATTGGACTCCCCAAATCCATTCTTAAACCCCTACAATTACTGCAAAATGCTGCAGCACGTGTCCTCACTGGAAAGAAGAAATTTGATCACATCTCACCAACCCTGATGAATCTGCATTGGCTACCTATCTCCCAAAGAATAAAATATAAGACATTATCTATTCTTCATAATGAAATATACAAGGATAACAACTTTCCACTTGATTGCATGATTAAACTCCACAAACCAACATGGTCAACAAGAATCTCTTATAAAGTACAGCTAATCATACCCCCTCTCTCCGATGCGAGATTATCTATCACCAGGAATCGAGCTTTCTCTATTGCTGGTCCTATAGAATGGAACTCCTTACCAACATATTTAAGCTCAATAAGGGATACCAAATCTTTCAAAAAAGAACTTAAAACCTGGCTTTTTAAGCAAGCATTCTCAGTTTGAACTTAATGTATACCCTCAGAATTTGGATATTCGCCTTTGAAAGAACCCTTAACCCTCTCCTCCTCTCTATACTTCCTTTCCGCTTAAACTTTTACCTATTCTTTCCTCCCCTCTTTATTTTCTCCCTTACTTAGCATTAACCTTCTCTCTCTCTTTAATTACCCAATCCTTTCACTCATAATTTTCTACTCTCACCCCTCCTCACCTCCAATCTGACCTTTCCTTACACTTTAGCTAATATCCCCTCTATACATCAGGAAACCCAATTTTAAGATACAATTTTAAGATACTTTCCTTAATTATGTCATTTAATGATGTTCGTCATTACTCTGCTTTAGCCGAGATGTTAATTATAATACTAATGTTTTATGTTACAAATGTTCCATGTATGAAGTTGTTCAAATGTAAACTGGAGTGAAGGCTTCCCGCTATACTTCGGTATAAAAAAGAATCTAAATAAATAAATAAAAAAAATAAATAAATATGTATATATATATATATATATATATATATATATACATACACTATCTATCTATCTATCTATCTATATATATATATATATATATATATAATATGCAAATATCTGTGAAGTATACTCATTAAGGATGTCCTGAAAATCAGGTCTTTGAGAATCAGACTTGAGAACCCCTGTTTAAACCATTATAAATTACAGATCTTAGCACATTTTTGAAAAATGAGTATATGAGAATTACTTTTGAAACAATTTTCCTCTTAGCACTAGTATTCATGTAGAATTTCCAATACTTTGGAGAACTCAGGATGATATATGACCTCCCCTTCTTCTTCCTTTAATTGAAAATTCTAAATGTGTGCCTACTTGCAGGCAGGTGAAAGAAGCATGGGACTTTGCTCTAAGTTTTTGTTTGCAATTACTCTGCCATGAGTGCAGATTTTATTTAATAAAAGAAAAAGAAAAAATAAGTAGCAATTGTTATAAAAGGAGATATTTGAGAGAAGTCTGGTGAGAGGGTTTATTGGGAAGATATGTGTGTTGTATCTATGTGGGAAAGTATGTAGGAGCATGTGAAGCATCTATGTGGAGAGAGTAAGTTGGTGTGCATGTGTATGCACATGCGCGTGTGTGTGTGTGTGTGTGTGTGTGTGTGTGTGTAGAGATGAGGGGAGGGGATAGTGGCATGGGGGGGACGGATTCTGTAGGTTTGTCTGTGTGGATAGGGGAGATAGTACCCTATTCATCTATGCTCCTCTCTTCATCTATCTTCTGTTTATCTCTTCCACCACCTCACCCCTCCCCTCTTCTCTACTTCATCTTTCTCTCCTACCTCTCCAACTTAAGAACATAAGAAAATGCCATACTGGGTCAGACCAAGGGTCCATCAAGCCCAGCATCCTGTTTCCAACAGTGGCCAATCCAGGCCATAAGAACCTGGCAAGTACCCAAAAACTAAGTCTATTCCATGTTACCATTGCTAATGGCAGTGGCTATTCTCTAAGGGGTAGATTTTCAAATAGCGCGATTTGGCGTACTTTTGTTGGCGCATCAGGCGCAAACAAAAGTACGCTGGATTTTAGTAGATGCGCGCATAGCCGCGCGTATCCGCTAAAATACGGGATCGGCGCCCGCAAGGCTATCGATTCCGTATAGCCGGCGTGCGCCGAGCCGCGCAGCCTACCTCCGTTCCCTCCCCTCACCTTCCCCTCCCTTCCCCTACCTAACCCACCCGCCCGGCCCTGTCTAAACCCCCACCTTACCTAGCCCCCCCCGCTAGCGCGCCGGGACACGACCTGGGGGCGGGTCCGGAGGGCGCGGCCATGCCCCCGGACTGCCCTGGGTCATAACCATGCCCCCGGGCCCGCACCCGAAACGCTACGGCCCGCCCCGAAAACGCCGCGCGGATCGGGCCCACCCCCCTCGACACGCCCCCCTCGGAAAACCCCGGGACTTACGCGAGTCCCGGGGTCTGCGTGCGCCGGTAAGCCTATTGAACATAGGCGCACTGGCGCGCAGGGCCCTGCTCGCCTAAATCCGCCCGGATTTAGGCAGATTTAGGCGAGCAGGGCTCTGAAAATCCGCCCCTAAGTGAACTTAATAGCAGGTAATGGACTTCTCCTCCAAGAACTTATCCAATCCTTTTTTAAATACAGCTATACTAACTGCACTAACCACATCCTCTGGCAACAAATTCCAGAGTTTAATTGTGCGTTGAGTAAAAAAGAACTTTCTCCGATTAGTTTTAAATGTGCCTCATGCTAACTTCATGGAGTGCCCCCTAGTCTTTCTATTATCTGAAAGAGTAAATAACCGATTCACATCTACCCGTTCTAGACCTCTCATGATTTTAAACATCTCTATCATATCCCTCCTCAGTCGTCTCTTCTCCAAGCTGAAAAGTCCTAACCTCTTTAGTCTTTCCTGATAGGGGAGCTGTTCCATTCCCCTTATCATTTTGGTAGCCCTTCTCTGTACCTTATCCATCGCAGTTATATCTTTTTTTGAGATGCGGCGACCAGAATTGTACACAGTATTCAAGGTGCGGTCTCACCATGGAGCGATACAGAGGCATTATTACATTTTCCGTTTTATTCACCATTCCCTTTCTAATAATTCCCAACATTCTGTTTGCTTTTTTGACTGCCGCAGCACGATTTCAATGTGTTACCCACTATGACACCTAGATCTCTTTCTTGGGTTGTAGCACCTAATATGAAACCCAACATTGTGTAATTATAGCATGGGTTATTTTTCCCTATATGCATCACCTTGCACTTATCCACATTAAATTTCATCTGCCATTTGGATGCCCAATTTTCCAGTCTCACAAGGTCTTCCTGCAATTTATCACAATCTGCTTGTGATTTAACTACTCTGAACAATTTTGTGTCATCTGCAAATTTGATTATCTCGCTCGTCGTGTTTCTTTGCAGATCATTTGTAAATATATTGAAAAGTAAGGGTCCCAATACAGATCCCTGAGGCACTGCACTGTCCACTCCCTTCCACTGAGAAAATTGTCCATTTAATCCTACTCTCTATTTCCTGTCTTTTAGACAGTTTGCAATCCACGAAAGGACAGCGCCACCTATCCCATGACTTTTTACTTTTCCTAGAAGCCTCTCATGAGGAACTTTGTCAAACGCCTTCTGAAAATCCAAGTATACTATATCTACCGGTTCACCTTTATCCACATGTTTATTAACTCTTTCAAAAAACTTGCCAGCACAATTCTTCAAACTATTCCCAAAACTCCTTTTCTTTGGCCATTAGGCAGCCTCATAAGCAATAATTGCCAATAGCCTGTGTGTTTTTTTTTTTAAAGAGAGGGCTGAGAAGAATTTGGGTTCTGTGGACTCAGCTGTTTTTTCTTTTCATGCAGCCTGATCTGCTGATTCAGTGCCAAGGAGTAAAGGGAGAGTGTAGTAGGACTGTGAAGACTGAGCCTGTGGTAGGGTTTGTTGTGGAGGTGGGAGATGTTAGGTTCAGTGGGCCGTAGTGACCCTGACACCTGATTAACAAGAGAAAAGAGTTGCAGAGTTAGTGAGAGGGGTGGGGACACTTTAATCCAGTTCTAGCTGCCATCATGAGCCCTGGTGATCTGAGTAGATGCTGTCTGGTCCCCTTTGGGTGGCAGGACCTTGGTTCTCTGTCACCCTCAAGACTTGCTTCAGCTGCTGGCTCGTCCTCTTCAGTTGGAGGGGCCTGGGTTCCCCACTAACCCTGCTTATTTGTCACTCTACCTACTACACATATTGAGGTAGATTTTTTTTATTTTTTGTCAAAACGGTTTTTATTGAGCATGAAGGGTACACAGAAAATAACGATGCCTCGACTCAGATGACAGATCCTACACAAAAAAATATCAATGAAATCACTGCATCAGATGACCATCACAAACACTCAATTTTATAAAGGCTATCCCTCCCCGTCCCCCCTTCCCCCACCTCCACTTCCTCAAACCTCCTATAGCTATGGTTTGTATGGTTTCCATACAAACAAGAGGTATGTGAAGAAGTATAGAATATCATGCTGATTACTGTCCCATCAGCAACTAATTATTAAGTATCAGACTCTGGGCCTTGTGCGTTAAAGTTTGGATATAGGGTTCCCAAAAAGTTGTGCTCACGCGTCCATTTGTGAGCGCTACCCGTTGCGTGCATATGGACGTCCAATTTTATAACATGCGCAAGCTGGCATGTGCATGTTATAAATTTGGGGGTCAGAACGAGCAAGGGGGTGCACAATTATGCAACTTGCACGCGCCGAACCCCGAGGCCTTCCTCCATTCCCTCCCAGGCCACTCTGATTTCGGAGTGGCCTCGGAGGGAACTTTCCAAGCCCCTAAACTAACCTCCATGAAGTTAGCATGTGGCACATTTAAAACTAATCGGAGAAAGTACTTTTTCACTCAACGCACAATTAAACTCTGGAATTTGTTGCCAGAGGATGTGGTTAGTGCAGTTAGTATAGCTGTGTTTAAAAAAGGATTGGATAAGTTCTTGGACGAGAAGTTCATTACCTGCTATTAATTAAGTTGACTTAGATAATAACCACCGCTATTACTAGCAACGGTAACATGGAATAGACTTAGTTTTTGGGTACTTGGCCAGGATCTACCAATTTGCTGGGGCATACAATTTTTAAATACTTGTTTTGATTTTTTAAGCTCTTAGAGGTAATGCTCCAAGTTGTCCTGGGGCAATGATACATAGATATATGCCAACTAGAACACTGCAGTCTGCTGATCTGAGTTTATTAGTGATTCCAGCCATACAAGAGATAAGAATCCCAAAGTAGAATGTTTTAAGTTGCAGGAGCTGTTCTTTGGAATTCTTTGCCAGAGGAGCTTAAAAACGAAAAGGAGATTGATGCTTTTAGAAAGCAATTGAAAGCTTTCTTATACGCACAAGCATTTGAAGTGTATGAATAGGCAGTGCAGGAGGAAGACAACCTGTGTAGATATTAAGATCTTTGGAGACAAAAAACAGTATGTGAGAAATAAATGACTGAAATCTTTGTCCAATCGCTTTACATCTTTAATTGTTTCTTACACATGCTTTATGTGTTTTTAGATTTTAGTCATGTTGTTTTACAAAGTATAAAATGTTTTATGGATGTACATTTGTAAACTGCCTAGAATTGTGGATAGAGCAGTATAGTAAATATTAAAAAAATGAAGTAAAATAAAATAAAGAAATGCAGTTTTACCTTCTGCAGCCTGCAGAACTATTCATCCCATTTCTACGCACACACTTAAAGCTAATTTTCAGATAAAAATTACCTGGATAATTTCCCTTTGAAAATTAACCACACTTTAAAGGTGTAATTTTCAAAGCCATTTATGTGCATAAAACCTGGCTTTATGTGCATAATTTTCTGTCATAAAAGTGGCCTGGGATCTCTGGTATAAAAGTGCAGGCCTAAATTGGTTTTGCATGTACTTTTACGTGAACTGGGTAAAGACATTATGGGCAGCAGAGCTGAGGTGGAGTTGACACTTGCAAACATAGGGGTAGATTTTCAAAATGTACGCACGTGCGTCCTGTGCGTGCGCTACCCGGCACTCACACATGGATGTGAGATTTTATAACTTGTGCATGCTGTTATAAAATTTTGGATTGGTGCGCGCAACGGGGATATAAATTTGCAAATATGCACAGCGGCACATCAGGGTCTTCCCCAGTTCCCTCCCAGGCGGCTCCAATTAAGGAGTGGACTGGGAGGGAACTTCCCAACCCCCTACCTTAACCTCCCTTCCCCTTCCCCTATCCTGCCCTCCCCCTATCCCTATCCTAACTACCCCTAATTTATTTTGCTCCTGCAAAGGAGCAGGAGCAAGTTGCGCGTGCTGGCACCCTGCCGGCACGCGTTCCCCCAGCACAGTGGCAAATGGCCGCTGTACCGGGCCCTTCTAGTCCTGCCCACCCCGCCCCTGGACCATCCTGCCCTGCCCAGAAAATGCCTCCCCCCCGGATCTGCCGCTTTCAGAAAGGCCTGCACTTATGCGCATACCGGCCTTTACGCGTGTGGCTGGGCCTTTTTGAAAATACAAACAACCCTGTATACTCCAGACAAAATACAAACAAACACAAACAACCCTGGTATACTCCAGAGTTAAGAAAGATGAAACACACTCTGAGAAAGTTAGAAAGAAATTGGCGCAAGGACTCCTCTCCAGCCCAATTGAACAAGTTTAAAACTTATCTCCACACTTACCGTACCGCAATTGATAAAACTAAAAGAGATTATTACTCCCAACGAATCCATCACTTACAATTCAATTCACGAGCCCTATTCCAATTAGTAAGCAACCTTACAAAACCCCTCTCCACACCCACTATTGACATTGATGAACAGTCCAAATGTGAACACCTAGCCTCTTTCTTCCACAAAAAAATAGATAACATCATGGCACAATTCCCATCCTCACTCGCACTCACTGACACCCTACAATGCCAATCTACTGCTAAACTCTCCACATTTGAAACCTCTTCATCTCTAGAGATCGCTGCCATCTTAAAAAAAATCTGACCCTCTACACACCCATCCAACACCATCCCCTCTAAGAACCTCCTCTCTATCCCTGGGTGCATTGCCAAACCGATCTCGAACATCATCAACCGGTCCATTGTTCTTGGCAGCATACCCAAAAGCCTCAAACATGCCATTATAAAACCTATCTTAAAGAAACCCTCCCTGGACCCATCTGATCTCACCAACTTCCGCCCTATTTCAAACCTGCCACTTATAACAAAGATCCTAGAGAAAGCTATCAACAGACAACTTTCAGATTACATGGACGAACACAATATACTCACTTCTTCACAATACAGCTTTCACAAACACCACAGTACTGAGACCTTGCTTTTATCTCTCTCCGACTGTATCCTTAAAAGCCTGGATAAAGGCCTCTCGCACATCCTAATTCTCCTTGATATATCCGCTGCGTTCGACACTGTTAACCATCACATACTCTTGCAGCGACTCACTGACATTGGCATCTCAGACTCTGCCTTTCAATGGTTCCAATCCTACCTCACTGACAGACAGTTTAGTGTGCAAATTGGGAACGCCATCTCCAAACCCCTTGCCCTTGGACAAGGAGTACCCCAAGGCTCATCCCTATCGTCTACACTCTTTAATATTTACCTCCTCCCCCTCTGCTATCTACTATCCAAACTAGGCTTTCAGCACTTTATCTATGCTGATGATGTTCAGATACTGATACCTGTAACTGACACAATACACAAAGCCATGCAAACCTGGAATATGGCCCTCTCCTCCATCAGCACCTTGCTATCCAACAATTTTCTCGCTCTCAACACGGCTAAAACAGAACTCATCCTCATCTCTCCCCCCAACATCAACCATCCCCTACCAATGAACACCACTCCCCCCACCAATATCTCCTTCCCCCCTCACATCCGCAGCCTTGGCGTTACACTTGACAATCAGTTCAACTACAAAAAATTCATCAACACCACAATCAAAGACTGCTATTTCAAATTACACACACTCAAAAAACTCAAACCCCTCTTACATCTCAACTACTTTCGCACTATACTCCAAGCCCTTATACTATCTAAAATTGATTACTGCAATTCCTTGCTCCTGGGCCTACCTAAAAACACTTTGCAACCACTGCAACTCCTACAAAATGCTGCTGCCCGCATCCTCACCAACACATACAGAAATGACCATATAACTCCGGTACTCAAACATCTGCATTGGCTGCCCGTGTCAGCTCGTATCACATACAAAACCCTCACTCTAATACACAAATCCCTTCACAATCAAAACATGCATTGGTTCAAAGAAGACTTCACCTTTCATAACAGCAACAGACCCACTAGAAAACAGTATCTTGCCACTCTTCACACCCCGTCTCCCAAACTTACTAAACTGCGCTCTACCAAGGAAAGAGCCTTCTCCCTTGCAGGTCCCTCCCTTTGGAACAAGCTACCCACCTCACTCCGCAAAGAAACCTGCCCCAAAATATTCAAACAGAACCTGAAGACCTGGCTCTTCACCCATTCCTACACCTAACCGCCTGCCTCCCCTCTCTACCCCTCCTAGCTCAGCTTAATCCCAGGAACCTACAGCATTTCAATCTTGACTTACCCGTTACTTAACCTGTATCTATCATGCTTTACTGCCTCCTTGTAACTTGGCGATGTAATCTCCCCTGCCTCCTTGTAAATATGTAATATTATCTATATTATTTTTTAGTTCACCTCTTCCCTACACCCCTACCCTCCCTAGTTCATTCGTTCACTGTCTCCCCTTTACACTTGCATTCCTTGTTCTTATTGTTACTTGTTCCATGTAAAGCCTGTTGCTAGTTTTGTTCTTTGTAAACTGACGAGATGTTCCCAACGTACGTCGGTATAGAAATGCCACTAAATAAATAAATAAATAAATAAATAGGTTCAGCGTGCACTAGACCCGGCCACATGCGTAAAGGCCAGATTTTACGCACGTGATGTTCTGAAAATACGCCCTATACTTTTTATTTTAAAAAGTGTGCATTTAAGTGTAGGTGGCAGGTGCACAAGCTAATCTTTCTGAAGAGGAGGTGTAACTTTTCACAAATGAATCTGTGTGCATACCTGACCACTTTCCTGCTGATTTTCAAAGTAAATTTATACTCATACGTTTGCTTTGAAAATCCTTGGTACAATCTGCATGTTCAATGTACTTTGCAGAGTATACATGCAGTCTTTATGTCTATGTGGGGAGTTATAAAATTATCTTCTAAATTAACAAAACAAATTAAAGTAGCAAATTAGCATATATAAATGTGGCATGCAGTTTGTAACTGGGCAGGCTATTGAAAATGGCCCCCCCCCCTCAAAAAAAAAAAAAGATGATGTTACATTGGATAGGTATAAAGGCTCTGATCTGGATTTAGATCAAGTACTATTGTGACCACTTGTTAAAGTATGGAGGGAAATTAGGAACTTTCAAGGGGTGACCCCTAAATTTTAACTTTTTAAAAGCTTTCAGGGTTTTCCTAAATTTGACCCAGAGAAATATAATAATGTGTTTAAATGGTGGGAACACAAAGTATTAGAAGTAAAAAGCTACGGTAAATATAATACCCTGGGGAAAATGTTTTCATATTGCAAATAGAAGTAGAAATATTAAATGAAAAGTTTTATTTTGTGTTCATACACTGGTGCAAGTAGGTGCTACTATCTCTTTAAGGGAATCTCTGAGCTGAGAAAAGCCTGTGACTTTGTGTGATGTCATGAAAGAAAAAAAAAAGAGAGAGTGCATGAGGTAGGAAACCTGGCTAGATTTGTGTGTGTGAGCTACTATGCTGAAAACACAGAGAAACAGAAGAAAGTTTTGCAGAAATTAGAAGTTGCTGCAGAGAGGAAATCACAGCAGGAATTCAAGCAAGAAAATTGTCAGGAGCAGAGAGGCTGCTGACTGAATTATTTGGAGACAAGATAAAAAAAACACTGGGGGATCTGAAACCTCTCTGAGAGATGGATACTGAGAAAGAAAAGCCAAAAAGGGGTTGATTAAACCTCTTTTCTGTAATGACTTGGGGAACTTCATTGCTTACCTCTGGCCATTAGCAGCATGCGATCTATCTACAGTTTGGAATTCTTCCAGATACTTGTAAATTAGATTGGCCACTGTTGGAAACAGGAAACTAGGACTGATGGGCCCTTGGTCTGACCCAGAATGGCATTTCTTATGTTCTAATGACTGAGTTGTGGAAGTGAGTGTGCGAGAAAGTCTGATCAGTGACCCTGAGCCACTGTTAAAACAGACAAAATCTGAGAAAGAAATCCAGAATGGCTACAGCTAGCTAGCTCTGTGGGGAAGAAAATGTATGCCTCTTTTAGAAAAGATACTGAAACTGCAACAAAACCTTTGAAAGAGAAGCTTGCTGGAAGATGACCTACAGAGAATAATTTGTTTTGTGAGAATAACCACAAGTGGGGGATAAGGAAACCACAAGAGACATTGAGACTGTTTCCTCTCATACAGCCAGTGACAAATATTCCTGTGCACACTAAAAACTGTGGTGATCGAAAAGAATTGGGATGCTTGAGAATTCTTTTTTTTTTCTTTTTGACACACTTAGATATTAGTAAACCCCAGGCAACCTGCAAAGTTGAAGACCCTTTCATCAGTCTGCGGAAGATTTACAGTAAAAGTGTTGGTAGGTTTTGCTTTATTGGTTTGTTTAAAGTGATAGAGAGGAGACAGGTGTCTTCTGAAGAACAGAATGTTGGTTCAAGAAAGGCTGAAAAAACCTACAGAGAGAGACTAGCTTCACTGCTTCTGGACCTGACTGTGGGACTGGACAGCAGCAGCTCTGGAGATCACCTTCGACTAGAGCCCATCAAAGTATAATTGTGAGTTCACAATTGTTTTGCACACACACACATACATGAGTCCAGAAAGTCTTATCATAATTTTACAGATTTGAATAAATCACACTAACATAGCTAATGGAAGCTGAGTTTCTGTATGAGAGTTTCATATGTATTGTATAAACTGTAAAATAAAGAGAAACAGGGAGTGAAAGGGAAATGGTGAAACACAGTTTAGAGTGTTGCTAGAGACTGGTTGCTACTTACTTGGGCAAGTGTGGAAACCTACACAAAAGAAAGAAAGGAAGTATAATTTATTTTTATTATACTTGATATATACTGCTTATAAAGAAAAATCCAAGCTGTTTACAATTCTTAAGAAAACATATGCAATTCCATAATCCAATAAACAACTACATCATCAGTCCACATCAGCAACAACAAATTAACATCCCATGAATACAGAAAAAAGAATACCTCTGCACAAATATATATCATTGACAATCTAAAAATAAAAAGATATGTGTGACTCCAACCATGCGGTTTATAAAATTGAGACCTAACACTATGCCACTCCTCTATGCATGTATATACTATCTTGTGCACACTGTTGAAAATTACCCTCAAAATGCATAACATGGAGAGATTAAAAATGTAAAGAATCTATACACAAATATTGATTAAACTCTGATGGATGAGATAGTTTATTGACAGAGCTAAAAATAACAGTAAATTTTTGGTATGAACATAAAAAAACATGAGATGTTGGGAACTATTAGTTGTTTATAAGCTTAAATTACAGTTATTGAGGTCAATATTTAGTGTGGGCTGTTTGGATAAGTTACCACACTGCTGAATATACCTAGACAAACCCAAAATTATCAGAGTAAGTTTATCTGGATGAGATTAGAATTGCCTCTCAGCATGACTAAAGTTTTCTGGATAACTTACCTGGATAACTTTGAATAGCCAAGTTATATGATTCAGTTCGTTGGATAACTTTGGCCTGACCACAAATGCATCCGCCCCTTTATCCAGATAAATTTTACCCCATTAATGTCTTTCCAGGAAATATTTATCCAGTTAGACAGGTGGGAATCTAAACCCTTGAGGTTTCTTTTGGTAACTCAAAAGTTACCCAGACAAACCAATTTGAATATCAACCTTCAGAAAGATAACTTTAAAACAAATGAGCATGAGCCCATATTCATGTGCATATGGACTTGCACATACTTGTGCATGAATTTTATATTGAACCCACATATATGCGTTCAATATAAATCACATGTACAGTTAGTGCAAATGTTGCAAGTGTAACTTGTGCATAAATATGCGCATGGTATTCTGTTCATGTGCAAACGTGCATGTGTATCATACATGTGTACACTTCCATGATTCCAGTTCTTCCAGGGTGGGCTCATTCCATGATGCCACTACTCACACGACAGCCAAACTTCACCACCAGAGACATCGCCCTCCTGGCATCCCTGTGGTAGAGCACAAGAACATGTTGTTAACTTGTTCCTGATCCAGAGAGTGTGCAGAAACCTGGCAACTCATTTTAAGACTGTTAACTAGGGAGCTTCCTACCCATGGGAATAAATAGAATGTGGGTAGTGGGGTTGGGGGCATGTTAACATGTACATGGGAGGTCATTAGGGGGCTATAATGGTATGTAGGGTCAGGGGTATGTTAAGGTGTGCATGGAGGTTACTAGGCAGGATATAGGGGTGTGGGGGCAGGTTAGGATGTGCATGGGGGTAACTAGGGGGCTCCAATGTGGCCTACAAATAGGGCAAGAGTCAATAGGTATATTTGGATATATATATTTCGGAGCAGCCTCGGAGAGAACAGGCAGTGCGCGCTGGGATCGGCGCACGCAAGTTGCACAAATGTGCACCCCGTTGCACGCGCCGACCCTGGATTTTATAAGATACGCGCAGCTGCGCGCGTATCTTATAAAATCCAGCATACTTTTGTTCACGCCTGGTGCGCGAACAAAAGTACGTGCTTGCGTAAATTTATAATATCTACTCCCATGTGCATAAAGGGGTAGATTTTCAAAGGGGTACGCACGTAAGATACGTGCGTACCCCCCGAAAACCTACCCCAAACCCCCCCTGCGCACGTTGAGCCTATTTTGCATAGGCTCGGCGGCGCGCGCAAGCCCCGGGACGAGCGTAAGTCCCGGGGCTTTGCAAAGGGGGCGTGTCGGGTGGGCGGCATGAATTTCGGGGCGGTGCGGGAGGCGTGTACGGGGCGTGACACTGGCCCGGGGGCATGGTCGAGCCTCCGGACCAGCCCCTGAGTCGGGTGATGGCTCGCCAGCAGCCCGCTGGCGCGCGCAGATTTACGCCTGCTTTCGGCAGGCATAAATCTGCCAACAAAGGTAGGGGGGGTTTATATAGGGCCGGGGTGGGTGGGTTAGGTAGGGGAAGGGAGGGGAAAGTGAGGGGAGGTGGAAGGAAAGTTCCCTCTGCGGCCGCTCCGATTTCAGAGCGGCCTCGGAGGGAACAGGCAGCGCGCGCCAGGCTCGGCGCGCGCAGGTTGCACAAATGTGCACCCCCTTGCGCGCTCCGACCCCGGATTTTATAAGATATGCACGGCTACGCGCGTATCTTATAAAATCCAGCGTACTTTTGTTCACGCCTGGTGCACAAACAAATGTACGCGCGCACATAAATTTATAAAATCTACCCCATAGTTTCTAGTATGTTAGTATCCCATTAAATAACACCACAGCAGAGAGAGATAAGGAGGTTGCCCCTTCTGAATCACTATACTTGATAACAGAGAAGAGGTGCGATAGGAGTGGCATTCACCTTTAGCAGGATGCTGCTTAAAGTTCTAGTACGTAATCTCCATGGCCCATAGACTTCAGATGTAATAGAAAAGAAATGAAATATTTCTAATACTTCAGAGATGGAATGCTACCAGTCTTAAAACAGGTGTCATGCTCACAATAGCTATCCTTACTGGTAAGGGCCTGATTTTTTTTTTTTGCTGAAGACTCCTAGCTCTCATCTGCAATTCACTTAAAAGACTAAGCCATACAGATCTCAAACACCTGCCTTTCAAAGGTCATCTGCCTGCTAGAACACTGCCTTGTGTTCTATAAGACATCTGGGATCATGCATTTTTTGAGGATTCTTAGACCAAAGATCTCAACTGAGAGCAATCTTTCACTCCTTGGTGATTAAATTAGCTAGCCCCCTCACCCACTTCCACCATTGATAAATGGAATAGACTAGAACACTGAACTGATTTAAGGGAATCATCAAAACCTGTCTAGCAATTGGATCTTGTCTAAAGTATAATTTTTATTGGCTATATCTCATTCATACTGAATTAAGAGGCCCGAGGGTTGGTAGGGTAGAAGAAATGACAGAGTCTAAATGGAAAATCTGAGCTGAATATATTATAAGACACAGGACACATATAAAAAGATTATTAGATACATACTATCAAATGTAAGGTCCATTTCCAGATGGAAATAAATACTGAATCACAGGGAATATGGGCAAACTTTATATAATAATCATTCCAAACTCTGATGATAATGTTTTCATCCACATATGCCTTGTTATTCTAATCCAATAAAAGCCTTGTCAAAGTGTAATAGCAACTGGCTTCACAGCTTAAGGGACTGGAAGGGCCGGTCCAG
Organism: Rhinatrema bivittatum; assembly: GCF_901001135.1. Classification (NCBI taxonomy): domain Eukaryota; kingdom Metazoa; phylum Chordata; class Amphibia; order Gymnophiona; family Rhinatrematidae; genus Rhinatrema; species Rhinatrema bivittatum. Next base: position 251,310,129 of record NC_042615.1, on the reverse strand, counting down.
GACTCACCCACATAGCAAACTGTAGGGAGAAATACTGGCCCAGATATTGAAATTCCTGAGCAGATGGATCATGCTGTTATCCCCTGTATAGACCCAATGCACTCCAATGTAGTAAAATACACGTATACAGATAGTTCACAATATATATGTGCACTATAGCTTCTAAAATTATTTGAACAAATATTACTGCTGTATATGCAAGTAATAACAATCATGTATGTATATATATATATATATTTGCTATTTTAATTATATGCATGTGTAAGATGTCTGTACATATGTCACCCCCCCCCCTTTATATGTGAAAATATATGCAATTTACGTGTGTATGTAGGTAGAAAGGGTTGGCTCCCACTGTATATTTTCCTATGTGCACCAGGTCCTAAGAAGTGGAGCACTTCTGAGGTAGCCTGACTTTCTATCCAAGGAGGTGGACCTTCTTCTCTGTGAGATCATGAAGGTCCAGCATCTCCTGTGTGGCCCCCAGTCCAGGAGATTGAGGTCCTACAGGAAGGATATAGTGTGGGAGAAAATTCATCACAGGCTTTATGTGGTCTTTCACAATAACCACAGTGTGAAGGACATGAGCCACAAGTAGCAGGACCTCCGACATCTAGTGAAAAGGAAGCAAGCCAGGATGCTAGCTGAGGGGCCTAACAACCAGGTGCTGAGCACCATTTCAGATGCAGCTGTGGAAGGGGATGGTAGCCTAGAGACCTCCCAACCTGAACACCAGCAAGGTGAGCATTGCATATTGGAACATCAGATGAATAGTGGGTATGGCGTGCTATATAATATGTATACATTTTGATATATATTTTCCTTGTCCAGTGAAGCTCTTGGGCACTTGGGCACACAGGGAGGGCCAAAGAGCATCTAAGCCCTCATGACCTCCTGGGGTTTCTGGGCAGGGTGATATTCTGAGTACTGTATTAGGCATAATGCATTTGTAAGCATTATTACTGAGACTTTCCCCAGCTTTATTACTGAGACTTTTCCAGCTCCTTAGCCAAACTCTGCAATAAAACAAGCTGTACCCATTTGGCATTAGAAAAACTTTATTGATTGCTGGCTAGGAAATGAATGTCATCTAACTGGAAATCTTTTCTGTATCATGTTGCCTCAATATCTGTATGTACACAGAAATACAAGATCCCACTTTCTGTCACCTCCAGACAAACAACACTGGAAATGTCTTTGGGACAGCTACCACTTCCACCAAGGGCCCCCCAACCATAAGAATAAAGTTAGCTGCAAACGTATTCTACAATGTCATGTTCACTCACCTTACTGTCTAGGGCAGCTTGTAGAGGAATCAAACTCAGACTCTGCTAATCGTTCCCTGCCAGGATGCTTAGCTATTGCATCTCCCTTGACACTACTCTGATTGTTGGATCCTGTTTCTCTCATCACTCTTCCATATTTATCTAAAAAAGAAGAGAGACAAGACGGAGGCGGATCAGAGAATGGCACACAAAATGGTGTGGGGTCTATATGGGAAGACATATGAGGAGTAGGGATGTGCAGGAGGGATGGATTCGTCCCATTCAGTATTCGTATTCGTGGGGAGCCAAATCCGTTGCATCCGTTCTCGGGAGACCCCGATCCGTTCATTAGTTACGTATGTATTTGTTTCCCAAAAAAAAAAACCCCATCCCAACCCTTTAAATTTAATTAACTACAACCCCCCACCCCCCTGACCCCTCCAAGACTTACCAAAAGTCCCTGGTGGTCCAGCAGGGGTCCTAGCGCGATCTCCTGCACTCGGGCAGTCGGCTGCCGGTATTCAAAATGGCGCCGATAGCCTTTGCCCTCACTATGTCACAGGGGCTACCGGTGCCATTGGTCGGCACCTGTCACATGGTAGGAGCAATGGACGGCCGGCACCATCTTGTGCTCCTACCATGTGACAGGGGCTGACCAATGGCACCGGTAGCCCCTGTGACATAGTGAGGGCAAAGGCTATCAGCGCCATTTTGAATACCGGCAGCTGACAGCCCGAGTGCAGGAGATCGCTCCGGGACCCCCGCTGGACCACCAGGGACTTTTGGTAAGTCTTGGGGAATTCAGGAGGGTAGGGGGTTTATTCGTCAGATACGTTGTATTCGTGGGGATTCGCCATACATTTCGTGACCCCACAAATACAATGAATAGGGACATATACATTGCAGATTGCCAATACGTTGAAAATGAATGCACACCCCTAATGAGGAGAGGCTGAAGGATCTAAACGTATTCCCTGGAAAAGAAGAGGTGCAGGGGACGAATGATACTGATCTTGAAATACCTGAAAGATTTTAATGATGCATACATTTCAAATATTTTCTATTTGAAAGAAAACTGTAGAACTAGAGGTCACAAAATGAAACTCCGGGGGGGGGGGGGGGGGGGGGGGGGGCAACTCAAACCAACATCAGGAAATACTTCTTCTTGGAGATGAGGGTAGATGCCTGGAATGCCCTTCCGGAAGAGGTGATGAGGATGAAAACAGTAAACAAATTCAAAAGGACATGGGATAAACACTGAGGATCCCTAAAGGCTAGAGGCTGGAAATTAAGAAAATGGTATATATGGGTAACCTGCATAGGGTGGCAGTTACTACTTTGAACAGAAGGCATGGGGATTACTACCCTTAACCAGTTATCATTGATGCTTTTGAATAAATGAAACATTGCTCTCCGCTGTGACGGTGGGAGCAAAAGAGGAATTGGATTCAGATGATAGCCAATGCTGGGCCCTGACTTTTATGGTCTGGAGTACTGGTGTGCAAACATCACTGAAAAAGCACAGAGCTGCTTCTACGACCAAGTCCAAAAGCAGAGCACGTTCAAGCAGCATTGTCTGAATTATCATGAAAGCTGCTCACGCCGTAAAAATGTTGCTAGCACTGTTTTTGTTATGTGTTTGATAGCTGCTTGATTTTGATTATAAATATTACTGCCCTTAACATAAGGCTTGGGAGTAACCCGCACAGTGTTGTATATTTCTACTAATGTCCTGTAAAATCAAAGTGAGAGCCATACAATATATGCAAAGTTTATGGAACCCTTTTTTGTTCTGACATTTTTGTGACATTTTGATCCATTTTCTGACATTAAAATGTGAGCCTTTCCTAACTCCTGTATAACATTATTATCAACTTCTCTATAATTATAACAGTGTTTTTCCACTAGACCTCATACATTTTTATATTTATTTTATTTTACTTTTCCACTATCAAATGGAGTTGGCCTATGCAAGTGGTTTGTGGCATATTCAAATGAGGGACTGTGGTGACTGAAGTATAGCCAAGCATGTTTAGCTTCTTGCTATTAGAACAAGCTAAAATCATGACATCAGATTATTTTCTATGCCCAATTCCAGACATTGTTGATGCCAGGATATCTGTATCTGGAAATGAATAATGAGGGTCATGCATTTTGCACTGAAAGTGTTAAAGCATAATGACCTTAATTTCATATACAGTGCAGCTGTACTAGATGTCCTGGGGAAATGTAGGAAGCCTTGACATTTACAAAGGAGTGGATACATCTGCACACAGAGGACTGTTTAATGACACTTATGTCCCATCTCACTCTCTGTTGGAAGACAACAGGAAAGCAATTTTTTATACTTATCTCTTCCAGATGTTATAGGATGTAGAATGCTGCACTAAATACTATATTAAATTGTTAGTATCTATGTTTCATTAATTCACAACACCACTTTGTTTCACTGAATAAGCTTTAAAGACAAATCTATCTTAACATAAAAAATAACTTGTTTAATATTCTTCTGGACTTGTATTTCATTGCTGCTATCAGCTTTCTATTCCCCTTCATGTCTAATCTGAAGTAGCTCATACCATCTAATTATATACCTCAACTCCGCTTGGTTAGGAAAATGCTGAACTGACTGGTTTTCTCTAAAATTGTAGTTTGTGAGCCAAATTATAAATGTGCTATACTGTAGAAATCTAAATTACCTGATAGCAAAAAATAAACTGCAGTGACAGCACTGCAGCTGTGGAGTATTTCATTTCAAAATGTTAATTGGCTTAATTATCTCTCAATTTAGATTGCATTCAGTGAACAAGAGGAATCATACAAAAGACATACCTGCCATGTTTTGTGCTGGGCTTTGTATCAGAGGTGTCAGATAAAGCTCACTCTAGAAAACCAGGCCCTCTGCACTTTTCTCACTTCTTGGGGGATAGTTAGGATGGGTTATAGTGACACAAATCAAATCAAGGTATAGTCACTGGATACATGTGGTCCCTATTAGCAATAATACCACCTACATTGCCAAACATATTATATAACAGAGCAGTGCATTGCAATAGTTAGATGATAGAACTCTGAAAGTGAACAGAAAATTCTAACAAATATTGTACATAATTCATGCATTATTATATACAGTTCATACTGTAAACTCTAAATTGGAAGAACACTTTGTTGATAAGAAACTAGCATATTGGTTCTACTCACACTAGTAGTATTTTATTTGTTCAGTTTTTAGAATCTTAAAATAATGTTTCTTCCTCCTTGTTTGTGTACTAATAAAAGACTTATTCAACTTGTTACCCATAGATAGAGAATAGGAAAAAACCTTAATAAATCAGGCTTTAATGTGGCAAATGTTCTAAGTTGGTTATAACATGGGCATTATCTTCCACAAAACACTACATTAAACACATAGGAAGTAATTTTCTAACAGCCTGCATAAATTAGACAGCCAATACACACATAAGTTATACCAGTGTTCAAAGGGAAATTAGCCTTGTATTTTCACTATTGAAAATTATCCCATGGAAACTACTCACAAATAATTAAACTTGCTAAATTGTGCACAGAAATGTTTTGGGGAATTTTACAAATATATTTTTGAAAATGCAAAAGTTTAGACATATGTGCAAATCCCTCCTAACCCTGCCTCTGGGAATGTCTCTGTTCAGTCCGGGTAAACCTATGTGTGAACATAAGTTCACCCAAATATCAGGCAGGCAATGTAGCAAAAGGACATTTCTGCATGTATTTTACCCATACAAGATCATTTGAAAATTACCCTCATGATGCACTAATGACATTGGGATCGATCTTCCCCCATCCTCCACCTCCTGGGATAAAAAAGATGGAGTCTCCAGGTTGACCTCCTTCCGTACCTGGGAGCAAAGAGCTATGGCCAGCATCATTTTACATGGAGGAACTGGTGGAACAGGAAGCATGCGTGCTCTGCTGCCCTTTCTGACTGTTGCAGAGCTGAAGATGGAGTAGACAGAGGATTTATGATCTTGGGGGAGGAAGGAGACACGGGGGTAAGTTCAAGTGTCCCTTTTGAAGGGACCTTCTTTTAGAATCCAGTTGGGTGGTGGGATTATGGGTGAAGTGATCGGCTCGGAGGGCCTTTCTTTGGAGTCTAGAGGGGTGAGGAGATCAACAGAGATGATATTGCTTTTTGAAGATAGTAATGGGGATGATTGGCTACCTGCAGGAGCCTTCTTTTTGAGGAGATCAGGGTGGAGATGTGGGGATATTATCTTGGAGGTGGGGGATGAGGGATTGGCCCAGAGGGGTCTGCTTTTGAGTCTCAGAGTTGGGGATGGAGGAGATAAAGCCCAGAAAAATCTGTCTTTTGAGGCTCGGTCAGGATGCAGAGACATTGTGACCAACACAAGTCAACACAAAACTTTAACTACATTTCAGGTAGTTAATATGCATTGCATTGCTTAACATGGTTTGTATTAACCCCATTGTAGTTATTAATACTATGCTTTGCATGAATTTGCATGCAATACAATTCGTTAACATTTTTCTTGCATTTGACTATGTTAACATTGACTTTTTTTCCTAAACTGGCTATTAGAAAATTACCACTAAATATGCAAAATACATAAGTGTAGTTGCATAGTAAATCACATGTATTTATTAGACAAATGTTACCACTTTGCTGTGAAAGTTATCTGAAATGGGCTCTAATTAAAACTGCAGATCTAATTATTTCCCTTATTTTATCTTTGAAATTGAATAGACTTATTATCCTCTATCAATTTAGCTTAAACAATCCTGATGATTGTACTTAGAGGCAATGGACAATTTGCCTTTATTATTTCACCCTTTGGGATGACAATATTGGATAGTTCCCTAGACTAATGATAAGCTTAGCTTATAGTGACTAACCTGACATTTTTATATTGTTGAGTGAATCAACCATAAAATTGTTTTGCATCAAAATCTGAATTGTCATAGTCATGTTGGATTGTATTTAGTTGATCTGACTTCCAGCTATAACTCATCACTGAAATTCATTGGTCCTCACTATAGTAAAGCTTTCAATAGATATTGGGGAGTCTGTAGTTCATCTTTAACTTGGCCTACATCATTTTTCTTCACTGACAATTCTGTCTCATCTCCCTTTCTAGGAATCAAATACAAGGGTTCACATTTACATATACAACAGGGATTGGGAGCTCTGATCCTTGACAAGTCTGCTTATCATGATAGATAGCCAAATGATGCAAATGCACCTAGTTTGGGTATGAAATGTTTCTTAATGCATTTCAAAATAACAATGTCTATAACAATTCAAATAGTTTTCTTTTTGTTGGTAAATGACAATGCCAGCTGATTTTCCAGACTTGTTTACTTTGACCCCTCACAGGTATTTATATCCTTTTTTTTTTTTTTTTTTCTGGTTTCTAGTAATCTTTCGACTACAGACATGCAGTGCTTACTTTTATTAACATTCAAGCTAGTTTGTAGAACCTGCAAGAAGTTTGAGAGTTCATAGATGTATTTTGGCAAACTACTGGCAAATAATTCTGCTGAGCACTTGGATCAGTGAATTTGTATCAGAGTTCATGCAGAATTCTTCAAGGGTTTGCAGCCAAAGATTAGATGAATGTTTCTGTAAATCTATGAATCTGCATTACATCTTCATCAGTTCTGGTGAAATTTTCTCTGAGTTTGGTGGGGAGATTTTAGAGAATCTAGGAGAAATGTGAAAATTCTACCAAACCAAGTTAAAATCTGACTGGTTTGAATGAGAGCTCAAATTTTCTGCACATCTCTTCTCATAACAAATAAACATGGCCCACTTGGGAACTGAATTTGAATTTGATGTAGCTCTCAAAGGGCTGTCTCATAAGCATGTGATTAAGTTAATTGAAAATGAAGATTTATTTGTAGAAAATATTGCCTTTATAGATGGAGAAATACCCATTTTGAGAATGTAGTTGCTGCTTCAAGAATGAAAAAAATAACATAATGTAGCTATATTTACTGTGGAGCTGGCAAGCACATTTATTGAACATGGTGAGTAGATCAATGGAATTCATTTCATTGCCTGCTCTCTGTCTTCTGAAGCTTTAAAGATAACTTTGTTAAATGTTTCTGCATTTATCAGTAATAACCTATTGGTTAAAGGTTTGATGTCATATGGGAAAACAGTGTCTACTGTTCATTTCACAAAGGTTGGCTGCAAGAAGAGAAAACAGACATGTTCTTTCACAAGACAGATGCACACGATTTTAAAGAACAATATCCTTGGGATTGTATGTTCTTTCACTGTTGAGCTTACTGTTGGTAAGAGATATTTGTCTGGTACTGATGTGGGACAACAAAGGTCTGTCTTCTTATAACTGGGAATAAAACTAGAACAACTTAAATGCATTAAGCACAAATAGCTATAATTATAGAATTAGGTCCTACATCAAAAGTTCTTTAAAATGAGAAATCACTTCAGAACAAAATAACTCATAATACTAGTGATAAGTCTATGGAGATGAAAAACCAATGTATTGCGTAGAAGCCTGTGTACTATCAGGTTTTAGTGCTGAAGTTTGCTATAAAGTGCATCAAGGTAGGTATTTCCTAATGAGCACTGTAGCATTAGGGATGTGCGGTCATTTGAAACAACATAAACAATGTGAATAATATTGGCTATGTCAACTAAACAATAGAAGAAAAGCACAATATTATGTGTTTTTTCTATTGAATTTTTGTATGCACTATTTGCAAATGATGCCCACAGTTCTGCCCAACAAACGGCACTACCCAGGGGTCCCTGAAGATTCCCTGTCACTTCCTTCCACTGTCCCTGGAGATGGCTGTTTTCCAAGACAAAGTAATAATTTAAAAAATAAAATCCCAGTCACAGGCCCCAAACTCCAGCCCCTCTCCTTTGTTAAAAAATACCCCCCAAAAGCCAAGCCCCATTGACCGTAGTCCACGTTCCTGACCCCTCCCCCAGACACCAAATTCTGACTGGTGGCCTAGTGGGGGCCTGGGAGTGACCTATCATCTCAGGACCCGGTGGCCACCATTTAGAAAATGGCACCAGCCACCATTTACTCCTATCATGTGACAGGGGCTCCTGATGCCATTGGGTAGCTCCTGCCACATGATAAGAGGAAATGCTGTTGAGTCCATGTCCTGGGCCCCCACTAGACAACCAAGCATAATTTGGTGAATCCAGGAGGGTTTTCAGAATGGGCTAGGGTGGTCCAATGAGAGGGTGGGGTATGGGGTAGGGCCTGTGACCAAGATTTTATTTTTAGAATTACTATTTTTTCTGGGAATAAAGCTGCCTTCAAGGGCAGCAGGGGGTTGAGAAGGGGGATCTCTTGAGATACCCGGGGTCTATGACTCGGTTTTTCCTTGTTTTTGGTTTCAGAAAAAGTGCGTTGTATTTGCAAACAGTGTGCACTATTTTCTGAAACCATAAACAAAAGAAAAGTAAAATAAAACTAAAAAAATCAAAAAAGTACTCATTCAAAATGGCATAATAAACTAAATGACAATTGTTGCTGTGCACACCCTTATTTCGAATTACTTTTGGAACAGGTGATTCAGATTGCTTGCTCTGAAATCTCATTCAAGGCCTGAATAAACTTTCACCTACGAAAGTTAACAAAGAAATGAAAGAAACTTCAGATGCAAAACCAGCAGCAAAGGAAAGAGAGAGAGAAAATATAACAGAAAAGGAGCCCTTACTTGTTTTCACTTTCTATGATCAGACCCGGCATGACTGTGTGTGCATAATGTACATCTGCATGGAGCAGCACACCTGAGGGGGCACCAGCAGCAGGAGAGGTCATGGGACTGCCCACCGTGCCCAGTCTAGCAGTGGATGAAGAAGAGGACAGGTTGAGGCATCCCTGGCAGTGCCCATCTCACCAGCAGTTGAAGAAAAGGAGAGGATGTGGCGCCACTGGTGGAGCCCAACCTGCAAGTGGCCAAAGAAGGGGAAAGGCCACACCCAGCAGTGCCGGTGGAGCCCAATCAATACATGGCCGAAGAAGAGAAGAGGCCGTGTGGCTGCTGGCTATGTTGGAACAGCCTGCTTGTGAGTTTGTGTGAAAGAGGAAGCCTGCTTGCCTGTTTGTATGTATGAGAAAAGTCTAAAGAGGTTAGGAATGTTCAGCTTGGAGATGAGATGGCTGAGGGGGGATATGATAGAGGTCTTTAAAATCATGAGAGGTCCAGAATGTGTAAATGTGAATCAGTTATTTACTTTTTCTGATAATAGAAGGACTAGGGGGCACTTCATGAAGTTAGCATGGGGCACATTTAAGATTAATTGGAGAAAATTCTTTTTCACTCAATGCACAATTAAACTCTGGAATTTGTTGCCAGAGGATGTGGTTAGTGCAGTTAGTGTAGCTGGGTTTAAAAAAGGTTTTTGATAAATTCTTGGAGGAGAAGTCCATTATCTGCTATTAATCAAGAGCCTAGATTTTAAAAGAGCTAAGTGTGTAAATTTCGGGGTTTCCGCATGTGGCCGGACCTTGCACATGCTGTGTGCATTTTGCAATGGGCCCAGCCACACGGAGTAAAGCCTGGTAAGAGCAGTAAGTATTAAAATAAAAAAATTAGGGATAGTTAGGGGAGGTTTAGGGGGCGGGGAGGAGAGGGGAAGAGGGAGGAAGGATAGAGTTAAGTGTAGGAAAGTTCCCTCCCAGTCCGCTCCTTAATTGGAGTGGACTGGGAGGGAACAAGGGGAGGCCCTATTCTGTTGCCACATGTTGCTTTGTAAAATTCCCTCCCCCACCCCCCCGGAGCATGTGAGTCGTGGGCTGCCTTCACATGTGGGCGCGGATTTTAAAATTTAGCACACATGTTTGTGCGGCTATCGGATTCTATAACATGCATGTGCCTGGCATGCGCATGTTATAAAATTGGTAGGTCCATATGCGCATGCCAGGAATCATGCGCACACATGGATGCACGTGCGCTCCTTTTAAAATTGACTCCTTAGGGAACAGCCACTGCTATTACTGGCATCAGTCACATGGGATCTACTTAGGGGAAGATTTTATAACCTGCGCGTGCGGGGTACATTTTTGCATGCTACCCGGCGCGAACAAATGTATACCCGATTTTATAACATGTGCATGCAGTGTGCAAGGGGGTGCACACTTGTGCACCGAGCGCACGCCGAGCCCTAGGGGAGCCCCAAAATCGGAGCGGCCTCGGAAGGAACTTACCTTTCGCTGCCCCGCACCTTCCCCTCCCTTCCCCTATCTAACCCACCCCCCAGCCCTACCTAAATACCCCCCTACCTTTATTTCATTATTTATGCCTGCCTCTAACTTGCATGCGCCGGCCAGGTGTCGGTGCGCCAGCCCCCGGACCACCCCCGGACCGGCGTCCCGCCCCTTTTTCCATTGTTGCTCTGCATAAGGAGGTTGACTTGCTGTGGGTTCCAGTTCATTTCTTCTCTGCACATTTCTATTTATACTTTTTGGTCTCTTTATTCTGTATTTGGTTAGGGTCTGTCTGTGTGGGACTGAAGTGAGATATTTTTCTGGCATGTATGTGGGAAATATAAGCTTTTTTCAGCGGGCTGAAATGCAGCCTGTGTGGAAAAAATTGACCGGCACAGAATAAAGACGCCGTAAGAAGAAGTTTTCTACAAAGTATCTGAATTGGTTTCCTTCTTTACCCCTGAAGCAGGACAGCGGTCCGAAACATGGCCATGTCGGGTCACCTGGGACCTTTTCAGCGCGGATAAGTACCCGTTGCATTTTGATTGCCAAAAAAATTGGTTGAGGAACTTTTAAAAAAACTTTGAAAAAGATAACAAAAATTGAACTTTTGAATGATTAAAAGCAATAGTGACCCCTATGAGAAACGAGTTGAACACATAATATGTCTTCTCGTGAATAGAGGGTCTTACAAAATTTGTTTAAAAACTGTTTGGCGTTTTTGGGTGTTATGTTAGCTCTTTAACTAGTACACAGTTTATTTTTGGTTGTTGACATTGGTGTGTACTAGAGTACACCAGTTGGTGTGAGTGGGTTTTGTTGTGTGATAAATATAAGCTTTGCCAGCAAGCCATTTCATCAGGGTTAAACACTAACTTCCCTTCTCCCTGACATTTGCCTGAATAAAAGCATCACTTATGCTTAAGCCTCTCTGCCTAGGAAAGGATACCTGACTGCCCTGAATTCCTGGGGGAGGGGCTGGGTGTTCCCTAGTCAGAGGCAGGACAAAGTCAGGAGGTATAGATTTCAGCAGCCAATGAAATGATCCATGCACACCCCCTGAGCCAAGCCAATAGTGTAGAGACTCGTCTGTTGCTATGGGGAAAGTAGCCAATCATGTAATGACACATCATCTGCCTTTGTATGAATGTACAATAAAAAGAAGAGCCTTGTGAGGGCTCAGCCCTTCTCTTCCTGCCTGCGATGAAAGCTGCCTGAAGTGTGTTCTATGCCTCCATATTCAACAATGTAATTTCTGTGTAAGGATCTATAGCAGTCTGATTTGTTTTGTTTTCCTAATAGGAGATGTATTGATGTTCTAGGGCCTGATGTAATATGTCCAGTGTTGCCTTTTCATAGATAAGTTTGTTACTGTTTGAGTGCTGGCAGTTTGGATGGTTTTGGTATGGCAGGTTTGCTATATTGTTAATTCTGTTTATTCATTGCTTTCTGAGCGCTAAGCCCACACCCAACATGCATTAAAAAGATCTAATTCCATACGAGTTCCAAATATCTTTTTTTGCAGAGTTTTTTGTTGGCATCCCAGCAGTGAATGTAATTATAATATGTATGTTGTAAGTGATATATTTGCCTCAGAAGACTGTACTTTAGAATGTTATTTTTCATTGCATAATCTTTTATGTATGCATAATTCATTGGTGTGTGTCTGTCTTTATAGGGTGTAGTGTGTGTGTGGGGGGGGGGGGGGGGGGGGCTGTGTGCAAGGCTGTAGGATTTGCCTAGGGTAACTAATACCCTTCTACTGACCATGGATTCCTTGGGGAGAGCAGAAGAGGAGAATGCTCATTTACACGAGAAAAATATTCACCTTCCTTCAATGCAGCTAAAAGTCCGCATCCAGAAGAGGTATTCCCAGGGGTGTGTGTATGTGTGTGTGGTGGTGGTGGTGGTGGGGGGGCGGGGACGGGGGGACGTGTATAGGGCAGAGAAAGAATGGGCATGCATAGAAGGCATTTTCAAATCTTTGCATGTACTTTTCCAGCAAAAAAATTTACCTGCAGGTAAAACAGATGTAAGTGACCACATAAAGGGGAGGATTTTCAAAGGGTTACGCGCATAACATATGCGCGTTACCCCCGAAAACCTACCCTTGCGCGCACCGAACCTATTTTGCATAGGCTCAGTGGCGTGCGCAAGCCCTGGGATGCGCATATGTCCCGGGGCTTTTAAAATGGGCGGTCTGGGGGCCTAGCCAGGGCGGAACGGCGGTTTGAGGGCGTGGCTTGGGGGCGTGGTGGCAGTCCGGGGCTGTCCCGAGTCCTCCGGCACAGCGGGCTGTGCCGGGGGTTGGCGCGCCGGCAGCTGGCCCGAGGTAGGCGTAACTCGAAGAAATAAGGTATGGGGGGATTTAGGTAGGGCTGGGGGGTGGGTTAGATAGGGGAAGGTGGGGAAAGGTGGGGGGAAGCTAAAAAAAAGTTCCCTCCAAGGCCACTCCGATTTTGGAGCGGCCTTGGAGGGAACGGGGAAAACCATCGGGGCTCCCTTAGGGCTCGGCGTGCGCAAGGTGCACAGATGTTATAAAATCGGGTGTACATTTGTGCGCGCTACCCGGCCCCATACTTTTTACCTTCAGCAAGTTCCAAAGAAAACCAAGATTTTATGGGTAGGTAGGTAGGTTACCTCCCCTCCTTCCCGCATGAATAATCCCACCCGGTTGCAAGTTGGCAATTTCATTTAACCCCACCCTAATTGAAGACTGGGATTTTGAGATCCACTTAGTACAGTTGCTTTAGATAAACAGAATATAAATATTATTATTAAGTAAAATACAATACAGACAATCTGAAAATTGCCCCTGAAATGATCACCTTCAGATATTTAATGCCTACAAGTTCCTGATAATAGTGATTTTCCTGACATTTTGAATTCTGAAACATAAGAATAATCAGAACAAGGGCATGGCAATAACTATTCTGATATGTGACACTATGAAGGAGATTCTGTTCTACAAAGGGTAGGAATGAGAAAGGCCAGAAGGAAAATTGACAAATGGATACCTCTAGGGCTTTGATTAATCAAGATCAAAATGATCTGAAAATAAAAGATACAATATATATATTTTTTTTAATGAAAAGTTATCATTCTAAGAAAGAGTACTCTCTGTGGTCCTTCACAGATTGTGAGTAGGTCTTACATTTCTGCTATGAAAAATATGAAAATCAACCTGATGCTTAGACCAAAATCCATGCAAATATGAAGCTACAGGTTTACTGGTGCCTTGCTTGGTGAATTAAATCTTTAAGATTAGAAAAAATATTCCCTAAATTGAAAAAAAAAATGCAAATGTATAAAATGGCCCAAAGAGTTTGCTTGTTCTGGTCAGGTGGTCATGTTTTTACTGATGGTAAAATTTAAGTGAAAATAAATGTTTAATTTATAAATAACTGAAAAGTTTTTGCACAGGAAAGAGAGATGTTCTTCTTATGGACTTCATGCCTTTCTTATAGGCATGTGCCGGGTCAAAAATGTATTTTGGTTCATTCATTAATTTTGTAGGTCACAGTCATTCATTAGGTTGACTTGAAACAAAAAAAAATGTTTGATTTAATCTTTTACAAACACTGCCCAAAATACACTATGTGTATTCCAGAAAACCTCTAAGTAATACCACAAACAATAATCAATGGTTTAACTGGTGTATCTTTTATGCCATTTCAAATAGACATATTTGACATAAGTAATATATGAAGCTATCATGTGTTGTAGGACCCTCACTCACAAAGGGGTAAGATACGCGCGCAACCCCCGAAAACCTACCCCTGCCTCTCCCTGCGCGTGCCGAGCCTATCTTGCATATGACATAGTGAGGGCAAAGGTAGCGCCGGCGCCATTTTGAATATTGGCAATATGGCCCGTGTGCAGGAGGTCGCTCCCGGACCGCCGCTGGACTTTTGGCAAGTCTTGTGGGGGTCAGGAGGCCCCCCCAAGCTGGCCAAAAGTCCCTGGGGGTCCAGCAGGGGTCCGGGAGCAATCTCCTGCACGCGTGACGTCGGGAGCCAGGAACCAAAATAGCACCGGCGCTACCTTTGCCCTGTCACATGATAAGGGCAAAGGGCCACCGGCACCATTTCTCTTAACGCAGCCATGGCCAGAGAGCAGGAGATCGCGCCGGGATCCCCCCACTGGACCCCAGGTAATTTAAAACATTTTGGGGGGGGGTTCGGGAGGGTGGGGGATTTGTTTTAAAGGTTCGGGGTGGGTTTTAGGGTTGTTTTGGTGTGCCGGTTTTCCCACCCTCCCCCGATTTACGATTTTTAATGATTTAAAAAAAAACCCAAAACAAAACACGACGATAAGATTTCCCTCCCCCCCAGCCAAAATCAATCGTTAAGACGATCGATCACACGATTCACACCCCTATTAGGAGCTACCACCCAGGAAAAAGATCTAAGCATCATAGTGGATAATACTTTAAAATCGTCAGCTCAGTGTGCTGCAGCAGTCAAAAAAGCAAATAGAATGTTAGGAATTATTAGGAAGGGAATGGTTAATAGAACGGAAAATGTCATAATGCCTCTATATCGCTCCATGGTGAGACCACACCTTGAATACTGTGTACAATTCTGGTCGCCGCATCTCAAAAAAGATATAGTTGCGATGGAGAAGGTACAGAGAAGGGCAACCAAAATGATAAAGGAGATGGAACAGCTTCCCTATGAGGAAAGGCTGAAGAGGTTAGGGCTGTTCAGCTTAGAGAAGAGACGGCTGAGGGGGGATATGATAGAGGTCTTTAAGATCATGAGAGGTCTTGAATGAGTAGATGTGACTCGGTTATTTTCACTTTCGAATAATAGAAGGACTAGGGGGCATTCCATGAAGTTAGCAAGTAGCACATTTAAGACTAATCGGAGAAAATTCTTATTCACTCAACGCACAATAAAGCTCTGGAATTTGTTGCCAGAGGATGTGGTTAGTGCAGTTAGTGTAGCTGGGTTCAAAAAAGGTTTGGATAAGTTCTTGGAGGAGAAGTCCATTAATGGCTATTAATCAATTTTACTTAGGGAATAGCCACTGCTATTAATTGCATCAGTAGCATGGGATCTTCTTAGTGTTTGGGTAATTGCCAGGTTCTTGTGGCCTGGTTTTGGCCTCTGTTGGAAACAGGATGCTGGGCTTGATGGACTCTTGGTCTGACCCAGCATGGCAATTTCTTATGTTCTTATGTTCTTAAGACGAGTTAGCAAGGAGTTCTCTCATTGTTAAATCCGCTCTAACTTGGATCTTCTGTTCCAGAATCTCCTCGTGGCATTCAGACGCTCTGAGTACCCACTCCACGGGGCTGTTCCACATCTTGGCTATCTGCTCCTCGGAGGGCCCTTCTGCCTTGAACTGCCTGACCCACTCCTCGGGTATCTATGCTGGAGCTTCCTTGTGTGAGTACATTCTTCAACTTCTTTCAACATTGCTGAAGATCCCACGGTGTACCCCATTCCTCGGGCAACTACCGCTCTTCAGCCACTCTACTCTACTCATCCTGTGCCTCAGGGTATTGCTCCATCTACACATCACATCACATCACATCACAGACGACTGCCTCCCTGGCATCTACTGTACAGCTTCCTCAGCATACCCCGCACTGCGGGCCACTACCGGATCTGCACTCAGAGGTGTTTCCATCAGCTTGCAGGAATCTCCTGGTGTACCCCGCACTGCGGGCCACTACCGGATCTTCTTATCTACAATACCATCTTGACTACCTTATTTACTCAAGAACTGTGTTTGTTGCATTTCCCGCTCCTCGGGTTATGCATTATCTTTTTCTCCCCAATAAAGTCTCTCTCACAGCTGTGTCCTACGTCGCTGAGACCACACCCTCTGACGATGAGGCCCACGGGGCTCCTCCCTGTGGACAGAGACATCTCTCATCTCGGCCCTGGGTTCACAACTTCATCACAACTATAACAGATTGCTAATTCATGGACCCGGCTCAGCTCTCAGCCCTTCACGCCTCCCTGGCCTGGCCCAACATCTTGCCAAACAACAAAGGACACTAGAGACTTTGACCAATGCCTTCAACTGAACTCTCAGCTGAACTCTACAGGAATGCCTGACAAGGCCCCTTCCTCTCCTATAGTGACGCTTGCACGTCTCCGTACCCTTACCAGCGCCTACTTGCTTTACAGGTGATCCCCTGTTATGTAGGGGCTTTCTAAATCAGTGCTGCATGCACTTTTTGCTTCAACCTACCTATTTCCCAGACGTAGTCTCCAAAATATCTACATTCTATCTCTGCTAGATGGAAAAGCTCTGGCCTGGGCTTCACCTCTCTGGGAATGTAATGACCCCATACTCCAGGACTTGACATGATTTCTCACACTCTTTCATTCAGTATTCGACGATCCCACCCACAAAACTGTCGCTGGATCCAATCTCCTGCACTTACAACAAGGTACCAAACCTTTGACTGATTATGTTATTGAGTTCAAAACCTTATCTCAGAACTACATTGTGACCTGGGTTGCCTCTGGGCCATCTTCTTGGAGGGCCTCAACCCTCGCATCAAAGACGAACTAGCAGCATGTGAACTCCCCAATACCCTGGACTCTCTCAGCGGACAACCAGGCCACATGATACCTTCCTGCCTGAGATTCCAGGCTACTCAGCTGCTTTGCCTCTGCACTGGTACCCTGCATTCTGAGACCATCACATTTCTAGTCCTGGATAAGGCTATTCATCCAGTGGTACTTGGGATATCATGGCTTCAAGTTCACTTGCCCCAATTTTCTTGATCATATATGCCAGAGCAATATGAGAGAGAGAGAGAGAGAGAGAGAGAGAGAGAGAGAGATTGAGAGAGACTAGCCATGATGGCAGCTCCTTAGATAGGTATTTATATCTCTATGGGAGGCCCACCTAGTAACTCGAGGTGAGGTTTAGGTGTTAGCGTAGGGGGTTAGGGGACACTTTGACATTCAATGTGAGATGTACGAACAGAACAGTGGTTGCTTGTGAAGATTTGATGACCTTCGGAGAGAGGAAACTCCCCCAAAGATGAGATTGGTGCAATGTTCTCTCCACCTAGCTTGATGGACTCTCTCCCTGGGTAACATCAAGCTAGGTGGAGAGAACATTGCACATCTCTCATCTCAGCCCGAGGTTCAAAACTTCATTAAAGCCATTACAACAGTCATATAAATGGAGACACTGACTGCACTTATGACTTGAAGTAATGGTGGCTAGCCATCACCTGGATATGCAGTATGAATGGAATGCATCCAAGTTTATAGTCATAGGTCACCTATAACAATTTAAAATTTTTTTTGTTTGCATGTAAAAACATCTTATTTACAAGAGCAGCATGAATTTCAAATCTCTTCAAGTACAGCCCAACATTGTATCTGCATCGGGGTGAAAACAAAATTGTTATACTGAAGTTCAACTTACAATATTTAAAATGGTACAGAAAGCTTGAAAAACAGCGGACATGTATTTTAAAATGTGACCTTCTAAGTCTGAATGTCTAAATTTTGATTATTTATGTAAAGAATGTAACAATTTCCACTACATTATATCGTAAACCTTGCAAAAGTAATAATTTCTATGTTTTCAGAGCCATCATCCCAGGATTTT
Source organism: Rhinatrema bivittatum (assembly GCF_901001135.1). Classification (NCBI taxonomy): domain Eukaryota; kingdom Metazoa; phylum Chordata; class Amphibia; order Gymnophiona; family Rhinatrematidae; genus Rhinatrema; species Rhinatrema bivittatum. Next base: position 251,292,077 of record NC_042615.1, on the reverse strand, counting down.
TAAATGGTTAATTTTTTAGGGTATGCTGTACTTGTTCAGACTCGACCAAGTTTAAAGTTCATTCAAGAGATCTCACCTGACATTTCCTTGAAAGAGGATATCCAAGAAGAGCCATCAAACAAGCCTCCCTATGATCTAAATTCTCAGACAGATCACAATTCCTTGAATATAGACCTACATCAAATCTATATTGAGACATTCCAGCCACGCATAGGAAATGGCTTCTATCATCATCAAATACTGGAAAGTATTAACACTACATTCTTCTTTGCAAGCGATTCCACAATTTGCTTTCATGCGTGGCCAGAACATAAAAAAAAAGGTTGTGAGAGAAACCCGCCCTGTTAACAGCAATCCTACCTGAAAAGCGAGAGGCAATTATGCATGTAACCAATGTGACACGTGTACAAATACAGAAGTAGATATAGATTGTAGGGGTGTGCATTCGGATTGACCGCATTAGTAAAACGCAACTCATATTTTTTTTTTACTTAAAAAATTGATTCGACATAAACGATCGGATTTCCCACATATCGAACATAGATATGTTCGATATGTGGGAAATCGCGATTGTTGAGCCAAAATAAAAATATAAACCCCCTCACCCTCCTTAATCCCCCCCCCGACTTACCACAACTCCCTGGTGATGGAGCGAGGAGTGAGGACGCCATTTCTGCAATCCTTGGCGAGAAGCATGTGACGTCGGCGGCACGTCGAGTGACGCCGGCGTCACGTGATTCCCGGCTCGTTCGCACCGGACGGCTCGTTCGGCCCAAAAAGAACTTTTGGCCAGCTTGAGGGGGTCAGGAGGCCCCCCCAAGCTGGCCAAAAGTTCTTTTTGGGCCGAACGAGCCGTCCGGCGCGAACGAGCCGGGAATCACGTGACGCCGCGTCACTCGACGTGCCACCGACGTCACATGCTTCTCGCCAAGGATTGCAGAAATGACGTCCTCACTCCTCGCTCGATCACCAGGGAGTTGTGGTAAGTCTGGGGGGGGGATTAAGGAGGGTGAGGGGGTTTAATTTTTTTTTTTGCACATATATACATATACCCAACTCATTGGATTTTTTTTATGTCCATATTGGCCGCAAGTGGGACCCCCTTTCGGACATAAAAAATATGAACATAAAATTTTGCTCTGCACATCCCTAATAGATTGGATACATCCCATTACCCACATGGTTCTACAAGGTAAATAATATTCAGATTGCACTTCTAAGAATGTCATCTATGCTATTCAATGCCTATGTCCACTTCTTTACATTGGGCGTACTTGTCGCAGCATCCGGGTGAGATCAATCAAACATCAAATTTGCATTAACAACCTTATCATAGCAGCTCCTTTGGTCAAACATTATACTTATTTTCTGATTTACTTTGGACAGTGTTGCAAGTTGTTTATATATTGCCCAAAAGGTGACAATCCCTCTGCAACTCTAAATCATTGCGAGCAGCATCTCATCAAGTTGAACACAGTATTTCCAAATGGCTGAATTGAAACCATAGGGGCAGATTTTTAAAAAATACGCGAGCGCGTACGTTTGTTCGCGCACCAGGTGCGAACAAAAGTACGCTGGATTTTATAAGATGCACGCGTAGCTGTGCGTATCTTATAAAATCCGGGGTTGGCGCGTGCAAGGGGGTGCACATTTGTGCAACCTGCGCGCGCCAAGCCCAGCGCGCACTGCCTGTTCCCTCCGAGGTTGTTCCGATTTCGGAGCGGCCTCGGAGGGAACTTTTCTTCGCCCTCCCCCCACCTTCCTCTCCATTCCCCTACCTAACCCACCCCCCGGCCCTATCTAAACCCCCCCTTAACTTTGCGCGCGTCGCCGGCAGCCCCGCTCAGTCCTCCGGTCCCGGGGGCTGGTCCGGAGGCCTCGACCATGCCCCTGGGGCGGCGCCACACCCCCGGGCCCGCCCCCGAAATGCCAGGGCCCGCCCCCTCCCTCCCCTTTTCGCGTCCCGGGGCTTTACGCGCGCCGGCGGCCTATGCAAAATAGGCGCACCGGTGTGCGAGGGCCCTGCGCGCGTAAATCCGGAAGGATTTACGCGCGCGGCCCTTTTAAAATCCGCCCCATAGTTTGGTACACATTACAATGATTCCCCTGCCTTCAACATTCAGCATTTCCACTGTCATCAGCTCCATTTTGACAGATCAGCTGTTTGTGTTCCCATCTCAAGTCCTTAAAAATGGCAGACCCCTTGACATCTGGCTTGCGAATGCCGAGATGCTGATGAAATCTACAAATTCTCACTTTGAGTAAGCCTGTCAATAACATTTTAAAAGCTTTCATTTTTTGATGGTCCATTTTGATTGTTCTTTCTAATATGTTGAAGACAGACATTTGGGTATTCGATACTTACATTTTAATAACTTAGAAGGTCACATTTTAAAATACATGTCTGCTGCATTTCAAGCTTCCTGTTCTATTTTAACTATTTTAAGCTGAACTTCAATATAACAATTTTGTTTTCGCCCCGATGCAGATGTCAAAACACTGATATAGCGTTGGGCTGTTGGGCTGTACTTGAAGATATTCAAAATTCATACTGCTCTCACAAATAAGATAAGTATTTACATGCAAACAAAAAAAAAAATTGATTATAAACTGGGAAGCATTCCATTAAGAAGTCAGATACTTTAAGTCATAAGTGCTTTTATCATCTCCATTTATTCTTTCAGGGAAAGATAAGCGTGCATAGTATTCTCGCCAATCCAAGTATCATTGATGAATTGTACACTATTCCCCTCTACCTTAGCAAGCTGTACCTGCAATTGGCTGCATCACTGGTTGTACAAGGTGGGGATAACCTGCTTACTAAATGTAGTCCTGGAGGAGATTTTGTAATTGGGGGCTAAAGCTTGCAGCAGATGCTTTCTCCATTCTCACATTCTCCACCACTGGTCATCCAGGGCAATCATTTTTCCAATGCTTCTCATTACTACTTTAGATACTGCCTGCCTCTTGCCCCAGGACATTGATATCAACACCACTCCATTTCCTCTGTGGAGTGTTGCCATATCAGATGCATGTAAGGGTGCTGCTGACCTGCCACCTAACTGCTGTAAGCGGCCATGAAGTCATCTTAGGAAAATATTGCATACCAGCATTTACTAGATGCCCCCACTTGCTTTCTTTGACTGATATCATTACTGCAGTGAATGAACTGAGCAAAATGCAGCTCCTCCCTCACTTTAGAATACCACCAGATCAGGGATGTCTTCAGGAATATCTTCTCTACATTCTTGGGAGGCTGATGCTGGCACTGGAGTTGAGATTGATGGTGGATCATGAGAAAAAATGCCAAGGGCATCGCTCACGTTCTCTATCTGCACTGCCTACTCTTCCTGAGTAGTATCATCAGTATCAACTATTTCCCCCATCACCTCACTGGAGACTAAGATGCTACTGACTAATCTTCCAAAATTTTCTTCAGCTACTAGCTCTTCAGTTTCTGATTTAGAAAATTCCAGACAAGATTCTTCTCCAGAAGCAGTTTGTGAAAATATCTTCAGAATCAGTAACCATAGAGGAGCATGCTGCTGATTTTACATGTCGTAATTTTGCTGCCCCTGCACTGATAAGGCCAGCCTTGGATGGATCTCTAGCCATTTCCCTCTGCTCCAAAGCAAAAGGGAGATGAACATATGGCATTGGTAAATGATTTCAAAATTCAATTGCTTCTGCCTTAAGCTGGCTTCTACTCCTGTCATTCTGTGACAAAAAAAGTCTCTTTTTAATGTAGGGGAAATACTGCTTTTCTTTGTTTTAATAGGCTGGGCTAATTCTGCAGAAAATTGTCTACCCCTGCCAAGGCTGCCATTCCCTCTTCTTCCTTTTCCTCTCAATGACATAAGAACATAAGAAGTTGCCATACAGGGAGAGACTGAGGGTCTAACAAGCCCAGCAACCTATTTCCAACAGTGGCCAATCCAGGATACAAGTACTTGGCAAGTACCCAAATATTAAATAGATCCCATGCTACCAATGCCAGTAATAATAGTGGCTATTTCCTAAGTTAACTTGATTAATAGCAGTTTATGGACTTCTCCAGGAACTTGTTCAAACTTTTTTTAAACCCAGCTAAGCTAAATACTTTAACCAAATACTCTGGCAATGGATTCCAGAACTTTAATTGTGCATTGAATAAAAAATAATTTTCTCAGATTTGTTTTGAATGTGCTCCTTGCTGAACTTCATGGATTGCCCCTTAGTCCTTCTATTATCTGAAAGAGTAAACAACCAGTTCACATTTACCTGTTCTAGTTATCTCATGATTTTGTAGATCTCTATCATACCCCACCTCAGTCATCTCTTCTTCAAGCTGAATAGCCCTAACTTCCTTAGCCTTTCCTCAAAAGGGAGTCATTCCATTCCCTTTATCATGATGGAATTTCAAGTGTACTGCCTACTGGTGGCATGGATATTACACAGGAATTTTATTTATAGATTCTTTACTCCCACTCACAGTACCACTCTACTGTGTGGAGATCTGTCTATCACATTTGCAGCTTCAATCTATGGGTGTGGGAAAGGAAATAAAAACAAAAGATATAAATGGCTGCTATTAGAGATGTGAATCGGAACCAGAATCAGTTCGATTCCGGTTCCGATTCAAATCGTGCATTTTTTTTCGTCCGGCCCGATCGTTTTTATTTTTTATCGGCTGCTCCCGATCCGATAAACAAAAAACCCACCCCGACCCTTTAAAACCGCTCCCTTAGCCTCCACCACCCTCCTGACCCCCCCAAAAATGTTTTAAAATTACCTGGTGGTCCAGTGGGCCCCGGGAGCGATCTCCCGCTCTGGGCCGTCGGCTGCCACTAATAAAAATGGTGCCGATGGCCCTTTGCCCTTACCATGTGACAGGGTAACCGTGCCATTGGCCAGCCCCTGTCACATGGTAGGAACACTGGACGGCTGGCGCCATCTTTGGGGGTCTGTCTTGTTCTTCCACAGAGCAGCCACAGTACCTTTATCATTTATGGCATCATGACCATTAGCAGGATAATCTTGCTCACTTTGGAAAAAAATAAAAAAATGAAAAAAATAAAAATAAAATCCTTTAGCATGGCTAGAATACATTCTGTGCCAAAGAAATTGTATCTGATTGCTGACAACAAAATTACATAATTGTATGGTGTCCCACTGTCCCATTATATTCTAAACTATATTGGCAGGTTGTAACACAAGATTATTCTTTTGGCTGCTTCAATTCCTTCTCTTTTGTATAGAAAACTAATAATTGTGCTAGGCATATTATGTGTATATGCGTGAAGAACATTTATTTTTTGGCACTGACAAGATTACTTTTTTAAACTTCTTTCTAAGCATTGGTTAACACAACAAAAATATCAGGGCTTATTCATTAATGTCCAACAGGCTTTATGGCACATGCCAAACCAGTTAAACTAATCAGCTAAGTAGTATCATAGCCACCAAGTGTAAAATTTTCAAATAGCCTAAAAACTTTCTCTTTAAAAATTTGCGAAAGGCACGTGTGCTAAAATAGCAATGTACTTTGCCGGTGTACTTGTGAAAATGTTAAGTGCACATATTCTTTTTCTTATCCTGTCTAAATGTGCCTTTAAATGTTTCTCTTTGCAGTCCGGCTAACAGTGTGCATGTTATGGAAACTTGAATGTACTTTTAGATGGATAGAGGAGGAAAACCTTAAGGCATGCCATTTTACCTGGTTAAATAGCTTTTAAAATTGTCCTCTAAATGCTTAGTGTGCTTGGTAAACCAACTGCTACCGGCTTAGTGTGCATCTACGTGCATACTAATGGACAAAAGCGTATGCAGCTGAATGCCTAATGAGCGTGTTACAGTTATCACCCTAGTCACTAAACTGCACAATATATAGCAACTGCAGTTAATGCCAAGAATGTCACTCACTCTGAAGCAGGCTTTAAGTGCTGACTGCACGCTCTATGAAAGACGCCTGCTGACTGGAAGCTTTTTGTGGGTGCAAATTGAGGCATTTTAACTTGTAACAGGAAATGTCACAGTAAGCATTTCAAAAGAGAAGAAAAAAAGAGGAGAGGAGAAGAAGGAAGTGAGAGAAAGAAGAGAAGGATAACAAGAAGAGTGAAGAAAGGGGGGGGGGGGGAGAGAGAAAAGAATAGAGCAAGCTGGAGGGCAGGTCTGCAGATTTTTGGGCACAAGACCACCCAGTTGGACCTTCCCAAGGCTGAAGTAGTCCAAAGAACTTCTTGAGCTCAGAGGCTATTATAGTCTTACAGGTTTCGTACCATACCGGGCTTGTCAAGCTTCTGAGCTTGTTATATTTTCTTGCCTCTCTGTTTTTCTTCAAAACACTGTGCTGGTAGTTTGTAGAATGGGCCAAAGCTTATTCTCTAGATGTTTATTCCAATTACTGCAAGCCATGCAAGAACAAATTATGAATTATATAGCATTTCATAATAAGAGACCACAATGGGAATGTGTCTAAAGGAATTTCCATGCCACGACTAGCGTATCGAACATGATGACTGCAATTCATTTCACATATGTTGTCCTGATACCATCTTGTAAAAGGAAAAGATTCTTTTCTAACAGAAAGTACTACCACTCCCTAAATGTGCAGGTGGTGTGTGGTTCACCCATAAAAATCCTGAATGTGGTATCCAGCTGCCCATCTTCCTTATCTTATCATGCATCACTCTATCCATTACCAACACTTAAAGGGCCAGTGTAGCCCAATTCTTAAGTTGCACACACTGGATCTCACACAAGTGGCAGGGATAACAACTTAGACCAGCTGCAAAAACACAATAAATAAAATCTGCCAAGTGAGAGCCACCATATCGCAAGGACACACAGAGGCCAATATTCAGCTGCTGAATATGTTCAGCTATCTTATAGTTAGCCGGATAAGTTTATCTGGCTAACTATAGGCCAGCCAAATAGCTGTCCTAGACTTATCCAGTTAGCTAAGCTGAATAATGCTAAATATCAGCATCTATCCAGCTATTTGGTAGATGCACCAAGCCGCGATAGGGCTTTAATGAATGTTAAACAGCATATATTGCGAGATATATGATGTTTATTTTATTTATTTATTCATAGCAATTTATATTCTGCCTAACTACAAAACATTTATTTTCTAGATGGATTTATCATGAGATATAACACTATCGCAGGAATATTATACAATATAAGTGATTATATGCATGGCTCTGTCCAGATTCCCTCCCCTATTACAATGAGCTCCTTTATCTGTGATTTGCATGCATGAATTTTGCAAATCCACTACTGATCCAACCAACTCCTCCACAGATTTCCTGCTTTAGATATATTTTCAAAGGTTTTTATTATGAGTTGTTGCCTCTACACTAGGAAGATATAGGTAGATTAATTGTAGTATGTTGAACATCATTGTCAGATACAGATAAAATAGATCCATAGACAAAGTACTTTAGGTTAGCTTTACTTCCCTTCTCCCTTACAAATTTTAAATTGACAACAAATCTACAAAATTATGATGCAGGAAGTAGTCTAGCAGCATGAGGGAGGTTTTCCAATCTTTTGCACTGAGTGCCACATGTATGAATATCTCCCAGCTGGCGAGACGTCATATGTGTGTGCTAAGTGCAAAAAGCTCCAAGCCCTCAGAGAATGAGTCCAATCTCTGGAAGCTAGAGTTGCAGACCTGAAAGAGAGGTGTATATAGAGACCTTCAGGGACATAGTAGAGAAATCCCACCTCCAATCTGGTAGTCTCTGTGCTGCTTTGGAGGAGAAAGGTCACTTGAAAGGAGAGCATCAGCTTGATGAGGAAGGAAGCAATCCTGTAACTTGGACCTGCCCTCAAGATGATGTAGTATCCTCTTACATCGAGGACAGATCTCTAGGGGCATGCGCCCAGGAGGGAAGGGTTAGGACAGCCATTATAGTTGGTGATTTAATTATTAGTAAGGTTGATAGCTGGGTGGCTGGGGGATGTGAGGATATCTTGGTAACTCACCTGCCTGGTACAAAGGTGGCAAACCTCACACATCACATAAATAGGATTTTAGATAGTGCTGAAGAGTTGCCGGCTGTCTTGGAACATGTGGATGCCAATGACATAAGAAAGTGCAGGATGGAGGTTCTGGAAGCCAAATTTAGGGTTTTAGGTAGAAAGCTGAAATCCAGAACCTCCAGGGTCGCATTCTCAGAAATGTTTCCCCTTCCACATGCAGGGCCCTAGAGGCAGGCAGAGCTGCAAAGACTCAATGCGTGGATGAGACAATGGTGCAAGGAAAAGGATTTTAGATTTATTAGGATCCGGGCTTCATTTTGGGGAAGGGGGGGCCTTTTCTGGAACCAGGCTGCTGACACTGACCTCTAGGAGATAGCACAGCTTTTAAACTAGATGATGGGGGAAAGCCGATAGTTGCTCAGAAGAATATGGTTCAGAATAATGTATCTTTGAATGATACTAAGAGAATAGGGAAAATAGGGCATCCCAGAAGAGAGGTTGCAATAAATGTCAAAGGAGACCAGTAAAGTGTAGAAAGATTCCAAATTACCCCTGTCAGCTGAGGAGCAGACTGTTAATACAAACAAGAAACATACTTTGAAATGTCTATACACAAATGCTAGAAGTCTAAACAATAAGATGGGAGAGTTAGTGTATAGCACTGGATGAAGAGGTAGATATAATTGGCATCTCAGAAACCTGGTAGAAGGAGGATAACCAATAGGACACTGTGATACCAGAGTGCATATTATATCAAAATGAAAGGATGGATCAAATTGGTGAAGGGGTGGCACTATATGTTAAAGAAAGCATTGAGCCAAATAGGATAAAAGTTCTGCAGGAAACAAAATGCAATGATATATCTTTATGGATATAAATTCCAGGTAAAAAAGGGAATAAAATAGTAATGGGCATGTATTACCATCCACCTGGCCAGAATGAACTAACAGACAATGAAATGCTAAAAGAAATTAGGAAAGCTAACAAAATCAGCAGCACAGTAGTAATGGGTGATTTCGATTACCACAGTATTGACTGTGTGAATGTTACATCAGGACATTCTAGAGAAGTAATGTTCCTTGATGAAATAAATGACTGCTTTAAGGAGCAGCTGGTGCAAGAACCAACAAGAGGGGAAACTATTTTAGACCTAATCCTTAGTGGAACACAGGATTTGGTGTGAGAGGTAACAGTGTTGGAGCCACTTGCCAATAGTGATACAACATTATCAAATTTGACTTAATAACTGGAGAGAGTACAAAAATGAAATCTACTATGACAGCATTTAGCTTTCGAAAAGGTGACCATGATAAAATGAGGAAAATGGTTAGGAAAAAAACTGAAAGGAGCTTAGACATTGATGTTTAAAAAACAGAACAGATGTATTCCATGCATTAGAAAAGGTGGAAAGAAGACTAAATGACTACTGGCATGGTTGAAAGTTGAGATGAGAAAGGCTATAATATCTAAAAGAACATCTTTCAAGAAATGGAAAAGCAATCTGAACGAAGATAAGAGGAAACAGCACAAACACTGGCAAGTCAGATGCAAAGCAATGATAAGAAGCTTGCCATGGAAGCAAAAACTCATAAAAAAAATCTTTTTCCAGATATATTCAGGTTAAAAAGCCTGTGAGGGAATCAGTTGTACCATTAGATGATCAAGGAGTAAAAGGAGCACTTAGGGATGACAAAGCCATAGCAGAGAGACTAAATAACTTCTTTTCTTCAGTATTCACTGAAGCCAAAAATCAGAAGCCAAAAATCAGAAGCCCACTCCTCTCAATATTAACAATCAAAAAGCACCAAAGAGAGGAAATAGAATCCAATCCTATTACCACAAACCACTATACACAAGAGACAATATCATAGACAATCGCTCAAAAATTGTAATCTACTGTCTCTTGCTCGCAATGGGCCTCAGGCAGTCGTCAGCCTTCTGAGCAGTATTTTTTGTAATCATTTATTGTCTCTTGTATTACTGTTACTAAATACTATGTTATTAAATTTTATAGCAAAACTTTATTAACGCATCTATTAAAATGTATCAACCTATTGTCTCTATCTTGAAACTGGAATACTTAGCCAATTCAGATGCTCATCAGCCACTGATTTTTGACTTGAAAGAGTTCTCAAAAATTTTTCACCCAATTTTTTCAACCGACATGGGCTATGTTTCGACTATTACAGCCTTCTTCAGGGGAAATAGTTACTGTCTACCATCGGCACAATATTCTCTTAACCCGGGCACTCAAATAACGTCTCTTCAAAGTCAATGCCACAACATGGCATCTTGGGTTAGGGGAGATATGATAGAAGCCTATAAAATAATGAGTGAAGTGGAACGAGTAAACGTATGGCCGGCACCATTTTGCAATACGGCAATACGATTCGAGTGCAGGAGGTCGCTCCCGGACCCCCACTGGACTTTTGGCAAGTCTTGTAGGGGTCAGGAGGCCCCCCCAAGCTGGCCAAAAGTCCCTGGGGGTCCAGCGGGGGTCCGGGAGCGATCTCCTGCGCTCGTGACGTCGGGGGACAGGAACCAAAATGGCGCCGGCGCTACCTTTGCCCTGTCACATGACAGGGCAAAGGTAGCGCCGACGCCATTTCTATTAACGCACCCGTGGCCCGAGAATGGAAGATCACACCGGGACCCCCCCCCACTGGACCCCAGGTAATTTAAGACATTTTGGGGGGGTTCGGGAGGGTGGGGGATTTATTTTAAAGGGTCGGGGTGGGTTTTAGGGTTGTTTTAGTGTGCCGGTTTTCCCGCCCTCCCCCGATTTACGATTTACACGATTTAAAAAAAAAACAAAACCACGATGATCCGATTCCCTCCCCCCCAGCCAAAATCGATCGTTAAGACGATCGATCACACGATTCACATCTCTACTATCTACCACTTGGGATCTACCACTTGGGATCCTGCAAGGTACTTGTGACCTAGCTTGGCTACTGTTGGAAACAGGATTTTGGGTTTGATGCACCCTTGGTCTGACCCAGTATGGCAAGCCTTATGTTCTTATACTCTAATTGGCCCCACCACCGTTACTTCTCTCACCAAATCCTTCATTCTTCTAAGAATTAGATCTAACATTGCTCCATTTCTTGTTCGTTCCTGAACCAATAGCTGCATAAAGCAGTTGTTTATTCCATCCTGGAACTTTACCTCCCTAACATGCCCCTGATGTTACATTTACCCAATCAGTATTGAGTAATTGAAATCTCCCATCCTTAATGCATTGCCAAATTGGTTAGCTTTCCTTATTTGTAAGGAGGCATTGGTAGGGGGTATAGGGTTCCCACCAATACCTCCTTTCTCCCATCCCCCAAGCACAGACGATTCGCCGCCTTTGGAATCAAGTCAATGAAAGACTGGGCCAAGCCGCTGAGAAAGCTAAATGCTTCACTGATGCTCACCATCGCACTGCTCCTCTATTCTGCCCAGGCCAGAAAGTTTGGCTCTGCACAAAACACATTAAGCTATGATTACCTTCGCAATGTTTGGCCCCCAAATTCATAGAGCCATTTCCAGTTATCAGACGCATTGGAGCTGTAACTTATTAGCTGCAGCTCCCCAGTTCCTTGGGAATCCACAACACATTTCACGTTTCTTTATTGAAGCCCTAGGTCAGGGGTCAGGAACCTTTTTGGCTGAGAGAGCCATAAACGCCACATATTTTAAAATGTAATTCCATGAGAGCCGTACAATATGTTTAAAACTAAATACAAGTAAATGTGTGCATTTTATGTAAGATCACACTTTTAAAGTACAATAAGTCTCTGAAAATATTACACCAGGCCTTAAGACACCAATACATCTCCTATTAGGAAAACGGACCAAGCCAGGCTGCTATAGAGTCCTACACAGAAACTACACGCCAGCAGAAAACCTCACCTGAATCACGTGCTGTCCCTCACCTAACATAGAATAAAGAGACCAAAACGCATAACAAGAAGCATGCAGAAAAAACTGAATTGGAAACTGCAACAAGCCAGAGTCTCTGTATGCAGTGTAACAAAGGAAAAAAGAAACATCACCCATCCTTATAAAACAAATCAAGAAATATAAAATCATCAGCAGTAAAACTGTACTAACAAAAAGAACATATTTCGAAACAGCTGATGAGTGGAATATCCAATAATTAAAAACTCATATAAAACATTTCCAGATACCAACAAAATATTTCAAAATAGCAGACACAAAGACCCAGTAATGAAAAATAATAAGGATACAACATTTTTTTTGCTCTGCATACCTGGGAACGTTTGATATCCAGGTGTCCTGAGATTGTTCTGAATTAGCAGGAGGAGGGGTGGTTTGCTTGGAACTTTCTCCTCTCTCAGTCACATACCAGCGCTCTCTCTCACACTGGCTCTCAATAACACACCTATACACACATGCTCTCAGTACTCACATATACACATGTTTTTTCTCTCTCACTTATATAGGCTCTTAATTACACATTTACATACATGCTGTCTATCCTTTCACGCTTACACACACACACCGGCTTTCAATCACATAAATACATGCTGTCTTTTTCTCTCACATACAGACTCTCATTCACATGCTTACAAACATGTCCTCTCTTTCTCTCATTTACACACAGGCTCTCAATCACATACTCACATGCTCCCTCACCTAAATCAGCTCTCAATCACACACAGACACACATGCTCTCTCTCTTACTTATACACACAGGCTCTTAATCATACATACACATGATTTCTCTCACACACAAAGGATCTCAATCATACACACATACTCTTTCACACAAACAGGTTTTCAATCACAAACTTACACATACAGGTTCCCAATGTTAAACTTACATTCATGCTCTCTCTCTCTCACAGGCAGGCTCTCAATCACAGACATACTCTTTCACATGTACAGGCTCTCAATCATTCACATACATGCAATCTCTCACTCAATCTCACACACACACACGCCCCCCGCGGCCCGGAAGAGGAAGTGAAGAGTATCGGGTGCGTGCGCGGCAAGAAGAGGCCACGCTAGTGCGCTCGGCATCGGCCCGAAGAAAAGAAGACTGCAGCGCGGCTTGGAGGAAAATGAAGAGCTTCAACCGCGGCCGATGGGACGCCGCCTCCGCGAGGGCTGAAAATGAAGGAGGTTAGCGTTGGGAGGAGGCTGCTGCTGCCGCGAGTTCCCGGGGTGGGGGAGAGAGAGAGTGAATGAGCGAGCAAGCTGTGTTTGCTTCGGGCCGGAGGAGAACTCCTGGGAGCCCTCCCACCACATATACGACAAGAACCTCCTCGCGGAGTTCCACAGGGCCTATCCTGACAAGCCCAGGCCGGTAAGGGGGAGGCCTAGAAGGGGGGGTACTGTTTTGCTCCCTGGCCGTGTCCGCTCACCTCTCCTGTCCATCTACCAGCTCCGGGATCACTCCCTCTGCTGCTGCAGTGAGTTTGCAGTGTCCCTGGCTCCCCCGCTCATCGTCTCCAATGCCGGCCTCACAGCGGAGCTCTCGTAGGGGGCTACGCTTCTTCCTGCTCATCGGCCCCATCCCTAGGCGCATGCATGGCCGACGTTGCTCTACTTAAAGGGCCAAGTGCAGGAAATCCGAACCCGGCACTACCCGATGACATCACATTCCCTCTGTATAAAAGGGAAGGCCCGTTCCCTTGAACAGTGCCTTGGCAATCGGGTCGTACCCTCCGGTGTCTCTAGTTTACCTTCCTGCATTCCAGTGTCATTGCTCCTGTGTCTCCTGTTCCAGTTCCTTTGTTCCAGCGTCATCTGTTCCAGCATCTCCTGTTCCTTCGTCTCTCCATTCCTGGTAGTACCCTTTGGACTGATCTCATGGTACTGACCTTTGCCTGTTCTCTGACTACTCTTGATTGCTGACTGATCTGACCTCTGCCTGACCTCCAACTACTCTTGATCACCGCCTGGAACTTGACCTTTGCCTGACCTGACTACGCCCGGATTGACCTCTGTTACCGACCATGATTTGGCTGACCATTCTGGACTGATACTCTGGCCTTGATCCTCGCTATACACTTGGATACCCTCTTCTGGCCTCCTGTGAGCTCTGGACTTCCCTGTTTGCACACCGACCGCACACCCTTGTTCGTGGTAGGCACTCCCTTGAACTTTCTCTCTAGGAGACCCTGCGAGACCCACCTAAGACCAGGCGGCCTGGGTAACCAAGGGCTCAACCTGAGGGAACCCCGGGTTTCTATTGGCGAACCTCCAGCTAGCCTCTTTCTCCTCCTGTGCTCCACCTCCTGGTGGCAGGCGCTCTCCGGGTCAGACCAGAGGGCCGTTCCAAACCTGCACCAGGCCAGGTCCAGCGCAACACATTAAACAGCAATTAGACATTAATTTGAAATGTTAAATGCTTTCAGCCTTTTCTTTTTCACATATAATAGTTCCTAAACAATGTTAAAAATTCTATTCTGTTTCTTGCAGGACTTTATGGTGAATTCAACTAAAATTCAGATAATCAAAACATTTTTCTTTCTCTTTATGTTACTCTGACTGTCCAGACTTCAAATTTGTACTTTAAGAAATTGAATCTTTGTATTTTTTTCTCTTCCAGGCAAGTCTGATACATAGAAACCCTCTTATGGTAAGTATCTTTGACTTTTCTTCTCTGTTTATGTTTGTTGTTCTTGCAGTGCTATCTGACTTCTTGTGTTGCTTTCCTTTTGAGCTCAATAAATTTTACTAGTCTGGCCAAACCCTAGGGTGTGGTTTTGCAGATGTGTGTATACACGTATGTGGTCTCTGGGTCTTGATCTGAGTTTGGTCAGTTGCTGCACAACCTCTGAAGCGATGGTCTCTGGCACAGCCGTTTCTTGGTGTGGGACCCTGATGTCTAGCATGTCGGGCCTTCCTCCATCTGCGCCGGCCTCCAGGGGGTACCAACTACTTGGCTATAACAAATCAACAACATGTCAGAGACTGCCTCCCTGGCACCAAGTATCTTCCTGCAGCTAAGAGTTCCCTAGTGAGGGTGATTGATGGCTTGATGAAACTAATGATCCAGCTGATGAAACAACAGATAATAAACAATTCCCTGTTTTGAATTTGGCAGAGGGAACAGCATTCACCTTTATGCAATCTTCACACTCCCATCTAAATAGAATAGGGCTGGATTCCTCTTCACTTCTTTACTGTTGACTATCCTGCCCCCTTTTCACCTTTGACCAGCGTACAGGAGGCACATAGAATCAAACTCCCTTTTTTCTCTCTTTCATCTTCCAAACTCCCCAGTCTCCCTGTAACAAAAGTGTTACTGACTTCTCTGGCTGTTTTCCTCTAGTTCAGGCTGGTTCCATCAAAAGTTTTTTTTAAGCCTGGCAGAACTGGTGATCAGCACTTCTGCTTCCTCCAAAAATCTCCTTCCATCTCTGCCAGTCTTTACGAGAAAGCATATCCTTGCTTCGCTGATGTCACCATAAAATAGTGCTACATTTAAAAACTCCTAACTCCCCTAGTACTGCTACTTTCAGCCTTCTTAGTGAAATAGCACGAATGGCAGTTACCTCTATTTAATTACTATAATCTTTTAAGTAGCTGCACTGTTCCAAACAAGGTCGCTAGGGGCTGGTTACCTTACTTCATAAATTCCCTACGCTGGCAAATCACTGGCAATAGCCATAAGGCTAGCTTTCATACTTTTGGGTTTGCTACAGGCAAAACCTGGACTGGATTCCTTCAAGATTTGGAGTCCCTGGCACAGGGGCTTTCCTGATCCAAATTAAAGGGCCCAAACTCTCTTACACAGGTGATGGGAGATACTATTGGCCTCCTCATCAATGAAAATCGCCCAAACACTTAATTTTTTAAAAGATTTCCCTGAGGGCTGCTGTTTTATTTGTTTATATTCCACAAATCTTTTACATAGTATGTGGATCACAACCACATAGACAATGAACAATAAAAAAAAAACAACATACATTAGTCAGAATGCAAACTTTAAAACATATAACAACTTTTTCTTAGATATAATAATGCAACATAAAATGTTATATATCCTCAGATGCCTTCCAAGTCTTCCTTTTCTCCACTCTGCCATACATAGCAGCAGTAGGTGCTTTCCCATGGCCCCTCGCTACTATTCCCATCCTGCTAACGTACCCCGGTGTATGCTGTCACTCCAAGGGATGGTGGTGGCCTCTCATCTTCATGGCAGGGGCTTGCTGAGTGGCCTTTGCCACATGCTTGCCGGCCAACCCCCAGGCTTTATTTATTTAAATCATTTTACATTCATTTTATTTATTTTCTTTTGTTCCTCCTTTCTTTTCCTTTTCCGTGCCACCCCTGTGGCACTGCCGATGGGCGGCCCCTTTAAGAGGGTTGTCAGTTGATAATGTCATTACCCAAACTCTGGGCCCAGCAGAAGCCTTTTCTCTGGGGCGGAAGATTCCCACAGCTTCCCGCCACTTTCACCTGCTACCCCCATCGGCCCCACGCTGCAACGAGCAATGCAGGAGTCTCTCTCTGCTGCGACTGTCGGAAAGAGCCTCAGTAGCTGCAGCACTTATTCTGACACCCCCCCCCCCCCCTCCTGAGGTACTGGGAGGCCTCCTCATAGCTACTGGCTCTCTCTGTGCCATGGAAGCCAAGCAAAATGCTCTCCTCACTGTCAGCCCAGTTCCACACTCTTCCACGGCTGACTGAAAGTGCCATGGCAACCACACTGTACCAGCTCCAGCCTCTTCCCCTATTTTGGCCTCAAAGACTGGGGTTTTCTATTCAACTTTTAATGAAACTTGTAAGTAGACATCAACAGCAGAGGGGAGATACCAAGAGGCCATATTCAGTAAGCCAGCAAGTGGTCAAATTGTTGGCTAAAGTGAGCCGGATAACTTGTCCCAGCTACATGTTGCTGGATAACATTAAAAGCTTAATGGGCTATATTTGAGTATAACTGGTTAGGTTTTAAAGTTATCCAGCTACATGTGGCTAGATAACGTGCCACTAACTGAATATTAAAGAGCTATCCAGTTAAGTGACTGCAAAAAGAAAGCAAACTCAGTCCTTGGTTACCAAAAACATTTATTTGAATGAGGAACAATTCAACACTCATAGATAAGAAGGTCCCAAGAGGAGACGAACAGGTTGATGAGACTGATACAGCTGTAATAAGTTTCACTGAAAGCTGACAGCAGCTTTGGGTTAATAGTAAATAGGAGGTGAAACGATTATGCTTCTCAGAACCTGAATGAGAACAAGCTGTATGCCTGCCAAGAGCCTTTTTCCAACCGAAAGTCTCTGTAAGAAATAAACTGTCCCAGGCATTCCTAGGCTCAAGGGACTAATAGGAAAAGGAAAAGAGCATAGAAAGAGAGACAAAGCAAAATAGGAATAGATTCAATAGGGAGCGCAGAAACATCAAAACAATAACCAATCAAGAAAAAGAGCTCTACAACATGCAGAGACCTTTAAGCTAAGCAGTATCCAAAGATGACATAGGTCAGCAGTGTAATAGAACCCACTCGGTTTCAAGCTCCAGTCACCATACAAAAAAGGTCTTAATAGGAAACTTTCATCAGATACAAAAGAGTGGGATACCTGGCTGCTTCTGGTGAAGAAATGAGAATGGAAAATGTGGAAAGATTTCCTGTAACATCTCGAGCAGCTCATTGCAAAGAACTTTGCATCTTTTCAGATGCTTCTGTAATGGTTATAGTTGTTATGGCCTATGTGAAAATGACAGTGTTACACTCCTGCACGTACCTTCGTGGCACGGAGCTGCCGACGTTCTTCATGGCAGGAGCCACAGCCAGCCTGTTTTCTTCACCGTGGTAGGAGCCACAGATCTTGGGATGTCTTTCCTGCATGGCGGGCCCTGCCATCGTGCTCCAATGCGGCTGGAGTCACCGCCGACGTTTTCTCCATCTTCACAGCCCGGAGGCCGCAGTCCCCGGGCTTTCCTGGCAGCTGGAGCCACCCTCGGTCCTTCCTGCAGCAGCAGGCGCCGCTGCTGACATCGGGGCCTGCTCCATGGCCCAGCTCTGCTCCATCTCCTCGGCATCTGTGCAGGGCCGCTCTCCAGGGTTCTGCACTTCCTGTTCCTGTCTTCCTAAGGCGTGGGCCGTGCCTCCTTCAGTGATTTAAAGCGCCAGCCTCCTGGCCCCACCTGGACTCCTCCCTGGGTGTTTCCTAATCTTCAGCCCTATATAGGGCCCAGCTTCCAGTCCTTAGTGGCCTTCACAAGGAGTT
This sequence comes from Rhinatrema bivittatum, assembly GCF_901001135.1. Classification (NCBI taxonomy): domain Eukaryota; kingdom Metazoa; phylum Chordata; class Amphibia; order Gymnophiona; family Rhinatrematidae; genus Rhinatrema; species Rhinatrema bivittatum. Next base: position 251,273,912 of record NC_042615.1, on the reverse strand, counting down.
AGTCTCTTCTTGGACTTCTCATCTTCGCTCCTGCTGGTTTTCCTGTTCTTCGTGGGATCCCTCATCGTTCTTCATGTTCCTGGTCTCTTCTGGATATCCCTTATCTTTTCCTGATGTTTCGTGGTCTTCCTGATGTTGTATGATGTTCCTGATGTTCCTTCCTGATGCCTTGTCTCCACTTCTGCTTCCTGAATCCGTGGTTCCTCATTGCACTCTTCTGGCATGCCATGTCATGTCTCGTCACCTCGTGGCATGAGCCTGTCTTCTCGTCTGCAGCGCAAGCCTCAAGAGGGTCATCGTTGCCTGAAGCCAAGTCTCATCTTGGTCCCATGTCTCATGCCTGAAGCCAATTCTTGTCTTGGTCCCCTGTCTCATGCCTGAAGCCAAGTCTCATCTTGGTCCCTTACCCTGAATATCGTCTCGGCCCTCGGATGTTCTTGTGGCTGCTCTGTCCATGCCTAAGACTCTGACTGAACCTGCTCTGTTCCAGCATGGTCCATGACCAGCCATGAGCGGCTTTGTAGGGCATGTCTCGGAGCAGGCTTCTACTGAATCTTCGCCATGTTCCGGCTTCAACTTCCATGTATTTGTCTGGAGTCTGCCTCGCACTCAAGCGTGGTCCGTGACCAGCCCCATGGGTCCGCCCTGTGGTGGGCTGTGTAGGGCGTGCTGCATCGTAGCCTCAACCCAGTACTAAACTTTGTTCCTGAACTTTGATCCTGAGTCTTCGTGCTCAAGCTTGTCATCTGTGTCTTCACGTCTCCAAGTTCCTCATCTTGAGTCTTCATGTTCCAGAGCCTTCGTCTACCCTCATCTCCTGTCCATCCTGCTGCCTTTGCCGTTCCCAGCGGCAGGTCTGAAAGGGCTTGGAGAAGTCGGAGGACCACTCAGAGACCAACCTTGCATGGTTGGTCTCACTCAGGCTGTGCAGGTCTGCAGGGGCCTGGCTTCCTGGTCTCAATCCAGGCTCGGACATGTCTCGCCTGCCTCGGTACTGCCTAGGAGCCCTCTGGGGTTGTGCCGAGGTCCATGGGCACACAATCTCCTTGGAAATGGAACCGCTCTCCTAGCGCTCCCTAACAGACAGATGCAGAAGGTAGATCCCACATAAGAGTTATCCTTGGTAAGTCTACATTGGAAACTCAGTCTAAACACACCATATCATGGTATGAATTATGTGGAGCAATATTAGCAGTAGAGAAAGCAGAGCTGATACTAAATGAAATAGACATTCAGGCAGACATGGTCAAGTTCTACATTGATTACAAGGTAGTGATGGGCTACATATGCTACCAAACCAAAAGGTTATGTACATAATCAACAGAGTTGAGCACACTAGGAACTCAACATGACCAGAGCAGTGGCATTATATGTCCTTCAATCAGATCGCAGCAGACTACACACACAAGGTCTATCTCAGCAGCTCACGTGATGCAAATATCATGATTAACTGGACCCGAGTTCCTCACCAAAAAAAAAAAGATGAATTCCCATCTGAAAGAGACCCTGGATCAGATGCAGAGATTCTTCCACAGAGCCCAGACTATACATCAAATGTTTGTTACCACTGGCATTCTGTACAAAGCTACACATAGTTGATGAATTCTTACATTCAGAGAAAGTCAACCTTGCTTGTATACAACAAGAGGCTTATACTAAAGAAATCAAGGCAGAAAAACAAGGAGCAGTGAAGACAATATAGCTGGCTGAGCGTGAAATAAGTTTTGTTAAATAATAGCATTTCCCCCCCACTATTTGAGACATTGTGAAGCACAACTTTAATGTTAAAAATTCTTTCACGCTCAGCCAGCTATTTTGATGACATTTGTTCAACATTTATTTTGGAACATATATGAATATTGCTGATGCAGACAACATGAACTAAGGGACTCAGATTGTAATGGGAATGAATGTTAACTGCATGCTGTACTCTAAGAAGCCCCTGATGCAGCCCATGTTATAGGCGAAACTCGGCCAGAGTCAGGCGCTTTGGATCACCTATTCTTTATTGTTTCTCCCTAACAAATAATATTCAAGAACGAGGAAACTGTGGGAAAGAAGATCCTCTTGCAAAAACTGGATTTTCAGTGACCAGTCAGTACTTCAGACCAGATACTGTACATCACAGCTGAAAACCTGGCTGTCCGGTCTAAAACTGGGCAGTTGGCGACCATAGGGCTAGCAACCCAAGGCCAAACCACCCAACATTTTTCTCTCTCCATTTGTCGCCCGTATGACATAGTGAGGGCAAAGGTAGCGCCGGCGCCATTTTGAAGATTGGCAATACGGGGCCGGCCATTGGCAGTATGGGGCCGGAGAAAAATGTTGCGACGGTCGCCGTTATGACATAGTGAGGGCAAAGGTAGCACCGGCGCCATTTTGAAGATTGGCAATATGGCCCGCGTGCAGGAGGTCGCTCCCGGACCCCCACTGGACTTTTGGCAAGTCTTGTGGGGGTCAGGAGACCCCCCCAAACTGGCCAAAAGTCCCAGGGGTCCAGTGGGGGTCCAGGGGCGATCTCCTGCACGCGTGACGTCGGGAGTCAGGAACCAAAATGGCGCCGGCGCTACCTTTGCCCTGTCACATAATAAGGGCAAAGGGCCACCGGCGCCATTTCTCAACGCAGCAGTGGCCAGAGAGCTGGAGATCGCGTCGGGACCCCCCCACTGGACCCCAGGTAATTTAAAACATTTTGGGGGGGTTCGGGAGGGTGGGGGATTTGTTTTAAAGGTTCAGGGTGGGTTTTAGGGTTTTTTTGGTGTGCCGGTTTTCCCGCCCTCCCCCGATTTACGATTTTTAACGATTTAAAAACCTCCCCCCAGCCAAAATCAATCGTTAAGACGATCGATCACATGATTCACACCCCTAATAATCCAACCCTCATACAAAAGCAATGTGGCCACCCAAGGTCCCTTCTCACCCTTTACCAAAGTATCAAACCATGTGGCTGTCCAAGCTCCATCCCACCCCCACCCCCACCCCCACCCCCTATATGGCAAACAAGAAGCCACAATCTCTCTGGACTCCTTCTCGCTCCCTCTTCCCTCTTCCCTCTCAACTACTGTCTTGCATATCCCTTTGGATGTGCTTCAAAGTGTCTCCTGCTCCACCTGCTGATCTCATGTGCTCCTTTGTTGTGCTTGTTCTCTTTTCTGACCCCAAGTTTGGATGACACAGAAAGGGGTAAGAGGGAGGGGAACATGGAAGGAACTTGAAGGGTGATGGAGCTCTGAAGCCCCTCTATTATAGTACTCAGGACTGGGGGTGTGAGGGGGACTAAGACAGCCATATGGTTTGGTAGCGGTTCCCAAACCTGTAATTCAGACACCATAATTAGTCAGATTCTCAGGATATTTACAATGAGTTTGTAAGGGATCTTCAATGTATGCAGATTTTTCTTATGAGTATTCTGAAAACCTGACTGTGGGGGTTTAGAGGACAGGCTTGAGAGCCACTGGGTCAGCATGAACAAGGCAGAAGTTATTGGTTTTGTTTTAATTGTCATCTGAATTACCTGAAAGTACTTTTTCCTAGCACTGCTGCTTTAGGAAAAGCTGCATGACCTAGATTTCCCTTTTTATCTACACTCATAATGAACACTGTAGTTGAGAACAATCCCTTGCCTTAGGCATTCTAGGGAAAGCTTGAAGTCTATGTACAGAATAATTCATTAACCAAATACAACAATTAAATTAAATATATCTTATGTAATGTAAGAAATCTAAACTGTTTACAAGAGATTTTTCTTTGACTTCTTTATATCTCTTCAGTGATCTGGGCAACTAGGGTACAGCACAAGAATTAAATAATTTTTTTGGTGATACTGGGGCCTATTAAATAAAGCTGATGCAAAAAATATTTCACTGTGCAATTCCATAACATTTGCACATGTATATTAAAAATGAGATACAGCGTTCTGCACAACAAATGTTATCAAGGGCATGACAAAACTTGCCCTTATTAGTATGGCCTTGGAATCAGCATGGATGTTACAAAAATCTTTAAGAGCCACATTAGTCATGGAATGAAATCCCTCATGGAAACTGGGCTGAGATGAAATGGCCACTTAGTGGACGGGGACGGGGGACTGGATTTCAATCTGCCTCCTTCTCCAGAACAAAGAGAAAGGGCTCGTTGTATATATATATATATTAAAAAAAAATTATATATATAAAAAGCAACAACAATTTTGTTTGAAGGGAATACATTCAAATGTCTGGGAATGATTCAAATGAATCTGATGATCAGAAATGTGGGAAGGGATCACTTTGCAATCCCCCCCCCCCCCTCTCACAGAGCTCTGAAGCATTTCTTAACGGGGTAAACATTTCTAACGTCAAGTTTCTGCATGTTTTTCCCACTTCATTTTCTAAGTTGATTCTAGGGTCCTTTCTTGAAAGGAAACGTGAATGCTACTGGGTTTTGATTTATTGTAATTACCTTTCCACACCTATGCTGGGGCCTGTACCCCAGACAGGTTTTATAATGTGAATAGATACCTAGGATACTAGAGGGCAAAGTAATTTACCCAAGGTCATAAGGAGTGTCGGGGAGAAGTGGGATTCCAACCCTATTTTTCTTGGTTCTTAAGCCAATGTTTTAACTACTAGGACATACTTGCACTTGGAAAAAGTGCATTACATCTCAATTTTATCATGCATTTTCTATGGTTAATTTTTCATTATTACCAATGACTGCATTAGGGGAGTACCATTCATTTTTTTAAACCAGTGCAAGGTATTTACTGATCCTGAGTTGGATGCCTAAAACCTGCTGTACTTTACTCCAAAGACAGAGAACTTCTGGAGACATTATTGATACAATAAAACTGTGCAGCTCCCCTCTCTCCTTCAGCTATACATGCAAGTTAGAGAAAGATTGTATCTGTACTAGAAATGGGGATGCATCTTCAGTTCTCCTTTGTTATTGGCCAATGAAAAGGCTGAACTTTCCAGTGCTAGGACAACCTCCAGCTCCTCCATCTGATTTCTCGACTCTTCTTAATGAAAGAGCCAAGTCCCTCTCTTCTAGTGATTTACTTAAAGTTTGGTTTATTTCCTAAACCAGCGGAAAAATGAGGCTGAATTTCCCTTTCTCCTTGAGAAGTCAAATTCAGACCCCTGCCTGCTCTCTACTGATTCAGAGCAGTTCATTTTCCCCTGTGCCTTTTCACTCCAGCTCTCACTCAGAGAAAGAGCAGAACCCAATTGTCTTCTTCCTGGACCACTTTACTTCTAGTCATTCTGCTAAATATCTCTGCACTCCCTCTACTAGAAGAACAAACTGCACGTTCACAAATGTGAGCATGTCAAGAATATACAGTGCACCAATAAACTAGCCACCTATAATTAACAAAAAGCTTTTATTTTTATTAGACCCATGAAATACTATTTGCATGTATGAAAAAAGAGACCGTCTTTTAAGGCTATTGTGCAGTATTCATTTCACACTAATGCCTGTCTTAAAATAATAGGCCACCCTTAATATGTGTTTATAAATTTTGTTTATTTCTTTTCCATATGTACTTAAAATAGTCACAACACCATAATACTCAAAATCTATGCTTTGTAAAGTATCACAGTATTTATCTTTTAACTTTGAGGATCTCTTGTGTATAAACACTTGTAGCTTTCCCAAACAAAAATCATTCAACCAGAGAAATTCATTAAAACCTTGTAAAATTACGATGATATTTATCATGTAACTTTGAGGATCTGTTCTGTGTAAGCACCTGTTGCTTTCCCAAACAAAAATTAATCAATCAGCAAAGTTCAATGATTTTCCTGACATGGATCTATGTTTCAAGAAAGTTTGCTTCAGGGTTTGTGGCAATACCCATTAGGGTCATCATTAAATTACTTTGATCTTGTGCAGAAGTGAAAAACACAGCCATTTTAGATTTTATACTGCAGAAGTTGAAATATATAACCAACCACTCAGAGCATGCCATTCTAATATTCCTGACTGGTTAAAAATGTTGATTCAAAAAACCAATGCAGAAAACTACTATGCATATTTAATAAGAACATAAGAACATAAGAAATTGCCATGCTGAGTCAGACCAAGGGTCCATCAAGCCCAGCATCCTGTTTCCAACGGAGGTCAAACCAGGCCACAAGAACCTGGCAATTACCCAGACACTAAGAAGATCCCATGCTACTGATGCAATTAATAGCAGTGGCTATTCCCTAAGTAAAGATTAATAGCCGTTAATGGACTTCTCCTCCAGGAGCTTATCCAAACCGTTTTTGAACCCAGCTACACTAACTGCACTACCCACATCCTCTGGCAACAAATTCCAGAGCTTTATTGTGCATGAGTGAAAAATAATTTTCTCCGATTAGTCTTAAATTGTTCAGGATTACTAGGGAGTTAGCAATCTGTTCTGGATTTGCTAGGGAGTTAGCAATCTGTTCTGAATCTGATGCTTGATGGGAGGAGCAATCAGATAGTAGTTAGCAATCCGTTCAGGATTTGTAGTTATATATGAGAGTTGAGGGTTGATCTTTGGACCAGTGGCAGATGACCATGCACCCGGGGAATGATCCCGAGAGGGACCACCGGTCAGGCTCAGAGTTAGGAGACAAACACACACTAGTTCTTTCATAGACAGTATACTGAACCACACGAGATGGCAGTAGTGAGCTGGTAAGCCCGGCTGGGCTGTAGTCCCTCAGATACTGGAACAGCAATCCCTGGAGGCTGAGCTGAAGAGAGACTGAGATATATAGTGAGTAGGCAGGGTATGCAGATGGTAACACTCACACAATGTCCCAATGAAGCCCATGAGCTGGAAAGTATAAGCCCTCGAGGAGCGAGTACCTGGTTCCAGGGAAAGCTCAGAGAGAATGATGGTAACTCACTGATGTAGCTGATATAGTTGGTAGTGAAGACTTCTAGGCAGAGGAGTATACGAAGCAAGTCTGGGATCAGGGCCCTCGAGAAGTGAGTACCGGTTTCAGACTGTCACCTGAAAAAACAAAGAGAGAGCGAGGCCCCCGAGCAAGGCAGAGTAGCTTATGTAGCGAAACCCTTGCTAACTCGATGTGTTAGCAACTTCCAAGACCTTAAATATCTGTCGCTGGTGACGTCATCTTTGGCGGACGCCCCAGAGATTCATGCCAATGCCAGTACTTCAATCGAGGCACGCGCGCTCCTAAGCCTCCAGGAAACATGGCAATTGCAGCGTCGGGCTGGTCGGGAATGCCTGTGGGTCCTCTGCAAATGGACGCCGTGGCAGCCAATCTTCCCGCGGTTGGAGAGGGAGGCGCAAAGGAGGTAAGGAAGGCGGAGATAGGGCGTCGCGAACCGACGGTCACAACATAAATGTGTTACTTGATAACTTCATGGAATGCCCCCTAGTCCTTCTATTATTCGAAAGTGTAAATAACCGAGTCACATCTACTCGTTCAAGCCCTCTCATGATCTTAAAGACCTCTATCATATCCCCCCTCAGCCGTCTTTTCTCCAAGCTGAACAGCCCTAACCTCTTCAGCCTTTCCTCATAGGGGAGCTGTTCCATCGCCTTTATCATTTTGGTTGTCCTTCTCTGTACCTTCTCCATTGCAACTATATCTTTTTTGAGATGCGGCGACCAGAATTGTACACAGTATTCAAGGTGTGGTCTCACCATGGAGCGATATAGAGGCATTATGATATTTTCCGTTTTATTAACTATTCCCTTCCTAATAATTCCTAACATTCTGTTTGCTTTTTTGATTGCTGCAGCACACTAAGCCAACAATTTTAAAGTATTATCCACTATGATGCCTAGATCTTTTTCCTGGGTGGTAGCTCCTAATATGGAACCTAACATCATGTAACTATAGCAAGGGTTATTTTTCCCTATATGCAAAACCTTGCACTTGTCCACATTAAATTTCATATGCCATTTGGATGCCCAATCTTCCAATCTTGCAAGGTCCTCCTGTAATGTAATTCAATCTGCTTGTGATTTAATTACTCTGAATAATTTTGTATCATCCGCAAATTTGATAACCTCACTCGTCGTATTCCTTTCCAGATCATTTATATATGTATTGAAAAGCACCAGTCCAAGTACAGATCCCTGAGGCACTCCACTGTTTACCCTTTTCCACTGAGAAAATTGACCATTTAATCCTACTCTCTGTTTCCTGCCTTTTAACCAGTTTGTAATCCACGAAAGGACATCACCTCCTATCCCATGACTTTTTAGTTTTCTTAGAAGCCTCTCATGAGGGACTTTGTCAAACACCTTCTGAAAATCCAAATACACTACATCTACCAGTTCACCTTTATCCACATGTTTATTAACCCCTTCAAAAAAATGAAACAGATTTGTTAGGCAAGACTTCCCTTGGGTAAATCCATGTTGACTGTGTTCCATTAATCCATGTCTTTCTATATACTCTACGATTTTGATCTTGAGAATAGTTTCCACTATTTTTCCTGGCACTGGTCAGGCTCTCTGTTCTATAGTTACCCGGATCACCCCTGGAGCCTTTTTTAAATATTGGGGTTACATTGGCCACCCTCCAGTCTTCAGTTACAATGGATGATTTTAATGATAGGTTACAAATTTTAACTAATAGATCAGAAATTTCATTTTTTAGTTCCTTCAGTACCCTAGGATGTGTACCATCCGGTCCAGGTGATTTGCTACTCTTTAGTTTGTCAATCTGACCTACTACTTCTTCTAGGTTCACAGTGATTTCGTTCAGTTCATCTGACTCATCACCCTGAAAACCATCTCCGGAACTGGTAGCTCCCCAACATCCTCATTAGTAAGCACGGAAGCAAAGAATTCATTTAGTCTTTCTGCAATGGCCTTATCTTCCCTAAGAGCCCCTTTAACCCCTGAGTAATCTAATGGTCCAACTGATTCCCTCACAGGTGTTTTGCTTCGGATATATTTAAAAAAGTTTTTATTACGAGTTTTTGCTTCTATGGCCAACTTCATTTCAAATTCTCTCTTCGCCTGTCTTATCAATGTTTTACACTTAACTTGACAATGCTTATGTTAACTCAGGTTAAACCCAATTCTCTCCAACATTCAACCTCCAAGCAACAATTTTCTTTTTACAACCATCCTGGCAACCTACCCTAAGCATTATCAACATCCAGAATTTTCATTATTTCTGATCTCTTCCTTATTGTTAAAAACTACATTTATTTGAATTGATCAATTCATTGTAAATCACACACTTCCCTTTTTGGAAAGTCTACCATTTTACGGGTTAATATACTATGTTAAAGTTACTATCTTTTCTTCTTCTTGCTCCTAGTTGTACAACTCCTTGTTTTATTGTAACTGCATCTATACTATGTTTAGTACATATTATCTCGTTCTCTGTTACGGTTATCACCCCATTGTTTATTGTAAACCGGCTTGATGTGACATTTTCACGAATGCCGGTATAGAAAAAAATCTAAATAAATAAATAAATAAATACTATTTCTTCAGATGGATCCTTCTTCCAATTTTTGAAGGATATTTTTTTTGGCTAAAATAGCCTCTTTTACCTCACCTTTTAACCATGATGGTAATTGTTTTGCCTTCCTTGCACCTTTCTTAATATGTGGAATACATATGAACTGTACCTCTAGGATTGTATTTTTAAACAATGTCCTTGCCTGGTGAACACTTTTAACCTTTGTAGCTGCACCTTTCAGTTTTTTTCTATTTTCCTCATTTTATCAAAGTTTCCCTTTTGAAAGCTTAGTGTTAGAGCTGCAGATTTACTTATTGTCCTCCTTCCAGTTATTAGTTTAAATTTGATCATGTTATGATCACTGTTGCCAAGTAGCCCCACTACTGGTACCTCTCTCACCAAATCCTGCGTTCCACTAAGAATTAAATCTAAAATATCTCACTCTCTTGTTGATTCCTGAACCAATTGCTTCATGAAGCAGTCATTTATTACATCCAGGAACTTTATGACTCTAGCAAGTCCTGATGTTACATTTACCCAGTCAATATTGGGGTAATTGAAATCTCCCATTATTATTGCACTGCCAAATTGGTTTGCTTCCCTGATTTCTCTTAGCATTTGATCATACTCTTACCAAACATACATGGGATTTCTACCCATATAGATTCTACTGAGCATTTAGTCTCCTGTATGATCTTTATCCTGTTGGACTCTATACCCTCCCGGACATAAAGTGCCACACCCACACCAAGTTGATCCTCCCTATCATTGCAATATAATTTGTACCCTGATATAGCACTGTCCCATTGGTTATCCTCCTTCCACCAAGTCTCTGTGATGCCAATTATGTCAATCTCATCATTTGCTGCTATACACTCTGACTCTCCCATCTTACTTCTTAGACTTCTGGCATTGGCATGCAGACATTTCAAAGTGTGCTTTTTTGTTTGTATTAACAACCTGCTTTTCAGTTGTTTGGGATAATTCAGAAATTGGAGCAGCCTCAGAGGGAACTTTCCTTCTACCCCCCACCTTCCCCTACCTAACCAGCCCCCCGGCCCTACTTAAACCCCCCCATACCTTTATTTTGGAAGTTGCGCCTGCCTCCGGGCAGGCGTAGGTTGCGCGCACAGGCTGAGTGCCAGCACGCGATTTCCTAGCATGGCTGCTGTGCGGAGGCCTCGGTCCAGCTCCCGCCCCTTTCACAAAGCCATGGGACATATGTGCGTCCCAGGGCTTGCGTGCGTCTCCAGGCTATGCAAAATAGGCTCGGTGAGCGTAACCCCCCTACACGCATAAATCCAGCTGGATTTACGCGCTTAGGGGTAAATTTTCAAAAAATGCACATTCGCGTACTTTTGTTGGCGCACCAGTCGCAAACAAAAGTACGCTGGATTTTAGTATCTGCTAAAATCCAGGATCGGCGCGCGCAAGGCTGCCGATTTTGGGCAGCCGGTGCGCGCCGAGCCGCGCAGCCTGCCTCCGTTCCCTCCGAGGCCGCTCCGAAATCGGAGCGGACTCGGAGGGAACTCACTTTCGCCCTCACCTCACCTTCCCCTCCCTTCCTCTACCTAACCCACCCCCCGGCCCTATCTAACCCCCCCCCACCTTTCTCCACGGATTTACGCCTCCCTCTGGGAGGCGTAAATCCACACGTGCCAGCGGGCCGCTGGCGCGCCGAGACGCAACCCGGGGGCAGTTCCGGAGGGCGCGGCCACGCCCCCGGACTGCCCCTGGCCAAAACCACGCCCCTGGGCCCGCCCCCAAACTGCCGCGTCCCGCCCCCAAAACGCCACGTCGATCGGCCACGCCCCCGACACGCCCCCGTCAAAAAAACCCGGGACTTACGTGAGTCCCGGGGCTCTGCATGCGCCGGCAGGCCTATGGAAAATAGGCGCGCCGGCGAGCAGGGCTCTTAAAATCCGCCCCTTAGAGCATTTAAAATCTGCCCCTAGCTGTGCTTGAGTATCTTCTTAAAATCAGGAGCATATTTCGCACGGTTGGTGCATTTTTAAAACATATGATCGCAAGTGAGTGCACGATTAAAAATTCCAGCGTATCCTCACTTGTGCGAAGATATGCGCATGTATGGGCGCACATGCACTGGTTTTAAAAATTAGCATCTTACTGTGTCTCACAAATACTTTCCGACAGGGACACTGAATGGCATATACTACAAATGATGTCATACAATTGGTTGCAGCCTTGCGTATTACTTTATACTAAGTAATAGGATGTTGCTAAATTGGTCCATCTATAGTTTGGGTGCACATATCTCATTTAGAAAATGTTATGTGTCCTACATCTTGGGACACACCACTGCCTGATCTATCGCCACCAAAGAAGGTCAAACCACATGTTCTCTAGCATTATATCCCCTACAATAGACTATTACTGGGAGTTCTGAGAAAACGTTATGCAAGTACTGTGGAAATTTACAAAGCATATAAAAGAAGTGATGTCTTTGAATATTATGGTGTTGTGAATATTTTAAGTGCATATTGAACAAAAATTTAACAAAACTTATAAACACAAATTAATTAAGGGTGACCTACGATTATAACACAGGCAATAGCATGAAATATATGCTGAACAGCTGCCTTACATGAAGGTCCCTGTTTTCACACATGCAAATAGTATTTCATGGGTCTAATAAAAATAGAAGATTTTCGTTAATTATAGGTGGATAATTTATTGAACTTACGAAATTAGACTCTGCTTAGGTAAAAATGTAAGAAAATACAGAATCTATCATTGTTAGTGAATACAATATCCCTTTTAGCAAGGCAGTAGGGACTTGCACTTTATACTGGAATGCCTGGATTTCTGTGTTTTATCAACCACAGTAGTGATTTTTAGAACCTACTAATTGGTTTTACAGTGGTTCTGTGACAAAAACAATGATTTCCTAGAAATTAGATTTAGATTTGATTGTGACCTGTGCTGGTTTCAAAGTTAAAATTAATGCTTAGGAATGAAAGGAAAATGTAATACTCATTGGATCAGTCAGCAAAATCCTTTAACATCATTTACTTTTTCATTATCTTATCTCACCGTAAATTTAGGCTTTTTAATTTTTAACAGTTTCTTCCATGGCCTTGTGATTTCTAAGAAAACATTAGAAATCAATCTTTGAGGAAGGTTTTCGAGTTTGGTTGCTGGGCAAGCATTCTTAAGACGTTCATGACCCTATAAAGTCCCCTGCTTATGTAACTAGCTCATTAACATATCCTCTAAAAGAAATGAGCCAGTTCAATTGAACAAACACACAAAGCACACTTTCTCTGACTTGGAATTAATTAGCTCTGAAGTTTCTTTATTACAGCTTTTTAAATAAATATTCTGAAAAGGCAACCACTGACTAGAAAGTTACTTTCTTCTCACATTGAATAAAAATGGGATCAGTTTTTTTAACCAAGTAGAATATAATGTTTTATTTTTAAAAGTCATGGCTGCTGAGAGGGGATTTCAACAAAATGATCCAGGGGGAGACTGCCTGACCAGTCCTAACAATGTGGCTATAAAGTTGTGATTCTTTTATCCACTTTGCGATTCGGTCTACCACAGCATGATCTTGAATGATGTGTTTTCGGATCCTCCATCAGTCATCAGATTATCATTGAACAATAAATGAAAATCAAATAAAAGACTTAGTGCAGGAAAATAATTCAGTTGGGAATAAACTATAGCAGAAGGCCTGAATCATGTTACCTTAATGGACTTCTCACAGAACAGGTAAAACATTGATTAAGAATTGATTTAATTTTGTTTTAATAAAAATTGTATAGCACTTGTTATCATAGAACTGCTATGCAGAAGCTGATGACAAATGTACTACTCCTACTACTAGGTATTTATCATCTTTAAAGTACTACAAGATACATGCAGCACTGTACAGACACACATAACAGATTTTCCCTTTCCATGGAGTTTATAATCTAGTAAAGACAATCATTCATGACAAACAAGAGTCTTTGGGAAATGTATTTATTGTGGAGACATACTATGAGATCAATATTCAGCGCCAATTAACCAGACAAGTTTGGACTTATCCGGCTAAGTGGCACTGTTTGAATATTCAGTCGTGTTCAGCAGCCACCACTTAGCTGGATAACTATACATTTCCTGAGTAACATTGGAAGCACCTGGGATAGCATTGAACTGTGATTGAAAAGGGGGCCGTGATTCAGATAGTGGGTGGGTGGGATGTCTTCAGGGGGAGGGTGGCAGAGTGAGGGGGTTGTTTGGAAGGGCAAGAAGGCCATATTCATGGCATATCTAGCAGGGAGGGAGGGGGAAGGGCCGGAGGGCTGGGCTGGGCCCGGCAGGTGCTGGAATCTACTTATTTTAGACCATTCAAGGGGTTGGAGGTGGGGGGTTCTGGTCAATGGGTGGGCTTGAATGTGTGTGGTGAGGGGTGAGAATCAGGTCAGGAGACCCACAGATTTATTTTTCTTAAAAGATGGCTACCATCTTTTGAAGATAACCAGTTAAGTAGCTAGTTATCCGGCCTTACATGGCCAGATAACTGTAGGCATGCTCTAACACAAGTCTAAAGTTTTCCAACTAACTTAGACCTAGATTCATCAAAATACTATAAATATAGCAGAAATAGCACCTGCGATAAAAAAGAGGGTGGGGTTAGGCTGATTTCCCTGCTCCCACATCGCATAGGTAATTTCCACAACACATTTATCACACCCGTGCTATTTTTCGCAGAGAGAGAGCAAGAGAGAGAGAGATTTAAGATGTGGCAGAAAGATGATAGCTTTGTAAACCTCTTCAATTGCAAAATCAACCATTAACAGGGATTCCTTTAAATCAGCAATGCCAACCTACTGCAAGTTATCAAAAAAGTCAACATACAATCAAGAGATGCAAAGAATTTACGAAGAACTTTACTCCTCTAAAAAGATTCAAATTGCTGTAAAATATCACAATCTTAGAACATAACCTCTCCTTCACGAGAAACCAAAGAATGTATTCTTTGTCTAGCCTTTTTATTCCTAAGATATTGGGCCAAGATTTGTCTAGACCTAATTACCTCTACATAATATCTTGTCCTTTGAGAAAAAAAGCAAAGCACCAGCCTGTTGAATCAACAAAGTGTTATATTTACACGGGCGGATTTTAAAAGCCCTGCTCGCGTAAATCCGCCCGGATTTACGCGAGCAGGGCCTTGCGCGCCGGAGCACCTATTTTCCATAGGCCGCCGGCGCGCGCAGAACCCCGGGACGCGCGTAGGTCCCGGGGTTTTTGGAAGGGGGCGTGTCGGGGCGTGTCGGGGCGGGGCTGAACGACGCGGCGTTCTGGGGGCGGGGCGCGGCATTTCGGATCAGAAGGCAAACATAGAAAGAAAACAATATTTGAGAGTGTTTCTTACACTCTGCAAGCAATCTTCGAATATAAAATTGAGTACATTTGGCATATAAACCCAATTAAACCTGCCCCCTACCCTTCACCTCTGCCTCCCATAAGAGTATAATAAGATTATAATACTTTGACCACTGCAAATATTAAACTATAAAAGTCAATAATCATTCAAAACTTGGTTGCGTGCTCCGGAAGGCAAAGAGAATATATGGTACATGGCATCCAAATATGCAAAATCTTCTTTTTCCTCTAGGAGATATTGTCCTTCCAGTGAGAAAATCCATTATCAAAAGATTATGGACAGTGTTCTTCCAATACATGAGATATGGTGCTATCTCTTGTTCCAGCAATGAAGAATTGCCATGTTAGCATGAAAAAAAAGTTGGTGAACCAAAGTTTTTGTAGCCCCAGATCCAAAAAGGCCTACTGACATTATTCCAAGAATATCAGCAAGAGCAGAAAAAAACAATTTCAAAGAAACATTAAATTCAACAATTCCAGAACAATTGTATTTTATCTCAAAATCAAAATGCATAACTTAATGTATAGGAATATTATTACACTTTATACAAAGATCTGAATCTGCTATTCCAGCCACATACGCCTGTCTTTGAGAAACATAAGATCTAGTGAGAATTTTGTATTAGGTTTCACGTACCTGCATATTTGCTGCAATCTTCCATATTGTTCCAAAACATACAATAAAGCATTTTAAAGAAAATTTAACTTTAATTTCTTGCATCCATCTGTCCCAAAAGCCCTCAAGAGACTTTGACCCCAAATATATTTGCTAAAGATTTATGCAAGGAAGAGAGGGAATGCCGTCTTGAATCCTCTGATTCAAACTAGACTTGGAGGATTTGCCAATTCTTGGCCTTCAATTCCTCATTATTTAAAAACAAAAATAGTGACAAATTTGAAAATAACTAAAATAATCAAGCTGTAAGTCTCCCAGTTTGCACTCTACCTTTGTTTTTGACAGAACCCTTCCTACAGCATCTATAATATGGCCCAGAACCTCCACCCTTCTTTGTGTCCATTTATGAAAAATTGTATCAGGTGAACCCAGTGAAAAATCATCATTGTCTACAATGGGTAATAAAGGAGATACGTTAGCAGATAACCTGAGTCTGGATGTCAACCAACGCCAAGTTTTCCTAGCTGTCACTGTCAAGATATGCCTCTTCAAACTCTCAGGGCCCAGCCTTTGGGCTGAGCTATGGTGTCTGGCCTGGGCCTGTGCTCCTGCCTAGGATAAGGCTTAGGCCTTGTCCAGGCGAAGGCTGAAGTCGCAGCACCCTACCGCATCCTCTGCCTACGCAAGACTGAGGCTTCAGTCTGGGACTAGGCCTCACCAGCAGATCCCCACTGGACTGGGTAAGTGGGGGCCGGTCAGAGCCAGTGCTAGTTTTTTTGCTGCCCTGTGTGAAAAATTACTATGCTACCTCCCCCCCCCCGATTCATTCAGTGTCTGTCCTGGGCTCATCAAATAAAACTCAGCTCCATCCTGCAATCTATATTTTTAAAAACTGACAAGCCCCCCACCTCCCACCCAGAATCCATGGATAAGGAAGTGTTTTGGATACCTAGGCAAACCTTACAGCCTTGCACACCTCCCCTGCCCCCCCCCCCCCCACACACACACTGTCACACCCTTTAAAGATGCACACAATTAAATTATGCATTTATAACAAATTTTACATGAAAAAGAACATTCAAGAATACAGTCCTGTGAGGCAAAAATATCACTTACAACATGCATATTATGGGGTAGATTTTAAAAGGTGCGTGCAGGAGTAGATTTGTTTGCGCAATCCGGCGCGAACAAATCTACTCCCGATTTTACAACATGCGCGCGCTGCCACACGCATGTTATAAAATACAGGGTTGGCGCGCTCAAGGTTGCGCAAAATCGGCATCCTGCACACGCCGAGCCGCTCAGCCATCCTCCATTCCCTCCGAGGCCACTCCGAAATCGGAGTGGCCTCGGAGGGAACTTTCCTTCCGGCCCCCCACACCTTCCCCTCCCTTCCCCATCTAACCCACCCCCCAGCCCTAACTAATTCCGCCCCCTACCTTTATTTTACAAGTTACGCCTGCCCGAGGCAGGCGTAACTTGCGCACGCCGGCCAGCTGCTGGCGCACCATGTTCCAGTCCGGGGGCTGGTCCGGAGGCCGCGGCCTCACCCCGGAACACCCCCCGATGATGCGCCAGCTGCGACACCCCCCCCCCCCCCGACACACCCCCGGAACACCCCCCCAGGAAAGCCCCGGGACTTATGCACATCCCGGGGCTTGCGCACGCTGCCGAGCCTATGCAAGAAAGACACTTGGAGCTCCTATCGAATTAGACTTTTTGTAATTCGTATTTGATGTGAGCTTGGCCTTCAAAAAGCCATGAAGAAACAGAATTACCATTACAGTATAGTAAACCTCCCATACCAAAACAACCATAAAACCTTATCTATGAAAAGGCAACACTGCACATATTACACCAGGCCCTAGAACACCAATAAAAGCTCTTATTAGGAAACAAGGCTGCTATAGATCCCTACACAGAAATTACATGCTAGCAAAATAGCTCACCTCGGTCCCATATGCAGAACACAGAGAGACCCTGACCAAATACAAAATAAAGAGATCTGAAAGTATAAGCAGAAACGTGCTGAGAAGAATTGAACTGGAACCCACAATAAGCCAGCCTCTCTAAATGCAGAGCAACAATGGAAAAATAGAAACATTACCATTCTTCATAAAACATTAAATAAAATCAAGAAATATAAAACAATAATCATAACAGTAAAGTCATATTCATAAAAAGAATATTTCAAATCAGTTAATAAATAGAATATCACAAATTTTCCAAAGAGCAAACAAAATTTAAAAAATCTGATGAATAAAAAATCCAATTAAAAAATGTTCTATTCACCCCCCAAAAAATAAACATTTCAAAAAAGCAGAATCATCAAGTTACACCCAATAATTAAAACTAATAAGGATTTAAAAATCTGCTTTCCATACCTGGGATGTCATGGATTGGGGGGGATATGGCCGCACAATTTTTATCTTCTATCTCACACACCTGTACAGTAACACATTCATTCTCTCACACTCTCTCTCTAACATATACAGGTTGCCTCCTCTTCCCCCTCACAGATACATTATGTGTGTGTGTATGTGTGTGTGTGTGTGTGTGTGTGTGTGTGTGTGAGTGAGTGTGTGTGTATGTGCGTGCCTTTGAGAGCCTATATGTGCTATATAGGCTCTCACAGGCATACAAACATACGCAAATACACAAGTTCTCACACAGACATATTCACAGGCATACAGGTACTCACACAGACACACACACAAGCTCTCACGCAGACACACACATAGGCTCTTACACAGTCACACACACACTCATACGGGCTCTCATACAGATACACACACACGCACACACACACATAGGATCTCACACCGAGACACACACACACACACATATGCACACACAAACAGGCTCTCAGACATACACAGGCTCTCACTCATTCACACATACATTCAAGCTCGCATATACACTTGGTCTCCTGTTATCATTGGGCCATGGCGGGATGAGCTCCACCACGGTCCCACGGGCCTCCTGTGCTGTGTTTGGGCAGTGGCGGGATGAACTCCACCACAGTCCCACAAGCCTCCTGTGCTGTCTTAGGGCTGTGGTGGGATAGGCTCCACCACGGTCCCACAGGCCTCCTATGCTGTCTTAGGGCTGTGGCAGGATGAGCTCTACCACAGTCCTGCGGGCCTCCTGTGGGCCTCCTGTGCTGTCTTTGGGCCATGGCGGGATGAGCTCCACCATGGTGCCATGGGCCTCCTGCTATCTTCGGGCCATACGATCTTCCTGCTTGGGCGGAGGGAGGGAGCAGAAGCTGTGTGCAGGCGTACACCCTCGCAGGCCCATACCCAGAAGTTATGCCTCTTGTTCTGTTGCCAGTGTTCTCCTTCTTCGGTCGGTGGCTGGTTGAGGTCTGCCGGCAGCCCACATCCTCTCCTGCTGCCGCTGGTCCGCTGCCTCCCTGGGTGTGCCGATCCATGCAAATGCACAGTATGCACACCTGGTTGCGCCAAGCCTGGGGCCGGAGTGACCCTGGCTCCAGGCATTTTTCTGGGTGGGTGGGAGACTCCATTTTTGTTTTTTTGGCCTTTATTTTATTTATTTATTTTTTAATGTTTGATTCATTTTTTTCACAAATGAATTGAATCAAACATTCCACAAACCAAAATTTGTGGGAACAAAACCTCCCAAAAACAAACTGAGAAACCTAAATGAATTTTTTTTCCTTGCACATCCCTAGTAACTATAGCACCTTTAAACTGCAGATCCCAATAGAAGTAAGTATTCATAAGAAAATCTTCCACATGCCTTAAATTGGTTGCGTAGCTAAATACTCTAATATCATGCAATCCCATGCCACTCTGTTTCCATCCAGACATCAACTGGGCCAAAGACAGTTGCGGTTCAACTCCCTTTCAAAGAAAATGCCTCAATTCCCTTGAGAGGTAAGGGTACTTAGAACATATAAGCATTTAGGGAAAAATAGTCATTTTAAACAATTGGATGCTTCCCCCAAGAGATGTATATAAATGAGCACATCTCCGCAATACAGATTTGGTGATTGTCTGCAATTTAGTAATATTAAGATTCTGAACATTCCTTGAATCATTAGAGAGCCAAATAGCAAGGTATTTCAATTCACATGTAGTCCTTTTAAGTGGGAAGTTGCCTTCCCAGTTTTTAGCACTCCATTAATCTATTGCCCTCTCTCAGATTTAACCAGGTTCAGTTTTAACATAGCCCAGATTCCATACTTGTAACAAAACCTCCAATAGAAGGGGCAAAGTGATACTTGGATTAGTTATATGTAAAAGGAGATCAGCAGCAAATGCTGCAATTTTAAAGGAACTAGAACCAATAGAAACCCCTTGAATGTGATCATCCATAACTACTGCTCTTATAAAGGGGTCCAGGGATAAAACAAAAAGGAGAGGAGAAAGTGGACATCCTTTGTAACACGATTTCTTCTGTAAATTCATCATTGACCCATAAACGTGCCCTTGGCTGATTATAAAGAAGTGACCCTTGAACCCATAAGCATGAAGGGTAGTGAACAAAATATCCCAACCAATCCTATCAAATGCCTTTTTGGTGTCAAAACTAAAATGAAGAGATTCTAAATTCATTTGTTGAGAATAGACCATAGAAGCTAAAACATTGCGGACAGAAACCAAAGCGTATTAACAAAACCTACTTGTTCTGCCAAGGTTAGAGATGGCAAAATTCTGTCTAATCTATTGGCTAATATTTTTGCTAATAATTTAACATCAAAATCAAGTAAAGAATCAGTCTGCAAAACCCCAGCATTGTGGGGTCACGACCAGGTTTGGGTTGAACTATTATAGTGGTTGTGTTAGTTCCTACAGGAAATTCTGATTTCAATAATGCTTCATAAAGATGTTCCATAAGAAGATATATCTGAATGTTTAAAATTTTATGAAATTCCCCAGATATCCCATCAGGTCCTGGAGTCTTATGTAGTGGTGACTGACTATTTAGCCATATAGTAGCCAGTTGGAAATCTGAGATGGTAACATGCATATTCAATTGCTGTATATTTCTCTCAGTCAATTGAGGAAAGTAGGCTAAAACTATAAAATGTCTAGCCTCTTCTGAAAAATATCACTTATTCCCTTATTATCATGAAATAACTGATAACTATTCATTCTCACAGATGTAATATGTGTTTTACCTCCCCAAGTTTTAATGGCATTAGCCAACATGCAACTTAACTTTTTGCCATAAAGAAAAAATGTATGTTTAACATAGAGTACCGGTAGTTTATTTTTACTTATATGGTTAACATATAGTAGTCTACTTATTTACTAAGGGGCAGATTTTCAAAGATACGGGTGCAGCCTACATTTGTGTTCACTACACAGCACGCACAAATGCACGCCCAATTTTATAACATGTGCGCGCAGCCACGTGCCTGTTATAAAATCAGGGGTCGGTGCACGCAAGGGGGTGCACACTGGTGCACCTTGCGCACCGAGCCCTCAGGGAGACCAGCTGGCTTTCCCCGTTCCCTCCGAGGCCACTCCGAAATTGGAGTGGCCTCAGAGAGAACTTTCCTTCCCACCAACCTTCCCCTCCCTTCCTCTACCTGTCGCGCCCCGCAGCCCGAAACCCCCCCCGTACCTTTGTTTTGTAAGTTACGCCTGCCAGAGGCAGGTGTAACTTGCACGTGCCGGCCGAGTGCTATGCCGGTGTGCGATCCCCCGGCCACTGTGCCAGAGTCCTCGGCCATGCCTCCCGGACTGCCCCCGGACCGCCCATCCATGCCCCTGGATGGCCCCGCCCCATCCCGCCCCAGGACAAACACGCATACCGGGGCTTTACACGCACCACCGGGCCTTTTGAAAATAGGCCCGGAGCGCGTAACCCACCTACGAGCATAAATCCTCCTGGATTTACGTGCAAAAGGCTTTGAAAATCTGCCCCTAAGGCATTTCTCTAATTCTGTGTCTCTGTGAAAAATGCTTAGTAAACAAGGCCCTTAGGCCTGGATTTATCAAAATGCAATAAGTATCGCATGCGATAGCAAAAGGGATGTGTGTTATGCTAATATACAATTTAACATTTTCAGACTTTACAACTGCATACAACCACTGGGGGACCATTGTTAATGGATCCAGGGAGCGAGAGAGAGAGAGAGAGAGAAAGAGACTAGCCATAATGTCCTCTCCCTAGACAGGTATTTGTATCCCTATGGGAGGCCCACCTAGTAACGCGAGATGAGGTTTAGGTATTAGTGTAGGGGGTTAGGGGCCAGTTTGACATCATTCAATGTGAGACGTACAAACAGAACAGTGGTCTCTTGTGAAGATTTGATGACCTTTGGAGTGAGAAAACTCACTCCAAGATGATATTTGTGCAAGGTTCTCTCAGCCTAGCTTGATGGACTCTCTTCCTGGGTAACATCAAGTTAGGTGGAGAGAACATTGCACAAATCTCATCTTTGGGTGAGTTTCCTCTCTCCATAGGTCATCCAATCTTCAAAAAGAGATCACTGTTCTGTTTGTACGTCTCACATTGAATGATGTCTAACTGGCCCCTAACCCCCTACACTAATACCTAAACCTCATCTCGCGTTACTAGGTGGGCCTCCCATAGGGATACAAATCTCTCTCTCTCTCTCTCTCCTCAGCTGGTGCTCCAGGAGCTTTAAAACAGGCCTTTCAGGAGATGCTATCGCACAGTGTAACACTACTGAAAAAGGTGTAGTTAAAATCAGCATTAAGTCTGTGCAATAACACTTCACAGACTAGCAAACCCACTCCTGCCCCTAACTCCTCCTCTTTTTCGGATTTGCATCACACCATACGATATAGTGCTATCGCATGCGTTAATGCGGCTTTTCACATGCGAAAACGCCTTACCGCATTTTGATTATTGATCCCCTTAGTTTGTTGATGGAATAATGTGTTCATAGCAGCTTCTATAGCTAAAACTGTGTTTTATGTACCAAAGTAGGAAGACTGGTAAGCTTAGCCTTATTGGAACTTAATTGTTTTTCTAGAACCAAAATTTCTTGTTGTGTCCGTCGGTTCCTGACACCCTCTCTCCGCCCTCCTTACCTCTTTGGTGCCTCCATCTTTGCCCATGGGAAGATTGGCTGCCGCAGCGTTGTTCTGCTGAAGTCCTCCGGTGTCCCCGAACCGGCTAGATGCTGCAAACCACCATGTTTCCTGGAGGCCTAGGAGCGCGCGCGCGGCGCGGCCCCAACTAAAGTACCAGCGATGGCGCGAACCTCAGGGGCGTCCCCCAAAGATGATGTCACCCACGATGGATATATAAGGTCTTAGAATTTGCTAACACATCGAGTTAGCAAGGGTTACTCTACCTAAGCTACTCTGCCTCCTCGGACTTACTAGGGGTACCCACTCCTCGGGGGCCTCGCTCTCTTTGTTTTTCAGGTGACAGTCTGGAACCGGTACTCGCTCCTCGAAGGCCCTCATTCCCAGACTTTCTCGGTATTCTCTTCTGCCTGGAAGTCATCACTGCCAACTACATCAGTGAGTTGCTATCACTCTCTCAGAGCTTTCTCTGGAACCAGGTACTCGCTCCTTGAGGACCTATATATTCCAGCTCCTGGGCTTCTATGAGACATTGTGTGAGTGTTACCACCCTGGTTCAGTACATGAACTCTGCATACCCTGCCTACTCACTATATTTCAGTTTTTCTACAGCTTAGCCTCCAGGGATCACTGTTCCAGTATCTGAGGGACTACAGCCCAGCCAGGCATTTCAGCTCACTACTGCCACCTCTGGTGGTTCAGGATACTGTCTAATAAAAGAACTAGTGTGTGTCTGTCTCCATACTCTGAGCCTGACCGGTGGTCCCTCTTGGGATCTTCCCCCGAGGGCGTGGTCATCTGCCACCGGTCCAAGGATCTACCCACAACTCTCCTAAATAACATTAGATTGCTAATTCCAAGCAGACTGTTAACTCCGAACTGAACAGATTGCTAACTCCCAAGCAGACTGTTAACTCCGAACTAAACAGTTCTTTAGCTCCCAGTTTTCGTTTCCTAGCAGTTTAAGCTATAATATCTCTCAGAGAACTGCTTTTGCAGTTTCCAAGAATATGTTAGGGCTCCCCTTGTGGTCTTTATTAAAGCCTACATAAGTTTTCCATTTATCAATCAAATATGAGTGAAATTGCTTATCAATATATAAATTCCTCCAGAATAAGGAGAAAAGCCTTCAAATATTACCTACAATGGTGTATGATCTGATATCTCCAGTGGGCCTATATCAGCACCGGTAACTTTAGAAAAAATAAACTATGAAATGAGTATGTAATCCAAATGAGATTTAGAATCATGTGCTCTGAAATAATACGTGTAATCAATATCCAGGAGGTGGAGTTTCTGCCATGCATCCAAAATTTGCAAATGAAAACATAGATAGGTGATACCTCTGCTCTAATCATGCAAAGTGGAAGGCTTAGCTGGAACTCTATCTATTGAAGAATCAGAGACCATATTAAAATCTCTTCCCAGTATCAAAGGAAGATGCCAAAATTGTGATAAGATACGTTATGAAACATTTTCTTATTACAAAACATTGGGAGCATATATTCCACCCAAAACAATATGATTCCAAACAAATGGCCTTCTACAAAAATATATCTGCCCTCAATATACTTGATTATTTTAACTACTTGAAAATGGAGGGCCTTATGGAATATAATTGCTAGGGATGTGAATCATTTTTTGACGATTTAAAACAATCGTCAGATATATTTTAAATCGTCAAAAATCGTTAGAGCCGCGATACAATAGCAATTCCCCCGATTTATCATCAAAAAATCGTAAATCGGGGGAGGGGGAGGGCAGGAAAACCGGCACACCAAAACAACCCTTAAACCCACCCCGACCCTTTAAAATAAATCTCCCACCCTCCTGAACCCCCCCAAAATGTTTTAAATTACCTGGGGTCCAGTGGGGGGGGGTCCCAGCGCGATCTCCTGCTCTCTGGCCACGGCTGCGTTAATAGAAATGGCGCCGGTGGCCCTTTGCCCTTATCATATGACAGGGCAAAGGTAGCGCCGGCGCCATTTTGGTTCCTGGCTCCCAACGTCACGCGTGCAGGAGATCACTCCCGGACCTCCGCTGGACCCCCAGGGACTTTTGGCCAGCTTGGGGGAGCCTCCTGACCCCCACAAGACTTGCCAAAAGTCCAGCAGGGGTCTGGGAGCAACCTCCTGCACGTGGGCCGTATTGCCAATTTTCAAAACGGCGCCGGCGCTACCTTTGCCCTCACTATGTCATACGGGCCGATCTTTAAATTCTGTCAACTCAATTCAAATATCTATCATTGTCTCGTAATTGTCTTTAATCATTTCTTTCACTTGCAGGAATTCTGATAAAATGGTTTGGACAGAGATCTCTGAATCTTTTATGGTGGCTATCTTGATGGGGGATGGTATATCATGTTTGGAGTACTTGATGCCACTCATTTGCGAGGTACAAACATCAGCCTTGCCACATTTAAATGCAGCCATTGATTCAGGCAGAATCTCTGTGCCATTCAATACTTGAAAATAAGATGCTCACCAGGTATAAGAAGCAGATTTTCAGAAAGAATTCTCGGAGCAGAGCTCTCCAATATCCATCTAGTAGGATACTTTGTAGCCCCCTACCTCATAACCCATTGGTTGTTTCATATGTGTCACTTTTGATTGGCTGCTGTGCATCATGTGACAATTTTGCTAACTTTTTAAAAAGTACATTTTTAAAAACTCTCATTCCATGACTTGAACCTCTAGAAGGAGAATTTTGGAAATCCATGATAAATTTTTGTCAGGTAAACATCTATTTTTTATTGTATACGCTGTTGATTGCTATATGGCTTTGGGGATTTTTTGATGTGTATGTTTAACTTTCAGTTCATTGTTCTTCCTGAACACAGCAACTGCAAAACATGGCCCTTGTCGGGGGACAGCAGTTTATCTTGTACTGTTAATAATCTGCACAAGAATAGCTGAGAAAACAATAGAATGTTTTCATTTTGATTTTCAAGAATTGACTTCAGTTGATTTGCATTACAAGCTCTGTGACTTGTGGAAAATATTCAGCTCAAGAGTTTAGGTGGGTGTTGTGAGTGTGACTGTTGGATTGGATGTTTAGAATGTGCCCGTATAAAAGGTTTCTGAGTGGGAGAGTAATGAATGAGTAAATAGAACATGATCTGAAACAAAAAACTGTGGCCATGAAAGGTATTTCATTGTTTCTTGTTGACACTTGTTGATGTGCGTCATATTATATCTTATATATTATGATATGCACAGCATTGGTATACAGATACACTTCAAGAGTTACTGTATTGTGCAGATGCAAAATAAAGATTATTTAAAAAAAAAATGTGTGTGTACCATGGACTTAAAATGAGGATCCCAATTTGGGAGTAACGTACTAAAGTAAATGGAGAATGCATTCTGAAATGCATCCTATTTTTGACTAACATCGGGATTTTCCAGCCAAGTTTCATAAAAACTGCAGGCAGGCATTAGCAGCAGAGACAGCAGCTCCACATGAAATCAAGAGTGTGGTAAAGTGACACAAAGAGTAGCATGAGCATCCCATGGCACCTTCTAGAGCAAAGGAGCTGAATAGTGGCATGAACACATCATAGCACTGCAAAAGAGGTAAAGTAGCCAAGCAGTGGTAATGCCCCTTAAGGTACCATGAGAAGGGCAAAGCAGTACAAACAGTGGTATGAAAAGAATGGTAAAGCAGCATGAAGTATGCCATGAACACCCCAAAACACTGTGAGAGAGATAAAGCAGCAAACAGTAGCACTGACACCCTAAGGCACTGTCTAAAATTAAAAAATAATAATAATAATTTTGATGTCTCTCTAGCCTAGACAGCCCTCCATCATTCTCTTGATCACCTCTAAAAAAAAATGAGCTGAGGAATGGCCTTAATCCATCACCTGGGTGTCCAGCCCAGCTCATCTGTACCCTACTGGTATTTCACTACTAAAGCTGTTGCCTGCCTTGCCTCATCCAGCTGCCATTTGTGTGCTGTTAAGGAGGTGTAGGCATGCATTGCAATCTAGCTAGTCCAATTGTCACTAGTGAAATATATGCTATTCCCCCCTGCCATGGCCAGTTGTGCCTGCATCCAGGCATGGCATAAGTACACAAGATGGGGATCATGCGCCTAATAAAAATCTTCCTATAAGGTACTTTGTAATTTGGGGTTCATAGGTGAAGCAATTCCTTAAATCCCACATTCTCAATCACCTGCAAGGGTGGTCATCCAGGATAGTCATTTCACTAATGTCACCACTTTTGATGCTGCCTGCCTCTTGACTTGGGCCAGTGATATGGACCACCAGCACATCTACTTCATGGTATCTTGCCACTGATACAGAGGAGGTGGGCTGATGGTCTATGACTTCACTTGGAGAAGGGTCTGGAGGGGGTCAGCTTGGACTTTCCCTTTTCTGTAGCTTTCCTGCTACTGCTGCTTCTGTTTTTAAGTGGAGGACAGGGTCCTAGGGTATCAGTCTTCCCCAAAACCAACACCAACAGATGTCGCTTTTGCAAATGATATTATATGGCACTCTGCAAATGATGGGCCCCAAACCTTTCCTCTACTAATGACCTTGTTCTGACAATGAAAGCATTCAAACTTTTGATCCTCCATAGCACTAAAATGTCTCCACACTTATGCTTTCTTGTGGGATATCCTCCCTGGATACTTGGGTAATGCTGCTGTGGTTCAGATTGAGGGAGGATAAGGAGATGAAAGACCACGGGCATATCCAAATCTTTCAGATACTCTTGTTGCATGGGGGTGCTCAGGGGTCCAACAGCAGTACTATCTACTAGGGATGTGCATTTGTTTTGGATGAATTAGGCAATTTCAACACAATTGCCTAATTCGTCCTGTTTCAGGAAACCCCAAAAACAAATGTAATTTTTCCGAAATTTTGGAATAATTCGTTTTTCGGGTTAGCGCGCGCTAACATTTAAATGTTAGCATGCGCTAACCCGAAATGTCGGGTTGCCTGAAAAAAAAAAGAGCCCAAAATGCAGGAAAAATGAAATTTCCTGCGGTGGGCCGAAACCGAAGCCCGAACCAATAGGTTCGGGCTTCGCACATCTCTACTGTCTACTTGCAGCTGCTCACCAGACATTGCAAGTCCAATCTTTCACAGTTACCAGGTTTTCAAACTTCCTTTCCTCTAAATCTTCAAATTGCAAACACGAACCTCTAACTTCATAGGATTTTGAAAGATCGGCTATAGACCCTGGTCAGAATGAACCAGGGATTGCTGCACTGGCTTCCAATGCTGCCCTAGTGTTCCCTGCCTGCTGCTGCTAAGGTTGCCTCCTTATGCCCCGGACCACATCAACAATGAAAGTTGCTGCTGCAAATGTTCCTGATTCTGACCCAACTCTGTAAGAGAAGGAAGTTTAAATCCAAATTAAAATTAAAAATGAGAGCATTTCATAACTTCTGTGGCTTTGGTTATTCAGCAGAAAGGAACTGATGCCAAAATAATGCCTTTGATGACATTAAGATTATTAAATGTCAGATTAGATGTGAATAAAATTCTTGTTATCCACGATCTGCTTGAAGAACATGGCTTTTGTTTCTTATGTCTTGTAGAAACTTGATTAGGGGAGGGAGATTCAGTTATATTAACACAAATATGCCCTAATAATGATTTGTTTCATCAGCTAGCATGGATAGGATAGGATAGAAAGGTACTGGTGGTGGTGTGGAGGAGGGGGGCAGGGGAGGGAGAAAGTTGGCAATAATATACACAGCTTTGCTGGGATTTGAATTCCAACTAACCAAATAGTCACATGAACTAGAATTTTAACTGGTTAGGTGTAGGGGCCGAGATGCATTGAGAACAGGGGTTGTCTGTGTTGAAATTCTGCAGATGGGTGAGTTTGGACATAATTGCTAGATATGAATGCAGGGCTGTCAGCCTATGCTAAATCTTTGATCAAAGGCAGCTTTAACATCCAGGTGGATAATGTTTTGAGTGGCACAGAACAGATTTTCCTTTGAGATATGGGGGATCTGGTTTTATATCAGGTGGTTATAGATCCAACACATATTGGAGGTCACTATTGCACCTGATCTTCATAACTGCCAGGACCATGATATGTACTATAATAGCATAATCTTCGCCTCATATTTTGGTTGGACCATTTTTTGATACATGCTGCATTAGTGGAATGTCTTGTAGATACAGTGGCTTCTAAAAAGCAATCTGATTTCCCACTAACATACCGACTCATGCTTGACCCCCATTCATACCACACCTCAGGCATACATATCCTACCATATAAACATACCCCCATATAATTAAAACATACACAAATAAAAAACATTGTACTTTTGATTTGTATGATATCACTTCCTGTATTTTCAGAGGATATGCATGTTATATTTACCTAAATAGTATGCCCTAGGTGAGGCATCCGGACTTGGTCCTGGGCTTAGACCCAATGGGTCACTTTTTTTGTGTATTTGCTTTCAAAACAAAATTTGAAAACCAGCAAAATTTCATATGATGTTCAATTATTTCATTTTAGAATGAAATAGAATGAAATAGCATATTTCTTCTTATTTTCTATTCAGTTTCTCCTGAATGCCCATCCCTAGCTGGGAGAAATATGCAAATGAGACTTGCATTTCTCTGCTGATGGAAACAGTGTGGGGGTTGTGGAAGCTGAGCCTAGACAGCTTGCAGTGTTATCTGGAGTCCTCTGCTGTGATGCTGTGAGAAGTATGCAAATAAGTCTTCAGGTCCTCTGCTGCTAGAAAGAGTGTAGGGGTTTGAAAGTTGAAAGCTAGGAGGCTCACAATATCCCCTGAATTCCTCTGCAGGGACTGCTGGAAGAAATATGCAGATGAGCCTTCTGGTTCCCTGTTGCAGGAAACAGTTTGTGGGCTGTGGTAGCTAAGCCTAGACAACTCACTGTGTCCTCTGAAGTGTTCTGCTAGGGATGAGGGGAGAAGTATAGAGAGTTTTCCAGTTCTCTGCTGCAGATAGACACCACTTCCTCTTAAGTGCATTATAGATATAGATTTTTAACTTAGTTATTCTTTTACTGTATATCCATTTGCTTTTTCTTGGATGTAGGATTTTTAAATGTGTTTATTTTCTCATTAGATTTATTTATAGCGCTGGATTATAACATTTGAACTGGTTGTGTATGGAAGATGAATATGAATTATATGTTTTATTTTTTGCCTTTTTATAATGGTTTTATATGTATTTATGTATTACACTTCTTTTACATATAGGATTTCTGTAATCCATTTGTTCCGACTTTGCTAAAACACAATATCAAATCAAAATAAATAAATAAATAAATAAATAAATAAATTTCTGGCACTAGAAGTTTTCCCCTCTTGACCAGGGGACTGCTGCTGCTAATCCTGCAGCTATCATCACCACCTGGTGCACTGGTCATGGCTCTTATTGGTTCAGCCTTCCTGTCAACATGTCCTCTCCCATCCCCATGTCTACTTCTTAATGACATTGACATGCTGGACTTCCTTAACAAAGAGATAACCAGTAAAGTTTGGGATTATATAGTCTTACAATGCATGTACACTAGGGATGTGCAGAGCAAAATTTTATGTTCATATTTTTTATGTCCGAAAGGGGGTCCCACTTGCGGCCAATATGGACATAAAAAAAATCCAATGAGTTGGGTATATGTACATATGTGCAAAAAAAAAATTTAAACCCCCTCACCCTCCTTAATCCCCCCCCCCAGACTTACCACAACTCCCTGGTGATCGAGCGAGGAGTGAGGACGTCATTTCTGCAATCCTTGGCGAGAAGCATGTGACGTCGGTGGCACGTCGAGTGACGTCGGCGTCACGTGATTCCCGGCTCGTTCGCGCCGGACGGCTCGTTCGGCCCAAAAAGAACTTTTGGCCAGCTTGGGGGGGTCAGAGGCCCCCCCAAGCTGGCCCCCCCAAGCTGGCCCCCCCAAGCTGGCCCCCCCAAGCTGGCTCGTCCGGCGCGAACGAGCCGGGAATCACGTGACGCCGGCGTCACTCGACGTGCCGCCGACGTCACATGCTTCTAGCCAAGGATTGCAGAAATGGCGTCCTCACTCCTCGCTCCATCACCAGGGAGTTGTGGTAAGTCGGGGGGGGGATTAAGGAGGGTGAGGGGGTTTATATTTTTATTTTGGCTCAACAATCGCGATTTCCCACATATCGAACATATCTATGTTCGATATGTGGGAAATCCGATCGTTTATGTCGAATCAATTTTTTAAGTAAAAAAAAAATATGAGTTGCGTTTTACTAATGCGGTCAATCCGAATGCACACCCCTAATGTACACAGGCAGTCATTATTGCCCAAAACAGTAGTGCACAGATATATACTGACTATTTGTATTGCTGTGCTGCTCACCATACTGTCAGCTTTCCACACAATAATATAACAAGCTGCCACAGAGCATAGCATACACACTGAAAACACAAAGTCAATCACTAATGTACCAGACAGTTTACCTTTCCTAAAGAAACACGCTAAAGCAGTCTGATAATGACCATGGTGCTCTCAACCCTGCTATATTATTCCAACAGTAACACAGACAGCCACACAGTAAGCTATGCTTAGGGATCATTTTACAATTTAGGGGCCGATGCAATACAGCTGACTCAGCCGAGCGCACTGTATAACCCACAGTTTGTCTTGGGTTGCATAGGCACTAACTAATCCCCTTATGCAATAAGGGGATTAGAGTCTCTACAACCTATGTCTAAGCCAGAGTGAACTAATAGCACTCATCACATGTAAATGCATGTGAATGAGGCTATTAGCTATTCACTCCCAATGCAAAAAAAAAAAAAAAGTGCATCTAGGACACACATTTTAGCAATCAGAAATTAACGCCTGCCTGGAACAGGCGTTAATTGCTGAGCGCTCCTAAAACAAGTACAGAAAAGCAGAAAAAACGACTTTTTTGTACTGCCTCCTACTTAATATTGTTGGGACATTAAGTAGGAGGAACAACTTAAAAAAAAAAAAGTAAAAGAAAAAGCACGGCAGTTGGGTGCAGGAAGCGGATGCTCAGTTCACAAGCATCCAGTTCCTGAACCCCTGGCACATCCATGGGTTAGGAAAACAAACGCTGATAAATTCAGCCTCCATTTTCCAAACCTGACTGCTGGCACTGTAAGGTATGAATAAATCAATATTAAAGTGTCGGGCACTTAATATTAATTTATTCACTCCTTCACTTATTGCCCATTGGTCCTTTTCACTGACATTTGTCAGTGAAAAGGACCAATCCCCTTTCAGGACAGCCTTCTGAAAGGTGTTTAGTCCTTTCACTGACATGTGACATAAAGGTTCAAAATTCCTGTTTCACATTATATACACTATTTGAGTATCAAGTTAAAAAAAAAAATTAGGCAAGCCAGGATAGGCTGGTTGAAAAACTACTTGCACAGCTTTACGCAAATGAAAAAGGTGTAGTTACAGCTTTGCAAAACTGTGAGCCCAGCCCACTTGGCCAATATCCTCTCATTTGTATCGCACCATGTGTTATGGTGCTTTTGCATGCATTAAAGGCATTTTTTGCATGCGAAAAGGCCATATAGCACTTTGATAAGGTAGATGTAGTGTATTTGGATTTTCAGAAGGCATTTGACAAAGTCTTTCATGAGAGGCTTCTAAGAAAACTAAAAAGTCATGGGATAGGAGACGATGTCCTTTTGTGGATTACAAACTGGTTAAAAGACAGGAAACAGAGAGTAGGATTAAATGGTCAATTTTCATAGTGGAAAAAGGGTAAACAGTGGAGAGTCTCAGGGATCTGTACTTGGACTGTTGCTTTTCAATAAATATATAAATGATCTGGAAAGGAATACGACGAGTGAGGTTATCAAATTTGTGGATGATACAAAATTATTCAGAGTAGTTAAATCATAAGCGGATTGTGGTACATTACAGGAGGACCTTGCAGACTGGAAGATTGGGCATCCAAATGGCAGATGAAATTTAATGTGGACAAGTGCAAGGTGTTGCATATAGGGAAAAACAACCCTTGCTGTAGTTACACGATGTTAGGTTACATATTAGGAGCTACCACCCAGGAAAAAGTTCTAGGCATCATAGTGGATAATACTTAAAAATCGTCGGCTCAGTGTTCTGCAGCAGTCAAAAAAGCAAACAGAATCTTAGGAATTATTAGGAAGGGAATTGTTAATAAAATGGAAAATGTCATAATGCCTCTATATCACTCCATGGTGTGACCACACCTTGAATACTATGTACAATTCTGGTCACCGCATCTCAAAAAAGATATATTTGCAATGGAGAAGGTACAGAGAAGGGCAACCAAAATGATAAAGAGAATGGAACAGCTCCCCTATGAGGAAAGGCTGAAGAGGTTAGGGCTGTTCAGCTTGGAGAAGAGATGGCTGAGGGGGGATATGATAGAGGTCTTTAAGATCATAAGAGGTCTTGAACGACTAGATGTGAATCAGTTATTTACACTTTCGAATAATAGAAGGACGAGGGGGCATTCCATGAAGTTAGCAAGTAGCACATTTAAGACTAATCAGAGAAAATTATTTTTCACTCAATGCACAATAAAGCTCTGGAATTTGTTGCCAGAAGATGTGGTTAGGGCAGTTAGTGTAGCTGGGTTCAAAAAAGGTTTGGATAAGTTCTTGGAGGAGAAGTCCATTAACGGCTATTAATCAAGTTTACTTAGGGAATAGCCACTGCTATTAATTGCATCAGTAGCATGGGATCTTCTTAGTGTCTGGGTAATTGCCAGGGTCTTGTGGCCTGGTTTGACCTCTGTTGGAAACAGGATGCTGGGCTTGATGGACCTTTGGTCTGACTCAACATGCAATTTCATAGGTTCTTATATTTGGAGCTACAGTAATCCCAGTATGACGGAGTTCATTGACCTGGGTAGTACATAGAGGGTAATTCATTCTTTGTGTCTGTCTTGAGAACATTGGGCACGGTAATAGCCAGGTGACTCCCTGGCTAGGGTTCCCCAAAGATGGATGAAATGATACGGGGTTCCAAATGGGTTACTGGAATGTCATACTGCTGGACCAGCCTCTTGTCAATGAAGTTTGCAGCTGCTCCTGAATCAATTAAGTCCTCGGAGGTAAACTCCTCAGTGTCAAATTTCACAGTCACTGGAATGATGATCTGGGTAGAGGGAGTGGAATGGGAAGAGCCTAGGGCTGCCTCCCCAATCAACCATAAGCTTTAAGTTTTTCCCTGCATTGTGAGGTACTGTGTGGTGAAGTGTCTGGAACGGGCACAGTACATGCAGAGGTTCAGAATCCTGCACCAGTGCCTGTCCTCCTCTGAGATCTTGAATTGGCCTATTGGCATAGGCTCCTGCTCCAAGGGGTCAAGTGAGGAGAACTTAACAGGGACTTATACTGGTCTTTGAAAATGTGGTACTAGGCAAATATTTCTGTGGAAGGAGTCTCTCTCTTGTGCCCTCTCTTGGAACCGCATGTCAATCTTTATTTATTTTATTTATTTGGCATTTTTATATACCGACAACCGTTTGCACATCGTATTGGTTTACAATTAACTTAGAACTAATAGGCAAAGGCCTTTACATGGAACAGTAACTATAGTTAACAGCGAAAACAAGAAGCAATAACCGAATGAGGAAAACTAGTTTACAAAAATTTACAAAAAATAATCAGAGAACAGAGTCACAAATATTTCAGCTAACAATCATGTGGAGGGATTGGCGGACGGGTAGGCCTAAAGAAAAAGCCATGTTTTTAGTTTCTTTTTGAATTTAGGGGTGGATGTCTCTGTGCGCAGATCTGGAGGGAGGGAGTTCCAAAGGGTGGGGTCGGCGATGGAAAAGGCCCTCTTCATTGTGGAGATCAGTTTGTAGGGTTTAATATAGGGAGTGCGGAGAGTTCCTTGAAGGGCAGGATGGGTGGGTCTTGTGGAGAAGTGAGGAAGGAGTGGGGGGGGGGGGGGGGGGCAGAGCCATTGGAGGTTTTTATTAGTAATGCTCTTGTGGATGAGGGATAGTGTTTTGAACAGGATACGTGATTGGATTGGTAGCCAGTGGAGCTGGATGAGGGTTGGTGTGATGTGGTCTCTTTTTCTAGTGTTAGAAAGAATATGTGCTGCAGCGTTCTGAAGAAGTTGCAAAGGTTTGGTGTGGTTGGAGGGGAGGCCAAGGAGGAGTGCATTACAGTAATCGATTTTGGAGAATAAGATAGACTGGAGTACTGTGCGAAAATCTGAGAAATGCAGAAGGGGTCTGAGTTTTTTGATAGCTTGTAGTTTGAAGTAGCAGTCACTTAGGAGAGATTTGATGTAGGGTTTGAAGGAGAGTTGGTTGACAAGGAGAACACCCAGGTTGCGGGTGTGTGAGTGGAAGGTAGTGGAAGAGTGAGATGGGGGAAGAGGCGGAAGAGGGAGTTTAGAGGAAATGATTAGGAGTTCTGTTTTTTGAGGGTTGAGGGCAAGATGCATGTCAGTGAGGAGTTTGTTGATGGCGGTTAGGCATGAATCCCAGTTTTGGAGAGCGGATTGGAGAGAGTCAGAGAAGGGGAAGAGAATTAGCACATCATCTGCGTAGATGAAGTGTTTGATGCCAAGATTAGTTAGGAGGGTTGTGAGGGGAAGCATGTAAATGTTGAATAAGGTTGAGGATAGAGAGGAGCCCTGGGGAACACCCTGATCCAAACAAATAGCATCAGATTCATTGTTATCTGAGAGGACTGTGAATTGGCGATTTTGTAGGTA
The DNA here is from genome assembly GCF_901001135.1 of Rhinatrema bivittatum. NCBI lineage: Eukaryota > Metazoa > Chordata > Amphibia > Gymnophiona > Rhinatrematidae > Rhinatrema > Rhinatrema bivittatum. Next base: position 251,238,766 of record NC_042615.1, on the reverse strand, counting down.
AGATTTAAGCCAGGAGAGTGCAGTTCCAGTAATGCCAATACTACTGAGGATATTGATAAGGATGGTGTGATTAACAGTGTCGAAAGCTGCAGAGATGTCCAGCATAGCAAGAAGGTAAGAAGTACCAGTATCAGTTCCTTTGATTATGGTGTCTGTTAGGGAGAGCAGTAAGGTCTCAGTGCTCAGATGCTTTCAAAAACCATATTGTGTGGAGGGTAGAATGTTGTGTAGTTCAAGGTAGACAGAGAGGCGAGCGTTAACAAGCTTGTCTAGGATTTTAGCGAGGAGGGGGAGATTGGAAATGGGTCTCAAGTTGGAAAGGGAGGAGGGATCAAGATTAGGTTTCTTAAGGATGGGTTTAACTACCGCTTGCTTGAGAAAGTTGGGGACTGTGCCCTGTTCTAGGGAGCAGTTGGACATGTCAGACATATCCAACTGCTTGGTTTGGAAATAGCTTTGGGAATGGAAAGAAGAAGTTTGGATGGGATGGTTTCAGCGGGATGAGAGGAGGGCTTCATTTTTTTTAGGATATTTTCTATTTCCAGGGAGGAGGATGAATCAAAGGTTGACATGGAAGCTGAGAAGTTAAGAGGGGGCAGAATCACTTTGTTGGAATTATGGGAAAATTGTGCGGAGAGGGAAGAGACTTTGTTTTTAAAGAAGTGTGCCAGTTCATTCCAGAGTTTCTTAGAAGTGGGAGATTGGGGTTGCGTTGTAGAGGAGTTGGTGAGGTCAGTGATCAAGGTAAAGAGGGCCTTTGGGTTATATTGGAAATCATGTATTTTTTTAGAGTAGTATTCTTGTATTCTTTTTAGAGTAGCATTCTTGATGGACAAGGTGATGAGATCATCTAAATCTGAAGGGACATCTCACTCTGTCAGCTCATCCTTAATATGTTCAGAGAGGCACTATCGGCAAACTGCTACCTGCCTCTCCTAAGAACATTTTAGAGGCAATGAAGAAAATTGTCCCAGAAGGTCTGATTATTTTCATATGTAATTTTAGTTTTTTATGTGTATTGTATTTTTATTTTATGTTTTATACTTGTTGTAAATCGCTTAAGAAATATTTTCTGTTAGGCGTTAAATAAATGATTTTTTAATAAATAAATAAAATAAATAAAGAACATAAGAAATTGCCATACTGGGTCAGACCTAGGGTCCATCAAGCCCAGCATTCTGTTTCCAACTATGGCCAATCCAGCTACAAGTACCTGGCAAGTACCCAAACACTGTTGGTCCCATGCTATTGATTAACAGCAGCAGCAACTCTCTAAATCTCTCCTCCAGAAGTTATCCGAACTTTTTTTAAACCCAGCTACATTACCTGCACTAACCACATCCTCTGGCAACAAATTCCAGTGCTAAATTGTGCATTGAGTGAAAAAGAATTTTCTCCAATTAGGTTTAAATGTGCTACTTGCTAATTTCATGGAGTGCCCCCTAGTCCTTCTTTATCCAAAAGAGTAAATAATCGATTCACATTTACCCGTTCTAGACCTCTCATGATTTTAAAGTCCTCTATCATATCCCCCCTCAGCCGTCTCTTCTCCAAGCTGAATAGCCCTAACCTCTTTAGCCTTTCCTCATAGGGGAGCTGTTCCATCCCATGTATCATTTTGGTCACCCTTCTCTGTACCTTCTCCATCGCAATTATATCGTTTTTGAGATTCGGCGACCAGAATTGTACATAGTACTCAAGGTGAGGTCTCACCATGGAGTGATACAGAGGCATTATGACATTATCTGTTTTATTCACCATTCACTTCCTAATAAATCCTAACATTCTGTTTGCTTTTTTGACTGCCACAGCACACTGAGCTGACAATTTGAATGTATTATCCACTATGATGCCCAGATCTTTTTCCTGGGTGGTAGCTCCTAATTTGGAACCTAACATTGTGTAACTACAGCATGGATTATTTTTCCTTATTTGCATCACCTTGTACTTGTCCACATTCAATTTGATCTTCCATTTGGATGCCCAATCTTCCAGTCTCACAAGGTCCTCCTGCAATTTATCATAATCCACTTGTTATTTAACTACTCTGAATAATTTCGTATCATCTACAAATTTGATTTCTTCACTAGTCGTATTCCTTTCCAGATCATTTATAAATATATTGAAAAGCAACAGTCCAAGTACAGATCCCTGAGGCACTCCACTGAGAAAATTGACCATTTAATCCTACGCTCTGTTTCCTGTCTTTTAACCAGTTTGTAATACACAAGAGGACACTACCTCCTATCCCATGACTTTTTAATTTTATTAGAGGCCTCTCTTGAGGGACTTTGTCAAATGCCTTCTGAAAATCCAAATACTCTACATCTATCATATCACCTTTATCCTAGTTCCAGTGGAGTTCAGAAGTCTACATCGGGAAGAAAATAGCATATTCCCCTACTGTTTTAGAGTCCTGATGGAGGCAGAGCAATTCTGCAGCCACAGAGGAAGAACGGCCAGGTTCTTCAAAGCTTTTCTGAAAATGGACCAGGAATTATGAAAGATTACTCAGAATTGGATCATTCTTCTCCCATAAGAAAGACATCCACGCCAATGCCTGATCAGAGAGGAGATAGATGATTAATCTCACCTAAGTTCAATCATTGTTGAATCTGGTGGCTTGTAGTTCCATGGAAGGTCTTAGGTTCCCCTTCATAATGTAGAGGCAGAGCCAAATGAGGCGCTGATGAGTTGGTGGTGGAGACAGAACCACCACTGGAGAGAGGTAGTGGATCATTGACTTGCATAGAATGTAGGTGAGCAGCCAGACTCTGCAGGAGCCCAGTCATGTTGTTGAGCTGATCCTGTTGCTGTTGCACCCTGTTGCCCAGGCCTTAGAGAACCTGCATTAAAGGCATATCTATGGGGCTCATGGCCTCAGCAATTTGTCATACTCAGGAGATTGTGAGCCCTTGGACTGCTGCGGAGCTGATGCTGCCTAGTCAGAAGGCAATCTGGGTCAGCAAGAGAAGAACAGTCCAAGCGAGGCTGAGAAGAGAGGCTGACAAGGCAAAGCAGGGCAGGGGAGGGGAGCAAAGCAAGGCAGGGCAGGGACACAGAAAGGCAAGACTGAACAAAGGCAGGAACATGGCAAGGTGAGGCTAGGCAAGGTAGGAACATGGCAAGACAACACACACTACAGGCAAAATATGGCAGGAGACCTGTTGCAGAGGTACTGGCTGGAAGCAGAGGCCTTGCTTATATTCCATATATTCCTAGATATTCCTTATATTCCTTATATTACTAGGCAGCCAGTGTTCCAGGAAGTCCTAGCATCAGGGCCTATAAGAGGAGCTGCTGTGCAGGAACTGCTATACGTGGCCCTTGAATACTGCAGAAGGAGGGATGCTATGCCAGAAGCTCTTGGAGGCAAGGAGCATTACAATGGAATTTTTGTTTAGTCTCACAATCATGCATTATTAACACACACTGCTTTCCCCATAAGTTTCAATGGGAAATAAAACAAAATAAACACAAATGAAATGAAATTTTTGTAATAGGTTCATTTTTTTTTGTTTTGTTGTACAATGAAACAAAATGACTTATTTCCTTATGTTTTTCCATTTCATTTTAAAATGAATACACATCCATAGAAATTGATTAGTTTAAGGAATCATCATGGGAAACAGGTTTTCTGAATATTCTTAAAATTATTGATCTAAGAGTGGTTCTCACAAAAAAGCAAGGAATTGTGAATAGAACATAGAACAGCTTTGTAACAGTGACCATAAAATGAACTTGTTTTTAGATAAGTCTCAAAGGAGAAAATGCATGAGGAAAAACAATATATTAAACTTGTAAAGGCCCATCTTTTAATTTATGCACAACATGCTGATTAATTAATATAAACTGGGATGCAGAATGCATTAGAAGAAACAGCACAGGGACATACAAGATATTTATAAATATTTTACAACATTACCAAGGTATATGTATACCCTGGAGAATAAATATAAAAGCAAAATATATATTTCATGTAGTTCTATTCAGAGGTAAAGAAAAAAACCCCAGATGTAATAGTTTTAAATTAATATGAAGAAAAGGGACAGAGGGAGCCTTACAAAGCTAAAATATCTAACAAGATATAGAAAACACTGTTTAATAATCTAAGAACATAAGAAGTGCTGGGTCTGATCAATGATCCACGTTGCCCAACATCCTATCCAGGGTCAGCGTGAGCAGTAGGCAGGAGTAGGTGGCCACTTAGCGTGCCAGAAGTGAGCAGGGCACTGTGGGTGGATTCGAGGGCGCCATTTTTTAAATGCATGAAGGAGGCTGGAGACGTGAGTGAGGTATGACTGTGGTCATGGCATGCCAAAGGTTTGTGGAGTGGGAGCGAATGTGAGACAGAAAGAGAGAGAGAGAGAGAGAACCCTGTAACACCTAAGGCAGCTGCTGACCCTTGCACCGGCACCAATCCTATCTCTGACACTGCCTAATACAGGTAACTTGGCTAATAATAACTGGCCTGTCTTTCAGAAACTTGTCCATGCCATTTTTAAATTTAGCTGTACTATGAGACTTGACCATAGCCTCTTGGCAATAATGCACTGCATAGTGGCTCACTAGAGAGGTTCCTAAATAGACAACACACAAACCACCACAGGCTTTGAACAAGGTCTTACATGCTGACTAGTAGTTAATATCTCTGTTATTAATTTGTCAGAGTGCCTCAGGCACCTTAAAGCAACCATATGCAAAGTGCCTGTCAACTAACACAGTTCTTTGGAAGCTAGAATTACCTCTGATTTATAACAATTGTGAATATACTTAGCCTCTGGCCACACTTTCTGGGGAATGGTTTGCACTGATTTTTCTCACATGAGGTTATTCAAGTCCTGTTTAACACAGCTTATACTTCAACAGGTTGGTAAATGATGTAGTATCCAAGGCCAAAAGCAGGTTAGCACAGTTACAAATTATAGTCGTTTTGCAAAGAGGGCTCAGCCCCCACTTTCCCACCATAAGATTCCATGTAGAGACCATTGCCAACTGAGTAAAGACAGATCCTTTTGGAAAAAACATACTCTCTCTCTCTGCTTCAGACATAGTGATAATTCAATATAGGTGGCCTGCCTTTCTCACAGTCCCACACATAAAAATATATCCATACTGTATTAGAAGTACTTGTTCCAGCTAAGAGAAATTGTTTTTTTTTCAGCAAGTCTCTGTACTGTAGCTTTATTAGCTTCTGTAAAAGATAAGTTAATAATCACCACCTCCCATGGTCGCCTCATCCGTTCTGGCTACCAACCTCCACCTTTAGCTGTTCATTAGGTTTCTTGTATATACCTGGGAAATGCCTTATTTTAATCCCCAGTCTGTGTACTCCACAGCCTAGACTTCTGGGAATTGTAGTGTCTACCAGTCTTTTAAAAGACCCAGGTGAATCCCTAAAGGGCCATTCTTCTTGAAAATATCTCCTCATTGTTTTTCTATGTTGTTTAAAGGAAAACAGTGATGAGAACATTGGGCCTTCATCACAACTTATAGACACTTACCAAGCCCTAGAACTTGGAAATCCTAGCTAGCACCTCCTTTTGGATCCAGGCCCCAGAATGGCCATATTATAAAGTAATGACACATTACAGAGTCAAAGCCAAGGCAGACTGTTTCTGAATGCATGCTGTATATTGAGAATCTTGGGAGCTAGCACTGTTCTGTGCAGGCAACTGACAGGCAGGAATACACTGTAGACATAACAAATGGACACTATTCAGCAGGGACAGGCTTCTGCAGTTTCCCACATGGTATGATGGGCTACACTATATGGTAGCCAACATACTGCCCCATTTAAATTAGTATGCAGTAGATGAATAACAGAAACAGCCATACCTGCAACAGATTTCTAGCTTGTGATACAAATGCATTAGGTAAAGCAGTACCATCCTGACAATGATCCAAAGGCTTTGTATTGAGAGAGGCTATAAAGAACACTAGACTGTGTATCAGCAGGGTATGGCTAAAGTAAACATCTGCATTTGCACTCTTAATGTTCTTGTGTACAACTCCTCAGAACAATTAGCACTCTAGTCATGCAGTTCCAATTCTCTGCGAGGTCTCAATCAAGAGGCTGGGTTAGGGTATGTTCCCACTGCCTCATTTTGCACTGGCAAGCATACTAAAGTATCCACATTGAGTGGCTGCAGGATGTTGCCTGACATTGTAGAACTTGAGCAGTTCTGATCACCTTCCTATGTTATACACCTAACAACTGATTCAATTCTTTCTTCTTTTTAGGATCTATGTAATAAGTTAATCTATTCAGGTTTTACCAGAGCTCATACCCTTGTCTGGAATTTTGCACATGAAATCTCTGGGCTGAGGACCTCACTGAGGAGCACATGGTCCACCCTCAAATCTTCAGGACTAAAAATATTCAGATTTTTCCTATACACTTACTAAAGCCCCTCTCTAAATTCTAAGGTTCTCAGTTGGGGGTGGGGAATGGGGAATGACTATATCCAAGGCCCTAATGGGCCAATGCTATATGCTGCGCAGTAAAACAGGCACTCATATTGAGTGCTCATTTTCCTACACACGCCCAAACATCTCTCCTCGGCACCCGATGCAGTATTAAAATAACCCTCCGTGCTAAAAAGGACACATCCATTTTCTTGCCCACAAAAGAAAAGCTGGCATGTGAAATCCCCTGCAGTTACAAAGAGCAGCTGTGTAGCCTCGCAATATGTAAACATTGCAAAATGTAAGATTGCAGACTCACAAAATGAAAACATTTTCGCAGCAGGAAGCCAATGCACTTCACGCAGTACTGGGGCAATCTGGTATTGGGTTTTACCAACCAGGCAGGCAGCCAGTAGGAGGAAACAGAAAATCACCGCTTTGCTATCGGGCCTTTGACTCATGGGGCTGGCGTTACATTTTCCACATTAACAAGGGTGCATTAACCGAGTGTCGATTTTCTGCATCAGGTGGTAATAGCTAATAGCCTCATCTGCATGGCATTTACATATGATTTGCACTATTAACTACCTGTGAGTTTTGGACACGCTAATCTCCTTATTAGCATGTGGTTTCTTTGTAGGGATCTGTAGTAGCTTGGCCTGTTCTGTTTTCCTGATAGGAGGAGTATTGATATTTTAGATTCTGATGTAATATTTGTGATATTCCTTTTCATTGGTAGGGGTGTTACTGTTTGAGTTTTGGCAGATAGTACTGTGTTGATACGGGACGACCATGCCGACACAAAACATGTCACAATAGGTCTAATGCCATATGAATTCCAAGTTGCAGAGTTTCTTGTTGGCATCACAATAGTGCATGTAACTATCACAACAACGTGTATATTATTTTTACCTTAGAATGTTATTTTTCAAGTAAAATCTGTTGTCATACATACATAATTAAAAATTGTGTATGGAGAAATGGGGGGAGGGGTGCCAAGCAGTAAGTTTTGCCTAGGGCACTTAATACCCTTGCACAGGCCCTGAGGGTGGCCAATAGTTTGGTGAGGCCCTGCACAGCATGGGACCTTTCGGTGACCGGCTCCACATCCCCTCTAATTTCTTCATATAAATCCAGGATAGCCCGAGAGCTGAAGAGATACCTGGTAACCACATAATCCTCTGGCATGCCCAGCAATGAGGCTCGTGGAGGAAAGATGCACTCCTTGTATCTCCTCTGCCATGCCTGCCTGCATGCCACGACCTTAACCCTGTGGGGGCCAGTGGTGCGGGCTCCGGTGCAGGGACTTCCCTAGGAGGGGTTGGAACTTCCCTTGCCTGTTCTTGTGGTTGTTTTTCCCTCTGTTGTCTGCGGCGAGCCTCCTGAAGCGTCCAGTATCCCCCAACAAGTAAACTTGCCACAAACATTACGGGTTTAGGAAGTCAGGCCAGGTAAGAACAGGTGATTTTATTGGCGCAGAATGGTCTGGTAGGTGTGTCTGATAGAATACCTCTTTTTATTGCCTGTGGTAATCACTGCAATAATAGCCATGATCCGCAATAATGGCCGTGGACATGCAAAAACAGTTTTATTCCATGATACCACAAATAAAAAAAGTATTGTTATTTCTGAAGTTAAATCCCACGTTAGTGTGTGTTATTCTATCACGGAATGTGGTAGGACACCTTAACTTGCATTAACTCCTCCCACTTGCATACTAAAATTAAAATTTGCATGCTAGCTTGCGTTGTGCTGTTTATCACGTGCATAATGCATGTTAGATCCATTTAACACGTGTTCGGGCTCTAACGCAATTTGATGGATGACCCAGTAAGATCAGTTCATACTCTCATTTTCAGTTTTCAACCGGAAAAACTTGTCTAGGTATGTAGTAACTATTTATCTGGTTATAATCTCATTAACATGGAGATAGCCAATCATTTTTAAAACTTAACCCGCTATATTTCAACCTGGTTCCCAGAGCTTGGCAGCATGGCCAGAATTATGCTGTGCCATTAGTGAAGTCTCCTCTTTCCTGGAGTCACTATTGAAAGGTCGCATATGAGAACTGTGAGAATTATCTTTGCTGTAAGAACTGAATGGAATTCAGACCTCTAAACTGGAATGTTTTAAGATTTATCTGGTTTCTAAGAAGCCAGGGAGAAAATCCTCATGGTGGCAGATACATCAGCTCACACTGCTGCAACTATCCCTGGCTGGATAGCCAGTCTGAATATTGCATTGACACAACGTCACCCCAAACTGAGCATTTTGGGGAGGTAATTTTGAATGTAGCAACTACTGTCCCAAAATCTTGATGCGCAAGCATTCACTATGGAATTACTTATGGATTGGACCGATACTAGATTGGACCGATACCTATGGATAGGTCCAATATCAGGAACCGACCTCTGCTTGTCTCTGACCACGCTTAGACCGATACCTGGAACTGATCTCTGCTTGCCCCTGACCACGTTTGGACTGATACCTCAAACTGACCCTTGCTTTGGCTGTCCATTCTCAGACGGATACCCTAGCTTTGACCCTTGCGCTTCATTCGGACACTCTCTTTGCTCATCCTGTGACCACCAGGTCCACCTGCCTTGACGCTGTCGGCGGCCTCCCTCGAGCTAGACCACTAGGTGCTGCCTATCCTGCCCAGAGGACCTTCAGTTCCTGCTTTGTACCCGTGGACTCCGGTACTCTCTGTTCCGGTCTAGCTCACCTGATCACCGCCACCCGAGGACCGCTGCTATTCGTGGCACACCTCTCCACCATCTCTCCAGGAGACCCTCAGAGGCCCACCTAAGTCCAGGCAGCCCAGGAATCCAAGGGCTCAACCCACGGAGCCCCCAGGTCATTATTGGTGAAGCTCCAGCTAGCCTCTGTCTCCTTGTGTGCTCGGCCTCCTGGCGGCAGGCACCCTCTGGGTTCCCTCAGAGGACCGTACCAATCCTGCGCCACTTCAAGGGTCCACCTCCAGCGCAACAAACTTCAGTGCCAGGAAAATAGTGGAAACCATTCCAAAGATCAAAATCACAGCGCATATAGAAAGACATTGTTTAATGGAACACAGTCAGCATGGATTTACCCATGGTAAGTCTTGCCTCACAAATCTGCTTCATTTTTTTGAAGGGGTTAATAAACATGTGGTATTTGAATTTTCAGAAGGTGTTTGACAAAGTCCCGCATGAGAGGCTTCTAAGAAAACTAAAAAGTCATGGGATAGGAGGCGATGTCCTTTTGTGGATTACAAATTGGTTAAAAGACAGGAAACAGAATAAGATTAAATGGTCAATTTTCTCAGTGGAAAAGGGTCAGCAGTGGAATGCCTCAGGGATCTGTCCTTGGCTGGCACTTTCAATATATTTATAAATGGTCTGGAAAGGAATACAACAAGTGAGGTAATCAAATTTACAAATGATACAAAATTATTCAGAGTAGTTAAATCACAAGTGGATTGTGATAAATTGCAGCAGGACCTTGCGAGTCTGGAAGACTGGGCATCCAAATGGCAAATGAAATTTAATGTGGATAAGTGCAAGATGTTGCATATAGGGAAAAATAACCCTTGCTGTAGTTCCATGATGTTAGGTTCCATATTAGGAGCTACCACCCAAGAAAAAGATCTAGGCATCATAGTGGATAGGATAATACATTGAAATAATCAGCTTAGTGTGCTGCGGCAGTCAAAAAAGCAAACACAATGTTAGGAACTATTAGGAAGGGAATGGTGAATAAAACAGAAAATGTCATAATGCTTCTGTATCGCTCCATGGTGAGACCGTACCTTGAGTACTGTGTACAATTCTGGTCACCGTATCTCAAAAAAGATATATTTGTATTGGGGAAGGTACAGAGAAGGGCAACCATAATGATAAAGGGGATGGAACAGCTTCCCTATGAGGAAAGGCTAAAGAGGTTAGGGCTGTTCAGCTTGGAGAAGAAACAGCTAAGCGGTGATAGATAGAGACTTTAAAATCATGAGAGGTCTAGAACGGTTAGATGTGAATTGGTTATTTACACTTTCGGATAATAGAAGGACTAGGGGGTACTCCATGAAGTTAGCTAGTAGCACATTTAAATCTAATCATAGAAAATTATTTCACTCAATGCATAATTAAGCTCTGGAATTTGTTGCCAGTGTAATTTGTATAGCTGTGTTGAGAAAAGGTTTGGATAAGTCCATTAACTGCTATTAATCAAGTTGACTTTGAAAATAGCCACTGCTATTACTAGCATCAGTAGCATGGGATCTTCTTGATGTTTGGGTAATTTCCAGGTTCTTGTGGCCTGGTTTGGAAACAGGATGCTGAGCTTGATGGACCCTTGGTCTGAGCCAGCATGGCAATTTCTTATGTTGTTATGTGTAAAATACTTTATTCCTGTAAATAAACACACCTTTGTTTTGAACCACAGCAACAGAGAAAGTGAGAAAGAGATGGCTATTAGGTTGCCTGAGTAAAAATCCAGTCTTCATTTAAGAGAAGAACAGATACCATCCACAGAGAGCCCTTGTCATCCCTATGCAGTGAATGATTCATCTCCTCTCCCCACTCCCTTCCCGGACCACTACACCATCTGACTAGAAAGGAGTCTAGAACTGTCTTAGTGTTTTGTTTACGCCTCATGACAGGGTTATGTGTGTTTTTAGCCCATGCTGAAAACGCAGTAAAATACTGAAGCAAAAAAGGAAGGCTCAGGGGCATATACCTAGACGTTCTCTTTAATTCTTGCTAATGGAACTCTGCTTTATGGGGATTGTTTGGGACGCCAATGTTCTGCCAGATAAACTGGCAATAGAAAAAGGTTTCACTGCATTCATCCTTCAAAAGGTTAGTCATATTTTTCAGTCTGAATCAATTTATTATGACAAAGAAAAAAAAACCATTTGCATTTTGGGTGCAATAATTCTCTTGCCTGAGCTTCTATGGTATCCCAATATAATATTTACTTAGTGAAAATGAAATTCCCTTCTGGCAAACCCTCTGAATTACCTCTTTATTGTTATTAGGTAGTACATTTCTTTAGTGCAGGTTACATCATGACAAAGAATTGGAAATATTGTAAACTAAATATTCTAGTATTGGAGAGGGGTTTGGTGATTGACTTGGGAGTTTCATCTTTCTCCATTGGGCTTCCAGCTCTATTGGAGCTGTGGCTATGATCTGGCACCATGAACCTTCATTCACATCTACACTGAGATTTATTTCTCTAGTTTCCTCTATATTTCCTCCAACTTACTTTTAATCCAGTCGGTGCAGCATTAATCTTCTGCTGGGGGTCATGTATCAGGAATCTTTGCTGAAACCCTGAAAACATGGGCCGTCAACCTGGCCTCTAGATGACACCATTGTGCAATTATTATGACTCCCTTCCCCTCCAGGAATGTGCAGAGTCAAAACATTTGTTTTGGTTCATTTATTTATTTCGCAGACCCATTAGGTTCTATTCAGATGAAAAAAAATTGTTCGCTTAATTCATTCATTTACCAATATAGTTAAGGGGGTAAGCAATGCAGTCTATTTTAGGCTTCCAAATTGGGATTTTTCTAATCGTTTCTAATGAAAATTGTGGGTAGAAATCATGCAAGGAGAGAAGGCATGCCAATACATTAAGACTACTCCAAGGCTGCAAAAGGGACAAAGGGCACCAACAATAGTGACATGAACCCCCAAAGACTGTGTAAGAGTGGAAAACGACACCAAGTGTGGCATGAACAGCTCAAGGCACAATGAAGGGGAAACAAAGCAACAAAAGAGGCAGTAAAAAGCCCAAGGCAATGACAGAGGGTGAAAGCAACTGAAAGAATGGTATGAAGACCCCAAAGCATCATGAAAGGTTCAAAGTAGACAACCAAAGTGGCAAGAAAACCCCAGAGCTCCAAATGAGAAGCAAAGGACTCCAACCAAAAGCTCTAGACAGGGTGAAGGCAGAGAAAATCTCTGGAGAAGGCCTGATGTCATTTCTGTATGATATCATTAGGTAAAGTAGCTGGCTGTTTGGGCTTGGAATTGATCTTCATTAGAGGCTAAGATGCTACTGATTAGAGGCACCAAATTCTCTTTAGCTGCTAGTGGTTTAACATCCTGTGATTTAGGAAATCCAGGACATGATTCTTCTTCTGAATCAGTTTATAAAGTACTGCCTACATTAGCTCAGAAGCAGTAATCATGTAGGAGTGTGGTCCTGGTTCTAGTTGCTGTACTTCTGCAGCCCTTGCTTTTTACTGTATTATAATTCATCAATGGCTAAATACCAGATGAGAGCAATAATTTCAAGAACCATTAGAGAATGGAGTTTGAAGAAAATGACCAAAAGGGCATGAAACCATTAAAGATAATTGGTTGAGTAAGGCCTGTGAAAAGCATTGGAGGGCTAGGGCAACACCAAGAATCAAGTTACATAGCAGAAAAGAATTTGAAAACATAAAGAAGACAGGCGGAACAGTGGAGGAAGCACCTAAAGGTACCAAGACTGGCTTGGAGCATTGGTGGCAGCAGTGTCACTGGTGATAAAAAACAGAAATGGTAGGAACAGAGCAATGTATCTCAAAGAGTAGCCAAAAAACCTCTAAGGTATACCTTGAAGGTTGAGAAAAAAGGAAGAAGAATGGAATCAAAAGCAATAGGCACCAGGAAGGCAAAGAGGTACCTAGTATGGCTTGAAGGGAACATAAGAACATAAGATATGCCAAACTGTGTCAGACCAAGGGTCCATCAAGCCCAGCATCCTGTTTCTAACAGTGGCCAATCCAAATCTCAGGTACCCAAACATTAAATAGATCCCATGCTACTAATGCCAGCAACAAGCAGTGGCAATTCCCTGTTGATTAACAGCAGTTTATGGACTTCTCCTTCAGGATCTTAACCACATCCTCTGGCAACAAATTCCAGAGCTTAATTATGCATTGAGTAAAGAAGAATTTTCTCCAATTTGTTTTAAATGTGCTACTTGATTACTTCATGGAGTGCTCCCTAGTCTTTGTATTATCCAAAAAATTAAATAACCAGTTCACATTTACCACTGAAGTCCTTTCATGATTTTGTAGACCTCTATCATATCCTCAACCATCTCTTCTCCAAGCTGAGCAGTCCTAACCTCCTTAGCCTTTCCTCATAAGGGAGCCATTCCATGCCCTTTTTCATTTTGGTCCCTCTTTTCTGTACTTTCTCTAGTGCAATTATATCTTTTTTGAGATGCGGCGACCAGAATTGAACACAGTATTCAAGGTGCGGTTTAACCATTGAGCGATACAGAGGCATTATGACAACCTCCATTTTATTTGCTATTCCCTTCCTAATAATTCCCAACATTCTGTTTCATTTTTTTGACCACCACAGCACACTGAGCCAATGATTTCAATGTAATATCAACTATGATGCCCAGATCATTTTCCTGGGTGGTAACTCATAAAATAGAAAGTAACATCATGTAGCTACAGCATTAATTATTTTTCCCTATATGCTTCACCTTGCACATGGCCAAACTGTATTTCATTTGCCATATGGACACTCAATATTTTTTCTTTAAATGAAGTGGATGTGTGTGTGACACACTGACACTAGTGTGACTACAGTGATCCCTCTCTGTGTAACACTGAACAACACACAGAGAGAATGCACTATAGTAGAACTATTTTACTATTTTGCTCTGCTGACTAGTGCACTGCATGTGTACGCACACTCTCACACATACAAAGTCAGAAAAAGCAAAGAATGTTATAATGCTCTAATACTGTATGGGGTAGATTTTAAAAGGAATGCACACGTGTCCATGTGCGCACGGTTCCCAACTCGCACACATGGACACGCCAATTTTATAACAAGCGCGTGTCGGCAACACAAGTATGGCTTCCCCAGTTCCCTCCCAGTCCACTCCAATTAATGAGTGGACTGGGAGGGAACTTCCCTATACCCCTACTTAACCTTCCTACCCTTTCCCCTCTCCTCCCCGACTTCTAACTCCTTCCTAGCTACTCACATTTTTCATGTTCCTTACCTACTGCTCCTCTGGAGCAGAAGTAAACTCTGAGTGCCGGCCAGCTGCTGGCGCACGCTTCCCCAGGACAGTGGCTAATGGAACTGTCCTGGCCCACTCCTCCCCACCCAGTCCACGCCCCCCCCCCCCCCCCGGGCCACCCCTTTCAGCAGGCCAGGCACTTTGGGGCATAACAGGGTTACAAGCATGAACACGCCCTTTGTAAAATGCGCACAGCATGCGTAAGCCCCGGCCACATGCATAACCCCTGAAATTTACACGTGCAGCCTTTTTAAAATCCATGCTCAAGTGTGTAAGTACACAATCATACACTAGTAATAAATGAAGTAACAAATTAAAATAATCCACAAAGTGGCTGATTGTACCTGTGGTGTATGCACTGACCCTTGTATACACACAAAGAGTTAAAACAGCCTTTCTGTCTTGGTACTGAGGCACAGCTAGTAGTGCTGGTGTTACACTGGTTCACACAGCCACAGGTTTAAAATTTAGTAAATCACTGCCTCCCTCCAGGAGGGGAGAAGAGGATGATGGAAAAGACTACCCTTCCTCTAAATCAGTGGCAGTAACAATATGATGTTAAAAAACAAATTTAAAAACCTGTACACATTAACACAGTGTGACAGCAGCTAAATGAATTTGAAAAATTAAATGTTTCTAATGTTGAATAAAAGCACTTTTGATACAGAAGACTGTAGTAAAATACAGAATTCACACACAACAGCACAGCACTATGAGTCCTCCACGAGAGAGAGAGAGATTCAATTGCAAGCTGTAACACTTTGGGAATACTATAAGAAGAATAGACAGAACAGTGATTCACTGATTTAGGTATGCGTGTGTAGCATTTTGCTGGTTGAGATATTATTGGTGAAATTCATGCTATTCCCCTCTGCCTTAGCCAGCTGTGCCTATATGCAACTACAACACTGAATTAATTTCCTACTAAAGGTAGAGGGAACTTTGTAAAGGAGGCTAACATATGCACAGATGCTTAAATCCTATGTTCTCCACTACCTGCAGGGTCTGGTCATCAAGGACAATCATTTTCCAAGTACAGATCCCTGAGACACTCCACCGTTTATGTTTTTCTACTGTGAAAACAGACCATTTAATCCTACTCTCTGTCTTTTAACCAGTTTGCAATCCTCCTAGCCCATGACATTTTTATTTTTCTTAGAAGCCTCTTATGAGGGACTTTGTCAAAAGCCTTATGAAAATCCAAATACACCACATCCACCAGTTCACCTTTATCCTCATGCTTATTCACACCTTTAAAAAAATGTAGATTTGTGAAGCAAGACTTCCCTTGAATAAATCTATGCTGGCTGTATTCCATTAAATCATGTCTATCTATATGTTCTGTGATTTTATTCTTTATAATAGTTTCCATGATCTTTCCTGGCACTGAAGTCAGGTTCACTGGGCTATAGTTTCCCAGATCACTTCTTGAGGGCTTTTTACATATATTGGGATAACATTGGCCACCTTTCGGTCTTCAGGTACAATGGATGATTTTAATGATAGCTTACAAATTAATTGTAATAGGTCTGGAATTTCATTATTGAGTTCTTTCAGTACCCTGGGATGTATACCATCAGGTCCAGGTGATTAGCTAGTCCTACCCTTCCAGTTTGCCATGATTTGGATCAGTTTATTTAAATCATCACCCTTGAAAACCATCTCCGGAATTGGTATCTCCCCAACATTTATTTATTTATTTATTTATTGGTTTTTATATACCGAAGTTCCTGTATACAATACATATCACTCCGGTTCACATTTAACAGATATAGCTATCGCCGGGTAGGCGGTTTACATGGAACATATCAAATATAATATAATGAACAGAAGAACTATAATACAGTGTAATATATTATATTAAGAAACAACTAAGATCAACTTAGGTAACAACTTGGAACAAAAAACTGACTCAATGTGAGCATTACATTATTGTGGTAAGACAAGGCTGGAAGTTTGTTCTTCCTGCTTTAGCTCTCTGGGAAAGCTTGAAGGAAGAGCCAAGTCTTGAGTTTCACCTTGAACGTTGTATGGCACGGTTCTAGGCGGAGGTCTGGTGGAAGTGAGTTCCAGAGTGACGGGCCCGCTGTGGATAGAGCGCGTTTCCTCAGGGTAGATTTTGCAGGTTGGGTGATCATTCTGTTCTGGTATGCCCTTCTGGTTGGTTTGTTAGAAGAGTGTAGTTGAAGCTGGAAAGTTAGGTTGAGGGGGGAGATGTTATGTAGTGCCTTGTGAACCATCATGCAGGTCTTGAACTGGATCCTATATTTGATGGGGAGCCAGTGGAGGTGCTGTAGGATTGGGGTGATATGGTCCCTTTTTTTGGCATTGGTAAGGATCCTTGCAGTGGCATTCAGAACCATCTGGAGTGGCTTGGTAGTGTATGCTGGAAGGCCCTGCAGGAGTGAATTACAGTAGTCTAATTTAGTTAGAATGATGGCTTGGAGTACTGTGCGGAAATCCCTATAGAGTAAAAGGGGCTTTAGTTTCTTTAGCACTTGTAGTTTAAAGAAGCATTCTTTTGTGGTGTTATTTATGAATTTATTGAGGCTGAGTTTGTCGTCAAGTAGTACACCCAGATCTCTGACTTGAGGTGCGGTGGAATATCCTGAGGTGTCTGGAGAGTTGATGGATGTTGGCGGGGTAGATTGATCTGGTGCTATGATGAGAATTTCCGTTTTTTTGGTGTTTAGCACCAGGTTGAGGCTGGTTAGTAGATCGTTGATGGATGAGAGGCATTTTTTCCAATAGGATATGGTTTTGTGTATGGTCTCCGTGATAGGGATGAGAATTTGAATGTCATCTGCGTATAAGAAATGGGTGAGCTTGAGGTTAGTGAGTAGATGACAGAGAGGGAGCAGGTAAATGTTGAAAAGGGTGGGTGAGAGTGATGATCCTTGTGGTACCCCCATCTTGACTTGGATGGGGTGAGATTCCTTGTTGTTTATCTTCACTTTGTATGTTCTGTTCTCTAGGAAGGACTTAAACCAGTTGAGAGCTGTTCCAGTGATGCCGATGACTGATAGTTGTTGTAGTAGGCTAGGGTGGTTCACGGTGTCGAAAGCTGAGGAAAGATCCAGAAGCACGAGAAGACAAGGTTGGCCTTTTTCGAGATTGAAGATAATGTTGTCTGTTAGTGTGGCTAATAAGGATTCGGTGCTCTTTTTCTTTCGGAATCCATATTGGTTGTTAGTGAGGATGTTGTTGTCTTCAAGGAATTCAGAAAGTTGTCTGTTGACGATTTTCTCCATAATTTTAGCTAGCATAGGGAGGTTCGCTATAGGTCTGTAGTTAGCCAGATCTGTAGTGGGAAGGTTGGGTTTTTTGAGTAGAGGTTTGAGAAGTGCTAACTTGAGTTGTTTAGGAACTTGGCCTTGGGCGAGGGAGCAGTTAATGATATCAGCCACTGGCTTGGCAATGGTGTCCTGGATTGAACTCAGCAGGTTTGATGGTATATGGTCTAAGGGGTGAGAGGACGGTTTTATCTTCTTAAGGATATTTACTATTTCTAAGGTGGAAGTGGGTTCGAGAGATTCAAGCACTGCTGTGTGAGTGTTGGGTTGAGAGGCGGTTGTTGTATCTGATTGCTGGCTGTGGTTGCTTGTAAGGCTAGTGTGTGGCGTAGGCCCTTTGAGGGGGGCTACGAGGGCTGTGATTTTGTTGTCGAAAAAATCGGCAAGTTCACTGGCTTTTTTTAGAGCTTGGTCATCTGGGATGCTTGGTCCAGGAGGATTAGTGAGGGCTGAGACATAAGAGAAGAGTGCTCTTGAATCGAATGAGAGGTGGTGTATCTTTTTGGAGTAATATTCTCTTTTTGTTTTGTGGATTTCGTTTCTGTAGGTGTTGAGGCATGATTTGTAGTTGAGGAGGGTTGTTGTAGAAGGGCTTTTACGCCATAGGTTTTCCTTGCTTCTAAGCTCGTGTTTACGAGACTTCAGTTTTGTGGTGAACCAAGGTTTTCTGTTATCTTTGTCCGGGTTAATAGACTTAGTAGTCAAGGGACATACATGATCTGCAACCTTGTTGGTGATGTTGAGCCATGATGAAGTTGCTGAGTTAGCGTCGGTGAGGTCCAGATTCGTTAGTTCTTTGGCTAGGTGTTTGCTTAGGTGATCTCCTGAGCACTGTTTCCTGACTGAGATGTTAATAGTTTGGGTTGTTAGGGGAAGAGGCTCAGGGATCTTTAACATTGAAGAGATGATTCTGTGGTCAGTCCAAGGAACCGCAAGGCAGGTTGGAGTGGTGTGGGAAGATAGACCTTCGTTTATAAAGATCAGGTCTAAGGTATGACCAGCTTTGTGGGTAGGTTCTGTCACAATTTGTCTGAAACCCATATGGGTGAGGGAGGCGAGAATGGTTTTGCAGTTGGAAGAATGAGGATGGACATCCACATGGAGGTTGAAGTCTCCCATAAGGATAGTTGGTTTTCCTGAATTTAAGTGTTTTGCTGCTAGTTCTATGATAGGGGAAGGGTCTGATTCCAAGAGACCGGGAGGAGCGTAGATTAGTGCTATAGTCAGATGCTTTGAGTTGAATAAAGCGAATTCCAAGTTGGCTATGGTGTTGGATGTCTGCAATGACAGACCTAGTGTTTTTTTGGTTGCTAAGAGGAGGCCTCCTCCTCTTTTTTTGCGTCTGGGTATGGACAGTATGTCGTAGGTCTGGATAGGAAGCTGGTTGATTAGAGTTGTGTCGGTTGGTTTTAACCAGGTTTCTGTGATGGCACAGATATCTGGTTTAGAGTCGGATAAGAAGTCGTTAAGTATGTGTGTTTTCTTGGATATGGATTGCGCATTAAACAGTGTGATTGAGAAAAGAGCCAGGCCGAGGCATTGGGTGATTGGTGTCAGCATGATGGGTCTGAGTCTCTGTTGGCGGTTGTGGTGTAGTGGTGTGGTGGGGAGCTTGGGTGCTTTCCATCTTTGGTTGTGGATGATAGGGATGGTTATGGGGTGCATGATGGGAAAGTAGCTTGAGAAGATGGTTGAGTGCTGAGAGGCGAAAGGTGTTGTCTGGTGCTGGTTGTCTGGAGTTGGTGCTGGATGAATGCTGCTAGGTGGTCAGATGTAGTTTGTTGCTGTCGATTGTTGAGTTGGAAGCTGGTTTTTAAGGGATTGGTAGGTTAGACTTTGTGTGAAGGCCGAGGGTCCCCGAGAACATTACAGTAAGCAGAGGATTGTCTGTGGCTACTCCGGGTTAGGGTCGGGGCTCCTTCGGGGCTGCAACTAAGGGGCGAGACAAAGGGGCAAGCCCCTTTGACGCGCTCCTTCGGCGCGCGACGTTCGGCGCGACATCCTCCTCAGTAAACACCTGTGCTTTCTCTCACTATCAGATTTTCTTCTCCTCTCCTTCCCTCCTTCCCTTCTCAATTCTTCTCCTTTAGCCCCCCCCCCCCCCTTTCCCTTCCTGGATCTTCTCATCTGCCTGTTTCCCAATCCTTTGTTCTCTTGTGCCTTCCTCTACCCCTTCTCCTATCCTATCCTTGGCCTCCCCCCCCACCCAATCAGATCCTTTTCTGCCTTCCCCCCTTCCTGTATCTTCTCTTTTCCTCTGGCTTCACTTCAGCCCACTTCTGAATCTCTCCAGCCCTTCACCTCACCTTATTAGGATGTTTTTTTTCAGCCTGAAGATATCCTCAGGTAGCCAGTGGGCTTTATTATGTGCCATTCCAAGCAGTCCTAGAGCTTCCCCTCACTACTACCCAATGCCAGCCCTGTGTGAGGGTCTGTCCTGTGGTTGCACAGCACTCTTCTGTTTTGCTGCCAGCACACGAGAACAGTTGAAAACTCAGAAGCCAGCACTTCTGCTGGTGTTCCCATGAAATCATCAGCAGATGAGCTGGCCTGCAAATTTTGTACCTGTTTACTACACTGGCAGTGTTGAAGCTGAGCGCAGAGCAGTGGTGCTGCGGCAGAAATTACTTTTGCCACTCCTCCTGCTGATTGGCTGGCCAAGGAGGTGTTCGGAGAAGAGGAGAAAGACCACATTGGTGGTGGTGGTGGTGGTGGGGAGTGCAGGTGGAAAGAAAAGCCAGCGTTGCCAAATGGAGGGAGGTGAGAGAATGGCTGAAGAGGGCAGGGCCATGACCATGAGTGGCAGTGCATGCACATTCCTCCTGCATGCCGCCCCCATCGTGGATAACAACTTCTTGCAGGGAGGCCAGCAGTGCAGTACACATGACCCATAGGCCAGCTATGGCTCTGCCTCCCGCACCCCTTCCCCTTCACCCTATCATTGGAAATCCTTTTATGATTCACTTGTTGCAACCACAGTACTTTTTATTTCTTCATAAATATCTTTTGCGCATTAGAACTCTGACCTGAGGAAGAGTGCATTAGCTCTCAAAAACTATTCAAGAAACGTATTGTTAGACCAATCAAATGTTATAATTTTATATATATATATATATATATATATATATATATATATATATATATATATATATATATTGAGATAGAGAGAGATTTTATTTGTTAACCTTTACTTTTGCTTATTCAGGTGGACTAACACGGCAGCTAAACCACGTCATTTAAAGAAGAAGAGAAAGAGGAATACAGATGGAGAAGAGGATGGAGCAACAAGAAAGGAAAGGGTGGAGATTGTTGCATATGTGAAATGAAGAAGGGACCCCCCATCTCACACCCCACCCCTGCTGCCATGCACTCTAAACAGAGGTAGATAAGGACTAGCAAAGATACTGGTGCACCCACCACAAAGCAATCAATGTCAGAAGCACCATATCGGAAAGGGAGATGACAAGATCAGCACTAAGAAAAGTTTGGTTTAACAACTAAGCCAAAATCAATCATGCTTCCAAAGAACGCCAGGGGAGTGGGAGTGATGAATGTCAAATAGGATGTGATTTTTTTTTATTTCTTTTTTTTTTACAGTGACAAATAATTGCATAGCAAGAAAAGCAATGGAAATGTGCGAAAAAGCTAGTAAGTGATGGTATTTAGCAAGAGCCCCCGTGGCAAGCTTAGCTAATTTCAGCAGCAAAAAGTGACAAACGTTTGTGGCATGCAGAATGAAAAAATAACTAGCAGGAAGAAAAATAAAGGAAAAATCAAGGTGGTGAAGCTCCCCGGAGTAGCTTAGCTCCAGCAGTGCAGTGAAGGAGTCGGAGCAGGTCCTCTAATAATAGCTAGTCTTCCATGGCATTTTCAATCAGAGGAAACTCCTCCAGTGCAGAATAATTGCTATGCTAATCTGCCAGATTTTGATTGAGCCACCCTGCTACATAAACAGTTAGTAGCAGGGAGATCCCAGATTCCTCTCAGGATGTGCTCTTCAGGCAACTAGTAACAGAAGACATATAGTAAGTGTGTTGTTTAGGTTTTTTTTGGAGGGGGGAGGAGGCAATACCGAAGATGGTATTTACAGTGGGGAAAGTGATCACCAGACATGCTTTTTTTTTTTTTTAATATAAAAGACAGAGCTGGATCATACAAAGTTCAAAATTTTAGAAATGCTAGACTTAAAATGGAAGAGTACCTCAGGGATGCATTGGCAGGTTGGGAATATGTAAGTGATACAGAACAGTGGGCCGATTTAAAATAAAGCATCCAAAGAAAGAAACAAAAATAAAATTACCCATCTCCTAATCAAAGACATCTATCCAAACAAAGTGAAGGGCCAAATTATCAGTTGTCAAAACACTTCTGTACATTCACCCAGACTTTATTCGGCATTCTTTCACCACCGAATCACTTATCATGCATCTTAAGTACTGATTTCTGCGCTTAAGGGAGTCTCCCTTCATCCGTTTGACTCTTGTACCCTCACACCTTCTTATACATTGTCAGCACACAGATTGGCTGGCATAGAAGGCCTAGCCAGTCAGGCATAGGCCACATAACTGGGCAGCTGTTCTGGAGCCTAGCCAAGGAAAAAGGTAACAGGGGGAGGAGTGGACAGGCAGAAGACTGAAAGATAGAGTAGGAAGGGGCAATCAATAGGTAAAAGGGATATCAGCAGGAGCCCCAGGAGATAGTTAAAGAGGCTGCAGAGAGGAAGGAAGGTCAATAACAGGCAGCAATCCCAGGAATGGACTCCTGCTGAAAGCATTTCTGGCAGATAGCGTGTGGAAGGGCTACCTAAGGGGTTGGGAGAAAGTCCAAGGATTCCGCCAGGCAACAGAGGTAATGTCTCTACAGCACTTAACTGAAAGGAGAGTCACTAAATTCTTAATCTATCTAAAGAAAGAGGGAGTTTCCAAATTTCAGGCAGGGATGCATTTACTGAAATAGGGCTGGCATAAACAAGAGCTCCCTAGCAAGTACTGCAGAAGAACAATTTTATCCACTTTGCTCCAGGTATTGGTGAGATGGCTACCAGATGAGAAGGAGGTCAAGCTATGAAGGATTGCATTTTATTTGATGTTTTGGTGCCTTTAAGATTAGTGAGATAATCTCAAAGATACAGGATGAGGCATAGAATCTAGCCTAAGTGTGTATGATATCTGAGTGGGCTGAGATATGGTACAAACATTGATCAGGATGTCATTTGCAACAACTGTCTTACCCATTATGTCTTCTCCTTGATTCATGTTTTGCAGTACAACAAGAATCCCACCACAAATGTCAGCCTGATATGGGTTTAGAAACAGAAAATGATGGCACATTAGGATTGTAGGGTCCATCTAGTTTGGCCAATTTCTTTCCTGGTATAATGCCATATAAAGGTCAACTGATCTCTGGTTTAACTCCTTTCACCCCCCCCCCCCCCATCTCCTTCAGAAGTAGGGGCCTTTGCACTTATCTCATGTTTTGATGAATTCCTATATTATTTTTGCCTCCACCTCCCCTGTGAGGCTTTTTCATGCTCCTACCAAGAAAATATTTTTTATGTTGCTCTATAATATATTCCATTGAAGGCTCATGCTATGATCTCTTGTTTTAGAACATAGGTTCCAAAACCTGTCCTGGGGGATCCTCAGCCAGCTGGGTTTTCAGGATATCTAAAATGAATATGCATAAGATAAAATGTGCATGTTATGAAGGCAGAGCATACAGATTTTTCTCATACATATTCATTGTGGATATCCTGAAAACCTGAGTGGCTTGGGAACCACTGTTCTAGAGCATTCTTTACTCTGAAATGGCTTTCTTCTTGAACATTATTGATACTGTTGAGAAATGTATATTTACCTATTGTATCTCATGTCTCTCCTCTCCTGTAGGATATCCAAATTGTGGGAGAGTATACGTTTATTTCTCAAAATTTGGGCAGCTAGCCAATGGCCATTACAGTAGGCTCTAAAGGATGTATTGGCAAGAAAGGAAATGATGCCACTTAGGGCAAAGCCTCTTGGGGGTTTTATTGTTAAAGGAATCTGGTTTGCAAGGCCAGGTGGAAGTATTTGGGAAATTAAGAAAGGTGCAAAGACAAGTAAACGTCTGAAAAAAGTCAGTTAGAGAGGAGCAGGGAACAAAAGACTGAGAGGGAAGCAAAGCCCTGGGACAGGGTCAAAAGAATCTGAAAGCTATTAAACCAATAGGAATTCTCCATTTAATAAACATGGAATCTGAAATCTCCCTTCAGTATAAGACACCTTGACAATGTGCTGCTAAGAAGCACAGTATAGGAATGAGGGTTTCTACAGTTCATGGGTTTGTGTTAGCTTGTATTAACTGTCATGTGCATATCTAGACTGCTTAGATGTCTGAGGCCAGAGAATCAAGTTTGTGATGTGCCAGTAACAGAAAATGAGTAAAACCAAATCAGGACACCATGCTTGCTTGTCATGTTTCCTCTCTGGGACAGAAACGAGACCTTGGGATGATAGTGTCTGATGATCAGAAGGTAGTGAAGCAATGTGACAAGGCAGTGGCTGAGACCATAGGGATGCTGTTCTACATCAAAAGAGGCATAACCAGCAGGAAAAGGGAGGTGATAATGCTGCTATACAGATCCTTGGTGGGACCTCACCTGAAATACTTTGTTCACTTCTGGAGACCTGCTTTCAAAAAGGATAAAGACAGAATGAAAGAGAAAAGGTGACCAAAATGGTGTGTGTGTGATCTGCATGGAAGCTATATGAGATGAGGCTGAAGGCCCTTAATGTGTATACCCTGGAAGAAAGAAGAGACAGGGGAGATATGATACAGACCTTCAAATACCTGAAAGGAATTAACGATACACAAAAATAAAATCTTTTCCAATTGAAAGGAAGCTGCAAAACTAGGGGTCACCATGTGAAACTCCAAGGAGAACAATGTCAGAAAATATGTCGTCACAGAAAGGGTGGTGGATGCATGGAATGCCCTCCGGGTAGAGTTGGTGAAGTTAAGAACAGGAATGGAATTCAAAATGGTGTGGGACAAACACAGAACTCTGCTGGCTAGAGAATGGAAATTAAGAAATAGGGTAACTTTTCTATTGCACTTAAAGTTTATATTGCTGCTTGGGGGTAGCCTGCGGGAGCTGCAACTGCTACTACCCTAGAAAAAAAAATTAAAAAACAAAGTGGATAGACCTTTTTGGTCTTGCTCTATCATCAATTATTATGTTCCTATGTTATTATGTTCCTACCACAAAGAGCTTATTGAAGGACACACTGTCACTATATTCTTACATATCACCTCATATGGTCTCTCAAAGACTGGATTCGGCTACCCCTGTTCTACAGCTGAAAACAGACCAGGAGAAAACAGGAAGTGTGACAGCTGGGGCAGATGGGGAGGAGCTGAAAAGTCCTGAGGGAAGGAGCCCAGGGAGCCAGCCCAAGCTAACTGAAACCCCAAGTCCAGAGAAGAAAGCCTGATAGAGGAGAAGCCAGGATTCCATATAGGACAGCTAACCAGGGAAACACCTAGAACAGGTAGGAACAGCTGTAATCTAAAAGCTGTTGTTTAAAAGTAAACCTGTAACTAGAATTGTTTTGGCTTGCTTGCTGTTACAGTTTTGTGTTCATATGAGAGCTGGGCTGTCACCTTCAGAAAGTACACAGAGTGAATAAATGTACAATAAACCCATTTAGGCAGAAGGCTGCTGTCTGAAGAATTATTATAAAAGAAGCAACATTTAAACTAGTAAACAAGAGGAAAAGCCCTGGCATGGATTCCCACAAAAAGCATGATCAGTTTACTTATTCTAATTGGTTATACCTCTCCTTATGTAACCTTAACATCTTCCTGACTCTAGCCACTCCCTTATTACACTGTTATGCTACTTTGAGATTGTCAGATGTAATAATGCCAAAGTCTTTCTCCTGGTTGGTACACACGACTATTTCCCCCCCCCCCCCCCCCCATCATGTACTGCTGTCAAATTTCTGCCATTCAAATACATGGCTCTTCACTTTTTTGCATTAAATCTTAACTGGCCAGCACTTGACTATTCCTCCAACTTTCTTACATCACATCTCATTCTGTCTACCCCCCTCAGGTTTGTCCAGATTTTCATGCTTTCTGAAAAAAGCAAGCTTTTTTTTCCTAACCATTCTGCAATATCATTCCAAAAAATATTGAACAGAATTAATCCCAGAACAGATCTCGGAGACATTCCACTACCATCTTTCTCTCCTCAGAGTAAATACTATTTATCACAACTCTCTTTTGTCTATCACTCAATAGTCGGTAAGGCTTGTCTTTTTGTGGATGATACTAAGATCTGCAACAGAGTGGACACGCCGGAAGGAGTGGAGAGAATGAGATGGGATTTAAGAAAGCTGGAAGAGTGGTCGAAGATATGGCAGCTGAGATTCAATGCCAAAAGAAGTGCAGAGTCATGCATATGGGGTGTGGAAATACGAAAGGACTGTATTTGATGGGGTGTGAAAGGCTGATGTGCACGGAGCAGGAGAGAGACATTGGAGCGATAGTGACTAACAATCTGAAATTGGCGAAACTATGTGACAAGGTGATAGATAAAGCCAGAAGAATGCTGGGCTGCATAGAGAGAGGAATATCTAGTAAGAGAAAGGAAGTGATGACCCCCTTGTACAGGACCTTGGTGAGGCCTCACCTGGAGTACTATGTTCAGTTCTGGAGACCATATCTCCAAAGGGACAGAGACAGGATGGAGGCAGTCCAGAGAAGGGCGACCAAAAAGGTGGAGGGTCTACATAAAATGACATATGAAGAGAGATTGAAGAACCTAAATATGTATACCCTGGAGGAGAGGAGGAGCAGGGATGATATGATACAGACTTTCAGATACTTGAAAGGTTTTAATGATCCATGGTCAACAACAAACCTTTTCTATTGGAAAAAAGTCAGTAGAACTAGGGGTCACGATTTGAAACTCCAGGGAGGAAGACTTAGAACCAATGTCAGGAAGTATTTCTTCACGAGAAGGTGGTGGAATCCTGGAATACCTTTCCGGAGGAAGTGGTGAAGACTAAAACTGTAAAGGAATTCAAAGGGGCATGGGATAAACACTGTGGATCCATAAAGGCTAGAAGATGGGAATGAAGAGAAGAGCCATGGGGGTGGCTTGTTGGAATGGTGATGGCTACTACCTGGTGATTAATATCATTACTCAATAAGCTTTCACACGGTTAATGCAACTCCAACGTTGCTCTCTGCTTCAACGACAAGAGGAAATGTGGAAAAGAGGATTTGCATTCAGACAACAACCAACAAGGACTGAACTACACAGTCTGGGTAAACAAATAAGGGGTAGCTTGCTTATTGCGGTGGTTACTACCCTAAACCAATTAAGCCTGATATTTCACTTTGAATGCATATACAGCGTTGCTCTCTGCTTCAGCGGCAGGGGGAAATGTGGAAAAGAGGATTTACATTCAGACAACATCTAACAAGGCATTGATCTGTGCAGTCTGGGTAAACAAGCATCGGGGTAACTTGCTTGATGCGGCTGTTACTACCCTTAACCATTAAGCCTTATGATTTCCCTTTGATACAACTCCAATAATACTCTCTGCATCAACGGCAACGGGACCTGCTTTTTGTCAAATACCTTACAGATCAGGTAAGTTCATTTTAATTTTTCTGGGGGTCTTGGCCGAGGCCATGACATCATCCTGGACCCAGGCCAAGACCCCAGCATCACACTCTGGCCTAGACCACTGCCCCTGCTTTGGGCCTCGACCTATGCTCTAGGCCCTAGGCAAGGTTCCGGTTTCAGGCCTAGGCCGAGGTCCCTGTGTTGTGCTCAGATGTAGGCCACAGTCCTTTCTTTGGGCCTCGGTGTGCCAAAGGCGAGGCATTGTTTTACATTGAGTAGAAACATTCCTGAGGGGATGTTTAGACTTGGGGAATAAAAGTATGAAGTAGACGGGATTTTCAAATCATCTTGCAAATGTTAACAGAAAAATCCCCCTCCCCCCCCTCAAAATGGCACATGCAGGTGACCATGTGTATTTGGCAATTACGGCAAGAGTCAACATCAAAGTACAATTGTATTTTAACTTTGAAAATCTGTGCAAAGCCTTTGGGGAAACAGTATGCCTAGTCTTTATCACAACATGGACAGTTTTAAAATTTCCCCCATTATAACTCATTTTAATTTAGTCACTGTTTAGCCCATTTTAGATTTTCCCACCCACTCTGAACCTCTTTAAGATACTCCCCATTTTAAGATAGTCAGTATTTTTGAAGGTCAGGACCCTGACCTTTGTGTGACATCTCTATCCCATGGTTTTTATTAAACTCCACTGTTTATCACCGGAGCTCAGGTAACTACCTATCTAGATATAAGAAAAATACTTTCCCCATTCATAAGAACCAGGCTCAGTATTTTCTCCTTCTTCATGGGTTCCTTTACTATTTTTCTGGGGAGGATACCTTGAAAGGAATCCAGGATTTCTAACCTTTACTACCGATGGAATGCTCCAGTTCACATCTGGCATATTAAAATCGCCCACCAGCAACTTCTTCCCATTGACTGCAATTTTACATATGCCATTGTCTAGATCTTGCTCTAGTTCTTCTAATAGTGCTAGAGCTCTATAGACTACTTCACTATAGATGGACGTGCTATTCACCATTCCTAATTAACTCACAGTGCCTCCTTTTTCCCTATATCCTTAGCATTTCAGTTGCTTTAATATTACTTTTTACATACCATGCTACCTCTTCCTCTTGTCTGCCTTTTCTGTTCTTCTGAACTGATTATAGCCCAGTATGATTATATTCCAATCATGGGACTCACTGAATCACGTATCCAACTAAGCAACATCAACCAAAAAGGCTATGAAGACTGAAATCTTATCACCTAGACTAGGGGTGACCAACTCCAGTCCTCAAGAGCCACAAGCAGGCCTGATTTTCATGATATCCATAATGAATATGCATGAGGTAGATTTAAATATACTACTTCCCTTGTATGCAAATATATCTCATGCATATTCATTATGGTTATCCTGAAAACCAGGCCTGCTTATGGCTCTTGGGGAGCAGAGTTTGACTTACACTATGAATATTCGAAAGAGGCAAAATTTGTGATATGCTGCGACACTTGTGGGTCTGACTCTTTAAACAGCCTCTAGTTAGGACATTTTTCACCTTTTTAAAAGCTGTTTTTGGTTTTTTATTCTGCTGTTGTGGTTTAGATTAAAACTGATTCTATTTAATGCAAATCTATCTTATGCACATTAATTGTGGATATCCTGAAAAACTGACTAGGCATGCCCCAAGGACTGAGTTGAGAAGCACTGAATTAAAAGACCCAAGTGTGGGAGTGACTGTCTTTCATTGTTTTCCATGGGAGAAAAAGAACATTTGAAATATTTTGTTCCCATAGGAAACAATGGGCGATATTCACTGAAAAGGAAAATTATCTGGAGTTACTGCTTCACTGACCAAGAGCACATTTAATTCGGGTAAAGGGCTCAAGGAAATGGATAAAACCCAGATGTCTAGGAACATGAATGGCCATTTGGGGGTGGTGATAGAGGCAAAGTTTGGGTTTTACGGAGGCAGTTTTCAAACCAGCCACTTTGGGACTAAGTACAAAGGTACTTTTACCTGCAGACTTTGCAGCAGTTTCTCAAAGAGAAAGTAAGCACACACTTCAACATTGAAACTTTCTGTGGGTACAAAGTACCCACTGACTTTTGTGCCTGCTTCCTGGGTAGGTAGATTTTGTGAGATAATAATAATATGCATGAAAATACAACATAAACATGAACATTTTCTGATTCCTCTCAAAACATGTCCCCAGGGAATAGTTCTACTAAATGCAGCTAAAAGTACATGTATTGTTGAATTTTTAGCCATATTGAAAGAGAGGGTAATTTTCAGAAAGCCAATTTATGTATGGAAATTGCAATGGTTTTGAAAATTCATGGGGCAAAAATCTTTTCATAGGCTGCTCCGAATATCTTTATATAAGTTTCAAATCATATTGAACATCTTTTGTTGAGCAATACAAGCAATATTATTGGTATTGTCAGCAAATCACCATTACTGCTATTCAGAATTGCTAACAACCACTGTTTTCACCAATAGAATCCAAGCAAACATAGGGGTACATTTTTAAAAAAAGCGCGATCACATACTTTTGTTCGCATACCAGGCGCAAACAAAAGTACGCCAGATTTCAATAGATACGCGCGTAGCCGTGCATATCTTTTAAAATCCGGGGTCAGCGCGAGCAAGAGGATGCACATTTGTGCACCTTGCGTGCGCCGAGCCCTGGGCACGCTGCCCGTTCCCTCCGCCTCCCCCGACCTTCCTCTCCCTTCCCCTATCTAACCCACCCCCCAGCCCTACCTAAATCCCCCTCCTAACCTTTATCCATGAAGTTACGCCTGCCTCCAGGCAGTCGTAACTTGCGCACGCCGAATGTCTGCTGGTGCAGCAGGCCCCGACACAGGCCGCTGTGTCGGGGCACTTGGCCATGCCCCCGGACCGCCCCAGACCGCCGTCACACCCCCAGACATGCCCCGAGCCAATACCATGCCCCCTGGCCATGCCCCTTAACCGCCCCTTTTTGCAAGCTCCGGGACATATATGCGTCCCGGGGCTTGCACGCACCGCCGAGCCTATGCAAAATAGGCTTGGCGCGCACAGGGGCAGATTTCCTCAGGTTATACGTGTATGTTACACGCGTAGCCTTTGAAAATCTGCCCATTTTATGAATAGTATCCAAGTACCCAGAAAAGATAACAATTTATTTTAGATAAATATTAAGGATATGCATTTGACTGTTACAAATATTCCAAATGTGATGAATGAGATGATATTCAGTTCAGTTTGGGTCAACTAATTTTTGGGGGTCGCAGTACCCCCAAAAATCTGAATCTTTTTTGACTCATTTGGAACCTGATTTACTAAGGCTTTTCTTCCATTCTGTATCTATGGTAAAAATGCTTGGTAAATGATGCCCTTGGTTTGATCCCATTAATGTCTATGGGGGAAGGAAAGCAATGTGTTTTTTGGACCTTGAACTGGACAGAATGGAACAGGTTGGAAATGGGACAAGAAAGGAGCAGGACCACTCATCATTTTTTCAAACAGCCTGTTCCAGCTGGCAACTGCATGTCATGAATTCATTCTTTTTCTTTTTTTTTTTTTTAGATAAAAGTGAAAATAAGAGCACTTTGAGCAGCCAGTGACCGTTTTAATTCTCAGTGAAAAGGTAGAGAATCTCACGCTCCTTACTTTAAAACTTACAACTTAGAATGAAAAAAAATATTATAAAGAGTTTACATGAGAAAATACAAAATGATAGTAGAGGTGCTCACTGATGCTATGCCTAATTGTAGTTGGTGTGCTGCATACATAGTAGGAAAAGAAAGTCTATATTCTAATCTCTATTAAAGAGTTCAGAGGGTGTTATCAGGGTAAGACTACCACTAAAGCTGACACTGTACCAGTAGCTGCAGAAAGATACAGAGAGATTGTTTTTCTCAACATCAGCAGGAGCAGGTAAGCCACAGGAAAGGGAAAGTCTATTTCCCAAGCTGACTCTCCACCCCTTCCCTCAGTAAAGAAGCCCTCTGCCCCTTCCCTGTGTGGGTGGCAAGCCCACAATGGAGTATCTAATCCACACCTCCCGTGGCAGTGATATTCCTGCTGTTGTTGGCAAAATGTGTAAAAAGGGGTTTCTGATGTTATGAGTGGCGAGCTACTAGATGTTATTCACACAGGAGAGCAGATAGATAGCCCTCTTTCCTACCGAGTCTCGAATGAAGAAAAGGGGTTGGGAGCCCACTTGGTTTAGTCCCCCTGAGGTTAAGCGGGAAGGCAGCGTTAAAATGAATCAGATGAAGTAATTAATCATTTTTCTGAGTTTAAAATTTATTTTAGCCAAATGATTATGAGCTGTCAAGAAATAAATACTGTATATTAAAAAAAAACCCCCATATTAATTGCAATAGAAAAACTTTAATTGATAAAGACTCTGATATTTTCTTTTCTTTTTTTCATAAAACAGTTCTTTAACCCAATAGATATTATGCTATCAGATAAATATATTTTTTTTATTTAACCTTTCAGCTATGTTGTTAAAGTCGTTAAGCTGATGGAGTGGCTTTTGTTAGAATTTGAATCTTTATGTGTTGCTTTTTCTTTTACAGATGTTTCAGATCTTTTAAACATGGTATCAAAGGTAAGTATTATGATATTGTCTTTTAATCCAATTTTCCTTGAGTCTTTCTCCTGTGTTCTGTTTGTTTCCTGTCTTCTGTCTAGCTGGACTTTTATGTATGTATGATGGTGTGACACTTAACTCTTTTTTATCTGATGCTTGAGTGTGCTGTCTCATGGCTTGAATGTGTAATCCCTTGAAGACTGAGTACAGTCCTTGACAGGGCCATGCTCCTCCATCATTTGAGTGTGTCGTCTCCCATCTATTAAGTGTGTTCTTCTTTCTCCATCCTTCTTCTTTCTTCTCTTGTCTCTATGGCCTTCTACTCTAGCTGAACAAAAAGAAGAGAAACTATCTATCCTGTTCCAACAAATCTTCCACAAGTGCTATTATATTCCTTAAATATGTGTCTGATGGCTTATTGAACTTTTCCCTGGCTAATAAAGAAATAAACATATAATCAATTTACCCTATTTTGAGATGTTCTTTGAAGAAACAAACATGTGTGTTTGTATGGTATGTATACCACTTAATATATGTATTGTACATCTCTCTTTTAATTGGCCATTCTAAAATAGATATTTTTTTCGCCCCCACATAACAAACTATTGGTTGGGGAAACATTCACTGTATTATCCAGTAATTTACTTTGGGCTATGTAAGCTGGTAGTCCTCTTTTTTCCTTTATTTTCAGCAACTTGTATGGCAAAATTAATCAATTATAAATTTCTTTATAATATGTTATCTTCCACTTATTATTATAACACTTTATTTGAGAAAACAAATATCTGCACTTTATGCACTATAAACCATGCAAGACAAAGGGATATCAGCCAGGTACTCCAATACGATATCCCCTGTATGTGACAATACTTCTCTAGTTTCCTACCAGAGCCATATTTTTCATTGACCAATTTCTACCACTCATTCTACTTTATAACTCAATAATCTAAATTAATATACCATGTATCATATTTTCTTTTTATTTAATCTATGATTACTTTGACCCTTACCTTTGGTGTTTCCACTTTAGGAAAGTCTCTAGTTTTAAACATCTCATACACTCATATCCATTCACTCTTATGTGTTCTTATTTGTTCCTTCAATGGGTTTTTTTTTTTTTTTCACTTTAATTTTGACATGGACTAACTCTGTGACTGAGCACAGCAAAACATATCTGCTCAGTTCAGTGTCAAACATCATTGTTTTCAAAAATCTAAACTATAACAACTCTTTGAAAGGGTTATCCTTGCCTCTTTGATGTCACAAATAAAATAGTGCCTGTCATACATGCTGACATTCCACACCGAAGCCTCTGTCTGACGAATCATCCCCCTCCCGCTACAGGTGTAAGCATCCTCTTAATAGTTTTTATTTTCTTAGTTTTTTCTTAAATTTACTCTGAAAATCACAGGGGAGCTGGTCACAGTGTGACCCTGGTGTTCCTATGCTGGCCAAATCACCTTATTGTTTTCTCAGCCCTGCCATGAAGCTGGCTAGGTCACCATAGCAATGGTTTCAATTGAGCCATACTGAAATGGTGAGGAAAACCTGGCACGATCTGTCCTCATGTCTGGAATGGAGCTACTTTAAAAATTACTTGTACTCCCTAAAGATTTCCTGACCCCTAAAGATATTTGTTGTCTTTTTTTTACTTGGGTCAGAGCTGGGTTACATATGTCATGATGCTTTACTACTAAGCATGTTCCTATATTTTGGCTCGCCATCCTAGATACCTAAGTGTCAATCCAAAACGGTTTACATATATGTTATGATTTGTGGGTATGTAGGCCCTTGTCCCAAGATGCGAGTTTTTACTACCTGTGGGGAGGACCCCCACAGGTCTGCACCATCGGGTGGCGAGGTCAGAGACAGCGGGGAGCTCTGGGTGAGGCAATGGAGAGGTCCCGAGGAGCCAGGTGAGTACCCTCTTGGAGAATCAGGCTGGAGGCAATACCTGGGCAGGGACCCCAAAGGGAGAAGTACCAGATAGACCGCAGAGCGGGAGGCGCGAGGCTGGCCAATCAGGAGGTACTCCGGAGGGCAACCCCGAGGTGAAGATCTACATAGCATAGAGGATGATGATGTAATGCCATAGGCCAACCCACAGGACAGGGAAGCCTGAGCTGAACCTCTAGTGATGTCGTAGCACAGCCCCGAGGAGCGGGGAAGTGTAGAAAGTCACAGAGAAGCCGAAGAACGCTACCCCGAGGAGCGGGGAAGCTCTGGCAGTCACTTAAGTAACATGGTCCCGAGGAGCGGGAGGTGCAGATAGTCTTGTTCAGGCTGCAGGCACAACAACGAGAAGCATGGAAGCCCCACTGTAGAACTCATGGATAGAGGTGTCCCAGAGATAGTCCCAAGGAATGGGAGGCCTTGCAGGTTAGAACCCAGGAGACGCAGAGCCAGCCCGAGGAGCAGGGTAGGAGAGGAGAGTGAGTCCCCAATGCGTACACTGGTCCCCGAGGAGTGGGTATCAGACAGGGTCCAAGTCCACAGGCATGAAAGCATAGTCACAGGAACACGATGGCAGTAGTCGAAGATGTACGGAACTTGTTGCAAAGTCCGTTAGCTGAGGACAAAGGTGGAGTTTAAATACACCGGTCTGATGACATCATCAACCGGGAACGCCCCCGAGGTTCCCGCCGAGGAGGCTTCAAAGGAGAGCCCGCATGCCTAGGAAGGCCCAAAGTTGAGGAGGGTGGCGGCGGCGTCCAGACCACCATAAGGATTCCCAGGGAACACGGCAGTGAAAGCTGGCCCAAGCCACGAGCAGCCCCGGGGAGCGCGGGAGAGCAGTGCGGAAAGTAAGTACATGCAGTCGCAGCTGCCTGCGACTGACGGGCATAACAATATTCTTCTTTCGTTGTCCATTTTTAAAGAAAACAGGAACTTATTTGGGGCATCCTATTCCTTATTTTGCTCTATTTTCAATTTAAAACAAGTGGTGCCTCTAGTTTTGATTCTGTTACGGTCCCGGGCCGTACCCCGGTCCCTCCACCTACCTCGGGGACGGCCCAGGCCGTTTCATGGCCTCCTCGGGCCTGCACTGCCTCCGTCATGTCTCTCCCTCCTCGGGGGAGATGCCGGCGATCCGCCACAGCTGGCCCTGCCCCCCTAGGCACGCGCGCGCGGGGAGGAGTTCCTTTTAAAGGGGCCATAGTGGGAAAACTCAAGTCCTGCCTCAGATGACGTCAGACGCTATCAGGGTATTTAAACCCTGCTTCTGGACATCTTCAGTGCCTTGAAATGAGGTTCACTCAGTCCCCTGAGTTACTAGTTGCTGCTTGGATCTTGGATCGTCTCTTCTACTTCTGGCTTCCAACCCGGCTTCGTCCATTGACTTCATCTTCGCTTCGCCCCTGGTTTTGGTTTGGACTTCTGACTTCTGGCTTCTGGCCCAGCTCCTTTCAACGACTCTGTTTCCAGCTTGTTGGTTATGTGGATTTTGAATGATAGTTCTTTGTCTATGGTGATTCCTAGATTTCGAGTATGGGTGACCGGGGAGTTTAATGTTTTTGGGTTTTCTCTTTTGAGTGGTTTCATGGAAGTGGTGATGCTTTTTTTGTCGAGGATGTTTAATTCAGTTTTATCTATGTTTATTATGAGTTTCAGGTCGGTTAGATGCTGTTTGATTTCTGAGAGATAGATAGTTGTTCTATCATATGTTTCTTCCAACGTATGCTGCTGGGGATCACTGACGGTCCATGGACCAGTGGTTGAAAAACAGTGAACTAGGCAGTAGGCAACACTTCATAAAGTACTAAGCATACTTAAAAGACATTGGAAAAAAATATTTTTTCACACACTAGACAATTAGACTTTGGAATTCATTGCCAGACGATGTGATAAATGCAGCATAACTGGGTTTAAAAAAGGTTAGTACAAGTTTATAGAGGAAAATTCCATAAACCATTATTAACCAGGTGGTGTTGGGTAAAGGCACTGCTTTATTCCTGGTTGCCAGCAGCAAAAAACGTATCTACTTTTTCAGATCCTTCCAGGTACTTCTGATGTAAACTGGCCACTGTTGGAAACAGGATATTGGGCTTTATGGGCCCTTGGTCTGAGCCAGTATGGCAGTTCTTATCTTCTTTTCATGGAAGAGAATGAACCTGGAAACTGAAACAAATGAAATTTATAAAAAATGGTAACTGAATGGCAAAAAGAAACTGAACTGAGAATTCTTTCCATGCACACCCCTAATAAATATGTTTTTTGCATTTTTGACTAGTAGGAACCTTCAACAGTCAGCTCCTATAGAATCAAAAGTCACATCCTTTGAAGCAGTTAATACCTGATAATCAAAATCATAAGATTTTAATTGAAGACACTTGCATTTTGGTGTTTCTTTTGCATTGCCCACTCTAATTCATTTCCTTTACACAACAGACCTTATTTAGAAAGATTTCCTTCTGGAAAAGCCTTGAAAAAAATTAACTTAACTCACCCACATGAAAATGTAGAATACTGAAATGATATGAAATAGTATAAGAACTTCAGCTGTACAGGTTGGTATCAATAAATTATTAAATAAGGCATTGTGAATGAGAAACATATTGATCTAGTTGACGTGACAAGAAAGCGCAAGATGTTTCTCCCCATTTGGGAACCTTATTTACAATCCTTATCCTCCAGAGCTTGGAGTGTAATAATCATTATTAGCCCTTTTTTTCTTTGTCTTTGAGCAACACCTAGTTGACAATATCGGGGGAGGAGGTGTAGGATATTCGGGGGATTGGTTTGACTGGGAGGGGTTATGGTACATGTATCGTATCCAGGCACTGGAAAGTGTAAACCAATGTTCTGATCCTGTGTTTATGTTACTGTTTTGTGATATGTACCTACTGAAATTCTTCAATAAATATATTTAAACATAAATAAGGTATTGTGTTAAATTTTCATTACCACAGTAGAAAGAGAAATGGACTAGGTTTAGAAATCAAGTCATTTCCTCAACAGCAGCCATGGTGCTTGTTATCATCATCAAAGTACACTGCAATTTTTATCATCATCATTGCTACCATCTGCAAGCTTATATGCATTATGCACACAGGAAGAATCTGAGTAATTTTTTCATAGTAAATAATACTATAAGGGTCATATGGTCAGGATAGCATAGTTGATTAGTATGTTTTTTTGGCCAGCAAAATACTCTGTATAGGTTGCATGCTATTCAATTGTCATGATCTCATTTCTGATCCTAGTATATCATTCCATGACAATTGTTTACCTTTATCATCATCATTGTCCTCCAGGACATCAAAAGAAGAATAGTAGCAAAAGATGTTTGTCACTTTACTATTCCTTTCCCCTACATAATTAAGTGGCTTTGATGTATCTGCTCAGATATGTTTGATGGTGCAGGATATAAATGTAACCCCGGGTTGATAATCCTGGATAAGAGCCCTAGGGATCCACATCTCAAATCAATTCTCATAGTCCAAGCTTCTCTTAATGACAAACTATCTAAGTGACCATGATTCCCTGAGAGGAATGAAGAAAGATTTTCTAGGCCCCGTGCATTGTTTTGTTCTATCTACTAGCTATTCTCTGTACTAGCTGTGCTCTGTACTCCCATTCCCTGCACCTGTTCATTGTACTTTCTACCTATTGTTTGATATAAACCGACATGATGTACCCTCTAATGTCGGTATAGAAAAGCCGCTAAATAAATAATTTATAGATAAATAAATAAATAAATAAACTAGCTATCAGTTTAGGAAAATAGCACTGATGATTTCTTTGAAAGCACATTGCAGCAATAACTAAGTACACTAGAATGCAGCAATAAGTACACTAGAAGCTATGGTGATTTCCAAAATAACCTTTATTGAAACTGTGGGTAATGGTTGATATTCTTTACAGCAGTATCTCTCCATCATACTCTTAAAGGTTAATTTTAAAAACCTGGCGCACACCAAAATCAGGAGATGTGTGTGCATGTAGGGCTTACAAGCAAATGCCACATTTTAAAAGCTACCTACATGCACGCATATCTTCTGCTGCATGCATATCTCACTCAGAATCAAAGAGAGGCGTGCTGTAGGGAGGGCATGGATGTTCCAGGGTGGGGCCAAGTGCTGCGTGTGCAAATATCCATGTACCTGCGCACGCACCCAGATCTAGTGCCATGAAAATTTACTTCTACTATGAGGAGGTGTAGTTTAAAAAACAAAAAGAAAAGCCATTCCTGAGGGCTTTAAAGGTTCTGGAGTAACTGTGGAGAGTGCAGGCTATTAAGTCAGGGTGGATGGAGGACCTAGCTCTATAATGGGCAATCTGGTGGGCGAACTGGTGAAACTGGTCTTGGCATAGACGTGCACCTGTTATAAAATTCCCTGACGTATGCAGCCGAAACCCAATTTGTGGGGTTGGGGGTTGGACAAACCTATTTGCAAAATACATGTGCCAAAGCTATTTCATAATGTACACGTTTGTGTGCGTGTATGTTTTAAAATCGCTATGTCCTTGGGTACACGCCAATGCACATGCATCAATGTTCACCTGCTCATCTCTTTGAAAGTTGCCATCCCTGATCGTAATGAATTTGTGACTTCTCGGCTCTTATCAAATTATTATAATATATTAGCCAATTGTCCAGTCATGAATGTAATCCTCCTCCCTTCCTGTATAGTATAGGGTAAGACCAAAACTTCTCTCCAATATAGATGGAAATCTCAATATATTGTATAATCCAATATAATTGCATCCAATGCAACAATCTCTTGACTCCTACCTTTCCTGTAGAACCTCTCCCATCTTCTCCCATTTCATAGAACCTAGATAGTACTGAAAGTATTCCCCTTCTCCAATTATCTTTAGTAGATGTTAAGTGTCCCTGAGTAGGGATTCATGATGCCTCCTCTCTTATCTCTCTCTTTCCTTTGGAAAACTGTAAATTATCCCTCCTCAACGATACTAGTTATCCCATGTTTCTTACCAACAAACTCTCCTTTGGGTATTAAAATAAAAATGAATTCTGAGCCCCTAGATTAAGAAAAATCCAGCACAACTCAGGAGATTAAAACAGGAAAAATAAATCAACTAGATAAGAAGTGTGAAAAAACCTCTCATCACAATAAAAAGAACATTTTATAACAAGGAAGTTAAAGGATAAACCATCTGCCTCTCCATCTGACCAAGACTCATTCACTGAGCCTGCAGACACCTCAACCTTGCAACAAACAAACCAGGGACAACCATAATATGCTTTCCCTGTGAGGATAACATAAAGCTTCCACTAAAAAAAAAAAATGGTGTTCGCATGTTCTTAATACATAGGATCTTACCATTCACTCTCTCCCATATGGGGGGAGCTAACTGCCTACACTACCATTTAGTTTTCTCCTCTAAACCAAATTTGGTCAAGACTGAACTGGTAGAGAACCAAATGGACTCTGCATAAATAATGCAAACAAATAAATATATAAATATTTTGAAAAATAAAGTACACATCACAATAGGCTACTCCTGAATCTTAGCAGACTGACAAATATTGCATTCTAGTGCTATTATTCATTAATTTATTATTTGATTATTTGATTTATATTCCTGTTTTTGGCACTTCAAAGTGGATTACCATGACTGTTATGATGATTGCCCTTCCTCCTACATCCATCAAGTTTACATGAGCTAGAAGAGAATTTGTTTCCTGAAGAAAATGGCAGGTTCCAGGGCTTGAAAAGACATAAGATACATAAAAACATAAGATATGCCATACTGGATCAGACCAAGAGTCCATCAAGCCTAGTATCTTTTCTTCAACAGTGGCCAATCCAAGTCACAAGTACCTGGCAAGTACCTAAATATTAGATAGATCACAAGCTACTATTCCTTATGAATTACCGCCATAGCAGTTTATGGATTTATCATCTAGGAACTTATCCAAACCTTTTTAAAACCCAGTTACACTAATTGCTGTAACTACATCCTCTGGCATTGAAGTCCAGAGCTTTAACTATGCCCTGAATGAAAAAGAATTGTCTTCGATTTGTTTTAAATGAGCTACTTGCTAACTTCATGGTGTGCCTCCTGGTCCTTCTATTATCTGAGAGAGTAAATAATCGATTTACATTAACTTGTTCAAGTCCTTTCATGATTTTGCAGACTTCTATCATATTCCCCCTCAGTCATCTCTTCTCCAAACTGAACAGCCGTAACTTCTTTAGACTTTCCTCATAGGGCAGCCATTCCATGCCCCTTATCACTTTTGTTGCCCTTCTCTGTACGTTCTCCAGTGCACCTATATCCTTTTTGAGATGCGGTGAGCAGAACTTCACACAGTATTCAATGTGCGGTCTCACCATGGAGTGATACAGAGGCATTATGACATTCTCCATTTTATTTTCCATTCCTTTCTTAATAATTCCTAAAATTCTGTTTGCTTTTTTGATCACCACAGCACACCGAGCCAACAATTTCAATTTATTATCCACTATGACCCCTAGATCTCTTTCCTGGTTGGTAACTCCTAAAATAGAACCTAACAGTAACATAGTGTAACTACAGCAAGAGTTATTTTTCCCTATATGCATCACATTGCACTTGTCCACATTAGATTTCATCTGCCATTTGGAAGCCCAATCTTCCAGTCTTGCAAGATCCTCCTGCAATTCATCGCAATCTGCTTGAGATTTAACTATTCTGCATAATTTTATGTCATTCACAATTTGATCACCTCACTCATTGTACCCCTTTCCAGATCATTTATAAATATATTAAAAAGCACTGGTCCAAGTACAGATCCCTGAGGCACTCCACTGTTTAACTTTTTTCCACTGTAAAAACTGACCATTTAATCCTACTCTCTGTTTCCTGTCTTTTAACCAACTTGCAATCCACAAAAGGACATCACCTCCTATCCCATGTCTTTTTAGTGTTAGGAAATGAACCTGTTCTCCCGTGCTGCTGCCAGCCATCTGCTGCGATCGGGGCTGTCCCCGGCGCGGTCCTGCACCACAATGCAGTGTTCAAGCCAGCGCAGCATTGCTCCTCCCCTTTCAACGGCGTCTCTCTCAGCCTCCCCCGCGCCTTGCATGGGAAAACTACAGTATTTAATCTGACAGTCCAGCACAAGTCCCTTGCCTCAGCTACAGGCTCTCTTGTGCTGGTGCTGTCTTCGGAGTTTGTATCTTGCCGCTGTTTTGGGACTGTCTTTGGATTACTTTTGTCTGCTGCCTGCCTACTACCTGGACTGTCTTTGGATTACCCTTGTCTGCTGCCTGCTGCCTGCCTTATACCCAGACCATTTTGGATTACTCTTGCCTGCCGCTTGCCTTATACCCGGACTAGCTTTGGATTACCCTTGTCTGCTGCCTGCCTTCTGGCTTTGACCACCCTAGGGTGCTAATACCCGTGTCTCCTCCTGTGCGGGCATCGGATTGTCACTGGGAACTCCAGGTCTACCTTCCTTCCCGAGCTGACTCAGGTAAGACTGTTGCACTACCATTGAGTCCACAAATTCTAACATTTAGTTTTCTTAGAAGTCTCTCATGCAGAACTTTGTTGAATGCCTTCTGAAAATCCAAATACACCACATCTACCAGTTCACCCTTTTCCACATGCTTATTCACCCCTTCAAAAAGTAGGAGATTTGTGAAGCAAGACTTCCCTTGGGTAAATCCATGCTGGCTGTGTCCCATCAAACCATGTCTATCTGAATGGTTTGTGATTTTATTCTTTATAACATTTTCCATGATTTTTCTTGGCACTGAGTCAGGCTCACCAGTCTATAGTTTCCAGGATCACCCCTGGACCCCTTTTTAAATATTGGGGTTACATTGGCCTTCTTCCAATATTCAGTACATCAGATGATTTTAATGATAGGTTACAAGTTTTTACTAATATGTCTGAAATTTCATTTTTTAGTTCTTTCAGAACCCTGGGGTGTATACCATTCGGTCCAGGTGATTCACTACTCTTCAGTTTGTTAATCAGGCCTACCACATCTTTCAGGTTCACCATGATTTGGTTCAGTTGATCTGAATCATCACCCATGAAAACCTTCTCTAGAATGGGTATCGCTCCGATATCCTCTTTAGTAAACACTGAAGCATATAAATCATTTAATCTTTCCATGATGGCCTTATCTTCTCTAAATGCCCCTTTAACCCCTTGATCATCCAGCGGTCCAACTGACTCTCTTGCAGGCTTTCTGCTTTGGACATATTTTAAAAAGCTTTTATTGTGAATTTTTGCCTCTATGGCCAATTTCTTTTCAAATTTTCTCTTAGCCTGTCTTATCAGTGTCTTACAATTAACTTGCCAATGCTTATGCTTTATCCTATTTTCTTCTGTTGGATCCTTTTTCCAATATTTGAATGAAGATCTTTTGGCTAAAATAGCCTCTTTCACCTCACCTTTTAACTATGCCGGTACTTGTTTTGCCTTCCTTCCACCTTTCTTAATGCATGGAATACATCTGGTCTGTGCTTTTAGGATGGTATTTTTTAACAATGTCCATGCCTGCTGCACACTTTTTACCTTTGTAGCTGCATCTTTCAGTTTTTTTCTAACTATTCTTCTCATTTTGTCAAAGTTTCCCTTTTGAAAGTTTAGCGCTAGAGCCATGGATTTACTTACTGTCCCCCTTCCAGTCATTAATTCAAATTTGATCATATTGGGGTAGATTTTATAATTTTGTGCGAGCGCGTACTTTTGTTCGCGCACCAGGCATGAACAAGAGTACATGGGATTTCAATAGATATGCGTGTAGCCGCTAAAATCCAGGATCGGCGCGCACAAGGCTGCCAATTTTGGGCAGCCTGCGCGCGCCGAGCCATTTCTACAAGCACCGGAGGTCCGAGAGTACAAGATCACATCGGGACCCTTCCTCTGGACCCCAGGTAATTTAAGGCATTTTGGGGGGATTCGGGAGGGTGGGGGATTTATTTTAAAGAGTCGGGGTGGGTTTTAGGGTTGTTTTAGTGTGCCGGTTTTCCCGCCCTCCCCCCTACTGGACCCCAGGTAATTTAAGGCATTTGGGGGGGGGGGGGTTCGGGAGGGTGGGGGATTTATTTTAAAGGGTCGGGGTGGGTTTTAGGGATGTTTTAGTGTGCCGGTTTTCGATTTACACGATTTTCACGATATTTAAAAAACCCAAACGGCGACGATCCGATTCCCTCCCCCTCCCAGCCGAAATCGATCATTAAG
This sequence comes from Rhinatrema bivittatum, assembly GCF_901001135.1. Classification (NCBI taxonomy): domain Eukaryota; kingdom Metazoa; phylum Chordata; class Amphibia; order Gymnophiona; family Rhinatrematidae; genus Rhinatrema; species Rhinatrema bivittatum. The sequence continues at coordinate 251,195,683 of NC_042615.1, read as the reverse complement.
ACGATCGATCACACAATTCACATCTCTAATATCCTTAGTATAGGTTAGCACCAGCAGCCTGGTTCCACCCTGGTTAAGGTGGAGTCCATCCCTTCGGAAAAGGGATGGGCTAGACTGCAAAAGACTGGATTTATTTCTTCAGTTTAGTTTATTAAATTTTCATAATCACTTTTCTTTCAGAAAATCAAAGCAATGTAAACAATAAAAGTATCAGGTACCATAAAATAAAAACAGTTAAGAAAATAAACATAATTACAAAACACATACACTTTCTAATTGGGATAAAATTACCAAAAAAAGTTTAAACAGCCAATACACTATAGTAAACTATTAATTACACAATTAAAGAGACATACAGTTCCAGAATTACTAAAACCCTTAAGAAATAATCTAAAAATGAAATAGTCAATGGTGACAAGAGAATATAAAAGTTTAAAAGTACTCCCAACTAAAATCCATATTAAGAGAAAACCTTAGAAAAAAAACAAGCCTTAAGGTTCTTTCTAAATTTTAGATATTCTTAAAGTTAAGAGTAATGAATTCGAAAAAGAAGGTGCTATGTATGAAGTGCTGCCAATGTGATTGCTTTTCTTCTTTGTGTTCACAGATAAGTTTTTTTGGGTATGACTGGAAGGGTGGATTTGTCCAGATACCACTAATTATTTTGGGAAAAATTGCTTGTTAAAACATGCCTGCAACTGCCGACAATATATGACTATTTCTTCTTTATACTGAGCAGATCAGAGAGAAAATACTAAACATTTTTTGGTGTGTACTGGGGATACTCTTCCTGCAGGCACATTGCTTGTAATGCATACTCATTTGTGGCCCTCACTTGTGCATGTAGCTGTCTTCTTGACTTGCTTATCAACACAGTCAAGTTAATTTTCAAAGGAATTTATTTATTTATATAAGTAGTTTGTACTCACATACATGCTATTTTATAAACATCAAACGTACACATATATTTTTGGTTTTGTGCTCCCATTTAGCTGTGCAAAATAGGGGCAGTTTAGGGGCGTTACAGGAAGAGGCCGAGCGGAATGTGCAACTTCCGCTATTTTATAAGAGATTTATATTTAAATGCATTGGGCAACTTATTCATTCAATTGTACTCCTATGAAAATCAATGAAATTTCATTGGATTTTCAATTGTTTTGTTTTAAGAATAAAATGAAACAAAATAGGACATTTTGTTATTTCCTAATTTGTTTCTCCCAAATGCACATTTTTAGGATACTGTTTATCTTCTACCTCCCTTTCAATTTTTCCTCTTCTGTGGGTCTTTTTTTGGATTTTGCCTTCCTCGCTTTCGTTTTCTGCCCATTTCTTCCTTTCCTATCTTTAATTCATAAAAGTACTTTCCAACCCTTCTTCCCTACATAGAGATGATTTCAAACAGTGATATTGATTGTGTAGAACATGCTCAGCAGAGTGGTAGGACAAAATACAATGAGAACACATTTGCTACCAGTATTCAACAAGGCCTATGAGCAACAAAAGAAAACCAGTGCTAGTTAGTGAGGATCTGTATGTACTGAATCATTTCTGTATTGTTTAAATGTGATTGTCTCAGTTTAAAAGTGTCTGGATTGCTTTAAAATCATGACAAATCTGTGTCATCCTGTGGATATTCTGCATGCCTCCATGACAAACCTTGCTGATTGAGTTTAAAATCATTGTCATAGCACTGCAGCTGATTTCCGTTTGCTTATAGCTTTTTTTCCCCAGCATATTTCTTCAGGTTATTGTAGCTCTTTTTTCTTGAATGTCACAGACCACTGTCAGTTTTAAAGGTCATTAGTAATAGCTGTGTGTGTGTGTGGGGGAGGGGGGGGCTGATGTAAAAAATGTACTGAGCAGATATTAGGTAATTTTACCCAGTTATCTTTATAAGATATTTTGTCACACTTAACTGGCTAATTGTTTGTCTAACCTATCTGGCAAAAGCTATTATTATTCTTTATTCACTTTTATAAACTGCAAGATCCTAGCATAGCACTCAGTGCAGAGAATAACACATAATAAATACAACACACATTTAAGCAGGTAGATGTAGAGCTGGCATTTGAATGGCCAAGGTTACTCAGATAAGTTGAAGCAGTAAGCACTGAATATCACACTTAAATGTGAAAGCCTGGATCAGGAACAGCTGACTCAGCCCCTTTTTAACCTGGCTATGTTGTGCAACTTGTGATTTTTAATCGCACAAATTTAGCTAGCCAAAGGGGGGGTCACTATTTTTTTAATGTCAGATTTATCTTTCTAAAGCCCATTTCTAGTCAAGTAGATTATTTGCATATCTATAACTATCTAATTTTCCAGCCACCAGGAACCAATATGGCAACCAACATTTAATGCATCTAGCCACCTAAGGTTAATTTACAAAAGCTGCAGATTAAAAATATACTCATGTAGATGCTATTTTAGAAACCCCCAACAGGCACGAAGAAGTAAGGGTTTGTGAGTAAATCTATGCATGTAAAAAAGGGGAGTTCAGGGCAGTGGCGTAGCCAGAATTGATTTTTTGGGTGGGCACAAGGTTAACATGGGTGGGCTGTAGGCATGCAGGTCTACTAGTTGTTTTTTTACTGATAAATAATGCCAAATTATGCAGCATAGCATTCACATCTACGCCTAAGTATGAGGTTTACTTAATGATACAAACATAATTCATGGTGATTTGTGGTACTTTAGCCTTCTTATTATTACGATTTTATACACGGCTCCTACCTGTCCATAAATTTTGAGAGAGCAGTTGTGTTGCTTATATTTAAATTGCTAACATCTCAAAATATAGATATATATTTTTACCTTTGTTGTCTGATCTTTGTATTTTTCTAATCAGTTGGTCCTGGTCTCTTTTTCCCATTTTTTCCCTTATAGCTCATTTCCTAATTCCTTTTCAGTGTCTTTCTTCTATTACTGTCTTCTTCCCTTCCACACACACACACACACACGCTTTCTCTCACAGACTCCCTCTCACACACTCAAGCTCTCACTCTCATATGCTCTCCCCCCCCCCCAAGCTCACATTCAAGTTCTCACTTTCTCACCCCTCCCCAGGCTTATATTCTTATGCACACACAGATGCACATCCAGGCACCCATTCTCACCCACACACATAAACCCAGACTCCCATTCTCACCCACAAACCCATGCTCCCAGTCTCACCCACACATATTCAAGCTCCCATTCTCATCCATACATATACACATTTAAGATACTATTCTCACCCACACATTCACACATTCAAGCACCCATTCTTATTCACATATTCAAGCTTCCATTCTCACCCACCCACACAAACCCAGGCTCTCATTCTCACCCATATATACACACATTCAAGCTCCCATTCTCACCCACCCACAAACCCAGGCTCCCATTCTCAACCACACATACACACATTCGAGCTCCCACTCACCCACATATTCAAGCTTCCATTCTCACCCACATACACACCCAGGCTCCAGTTTTCACCCACACACACTCCCATTCTCATCCACACATACACATTCAAGCACGTGCACAGCTTCCGCTTTCTCCCCCAGAGCAGGAAGATCAGCTGCCTCTCCTGCTGCCACCGGACTCCTGCTATCTTCGGGCGTCCAAACTTCCTGTCGGGGGGGGGGGGGAGCGGAAGCGCAGCGCACAACGTCCGCTTCCTCCCTCCCCCCAGCAGGAAGATCGGCGGACCATACGGCCCGACGCCCGAAGATAGCAGGAGGCCGGTGGCAGCAGGAGAGGCAGCTGATCTTCCTGCTTTGGGGGAGAAAGCGGAAGCTGTGCGCGGCGCTTCCGCTCCCCCAAACAGGAAGTTCGGCGGGCCGTTTGGTCCGAAGATAGCAGAACGGGTGGCAGCAGGAGAGGCAGCTGATCTTCCTGCATTGGGGGGAGGAAGCGGAAGCTGCCCGCGGCGCTTCCGCTCCCCACCCCCAAACAGGAAGTTCGGCGGGCCCGAAGATAGCAGGAGAACGGGTGGCAGCAGGAGAGGCAGCTGATCTTCCTGCTTTGGGGGGAGGAAGCGGAAGCTGCCCGCGGCGCTTCCGCTCCCCCCCTCAACAGGAAGACCGGTTGGCCATACGGCCGCAGCCGCGCTTCCCCACGTGTGCCGTGATGGCGCGCTAGGCGTGGGTTCTCTTGTTCGCTGTCGCGGGGATGGGATCCCGCGACAGCCTTGCAGTTCCGGTGCCAGTTGGGTGGGCCTGGGTCTAAGTTGGGTGGGCACCTGCCCACCCAGGCCCACCCGTGGCTACGCCACTGGTTCAGGGGTGTTTCTAGATGGGCCCAACATTTACTGTTGCGCTCGGGGGTGGACCCTTGTCCTGTGGCAGTGGAGATGCGCCTCCTGAAAGGGAACAGGAAGTGACTGCCCCCAGGGAGTGGAGCACTGGAGGAGACAGAGGCTAGGAGGAGCTTCACCACTAGAAGCCCGAGGTCCCCCCGGGAGGAGCCGTAGGGACCCGGGCCTCTTGGACTTAGGTGGGCCTCGCAGGGTCTCCTAAGAGAGTGAATGTTCGGCGTGCCCACGGAGACAGGGGGAGTGAGATTGGGTTCAAAGGTGACTGCTGGTTGGAACAGGGAGAACCAGAACAGAGTAGGTGATGACAAGGCGAAGAACAGAGCCAGAATCTGGAGATGAGGTCAGGCAGGCAAAGGTCAATGTCCAGAGGTCAGTCCGAGGAATGGTCAGTAATGCAGAGGTCAGGTACCAGAGGTCAGACAAGGTCGAAGGCAAGCTGAAGTCTTGAGGCAGGCAGCAGGCAAGCAGGCAGGTCAGGAACAAGCTGTGGTCTATGAGGCAGGCGGCAGGCATGCAGGCAGGTCAGGAAGAAGCTGTGGTCTTTGAGGCAGGCGGCAGGCAGGCAGGCAGGTCAAGAGCAAGCTGAGGTCAGTACCAGTAAGACAGTCCGAGGGTACTACCTGGGTAGACAGACGAACACAGGAATGAGCAGGACTCAGGAACTAGGATGCAGGAACAGAACTGGAACAGAAGGATCCTGGAACGAAACTAGGAACAAGCAGGAACAAGTACAAGCGCAGAGGCAATCTCAGAACAAACCGACCCGATTGCCAAGGCAAGGAAGCAGTGTCAGGAACTTCCTTATATCGGGGGATTAATCAGGGTGCGCCGCGGAGCTAGGACCCACCCTTGGCCCTACATGAGTCTGGGTAGTCCGCATGCGTACGGGCGTGGCTAACATGGCCGAAGACGCCGAACCTTAGCGTGAGGCCTGGCATGCCATGGAAGGGCCCGCGAACTGCCGCCTCGGGACGCGGGGCCTGGCAGGCAGGGCCGGTGGAAGCACTAGGCAAACTAGGCAATCGCCTAGGGCGCTGAGCATTAGGGGGCGCCGAGCCGCTGATGGCCAATGGCCGCTGGTGGACGTCATCCCAATGGCGGCTGAGCGGTGAACTACTGCTATGCTGTGTGCCGGATACACACAGCAAGAAGATCGCAGGGCCGTGGTACAGTCACGTCTAAACATGCTGGTGCTCCTCCTCCTTCCTGCCCGCGCGGCCCCGGAAGAAAAATGTTGCCGGAGCCGCGCGGGCAGGAAGGAGGAGGAGCATCAGCCAATGCAGGAACTTCTCCTCCTTCCTGCCCACGCGGCCCCGGAAGAAAAATGTTGCCGGAGCCGCGCGGGCAGGAAAGAGGAGGAGCATCAGCCGCGTGCAGAAGAGGATCAGCGCGGCTCGAGAAGACCGGGGCCGCTGCAGAGCCCATCCTGCAGTGGCCCGTAAAGAGGAGGCACAGAGGTGAGAGAGAGACTGAGGGTTTGTACAGTGTGTATGTGTGCGTGCATGAGATGAGTTGAGAGACTGTGTGTGTGGGAGTGAAGACCTGAATGTTTGCAGAGACAGCATGGGAGAGCCTCTGTGTGTGTGAGAGACAGTATGTGATAGTGAGAGCCTGTGCTTGAGCAAGACAGCATGTAGGAGTGAGAGAGAGAGCCTGAGTGTGTGTGTGAGTCAGCATGTGACAGTGAGAGCCTGTGTCACTTGCTTGAGCAAGACAGCATGTGGGAGTGAGAGTTAGACAGCATGTGCAAGAGAGAGACTGTGTATAAATGATTGTATGAGGGACAGCATGTGAGAATGAGTGCCTGTGTATGTGTGTGTGTGAGAGAGAAAGCATGTGAGAATGAGAACCTGACTGTGTGTTTGAGGGAAGCAGACAGATGGAGAGAAAAGAAATATGTTATAAAAGGAATTGGCAAAAAAATAACAAAGGGAAGGTGGAAAAAAAAAAAGCCTGTGACCAACCGATTAGAAAACTAAGATCAGACAGCAAATGTAAAGGGAAATAAATTACTTTTTACTGATTGGAACATGTAATCTTTGGGAATGTGCAAGAGTAGCACTTTCTCTATGCGGATCTCACAATGTACGAGATCAGCATAGAGGAACTGGAAGCCCATGGGGCCTGCACAGAGGAGGCAGCAGAATGGGCTTCAGTGCCAATAGCAGCAATCAGCACCTCCGCAATAGCCATACTGCAGCAGTGACAGTGGCAGCCGAAGAATGAGAGAGGCTCTGAGGTTGCTGGCAAAAGAAAGAGAGGGGGTCTCTGCCTTTAGTGTGTGCATGTGTATGAATGGGAGTCTGCCTGGCGGTGTATGTGTGTGAATGCATGGGTGCCTGCCTGAGGGTGTGTCTGTGTGTGAGAATGAATGGGTGTCTTCCTGGGGTTTGTATGTGTGAGAATAGGTGCCTGCCTGTTTGTGGTGTATGTGTGTGTGTGAGAATAAATTGGTGCCTGCCTGGGGGTCTGTGTGTGTGAGAATGAATGTGTGCATGCCTGAGGGATGGGGAGGGAGTGGTGTGAAAATGAATGGGAGCCTGCCTGGGGTTCAGTGTGAGAATGACTAGGAGCTTGCCTGTGTGTGTGTGTGTGTGTGTGTGTGTGTGTGTGTGTGTCTGTATGAGAACGAGTGGGAGCTTGCCTGGGAGTGTGTGTTTGTGTGTATGTGAGGGAGCCAGTGAGAGTGAGAGCATGAGTGTGTATGAGAAAATCCAGGGGAGTAAGAGTTTGTGTGGGGGTGTGTGTGGAGGTGGAGAGAGTGCCTTAGAGCCTGAGTGTGTCAGTGTCTGTGAGAGCGAGAGGTTATGGTTGGGTATAAGAGCATGAATGTGTATGTATGTGACAGTGTATGTGTGAGAGAGAATGGACATGTGAGTATGTGTGAGAGAGAGGGGATAACCTCCTAATCCTCGACAATATCAGGGTGACTGGAAATCAAGAGCTCCCATGTATGGACAGCAGGGGCTTTTTAAAATCCTTATTAGTTTTAATTATTGTGTGTTATTTGATATATGTACTGTTTTGAAATATTTTATTGGTGTTTGGGAAATTGTAAAAAATGTATATGATTTTAATTAATAGAAATTCTATTTATCAGTAGTTTTAAAATATTTTATTAGTATGGTTTTACTATTATAACTGATGCTTTATGTTTCTTGATTTTATTTGTTTTATGAGGAATGGTTGTTCTGTTTTTTCCATTGCTAATACACAGAGTCTGGCTTCTTGGGGGTTTCCATTTCAGTTTTTTCTAATTTGTGCTCCTTTATTTTGTATTCTGTATTTGGTGAGGGTCTGTCTCTGCTCTGTGTGTGTGACCATGATGAGAAATTCTGCTATCATATAGTGTCTGTATAGAGATCTATAGCAATCGGGTTTGTTTTGTTTCCTCAGTAGGTGGTGTATTGGTATTCTAGGACCCAGTGTAATATTTACCCTTGCTTATTCACAGGTAGGGTTATTGTTGTTTGAGTCCTTGGTGTTATTACTGTTATGTTATGATGGGATTGCAGTATAGATTTTGAGTGTCTTTTTTGCGGTGCTTTGTGTTAGTTCACAATGTGTCTGGCAGTGGAAGGTGTTTGTGCTGCTGTTACTGTGAGGTGACACCAGAATTTGAAAATATCTTTTAGTATGATGAGCTGTAAGGGAAACATCCAAGCCCCATTGTTTGGGTGAATTTCAGTGGATGCACAGAGATACAGAACTGGAGGTGCAGGATTTATATTGACATTCTGTCCCTTCCTATATATTCCAGACTTCATTCTCATAATCATATAGAATTAGTTGAATGAGGCTATCAAATACTTTTATAGTAGTTTTACTAGAAGTGTGAAACTGGCCAGCTTTTTAAAATAATGCAGAGGACCCTTTGGACTTTTTTTAACAACACTTTTTTTTATAACCAATTTTAAAGCAGGATCCATGCTATAGAGGTGGGTGTGATGAAGAAATGTCATTTTGGCTCCCCCCCCAAAAAAAACCAAATTCTTCTGTCTAGAGATGCCACTGATTTTCTGTGGCACACAAATGCATTGGCCCCTGGGCGCCGGAGACCCTTGGTGCGCCACTGGGTGCGAGCCATATGGGGCCGCAAGCAGCAGCAAAGAGGAGTGGAGATTTGGCGGGCCACAAGCAGTGCCCAATCTGCTCGCGACCCAGAAAAACCCAGTCAGCGGGCGTGATTGAGAATGAGGTAGGAGTCGGGGCCGAGCCCGGGGGGGGGGGGGGGGGGCGCAAGGAAGAAGGCTCACCTAGGGCGCCAAAACCCCTTGCACCGGCCCTGCTGGCAGGACTGGCAGCTACCACGAGGGAGGTCGTCCCGGGGCCTGCTGTGGGACCATGGAGGTGAGCAGGACCACGCACGGGTTGGCTGCGGACAGGGCGTGTAACATTTACGAATGTAAGTTGCGATTTTATAAGCAGAGATCCCCATCACATAACTTTACTTCTGCTATTGCTGACGTGTAAGTCAGACATTTTAAAAATCAGGGCTAGTCAGCGGAGTTTTAAGGGTCAGGTCTAACAGAGGAAAAGGGAACCTTTAAAACTAAGGGGGTTAGGAAGTCCTATCCTTACCCTGGGCGAAATGGGAACAAACTGGGAAAAGGGTAAGTAGCCTTGGTGCACAACCCCTTATAAAATTCCTTCCACTTACATGGTAGATGTGACATTTGCATAAACGTGCACTCATCTATATTAAATTGAGCACACATGTAAGCATGTACAGCTTATTTTATAACATATGTGCATATATATGCATATGTTATGAAATTGCCACATCCATGTGCACATGCCAGCATATATGTGCACATGTGCGCACGTAAGTGGGCCTTATAATTCACCTCTAAATGCACAAAACTCACTACTCGTTACACAGTACCCTCATCTTCAAGGATCAGGAAACTGTTCACTCTTTCTCTAGCTCTCATTCAGGCAATTGTCAGGTGCTTCCTCAGTTTCCTGTTTCCTACCCTTCTCAGGTTCTTTACTTCAAAACTCTCACCATGGACTTCTCAGCAACTTCCACCTCCACCTTTGAGACTGGTTGGGCCCCCGGTTGTCTCTCCTTAAGGAGACCTACAACTCCTTGGCTTCTTCACCTTGAGGAGAAATGCCTACCCAGGGGCGGCTGAGGCAAAGTATGAAATGGCATCCCCCCCTCCCCCCCATAGCCCTGTGCAGGTGAAATCACTGAGAGCCAGGGCAGGGGGAAGGCAATGGAGGGTGCAGTGATTTGCCCAAGGTCACAAGGAATGGCAATAGGATTTGAACCCTGGCTTCCCTTGTTTGCAGCAACCACTCAGTTTTTGGGCCTGTTATTTTTTTGTTCTCAGTCATCGTCATCCGCACTAGGGGGTGCCAGAGAAATGTTTAATGGGACAGAGTGGCCTTTGGCCACCCCACCTCCTGGGTCTAGAAATAAAACTCCTCCATTCCCTATTGCCTGCCTCCCACCCTTCTCCAGGATCTGCCCCCTGGGGGTGTGAAGGATTGGGGAATGGTGGGAGTCTGTGTGTGTGACACACTCTCTCTTAGGGCTGATACAAGGGTATTAGATGCCCTAGACAAACCTTACAGCCTTTCATTCTCCCTTCCCTCCCCTCTCTACATAATTAAAATGTATGCATTCTTTTCCATTTTAAAATGTATTAACATTCCCAACCTAAAAAGTCAGATTGCATATGGAAAACAGACATTCAAAGTACAATCTTCTGAAGTAAAAATATCACTTGCAACAAGATATGTATTATACAGGCATACACTGCAAAAAACATAGTTTCAATAATAATGTTTATTTAAATGTGTTTATTTATTTAAAAGTACTTATTACCCGCCCTTCCTCCGTTCAGAGTGGAGTATAATGTGGAATGTATACAGACAATAGAGAGGAGGGGGGGAGGGGAGAAGGACAGGCATCAAGGGATTGAGATCAGTTGGGACAAGGAATCATCAAAAAGGGGAGTAGAAGGCTATACAGCATCCCCTGCCAGGGGACAGGTTGAGGGAAGTCCGTTGTCATCTTTCTCATAGTAATCAAAGCGGTTTACTGGATCCCATATGGTATTAGGCCCACAGAAATCCAGAAATAAACTGAACTACAATTCCAATATAATAAGTCTTCTATTTCATAATTGCCAGCTCTCAACCTATGAAAAAGCCATACTGCAAATATTACATCAGGCCCTAAACACCAATACACCTCTTGTAGGAAAACAGATTAAAGCCAGGTTGTTGTAAATCCCTACCAAGAAACTACATGCTAGCAGAATAACTAATGCCTCAGTCACAAAAGCAGAACATAGACAGACTCTCACCAAACACAGAATAAAGAGATTATAAAATATAAATTGAAACGTGCAGACAAAAACTGAACTGGAAATCACAAGAAGCCAAACTCTGTAAGCAATGCAAACACAATCAAGAAATATAAAACATTAAACATACCAATCAAAAAATGTCAAATCTGCTGATAAATTCATCCAATTAAAAACATATATAAAAATGTTTACCAAACACCAATAAAATATTTCAAAATTAGCAGATACATCACATCCAATAATTAAAACTAACAAGGATAAAAAGAATATCTCCGACTCTCCATACCTGGGAACTTTAGATTTCCAGTCCTCCTAAGATTGTCATAGATTGGAGGAGGGTGCACAAACTTTAACCTCTCTCACACACATATATACAGGTACTCTCTCTCTCTCTCACACACACACACACACACACACACACACACGTGCACATGCACAAAACCCCTCACATGTATACACATACACACAAACACCCTTCTCATCATACATGTACATACACACACATCTCATATATACACACACATTCCCCCCACTACCCTCTTACACACACACCACCCTCTCATAAACACACACACCCCACCACGTTCTCATACACACACATACACACACACACCACCACTCTCTCATACACAAACCACCCCCACTAGCTTCTCATATATGCACACACGCACTCACCCCCATACACCCTCTCATACAGATATTCCCATCCTCCCTCTCATATAGACACACTCCCTCTCATAAAAACATCCATCCACATCCACCCTCTCTTTCATACACACACCCACCCTTTCATATACACACACATACACACCCTCACCCTCTCATATGCATACTCACACCCTCTCATACACACTCACAAAGTCTCTCTCACACACAGGCACTCACTCTCACAGAGCAAGTCTCTTTCACACACATTTTTGACTGTTTCTCTGGTTACACAATAAGGCTTCTTCTGATGCCAGCTGCGGGGAAAACGCTGGCGGCAACATAGGCCCTTTCCTGCCGCCAGCTGCGGAAAAAATACTGGTGGCACCGCAATTACTCTCCTTTGGAAACCCCGCCAGCATGTCGCTGCTCCATGTTGTCAGCTCTGCCGATTTTCCTGCTGCCAGAGTTTGCCTGAATGAAGGGTGAGGCGGCCAGTGGCATACCTAAAGTATTTGGCACCCGGGGTGGATACTTTCTTTGGACCCCCACAGATTCACTTCTCAACCCCTTTCTGCACCTCATATTCCCTTCTCCATCTCCCTTCCCTCTCCAGATTCACTTCTCCATCTCCCCCCCCCCCCCCCCCCTTTGCCGGGGTCACTTCTCCAATTCTCCTCCCTCCCAGTGATCTCCGGTTCCCCTCTCCTTCATACAGGCTCCCTCTCTGTTTTGCACACACTTTCACTCACCCCTTCGCTCAGGCTCCCTTTCTCATACACAAACACGCACCCTCACTCGCTCCCTTATATACATACACACAGACATGCACACATAGACACAAATACAGTCTCTCACTTCCTACCTACTCCCCATCAGAAGTACAGCAGCAGCTTCCTCCTTCAGCCCCCAAGACAGATGGGAACACTTCATTTTTCTTGAGGTTGCGCAGGGGTTGGTGCATCTATGCTTCCTGCACTTGCGGTGGAGAGGGAGGGCAACGCTGTTGCAGTTCCATGAGCAAATGCTAATGCTGCTTCTTTGTGCAACCCAGGACATACGTTGATCTTCCTCCTGCTTCAGGCCGCGACTGCATGGCCTTTCCTTTTTCCCGCCTGCACTGACCCACCACTTCCATTTCTGGCCGGCTTGGGCTATGCAGATGCTGGTTCCAGACCCGTAGCATTCTAGGCAGCCACCCAGTGCTTACACCGGCCCTGCTTCCACCACTCACAGCCCGGAGGCCTCCCTCTTCTTCTGCAATGAGCGGGATGGGCTCCTCTTGTGTCTGCCGACTTCCCGGCTGGTACCCCATTCCTGGCTATCACATGGGGTGGCCCGCACCCCCTGTTAGTTTGCCACTGGAGGTGGCTGTGGTAGGAAGAAAGTTCCTGCAGGGCCTCTGACAACTCCCCTCCAGATTCATGTCACCTCTTTTATATTTAGGGACAACACTCTCTCTGCTCTCTCTGTATATAGGACAGCAACCATTTTCTAATTTACAGTCAAATGTATTCTGTAAATTTCCTGAATGCATGCCATCTAGTGGTCAGTTTCCATACCACATACTTAAACTTTAGCATGAAATATGTTTGCCTTTTCCTGCAGTTTTGCCACAGCCTATAGAAGCATCCCGGACAATTTCACCCACCCAGAATGGTTTCAGGGTCTCTTTAGTGATGGTGAAAGGCTCCCTGGTGGTAGATCTGATACAGAAGAGAGCAAGAACAGTTCCCAGGTTCTCCTGTCCCAATGGCATCCCTTCAAAAATGGTACAGATTAGTTTAGAGACCAATGCCAATGGTTGATATGTAAAAAATGGAGCCTGTCTCAGGTCTTTCTGGTGCCATTTTGTTTATTGGGCCATTTATTATTATTATTATTATTATTATTATTATTTTAATTATTTTTTCAGTTTGGCAAATGAACCAAAACAAAATAAACATTAAACAAAGCTAAAAATGAATAATCCCCAAAAGAAAAAAAGAACCAAAACAATTAATTGCTTGTGTATCCTTAGGCCGCATATACTTAAACTCTCCTACACGTTCTTTGTCCCCTGCCCTGCCCTTTTTCCTGTCTCTGAAAGTAAGCACACTTTCATAGTATGTATATGTTTAGCTACAGAGAGGATGGTATTTTTCAGCCTGGTGAGTATACCCAAGGAAATCCTTTTTAAAACTATCCTCTCCAACTGTCTGAAAAGCCCTTTTTTATAGGCTTTACACAACCAAAATACAGTATATGTGAACTGGGCTTCAAACAAAATTGTTGTCCCGATGTGGCTTTGTCTGACATCCTTACCAAATGTTAACGCCTGTGATCTCTTTTTCTTTTTTTTTTTCTAAAAAGCAGTTCTTTAGGATGAAGTGTTACACTCCAGCTGTTAACTTTTAACAAAGTAATTTGTTTTTATGCAGCTCAACATCGGTTGATGTGCTGTCTAAATTTGTACCTTGGAGAGATCAAAAGAACACATCAGTTTTTTTGAAAACTATATAAGATATGAGGTTTTGATTTGTGTGTAAATACATTTTCTTCTCCTGTGCAGAATACAAACACATCTGGTTTCCATCAGTGCATATTATCGGTACTCTTACATAAGGCTCTGATGGTTTGCTAGTTATTATTAGGATCTAGAAAACTAATACACAGCTGAAGAAATCCTCAGCTGGAATATACAAGGTACAGCATTAAAGCATTGTTGACGTTACCTCAAATTGTTTGTACTTTTTTCAGATTTTTGAACATTTTAACTTTTGTAACACATACTGTACTATGGAAACATTTTTCTAAAAATCATATTTGAAAATTCTCCATCCTGAAGCAATCCTAATGTAGTAATCCTCATCTTCTTTGCTAGTGTTGAAAACAATATGTGTTCTTTATTATTCTGTTGTCCTTAATAAACAGGTCATATTGCAATTTCATGTTGAAATAGTGACCATGAAGTGGGAAAAGGTAAGTTTACATTGAGCAAATGTGTTATTGAATGTTTTGAAAAATTACAAGTTTGCAAACTTATTCAGCACAGGATTTTATTCTGAGAATTTCTGAGACAAATACAAAAAATATTTTAAAGTAGTGAAACGGCCATTTCATTGAGAGTCATTCCTTTTCTCGAAAAAAATATGAGTTAATAAACGCAATAAAATGGGCAAATAATGGCATCATGCCCCTGTTTCCTTAGGGGGTAATTTTCAAAAGGAGATACACGCATAAATGTAACAACTTTTGTAGCAATTTTCTAAAGTCATTTGCGCACGTAAAGTGCACTTATACAAGTAAATCCTATGGACAATTCAATAGCATGTATTGTAGCAATTTCAAAAGCACACTTACTCGAGTAAAGTGCATTTTCTCAAGTAAAACACAGTTTTACACGTGAAAAGCTTTTTAAAATCAGACTCTTAACGTTTTCTCATTAAATTCTATGGTGAAAATTTTGAGAAAAATAGGCATGATCTTGCATTTTTCTCTTATACCTTTAGCCCCTAAGTGTTACCCAATGTAACACTTCAGCAAATTAATAAACAATTCATAAAATACATAGCAAAAGCAATTAAAATTCACTTCATGAATACTGCATAAAAATAATAAAATGCAATATATTATAAATAAAGCATAATATCAGACAATAATATTTTAATCCTATCACACAGCTATGCCTCATTCCCTTCTCTCAGCGAATCAAGCAACTGAGTCAATAAGATTATGCAATCTATAAATATCTATAAAAGGCTTATGTTGATTGGTCGGTTGGTCGATCACACTGTCTGCAAAGCTCTGTCTCTCACGTTCCCACACACAGGGACAGGCAGGCATATGCACACACACATAGGTGCACACAAGCTCTCAGAAGAAGTGGTCACAAAAGCTCATGCTAACTTGCACAACTGCACAACCAAGCACATACAAACTCATTCCATCATAAACTGGCTCATATTTGCATACAGTCTTGCATGCACATACATACACACAGGCACAGCTACCCAAAAACAAGCACAAACACACAGCAGACAAATACATATGCGCGCAGGCACAACCTGCATAACCCAGTAGAAAGACTAGGGGGCACCTTTAGCCCCTAGGTGTTACCCAATGTGACTTCAGCAAATTAATAAACAATTCATAAAATACATAGCAAAAGCAATTAAAATTCACTTCATGAACACTGCATAAATAATAAAATGCAATATATTATAAATAAACCTGCACAACCTAGTAGAAAGACTAGGGGGCACTCCATGAAGTTAGCATGGGGCACATTTAAAACTAATTGGAGAAAGTTCTTTTTCACTCAACGCACGGTTAGACTCTGGAATTTGTTGCCAGAGGATGTGGTTAGTGCAGTTAGTATAGCTGTGTTTAAAAAAGGATTGGATAAGTTCTTGGAGGAGAAGTCCATTACCTGCTATTAAGTTCACTTAGAGAATAGCCACTGCCATTAGCAATGGTTACATGGAATAGACTTAGTTTTTGGGTACTTGCCAGGTTCTTATGGCCTGGATTGGCCACTGTTGGAAACAGGACGCTGGGCTTAATGGACCCTTGGTCTGACCCAGTATGGCATTTTCTTATGTTCTTATGTTCTCCTCCCCCCCCCCCCCCACACACACACATTAACATAGGCTCCCACAAACACACATGCACACACCTGGGCACAGGCACCCATACAGATAGGCACAGGCACACACACACACACACACACACACACACACACACACACACACACATATGCACACATAGTCTTTTATAGACCAGATTATCTTAGCAACGCCGGGCAATTTTTGCTAGTAAATTATGTATACAAATATAATTATATAATCACTTTATCTAAACATGACCCATCAAAGCCAACCCAAAACCCTCCAACTGATATAAACAGACTTACTATAGCTGATCATTCCCAGATTGCTCCATAAGGAACTGCCCAAGGGTTAATTTCTCCCTTTGAGTCACCCCTATGGAGGCATCCTGCTGGAGATACCCCATCGCCACAATGGGCTGCCTTTTCAACTGAAACAGGCATGGACATCCTTTGGTGGTTGGGAAAAGCAATGGAAAGGCTTCTTGCCCACAGCTCCTGTGACAGACTCTCAGTGTGCAGAAAATAAATACTAATCAAGTTCTTGTTCCTACCAGATCTTGCTTTTCTGGCTGGCTTAATAGCAGCTCCAGTTTCCAATATTTTTTCAAGCACACACATAATACAGATAGCCATAGATACGGTATTAAAGAATGGCATAAAAAAATAACAGCCATAATTTTAATAAAGCAATGATCTTAATGTAAGGCAGCAAAAGAATTTTGAACAAAAATATTTTTAGAAAGTGTTGTGAAAACGTGTACTGAGTGAAAGATTTTGTGACAATGTGGAACTTTGATGCCATTTGCCAGTACATTGAGACAACAGGTGGGGAAAAGAAACAGTTATGCTCAATAATAGTGTTCCCAATAAAAGGGCTGATTCACTAAAGGCCTAAAGTCTTCAGAATGTGTGTATTGTTAAAATCCTTTCGCATGTGTGCTAAATTAGAATTGAAGCTGCTAAAGGATTAGCATGTACTGTGCACTAAAGTGGTTAATGGTAGCTTTTCAAAATGCTATTAGGAACCTCCCTTAGCCAGCCAGCCAATATGAATAAATTGTCAATTTTCAGTCACAACCTGCCTTCTGATTTGTCGAATATTTCTTTT
This sequence comes from Rhinatrema bivittatum, assembly GCF_901001135.1. Taxonomy (NCBI): domain Eukaryota; kingdom Metazoa; phylum Chordata; class Amphibia; order Gymnophiona; family Rhinatrematidae; genus Rhinatrema; species Rhinatrema bivittatum. The sequence continues at coordinate 251,178,713 of NC_042615.1, read as the reverse complement.
ATGGTCAAATGTAAGGGGAAGCCTCAGCTTTTTCCCTCTGACCCTGAATTCCCTGCAACTGTGAAATCTAGTGCCCTCTTCCTGCTTACCTGCTCTCTGGTGTAGCATCCATGGATTCTGTACGGTTATCAACTGGCTCCATATATTCAGAACAGGCTGATCCAATTCTAGTACTGGAAGTATTGTATTTGAAATTTTTTTAAGCACAAAGGAAATGCAGGATCTGGGGTAATTTTATCTGATCATCTTAAGGTAACCAAAGGGGTGGATAAAATAACAGTAAAAGCCAGAAAGATGTTTGGCTGCATAGGGAGTGGAATGGTCAGCAGAAAAAGGGAGGTGATATTGCCTCACTTGGAATACTATGTACAGTTCTGGAGACTGCACCTTCAAAAGGATATAAATAGGATGGAGTCGATACAGAGGATGGCTACTAAAATGGCAGTGATCTTCGTTCTAAAGCATATGGGAATAGGCTTAAATATTTAAACATGTATACCCTAGAGGAAAGGCGAGATACAGGAGATATGATAGAGATATTCAAATATCTCAAAGGTTTCCATGCACAGGAGTTGAGCCTTTTTCAATGGAAAGGAGGCTGTAGAATGAGGAGTCATGCAGTGAATCTGAAAGGAGATACACTTAAGAGTAATCTTAAGAAATATTTCTTCAGAGAGTGTGGTGGATGCATGGAACAGCTTCCCAGAGGAAACAGTGGAGACGAAAACAGTATCTGAATTTAAAAAAATGGGATAAATACAGGGAATCTCCAAGGCAGTGATGAGAAATATAATGCTAAATTAATATGGATGGGCAGACTGGATGGACCATATGATCTTTTTCTGCCATCATGTATCTATGCTTCTAGTTGTATCCCACTGTATGTATATAATTATAGACTTACTTTTCTTAGGGAATGCAATAGGAAAATCATGGGGGAAAATAGTACTGGATTGACCTGTCACAAAAAAATGAAGCCAGTTGGCAACCCTAGGATTCTCCATTTGGGAGGGGATGGCCACCTTGAAACCTTTTTTATCTCATAAATATGGGTTCCTCCACCTGCACCAGTTGAAGAAGGTGTGCCAATGGACCTGCTATTCTGGAACCTATGTGTCACTTAGAACATAGGGAAGGGATATTATTGTTGGAGGTGTAGCGAGAGCTGCCAGCCTGTGGGACCCATTGGAGGGTCTTTGAGGAGCTTTTGAAAATGATCAGAAGGTGTTTTGTTGATGATGGAGATAGCGTAGGAGGCTGAAGTTTGGTTAGGCCTACTAGAACTGGGAGTTAAGAATCACTGTATCCCAGTTTTGACTTTAATGGGGAAGTATGTTCTCCAGGTGCCTATTCAGGATTGAGTTGGGAAAGATGCTGGTAGAATTGGAAAGTTCCTATTTGGACAAATCCAACATATTTCAGGACAGATTGAAAAAGTCATAATGAATTCTTTAGCATACCTTGAGGATAAGGTGAGGGAAATTAATTAATGAAGGACAATTTGATGATTCATAATAAATTAGTGCTTTTAGAGAATGAAATGGGATGCCATAATTCATGTCTCAATTATTTCCAAAGATTCCATCACTCAATATGGCAGATATGTTTGAAAGATATCGTTTAAAAATATTAAAATCCCACTGGAGTCTTTTCCCCTGGTTTCCAAGGTTTATTGCCAGTAAATCTTAAATAAAAAATACCAAATGACAGCTGCACTCCTTGCAACTGTTTATGAATAGTTATAATTTAACTAATATTTGTGAAAAGTCGCAAATTGGCCTGGCTATGTCTTTTATTTTGATTGTAAATTTAGCCCTGGGAGTAGCTATTTCAGCAGTTCTATAAATGCAGACACTTGCTGTTTTTGAATTGTATAGTTAAGATGTTTCCAGATGTTGCTAAAGCTACACAGAAAAAGAGGAAAACATTTATGCTCACGAGAACTAAGATGTTACAGTTAGGAGCTTTACTTCTGCTGAGGTTTCTATATAAATGTACTGTTAAGTACCAGTCAGTGAGATACATTTTTTATGAATCATTATAGCCCTCTGCGTTTCTGAATAAGAAAAATTATTTTAGATGTCTCCTTGGTTGAACCTCAAGCTATCATCATCATTTATTTATATCATGCTTTTCTAGCCAGAGAGCTCAAAGTATGTAACAACAATTTGGATTACATGAAACACCATGATTGGGCTATAGAGGGTATATAAAACAGTGGATCCATAATATAGTGGAAGCATAATTCAAGAGGATAGTGGGACAGTGTGGTACACTACTAAGGACAGAAGTTGTGGCAAATATGGGATATAGAATGGGAAGAGGATCAGAGTACACATGGCAATTGGTCATATACATAGAAAATACTTTCAGAAAGATAACACTTGGTCAAATACAAAGATTAGATAAATAAATAGCGGTTTTATTTGGAATGAGTTCAATTTTAGGCATAGAACCATGTTGGCTCTATTTGTGGACCATTTCAAAGAACATCAGAAATTATATGTCTGAGAGATGTTCATAGTCTAGCTAAGTGCATGTTATTGATATCTTTGATCAGTTCAATAGCTACTGAACTTTGGGAGCCAGTATAGGGATTTCAGGAGTGGAGTTATCTTGGTAAATTTATTTACATTTTGGATGAGCTGTAGTTGCCGATTTAGTTTCTTTAGGATTCCAATGTAAAGAGAAATGCAATAGACCAGGAAGGAGGTGATATAAGTCTGGATAACTGTTGAGAAAGATGGGGTGTCAAAGAGAGGATAGAGATGGATAGGAATGCAGAAAATAATGGAGAACATCATAATGTCTCTGGTTAGATCAGTGATGTGGCTACACCTTGAGTATTGTGTGCAATTCTGGTCATCTCATCTCAAAAAGATTTAATGGAGTTAGAAAAGGTACAGAGAAGGGCAACAAAAATGGTTAAGTGGTTGGAACAGCTCTTTTATGAAGAAGGGCTCTTCAGCTTGGAGAAGAAATGACTGAGTGGAGATATGAATGGAGTAGAACAGGTAAAAATAAGGAATGACTATCCTTTCAAATAAACATTAGGACTAGGGAACACTCTGCTAAGATAAAAGGTACCAAATTTAAAACAAATTGTAGAAAGTATTTTTTTCACTCAATGCACAATCAAGCTATAGAATTTGTTGTTGAAGGATGTGGTCAAGGCAACTAGAATAGCTGAGTTGAAAAGAGGTTTGGATAAGATCATGAAGAAAATGTTGTGTGGCCCAGCTGCTGCAGGCCCATGATCGGGTCTACTCACCTTTGGTGCCCGGATCCCGGACCTGGACAGTCCTCATTTGCGGCGGTGGGCAGCCTCCTGTGTTCCCACACCCCCGCTGCCTCCTTGGGTGCTCCCAGTTGCTCCGCGGACCCCTCAGGCTCCCATTGGGTCTCCCCATGCGTGCTGCGGGGAGACACTGCCGTGCAGCGTCCTGCCTCTTCCTAGGTGCGCGCGCATCCCATCGGCCTTTAAAGGGGCCATGGCGGGAAACTAATCCGAGGTCCCAGATGATGACATCATCGGGCCCCGCTATTTAAGGTAGGGCCTGCTACTCACTCCTTGCCTTGGCAACAGGTCTCCTTGCTAGTCATGTGCTCCATTGCTCGTTCCTGACTTTGTTCCTGGTTCCTGTTCCTGACTCCATTCCTGGTTCCTACCTAGCCTCTGCCTTGGACTGATTATTGGCTTTGACCCTTGCTTCGTTGGGCTATGCTCAGGACTGATTACTGGCTTTGACCCTTGCTTCATTGGACTGCGCTCAGGACTGATTTCTGGCTTTGACCCTTGCTCCGCTGTACCTTACCTAGCACTGCCACCTGCCCTGGCTTCAGCCTGTTCCTGACCTTGCCTCTGGTATCTCTTCGGACTTCACCTTGTTAGACTTCGGCTTTCTACTGCTCAGGTGTCACCTATCCTTGCACTCTAGTCTGTCATTGCCGCCTGGGCCTCTGGACTCCTGCCTTGTCCAGACCTGTCTAGGTCCCTTTGATACCTCTGCTGGTTCCTGGCTGCCTACTTTGAACATCCACTGGGATTCGTCTGACGGAGGACCGCTAAAGACCAGCCAGCCCCGGCACCCAAGGGCTCAACTTGCGGGGAACGAGGGCTGGTATTGGTGAAGCTTCAGTCGGCCTCCGTCTCCTGGTCTACTCCGCCTCCCGATGGTGGGAACCTGTGGGGCTTGCCCTACGGGTAGCATCAACCCCACCTCGGGCCAAGGGTCCTCCACCAGTGCAACTGAAAAGTTCATATATAGTTATTAACCAGGTGATTAAGGGAGACCTACCACTTATCATAGGGAGTGAGCAGAAATAAAAGCTACTATTAGGGCCACTGTCAGAGACAGGATACTGGGCTCAATGGACCTTTATTCTGACCCAGCATAGCACTTCTTATGTTCTTACAGTGGAGCTGGCAGAGGTGGAAGAAGGTTGTTTTCATCACCACTTGAACTTGGGCTTCCATGGATAATTGAGAGTCAAGCATGATGCCCAGGCTTCAGACTTGGGCAATAAATGGAAGTTATTTTCCTTCTATGGTCACGTTTAAGTGTATGATGCTGGGTTCTTATTCCCCAGTCCACAGTGCCTCTAATGTTTGTGGGTTCAGTTTTAGTTTGTTTTGGCACAGCCACCTTGATATCTCATCTAGACAGTGTTACGCTCAGCGGTCCACGGGCCATTGCCACTGACCACCACACTCATCCTCAAGCCGGGCCAGGCGGGAGTAACATGCCCCGGCACAGGAGGCAGTGTCCTGCATGCCACACCACCACCCATGGTGGTGATAGATAATCTTGTTAATTGAACCTCTGTATATAAAAAAAGTTATAAATAAATAAATAAGCCTGGCTGGCTCCAGACACGATGAGGCACATCCCAGTTGCAGGGGAGGGCTCCTGTTCCAGAGTGTCTGGTGTGCCCTATTCCTGCTGAAGCAGGCAGCCTTTTTCTGATCTGCTCTCCAGGCCTTTCCTACACATGTGCTCGCACTGACCGAGCATTCTTAAAGGGCTAGTAATGGGAATCTTGTGGAGGCACCCTCTGATGATGTCATGGGCCCTTTGGTATTAAAGCCTGCCTAGACCTGCCTGAGAGTCCTCGGCAATAGGTCAGTAGCTGTTTGCCATGCTATTCCTGTGCCCTGTCTTTGGTTCCTGATTCTTGGTGCCTGTTTCTGTGTCTTCGATGGTTCCTGTCTCCTCATCTGGTGATTCCCGGTTCGTCTGCTCCCAGCTTTCTTGCCTTGTCTTCCTCCCTTTGGATCATCTCTTTAGCTTTGGACCTCAGCTCGGACCCCAGCTTCTTCTTCGGTATTGGATTCTTGGCTGACCTTGGACCTCCTGGACTTCGCTGGATTGCTGCCTGCCTTGACCTTGGTTTGTCTTCATTTCTGCTCTCTGCTGCCTGCCTCAACCTCTGCCCGAACTGACCTGTCTTCTTCTTGCTGGCCTTCTTCTATGACAGATCCTCCATCATCCAGAGGCCCATGCCTAACTCTAGCCAGCCCCGTCACCCAAGGGCTCAACCTGCAGGGAACGTGGGCTGGTATTAGTGAAGTCCCTGTTGGATCTCTGCTCCAGCCAGCTCTGCTTGCCAATGGTGAGGACCTGCAGGGCTCCCCCCTGTGGGTAGTGCTAACCTCATCTTGGTCCAAGGGTCCACACTCTCAACAGATAAGTGGTAAGGCTGGAGATTGCATTGTCTTGATTTAGAGAACCATGATGCAGGGAGAGTTGTTCTAATTTAGTTTATTTTAAAATTTTATAGCAGGTAAATGAACATTATAATAGACAAATGTAATGTTTTCTAAAGACTAAATGAGCCTTCTATTCTATTGGTAAAGAAGAATCTGAAATATCTGAGTCAAAAGAGGAAGGACTTGTTCTATTTACCTAAATGAGTATTTATTGATTTAATCATGATACAAGGAAGTAGTAACACTTATACAAAAATAAAACATGAAACATGCATATATGTGCACATGTTATAAAATCAGCTATCTGCGTGTACATGCACACACAATTTTATATTGATGTGCACATGTGCACGCGAATGCTGTCTCAAGCAAGTAAGTGGGGGGAATTTTAGTAGGTATGAGCAGTGATGTATTAGGCTTTTATTCCAGTTCCCTCCCAGTTCACCCCAGTAAAAGAGAGGACTCCCTAAACCCACTACCAAACTTGCCTCCCTTTACCCTACTAGGCTCGAGTCTTATAACCCCACTGATTAGCTTCATTTTTATCGTTACACGACTTATCCACTGTTCATAGCCGTAGTAAAGTTATGTGGTAGGGGATCCCTGCGCACGCTTGTGCGCGTAACTGACTTCATGGTGCAGTCCCAGCCACCCATACCCCACCCAGACCAAGCGCCGCCACTTTTTGGCAAAACATTTTAATATATGTACCGGGTAGGGATGTGCAGAGGGACGCCATATGTTGCATTCGGGATTTGTATTCGTCGGTGGGCAGATACATTTCATTTGGCAAGGGGGCCCCCCAATACATTTATCTGTTAATTCCTATTCGTTTCCCCATTAAAATTAAATTAACTACAACCCCCACCCTCCTGACCCCCCCAAGACTTACCAAAACTCCCTGGTGGTGTAGCAGGGGGTCCGGGAGCCATCCCCTGCACTCACACCCTCGGCTGCCGGTTTCAAAATGGTGCCGATAGCCTTTGACCTACCATGTCACAGGGGCTACCGGTATCATTGGTCAGCCCCTGTCACATGGCCATCGGTGCCATCTTGTGCTCCTACCATGTGACAGGGGCTGACCAATGGCACCAGTAGTCCCTGTGACATAGTAAGCGCAAGGGCTATCGGCGCAATTTAGATTACTGGCAGCCAACAGCCTGAGTGCAGGAGATCACTCCCAGACCCCTGCTGGACCACCAGGGACTTTTGGCAAGTTTTGGGGGACCCTCCTGACCCCCACAAGACTTGCCAAAAGTCCAGCAGGGGTCCGGGAGCGACCTCCTGCACTCCGGCCATCGGATGCCAGTATTCAAAATGGCGCCGATCGCCTTTGCCCTCACTATGTCACAGGGGCCAACTGGCAGCCGGCAGGGGCCAACTGGCAGCCGGCAGCCAAGGGTGTGAGTGCACGGAATAGCTCCCGGACCCCCTGCTGGACCACCAGGGAGTTTTGGTAAGTCTTGGAGGGTGAGGAGGGTGTGGGGGGGGGTTATTTAAATTGGCTCCTTTAGGCGGCCAAATAATTTGGCGAATATTCATTGTATTCGTGGGTATCACGATACGTTTCACTTCGAATAGGGCCCTATACGTTGAGGATTCCCGATTTGTAGGGAACGAATGCACACCCCTAGTACCGGGAGATATGACGTGGCTGCGCGTATCCAAGTCACATGCGTATCGCCCAGTTTTGGCATGCGCAAACCTTTGAAAATCAACCAGTAAGGCTTTTCTCCCATTCTGTGCCTATGGGAAAATACCTTAATGCATGAGGCTCTATGTTTATTAATTACTTTGTTTCCTTATACATTTTGTGGACTTATTTCAGATAACTGTATATAATTGTGCTCTTTCTATGTATTGTATGATGAAAAGTATTTATTCTGCCTCTATTTTTTAAGATAATATACACATATATTTGTGACTGTTAGCATTCTTAAAAGAAGGGAGGATAATTTTCAAAAGTATTTGCATGGGTAAAACAGTGTTGTACTTGTAGAAATGAGCTTTTTTCAAATTGCTTGCCTAATATGCAGGAACACTTATACCTGTGTGTCCTGTTTATGTGAAAGTTTAACCGGACTGAGGGGAGGTTAGGGATGAGCATTCGACAGAAACAAAGTGATTGAAAATCTGATGAAATGTTCTTGGTTTTCATGTTTTGTTTTGGACACAAAAACAAAAAAAATGTGATTTGTTGGGCTTAGACCCAGTCCTGAGGCTAGGGCCTTGCCTAGGGAATAGGTCAAGGGCAAAAGCAGGGGCCTGATGCAGGAGCTGTGGCTTAAGCCTGAGGGTGACGTCAGGGTTTTGGACTAAATGAGACCCCCAAAATTATCTCCACTTACCTGCCCTTGTGTAGAGCCAATGCTGGGGCCCAGCTTGGATACCAGGTCCCAATGTTGGGGCCTCGATCTGGGCCCAGGCCCAATGCTAGGTCCTGACCTGGACACTGGGTCCTGAGGTAGGAGACTCAGCCTAGACGAAGGCTCGATGGCGGGGCCTGACCCTGGCCCGAAGGTTGGATCATGATGCCTGAGCCTAGGCCAAGTTCTAGGCCCAGACCCTACAATGTGGCCTCTCCCAGAGGCCCGGGCCTAATGCTTGGGCCTCTACTTAGGCCATGCCCTAGGCCGTCGTCTGAAGCTGGGGCCCCAGACCACACCCAGTCCTGATGATGGGGGACTGTCTCAGAGGCCGGGTCCTGATTAATGAGCCTCTGCCTAGACCAAGGCCTGTGACAAGGCGTGACGCCAGTGCCCAGCCTGGAGACCAGATCTCAATGCTTAGGCCTTGGCTTAGGCCCAGACCCAGGCTTGAAGTTGTGAGCCCAGGCCTCTTGCATCATCCTATTCTGTCTTTTTATTTAAAATGATGGCTTCTGCTAAGGATGTGCTGGAGTTAATTAACTCTGGCACCTCCCTCATCAGTGGGTGGCACCATTTTAATGTACAGAAGTTTATATGACTGCTGTACACCAAAATGGCTACCTCCACTGAAGTGAAGTGCCAGAGTTAGTAAACTCTGGCACGTCCCCAGCGGATGCTGTCTTTTTAAAGAAGAACACAGAAGAAGATAGAAGAGGATGACATACCGAGGCCTGGGCTCTGATATCTGTGTCTGGGCCTGGGTCTGGGCCGAGGCCCTAGCATGGAGACCCAACCTCCAGAGTGGGCCCCAGCATTGGGCCTGGGCCCGGGCCTTGAGCTAGGTTGAGGCCCAGGTGTAAAAACCTAGCCCCTTGTCCAGGCCCCGACATTAAGTCTTGGTCTAGGGTGACACCCATTGAGATCCGGCCACTGAACTGGGCCCTGGCATTGGTCCAGGACTTGGGCCTTGTTCACGCCTGTTCCCAGGGCTTGATGTAGGCGAAGCCTGAGCTCCAGCATCGTGCCTAGCCAAAGGTTTCAAGACCAGACCTCGAAGCTTGGGCTTTGCTTAGGGCTCAGGACAAAATCACAGTGACCTGCCTAGTCTACGCAAGGCCAAGGCTTTGGCTTGAGTCTAGGATTCGTTGGCAGATTTCCCCTGGACTGGGTAAGTAGGGAACAGGTATGATCCAGACCCTGGCATTTGTTTGGGTAGTAGGGATGTTTGCTGGAGTCAGCTGGCCTCAGTAGGCTCTATTTCTTTTTAATGCATTTTTGGGGTGTTTTTTATTTAATGTTTTTTTGTTTTGTTAACTAAAGAAAATAAAATAAACATTAAGCCAAATGAAATTCAAGGGAAAAAAATACCCCAATAATGACAACAAAAAATGAAACACATTTTTTTACCCTTGCACACCCCTAGTGGAGGCATTCCTGGGGGCGAAGATAGGAAGGGATTTACACTTACATGCATAATTTTGGATTTTAAAAAGTATGCTTGTTCATTTTCTCAAAGATTTATGAGTACATTTTAGTAATTGTATGTGAGTAGATTTACTGGAATGTGCATAAGTACATTTTATACAGAAGAACATATGAACTTGCTATACTGGGGCAGACCATAGATCTATCAAGCCCATTGTCCTATTTCCAACATTGGCCAAGCAAGGTCACAAATAACTGGCAGGATCCCAAAAGGTAGATAGATTCCAAGCTGCTTATCCCATGGATAAGCAGTGGATTTCTACAACTCCACCTTAATAATGATTTATGGACATTTCCTCCAGGAACTTATCTAAACCTTTTTTAAACAGATACTTTAACAGCTTTCATCACATCCTCTGGCAACAAATTCCAGAGCTTAATTATGCTTTGAGTAAAAAAGCATTTTATCTTATTAGTTTTAAATATATCATCTACTAACTTAATTGTGTGTCACCTAGTCTTTGTACTTTTTGAAAGAACAACTGATTCACGTTTCCTTGTTCCAATCTACTCATTATTTCTCCCCAGCTGTCTCTTCTTCAAGCTGAAGAATTTTAACTTCTTTAGCCTTTCCTCATTAGGGAATCGTTCCATCTCCTTTATCATTTTGGTTGCCGTTCTCTGTACTTTTTCTAATTCTGTTTTAAAATTTTTGAGATGTGGTAACCAGAACTGCACACAATATTCAAGATGAATTCCGGTCACCACATCTGGAACAATACAAAAGCAGTTCTGGAGCAATATAGAAGCATTATAATATACTCTGTTTTATTTTCCATTACTTTCCTAATAATCCCTAGCATTCTATTTGCTTTCTTGGCTCCTGCTGCACACTGAGCAGATTTCAATATATTATCAACGATGATGCCTAGATCCTTTTCTTGAATGGTTTCTCCTAATATGGAACCTTGAATTTTGTAGCTATAATTTGGGTTACTCTTTTCTAAGTGCATCACTTTGCACTTGTCTACATTAAATTTCATTTGTCATTTGTATGCCCAGTCTCCCAGTTTTAAAATGTCCTCTTGCAATTTCTCACAGTTCTCTTGTGATTTGACAAAATTGTCTTCCTCAGTGAAGCCTGAAGCAAAGAATTAATTTAGTATCTCTGCTATGGTTTTGTCATCCCTATATAACCCTTTTCCCCCTTGATCAACTAATATTCCTACTGGCTCCCTTGCAGGCTTTTTACTTCAAATGTATCTGTTGCAGTTGGGTGCTGCAGGCAGGATGGTGGACCCTTGGGCCGGACTACCCAGGGTGACAGGGTAGGCCGGGAGGCGGAGCCACAGGCTGGTGGTGTTCACCCGGGAACCAGGAGCCCCCCAGGAGGAGCCCGTAGGGTCCTGGAACCTTGGGACTTGGGTTATAGCTCAGAGTCAATGGCAGACAAGCCTGGGCAGAGGGTGTAGAAGAAAAGTCAAAAGAGAGAACAGTCTCTAGGCCAGCAGTGCAGGTCGAGGGCCAGCTGATGACAGGACAGCGGGCGGCAGCGATACTTGTAGTAAGCCGGACCGTGAGGCAGGGTTCGTAGAGGGCTGAAGCGGGTACCGGCTGAGGACTGGAACGGAGTCTGCAGCTGGCTGTAGACTGGAACAGATTGTAGACTGGAATGGAGTCTGTAGCTGGCTGTGAACTGAAGCAGGCTGTAGCAAAGTCAGGAACGGACCAAGGTCGGAGGCAGGCGGCAAGCTGTAGCGAAGTCAGGAACGGACCAAGGTTGGAGGCAGGCGGCAGGCTGAAGCGAAGTCAGGAACGGACCAAGGTCGGAGGCAGGCGGCAGGCTGAAGCGAAGTCAGGAACGGACCAAGGTTGGAGGCAGGCGGCAGGCTGAAGCGAAGTCAAAGGCAATCCAAAAGTCAGTCAGAAACGAGGAACAGACGAAGCGCAACTCAGAACTACTAGGCAGTAGTGAACCTCATTGCAAGGCAAAGAGTAGGCGTCTGGACGCCGGTTATATCAGTCTACGGGCGTGGTGTAATTAGCACAGGCGGGGCCAGACTTCCGGGAACTGTGTGTACATAGTGTGCGTTCTCACGCGCGCGCGAGGCAGTGGGGAAATGGGCAAGCAATGGCGGCCGCCACGAGGAACTAGCAGAGCCGTAGGCGTCCCGGGCATGCGGAACGCGGCGTTTCCAGCAGCAGAGGTGAGCCCTGTTCAGAGCTAAAGGAGGGGAAGCGGTAGAGACCGCAACAGTATCTGTATAATTTTTAATAGGGATGTGAATCGGGCTTCGGACGATTGAAAATATCATACGATATTTTCAAAATTGTCAGAAATCGGGTGCTTCCCCAAAATGATAGGAAAACCCCACGGAATTGTTCGTGGGGGTTCTCTTATCGTTTTGGGGAGGGCGGGAAAAATGGCACACAAAAATAACCCCTAAACCCACCCCGACCCTTTAAAACTAATCCCTTAGCTTCCCCCATCCTCCCGATCCCCCCAAAAACTTTTTACAGGTACCTGGTGGTCCAGTGGGGGTCTCGGGAGCGATCTCCCTCTCCCGGGCCATCGGCTGCCACTAATCAAAATGGCGCCGATGGCCCTTTGCCCTTACCATGTGACAGGGTATCCATGCCATTGGCCGGCCCCTGTCACATGGTAGGAGCACTGGATGGCCCGCGCCATTTTTAAAGATGGCACCGGCCATCCAGTGCTCCCTCCAGAGGCACTGAGTCTGGAGGACCGGGATCAGAGTGTTGGAGGACCGGGATCAGAGTGTTGGAGGACCAGGATCAGAGTGTTGGACATCATCAGTGGGGTCCCAGCACCCTTTCCCACCGTTGGCCCTTTAAATGAGCCAGAGCAGCGTGTGCGCGCGCCTAGGGAGGGCCCGGTCATGAGAGAAGATCGGCGGCATCTCAGCCACCACACGGGCGGGAGCTTTGGAGGGCCCGGACTGGGGTGATGTGCTTCGGCAGTGACTCCCTGCCGCAGTCAGGAAACCGAGGGCTGCCGTGAGTTGGCATCGGGTGAGTGAAGCTGGCCGCAGGGCCCCACAGCCAATGACCGTAACTCAACTCTTGCACCAAATCCTGTGTTCCAAAAAGGACTAGGTCTAAAATAGTTTCCCCTCTTGTTGGTTCTTATACTAGCTGCTCCATGAAGCAGTCATTTATTTCACCTAGGAACTTTACCTCTTTTGCCTGATGTGACATTCACCCAGCCAAGACTGGAGTGAAAGTTGGTGTAACTTGAGCGAGATGTTACAAACATTACTCCCAAAATGAAATTTAGTAAAACTGTTCTTCTGGAGCACCTGCTTTTAAAGGTTAAGGATGAAAGCTTTTGTAATGCAATAATGAATTCCTTTCTGCACTTTCCTATACAGTGTATTATTCAATGAGTTTCCCTTGTTTATGAAATATACATTTAAAAAAGAAATGTCATCCTTGTTCTTTTTCATTTTAAACTTCAAGTATGGATCCTTCAGAATTAGCCAATTAAAAGCAAAACCATTAGTTCAGTAGCTGGTGAACAGAACAAAGGTATCAATAACATGCCTCTTAACTAGATTATGAACATCTTTCAGACATATGTGGTGTTATTTGAAATGGTCCACATATAGATTGGCTACAAGAAGAGCCGATGCGGCTTTCATCACCTTTCCTTTGATTTTTTTTTATTAAATGTCAGAAGAATGTAGTTTAAAGTTAATACCATCATGACCAGATCAATTAGATTAGTAGTGGGAGTTCTGATCATTGAAGTATTTTGAACATTCTGTTCCATAATCTTACTAGTGTCAACATGTAGACAAGTTGCATATGATAAGGAAAAAAGAATCCAACCAAAAAAAAAATATATATATGTACATTTCAATAAATAAAAGAATATATTTGAAAAACTTTTTTTGTGTCACAGATAGAAGTGAAAAGATATATTGATATGTTGAAAGTTATAGTCATGACCACAGACAGAACTTGTTAATCATGACACAAACTCTCCCTTAGGAAAAGTTATGGAGTTCCATTTTCAGTCACTGACGACTGCAAAGGTAACCAGAAATAATTATTCAGCTTTGGAGAGATATTCAGTGGGAAAAATGCATTATTGAATATAGGTAGCTATTTTAAATATAGCTGGCCACGTTTATTTGACTAGGACTGCTCTATGGCACTACTAGAGTTAACCAGATGTCTTGGCTGCTTAACTCTGAATATCAGATTCCTCCCAGAAATGCCCCTACATTATGTGGCTAAAGTTTAGCTGGATAATGAGATATCTGGCTTAGTTTAGTAGGATAATCTCCCCAAATTTTCAAAAGTCAGCATTCAGCTAAATGCCTTTGAACATTGGCCTCATTATTTATAATCTTTAGTTGAAAATACAGAAAAAGCGTATTATCTTGAAGAAAACTTATGAAAGGGAGACAGTCATCAACAAATGCCATATAGCTTGAATTAATAACTGGTGAATATACACAACGTGAAGCTCGTTTACCCAAATAGGGCTGCCTCTAGGACCAAGTGGTGACAATCCCCTGCAAATTTTCAGAAGAACTATTGATAAATAGTTCCAAATATAAAAAATATTTTTTTGTATAGAGATCCACTAGTTCTCCACTAGTTGGCCCTAGTCTAGTCCTGGGATAGGTAGTGAGGACAAGAGCTGTACTATTTGAAACAGCGCCTCCCCTGAGAACGTCTGGAGTGTAAACTGCTATGTGAGTAAGGGAGGGGGAGTAGAGGGAGTTGTGTGACAGTCTGGATTTGAAGTTCTAAGGGTAAGGAGTGGTTACTGGTTTTGGATTCTCCTCAGTTTTGAGCCCCAAGCCTGGAACCAGAGGATGGACTTTGCCCTTGCCAATCTTCTAAACCAGTCTCGAAGGGAGAGTCTTGTACCTGAAGGAAGATCAGGAGTGATTTTCCAGAAGTTTGGTTTCCACCTTCTATTTGGGAATAATATGTTTCTGCCATCCTATTTACCCACGGATGGAAGAGGTGAAGGTCGTGCCTTTCACCAGCCCAAGATTTTTCTTCTGAAGAAGAACATCAGAAATTAGGAGAGCAGGCAGACTTGGTGACATCTAGAGACCCCCACTGAAGTCTTCACCCTGGGACACAGAACACTGAATGGTGCCGGAAGAGCAGAAATGCACACGGACCTCAGGAGCTGCCACAAATAGGATACCCTCAGCCCACCTGGCGCACTTAGCCTGCCACTACCTGGAGAGTAGGGACAGCTCAGAACCCAGTACTGAGGGACACTTCCAGAAAGGAAGAATTTATAGAGACACAGGACTAGAGCCTCCAGCGAACAGACTGAATTTGGCTTGTTTATATCATTTGGAGGTCTGTATTCAAAAGCCATTTAGACGGATAACTCCAAAGCTAGCCAACTAAATGGCAAATTTGCCATATTCAGCTAAATTATAGCCAGATAAGTAGGGGTGCTCAGGTGGAGAGTGGTTAATTTATTCAGTAAATATAGCCCAATATCAGGTATATCTGGCTATAATAGCTGGCTAACTTTAAGTCTGTGTCAGAGCTGGCTTAAAATTATCTAGCCTTGTATGACTGGATAATTTCTGCTTACTGGGATATCTTACTTTAAAAGATATCTGGTAAGTAGTGCTGAGAGTCTCAAAAAAAATAAAAATAAAAAAAGATATCAATATGCCCACAACCCAAAAGTCTCCTTCTCCAATATTAAATATAAATTGCTTTGCCAGGCTCAACACCCCAAACATTAACAGCTAGGGATGTGCAGAGCAAAAGTTTAAGTTCATATGTCCATATGTCCAAAGGGGGTCCCATTTGCGGTCAATATGGACATAAACAGAATTCAATGAGTTGAGTATATGTCCATATGTGCAAATAAAAATTTAAACCCCTCACCCTCCTTAATCCCCCCCCCAAGACTTACCACAACTCCCTGGTGGTCCAGCGGGGTCAGGACGCCATTTCTGACCAACTTTGCAAGGAGCACGTGATGTCGGCGTCACGTCGGAGTGACGCGGCGTCACGTGATTCCCCGCGGGTTCGCGCCGGAACGCTCGTTCGGCCCAAAAGGAACTTTTGGCCAGCTTGGGGGGGCCTCCTGACCCCCCCAAGCTGGCCAAAAGTTCCTTTTGGGCCGAACGAACGTTCTGGCGCGAACCCGCGGGGAATCATGTGACGCCGCATCACTCCGACGTGGCGCCAACGTCACGTGCTCCTCGGAAAGGCTTTCAGAAATGGCGTCCTCACTCCTCGCTGGATCACCAGGGAGTTGTGGTAAGTCTTGGGGGGGGGGATTAAGGAGGGTGAGGGGTTTAAATTTTTATTTTGGATCAACAATTGCGATTTCCAACTTATTCAACATAGCTATGTTGAATAAGTTGGAAATCCGATCGTTTATGTCTCATCACTTTTTTAAGTTAAAAAAAAAAAAAAAGTAGCGTTTTACATTTATGTTCAATACGAATGCACACCCCTATTAACAGCCCCCTTGTACGATCTTTCCCTGATTTCCACTAAAATTGTTCACTTTCAAACACCCTCCCCGCAGGCTCAAATAAATTTGGACCCTCCAGATCCCCACATAATTTTTGTTTTTTGGTATGTTTTAGTGAGGTGTTTTTTTTTCCCCACGGAGTTTGGATAATGGAATGATTGATTCATTTCATTCGTGTGAAAAAATCAAATCAAACATTTAAAAGCAAAAAACAGCCAAAAAAAAAAAGAAAACAAGAACGGGGCCTTCCACCCAGTGCCTGGATCGGGTGCAAGCCCGGAGCTCTGGCCTTGGAGCAGGTCTGATGGCCTCTTCTTTTCTTCTTCAACTGACGCCATCCACTGGGGTCCTACAGGCGGTAATTAACTCCAGAGCATTCACCCCAGCGGATGGCTCCATTTTGATGTACGGTAATGCTGTACATCAAAATGGCACTGTCCCATGGAACAAATGAACCAGAGTTCACTAACTCCAGCGTGACTTCAGCGGACATTGTCAGCTGAAGAAGAAAAGAAGAGGACCTTGGATCTGCTCAGAGTCTGGGCTTCGGCCTTGATCCTAGGCCAAGGCCCGGGTGTTGGGAACTGGCCTCTGGGCTGGGCCCCAGCATTGGACCTGGGTCCAGGTCAAGGCCTCAGTATCAGGACCCAGCCTCCAGGCTGGACCACAGTGTTTGGCCTGGTTCCAGGCTTTGGCCTAGGCCTATGCTCAGGCATTGGGACCTGCCCTGGCCACTTCCACAGATATCCAACGGATCAAATAAGCTTGTTCGGGGGTGGGGGGAAGGAGACTCGGCTGAGGCCTCGGCATTGGCTCGGTCATAGGCCGAGACCCTGGAATTGATCTTGGGTAAAGGCCTTGGACTTATAAACCCCCCCTAGTTTAATAGCCTCCTTTATTCCCTGTTAGCCCCGACCCATAAAACTTTGCTGATCTATTTATCCTTATTTTTAACTTGCATGTCATCCATAGCAGAAGTAAAGTTACGCAGCAGGGGTCCCCAGCACATACCTGTGCACCTAAATATTTATGCACTAATTTCAAGTTAAAATCCAAGAATGCCCATGCCCTGCCCCATTTTTAAACGTTTTGTTTGTGCATGTAGCGTTAAGTAAGTCCATATCCAGGAGGCTTTTAAAATCCTCTTGGCATGCGCCGGCCTGTCTTATGCACATATCTCCTGGTGTTGGCACACACCGGACTTTAAAATTCACCTTTTAGCTTTTAATCCAAGGTGTGCACTTGCCATTGTCACTGTATTAGGAAACGCTGATGTTTTGTTTCTCCTATATATGAAATCACCATTGGAAACACTGAACATTTATCTGAGGTTTTGAACGTCAGCACTGAAAAAGCCCAACACTGGTAATGTTTCCGCAATATTCACCTTCTTCAGGGGCCACTTCCTTTTTCAGCACTGATGTTCCAACTCTAAAATAAACGTGAAAGATGCCCTTTCAGTGTTTACAATGGAAATTTGATATATATGAGAAACAAAACAGAGTTTCCTAACGGAGAGAGGCGGCGCCCCAATGGAATGTACAGGAAGTGACCCTGAGCTAAGTATCAAGTTTCTGTTTCAACACAGAATTAGCAATGGACTTACACTGTTCCCTCATAGATTAATTTAAAAAGCCCTGTAGGTGCCAAAGCCGGGATATATGCACAAAAGTTGGGCTGGCATGCACCAAGCGGATTTTATAAGCCGCCCGAGTATGCCTGCATCTCCCTCTATGCGCACAAGTCGAAAGTTTTAAGATAGGGATGGGGCATGGGTGTCGGGGAGGACTAAGAGATGTGTGCGCAAAAATGTGAACAGGCATGCGCCGGGGTCCCTTGCTGCATAACTTCACTACTGCTATGGTTGGAGTGTAAGTAATAAAATAAAAATATCTAGGTTAGTCAGCAAGGTTTTAAAGGTCAGGGCTAACAGGTGGAAAGGGAGATTATTAAACTAGAGGGGCTGGGAAGTCTTGTCCCTTTTCTGGGCAAACTGGGAACGAACTGGTGAAACTCGGCAATGGCATGGATGCACGCCCCTTTTAAAATCCCCCATTTACGTGGTGGAAGCAGGATTTGTGCACACATGTGTGTGCCCACTTAAAACTGCACACACATGTGTGTGCTCTCAGCCTATTTTATACAGGGGTATATTTTATAAAAGCACGCCCGCGCGTACTTTTGTTCTCACACCAGGCGCAAACAAAAGTATGCCGGATTTTAATAGATACACGCGTAGCCGCACGTATCTTTTAAAATCCGGGGTCGGCGTGCGCAAGGCTGCGCAAAATCGGCAGCCTGCACACGCCAAACCGCGCAGCCTGCCTCCGTTCCCTCCGAGGCCGCTCTGAAATTGGAGCGGCCTCGGAGGGAACTTTCCTTCCACCCCTCCGCACCTTCCCCTCCCTTCCCCTAACTAAGCCGCCCCCAGTCCTAACTAATTCCCCCCCTACCTTTATTGCAAAAGTTACGCCTGCCCAAGGCAGGCGTAACTTGCGTGCGCCGGGCTGGCTGCCGGCGCACCATGGTCCAGTCCAGGGGCTGGTCCGGAGGCTGTGGCCACTCCCCCGGAATGCCCCCTATGACGTGCCACCATGACACACCCCTGACACGCCCCTGACATGCCCCCGGCACACCCCTGATGGCGCGTTAGCCGCGACACGCCCCCGGCACACCCTCGTCATGCCCTGACACGCCCCCCCTGGAAAGCCCCGGGACTTACGCGCGTCCTGGGGTTTTGTGCTCGCCGGCAGCCTATGCAACATAGGCTCGGCGCGCGAAAGGGGAGCTTGAGGCAGGTTTTCAGGGGGTATGTGCATATCTTACACGCATATCTTACGCGCGTACCCCTTTGAAAATCTGCCTCACAATGCATGCATATACACGCATAGGGGCGGATTTTCAGAGCCCTGCTCGCGTAAATCCGCCCAAAACCGGGCGGATTTACGCGAGCAGGGCCCTGCGCGCCGGGAAGACTATTTTACATAGGCCTCCCGGCGCGCGCAGAGCCCCGGGACTCGCGTAAGTCCCGGGGTTCTCGGAGGGGGGCGTGTCGGGGGCATGTCGGGGGGCGGGCCCGGTCGTCGCGGCGTTTCGGGGGCGTGTCGGCAGCGTTTTGGGGGCGGGTACGGGGCGTGGCTATGGCCCGGGGGCGTGGCCGCGCCCTCCATACCCGCCCCCAGGTCGCGGCCCGGCGCGCAGGAGGCCCGCTGGCGCGCGGGGATTTACGTCTCCCTCTGGGAGGCGTAAATCCCCCAACAAAGGTAAGGGGGGGGGTTAAGACAGGGCCGGGCGGGGGGGTTAGGTAGGGGAAGGGAGGGGAAGGTGAGGGGAGGGCAAAGGAAAGTTCCCTCCGAGGCCGCTCCGATTTCGGAGCGGCCTTGGAGGGAACGGGGTAGGCTGCGCGGCTCGGCGCGCGCCGGCTATACAAAATTCATAGCTTTGCGCGCGCCGATCCAGGATTTTAGTGGATACGCGCGGCTCCGCGCGTATCTACTAAAATCCAGCGTACTTTTGTTTGCGCCTGGAGCGCAAACAAAAGTAGGCTATTCGCGCGCCTTTTAAAATCCGCCCCATATGTTATAAAATGGATGCATCTCTGGACGTGAGCCGGAAAACGCTTGTACATCTGCGCCCACGTGGCTGTCTCAAAGTTACCGTCTCTGTTTTGATACATCAATAAATCCTGTTTCCAGTTTTCTACATATGAAAGGACACTATTTCCTGTTACAAACTCTTTTAATTGCATAGAAAATTTTGCTTAAAAAATATTCTTGACATTTAAGACTCATGTTTACTGGTACTGTGCATGATTATTTTGATACCTGTTTTTCACTCACTTAAGGTTGAATGCCCACTTGAGTGTAAGCTCACAGGCTTGTCTGATACCTGTATAATTGGTTCTAATTGTGATACTAACCTTGCGATGATTTTGTGATGTATTCTATTACCAGCAATACTCACACCATAAGTGATCTTATTATCACTTCACTAGTTGCAATGGAGGCCACTTTAAACTTCCTTGATAAAGTGGCACTTTATCTTTTATCCTTCTGCCTGATTAAGGTGCCACGTTTCATAATCAACAGTGCTTTGTATATAGCTGATGGCTCTGTGCATTTAATTTATGCAATCCTCATCGCCTTTGTTTCTGTATATTCATTCATAGGGATCAGAAGATGGTATCAGATATATCACTATAGCGCAGACATGCAATCATCGCAAAATAGTGCCACACTAATGGTTAAAAATGTAAAATGAGAACGAGAGTTACTGAGATGCTCTCTGACTAAATTTGCAAAATAATAATAGGAAAAGTCACTGTCAGATAAAGAAGAGTGCAAAAAATGCTAAACCACTATGGCTAAATGACACAAGTATGCTAGTGATTAAAAATATCAACCTAATTTTCTCTGTTGTTTAAAAGGACCATCATATCTTGAGGCATTTCTACTTCACTTGAAAGTACTAACCTCAGTACTTTCACACTTACTTCATGTGAAAAAAAAATATTTTTGTGTTTTTAATTGTGCATAATGATAGTCCAAGCTTTTTAAATTATGCATGAAGAAGGTCCAACAACCAAACTTCTCTTCTCCAAAATAAGTAATCAAATATAAAATATTTAAAGCAAAATGTTTTCTTCAGTGGAGAAATGATTAAGAAATAATGAGAGGTGAAATAATGTAGGAGGGAAGGCTTCTGCTGCAACTTGACAGTGTTTACTATATATACTATGACAGTCATATTTCAGTGACATATCATTGTCTATAAGGGAGCTAATTGTTTGTGTTTCTCTTTTTAAGATTAACTCTGGAGGAGGATATTCAAACTCATAGTCTCTGATGCTGATGAGCTTTTCAAAACACTAGGCCCGTTCTGGGCAATTCCTAAGAACAGGTATTAATGAGGTGTAGTGAGCCATCTAACTTGTAAAGAATATGAAATTACTATGATAAGTAACAGCAGTTTTTGAGTTCTACAGACCAAGACAGCGATCATATTTTTCGCCAATCCCTTTTTTGTGCCTCCATATTTGATTTTTTGATATTTTTCGAGAAGAGAGGTGTTCAATTATATTCATGCATAATTTATGCAGCTTGGACTACCTTCATGCAGAATTAAAAAAGCAAAAAAATACATTTTTTCACAGCAAGTAAGGGAATCTGATTATACTATTAAGATTAGTGCTTTCAAATTAAGCAGAAGTGCTGCAAAATATTAGGGGTGTGCATTCGTTTTGAACGCATATGTAAAACGCAACTTATTTTTTTTTTAAACTTAAAAAAGTGATGATGTGCAACGCATCTCGATTTTCAACTTATTCAACATAGCTATGTTGAATACGTTGAACCTAAATAAACACTTAAACCCCCCACCCTCCTGACCCCCCCAAGACTTACCAAAACTCCCTGGTGGTCCAGCGGGGAGTCAGGAAGCCATCCCTGTATTCCTTTGCGAGGAGCATGTGACGTCGGCGTCACGTTGGAGTGACGCGGACGTCACGTGCTTCCCGTGCCTCCGCTCCCGGACCCCCGTTGGACCCAACCGGAACTTTTGGCCAGCTTGGGGGGTCAGGAGGCCCCCCCAAGCTGGCCAAAAGTTCCGGTTTTGCGCACAGAAAACGGTACTTATGCGTGTAATTGGCTGGAGCACGCACAACCCAAATTTTGCATACGGGTATTTGTGCGTGTAAATGACCCCGCATGCACAAATTTACGCGAATAAGAAAGGGGCGTGTCGGAGCAGATACCCGACTTATGCGTGTAAGATGTATTTTATAAGCGACGCATGCAAATCCACTGGTGCGTGCAGCCAATGTCACGAGTGTATATTTACTACTGCCTGCCTGTGTGCGCAAGTGACTAGTAAAGTGTCCGTGGCTGTTGCCTCTCATCACTCAGGGACCCTACATTCTGAAGAAAGGCAGAAGGTGGAAGGAAGAGGTTGTGGGGGGCCAACTGGTGATAACTGGGAAACTCCAAACGATTTCCCTAGGCACTGTTGATGTGTGTATAATGGTAGCAGACTGCCTCAGGAGCTCATAAACTCAACAGCTATTCTTTGGTTATTCCTGTTTCTACACGTTTATAATAGCGATATGGGTCCTGCAATCTATATGGCTCAGAAGAGATGCCCAATTTTCCAGTCTCACAAGGTCTTCCTGCAATTTATCACAATCTGCTTGTGATTTAACTACTCTGAACAATTTTGTATCGTCTGCAAATTTGATTACCTCACTCGTCGTATTTCTTTCCAGATCATTTATAAGTAAATTTAAAAGTAAGGGTCCCAATACAGATCCCTGAGGCACTCCACTGCCCACTCCCTTCCACTGAGAAAATTGTCCATTTAATCCTACTCTCTGTTTCCTGTCTTTTAGCCAGTTTGCAATCCACGAAGGACATCGCCACCTATCCCATGATTTTTACTTTTCCTAGAAGCCTCTCATGAGGAACTTTGTCAAACGCCTTCTGAAAATCCAAGTATATTACATCTACCAGTTCACCTTTAACCACGTGTTTATTAACTCCTTCAAAACAGTGAATCAGATTTGTGAGGCAAGACTTGCCTTGGGTAAAGCCATGATGACTTTGTTCCATTAAACCATGTCTTTCTATATGTTCTGTGATTTTGATCTTTAGAACACTTTCCACTATTTTTCCTGGTACTGAAGTCAGGCTAACTGGTCTGTAGAGATATGAATCATGTCCTCGATCGTCTTAACGATCGATTTCGGCTGGGAGGGGGAGGGAATCGTATTGTTGCCGTTTGGGTGTTTAAAATATCGTGAAAATCGTTAAAATCGTGAGCCGGCACACTAAAACCCCCTAAAACCCACCCCCGACCCTTTAAATTAAATCCCCCACCCCAAATGCCTTAATACTTCATCAACTTTGGGAGGGAAGTACTTACTTGCCCTAAACCAATGGCAGGAAAACCGGCACACTAAAACCCCCTAAAACCCACACCGACCCTTTAAATTAAATCCCCCACCCTCCCGATCCCCCCCCCCCCAAATGCCTTAAATTACCTGGGGGTCCAGCGGCGGTCCGGAACGGGCTCCTGCAATTGAATTGTGTTGTCTTCAGCCGGCGCCATTTTGCAAAATGGCGGCCGCAAAATGGCGGCGGCCATAGACCAACATGATTCGACTGCAGGAGGTCATTCCGGACCCCTGCTGGACTTTTGGCAAGTCTTGTGGGGGTCAGGAGGCCCCCCCAAGCTAGCCAAAAGTCCCTGGGGGTCCAGCGGGGGTCCGGGAGCGATCTCCTGCCGCAAATCGTTTTCCGTACGGAAAATGGCGCCGGCAGGAGATCGACTGCAGGAGGTCATTCAGCGGGGGTTCCGGACGGAAAATGGTGCCGGCCGGAGATCGACTGCAGGAGGTCGTTCAGCGGGGGTTCCGGACCGCCGCTGAACGACCTCCTGCAGTCGATCTCCTGCTGGCGCCATTTTCCGTACGGAAAACGATTCGCGGCAGGAGATCGCTCCCGGACCCCCGCTGGACCCCCAGGGACTTTTGGCCAGCTTGGGGGGGCCTCCTGACCCCCACAAGACTTGCCAAAAGTCCAGCGGGGGTCCGGAACGACCTCCTGCAGTCGAATCGTGTTGGTCTATGGCCGCTGCCATTTTTCGGCCGCCATTTTGCAAAATGGCGCCGGCTGAAGACAACACAATTCAATTGCAGGAGCCCGTTCCGGACCGCCGCTGGACCCCCAAGTAATTTAAGGCATTTGGGGGGGGGGGGTTCGGGAGGGTGGGGGATTTAATTTAAAGGGTCGGGGTGGGTTTTAGGGGGTTTTAGTGTGCCGGTTTTCCTGCCATTGGTTTAGGGCAAGTAAGTAAGTTCCTGCCCTCCCCCTTCCCCCGATTTACGATTTTTTAACGATAAATCGGGGGAATTGGTATTGTATCGTGGCCCTAATGATTTTTGACGATTTAAAATATATCGGACGATATTTTAAATCGTCAAAAAACGATTCACATCCCTACTGGTCTGTAGTTTACTGGATCGCCCCTGGAGCCCTTTTTAAATATTGGGGTTACATTAGCTATCCTCCAGTCTTCAGGTACAATGGATGATTTTAATGATAGGTTACAAATTTTTACTAATAGTTCTGCAATTTCATTTTTTAGTTCCTTCAGAACTCTGGGGTGTATACCATCTGGTCCAGGTGATTTACTACTCTTCAGTTTGTCAATGAGGTCTACCACATCTTCTAGGTTCACCGTGATTTGATTCAGTCCATCTGAATCATTAGGGATGTGAATCATTTTAGGACGATTAAAATTATCGTCCGATAATTTTAATATCGTCTTAAACCGTTATGGAACACAATACAATAGAGATTCTAACGATTTATCGTTATAAATCGTTAGAATCGTGAGCCGGCACACTAAAACCCGCTAAAACCCACCCCCGACCCTTTAAATTAAATCCCCCACCCTCCCGAACCCACCCCAAATAACTTAAACATTTCCTTGCCAAATCCTACCTCCTTCAATCCCCCACCCTCCCGAACCCCCCCCCCAAATGACTTAAATTACCTGGGGGTTCGGAACGGCAGCGGTCCGGAACGGGCTCCTGCTACTGAATCTTGTTGTCTTCGGCCGGCGCCATTTTCCAAAATGGAGCCGAAAAATGGCGGCGGCCATAGACCAACAGGATTCGACGGCAGGAGGTCCTTCCGGACCCCCGCTGGACTTTTGGCAAGTCTTGTGGGGGTCAGGAGGCCCCCCCCAAGCTGGCCAAAAGTTCCTGGAGGTCCAGCGGGGGTCAGGGAGCGATTTCCCGCCGCGAATCGTTTTCCGTACGGAAAATGGCGCCGGCGGGAAATCGCAGGAGGTCGTTCAGCGAGGGTTCCGGCGATTCGCGGCGGGAAATCGCTCCCTGACCCCCGCTGGACCTCCAGGAACTTTTGGCCAGCTTGGGGGGGGCCTCCTGACCCCCACAAGACTTGCCAAAAGTCCAGCGGGGGTCCAGAAGGACCTCCTGCCGTTGAATCCTGTTGGTCTATGGCCGCCGCCATTTTTCGGCGCCATTTTGGAAAATGGCGCCGGCCGAAGACAACAAGATTCAGTAGCAGGAGCCCGTTCCGGACCACTGCCGTTCCGGACCGCCGCTGGACCACCAAGTAATTTAAGTCATTTGGGGGGGGTTCGGGAGGGTGGGGGATTTAATTTAAAGGGTCGGGGGTGGGTTTTAGCGGGTTTTAACGATTTTAATGATATATCACGATATTTTACCCCCCCAAACGGCAACAATACGATTCCCTCCCCCTCCCAGCCGAAATCGATTGTTAAGACGATCGAGGACACGATTCACATCTCTATGAATCATTACCCATGAAAATCTTTTTCCAGTACTGGTACCTCCCCAACATACTCTTCAGTAAACACCGAAGTAAAGAAATAATTTAATCTTTTCGCGATGGCCTTATCTTCTCTAAGTGCCCCTTTAACCCCTCGATCATCTAACGGTCCAACTTACTCCCTCACAGGCTTTCTACTTCGGATATATTTACGGTAACTTCTTTTCAAATTCTCTCTTAGTCTGTCTTATCAATGTCTTACATTTAACTTGCCAACATTTATGCATTATCCTATTTTCTTCTGTTGGATCCTTCTTCCAGTTTTTGAATGAAGATCTTTTGGTTAAAATAGCTTCTTTCACCTCCCCTTTTAATCATGCCGGTAATCGTTTTGCCTTCTTTGCACTTATCTTAATGTGTGGAATACATCTGGACTGTGCTTCTAGAATGGTATTTTTTTAACAATGACCACGCCTCTTGCACACTTTTTACTTTTGTAGCTGCTCCTTTCAGTTTTTTCTAACAATTTTTCTCATTTTATCAAACTTTCACTTTTGAAAGTTTAGCATGAGAGCCGTGGATTTGCATATTGTTCCTCTTCCTGTCATTAATTCAAATTTGATCATATTATGATCACTATTGCCAAGCGGCCCCACCACCGTTACCTCTCTCACCAAATCCTGTGCTCCACTGAGAATTAGATCTAAAATTGCTCCCTCCCTCATTGGTTCCTGAACCAATTACTCCATAAAGCTATCATTTATTTTATCGAGGAACTTTATCTCTCTAGTGTGTCCTGATGATACATTTACCCAGTCAATATTGGGGTAATTGAAGTCTAGATGCAGAAGAAGCAACAACCTTGCACATAAGCAAGTCACACAAGACATTGGTGCAGGATAAATGTTAAATCACCATTCTCAGGTGTACTTTAAAGAATCAGGTCCCCCTGTTTAAATGCTTGAATTTGAATTCATGGAGTTGCCAGTATAAACACTGCTATCTTTTGATATTGGATTCATTAAAGTACACCTGAGAATGGTGATTTAACATTTATCCTGCACCAGTGTCTTGTGTGGTAATTGAAATCTCCCATTATTACTGCACCACCAATTTGGTTAGCTTCCCTAATTTCTTTTAGCATTTCACTGTCCGTCTCACCATCTTGACCAGCTGGACGGTAGTATACTCATATCAGTATAGTCTTCCCCAACACAAGGGATTTCTACCCATAAAGATTCAATTTTGCATTTAGTCTCATGCAGGATGTTTATCTTGTTTGACTCTATGTCATCCTGGATGTAGAGCGCCACACTGCCTCCCGGGTGCTCCTCTCTGTCATTGCGATATAATTTGTACCCCGGTATAGCACTGTCCCATTGGTTGTCCTCCTTCCACCATATCTCTGAGATGCCAATTAAGTCTATGTCATCATTCACTGCTATACATTCTAATTCTCCCATCTTACTTCTTAGACTTCTGGCATTAGCATACAAACATTTCAAAGTTTGTTTTTTGTTTGTATTTTCATTCTGCTTTTTAATTGATAGGGATAAGTTAGAATTTTTTAGCTCAGGTGCGTTTTTAGTTACAGGCACTTGGACTACATTTCTTATTATTGGAACCTCACTGTCGGGATGCCCTAATTCTAATGCATCATTAGTATCCTTTGAAGATACCTCTCTCAGAACCATGCACTGCTGAGCGACTGTCGGCTTTCCCCTTTGTTCTAGTTGAAAAGCTGCTCTATCTCCTTTACCCTTACCCCTTTCCCCATCCTTCACCTGCTCACCAACTCCATCAGCTGCCCCCCTCATCCAAGACACTACACTTTGTATTGACACACCTTGTACAACAGTACTCCCAGCAACACCGACCCCTAACCCAGATTGCTCTGATTTACCACCACCTCTAACCATTGTGTTTTTAGCCTGCCCTGAAGAAGAAGCCACCCCTCTAGGCAAATATGCCATATCACCAAGCAAAAATCACTAAACCTACTTGTGGTAATTCTGAAATATTTCTAGCAGCTACCTTATTATCCTCCCGACACCTACAGCACCACCAAGCCCCACTGATGCACACTCCCTAATAGTAACAGAATCCTGAGGAACATGAGGCCTTCCTAACTGTTGTTCAGCAGATTGACTCGCTCCAAGTGTGCCAGACTCCACGGACACTATGCCTTTGACTTCTGAAGAAACTCCTGCCCAACACATAGTTGTCTCCTACTGATTTCTCCAACTCTCATGCTGTGAAAGCCCAGGATGATCCACAACCTCTCCCCCAATAGTTTTATTATTCTCCATCTGAAACATAAAATCAGACCCCAAGCGAGACCTCTCAACCTGCCCACCTCCCACATTCATCAAACTCCGCTGCCTCCCACCAACACTTGATCAATACCTCGAGTCGCAAGAATATTCTACTGTCCTATGGCAGAAGGATCACACCCCCATGTATTCACAGATAACCCCCAACAACCCCTTGAAATCCCGCAATCAGGACATACCCCCTCCAGCTCATCCTAGATCCAAAGGGCTGACCACTTCCCAAGTCTCTGGCATATCAGAGAAACCCATACCCAGGCTCCAATTCGGCAGACAGTGGCTGAACTGAGCCCCGGGTCCCCCATGCAGAAAAAAAACAGACCCTGAATTTCCTTGAATCACTGGCATCCCAGGAAAAACTACTGCTCCTCCAGCAATGGAAAAATCCTCACCCTCCCCAAACCCCCAAAAGAAGGAACAGTTGGAAAAACTGAAGAATCCCCAGAATGCACCGGCAAAGAATCAGGCAGTGCAGTAAACTGCTGACTGCAATTAGACATCAAGCTGGTAAAGGAACCAGCTGACACAGCCCCCCACCCCCCGGGCCCAGAAAAACAACCAATTCACCCGATGAGCTCACACTCGCTTTTAACCCATTGACAGAAACTGATCTTGTCACTCACACACACACAATGCCTGCACCATTGGGGGTACCACAGCCTGACTCAAATTGCTCACTATGCAGTGCAGCGATGGCATCACAGTACCTAAGGAGTTCCCTGGCTGCCACTGCCTGCACCCACGCAGGAAGAGGAAAACTGCCTTACATCCCTCCAACATGCAACAACTCTTGTGATGCCTCAGCCCCACCACCATGTGACTCCTCCACTTCCCGCTGACCAACTAAGATGTCAACTGGCCACAGCGACCCCAGGACAGGCGTGGCCTCATTAGGCTCACCCGCACTCACCTGCTCAGTCCCCAAAGACACTCCCGCCCCAATTGGAGCCTGCACAGATGCTCCAATTCTGGATTTTCCTTTAGCATAAATAGTTAGGCCAAACCAAGAAGAAACCCAGAGGTGCTAATTTATTTATTTATTTATTTATTTATTTATTTATTTGCATCTTTTTATATACCGACGTTCCTCGACAGATATCAAGTCGGTTAACAA
Source organism: Rhinatrema bivittatum (assembly GCF_901001135.1). NCBI lineage: Eukaryota > Metazoa > Chordata > Amphibia > Gymnophiona > Rhinatrematidae > Rhinatrema > Rhinatrema bivittatum. Next base: position 251,149,952 of record NC_042615.1, on the reverse strand, counting down.
TGCAAAAAATTAATCACAATACAATCATAATAAAACAATCATAAAACTATAAATCTAATACAATAGAATACAATCTAAAATTAAGACTAAAATACATTAAAACTATAACTCTAATACAATAAAATAAAACCTGATAAGCTAATAAAATTAATAACTACAACCTAGGCTTAGGACTATCATAGATATGGAAAATGAAAATACAACTAACATACCATGAGTTAGCGCATACTAGGGATGTGCAGACCAAAAGTTTAAGTTCATAAGTCCATAAGTCGAAAGGGGGGGTCATTTGCGGTCAATATGGACATATGGAGAATTCCATAAGTTGAGTCTATGTCCATATGTGCAAATAAAAATTTAAACCCCTCACCCGCCTTAATCCCCCCCCCCCCAAGACTTACCAAAACTCCCTGGTGGTCCAGCGAGGTCAGGACGCCATTTCTGAACTCCTTTGCAAGGAGCACGTGAGGTCGGCGTCACGTCGGAGTGACGCCGACCTCACGTGATTCCCCGCGGGTCCGCTCCCGGAACCCTCGTTGGGCCCAAAAGGCACTTTTGGCCAGCTTGGGGGGGTCAGGAGGCCCCCCCAAGCTGGCCAAAAGTGCCTTTTGGGCCCAACGAGGGGTCCGGGAGCGGAACCGCGATGGACCACGTGACGTCGGCGTCACGTCGGAGTGACGCGGACGTCACGTGATTCCCCACGCGTCCGCTCCCGGACCCTCACGGAACTTTTGGCCAGCTTTGGGGAGTTTTGGTAAGTCTTGGGGGGGGGGGATTAAGGAGGGTGAGGGGTTTAAATTTTTATTTAGATCAACAATCGCGATTTCCAACGTATTCAACATAGCTATGTTGAATAAGTTGGAAATCCGATCGTTTACGCCTCATCACTTTTTTAAGTTAAAAAAAAAAAAAAGTTGCGTTTTCCATTTAAGTTCAAAACGAATGCACACCCCTAGTGCATACCAAGCGCTCCTAACCATCTAATCCCTTTCTCAGCTCTTAAAAGCTCCCTCCCCTTCTTACTCTCCCAGATTATCAATAGCCCACAATTTATTGAATGTAAAGCTAAGCTACTAAAATTTATGACTTAGTGGTCTGGGAAATGATCAGCCACTGGTTCCAGATGGATCATTGAACGCTTGTTCAAATAACCAGGTTTTTATCAGTTTTCTAAACTGATGAAGGCTTGTTTCAGTTCTGATATCTAAAGGTATAAGGTAATGCATTCCAAATTTTTGGTCCAGCCAGGTCCAAAGATCTCTCTCTGACTGAGCTCAAATGCGCTATTTTTGGAGATGGTCTTGTTAGAAATGCTTTCCCTGAGGATCTTAGATTGCAAGCTGGGGTGTGGATACGTAACGATGCATTTAACCATTCTGTATTGTTTCCGTAGACTGATTTATGAATTAGTAGTAGACATTTATAATGTATTCTTGACTGGAAAGGTAACCAATGAAGTTCCTTCAAAAGAGCCACACTGGAAGGGAAAAGGGCAGTAACACAAGGTAATGAGCCCCTAAACCAGCCTCTAGAGACCCTGTTTACTCCCTTGATGCACTAGGGCTCAACCAACGAAGACTTACCAGTGTTCTTCATGATTCAAAACCCCAGCGCAGCAAGGTCCCAACCTAACGGCCATACAACCCCTGGCTAACCCCACCGCCTTGCTCAGGAGGAGACAAGCCTGGTGCGCACATTACCATGGGCATCCAGAGACATGACTCTGCACGCCCTGCACAGTAGTATAGAAAATCAATACTTAAAGCATTTAACACTACTTGTTATTGAAGTTCTGATGTTTGTCGTAACATCTGAAACACACAAATTAACACAAAGAATCATTTATTTAAAGAAAATTTAAAGAAACAGTAATACAGTAAATTAAAGGAAAGAGAAAATGTATAGCAATACTTATCTGACTAATATTTGTAAGGAAACTGGTTTCTAACTTTTCTATATCTAAAAAAGTACATTTGATATAATAGAAATATTTTATTTGAAACTACCGGTAACTTAGAGGGTCATTTATCAAATTGCATTAGGGCCCTAAAGCCCACATTGCAAATTGCAAATGCAAATTTTTCATTTATAATCAAGTGGGAGGAGTTTGGGTGAAGTGGAGAGAGAGAGAGAAAGAAAGAGAGTGAGAGAGAGAGAAAGAGAGAGTGAAAGAGAGAGAGAGAGCGAACCTCAGCCTCTGTAGAGACTCACTTATATCTGAACTTTTTATACCACTGTAAAAGGGGGAATTATGAACTCATAGTGATGTTTGTGGGGTGAGTTGGGTTTGGGGGGCAGTTTTACATGCACAGTCATAAGTACAAACAGCACAGCACACTACTTCAATCAAGCTAGGTAGAGAGATCATGGAACAAATCTATTCTTCTTTCACCTTTCATCACTACAAATCACATTAAATCTTCACTGATGGTAACTGTGCTGTTCATACATATGACTGTGTGTAAACTGCCCTCCCGAAAACTCAACTCACCCCCCCCCTCCCCAAACGTCACTCTGAGTTACTAGTGTCCCCTCTTACAGTGGTATAAGTAGTTAACGTTTTGTAAGCATTTACAGAGGCTCTCTCGCTCTCTCAGCCCAAAACACCAATTATAACAAAAGCCTGTCTAGGCAGTAGCACAGTCTGCAATAGATTTCTCAAATTGCAATGTGAAAATAACACAGGTGTAATAAAATTAACAAACATTGCAGTAAAATACCTATGCAATGCAGTACCAGGAAAATTATCCTAACCACATCCTTTCTTTATCAAAGGTGTTATTTTTGCTATACTTATAGCAAAATGATAAATCTAGGCCACAATTTGTTTTTTATCCTACATTGTGTTGCGAGCGCAGCCTTCTGGTGCCGATGGTGAGGGCTCAGATGCACGTCACTAGCTCATAGGAGAGCGGAGCCCTTGGACCACGGAACGGCTAGAGGCAGGCCGCGTGTCGCATCCCGTAGAGAGGTGTGTGTGGTACGGGCGGAGCAGGAACAGAGCTGGACGGAACAGAGACAAGGAACAATGGGATGGGAATGAGACAGGAGCACCCCTCCGTTGGATCTCCATGCACCAGTGAGACCAGCAACGCAATGCTGGTCTCAAGAGTTACCCTCCGTCCACTTGATAGCCCTTCCGGACCTGTCGCTTGGGAGCGGCAAGTGTGGGAGGTCAGATGGAGGTTGAGGACCGGAACAGGACAAGACAGGAACACTGGGCAGAGACAGGAACATAGGAGCGGGAATACGAGGACTTGTAATGTAGTCTCGGGCGAGGACTTGGTGCGTGGAGCCTCGGGCGAGGACTCAGACAAGGAACAGGGAGGACTCTGGAGAAAGCTTGGAGCATAGAGAGTCAAAGGAAAAACATGGAACTTGGAGACTCAGATGAGGTGCTTGGTACTTGGAGACTCAGACGAGGGACTTGGCACTTGGAAACTCAGATGAGGAACTTGGCACTTGGAAGGACTCAGGATACTCAGGTAAAAACAGAGGCTTGGAAACTAGGAGGGGTCTGGACAGAGATCGAAGACAAAACTTGCAGGAAGAGGACTCCAGTCTCCAGGAAAGCGGATACCGGATAGGACGGATTTACTTCCAGGTAACGGTCAGCTGGAGATGAGATCTGGGGCGAGTGAACAGTTCAGGAACGGAGCCTGACAACGGACCTCAGAAGCTAGACTTGGAGCGGCAGGAGCATCGGGGACTTGGAACTCAGAGCATCGGGGGACGAAGAAACATCAGTACATCAGGAGACATGAACCTGAGGACATCAGGAGACGTGGACATCAGGACTGGTACATCAGGATACATCAGAACAGCAGGGCATCTGGACAACCATAATCTCAGGAGATAACCTCAGGAACGTGGATCCTCTGGAGGGCAGAGGCATCAGGAATGACAGAATGTTGGACGTCAGGGTTTCTGGACTGCTGGGACCTCTGGGATTGGAATGTCTGAGCATCTGGGACACTGGCACAAGGAACAGGCTATGAAGGAGCATCAGAATACTGGAAAGACAACATAGAACATCAGGGGCCAGGGAAGCGATGGAGGACTCCAGCAAGGAACACAAAGAACATCCAAAATCCAGGGAGAAGCTCAGGAAGGCAACGAGATGGGGAGACCAAGACACAAAGGAAACATGGAATAAGGTGAACCTGGAACGGAGTGATGAGTCGAAGACAGACATGGTTTCCATAGATGTCTGGAATGGAGAGCTACGAAACTAGGAAATCCTGGAGCAGGGAGTTCTGGGGCAGGCTATCCTAGTGGAAAGGACCCCACGGACTTCAGATGTAGGCATCATGCCAGAAGAACTCCGGGAGCCAGGAACAAGGCATCTGGATCGCTCCAAAGACAGGCACTCAGGAGCAAGCATCCAAGCTGACGCGAACACTCTGATGGACTGAAGCAGGGCCCTTTTATAGGGCTGACCCAGGAAGTAGGCGGAGACTGGGAACCAGTGGGGGATGCGGGCTCTTCCTGCCAGTGGCTTTTTAAATAAGTTGAAGAGGCATGCGCCAGCACCTAGAGGATGCCCAGAGAGAAGCAGGACCATGGACAGCGGTGTCCCTGTGGCACAGATGCAGGAAGGATCAGGCAGGCATCAGAAGTGGCCTCCAGGCCACAGGGTGGCGTCAGCCACGGCAGCAGCTTCCCCGGCCGTTCAGGGATGACTTCGGCGGCAGTAGCAGGGTTCCAACGGCGGTGCAAGGCCACAAGACCGGCCTTGGTGAGGTGGCTCCATGTCTCCAAAGATGGCACTTCAGCAGCTGCCTCCAGGCAGCGCCAGAAAACCCTGGTGACGGCCGCCTCACAGGGCCTCGAGCAACGGCGTCCAGGGGCGGCTCCTTCCATGAAGACAAAGGCCTGCGGTGGCATTCAAGCCACAGGGGTAGCATCAGACCGGGTCGCGGAGGTAAGAACCTGTCCACGGGATGGAGTCTGTGGGCAGGGTCTAGACAGAACCCCCCTCAAAGCCCCCTCTTCAGTCTCATCTCAAAGGCTGAAGATGGGAAGGCATAACCCGTTTCCGAACGCAAAATTTTCAAAGCTGGGAAAAGCTGAAACGGTAGAGTGAAGTGACTTGCTGACAACATGCCATGGGTCCAATTTGAAAAGAGACATGACCCAGATGGAATGGGAGGCACAGAAGTATAACAAATAGTTCAGTTGAGTTTTAAGTGACCCCTTGTACACGCAGTGACAAGGCTTGGATAAGGAGGATTCAGAACAAATGTCAAGCAGAGGAAAACATGCGCTGAGTGGGAACTGGTGGGACAAAGCCAGGTCTAGGGTGCAAGTGCCTCCTGCTGGTCGTTTAACTCCAGGACCTGGAGTTCTGAAGGAGACTCGAAATCCAGTTCTGACGCTCATGGTGTCAAGTTACAAAGTAGACCAAAATAGGGATGACATAGAAACCTGGGTGCAGGTACCTCCTGCAGGTCATATGGAACCCGGGGGTGATATCCCCTCTCTATAGATGAGCAGAGAAGGTCTTAGGAACAATACAGGCACCTTCTGCTGGTTGAAGGAGACTCTGGGGCTTGAACTGGCTGGTAGAGGATTGGTTTGCAGGCACCTCCTGCAGGTCGTAGGAGACTCCTGGCTTCAACTGGCTGGTAGAGAATCGGATTGCAGGAGCCACCTGCAGGTCGAAATCTAGAATTGCTAAAGAAGGCAAGTGAGCAAAAACATTTTCATGGAAAACAGGGTATTTGAGACAAAGGGCAGTCCATAGGAGGTCCAGAAACTAAGAACAGGAACTGGTACTTGAAATCATCCAGGAAACTTGGAAAAACTTTAGACCAGTAACTAGTCGTCAAACAAAATGTCCAGCACTCTGATCCTGGCCCACAACACTGAGCTCTGGTCTTCGCATCCTGTTGCGAGCGCAGCCTTCTAGTGCCGATGGCAAGGGCTCGGAGGCGCATCGCTATCTCATAGGAGAGCAGAGCCCTTGGGCCATGGAATGGCTAGTGGCAGGCCGCGAGCTCCACCATGTAGAGAGGTAAGTGTGCAGGTATGGGCGGAACAGGAACAGAGCTGGACGGAATAGAGACAAGAAACTATGGGATGGGAACGAGACAGGAGCACCCCTCCACTGGGCCTCCACGCAGCAGCGAGACCAGCAACGCAATGCTGGTCTCAAGTGTAGCCCTTCGGCCACTCAATAGCCCTTCCGGACCTGCCGCTTGGGAATATAGAGTGTGGGAGGCCAGATGGAGGTTGAGGACCAGAACAAGGCAAGACAGGAACACTGGGACAGAGACAGGAACTTAGGAGTGGGAACACATGGACTTGTAACGTAGTCTCGGGCGAGGACTTGGAGGGTGGAGCCTCGGGCGAGAACTTGGAGCGTGGAGACTTGGATGAGGAATTGGAGCATGGAGCCTCAGGCGAGGACTCGGACAAGGAACAGGAAGGACTCCAGAGAAAGCTTGGCGTACAGAGAATCAATTAAAAAAAACATGGAACTTGGAGACTCAGAAGAAGACAAGGAACTGGAATGTGAAGACTCAGATGAGGAACTTGGAACTTCAGATGAGGGACTTGGAAGGACTCAGGATACTCAGGTAAAAACAGAGGCTCGGAGACTAGGAGAGGTCTGGACTGAGCTTGAAGACAAAACCTGACGGAAGAGGACTCCAGCTACCAGGAAAGCAGACACCAGATAGGAGGGATTTACTTCCAGGAAATGGTCAGCTGGAGATGAGATCTGGGGCAAGTGAACAGTTCAGGAATGGAGCCTGACCACGGACCTCAGAAGCTAGACTTGGAACAGCAGGAGCTTGGAACTTGGAGCATTGGGAACTTGGAACTCAGAGCATCAGGGGAGAAAGGAACATCAGGACATCAGGAGATGAAGGGATGTCAGGACATCAGGAGACATGAACCTCAGGACATCAGGAGACATGGACATCAGGACTGGTACACCAGGATACATCAGAACAGCAGGGCATCTGAACATCAAGGCATCTGGACAACCGGAATCTCAGGAGATAACATTAGGAACGTGGAACCTCTGGAGGGCGGAGGCATCAGGAACGACAGAATGTTAGACGTCAGGGCTTCTGGACTGCTGGGGCTTTTGGGATTGGAATTTCTGAGCATCCAGGACATTGGGACAAGGAACAGGCAACGAAGGAGCATCAGGGTACTGGAAAGACACCATGGAACATCGGAGGCCAGGGAAGCGATGGAGGACTCCATCAAGGAACATGAAGAACATCCAGGATCCAGGGAGAAGCTCCCAGAAGGCGACAAGACATAGAGACCAAGACACGAAGAAAACATGGAATCAGGCAAACCTGGAACGGAGAGATGAGTCGAAGACAGACATGGCTTCCATGGGTGTCTGGAATGGAGAGCTCCGAAACAAGGAAATCCTGGAGCAGGGAGTTCTGGGGCAGGACATCCTGGTGGAAAGGACCCCACGGACTTCAGACGTAGGCATCAAGGTGGAAGAAATCCGGGAGCCGGGAACAAGGTATCTAGATCGCTCTGAAGACAGGCACTCAGGAACAAGCATCCAAGCTGACGCGAACACTCTGATGGACTGAAGCAGGGTCCTTTTATAGGGCTGACCCAGGAAGTAGGCGGAGACTGGGAACTGGTGAGGGCCGAGGGTTCTTCCTGGCATTGACCCTTTAAATAGGTTGAAGAGGCGCACGCCGGTGCCTAGAGGAGGCCCAGAGAGAAACAGGACAATGGACAGCAGCGTCCCTGCTGCACAGACGCAGGAAGGAATAGGCAGGCATCGGAAGCAGCTTCCCTGGCCGCTCAGGGATGACTTCGGCGGCGGCAGCAGGGTCACAATGGCGGCGCAAGGCCGTAAGACTGGCTTTGGTGTGGCGGCTCCGTGCTGCTAAAGATGGCGCTTCGGCAGCTGCCTCCATGTAGCGCCGGAAGACCCTGGCGATGGCGACCCTAGGCCTGCAGGGCCGAAAACAGCCAGGGAGGATGGTGGCCTCATAGGGCCGTGAGCAACGCCATTCAGTGGTAGCTCCTGCCATGAAGACAAAGGCCTGCGGCGGCATTCAGGCCGCAGGGGCGGCGGCGGACCAGGCCGCGGAGGTAAGAGCCTGTCCATGGGATGGATTCCGTGGGCAGGGTTGCAACACATTGTATAGCTAAAAAATACATATATGCCACATTGTCATTGAATTTATGTTATAAAAATGTGACTTTGAATATTACTTTACCATAGAATATACCACCAGCTTAAAATAGTTACAAAATAAAATGTTTTATTTTCCTAAAGAATTCTCCTAACTTCATTCACTGTAAATTTAACTGTATTATTAATTTCTGAGAACATTACATTCTAAATTTTAAAAGAATATAAATGAAACCCAAAAGCCTAGATTATCAACATCTAAGTGACAGTGAAAAAAAAAAATCCCACCTGGGGGTTTACATTACTAAGGACTACAAAAATATTAATTCTGTAGTGATAGCCTAGGATGGCTGCAGTGACATTCTAGGAAAAAGCACAAAAAACCTTTCCCAAGGACATAAGTATTGCAGGAGATGTGTATTCTGGTTCAGCACTGGATGTCCCATTTTATTTTTCCTGTAAGCTATAATGGAAGATGAAAATACAATTTTTTGTAGAAATATAAAAATAATTCTTGTGAAACTGCTTTTGTCTGACACATTCTCTAGTTATTAAGACCCCAGTAACATAATGTGTTTTATTACCTAATTTAGGACCTGATTTACTAAGGCTTTTCTCCCATTCTGTGTCTATGGGAAAATGCTTAGTAAATGAGACCCTTAGTTGTGCTGGGATTTTGAATAAAATAATTGTTGTTGCAAGAGTATATTCTTTTGAATGGGAATAGAGATACTGACAGTTGGCACATGCTATATTTTCATCTGACGATTACTAAAAATGTGTTAACTCAGTGGAGATGTTACATAATAAAAATGTACAGGAAAGAAAGCTTTAAAGGTTGTTGTTAAAGAAAATTTTTAATAATTAACAGTAGATTAGAAAATAGGACAGTTGGTTTATAAAAGAAATATTAGCCAATTGCTTCATAAAACTAGGGCCTAAGACTATAAGTCCACACTGTGGGTTTTTTATGTGCAATATAAAAATTGAAAATATTTTTTACATAATAGATAGAGACCTGATTGGAAATACCGCCACAAGACGTATGGCAGACTTTGTTATGAAGATTTCAATCTATAGAATGGCTTATTTTTTATATTGTTTTGGAATTAAACATAAAACTTTGAGTTTTTACAGTAATTTCTTGAGAAAGGGAATGACTATCACTGACTGAATCTGGTAAGAACTAAGGCCTGCATTTTCCATTCTCGCAGAGAATGGTGAATCCAGCAGTAACAGGGGGCAGGGGGCAAAGGGGTGGGGGGGGGGGGGGCGGGCCTGCGAAAGCCAGCAGTGATCGTGCCACCGCGGTGTTATCGCTGCTGGCTTTCGCACCCAATAGTGCCACTGTGGAAGGTGATGCTATTGGGCACACTACTGGCGACAATAACGTAACTTACCTTATCGCTGCCAGCGAAGATACCACCAAGTCCACCTCCTCGCCGCCCCGACTTCTCCCCTCCTCGCCCCTCCTTGCCTCGACTCTGCCCCCGGCAAGCTATCACACGCGAAAAGGGACTTTTCACGTGTAAAAGAACGTCCCTGTTCGCGTGAGATAGGCTTAGAAAATGAACCCCTGATGTCAAGTGACATAATAAGCTTTAAAAAACTGCAGAATTAAGAACATAAGAACATATAAGATATGCGATACTGGGTCAGACCAAGGGTCCATCAAGTCCAGTATCCTGTTTCCAACAGTGGCCAATCCATGTCGCAAGTACCTGGCAAGTACCCAAACATTACACAGATCACAAGATACTATTGCTTATTAATTACCATAATAGCAGTTTATAGATTTATCCTCATAGGAACTTATCCAAACCATTTTTAAACCCAGTTACACTAACTGCTGTAACCACATCCTCTGGCAATGAATTCCAGAGCTTAACAATGCACTGAGGGGCGGATTTTAAAAGCCCTGCTCACGTAAATCCGCCCGGATTTACGCGAGCAGGGCCTTGCGCGCCTATTTTCCATAGGCCTGCCGGCGTGCGCAGAGCCCCGGGACTCGCGTAAGTCCCGGGGTTTTTCGAGGGGGGCGTGTCGGGGGCATGTCGGGGGGCGGGGCTGATCGGCACGGTGTTTTGGGGCGGGACGCTGCATTTCGGGGGCGGGCCCGGGGGCGTGGTTTCGGCCCGGGGCGGTCCGGGGGCGTGGCCACGCCCTCTGGAACCGCCCCCGGGTTGCGTCTCGGCGCGCTAGCGGCCAGCTGGCGCGCGGGGATTTACTTCTCCCTCCGGGAGGCGTAAATCCCCCGACAAAGGTAAGGGGGGGTTTAGATAGGGCCGGGGGGTGGGTTAGATAGAGGAAGGGAGGGGAAGGTGAGGGGAGGGCGAAAGCGAGTTCCCTCCGAGGCCGCTCCGATTTCGGAGCGGCCTTGGAGGGAATGGAGGCAGGCTGCGCGGCTTGGCGCGCGCCGGCTGCACAAAATCGGCAGCCTTGCGCGCACCGATCCTGGATTTTAGCAGATACGCGCGGCTACGCGCGTATCTACTAAAATCCAGCGTACTTTTGTTTGTGACTGGTGCGTCAACAAAAGTACGCGAACGCGCATTTTTTGTAAATCTACCCCTGAGTGAAAAGACTTTTCTTTGATTTGTTTTAAATGAGCTACTTGTTTCACTATGTAGCTGCTAGCCATTAATTTTGAAAGATATAAATAACTAGAATTGTCAAATGCTAATTAGAAAGCTTATTAAAAGCTGCTGAGGAGTGACTGCCAAGACACGAAAGGCGAAACATAAATATTAAATTTTAAAAGGAGGCATTTTTGTAACTTTATAACAGTTCTTAGAAAGTTTTGATAATGGCAATTGTACCAGGAAGGGAATTGGGCAGCCTAGATGGGTCTTTAACAAACCAATTTTCAAAGAGTTTAGGTCCCTAATTTTTTGATTTAGGCCCCTAAATAAGCCCTTTTTAAAATGTTCTAGGGCTGAGTCCCTAAATTTAGGTTCCAAGTTTCATTAGTCTCTTAAATTTAGGACCCTAAAAAGTGAGTGGCTACAGGGAGGTGGAGTTTGGGTAGGAAAACTAAGTTAGGAGCTTAGCACTGTTTTTCAGGACTAGGCACCTAATTTAGGTCCCTAAATGCAGACAAATAGCATGCCTAAATTTAAATTTATGTGAATTTTCAGCTGTAAATTTAGACACCTAGGTTAGGCTGAAAATAGTTGCCAAACTTACCCATAGATTTATCTAATGCTATAAATATAGCGGAAATAACGCCTGCGATAAAAAAAGGGGCATGATTAGACTAATTACCCTGCTCCCGCATTGGTAATTTCCACAAGGTACAGTACATTTATCACACCTGCGCAATTTTTTATTTCGCACCCTGATTAATATGAGAGAGAGAGAGAGAGAGAGAGAGAGAGAGAGTGTTCCTCTGTTTAGAGGAGTAGGTTTATACAACACAAATCTAGTTACACTTTTCATCCATTATAATGACTAGAAATCTTTAGTGAACTCAATTTTAAATGAATACCTCAGAATGTTTCTGTAACACGACACCACCTCCGTAACCCCTTCCCCAACCTTCCGAAACCCGCCCCGATTCAAGTGCCCCTCTACAGTGGTACATATATGTAGAGTGTCAGACTGACTCTAGACAGAGTCTCTCTCAAAAAAAAAAAATGTTCTCCCTAATGCAAGACTATCGCAAACATTTTGGAGTTCAGCTTTTTTTGAATATCCATCCCATAGTCCTTATCTGTTAGCTGCAGTAGAGGCATTGGGAAGTTGCTAATAAGTTAGGTGTCATTACTACTGACTGTGGTGGTGGCAGTCATGCTGACTGAGGGCACACTCCCTGTTTCTAAAGACTCCAGGCTCGCCAGAACCCTCAAGAGCACCTTCTTGTTCCTCCACAGGCTCTGGAATTCTTTCCTAAGAGAGACCAGATGTGCCACCAGTATATTGAGATTCTGCCTATTCTCCTGACCCCCACTGTCAGCAGCAATGACCCTAGTGTGTGCCTATAACCTGCATCCTATGTAACTGTCAACCTGTTTTGAATAATCTGCACAATACCGTAGCATATATTGTACTTAATTGTATGTAATTTATTTAATATGTATGTCAACCATCAGATAGCTCGGTATTTCTCTCTGAGTACTATGAAAAGAGGGGAAAAATAATTAAATCCTTGAAATAACTAAATTGTTTTTTATGTTTATGTTTCTATGAATGGGAATTGCTGAACTCTAGGAAACAGCTAGACACTGTAATAGAATTATAGATCTCTTGGGTCTCTCTATCCAAATAGATTTGATTTGCATATATTACTGTCACAGGGCATCAAGCTAGAGACAGGGAGCACCCCTGAAGAAACAGGACAGGACTGCAGGGGCAGACTAGAGCTGGTCCTCTGCCTAACAGGTTCTTTTCCCCGCAGGCTGAGCCTTTGGGTTCTGGGAGCTGGTTGAATTTGCCTACTTGAGAACATCATGGTGTGGACTAGAGTGGGAATTGTGTACAGGCTAGGAGCTAGGGGTTAGACAAAGGCTGGAAGCTGAGGTCAGGCACAGGTTGGAAACTGGAACCAGATACTGGCAGGGAGCTAGATCCAGGCACTGACTGGGAACTGGGTTCAGAGCATAGCTTGGGGGCTGGAGGACAAGCACAAAACCTGAGGAAGAAGGCCTGGAAAACAGACAAGGGCCTGGACAGGACAGTGCAAGACAGAACTAGAACTGAACAAGGACAGTACTTAGACAAGGATTGGACAAGGACTAGACTAGACAGAACTGACTACAATAAATAGGAAAACCCAACTGGACACAAGGCTGGATAGGAAAACCTTGCAGGTCTGGAGGCTGTACTGTAAGGCAGAAAAGCCCAAGAGAGCACCAATAATGGCAGGGAGGCTGCAGGGCAAGGCCAGAAGACTTGGAAGAGCCCAAAGCAAGGCAAGAGGCCAAGCTAGGCCACATAGCATAGTGTTACGCTCTCCTCCTCCAGAGGGGAGGAGTTAGCAATCTGTTATCACTCACCCCGCCAGGAGGGCAGAGTTAGCAATCTGTTCTGCTTTTCTCCTGAATGGGGGAGGAGTTATCAATCTGTCATGACCTGCTCCTCCAGAGGGGAGGAGTTAGCTATCTGTAGTGCTTACCCTGCCAGGAGGGCGGAGTTAGTAATCTGTTAGTGAACTGCTGTGAGATGCTCCTATAAGGGAAGGAGGTAGCAATCTGTTATGGATCAACTCCCCAGGGAAGAGGAGTTGGCAATCTGTTCAATGAGACTCTTCTGAGGAGAGGAGCTAACAATAGGTATATTGTACTTTGCTACTGAGATAGCAATCTATCATGCCTCCGCTACAGAGTAGCAATCTGTTATATATAGGCTGCTGGCAAGTCCCATAGAAAGAGAAGGTAGCTATCTATATAATACTTCCGTACGCGGTGTTAGTGGTCAGTAGTGGTTGGCTCCCACAGAGTGACAGTAGTATAAGGAATGACCACTTGGAGGAAATGGTGAATCCCTGGGCCGATGACAGATGACAGTGCCCCCAGGAGGAGATCCTGAGAGGAACTACCGGCTAGGCTAGAATATGAAATAAACACAAATAGTTGTGTCCGGCAGGGATGAAGTCCTTCTGATTCTGGAATATAATCTCGGGGTCGCTGAGCTGAAGAGAGAGACTAGAAGTAGTGAGTAGACAGGGTATACTGGATACAAGATGGTACACTCACAATAATAGATGTCTGCAATGGTCTCTATGCCACAGTCTTCAGTATATTCAGGAATAGGAGCCGTAGGCAAGCACTGGTTCCTATAAACAGTCTGTAATAAGAACTCAGAATAGCTGTATATGAAATAGCTTCTAGAGTAGAAGAGAGTCTGTAAAGGATTCTAGGAACATGGGCCCTCATGGAACGAGTACCAGTTCCTATCTGCAATCTTGCCAATATAACTCTCGATCTCCGTACTTGCGATAACGTCTTGGACGGAAGGTAGTCTTCAGAGCTATAGGAATGTAGGCCCTCGTGGAGCGAGTACTGATTCCTATCTACAATAGAACTCACTGTGCTCACGTCTGCGATTGCTTCCAGGCAATGAGGAGTCTTCTGAGTATTCAGGGACGTAGGCGCTCGAGGAGCGAGTACCGGATCCCGTCTTGGCAATCTGAAATCAAGAAGAGAGAGCGGAGCCCCTATGGAGTAGGTACTCCTGGTAAGTTTGAAAAGGCCGAGCAGTGGAGAAGGATTCCCCTCGCTGACTCGGATCACTGTTCAAGTATTGTGGACTGCCGAAGCAAGTCCTGTTGGAGTTCCTTGCTAACTCGTTAGAGGTTAGCAAACAAGGACCTTTTAAAGTGGAAATGGTTGATGTCACTATGGGGGGACGCCTCCGAGGTTTGCGCCCTTGCTGGTACAAAGTCTGGAGCATGCGCACGTATCATCAGGAACATGGCGGATCCGTAGCATCAAGCCAGCCTGGGGACACTGGGACCAAGAGGCAGAGAGAAGCCGTGGATGCATCTGTCCATCAGAGCCGAAGGGAGTCGCTCCCAAGGTAGAGAGGGTGGAGCGAGGGGCGAGAAGAGGCACGAACACAACAATGCCCCCCTTCAAAGGGCGATCTCCTTTTCGGGTACCAGTTTAAGTACCAGAGATGCGTGAGGTGGAACTGATGAGCATCTCTTTTCCAATAGGTCTAAGGATCCCAAAGATGGTTTTGGGGTTGAAGCCTTTTCAGGCAAACAAAGTTCAGTCTCTGTTCAAACATCCAAGGTCTCAAAGTCTTGAGTTCAAGTTTGTATAACACAGATAGATGTAGATTTGAAGAATCTAGTAGAATGAATGATGACGTCATCAGCAAAGAGAGGGCTGCCATGGACATCACTGAGGTTTCAGTGGAAGTGGTGATGTAGAAATTTGTCCAATATCTACTTCTGATATGGCTCTTCCGCAGAATGCTGGAAGAGAGATGTTGATGATACCAGCAAAACAAACAGGCTGATGGATGGATAAAACTTCATCCTCGGAATCAAACAGTGCTGTAAACCCCCAGCACAACTTCCAAATGATCCAACGAAGTTGATAAGTAGAAACATTTTCTTCTTTCTTCGGAATCAACCAGTGCCATAGGTTATGGGCACGACTTCCAAGTAATCCTTAAGTATTGTTGATGAATAGAGATATCTTCTTCTTCGGAATCAAACAGTGCTGTAAGCCCTGGTAGCTAGGAATGTCTTCTTTCTTCAGAATCAGCAGTGCTGTAAACCTCCAGAACGACCTCTGAGTGGACCAACACAAAATTGAGAAGTAGAAATGACTTCAACTTCAGAATCAACAGTGCTGTAGTCCTTCAGCACGACTTCCAAGTAGGTAGAATGTAGAAATATTCTAAAATTTGTAATCCAAGAAGACATAGTAGATGAAGAGCGCCATCTAGCTATGGCATGCATAGCAACTGCTATGACTACCAGCAGGATTTAGAAAACTGCTGGTGATGCTGATAAGATCCTCAACAGAAGTGGTGGTGAAAAGAATCGTCCAAGGCCCACTTCATAGTGTGATACAATATTGGATCTTCAGATTTACCACATGGACTCCTCAGGTATTCCACAAAACATCTGAGATGGTAGTTGTCTCTTGCCCCTGAGTGCTTTAGGGCAGAGGTTCAAACAAGATTGGACAAGAGGTTCATTGAGACTGGACGAGAGAGTGGAGGAGATATTGCTGTATAGCCCAAGAACAGTCCTCCCACGGGACTCAGGCTTGTCCGTTTTCTGAACGATTAGGGCAGACAGGAACATCATGGCCTGGCTGACCACAGTGCATGCACAGGCCGTTCTTCCTTCTATATCTTCTCTCTTTAGACCTCAAGTGACCACGAACAGATTCCTTCGGTTCCTTCTTCTCCACAGCAGGAGGTGCTGTTCCCCTTGTTAGTGCAGGAGCACTGGTTGGTTTTAACACAAGTAACACCTTAGGCCGGAGTTCTTTCACCTTGTCTCGGAGCTGCCAGTCAATCCGAGTGGCTAAGGATATCAATTCTTCCAGCGACTCAGGTGTCTGACGAGCAGCCAACTCAACCTTTATGTGAGTGTCCAGGCCTCTGCAAAAGAGTGTCTTTAGACATCTGGGGTCCCAGCGCAGCTCTGCTGCTAGAGTTTGAAATTCAATGTCAAATTCCACCAGGGATCTGTTGCCTTGCTTTAAGTCCACCAAAGCAAATCCAGCAACAGACATACGAGCAGGGCCATCAAAGATGGATTTAAACAAGTCCATAAATCCTTCTATGTCCTGCAAGATAGGGTCCTTGCATTCCCACAAGGTAGAAGCCCACGACAAGGCTCTCCCATCCAAATAAGACAGAATATAGCTGGTCTTGAAGAGACTTGTGGGAAACAATAAAGGTTGTAGAGTGAAGTGTAAGCTGCACTGGTTCAGGAAGCCTTGAGTCTTCTGTAGTTCTCCGGAGAATCGAACAGGCGCCGCCAGTGGAACAGCTGATTTTAAAGTTATAACTGGTTTTCTTGTATATAAGCTGTGCTTTGTGCCTTCTGTGTATGAAGCTGGTGAAAGGCTGCAGCAAGTTTCTCCAGGGTTTCTTGCTGTTCTGAAAGGCATTGAGCCAGGCCCAGTATAGCCTGCAAGGCAGAAAGGTGAGCCGGGTCCATGGGCTACAAACATCCAATACCTTGAGCTGAATCCCCAGGAGTACTGCTTCTCCAATTGTTTCTTGAAAGCTGGCTTCAAGTTTAGGCTTCTCCAATTCTTTTCTTGAAAGCCGAATTCACTAGAGTTAAAGGTAACAAACATAAGCCAGATTCACTGAAGTTAGTTTTTCATATTTTCACCGGATTCACTGGAGTTAGCAATCTGTTATGCTCTCCTCCTCCAGATGGGAGGAGTTAGCAATCTGTTCTGCGTTTCTCCTGAAAGGGGGAGGAGTTAGCAATCTGCATTGACCTGCTCCTCCAGAGGGGAAGAGTTAGCTATCTGTAGTGCTTACCCCGCTAGGAGGGCAGAGTTAGTAATCTGTTAGCAAACTGCTGTTAGATGCTCCTGTAAGGGAAGGAGGTAGCAATCTGTTATGGATCAACTCTCCAGGGAAGAGGATTTGGCAATCTGTTCAATGATACTCTTCTGAGGAAAGGAGCTAACAATAGGTATATTGTACTTTGCACAGAAGTGCAATCAATAGACATAGCGAAGGCAAACTTTTAGTTGCACATTCTGTACAAATGGGTCATACATTCAATGGGCCGGATTTTAAAAGGGTTACGCGCATAAGGTACACGCGTAACCCTTTTAAAACGCCCCTGTGCGCGCCGAGCCTATATTGCATAGGCTTCTGGTGCGCGCAAAGCCCCGGGACGTGCTTAAGTCCCGGGGATTTCTTGGGGTGGGCGTGTCGGGGGTGTGACGTGGTCGGCGCATCATTGGGGGGGCGTGTCGGGGGCGTGACGCAGTCGGTGCGTCATCCGGGGGATGCTGCGGGCGTGGTTTTGGCCCAGGGGCATTCCAGGGGCATGGCCGCAGCCTCCGTACCAGCCCCCGGACCAGAACATGGTGCGTGGCAGCCGGCCCGGCGCACGCAAAGTTACACCTGCCTTGAGCAGGCATTTACATATATACCATTTTTATGACATTTTTTAGTCCCGTTAATTTTTCAGCTGAGTAAATACTACCTGTATTTATTTTGATATCTTCCTTTTCACAGTATGGTTTCAACCAATGAGTATATTTCTAATACTTAGCTCCAGTGTATGAAAAGATCCAACTTTCAATACCTTTCAATTTTTAAAAAAATAGTGTGCTCGTGGAAGAGCCAACAGATATGGCTGAAAAGGTACTTAAATAATGTTTTCTGCACATATGTACACCAACATATAATTGCCATTGAAAGAGTTAATTTGGCTAAAACACACCCCTATTTTTCTTTCCTTTTGTTTTTATTTCTTTTTTTCACCTTTGTACATCTTTGATTGTTTCATATTATTATAACACCAAGCTGTTTCCTATAGTATATAACATATATAGTACCTGTTATTTCATGAAGTATTATTTATCCACTTCAAACTGTTTATACATACATGTGGTTTATTTTTATCCTCCCCTCTCATCAGAAATTTTTGTTCTTATTTGAAAAATTTTTGTTCTTATCTGCCATTTTGATATTTTATACATATACATATGATTTTACAATAAATTATTTTTATATGTCTGTACACACACATGTAAATTTATATTTGGAAGTATTTATGTATTTTATGTATTTGTACATTTTTATCGTTTAAATTTATTATATTTTATTTTATTGTTCATTTATGCATTTTAATTTAACAATTTATTTATGTTTAATTTGTTGTTACACATATTTTTTTTTTTATTTTTTTTTTTTTATTAGACTTTTCAAATTTAAAGAAGATATTACACAATTGTATCTACAATATAAAAGGAAAATAATAATATCTTATATACCTTTTTACATACATTGTGTGATAAACCTCAGCAATGCAATTAAACGAAATTATAGAGGCTTGAAAATAAAAGAAAGAGCAGTATATAATGGAAATTAAATAGTGTTATTTGTGTTGAACCTTATACAATATAATACACTATTACCCCCTGTATTACATTACAGAGAAAGAAGGGGATGGGTTAGGTATCAAGATATGCACGAAGTTGATCTGGTTGGTTAAAAATATACCTATTATTTTGAAATATAATTACACAACGACATGAAAATCGCAGAAAAAATACCTCTGAAGATTTACCAACAAATTGGATTTATCCATTGGTGGGTGATCAGAGAGGGGTAGAGGAAAGTAAAACCTCCCCCAATTTGATCAATTTAGGAGATCAAAGTGAAAAAAGTAAAGACATAACACATGCAACCTGAGAAGGCCCTTACAGAGGAAGGGATGGCAGGTAATCAGGGGAAAGCACTAGTTGAAATACCTTTGATAACTCCCACTAAGTTTACTTTAGAAGAACTAGGGAGCATGATGATTACCATGCAAAAATCCATTAATAATCTGGCTGTGATGATGCAAGAGGCAATTAATAATAATAAAATATTGCAAACCAAAACAGAGAAAATGGAAGGTTTAATGAATAATATGGGAACTAGAATAGATGAAGTAGAGAAAGTTCAATGTAATTTAATTAAATCTGAGAAAAGACATTCTGATAAATTAGAACAATTAGATAATCAAGCAAGGAAAAATAATTTAAGAGTACTTAATTTTCCCAAGACATATTTATTATCACCTAAGGAACTGTTTAAAAGTTACCTGTTAAATGTCTTGAAATATGATCGAACAATGATACCAGTAATTTCTAGAATTTACTATATTTCTCAGCCTTATAGTATGGAAGACTCACAAGATAAAGATAAAGTATTGGGAGATCATAGAGAAGATTTAAACTTATCAGAATTATTAGAAAAATCGTCTGAAATGGATATAAAAGATCGTGCCACCTTAATTGTGCAATTTACATGTTTGTCCGAGAGGGACTCAGTTCTAAGATTATTTTTTAAAAATCAAAATACTAAATTCCACGGCCAGGTAATCAGAATTTTTCCTGATATCTCCCGAGATACTCAGCTAAGAAGGAAGGACTTCTTGGCTATGAGAGATAAAGTTATTCAGAAGGGAGCAAAATTTTTTCTGTTACACATATTTATGTATGTGTGTTTTTATACTTGTTTACAATATCCCCTGAGGCAGCTCCTAGAAGAGCGAAACTTGGCCAGAGTCGGGCAAGATTCAATAAAAGTCCTTTTTACCGATACATCTCTTCGTGTCTATTGCTGCTAGCCATCTTGGATCAGCTTCCACTTTGTTTTTTGGGACCAATTGGCCAGTTCTACAGGATTGCCACAGGAGAGCAGGGACTGAGCCAGATTGAGGAAATAAAGGAGATGTGTGATTAACTCCCTTCCCCCTCCACTGGCCAATTCCTCCCCCTGCCCCTCACACCCCTGTAGATCAAGTGGAAGGCAGAGAAAAGCAGTGGTAGCAGACTTGATCCTGTTTTCCTTTTCCATCTAGGACCAGACTGCTGCTTTGAACTATGAGGAAACACAGCCTCACATTTCAAAGCAGCAATCAGATGAAGATTTGGCCTAACCTGCTATCGCTGCTTTCCTCCTCTTGGAGTAAAGTGGAAGACTATTTTTCGACCATCCAGCGACCACATCCCATAGGTCAGCCACAGAATGCACCCACTGCCTCTAGTTTATCAGCAGAAAATTCAAACCAACTGCCTTTGACTTTTCATTTTCTTTTTCTTTTTAAATAACTTTATTGAAAGCCTACAGAGAACAATTAAAGCTCAACCTGCAGAAAAAATAAAACTTAGATGGCTCTTTTTTTCAGGTTGGAGCAGAAAAGGGAGTAAAGAAATTGAAGGGATCTGAGAGGTTGTGGAAAAAGGACATGAGTGAGAAATATGTGGGCAGGGATTAGAGGAGAAGGAGGGAGTGAGGGGATCTGAGGCACTGCAAAAAGTGGGAGCATGAGTGAGAGGTTTGGCATGTGGGGAGGAATGAAGAGGATGGAAGGAGTGAGATCAGAGGGGTTGCAGAGAAAGGGATCATGAGTAAGTGCTGAAGGGGATGAGGAATGGAGGGAAGTAATTATTGAGTGAGGGAATAGGAGAGGTTTCAGAGAGTGAGATTGAGGGGTGCAGGGGAACTAGAAGGGAATGAGTAAAGAGATTGGAGGAATGCAGCAGGGTTAGTGAGTAAGCAGAATGGAGACAATGAGGGAGTTAGACAGTAAGGGGTTTGGAGGTGCTGCAGAGTGTGAGTGAGGGAATTGGAGGGGCTGTACACTATGAGTGAGGAGATTGGGATATGTGTGTGGCAGACCACCCTGGTCTGGCCACCAGATGTCACTGTCCCTAGATTAAGACACTTAATCTAGGAGCCATCAATTCCTTTCAATCCCTCCCACCTGGAGGGTCTGGACTGGATGTCTCAACACTATTTAGCCCAGCCATTTTGAGACACTGGGGATCAGTTTGAGGAAGCCTTTGAACAGAAAGGATGTTTAAGTTTTACAATCTGGTGAGGCCTCCCAACTTCACCCAAATGGAATTTTGTTTAGAAGTGACACTTTATCGTGCACTCCATGCCTGAGGGGCCTTCTACTAATTTGGAGAAAGATATATTTTTACCCCTTTTGGGTTGAAAGTTTCCTTACCAGGGGAGTAAAGACCTGTGAGGCTACTCTAAACTCTAAGTGGGCAGCACCAGTGATGGATCCTGCTGCGAGAGACAGTGAGGACAGACAATGAATCCAGTTTAACCTTTGAAGGTTGAACAGAGTAGGGAGGTTTTTGGATCCCCCCTCCCATTGGGATTGCAGTGATGAGAACTAACCTGATCCCACTTGACTTTTCTCCACAAGAAGTCCCCCCCCCCCCCATAAACCACAAACAAGGATGGAAGAAGAAGATCAGAAGACCGCAACTGGATCTCCACACTTATGAGACTAAGACAGGCTGGATGTCCAGGGAAAAGAAGACCTAAGATAGGATTTTTGCTGTGAAGTTGTGGACCACTCTGCTAGGATTCCAGGATAGCCAGTGGGTGAGCTTTGTGTATTAAATTTCACCATGGGGCTCTAGCCAGATGCCTGAATAAAAGGGCACCTACCTAGCTACAACTACACTAGTACCAGCATATCAGATTTAACTTCAACATTAATGACTAATGGACTTTAATTTATGATTATCAATCAGTAAACTTTTATTTAAGACCCATAGCCTGGTCTTGTCTATTCATTGCAGCCTCTCACCTCATGAGGAGTACATAAAGTCTATTCACACACTGGGTACAGCACAACATTGTCTGGGCACAAGCGAGAGCTTAACCCATAAAGAGAATCCCGCCTCAGGAATTAAGAATAAAGCATGGGATGGAATATTCTAGTTGGAGTAGCCCCTGAAGATATATATTAGTTGTGTGCCCTGAAAGGAGTAGTTACTTCCAATAAAGGGGTTTCATAATTGTCACCCAAAGAATGTGGAACTTGAGGATGATGGGAAAATATGTACAGTGTGTTTTAAGGCAAAATGTGATGTTTGGCGAACTTACAAAGTAAGTGTAGAAATGTAATTGTGACGTTTACAACAAAATGGCACTCGTTCCAGCATTAGAGTATCAGTGAGGAGAGGGGCATGCCAGAAAAGAATGCACATACAATGTATGCATCTAATGTCACCACACATATGAACATATGACCAATTAAGTGCTATAAAAGCAGCAGCACACTCACAACATCATCCTCAGAACGAGGGACTTTGTGGTACAGGCATGGTGCTAAGTAATTGCGAGTGAAGGCCATGATTCCTAATCTCAAATTGGATTGATTGAGCAAGTGATCGATCCAAAACCCAACTATGACTATTTATTACTTCAGGGGCATTCTGATTTTCACTTGCATAATCTACAAAAGCCTTGTATGGGGCAGTGAAGGAAAAAAATGATGTTGTTTGTCAGACAGCATGGCTGAAAAATCTGTTCAAACGTTTTCCAGTTCCATACCTCCCATATCACCCACCAATGAAGCCTACATGTCCAGAAGGTTGATAGGTAGTGGACGAGTGAAGCCATTATCCTGAAATGTGAGCTGCGTCAGTATTTTGGCCATACACAAGCGGCGAGACCAGTGCAGTACCATGCCAGACCATGAATGTCGTTTGCTGGAACGGGAGCGATTTTTCAGTCAAATGCACCAACTGCAGAGCTGTACAATGTCCAGAGCATGACTTCATACACTGCTACTATTGCAAGAGACCCCTGTTCCAGGATATAAGGGTAGGCCCCAGTATCACTGTAGGATGGCAGGCTAGCCCATCCATGTCTAGCGCGTTTCGATGTCTGGCATTTCAACAGCGAGAAAACCAAGTTTCCCCAAAGGGTCAAATGCCAGTGGTAGTAGCACTGTACGCATCAAACCAGCCTTGACTGCGAAGCCTCTTTTGTCGTCGGTGTTGGTTGTACTTGAAGTGGCCCATTTGGAGAAGGCCAAGACTGGGTGGGGTCAGACCCTTGCAGTGGTGACAGCCCGCATGTAATAATGGAAGTCATCATGGAGGAACCTCCTGCAGGTGGGGCCAGCAGAGATCCAAGTACCCTTTCCTGGGTGGAACAAATGGAGGTCCAGGAACAAAATGAATTGGAAGTGGTGATGATACTATCTGTGATTGGGAGAAGCTGGCTGTTGGTGAAATCCGTAGAACCAGAGAATGTGCGGCCATCGAACCCAGTCAGAGTTCCTCCCAGTCAACTTTAAGCAATGTCTGTTCCTCATCTGTGTCAGTTCAGATCAAAATCTATGAATGAATACTACATCTATGAGTTCAGGATTATCGGGCTATCCGAGGTCTGTATCGTCATATCATCAAGTTGAACGCAAGGAATGGTGTATGGCCATTACTCCACAGCAAGCCAAGGAAATATATGGGGTGGTTACTCTGATGTGCAATCTCATGGCCAAAGGACCAAAGACCTTCAAAGAACTTTGCTGGATGGCAATAGAGCTGACATCCTTAATTTCGAGTTCTAGAATCTGCTCGGGAGTGGAGTCAGTACTCCATAGTGTGTCACTATGTACATCTAGCAGAAGGATAGTGATAGTGGAGGGACTTTTCCCTTCGGGACCTTTTGAATTTTCTACTAACAAGGATCTTCTCGACCAGCCTCTTCCACCGGTGGTGAGAAGGCAGTCCTGGGTTAGTGCCTGGTATCCTCAGGGAGAGGTCTAACATTTACAAGTTCTCCTAAAGACAATGGATTATAGACCAAAGGGTTCAAGGCATCTTTGATCTTCAGTGTGAATATTCCGGTTCATATAATGAACTTTGTAGAGGATAACCAGGATGCTTGGTTAGCGGAGCATGATGACAAATCCATTGTAAAGGACTCCACTAATCCTCAGAGAATCAGATAACATCCTCATTATCGACAGACTCAGAGGGCCATTCCTTCTAATTCTAATGTGAATTAATTGTTCTTCTTAATGTGACATGCTCTAATGTTGATTCTCCTGCTTACAGTACTTATAAAGTTAAAAAAACTTCATAAATGAGTGTTTGATTTATTGATATTTTCATGATTATCTATTGTTTTCCTACAAAGATGGCGTCTCCTAATAGGATTTAACACCATTCACATGGATTCTTTATTTAATTGCAGGAATTTACAGTGCTTAAGAGATAATAATCATGTGTCCCAGTCAATAAGGAGAAACCTGTCCCAAGATGTGTGATGGGAAGGGGAGAAGAAATTTGGAGAGAAAGAAGAGATTTATATTGATAATAAAATAATCTACTGTATTCAAATTTTGATTAGTGTCCCCTTTCGGGGATGCACCAGTTTCATTGGGCAAAGATCTAATGGCTTTTCATTACAGGGATGGTGATTGGCAATTCTGCTAATATGTTAGTGTATGTAAACTTTACAATCTATTCAGATAGTGAGAGTTTCTACCTCATTACTGTGAGGTGGCAGCACCATGTTTCAGCAATGGCAGTGCTGGCCCTCAGTTCACAGTAATCACTATTCATTCTACAGTATATAATGTCCATAGATGTGTATTCATTGTAATATATTTTTACATATATCTTGATTTTATTGTACAAAACAGTGCCTCTTGTCTATTCTAGTCATAACCCCTGAGGAAAGGTACCCCCTAGTGGTGAGATGATATATAACACCTGTTTACATTTGTATTTTTGTCTGTGTCTATTGGAGGAAATTATTTGTGAGTAAGGGTCCTTCCTCAGACAATTTTTTTTGGGGGGAGAGAGTATGGCAGACTCCCCTCCCCTCAATCTGGCCACTAGATATCACTGTCCCTGTATTAGAAAACTCTATCTAGGAGTCAACCATCCCTTTCATTATCTCTCACCTGAAGGGTCTGGATTGGATGCCTCAACACTATTTAGCTCACTATTTGTCTTTTAACAAACTGGTTAAAAGACAGAAAACAGAGAGTAGGATTAAATGGTCAATTTTAGTGGAAAAGGGTAACAGTGGAGTGCCTCAGGGATCTGTACTTGGACCGGTGCTTTTCAATATATTTATAAATGATCTGGAAAGGAATATGATGAGTGAGGTAATCAAATTTGCAAATGATACAAAATTATTCAGAGTAGTTAAATCCAAGCGGATTGTGATAAAAAGGTTTGGATACGTTCTTGAGGAGAAGTCCATTAACTGCTATTAATCAAGTTGACTTAGGGAATAGCCACTGCTATTGCTGGCAATAGTAGCATGGGATCTACTTAATGTTTTGGATACTCGCCAGGTACTTGTAGCCTGAATAGGCCACTGTTGTAAACAGGATGCCGGGCTTCATAGATCCTTGGTCTGACCCAATATGGCAACTTCTTGTTACGTTTGGCGGCTCGTGGGCTATCCCAAATGACTGCTGCACTCACCTCCAGCCCAGTGAGGCGGGTGCACCATGCCTTGGTATGGGGACCAGTGGCATTGTGCCACCACACACGTTGAGGCTGGTGCGTTGTGCTTGGGCATTGTGTGTGGGTCCTCGTGCTGTGGCATCCTATGTGCAGATTGTCCTCGGCTCTTTCTGCTTGCCCCCCTTTCGATGCACACGCATGGGACAGTTTGGCCTCTTAAAGAGCCAGCAGCAGGGGAGATGGGTTCTGAAGCCCCGTGGCCTTTGCTGATGACCTTATCAACCAGGGCCTATTTATGGCCAGGCCCTGCCTTCAATCAGGGCCTCGGCAACAGGTCCAACTCCTGGTGAGTGCGTGTTGTCTGCATCCTGATCCCATGTTCCTGTGATTCTTCTGTCTCCTGCTCAGGATCCTGCTTCTGCTCCTGTTTCAGCCCTAGTCCTGTTCTAGCTCCTGCCTCCATCCAGCTCCATTTCATTCCTGCTTCCTTGGATTGATCTTCTGGTTCCGACCCTGCTTGTCTCTTCGTTTCTGCTTGTCCGCTGCCTGCCCTCATCTTCAGCCTGGTCCTACATCTCTGCTTGTTCACTGCCTGCCCAGACTTTAGCCTGGTCTCCACTTCATATAGCCTGCTGCCTACCTCGACCCTTGGTACATCCGACCTATCTTCTGCCTGCTGTCTGAGAGACCCGTGCCTAAGTCCTGCCGGCCCAAGGGCTCAACCCGCAGGGAACGTGGGCTGATATAGGTGAAGGTCCTGTTGGGTTCTCTGTCCCGGAACTGCCTCCCAATGACAATGACCAGCAGGGGCCTCCCTTTGGTGGTAGCAACAAACTCATCTCGGCTCAAGGGTTCACCTCCCTTACACTTCCTATGTTTTTAAGAGGAAGTTCCTGTTCTGTGGAGCTAACAATTGACTCAATGCTTACAAAGAAGAGATTTTAGTCACTTTATTATTATAGAAAATACTTAAAATAACAAGGCAATCATCAGGGAGAACAAGTTTTAGGATTTAAAAGCTGCCTCAAAACGCTAAGTCGTTAGGCAGGATTTGAGTTGCCCACTTTATCTGAACAATAGGTCTTTGCCTTCAAAGGGGAAACTTTTCAAAACTGTGTGACTAGATGCAAAATCATGGATACTTCTACCCATAGAGGTAGATCTTAAAAAAGTATGCGCGCACGTACTTTTGTTCGCGCAACCAGCGCAAACAAAAGTACGCCGGATTTTATAAGATATGTGCATAGCTGCGCATATCTTATAAAATCCGGGGTCGGCGCGCGCAAGACTGCGCAAAATCGGCAGCCTGCGCGCACTGAGCCGCACAGCCTGCCTCTGTTCCCTACCGCGTCCCCCCACCTTCCCCTCCCTTCCCCTATCTAACCCACCCCCCAGCCCTACCTAAATCCCCCCCTACCTTTGTTATGCAAGTTACACCTGCTTGAGGCAGGCGTAACTTGCGCGCGCCGCCTCGGCATCCCCCGGGCACAGGCCGCAGTGCCAGGGGACTCGGGACCACCCTCCCGGCCCGTCCCTGAACCATCGCCACGCCCCCAGACCCACCCCGGACCACCCCCTGACACGCCCCTGGACACGCTCTTTTTACGAAGCCCCGGGACTTACGTGCGTCCCAGGGCTTTGTGCACGCCGGCAGCCTATGCAAAATAGGTGCGCCGGCGCGCGAGTACCCTGCGCGTGTAAATCCGGAAGGATTTACGCACGCAGGGCTTTTAAAATCTACTCCATAGAGTTTGTGATGGTCTTGAAAGGTTAAGTATGAGCATTATCCCATTGAAAATTACCCAGGCAAACTGTACCTGTAGTGATTTGCACCCACTTATTCTGCTGGTCATTTTTTTGGACAAAACAACATGTGTAGTTATGAAAAGGCAAAACTATGTGGGTTATTTCTTCCCCTAGCCTAACCCCCACACTTAAAACACTTCCAAGATAATGCAGGTAAAAGTAAGTGCAATCTATATAAGAAAAAAACGGTAATCAGGTGGATGGATGTGGGGCAAGCAGGGAGAAAAACTAAGCAGCACAGATTAGCCTTTGAAAGACTGCTTTAACTATTCTATCTATTGAAGTCAGAAGCTACAAACAGGAAAAAGCAATGGAACATTTTTTTAACCAAATATTAAGCAGCACAATTATAAAATTAATGAACATTTTTCTCTTACCTTAAAATATCACTGCCTTACCTAAACTGCACCCCCTTATACTATTGCCTGCAATCTTTGGAGGTTATCTTCATCAGTCTTACTCCTGCAACTTCCCTCACACCTTCAAAAGCACAACCAACAGGCACTTTGGTCACCACAGTGCACTTTTTCTGCTCTGAACAGGGATGCATGCCAGAATACAAGGATTTTATCATTCTACATTGGCTGAGAAGAACCAAGAGGATGAGAGTGCCAGCCACAGAAAATGAAAAAAAAAAAAGAAGAAGGGAAGCAAGTTTAGGGGGAAAGCTAGGTTTACCAACTGGCTCCAGATTTTCAGGAAAGGCTGATGCAGTCCTGGTTTTACCCGATTATATGTAGGGACTTGTTGTCTTGCTTTTCTAAGGAACTGCAATCGAGAAGTCATAAACACAAGTTCCTGCATGCAATGGGGTAAAACCAGGACTGGATCAACTTGTCCTGAAAATCTGGAGTCAGTTGGCAGTCCTAGGGAAAGCAAGAATTTCCATTTTGGCCATGTTACGTTTTAAGTGGCGGTGGGATATCCAGGTGGCGATGTCAGATAAACATGCTGAAATTTGGGACAGTGCCTCCAAATTTAACAAAAAATGTTTTTTTTATTCTTTCTTGGCAATTTGTGTATGTAATTTGATAGCTTTCATGCATATTGATAGATGTGTGTAAAAATTGGAAATTCACACCAGCTTCCAAACTGTGCATATAAATTGCTAATAACGACAAATCAAAATAAATGGAAAAAGAAGAAAAGAAAGCAAAATAAACCAAAATGAAAATTCCTACAAAAATATATTTTTATTAATGAAGACTTTTTGAGGGGAATTTTTAAATGGATTTCTTCAGGTAAATTTTATTTGCAGAAATGGACTTTTACAAAATTGCCCATCTGATATATAAGTAAACTGATGCAGATATGTCATGTTCATGTATAAGTTCAATCAGACTGAGCAGAGGTGTTCATGGGGGTGGAGCTGGGGGACAGTTTGGACTTATGCATACTTTAGAATTTTAAAAAGTATGGGGTAGATATTCAAACATAGGGGGCTATTTACCAACACACGTTATGGCATTTTCAAATGCAAAAAATGCCTTAATGCATGCAAAAAGCACCATAACACATGATGCAATGCTAATTTTTAAAAGGGATGGAGTTGGGGGCGGGAATATTGTAAAAGTGGGTTGGCTTCACAAAGTGCAAAGCCATAACGTATGATAATGCACAATTTTAATGCCAAAAATAGCAACACCTTTTTCATTGGTGTTAAGCTGTGTGATATACCTATAATACAAATTGTGATTTGGACATTTCTGAGAGAAAGAGAGACTACTTATAATACCCTTCTAGTAGTTATCTATTTATGCTACTATAGGAGGCCCACCTAGTAACCTGAGGTGAGGTTTAGGTAGTAGTGAAGGGGTTAGGGGCCACTTTGACATGTAGAGTGAGACGTACGAACAGAACAGTACAGTCTTGTGAAGATTTGATGTCCCTCAGAGTGAGTTTCAAGCTAGGTTGAGAGAACATTGTACAAATCTCATCGTTGTGTGAGTTTCCTCACTCTGAGGGACATCAAATCTTCACAAGAGTGTACTGTTCTATTCGTACTTCTCACTCAGCATATCAAAGTGCCCCTAACATCTTCACTGCTACCTAAACCTCACTTCAAGTTACTAGGTGGGTCTCCTATAGTAGCATAAATAGCTAACTACTACAAGGGCCTTATAGGTTCTCTCTCTCTCTCTCTCTCTCTCATGCAATAATTGTGGTATTACCGCAAAGTGTGAAAAGTTAACATACTTTGTGGTAATACCTATGTGAAGCACTAAAATAATGTATGTTGTGATAAATAGGCTATTACCATAAAACATGCCCCTCTTCCTATTGCATGCAGTGGTTTGATGAATCTAACTCGTAGTCAGTTAAAGAAGTTAGCCAGATAATACTTATCTCCCTAACTTACAAAGGATATTCATCATCAAAGCTATGCTGCTGGATACATCTTATATGGCTAACTTCATATCTACTAATAAGAAAATCTGGTTAACTTAACCAGATATCGCTATTTCTCCAGCTCCACCCTGGAAGACCCATATCCTATCTACCACTTCTCCAGATGACTAATTAGCTGGATACTACTTATCTGGCTAAGGGCCTCATTTTCCAAGCAGTTTACCGCGTGCGATAAATTAGCAAATCGCGCTAACAGCCGTTAACGCGATTTGCGAATGCAAATTCGTAATTTGGTATTCAGGGGGCGGAGTTGGGGCGGAGCATATGTAAAGCGGGAACCAGTGTATCGTGTGCGGTGAAACAGCCGCACACGATACACTCTCTCTCTCTCTCTCTCTCTCTCTCTCTCCCCCCCCCCAGGATACTGAAACGGGCTGCTGGGAATATCGTGGACCGTGATACTCCTGGCTGGACACTTTCGCGAAAACATCGTGCACCGCGATAAAACAACCAATGAATCATCGCGGTGCACGATGTTTTCGCGATTTGCGACTCCAGTTCCGCGAATGGCGAAAACATCGCGTGCGGCGATGTTTCCCCACTGCACGAAAAATGCCTTATTTGCATAGGACACGTCCCCTCATGCGTTACTGCTGCGATATTGGAAAATGAGGCCCTAAGTGTTGGCTGCTGAATGGGACCAGATATTCAGCTACTGTCACGTATCTGGATAAGTGCCTACTTCTAAGTAGCGCACAATATTGGCCTCTAGATGCATGAAATTTTACAGAAAATTTGTATAGGATATTTATCAGGTATAATTTGAATGTGTAGATTTGGTGGGTTAATTTTCAAAGCAGACTTATACATTTAAATCTGCTTTGAAAATTGCTGTAACTTATATTTGCCAAATATTTTATGTGCAATGTTTCAAAAAGACCCCCTAGATGCGTATTTGTGTTATTCTTTGTGATTTGTATTGGTTCTTGTGTTATGTGTTGTAAATGTCTGCTAAGTGGGAGTCACTATAGAGTAGATGTATACTTGTGATTGTGAATAAGATCAATTACTGCGAGGGGGAAGCAGAGTTGAGAGGAGCAGATGTGTGGCTAGTGCCCAGAGTAGCTGAAAGTAACATGTGTAAGGTTATGCTGTAAGTAAGGACTGCAAGACTGTTCATTTTAAAGTGTAAGAAATGGCATAAAGATGGAACTTTTTAAACTTTTGTCAGATCTATTTTTGACTTTCTTTCTGGTGTTGTGAACTGCATGGGGGAGGTACCCTGGTAAATATCCTTATTAATGCCCAGATTGCCACCTTATTATAGCAAATACAGCTAAAAACACACTAATGGGCACACATAGATAAGACTGCACCCAGCTTTATTAGCAGAAGCTTCCTGATAATAAACAGAATATGTTTCATAATAGCAGACAAGATATATTTTCACACTATATTAATTATGGCAATCTCAGTGACCCCAATCTTTCCTTTCTATGCTTCCTGCTGGTTCAGAGCACAGCAGCAATTGCTTGAATTCTATTATAACACAGACTACAAATTATAGTTGGTTAAAGGAGATTAAACAAAATAATTTACATATTAATGAGCAATGGCACTTAGTTTTATCAGCTGCGTTTTCCTCTTTTATTGTTTAAAATAAGGGTTTGCATTTTTAGCCATTTTCCTGTTTAATTATTCTAGTACAAGCATGAAAAGTTGGCAACATAGCTGAATACAGTGGATGCTGCACTTCCTTTTTCTCACTCAACAAAAGATGCACAACATAAATATTGAGTTTAATAGATTGTTTATTTCTTCCCTTACTTCATGGCTATAACAATTCTTATCCTCTTTCTCAATTGTTAGTCCATCCAGCGTTTACCCATTAGTTTTAAATTTTTTCCTTGTCAACATTGGGAATATGCAATTCTACGTTTAAGGTGAATAAACTTCTTTGTACAGGGTCTTTTACCACCCCTATAATAAAGTAGGGAACGAATATCACAAGCCTATTTTCAAAATCTTGGATTCTTATTGTCTTGAATTAAAATGCTGGCTAGTTACATAAGAATAGTCCAACCCTTTCTGACCCTGTCCAAATCTAGGATCCTAATTGGTATTCAGTTGATGTTTACTGGATCCTTTCTCATTCCAGGCTCTGTATCCAAGTACAAATTGTATGCTATATGACCCCACTCTAAAAACTCCACCAGTTCTGGGCTGCCACTTGAAATAAGGCTATCAGGAGACAAAATAGGAATGCACTCAACATTTCTTGACAAAGCTTACCACCTTCATAGCTACCCTGGAGGCTGGTTAGTTATCTCTTAAAAAAATATCTAATCCCCATCTAAGATACATATCACATGAAGCTTAGCTGCTTCAGATGTCATTGGACAAACTGAAGTCTTTAGCAGGGCATGTCTCAGCATAGTTAGGTCTTCTGCAATATATTGTGCTCTATGCACTTTTTATTGTCTACATATGTGTAGTAATCATAGGCACAGCTTATCTTGTCATCCTAGGTATATGGCGTCGAGCTGGTAAACGGCGCCATTCCACCTGGCGTCGCGCTCCGAAGGGGCACTCCCCTTTGTGCACCCCTTCGTGCAACCCTTGGTGCTACCTTTTTTCGTTTTTTTTCTTTTTAACTTCTATGTTTCTTCCACTTTTGTTTACCTTTCTCTTTTTTCATAGTTGTTATCCCTTGTTAACAATTTTCATTTTTATTAATGTTAAATGTATTTGACAAAGGTAACTTTTTTTCCTGCATCTCCTGTTTTAATGTAAACCGGTATGATTTGTATATTATACAAGAATGTCGGTATATAAAAATTAAAAATAAATAAATAAATAAATATGGTTTATGAGTATCTGGTATTTGATTGCTAACCAGTGTCATTGGTTGATTGGTATCATGTGGCTAGACATTCCAGATATTTCATTGGATATGACTGTCTTCTGACAATAATGGGGATGCTCTGCAAAGTCAGCAGTTCATTGTCACTTGGCTAGAGTTCATTTAAAATCTATTTGTCTATCCATGGAGTCAGTTCAGTATCATATTTTATTCGGTAGAAAAAAATCTGCATCTGAAATTAGCTGGACATCTTCCTGAGCTATGCTGAGTATGGGTACAGGTATGAGGTCTTTGATTATCATCACCTCAAGCTGGTGACTTACTCCTGCTATATCCTTTTTGTATGATACATAAAGAAACTAAATTTAAATCTATCTTACTCACTCATTCCACTCCTTCCATCAGTTTCCTGCTATAACTTCTAACTTTTGAGACAGAAAATGCTTTTGTGTGTATGGGACTTTCTTACAGGAAACATCTATACAAAAATAGTAGAATTTTATTGTCTGTCTTTGTAAGAAAGATTCAGTGTTTAAGCTTAAAGAAAGTATATACTCGCTAAGTGTACCTTATAGGTATATCTTTACAGGATCATTGATTGGAACAAAAGAAAATAGTGTGTGAATGATCGACAACCAAGTTTTCTATGGGAAGAAAATAAAATAAAACAATTTTTCCTTCCAATAAAACAATGGAAGTTATTGATTTGGAAGAGAAGTTGACCCCATTTACTCTTAGGCTCTGGGATTCAAATAAAACCCATGTATTGGGGAAGAGGGAAATGATGTGGATCACCATTTTTTTCAGCAGCAAATGGGGCAAAGTAGAGCCTTAAACTGTAGAGTATAGTCTGGGTCTTCTTCCTATGCAGGGCAAATATCTTTTAGAATATTAAAAAAAAACCTTCCTTTTTTGATAGATGTTTGTGAAAAATCATATTTTTGCACCTGCACTAAAGCAGGTGCAAAGTATAAGTCAGAAAATACACACATTGATTTCCAAATGAAATCACCACACACCTTTCCTCTGCCAACCTAAATATAGCCCTTTCTACATATGGGATTAGGATGCATGTATTAAAACAGTGTGCATGCTCTTATGCACACTAAGAGTGGCAATTTTGAATAGGGATTTTTTTTTGTAGGTAAGCATGCATCTACCCACATACTAAAATTTGAAAATTGTTCCCTCTATGTAATCCTCTCACTAGCCTGTCAATAATATTGGATTTATCTTTTGAGTTTTGTACCTCATTTTGGCAAACAGTGTAAGAATATCATGCATACTTTGTATCCATGGTGTATATTCTAGGCTAGATTTTCAAAAGGAAACTCCACAAGGAGTTTCCCTTTGAAAATAAACTTGCAAGCCTATAGGAACAAAGTACCTGTAGGTCTGTAAGCTAGCCATTGGGTTTGAATATTACTCCTAAGAACATAAGAACATAAGAACATGCCATACTGGGTCAGACCAAGGGTCCATCAAGCCCAGCATCCTGTTTCCAACAGTGGCCAATCCAGATCATAAGAACCTGGCAAGTACCCAAAAACTAAGTCTATTCCATGTTACCATTGCTAGTAATAGCAGTGGCTATTTTCTAAGTCAATTTAATTAATAGCAGGTAATGGACTTCTCCTCCAAGAACTTATCCAATCCTTTTTTAAACACAGTTTAACCACATCCTCTGGATGTGGTTAAACTGTGTTTAACCACATCCAGAGGATGTGCCAGAGGATGTGGTTAAACACAGTTTAACCACATCCTCTAGCAACAAATTCCAGAGTTTAATTGTGCGTTGAGTAAAAAAGAACTTTCTCTGATTAGTTTTAAATGTGCCACATGTAACTTCTTGGAGTGCCCCCTAGTCTTTCTATTATTCGAAAGAGTAAATAACCGATTCACATCTACCCTTTCTAGACCTCTCATGATTTTAAACACCTCTATCATTTACCCCCTCAGCCGTCTCTTCTCCAAGCTGAAATGTCCTAACCTCTTTAGTATTTCCTCATAGGGGAGTTGTTCCATTCCCCTCATCATTTTGGTAGCCCTTCTCTGTACCTTCTCCATCGCAATTATATCTTATTTGAGATGCGGCGACCAGAATTGTACACAGTATTCAAGGTGCGGTCTCACTATGGAGCGATACAGAAGCATTATGACATTTTCCGTTTTATTCATCATTCCCTTTCTAATAATTCCCAACATTGTTTGCTTTTTTGACTGCCGCAGCACACTGAACCGACGATTTCAATGTGTTATCCACTATGACGCCTAGATCTCTTTCTTGGGTTGTAGCACCTAATATGGAACCCAACATTATGTAATTATAGCATGGGTTATTTTTCCCTATATGCATCACTTTGCACTTATCCACATTAAGTTTCATCTGCCATTTGGATGCTCAATTTTCCAGTCTCACAAGGTCTTCCTGCAATTTATCACAATCTGCTTGTGATTTAACTACTCTGAACAATTTTGTGTCATCTGCAAATTTGATTATCTCACTCGTCATATTTCTTTCCAGATCATTTATAAATATATTGAAAAGTAAGGGTCCCAATACAGATCCCTGAGGCACTCCACTGTCCACTCCCTTCCACTGAGAAAATTGTCCATTTAATCCTACTCTCTGTTTCCTGTCTTTTAGCCAGTTTGCAATCCACGAAAGGACATCGCCACCTATCCCATGACTTTTTACTTTTCCTAGAAGCCTCTCATGAGGAACTTTGTCAAACGCCTTCTGAAAATCCAAGTATACTATATCTACCGGTTCACCTTTATCCACATGTTTATTAACTCCTTCAAAAAAGTGAAGCAGATTTGTGAGGCAAGACTTGCCCTGGGTAAAGCCATGCTGACTTTGTTCCATTAAATCATGTCTTTCTATATGTTCTGTGATTTTGATGTTTAGAACACTTTCCACTATTTTTCCTGGCACTAAAGTCAGGCTAACCGGTCTGTAGTTTCCCGGATCGCCCCTTGAGCCCTTTTTAAATATTGGGGTTACATTTGCTATCCTCCAGTCTTCATGTACAATGGATGATTTTAATGATAAGTTACAAATTTTTACTAATTGGTCTAAAATTTCATTTTTTAATTCCTTCAGAACTCTGGGGTATTCAAGAAGACATCCTCAAAGTCTGTGTACTGCAGAGGAAGCCTTGGAAGTGCTATGGCATAGTCATGAGATGAAGAAGTTCCACATGCTTTAGGCAGAAATCCTGCGCAACCAAGTGAGTTGTAGAGTAGCCCAGTTAAAGTGTGGTTGATGTTGTTGGAGCAAGAGTTATCCCAGGATAATGGGGTGAATGATCTTGGAGATCCCAATTAGGTTGAGTTTTCCAGAAGTAGAAGTCCAGTGTGTAAGGTAATGGTGCTGTGGTTAGAGTAACCTGGCTTGGAAGAGGGCCTTCGTATATGGATGAGAGTTTCATGGATGAGGCTCTCTGGACCGTGGCAATGAGGAGTTGATCAACATGTTCCTTCATGATAAAGTTCTCTCTGGAGCCCAAACCAACAAATCCCTATGTGGAGAAAATTTGGAACTCAACTCCAAGGAGTTACTCGCGCTGGCTGCAGCAGACCCGTGGCTCAGCCCCCTCACTTCTTTCAAAGTGATCCAGCATCTCGTCCCTCATCTCTGGTGGCTATGGGCCACTGGCTCCATCCTCGAGCCGCCCCTGGGGCCTCTGGCTCTGCTACAGTTCCTGATGCTCTGCGTCGAGCCTCTCCGCATGACCCGCAGAGAGAAGCCATCCCGACCAATGCCGCTCCCCTCCCTAGGCACGCGCACGCACACAACTGATCCTTAAATAGGGCCTGCGGCAGGAACCTGGCCGCGGCCCCGGATGATGATGTCGGCAGAGCTCTGATATATAAGCCCGGGCTCCACTCTCTCAAATTGCTTTTGCAACAGGTCCCTTCGCTAGTCGAGTACTCGTTGCTTCGTCTCTTCCTGGTTCCTGATCCTGATTGCCTTCGTTCCTGTTTCCTTGTTCCAGTGTTCCTGTTCCTTCATCTCTCCTTCGGATTGCTAACCTGGTTTGACCCTGCATTGCCTGATAATGACGTTGCCTCTCTCCAGCCCTGGACCTCTGCATTGCCTGACTACTCCATTGCCTCTCTCCAGCCCCGGACCTCTGCATTGCCTGACTACTCCGTTGCCTCTCTCCAGCCCTGGACCTCTGCATTGCCTGACCATGCTGTTGCTCCTCTCCAGCCCTGGACTTCTGCTTCATCTGACCATCCTTTGACTTTTTCCTCCTCTAGATCTCAGCCTTGCTTGCCACTGCTTCCAGACTGCCACCAGCCCAAAACACAGTGTGCTTAAAAATGCCTCTTCAGCCTTTGTCCTGGACATGGTTCATTCAGGCTTTGGCCTTCTCTTGCTCGGGTGCCCTCTGTCAGACTGTGTTCCTATTGGCACCCGGGTCTCCGGGACTCTGCCTCGTCCACCACAGACTGATACCTACACCAGTTGCTGCCTCTGGGCTGACCTCGATCCACCCATCGATGACCACTGACGGAGGCCACCTAAGTCCAGCCGGCCCCGTCACCCAAAGGCTCAACCCGTGGGAAACGAGGGCTGGTATTGGTGAAGCGCCAGCCGGCCTCCGCCCGTCAGCCCTCTCTGCCTGCTGATGGTGGGGACCCATAGGATCCATCCCACGGGTAACATCAACCCCACCTCGGCCCAAGGGTCCACCTCCGGCGCAACACAAGGTCACAGGAAGTAGTAGTTGGGGAGCTGGAACGGTAAGACCTAAGGTCATCTCCCCACCGGACCCTAGGTGCTGAGGTTTCCCAACTTCAATGGACACTGGGCCAACAGATGCCCCCAGCCAGCGCAGTATAAGCATAGGCCCTGCTGTCTCCTCTGGTGCCAAACAGTGGGCTCTTTAGGAAGAGTAGAGTTTGAGGGAGCAGGAGCTGGAGGCTAAAGCAAGCATTGGAAATGGGGTGCCAATGTAATGGTCCTTTGAGGTGGGTGAACCTCTCAAATCCTCTGCTGAAGACAGTGGTCAATTTTTCCTAGTTAAAGTGATGAGTCCTTCTAAGGATGCTGGGAGGTCCTGAGAGTGAGCTCATCCTTAATTTTTAAGGAGACTGTCCTTCCGGCAACTGAGTTCTGTTGCTAGAGTCCGAAATACTATGGCATATTCTACCAGGGTTCTTGAACCTTGGCAGAGGTGAAGTAAGTCAGAAGCCATAGTGACTGTACAAACAGGTTCTTCAAAGACAATTCCAAACAGTTTGGTAAATTGTTGCACGTTGTGCAGCAATGGATCTGCATGCTCCCAGAGAAGGGAGGCCCATGCTAGGGCTGTTCTATTTAATAGGGAGAGAATGTAGGTTGTTTTAGTCAAGTTGTCAGGACACAATGGCACTTGCAAAGAAAAGTGCATACGGCACTGATTCACAAATCCCTAGAATTGCTTGGGGTTGCCAGCAGCTGAAGTATAAGATGGATAGAGACTATGGGAGGTAATGGTACTGATGCAGGAGGCAGGAGGACCACTGAGATGGTCAGTGTATCCAATTGTGTGGATAGTTGGTCCATGGAGGAAGCCAGGAGTTCCAGGATTTTTTGCTGATCCTGAAGCCTATGGCCAAGACCAGGAATGGCCTGCAGGGATGTCAAGTCCACCAGATCCATGGCCTCAGCAATCTGTTGTGGTCTTGGATCCTTAGGGCGAGGCAGGGTTGAAGCAACCTGCAAGGAAAAGCCCTGCAGGTCCCCATAGTTGGCAGATGGACCTGGACAAAACAGAGGCCCAGCTGCATCTTTGCCTTTACCAGCCCCCGTTCCTCTTAGGTTGAGCTTTAGGGTGCTGAAGCCAGATGGTCTTAGGTGGGGACTTCTGCTGATGGTGGTGAGATCCGTCCAGGTACTGGGTTGGAGTAGATGTAGGTCAGGCATAACCAGTGGTGGGCAACGAACAGTGACAAGCAGAGGTCAAGTAGATCCAGAAGCAGACAGTAATCAGTGGCAGGTGGTGATCAAGAAGATCCAGAGGTAGGAAGTGGCCAGTTGCAGGCAGCAGTCAAGAGCATCTAGAAATCAGGCCAAGGTCAATACCAGGAATCCATCCAAAAGGAATGATGGGACAGATAGGAAGGCGAGGAAGGCGAGGAGACCAGGTGGGCAGCAAGAGAAATGTAGAAGAACTGAAGAAAAGGTCACTGGACAGATGCTGTAACTGAAGAACCAAAGACAAGGATGCTTGAACTAAAGAACCGAAGACAGGAATGCTGTAACAGGAGACAGCACAAAAACGATGCACTGATGTATTTTTGAGGGATATAAATACTATCAATAAACAAACAAGATATCACCTCTAATGTATCAATCATGCCATGTTTTTGTTAAGTATTTTCATAAGAGTAATATCTCTAACGAATTATGTATTTTTATAAGTCTCAATTGAACCAGAGACTGCATTTTTACCAAAAAAATTTTTTTTGGAGAGAAGAGGAAGGATTCATATAATTTCATTATATCACTGCATCCAGCAGTGTATAGTAATTCTAATCACGAACCAACCTCCTCCCAATTAAATTAAGATGGCAATTATGTCTATGGCGGATTAAGATTGGAGGAAACGCCGAACATCACCAACCACCGGACCATAACACCTTGTCCCCTGACGAAGAATCGAGCATTCGAAACAAGGCCTTGTCGAGACATGGACATCAACATGGCAAACAAATATATATACAGATAAGTTGAAGGGAAGTTGTCTCGTATAACAGCTCTTG
Organism: Rhinatrema bivittatum; assembly: GCF_901001135.1. Classification (NCBI taxonomy): domain Eukaryota; kingdom Metazoa; phylum Chordata; class Amphibia; order Gymnophiona; family Rhinatrematidae; genus Rhinatrema; species Rhinatrema bivittatum. The sequence goes on along the minus strand of NC_042615.1, from coordinate 251,110,654 downwards.
TCAATTTGAAAAAAACAATATGTGTCGGCGTTTTGGGGAATAGTTCGGTGTCTTTTTAAGAGACTTTTCAAGAGAATTGTAAAATAAGTATCTTATAGAATAACCAGTTTGGTGAATTAGAGCCAAAAAAAAGTTTTGATTTGACGCATTATTCACTATAAATTTGTACACGCAAAATAAATTTAGAAAAAACTTTTACGGTTGGGAGGAGGTTGGTTCGTGATTAGAATTACTATACACTGCTGGGTGCAGTGATATAATGAAATTATATGAAACCTTCCTCTTCTCTCCAAAAAAAATATTTTGGGTGAAAATCCAGTCTCTGGTTCAATTGAGACATATAAAAATGCATAATTGGTTAGAGATATTACTCTTATGAAAATTTTTAACAACAACATGGCATGACTGATAGATTAGAGGTGATATCTTGTTTGTTTATTATTAGTAACAGGAGACAGAGCACTGGAGCAACATGCAGGGAGACCTGTTGTTGCTGAGACAAGTTGTCTTCAGATAGTTGCCTTCTTATAAGCCCTGGTTGCCGATGTCATCAATAGGGCCTCAGAGGATTTCCCACCACGGTGCCTTTAAATAGTAAGAGGTGTGCATTTGTGCCTCAGGCTGGCGGCATCCAGATTTGTGTGCTGACAACATCTGTGGGGAGGCATGGCAGCTTGCTCTGGAAGCATCCTGCGTGCTGGAGGGTGGCCTTAGCTGCGTCTGAAGTCAGCAGGGGCCTGGCCGGGAAGGTGAGGGCTGCAGTCCATGGACGCAACCCACGGACTGCCAAAATAACACCATGCTTCCAGCATCTTTCTGCTGAAGAAATATTTGGATGCATGGAAGTGTCACCCTGTGGAGGTGGAAGAAACAAGGACAGTATCTGAAGTCAAGAAAGCATGGGACAAATACAGAGAATCTCTGAGAGAGTGGCGGGGATTGTAAAGTTGAATAGTTGGTGTGGATGGACAGAGTAGAGAGGCTGTATAGTCTTTTTCTGACGTGCTGTTTCTCTGTTTCTATTTTCCAGTATTACTCCTGAGTTTGCTCCCTTTGAACATGACCTCTCTCTATCATATCTTCCTTTATTTCTCCTCTAGATTGTACATATTTAGATCATTAAATCTTATTTCATAGGATTTGAGCTGCAGATTGTGCACCAGTTTGGCAACCTCTCTCCGAACTGGTTCTACTCTCTTCTACATCCTTTCAGAGGTGTGGTCATTACAATTGGTGATAATACTCACACATGGAATTTCACGAGTCCTTTGTACTGTCTCCATTTTTTCTAATCATGATGCTTCTCCTTAGGTACCATAGCATTCTTCCAGCTCTGGTCACATTCTACCTTGACATTATGTTTTTATCACCTTGAGATCTTACTCTTCCCTGGTGTACATTCTGTAAGTATCTCGCCCCCCCCCCCCCAACACAAATTGTTTTCTTGGATTTCTGCACCCCGGATGCAGGACCTGTATCTTTTTATGTATTTAATTCCAACTGCTGAGCACTTGACCACTCCTTAAGATGCTCCTCCTTTGTTTTTCCTTCCAGGATATCCAGTCTGCTGCAAAGCTTGGTTCCTATGTGTGATATCTCATTGATGCAATAAATGTGATCACAACCTGCAAATAATCCAGTTTTCTCCCAAGACCACTACAACTATTGAAATCATTTATTCCAAAGGCTACTGCTGTGTGTGTCAGAAAATGTGACTATAGTAGCTTTCCTTTTAGCAGCAAGATTAGATTTCTATTTTTTTAGGTTTGCATGCATTAATTCACATGTCTGCATATTTTCCTATGTTCTATTTCAACTTGTTTACTCATCATTTTCCTTTTATTGTGACAGGTTTATATCTCTTTTGCACCTTGTTTATTTCTATTGTATAAGGTGTAATAAACTCATCTGAATCATTAGCATTTGTTTTCATGTCATCATAATTGCCTGTTTTTGGCACACAGACGTCTCTTGCTAGAGACTCATAAAGTTCATAATTATTCCATAATACATGTATTGTCTTTGCCATCTAGTTCATTCTTTTGAGGTTATGTTGCATCTGGCTTGATTTTTCTCGTATCTAAAAAGCATGTATAAAAAGGGTTTGTTTTTTTGTTCCAACAGAGAAATAGAGACTGGATCAATAAAAAAATTACCATTCCCACAATTCAGCACACGATAGATATCAAAGGACTACTACATCCAGTGGTCCGATGAAACAAACAAAACGTGTATAGCCTCCTTTCTCAGGATACTCCCCAAGAATAGGAAAAAGGGTCACCTTTAAGTGCTGCAGTACAGGTGGAAAACTGGCTGCAGATCCAGTTTAAGATTTTTCCACTGGGGGACAGCTTCTTCTTAAAACTCAAGGAGATCATATACAGTCAATGATAGAAACCGTTTTACAAAAATGTGCTGCTCTGAAACAAAATGTTTACCGAAAATAAAATTACATAAAAGAAAGGAATATTTTTTCAAGTTTAGTTATCCAAAACCAGACAGTCCATAGTTCAAACAAGACAAATGTCAAATGGAGCAAAGTCAAACCTTCTGGCTTCCTTTTCTCCTCCAAGACGCTCCCATAAACAGTGTGGGCTCTGCTTCTACAACTACAGATTCTTGCTAGATAACTGTAAATTGCTGGAGTCCTGCAGCAAAGGCACCACTCTCCACGCTTTAAGAAGGCTGCACCTTCAGAGTGCTCACCAAACTTCTCTTGTACAAATAGAGAGCACAGCTCACAGCTATGGATTTCTCGCACCTTGCTAGAGAATGTTTGACACCAGTGATTTGCATAAGGATGAGCTTTCCACGCTTGGTGGAAAAACAAAGGGGAAACTCTCCCGCTCCCACAAATTGCTAGAAAATGTGACAGCCACGGGTTCGGAAACTGGACGCCGGCAAAATTGAGCGTTCGGTTTTCGGCCCGCGAGCCATGGGCCCATTTTAATTTTTTTTTAAATTTTTTACTTTTTGTAACTTTTGGGGCCTCCGACTTAATATCGCCATGATATTAAGTCAGAGGGTGCACAGAAAAGCAGTTTTTACTGCTTTTCTGTGCACTTTCCCGGCGCCGGCAGAAATTAACACCTACCTTTGGGTAGGCACTAATTTCTGAAAGCAAAATGTGCGGCTTGGCTGCACATTTTGTTTTCTGAATCGCGTGGGAATACCTAATAGGGCCATCAACATGCATTTGCATGTTGCGGGTGCTATTAGGTTCGGGGGGGTTGGACGCGCGTTTTGGATGCGCTATTACCCCTTACTGAATAAAGGGTAAAGCTAGCGCGTCCAAAACGCGCGTCCAAATGCCGGCTAATAGTGCGCTCCGTTGGAGCGCACTATTAGCGTACTGTATCAGCCCTACAGTAAGTAAAGTTCCATGACAGGGAAACCCGGCTTGTGCTGGATCGCGCAAGGATTTAAAAGCAAATTTCAGGTTTAAATTCTGGATCGCATATGTCCCACCCAGTACATGCTCATGCCTCGGCCCCTTTCTGAGAAGTTCCGATATGTGCGCACAGTGGCATTGGGACTTTACCAATTCCATCTCCTAAATCAGCGCATCTAAATACAGTCAGAGAAAGAGCATTATCATCGCTGGGCCACAGTTGTGGAACTCCTTATGTCAAAATTTAAGGCTCAAAACAAACATTAGGACATTTAAGAAAGGAATCAAAACATGGCTATTTCAACAAGCTTTTCCTTATCCACATAGTTCGAGTTCCAGTCTTAATAACTCATTTTTCTATTAATCTAAAATGTTTTCTTTAAAAATTTTATATGCTTTTATTCTGTTTAAATGTTTTATTAAGGAATTTTATGTATTTATGATTATGATTTATTTTGGAAACACAAATGTTCTTAACTGTGCATTTGATAAATTGTAAACCGGTGCGATGTTTTATACGAACGTCAGTATATAAAAATCAATCAATAAATAAATAAATCTACGTGCATATCCAGGCAGCTTTTAAAATCAATTTAGCGCGTGCAAGCCCAACATATTAACTCATCCCCTAATTTCTGTGTGTACTGGGCTTTTAAAATTCACCTTTAAGTGAGTTACCCTTCCTCTGGACTGGCATACAGGCCGATTCAGAAAAACGCGCAGGAGAGCGGGTGAGTGCCCGCTCTCCCGGCGCGCACACAGGCCACTCTCCTGGGGACGTGATTGCAAATTAGGGCCCGCGGTAAAAGGAGGCGCTAGGGACACTAGCACGTCCCTAGCGCCTCTTTTTTGACAGGAACGGCGGCTGTCAGCGGGTTTGACAGCCGACGCTCAATTTTGCTGGTTTCGGTTCTCAAACCCGCTGACAGCCACGAGTTCGGAAAACGGACGCCGATTTAATTGAGCTTCCATCTTCCGACCCGCGGGCTGTGGGCCCGCGGGTCGGAAGCGGTTTTTACTGCTTTTCTGTACACTTTCCCAGTGCCGGCCGAAATTAACGCCAGCCTTTGGGCAGGCGTTAATTTCTGAAAGTAAAATGTGCAGCTTGGCTGCACATTTTACTTTCTGAATCGCGCGGGAATAACTAATAGGGCCATCAACATGCATTTGCATGTTGCTGGTGCTATTAGTTTCGGGGGGTTGGATGCACATTTTCAACGCGCTATTACCCCTTACTGAATAAGGTGTAAAACTAGCGCGTCGAAAACACGTGTCCCAATGCGGGTTAACAGTGCGCTCCAGTGGACTGTATTGGCCTGTAAGTAAGGGTGCTACAGCATTCATCATGTAAAGTTCCTGCCCTTGTTACCAGCCCTTACCCAGCCTGCAGCAGCCACCTTCACTCTTCCTCTTCCCTCTTCAGGCACTCACTGTCTCCCTTTGCTCCATAAATGGCCCACTACACTGCTCTTCTCTGAGGTCAGCCCAGTCAGCCCACACAGAGGCCTGAGTATGAGATGCAGAGAACTCCCTTTGACTCCCAGTATTACAGCAACAAAAATATGATTACTAGGGATGTGAATCAGGCTTCAGACGATTGAAAATATTGTACTATATTTTCAAAATCGTCAGAAATCGGGGGCTCCCCCAAAACAATAGGAAAACCCCACAAAATTGTTCGTGGTGGTTCTCTTATCGTTTTGGGGGAGGGCGGGAAAAACGGCACACAAAAATAACCCCTAAACCCACCCCGACCCTTTAAAACTAATCCCTTAGCTTCCTCCACCCTCCCAACCCCCCAAAAAACTTTTTACAGGTACCTGGTGGTCCAGTGGGGGTCCCGGGAGCAATCTCCCGCTCCTGGGCCGTCAGCTGCCACTAATCAAAATGGTGCCGATGGCCCTTTGCCTTTACCATGTGACAGGGTATCCGTGCCATTGCCCGGCCCCTGTCACATGGAGGGAGCACTGGATGGCACTGTCTGTTGGAGTAATGCCATTGTGGGATCCCATCCCTGCGACAGTGAAGAGGAGGGCCTCAGAAGCAAGACCGTCATGGGATCCCAACCCCATGGCGGTGAAGAGGAAGGCCTCAGAAGCAAGGCTGTCACGGGATCCCATCCCTGCAACAGCGAAGCGAAGGACCGGAGAAGCAATGCCTAGGGTTGTGTGTGGGTGTGCGTGAGTGAGTGAGAATAGGAGGCCAGGTGTGTGTGTGTGTGTGTGAGCTAGAATGGGAGCCTGAATGGTTGTGTGTGGGAGAATGGCAACCTGAGTGGGTGTTTGTAAGTGAGAATGGGAGCCTGAGTATGCATCAGTATAAGAATAGGAGCCTAGCAGTGCATAAAAATGGGAACCTGGGTGTGCGTCTGTATGTGTGAAAATTGGAGCCTGGAAGGGTGTATGAGAGAGTGAGAGCTTGTGCTTGTGGTAGAGCATGTAAGAGTGAGAGTTTATGTGTGCAAAGAATGTGAGAGAGAGCTTGCGTGTATATGTGTGTGTGTGTGGGGGGGGGAGCATATGATAGTGAGAACTTGTGTCTGTGAGGGAGTCTGTGAGAGAAAGCATGAGCCTGTGTGTGTGTGTGTGTGAAGGAGGAAGGGAAGAAGACAGTAGGAGAAGAAACAGAATGAGAAGGGACCCTGAAAAGGAATTAGGAAATTACCAACAAGGGAAAAGTGGGAAAAAGGAGACCAGGACCAGCTGCTTAGAAAAATACAAGGTAAATAAAATATATATTTTAAGATTTTAGCAATTGGAATATGCCATTTTTGGGATGTGCATTTCTTATATTTTTGTATTGTGCTGTTTCTTCATTATTCCACTGCTCAGAGTCTGGTTTCTCAAACTTTTTATTTTGATTTTGTCAGCATGTTTCTGTTTCTAATTTGGAGACCCTTATTTCTATTTTATGTTAGAGTTGGTTTCTGCTAGTGTGTAATATCTCTGTAGGAATTTGTAACAGTCCGGCTTGTTCTGTTACCCCAGTAGATGGTGTCTTAATGTCCTAGGGCCTGGTTTAGTATTCAGGGCCGGTGCTAGCTTTTTTTGCTGCCCTGTGCAAACAATTATTGTGCTGCACCCACCCCACCACACTTCATTCATTCTCTGTCTCAGGCCTGCCAAAATAAAAAAAAAGCCCAGCTCCTTCCAGCAACCTAACTTTAAAAACTGTCACCCTCTACCCTCCGGGTCTTCACCCCTTCCCCCGGAACCCATTGATGGTACAAGAGTATTAGGTGCCCTAAGCAAAACGTATATCCTGGCACTAACTGCCAGCACTTATAAAAGTAACAACCTTACACCAGGCTCTGAAACACCAATACACCTCCTATTAGGAAAATAGAAGAAATCAAGCTGATATAGATTCCTGTACACTAGCAGAATGCTCCTCCACATCACACATGCGGAACACAGGCAGACCCTCATCAAATGCAAGAAAAAGAAACCATAAGATATACATAGAAACATGCAAGCAAAAACTGAATAAGAAAACCACAACAGACTCTATGCAATGCAAAAATGGAAAAACATAAATCACCAAGCCTCAGCCATTAAACATTAAAGTCAAGAAATATAATAAATACATTATAAAAGTGTAAACATACTAATTAAAAGAATATTTCCAAACAGTTGGTGAATGGATGAGCCAATAATTAAAAACTCAAATGATTTGTTTTAAATTTCTCAAACACCAATAAAATATTTCAAACATCAGACACATTAAACAGCATTAAAAAATTAAAACTAATAAGGATGAAATAATTCACACGTTCTATACCTGGAAACGTTTGATTTCTAGTCACTCAGATTGTCATGGATTAGTGAAAGAGAGTTGCAAAACCTTTCTCCTCTCTCTCTCTCATAGATATATATCTATACATACACATACATTCATATGCTCTCTCCCTGATACACACATATGTTCCCTCTTACATACACATGCTCACATGCACATGCTTCCTCTCTCACACACATTCTCACTCATACACATGCTCACAGATGCTCCCTCCTACATATACATGTTCACACACTCACACACAAACTCTGTGTTTGTGCATCCTGAGTCTAGCCCAGTACTGTGGCTCCCCATGGGGCTCCTCCCCATGGGCATGGTCATCTGCCACAGTACCCAAGAATCCACTCAAACACCTCAAAACCATAACAGAAAGTAGCACATTTAAAACAAACTGGAGAAAATTCTTTTTCAGTCAATGCACAATCAAGCTCTGGAATTCGTTGCCAGAAGATGTGGTTAAGGCAACTAGTGTAGCTGGGTTTAAAAATGGTTTGGATAAGTTCCTGGAGGAAAAGTCAATAAACTGTTATTAATCAATAGGGAGTAGCCACTGCTTGTTGCTGGCATTAGTAGCATGGAATCTATTTAATGCTTGGGTTCTTGCCAGGTACTTGTGACTTGGATTGGCCACTGTTGGAGACATCAAAGTGGGCTAGATGGATTTTTGGTCTGTCACAGTATGGCATATCTTATGTTCTTAATGATGGGGGTTGGAGGCCCAATTTTGTGGGTGTTTTGCTTTGCTTTTTTTAATATTTATTTATGTTTGACATATCCATAATGTGTTGCTGTCCTCCTTATTTTTGTTTGGTTCAGAGAGAACAAGCTCCTTTAAGAGATACTCAGAAAATGGTGGCCTGAATTGTCCCTACAGGGTGCTCTCCCTAAGTGCCCATAACACAAAAATATTTTCAATACTCACAAAGCTTCTACTAAAGATTCATAAAACAGTTAATAGGGGTGGGAAGGGAGGGAAATTTTGATTCATTTTTCGTTTCATTTTTGGGGGCTTTTCCCCCCACAAATTTCATTTTGTGTGATGTTTATTTTATTTCTTTAGTTTAGAAAAACAAAATAAACATAGAACCCCCTCAAAAAAAATGGGGAAAAACAAGAAACAGGGCATCCCAAGGTCTCCCGTGCCCCCTACCCATCCCTCCCACTTGGAAAAATGCTGGGCTGAGGATCCTCCTTGGCCCCCTCTTACCTGGTTCAGGGGGATCTACAGATGAGACCTAGGCCCCTGCCCAAGCAATGACCTACTGAGGCCTAAGTTTACACAAGGCAGAGGCTTCGGCCTGGAGCTAGGTGACAGGGCCAGCTGGTCCCAAATCCTCAGCTTGGCAAGCCTAGGCCATTGGTAGGTTGCCATGACTTTAGCCTAGGCCTTATACAAGGCCCAGGCTTGGAGGCCTGGGCCTAATTCTTGGGGCTGGGCTTAGGCCAGGACCTGAGCCCAGGCCCAATGCTTCAGTACAGCCCAGAGGCTGGGTCTCAACATCTGAACCTTATCTTAGGCCAGGGCCTAGACCCAGGCCTGATGCAGGAGCCAGGCCCAGAGGGTCCTGGCCTCTAGGCCAAGCTGCAGCATAGGTACCGGGCCTCTAGGTGATGCCACAACATAGGGCCTGAGTCCGGACCTGGCCTAGGCCTAGGCCAACCCTGGAGGCTGGTTCTCAACTCCTGGAACTTGGCCTAGGCCAGGGACCTGGCCCAGGCCAAACACTGCAACCCAGCATAGAGGGAAGGTCCTGATGCCAGAGCCTCAGCCTGGACCCAGGCCCAACATTGGAGTCTGGCCTGGAGGCCAAGTCTTGATGCATGGGCCTTGGCCCAGGATCAGGTCCAGGCTCAAATCCCTGGCCTCAGACCTCCTCTTTGGCATCTTCTTTTTTCAGTTCTTTTTTGCCAACTGATGCCATCTCCTGGAGTCATTACACTGGAGTTAATTAACTCTAGCATATCCTACCCAACGGAGGGTGCCATTTTGATGTACAGCATCGGAACCCAGCCTCCAGGCTGGGCCATAGCATTGGGTCTGAGTTTGGGCTGAGGCCCTGGTCTCAACACTGGGCCTTCTGGCTGGGTTGCGGCATTGGGCATGGGTCTTGGCAGAGGACTTGGCTTTGGGACCAGGTCAGGTCACAGCATTGGGTTTGATAAGTATGGGGAGATTGTTGGGAAATTTCCTGGGCCTGGACCTTTGCTCAGATCTCTGCCTAGGCACCAGCATTGTGCCAGGGCCTAGGTTGAGACCCCGGCATCACACACAGGTGTAGGCTGCGGCCCCTTCATTGGGTTATGGCCTATGCTTTGGCAAGGTCCAGGCTTCAGGCCTAAGGCCTAGGCCAAGGAACTGGAGTCACACTTAGGCATAGGCTAGGACCCTGCTTTGGGTCTCGGCCTACTCCCTAGGTGAGCCGGCTTCAGGCCTAGTGATTTGCAACTTATTTTTAAATAGGTTTACAAAACAAAATTAGTTTCTGATGAAAGTTCGTCGGAATTTAACTAATTCATTCTGTTTTGAAAATGATCTAAAACAAAATAGGAAATGTCCCATTTCCTATTTTTTTTATCCTGAATGCCAATCCCTAATCTATACCAAACCCGTTTCCTTTAGGGGAAGGAACCCACTTTATCACCTATGTCCATATTGCCTGAACTCCCTCTGAACTTCCTATTGCCGGAAAATTCTCAGTTCTACAAATAGCACATACTCTAGTGGTCTAATAGGAGTTGCACTAACATAAATGGCATATTAACTCCATAAGAGCCATATTATTTGATTTTCACTTTACTTGCCATTTTATTTATTCACTAATGGCACTATTTGTAATAAAATAAAGAATGATCTGGGCTTGTACAAAAGAAGATAGAAAACAGCAACAGTAAAAGGCAATTATAGAGACATGGCTGAAAAAAGAAGCAGCAAAAAAACCTACAAAATTGAAAAGTACAATGCATATGAAGTAATATTCAGAGAATAGCAGTGAAATGAAGAAAATATGAAAAATTAAACATCAGAGAGAAGCAAGAAGGAATTGGACAATTAGGGAACATTAATGGGGATGCATGTATGTCCCGGGACTTCGAAAAAGGGGCATTAAGGGGGCGGGACCGAGGCCTCCAGAACAGCCGCCGTGTAGGAGGATGGCGCGCCGCCATCAATGATAACAGTAGGGGGGAGTAGATAGGACTGGGGGGGCGGGTTAGATAGGGGAAGGGAGGGGAAGGTGGGGGAGGCGGAAGGAAAGTTCCCTTCAAGGCCACTCCGATTTCAGAGCGGCCTCGGAGGGAACAGAGGAAGCTTGCACAGCTCAACTCGCGCAAGTTGCACAATTGTGCACCCCCTTGTGCACACTGGCCCTGGATTTTATAACATGTGCGCAGCAGCGCACTCATGTTATAAAATCGGGAGTAGATTTGTTTGCGCCAGGTTGCGCAAACAAATCTCTGCCCGCGTGCAGGTTTGAAGATCTGCCCCATACTGTCATAACAAGCCTTCTTTTGGCCTCACAGAAAAGAAAAGTTCCTATGGTATTTTGGAGGCATGGTTGGAGAGAGGGAGCTATTTTAGATTTAATTCTTAGTGGAACGCAGGATTTGGTGAGAGAGGTAAAGGTGGTGGGGCTACTTGGCAATAGTGATCATAACATGATCACATTTGAGCTAATGAATGGAAGGGGGACAATAAGTAAATCTACAGCTCTAACACTACATTTTCAAAAGGGAAACATTGAGAAAATGAGAAAAATAGAGAAAAACTGAAAGGTGCAGCTACAAAGGTAAAAATGTACAATAGGCGAGGACATTTTTTAATATACAATCTTAGATGTGCAGTCCAGATGTATTCCACACATTTAGAAAGGTGTAAGGAAGGCAAAATGATTACCAGCATGGTTAAAAGGGGAGGTGAAAGAGGCTATTTTAACAACAACAAAAAAAAATCCTTCAAAAATTGGAAGAAGGAGCCATCTGAAGAAAATAGGAAAAAGCATAAGCATTGTCAAGTTAAATGTAAAACATTGATAAGGTAGGCCAAAAGAGAATTTGAAATGAAGTTGGCCATAGAAGCAAAAACTCATAAAAACTTTTAAAAAATATATCTAAAGCAAGAAACATGTGAGGGACCATTAGATGACCAAGGGGTTATAGGGGCTTTTTGGGAAGAGAAGGCCATTGCAGAAAGACTAAATTAATTTTTTGCTCTGGGTGTTTACTAATGAAGCTGCTGGGGAGATACCGATTCTGGAGATGGTTTTCAAGGGTGATGAGTCAGATGAACTAAACGCCGTCACAGTGAACCTGGAAGATATAGTAGGCCAGATTGACAAACTAAAGAAAAGCAAATCACTTGGACCAGATGGTATGCACCCCAGGGTTCTGAAAGAACTAAAAAATGAAATTTCAGATCTATTAGTTAAAATGTGTAATCTATCACTAAAATCTTCCAATGTACCTGAAGACTGGAGGGTGGCCAATGTAACCCCAATATTTAAAAAGGGTTCCATGGGCATTCCAGAAAACTATAGATCAGGGAGCCTGACTTCAGTGCCAGGAAAAATAGTGAAAACTATTCTAAAGATCAAAATCACAGAGCATATAAAAAGACACAGATTAATGGAACACAGTCAGCATGGATTTACCCAAGGCAAGTCTTGCCTCACAAATCTGCTTCATTTTTTTGAAGGGGTTAATAAACATATGGATAAAGGTGAACTGGTAGATGTAGTGTATTTGGATTTTCAGAAGGCATGTGACAAAGTACCTCATGAGAGGCTTCTAAGAAAACGAAAAAGTCATGGGATAAGAGGCGGTGTCCTTTCGTGGATTACAAACTGGTTAAAAGCCAGGAAACAGAGAGTAGGATTAAATGGTCAATTTTATCAGTGGAAAAGTGTAACAGTGGAGTGCCTCAGGGATCTGTACTTTACCGGTGCTTTTCAATATATTTATAAATGATCTGGAAAGGAATAAGATGAGTGAAGCAATCAAATTTGCAGATGATACAAAATTATTCAGAGTAGTTAAATCACAAGTGGATTGTAATAAATTGCAGGAGAACCTTGCAAGACTGGAAGATTGGGCATCCAAATGGCAGATGAAGTTTAATGTGGACAAGTGAAAGGTGATACATATAGGGAAAAAATACCCTATGCTGTAGTTACACGATGTTAGGTTCCATATTAGGAGATATCACCCAGGAAAAAGATCTAGGCGTCATAGTGGATAATACATTGAATTGGTTAGCTCAATGTGCAGCAGCAGCAGTCAAAAAAGCAAATAGAATGTTAGGAATTATTAGGAAGGGGACGGTGAATAAAACAGAAAATGTCATATTGCCTCTGTATCACTCCATGGTGAGACCGCACCTTGAGAACTGTGTACAATTCTGGTCACCGCATCTCAAAAAAGATATAGTTGCGATGGAGAAGGTACAGAGAAGGGCGACCAAAATGATAATGGGAATGGAACAGCTCCCTATGAGGAAAGGCTAAAGAGGTTAGGGCTGTTCAGTTTGGAGGAATGGCTGAGGGGGGATATGATAGAGGTGTTTAAAATCATGAGAGGTTTAGAACGGGTAAATGTTAGGGATGTGCAATTGTTTTTGCCGTATTAGAATATTTCAAAGAAATAGTCCAATTCGGCATGGGACAGAGGACCCGAATCCCGAGATGGATTTTCCCCCAACTTTGGGGAAAATTCGTTGTTCGAGTTAGCGTGGGGGGGGGGGGGAGGGGCACATTTATTTAAAAAAAATAAAATAAACCCACCTCAACGCTTCAAATTTAGTTAATTACAACCCTCCCGACCCCCTCAAAACTTGCCTAAAGTCCCTGGTAATCCAGCGGGGGTCCCGGGAGTGATCCACTCTCGGGCCATCGGCCTGTGCCATTTTCTAAGATGGCACTGGCCGTCCATTGCTCCTATCATGTAACAGGGGCCGACCAATGGCACCGGTCGCCCCTGTCACATGGTAAGGGCAAAGGGCCACCGGTGCCATTTTGCTTACTGGCAGCCGACGGCACGAGAGTGGGAGATCCCTTCCGGGACCCCCACTGGACCACCAGGGACTTTTGGCAAGTTTTTGGGAGTCGGGAGGGTGGGGGGGTTGTAATTAACTAAATTTGAAGGGTTGGGGTGGGTTGGTTTTTTTCGGCAAAAATGGCCGAGAAATAAAAAACAACCCGATGCCCGACCCAATAGAGAAACACAAAGCACATCCCTAGTAAATGTGATTCCGTTATTTACTCTTTTGGATAGTAGAAGGACTAGGGGGCACTCCATGAATTTAGCAAGTAGCACATTTAAAACTAATTGGAGAGAATTCTTTTTCATTCAACGCACATTTAAGCTCTGGATTTTGTTGCCAGAGGTTGTGGTTAGTGCAGTTAGTGTAGCTGGGTTTAAAAAATGTTTGGATAAGTTCTTGGAGAAGTCCATTAACTGCTATTAATCAAGTTGACTTAGGAAATAGTCACTGCTATTATTGGCATTAGTAAGTAGCATGGGATCTACTTAGTGTTTGGGTATTTGCCAGGTACTTCTAGCCTAGATTGGCCACTGTTGGAAACAGGATGCTGGGCTTGATGGACCCTTGTTCTGACCCAGTATGACAATTTCTTATGTTTTTATATAAGTATGCATGTATATGTAATTTATACAACTATAAACACATAAGCTAATGCACATACATTTCACTGTCTTTTCCAATGTTATAAGTGTACATGCATATTTTTAGCCACATAAGTCAATGTTCAAACAGCGTGTACATGAGTACTTTACTTTATGTTTGAGAATCGGCTACATTTGTGCAGGCCAAAGAAGAATAGTTTGATTAAACATTTTCATTAACATTTACATGTAATTTAAACTCCTTACCTTTAAGGAATCTTTCCCTCTCTCCCTCTTCACATTTGGTTGAATGCGTAAAAATGCGCTCCTTTACATTCATTTACATTCAAAGTGCAGTAAATTGCATATTTTGACATTGGTACTTCAGAGATTTCTAACCCATTTGCTCATATTGCTGGTTGTTCACTTTCTTCCCTTATCTGAATTTTCCCTTAAGTCTCTCAAGAAAGCTGAGAAAATACAGTACTGGCAGCCTAATAGTTCTGTCAAAATCTCGTGTGTGCTACAGACTTACTGCCAGGTGCTGCCACATCCATCTGCAGCTCCGCTCCACTGAAGTTAATAGAACTGACTCTAGAGCGTCCTGCCAACTTTTGGAATGATGCAAGATGCAACAGTTTTAATCTTCAAGCACTGCAATCAGTAGGTCCGGTGATAAGAAGGGATTTTCAAAGGGCTATCGCAAAGCCTGTGGTTGCCCTTTCTGGCTTCCAAGTTTGGTACTTCCTCTCATCCCCTGGCCAACAGCAGTATCACCGATATTTCCTTCCCCCCTCGACCCCCACTGATGGTATCCAATCCTCTTCCCCATTCCAGCTGCTGATGCCTACCGCTAGCCCTTCACCTCTGGCAACGCACCTTATCAACTCCTCAAATGCACTATGGGCAGTGGTACAGGTGCCTGAATGTGGGGTTTCTGTGCTTACAGTCCCTGTGGTTCCATGGCTCTACCTCATCCCCTTACTTTGGATGTCTGCCTAGGAGGAGGAGGAACGACTGGCATCACAGATCGTGAGCATGCAGCAACTCCTAGCCTGATCTGAGACTAATCAGCATGGCAAGAAGGAATAGAGAAGGGAATCAGTGAGAAACTAAGGAGTGCCATGAAAGGAGGGTCAGGCGTGAAGGGGGAACGGGAGGCAGCAAAATGCAATTTTACCACCTCTTGCACTCTGTCACCTGGGTTGGGACAGCCCAAGAAGAAACTCCATAAAGCATATTCAGGCAGCCTATTTAGATCATGGGCAATGCAGGGAAAAGAAGAAAGTTACAGTTTGCAAAATGCCCCTCACCCAAACTTTCAGAACATAGAAGAGTAGAACACTGCCATTGTCAGGTGTCAGGTACTGCAACTAGAATTTAAAAAATGCATGTAAAGCCTTCCAAAATCAGATATTTAACATTTTACATTTAGCCCTAATCATAGTGTTCACTATTTTTCTTTTGTCCTCTATTTTTTCCTGATACCTTTCCTTCTATTTCTTCCCATATTACTTTTCTTTCTATGATATTCCTTCTTTTCTTCCCCTTCCATGTCACTTTTCCCTGCTTCTTCCAACCATCACTACTTCACATATCTTATTCTTTTCCATCTCATCTATTTTTTTTTTTTTAATCTCTCACCTCTATTCCTATCTTATTCCTTCAACACACCGGCCCAGACCTCCATTTCAGGTATTTCATTCCTACTCGGCCATCTTTCTCTTACCATCCAGCCATTTGTCTTCACCTTGCCCTTACTCTCTCCCAGCCTTCATCTCTGACCCTCTCATGCCCCTCTGGTTTTCTCCTCTTCTTTCTCATGGCCCCTGGCTCTTTCTCTCTTTGTGAGGATTTGCCATGCCCTCTTTTTTTTTTTTTTTAGGTTTGCTTCACATCTTTTCATTGGTAGCTCAAGGCAAGTTACATTCAAGTACAGGAAGTAATTTTCCTGTCCCCAGAAGACTTATAATTTTAGGGCATCATTTACTAGGCATTTTCCCATAGACACAGAATTGAAAAAAAAAGCCTTAGTAAGGCAGGCACCACGTTTGTACCTGAGGTAATAGGGAGTTAAATAACTTGCCCAAGATGATAAGGGGCATTAGGGAGATTTGATTCCTGGCTTCTGTGGCTCTCAGCCCAGTGCATTAACCACTAGGCCACTCCTTCACTCCCTACTTCCCTTCCTCTCTTATGCTCCTTCTCACTCCCTTCCTTTTAAAATCATTCTCACCATCTGTCCCTCTCCCCCTCTATCCTGCTCTTATCTGTCCCTCGTGGCCTTCTTCTGTCTCCTCTCACACCCTTTTTTGTGGCCAGGCTCTCACTATCTCACATTCATTCCTCTCTTACATTTTAATTCCTCTATTCCATCCTCTCCTTCTATCTTTTGGCTACTCATCCTCCTCCCCTGAGACTTTTTTTCCCTGTTCCTCCTCGGTTCTTTTCCATTCTCTCCAACTCTGTGCCCCCACTGTCTCTGTCCCCTCCCTCCAAATGTGTTGTTCAGCAGCAGCAAACAAAGTAGTTCTTTTGACAAAGTTCCTCATGAGAGGCTTCTAGGAAAAGTAAAAAGTCATGGGATAGGTGGCGATGTCCTTTCGTGGATTGCAAACTGGCTAAAAGACAGGAAACAGAGAGTAGGATTAAATGGGCAATTTTCTCAGTGGAAGGGAGTGGACAGTGGAGTGCCTCAGGGATCTGTATTGGGACCCTTACTGTTCAATATATTTATAAATGATCTGGAAAGAAATACGACGAGTGAGATAATCAAATTTGCAGATGACACAAAATTGTTCAGAGTAGTTAAATCACAAGCAGATTGTGATAAATTGCAGGAAGACCTTGTGAGACTGGAAAATTGGGCATCCAAATGGCAGATGAAATTTAATGTGGATAAGTGCAAGGTGATGCATATAGGGAAAAATAACCCATGCTATAATTACACGATGTTGGGTTCCATATTAGGTGCTACAACCCAAGAAAGAGATCTAGGTGTCATAGTGGATAACACATTGAAATCGTCGGTTCAGTGTGCTGCGGCAGTCAAAAAAGCAAACAGAATGTTGGGAATTATTAGAAAAGGAATGATGAATAAAACGGAAAATGTCATAATGCCTCTGTATCGCTCCATGGTGAGACCGCACCTTGAATACTGTGTACAATTCTGGTCGCCGCATCTCAAAAAAGATATAATTGCGATGGAGAAGGTACAGAGAAGGGCTACCAAAATGATAAGGGGAATGGAACAACTCCCCTATGAGGAAAGACTAAAGAGGTTAGGACTTTTCAGCTTGGAGAAGAGACGACTGAGGGGGGATATGATAGAGGTGTTTAAAATCATGAGAGGTCTAGAACGGGTAGATGTGAATTGGTTATTTACTCTTTCGGATAGTAGAAAGACTAGGGGACACTCCATGAAGTTAGCATGGGGCACATTTAAAACTAATCGGAGAAAGTTCTTTTTTACTCAACGCACAATTAAACTCTGGAATTTGTTGCCAGAGAATGTGGTTCGTGCAGTTAGTATAGCTGTGTTTAAAAAAGGATTGGATAAGTTCTTGGAGGAGAAGTCCATTACCTGCTATTAAGTTCACTTAGAGAATAGCCACTGCCATTAGCAATGGTTACATGGAATAGACTTAGTTTTTGGGTACTTGCCAGGTTCTTATGGCCTGGATTGGCCACTGTTGGAAACAGGATGCTGGGCTTGATGGACCCTTGGTCTGACCCAGTATGGCATTTTCTTATGTTCTTATGTTCTTACAGTCTATTATAATGTAAACCAAGAGGTGAGGGGCATTCTTAAATGCACCAAATCTCTTGGGAATTTTCTATTACTACCGTTAGAGAGCATAGCAAAAGGAAAGGTAATGTGGGCATAAAGTAGAACAGAGAGACTTCATTGGAGAAGCACTGTGGTTTATTAAACATTTCCATCTAGAATGACTGACTGGACAGAGGGGAGGATCAGAAGAAGTCCAGTCAATTGATTAGCAGCTATTATTTTTCTATGTTCTCCCTTACCAGGGTGAAGAGATGCTTTATTGTTTAGAACACCATAGTAGGCACTGATGGCTACAGGATTTAAAGTATAGGGTTACCACACATTCTGAATTCCTACATATGTAGAAAAAGGCATTTTTATTTGTTAGAAGAACATAGTATGCATGGATAACTGTAGGATTTTAAGTAAAGGGCTACCACACATTCGAAAGTACTCCATATATAGAAATCCAGCAATCATCCAGCGTGTGATCCGCATAGAAAATGACCCCCTTAGTCTCCATTGCCTCAGATAGAAACTTAGGGATATAACTTAATTTGGCAATGACAAGGGAAGAGTTCTTTATCTAAGGTCTGCCTCTAGAGGTGGTAGGGATCTCAAAAGACTCCCTGGTGGGGGAATTTGCACATGCTCTGGGTGGGGGGGAGAGAGAAGTCAATTAGGCCACTATGACCCTTTAAGAAACTTCCTGGGAGCATCAGGATGCTCATTAGTGACCCGATGCCCTCGGTGAAAGTTATTTTCAGGAAAATAATGTGGCCCACGATTTTACAGTGAAGCTGCCTTATTTTTTTTTCCATAAAAATTACTAGTAATGAGCTACTTTGAAAGCATTTCCAAAGCATATGCATGCAAAGCAGCTCATTACTGTTTTGTAATATTTAGTGTAATATAGTGCATGCTATTTAAAATACCATGCATTATCACTACTGCAAGGCTTATACCACACAATAAGCACTGTTTCATGCAGTAACCACCTAACACAGCTTAGACTGTAAGCCCTCTGGGGATAGGCAAAATATCTTCGGTACCTCAATGTAATCTGCTTTGAAGTTCCAAAAGGTAGAATATAAATCAAATAAATAAATAATGCTAACTCAGCTTCATATCATAAACACATTTTCTAACTCTTAATTTAGAATGCTTTTTTTTTTTTTTATAATCTCAAGGCAATGCAGTAATTTATATTTCTCCTTCTTTATGTTTTTTTGACAAGCATTTGATGGAAAATATCTAGTGGTTTTTAAATCTCTCAATCCAGTTATGGTAACCAAATCACTTGTGCATTTATTTGATTCAGTCTCAGGTTTTCATCTACTTCTCCAGTGATTTGTCTCAGAACATCAAAGGTTAGTGTTCTTACCAGTCTCACTGTTTAAAAGCTGAGAAGGAAACCTGCTGGGTAGATAGACTGAACAACAGCACTTAATTAAATTTTGAGATTACTGCTGGGCAATTAGAGCTTTTTGAAAAAGAATACAATTCAACATCAGTTTTTATGGACTTTGACAGTTTATAAACAGTAAATCTTAGAAATACAAATTTACTGCTGTAGACTTCACAAATACAAGAAACTTGCAAGTATTACTCCTAGTGCTAGGCATCATCCTTAGGTTGAGGACAGTAGCATTACTGTCTGTCCCTTACAAAACAGCACTATGGTGAAAATAAGTGCTGGAAATCCGCTGAATTCTTTTAGCAGGGGATCAGTGATTTGACTTTTTGATTTCAGCCAGTGTAGAATGAATGCAATCAATGCATTAACAATGTTACATTTTACACATTGTGGATAAAGTAATTTGGGAAATAAAAGTTTGTCTGTGTATTGTAGCTATGGGTTTATGGAGATACAGGTCTCTAGTAGGGGCGTGCAAGTCAAAATAAAATGTGTCTTGGTTCCTTCATTCATTTCGTAGGTCACAGTCATTCATCGGGGTTGTCTCAGACAAACAAATGTTTGTTCATCTATTTATTTATTTATTTATTTATTTATTTATTTTCTACAGAGGAGAAAGCCATCCATAGGTGCCATAGATTTCACCCAGAGATGGATTACAGAAAAATATCAGCCTGGGGGGATTTTTTCAAAACCAGTCCATGGTGTATCTGTCTGACTCTCTCATGTACTTTCCCTGTAGCGCATGTTTGAAGAGCTCCCAAAAAGCGCACCAAACGGACCTTTGAGAGGTGCATCATATGACATGGAGCCTGGAAGAACTGAGTCAAAAAGTCTCCAAAATGAATTTCACTTTTTTCTTAAATAGCTAAGTAGCAGAGCACATCCTAAACGAGGGGTAAGCAAACAGAGCTGCAGACACCCTTCCACCCATGCAATCGATCGGGCCCCCACAAGTTTGATTACATCTCATATATATGTATATAGATATATATAGATAGATTGATATATAGATATAGATATATATAGATATAGATATATATATCCTAGATTGCTGGTCTGGTGTTAAAGTTTCTTGCCAATCAATCAGCTTTTGTAACCAGTTGCTATCTAAGGAGACAACCACACTGCCAGCCAGTGTCAAAGACACACACATACATAGAGTCTTTCAGTCATAAACACCCACTTTGTCTCTATCTGAGAGTAGTATGGCATGAGACTCTCTCTCTCTCTAACCCAAAGACACACACAAACAATTTCTTGCTCTTAGTATGTGGGTGTGATTTTGCATTACAGCGAATCTCTCTGTCAGAGAAACACCGCCCTCCCCCCCCCCACACACACACTTTGTGTCAGAGAGAAAGATACCCATCCATCCACACACTCTCACAGACACAAAGTATGTGTGTCTGGGTCTCCCTGGCACATACCCACTTTCTCTTTCAGACAGGTACATTCTGCTGTTGCGCTCCTGTTTATGTGCTCAAACAGCGAGTGCCCCAGCTCCAGCACTGCCATGTCAGTAGGTAAAGATATGGCTTGCTGCCAACCCTTCCCCAGCCTGCAGCAGTCCCTTCCCTTTTCAATTTCCGCCCGTCTTGACACCCCCATTCTCCAGAAGACTCACTGGTTCCACAGCCAGCTGCCCCCACTCCGAGCTCAGTCCAGCCACTCCAGACAGAAGCCTCTCCACCTCTGCACAGGCACTTTCCCCGGCTCACCCCCGCCCTTTTTTTGACTGTAGCTTGCCACTTCCCTGTGCCCCACCCACCACTCCAGTCAATTCCTATTGATTGTGCGCTACACGGTCTGCTGATTTTATGATTCCCCGGGGCTCTCTTCTGCCTGCCTACTCCAGTGGAGAAGGAACTAGAAGTGAGCCATGCTGAGGGCTTTAAAAAAGAAAAATTAAGCCCTGGCCAAGACTGGGGAAAGCCACTGACCCAAAGATTCATAGCTCCAGATGGAATCCTGCCTTCTCACATGAAGTCAGTACAGCCAGGGTTAGTAAATCTTCTCTAAGTTAGATTATTGCAATTCTATTCTATTAGGTCTCCCGTCTTCGCATACTAAACCTCTTCAGATGGTTCAGAACACGGCGGCCAGAATTTTGACAAACACAAGAAGAAGAGACCACATATCTCCGATTCTCAAAGACTTACATTGGCTGCCAGTGCACTATAGAATCTTATATAAATCCATTACTACCATCTACAAAGCATTCCATCAACTCTCTCCGCTTAACCTCCAAATCCCATTTAAAAAACATACCTCCATCAGACCTATCAGAGAGTCCTACAGAGACTCATTACAGGTGCCTCCTGCAAAAACCTTTAACCATAGGACTCTCAGAGACAGGGCTTTCTCTACAGCAGGACCTACCTTGTGGAATTCTATCCCACCAGAACTGAGACAGGAACCTTGCCTCCCCACTTTCAGAAAAAGACTTAAAACCTGGCTATTCTTGAAAGCCTTTCCAGACACCAACTGAACCCACTCTCAACTCAAGCAACTAAGAACTCCCGTCAGGGTAATCAACAACCTTTGACAACTCAATAATGTTCTCTCTTTTTTTTTTTTTTTTTTCTTTTTTTTTTTTTAATGAGGCAGGTTTATTTACCTTGGTTTTATTTACCTTGGTCATTCTTTTGTTATCTCAGTGTTAATCTCTCTTTTGCCTTCTCTTCATTCCAAGTTGCATTTTATACCTGTTTTATTGTAACTGCTACCTTATTCTTCTATCACATGTTAATGTTTTTAAGTTATTAAGTATTTATTCTGTTGTCACACCTTGTTATTTGTAAACCGGCATGATGCGACTCCCATCGCGAATGCCGGTATATAAGAAATTTAAATAAATAAATAAAATAAATAAAAGGTTGTTAGGTACCCTAGGCGAACCTTACAGTCTTGCACCCCTCTCTAACACACACACACACACAATTACAAATTATGAATTTATAATAGATTTTACATGGAAAAGGACAGTCAGTTTCTCGAGGCAAAAATATCACAGCATGTTTAGTATGTTTACAGTACTGCTGCGATGCCAACCAGAAAACCCTGCAAAAAAAAAAAAATCTATCAAAAAAAGACACTTGTATAACATTTGGCTGGCCGCAGGGAGGACCTGGGATCATCCATGCTAGCCTGCCATGCTGCCAACTTCCGGCGCCACAAGGATGCCTCCAATCCCTCACCATCAATGCAGCCAATAGGCCCCATGCCGGGAAATCTTCCACTTCTGCCTCCTGATGACATCATGCAGTAGGGTATTTAAATCCCTGCCACACTAACCTCGATGCTTCAGCAATGGGTCTCCTGCTTTGCAGTGCATGCTACCACATTTCCTGTGTCCTTTGCCTCATCTAGCCTGCCATATCTTTCGCCTCGTCCAGCCTGCCTTGTCCTTTATCTCGTCCAGCCTGCCTTGCCCTTGTTTCATCCAGCCTGCTCCATTCTTGCCTCCTCTTCCTGCCCTGCCTTGCTCCTGCCCTAGCCTCACACTGTCTCCTCAGATTGACCTCTGTCTGGACCTGGACTACTCTTCTACCTGCCGCCTGCAAACCGACCCTTGCCTTGACCTGAACTATTTTATTTAGGCAATTTCATATACCGATATTCATATTGATTTCATGTCGGTTTACAATAAATAAAACAATTCAGCATTCATTAACGTATAACTTGTCACTCTTACATTAAAACAAAATAAAATTCACTTAGTCAGTTAGATATAAAAAAAAATACATAAAACCTTAAAATCTAATATTATTACTTATACATGAAACTAAAATTGAATAACACTAATTAGAAGATGTAAAAACTGCCTCTTACTTATTTTTTTCTTTTTTGTAATAAACATGTTTGCTTGCTTGCTGCCTGCCAGAACCTCGGCTCAGCTCCAGACTCCCTCTCATTCCTCATTTGTGAGACCATTGCACACAAGTCCTCCGGCCCCCCGGCATCAACTGGCATCAACCTGTAGGTAAAGGTATTGGTAAAAGTGGAGCTCCTACCCAGTCCAATCCCAGGGCACATTTGCCAGATGTTGATGTGGGCCTAGGGGGATCACTCCCCACACCACAGCAAGATTTCTGAGGCCATGGACTCAGCGGACCTGTCCACTCCCTTCAGGCTATCCTGGGTCTTGTGCAGCGGATCCAACAGCAGCAAGCGATCCTGAATCAGGTCACTGGAGGGCTCAAGGAATTGGCTGTATGAATCATGCAACCTCAAGCATTGACTTCTCCTCTCTTCCGCTTCTGCCACCACCTCCTCATTACCTTGGGGACCCTAAAGTATGATGGGGCTTTTTGAAGCAGTGCTGAATACATTTCGAGCTCCAGTCTACCTTGTTCCCTACCGAAGGCACCAAGGTGATGTATATGTAACCCCTTTTTAAAGTAGAATATTCTTTTAGGGCACGCAACTAATTTATATCTTCAGAGCTTCTCTGGCTAGCACCCCTCACAGATCCTGAACTTTCTATCCCGGAAGGGAATTCCTTTTATTGGGGGGGGGGGGGGGAGGATAAACTTTCATCTAAGTCCCTGACAGTGGTGTGAATTATCTCTTATGTGTATTGGAAGCTGTGGTAACCCCGGGAGGGAGTTGCTGTAACAAAACAGGCAGGACCAGGCACTGGGTGTTAAATAATAATTTACTGATTGGTTAAAGTCAACAAAGACCATCTTTAAATAAGTGTGCACTTACAGTTGATTTTATTACAGTTAGGACATCTCATCTTGGGTAGATGTCCCTATCTTCAGCATACTGGTCGAGCTTCTCATGGTGGTGGTGTAAAATGTCAGCTAAAAGCTTTCCCTGCAGCTTATCCAGGATTCCTATGACAAGGAACCCCTCTGAATAGAGGAAAACCCATCAAACCTCAGTTCCAGTTCAAATCCGAATACCTAGCCCTGTATCCTGGTCCCATGAAGTTGGAGATCCGGATGGGGTCTGTATGTTCTTACTGCCTTCCTTTAGTTGGTTTTGAAAGGGTGACTCCTCGGGTTGAAGAATTTGTGGCTCAGGAACCTGCTGTACCGGCCTGACTCCCAGTGAGAAGGGGGTGGTTTAAAAAAAAAAACACCTCCTCACAACAAAAGAGAAAAATACTTTCTTAAGTCAAAAATCTTTCTAGACTGGTGTTCTGCTGTCACAGGTGCTTGCCTCATTCATGGGGTGAAAGGGCTTACTGGTCTTCAGACCCTGCCCTCTGAATCCAGCCAGTGAGGATGTTCCTTCTTCAAAGGAACAGAGTCAAACACAGTCCCTTCCAAAAACAGGATTCTTCTAGCTTTCAAACGCTTCGCACTGCCAAGCCTGTCACAGGTGCTTGCCTCATTTCAGGGAGTAAATGGGCCTCCCTGGTCTTCAGACCCAGAACGAGAGTCCCGCAGGGGTTCCAGCACACAGATGTCCTTACTGTAATTAAAGTCCAAGAGACCCTCTGGCAGGGTGAGCACAGAAGAGACTCCCTTCAAAAAGAAAAAAAACTTGTTGAAGTAGGGGGGGCCTCCCCAGGGAGGGAAAAACAGACATCCTGATTTTAGATTCTGATCTGAACTGATTCTAGCCTTGCCTTAACTTGCAGAATGGCCGGGTTATACAGCAAAGAGTGACCAATCCCAGCACTTCTAAGTGGAAGGAGGGATAAGGTGCACATAAAGCTCAAGAGCTGATAACTAAATGGAATAGAACTAAGGGCATATATAGTGGCAGACTTATACACTTTCATTACCGTGTGGCACGGCTCTTGCTTGAGCGTCCCCACTCTGGGAGCGAGAGAACCCGATTCTCCATGGCCTCCAGGAATTTCTTCTCCAGTTCTGCCTTGTCTATGACGAAGCCGGGTGTGCCTCCTTCACGGCGGCAGAACTCCTTTGCATCCGTCAGGGAACCTGTACCGTGGAAGAGATTCAAATAAAGAAAAAGGCAAAACACCCCAGGTATCTAACTACTAAACACTTCACCTACAAGGCTTAGAATTAATCAAAATGAAAATAAAAACAAAAAATATATGGGAAAACAGTATCAGAAAAATTGTGCTCTTTACTCACAATATCTTTTCTTATTAATTTTTTCACATAACACTTATCTGAAATCCCTGTAGGATTCAACTTTGAGCACTGCTCCAGAAGAATAGTAGAAATAAGAAGTTGTTTGTGATTTCAGATAAGTGTTATGTGAAAAATTAATAAGAAAAGATATTGTGAGTAAAGAGTAGAAAATGTATAAGCATTTGTTTTTAAAGGTAAATATAATAAAAATTAAGGAATGTTTGAGATAGGAGATGAGAAAGGGAATAAGTATATAACGTAAATGGAGTGCTCTAGTATATGATACTGGTTGAAGCCCATTGCGGGCAAGAGCCTGTGGATTATCCTACAAAGAGCACAATTTTTCTGATACTGTTTTCCCATATTTTTTGTTTTTATTTTTATTTTGATTAATTCTAGTCGCTGTGGGAGAGTATGCCATACATTTTCATACCCTATCCTCATAGCTTCAGTGGGGTGAGGACATACAGACAGCCTTTTTCTGGCAAGGGCTGTCTGATCAAATCAAGATTGAGCTGGCTGATCAAGAAGTTCCGCCCACTTTGAAGGGTTTAATTGCCTTGGCCATCCAAGTAAACTGGAGGTTTTAAGATAATTAATCCTGTTAATTGAACCTCGGTATATAAAAGTTATAAATAAATAAAAAAATAAATAAGAATGGGTCTAGGATTACAAGGCCTCTCGGCGACGTATATATCTGGCCCTTCGATTCCAATGCCCTCTGATGCCCACTTGCAGCCCAGAACCAGCTCCCCCTTGGAAGACCCCATGCAACTGGGGCCATTCAAGATTATCCCAGGATGAGAGACAGAGGCAATGACAACTCAAGTTGTGCTTATACTGTGCTGGTTAAAGTCACTTTGCCATTTGATGGCCTGAGAAACCGGAAAACTCCAGCACCTAGAGTTGATTGGAGAGGCAAACCTAGGTCAGACTCCTCCCTCTTCACAATTGCTGGTACCTCTCTGCCTGCTCTCAGGAAAGTCCCCTAACCATACAGAAACTTTTTTGGACTCTGCCTCAGGTAGAACTTTTTTTTGAAGAGTCCCTGGTTTTCCAGAATGGCTAGGCCACCACCACCTTGAAAAATGTGATCACCATTTCTTCCATCTCTGATGAACCCCTCCTAGATCAGCTCACTGAGATAACCTTGCTTATCACCCCACAAACAGGACTTATTAATAAGGAAACACATTCTATGCACTACCTCAAGCAGTCAAACCCATCATTCTGGGACTGCTCTGGCTCCAGCAGCACCACCCTGCCATAGACTGGGGCACCCTAGAATTGGTATGGTGGGGTCTTAGGCACACCTAGATGTGCCTTTCACCAGTTCTGCCCACTCCTACCATAACCCTTGCCATGGCCTTGCTGGGTCTACCCACTTAGTGCGCTACATTTGTAGATGTCTTTAGTAAACAATATGCAGAACTGTTGCTTCTGCACAGGTCTTGCAACTGCCCTATTGACCTGCTGTAGGGAAAAATGCAATCTTTGTGGTAGGATTGATCCCCTGTCCTCTCCTGAGGCTGCTGCCATGTCCCAACACACTGAAGAAAATCTGGACAGGGTCTTCCTTCGACTGTCCTCGTCTTCTGCTGTTTGCAGGCTTCTTCTTTGTGGGGAAAAAGGACAGATCCCTTTGGCTCTGTATTGACTACAGGGGCCTTAACACCATCATGAAAAAGAACCGGTATCCCTTGCTACTGATCTCAGAGCTGTTTGACCGCCTACAAGGAGCACGGATCTTCACCAAGCTTGACCTCCAGGGGTCGTTATGCCTAAGGGAGAGTGATGAGTGAAAAACTATGTTTAACACTTGAGATGGTCATTTCTAGTACCTCATCATGCTGTTCGGACTCTGTAACGCACTGGCAGTCTTCCAGTACATGGTCAGTGAGATCTTTCGGGACCTCCTGTAGTTCCATGTGGTCATGTATTTAGATGACATCTAAATACATGACCACATGTATGCGTTCTGCCACATGGAGAACCAGCTAGGGTGGCTCCCTGCCCTGGAGAAGGGGGAAAGGAGGATGGCGGTGGCTCCATGCCGCAAGAGGGAATCCCAGTGGGGACTTTCCCACTAGCGGGGGTGGAGTCGGTGGCACGGCTCACAGCTGCAAAGGAGGTACGCCAAGTGCAGCGGCAGTGACCAGGCCGTGAAGGAAATCCTGGGAGCGGCGCCAGGCCACAAGATGGAGGAAGCATGGCTCAGAGTGGCCCAGGCCACAAAGAGAAGCAGCAGCATCGGGCCGGCAGAGCCGCATTGAAGTGGTAGGTGGATGGCCTGTCCGTGGGATGGGGTCCGCGGACAAGATCGAACAATGGCCTTTGTATATCGACCTCCAAATTTCACACACAATATCTTCTTTTCAATTCACCAACAGATATTTTAAAATATACAACAAAGTAAGAACTGATTGTTGGAACAAGAATATAAAGTAACATTAGATAAGTTTAGCACTTTTGTTTAATAACACTTTGTTTAAGTTAATGTATCTGATAAATTAACTATCAACTGATTAAATGTGATGATTTAACATTTTTCTGTGCTACTAAGAAACTCTGAAGGTTCAAATCCCTATAGGTAAAAATTACTTCTTCTTTTCTTCCTCTTTTTTTGTATTCCTATTTTCTAAGTACTGTATGCTCTTACCCTTTTAATATGTCCTCTTTCACGTAACCTCTATTTCAGTGTTTATTTCTACTCTATTTTTATAAATGTTTTTGTCACTTTGTGTGCAGAACACTTACCTGTATCTCCCGTGAAGTATTCTTGGGGGTGGAGCTAAATAATGTAGAGAAGCTAGAATCTGCTGCTAGCGAGCGTGAGCAGGATTAGGTACCTTCTGTAATTCTTGACCTTGTAGTCTTATCTGTGCTGAATGGTACTTACTATCTTGAATTAACAAACTCAAAAAGAGATTCTAACTTCTTTTCTCCGATTATCTTCTGCAGACTAAATGTATTCTTAATGTAGTCCTGAAAACTAATTGTACTTGAACACTAATAAATCAAATGATAATTGAAATTCTCTTGGCTACTTATTGTGGAAAATGGTAGCATGCAATGGGAATTTAACAGCTATGAGAGACAGGTGTCTAGAATATATGATGTGATTAAGATAATAGTAGTCACCAATAAGTTCTGTTCTGGCACCTCTTTAACAGTAATATGCAGGAAAAAAAATTGTTTTTGTTTTTTGGTTTGCTTTGGGAGTTTTTTTCCCCATGAATTTTGGTTCATGGAATGTTTCATTTGTTTCATTTGTGTGCAAAATATAAATCAAATATTTAAAAAAATGGCCAAAAATCTTAAAAATGGGGCTTCCCAATGCCTCCCACCCATCCGGAAAAATGCCGGGCCAGGTTCTACCCCAGCTCCTACTAACCTGGTCCAGTGGGGATTGCCAGTGAGGCCTAGGCCCAGAAGCACTTACCTGATCTGTCAAGTATCCATGGAAGTGGCCAGACCAGGTCCCAATACCTGGACCTTGGCCTAGGCTGGAGCCCAGATCCAGGCCCGATGCAGTGGCCTGGCCAAGAGGCCGGGTCCTGATACTGGATCCTTGACCTGACCACAGATCTCACACTGAGGTCTAGCCCAGAGGGATGATCAAGACACCAGGCTTCAGCCTAGGCCGGAGCCCGGGCCCAGGCCTGAACTCATGGCCAGGCGTGGCCCAGAGGCTGTGACCCAATCCTGGGGACTCGACCCGACCCAGGCCTGGCTCATTCATCATAGCGGATGGCACCTTTTTGATATACGGCAATGTACGGCAATGCCAATCATCAAATTGGTGCCATCCACTGGGGATAATCCACCACAATTAACTCTGGCATGACCCCAATGGTCGGTGTCAGTTGAAGAAGAAAATAAGTGGATGTCAGATGCGTCAGAGCTGCTCAGAGGCCTGAGCTCAGGAACTGGACTTGACCCTAGGCTGAGGCTCGGGCATCAGTATTTGGCCTCCAGACCAGGCCTTGGCATTGGGCCTGGATCTAGGCCTAGGCCTTGGCATCAGGTTCTGGCCTCTGGGCCAGGCCGCAGGGTCAGGCCCTTGCCTAGGCGAAGTCCCAGACATCAGAACCCAGCCTCTGAGGTCGGCCTGGGTCCAGGTCAAGGCCACAGCATTGGGACTCAGCCTCCAGCCAGGGCACTGCTTCAGGCCTGTGCCAGGACCCTAGCCTAGACTAAGGCCCTGGCATCTTGACCTGGACTCTGGACCATGCCCCGGCATTGGGCTGGATTCAGGTTGAGGCCTTGCATCAGGAAACTGGCCTCTATGGATACTCGGCAGATCAGGTTAGTTTGTTTGAGGGAGTGGCTTGATCAAGGTGTTGGCAT
Organism: Rhinatrema bivittatum; assembly: GCF_901001135.1. Classification (NCBI taxonomy): domain Eukaryota; kingdom Metazoa; phylum Chordata; class Amphibia; order Gymnophiona; family Rhinatrematidae; genus Rhinatrema; species Rhinatrema bivittatum. Next base: position 251,081,252 of record NC_042615.1, on the reverse strand, counting down.
CAGCCCAGTCCTATGCCGAGATCCTGGCCTCGTCGGCAGGCCTAGGTAGCAGCCCTTGCTTTGGGCCTCTTCCTATGCCCTAGGTCCAATTTATTAATTTAAACAAATGCAATGAATAAGGTTTGTTTCATTTTGGGGGGGCCCAATGGTTTTGTCGCCCTCTAAATGAAATGAATCGACCTTATTCATTGCGTTTTGCACATTTGTTTTAAATAAATGCATATAGCTACTCTTTAATCTTTTGACTGCAGAAAACTTTTAAAACTGGTATGAAATAATTCATACATTCCACTCACACACATTAACTGTTGTTCCATTCATAATTCCCTTAGAGTTTCTCCAATTTCCAATAATTCAAAGAAATAGTAAAACTGATTTATCCAGTGCTCCTAATTACCATGAGTGCATTACCATGCTGAATGCTGATTAACTTAACAAGCCATGGATATTTTCCTATTACTTAACCTTTTCCAAGGAAGTTTAATTCCCTTACACCTTCCAGGCTAAGCAGTATTTCATTTCTTCACAATCTTTGGAGCTTTTTAGTAAATCAGATGGCATGCCATATGATGGTAATATCATTTAAGGTTCTGCTCAGATCTTAGTCTGCCTTTATTTACAGGACACTTCTCTTAACTGTTGATTCAAGCACAAGCCAGATATTAATCAAACTTGAGCAGTTCTTTAAAGGAATTATATTTTTTTAAAACAACAGGGCTTATCTTTAATGGTAGTGCTTCCTGGATTTTTGTTTAAATAATTTTTAATTCAATTCTTTCCTTTCTTACTACTACTAAACCAACAAATCAATGAGTCAGTCTTTTGTTTAACTTTAACAGACAGTTTGCTTCTCTTATCTTTTCAGGTCTCTTATTAACATTTAATACTCACACTCACAATCATTTACATAGTGTTTCCTGACTAAGGGCCTCATTTTCCAAGCACTTTACCGCGTGCGATAAATTCGCAAATTAGTAATTTGGTATTCAGGGGGCGGAGTTGGGGCGGAGCATATGTAAAGCGGGAACCTGTTTATCGTGTACGGCGAAACAGCCGCAGTGTTAGCACGGCTGCTAACTACAACCCTCAAATTTGCGTTATGCGTTATGGATGGTTGATGTCATCATGGATGCTCCCTGTTAGTTGAGAAAGATAAAGCTCCAAGCACTGTAATTATCAAGGATATGAATGCAAAGCAGAAAAACATCAGCCAGGGTAGTGTTGGGATTGCTAGGAGGATCAATGCAGTGTGGATATATTGTATTGGCTCCCTAGTAAGACATGAGCGAAATGTAAACTCTTGAACCTAGTGTTTCAGGTGATGAGAGAAAAAGGCCCTGGTTACTTATGGTAGAAACTAGATTTGTACAAGAGCAGATTTGTATAGATTTGGGCAAGAGCTCCATTCAAGTCAAGCTGCTTTATTGGGATTTCTCATGCAGTGGGAAGGGAGGAATCCATGAATAAGAGCTAGGGCTTTTTCAATCATAGCTCCCGTGTTGTGGAGTAGCTTCCCTATGGATATTAGGCTTGAACTGAATTATCTGATATATGGAAAAAAAGTTTGAAAGTGGATCTTTCCAACCTCAGACTGGGGGTGGGCTCAACTCAAGTACCGTAGCTTTAGGGTACTGTTTTTATTGAAGAAAGATGCAGCTATGGGGAGGGAGGGGTGCATAATTAAGCTCTGAAATTCATTGCCAGAGGATGCTGTGAAAGCTATAAGTGTAGCTGAGTTTAAAAAAGGTTTGGACAAGTTCCTGGATGAAAAGTCCATTAACCATTATTAAGGTAGATTACAGATATCCACTGCTTATTCTTAAGATAAGCAGCTTGGAACCTATGTACCCCTTGGGATCCTGCCAGGTACTTGTGGCTTGGCATGGCCACTGTTGGAAACAGGATACTGGGCTTGATGAACCCTTGGTCTGACCCAGTATGGCAAGTCTTATGCTCTTATATTCTTAAGTTACCCTGATGGGAGGTGGAATATTTGTAAAATGAACTGGGGGAATGATTGATTACTGATCATGGACTTTGGGCATAGTAGACGAGGAAATGGAGGGTGATGGGGAGTCATAACTATTGGATCTTGGAGTACACTGTTTATGGGAATTTAAGGTGGTACAGACTACAGAGTACCAGTGGGAGCAACTTAGGCTATGGGCTTCAGAGCAAGAGGTTGGATTAACAAGGATAACAAATATGTTTGTCTGCATGGTCCTGGTCTGAATTAATCCTTATGTTGTGTGTGCAGTACATGGATGTTTTATTTACATATATTTTGATTTATGTGTTATAATTTAAATCACTTTGTTCTTTGCTTTGTGCAGTTTTCATTGAACACTGGGAAAGTAATTAATAAGAATATTCAAAAAATAAAAGACAATCTAATTATTTCTTATCTGAAAAGCAGACAACTAGTTCTAGCTTTTAACTCTAATAGCCACAAAAGCATATGATGACAAAAGTGTCTCCAATTTTTTTTTTAACTTCAAAAATCTGAAGATGGCTGCAGCCACCATGAATAAGTTAATCACACCTAGCACAGTCATTCCTCTCCAAGTAGCTATTAGCTAAGGACTATCACAGAAAGAAAGGTACCAGCCTCATAACTTCAGATAAATTAACATTTAAGCCCCTGATTCTTACACAGAAAAACATTCATTTTTTAGAAACATGCATGTATAATCATGTAATTTGTTTGAAAACACATGTTTTTTTGGAATGTAAAAGTGAATTTTTGGTTTGTTCCAAATGAAACTAACTTAAAATGACCTTGCTCCAAAAAATCAGAATTTTTTTCTGTTCATTTTCAAAAAACATATTTCTTTTAGAACATGGACTCCGTGATATCTCTGGAGCCCCCCCTGCTGCTTCCTTAAATCCTGGGATTTCTTGGAGTCTCCCAGGTCCACTCCCACTCCCTCCACTTCTGCCAATAAGCTGGGTCCTGCACGTACCTAGCTGGACTGAGCCAAGCCCAACCGGGGCTTCCCAGTGCTCCTATAACTCTCCCACCCCTTGCAAATAAGTCAAGGCTGAGATTTTGTTCACATCAACTTGATGCTGATCTCAGAGCCAACTGTGATCATTTAAAAGGGATACTGGTGGAGCAAGAATGGCTGTAGTTTGCTGGTGAACTTTACTTTTTGGATGGCACCCGCTTGAAAGGCTTAGTGTGGGCTGGAGAAGTCCCCAGCTCCAGAACATTTGGGGAGGGGGGCTGAAGGGAGAGTTAGAGGGACCTGAGGAAGCTCCACCTTGGCTTGGATCAGCCCACCTAGATAGGCCGGAGCCTCTGATTATTGGCAGATTTTGGAGGAGCCCCTGAGGTCCCTGGAAACCCTGTGACAGGAGGAAGCAGTGGTAGAGGTCCAGGGAGGCTGTATTTTGTGGGGTTTTTGTTTTCTTAATATTTATTTTGGTTAAGAAAATGAACTGAACTGGAATAAATATGTAAATGAATCTAAAAATGACCCCCCCCCCCCACCCTAATTGAAAAAACAAACTGAAACTGACATTTTTTGTCTGCTCATTCCTCCTTCCCTTTTCACTCCTTTCCAAGTGGTCAAGGATAATTATGGGGACCTATGTTTTCAGTTTTTATTTTATTTTTATGAGGGATTTCTCACTGTTTATTGTAAGAAACAAAAATGGGAGAAAATCAGTGGAAAATATTGTGGGTTTTTCCTACTGATTTTTCTTCTGCTTTCAATGGTTATATTAGTCACTGATTAATTCCCATGAAAAATAAAATAAAAACTGAAAATGATGGTCCCTAAGTCATTGTTGGAAACAGGACACTAGGCTTGATGGACCTTTGGTCTGACCCAGTATGGCAAAGCTTATGTTCTTAATTCCAGAATAGTAACTGTAATGGAGCATTTTATGTCCTGCCAGAAGGAGGCAGTAATGCTTGTCCTGGGAACAATGAGTACCGAAGCCATCAGAAGGCTTCTTCAGTTCCAGCAGTGTTTGGCACTTATATCTGATAGACTACAGGGGGGGGGGGGGGGAGGGGGGACGACAGTGAGCAAGATAACTGCAAGTGTATTTTGTTGAAAGCAGAATAGCGAGTATTGGCAGCCATGCTCCACAATACTAATTCAGTACGTTTCTCTCATTTCTGTGTGAAATGAATTTGAACAAAATTTCCAGGATATCTTCTGAGGACTGAGTTTTAAGAGTCTATGCAATAAAACTCATGGAAAACCAGTTTTAGCATGGGCTCACAAAACAATATAACAAGCAAGATAAAACCCCACTTAACAAAGAATCAAGCCTTTTTTGCAATTTAGATGCAAAGTATTCCAGATTGGAGCTTCTGTGTATTTGAAATACCCCTCTAAATGTGTAATTAACTATGAAGGTGTGAGTTTGGATTTTTATGAACCATCTCAGCTTTATATGTTTCTTTGTGATAAGATGACAGCTGTGAGTTCCAAAGCCTCTTGATAAAATGATGCATTTTTGTAATTATACCTGCAAGCCTTGTTCTGTCTGAGCTGTTTTTCTTCATTGTTTATCATTGTTAATTTTTTCTCTTCTCTTGGGGGTGATGGTGTATTGGATATCCTAATACAATGTTTGTGGACTGAACTCAGTAATTATTTTATGTCTTCTCTTTTCCTCTTCTTGCAATTGATTAGTGCTGTTTTTCCAAGCACGACATATTCTTGTAATTATATGAATATTGTAATAAATATTAAATTTTAAAAATCCACTTAGTAAATGATGCAAGAAATTTGGTTCCTTGCTGAAAAAAATGTCAGAAATAGCTTGCTGCTCATGCAATTCTCATGCAGGGAAATCCAAAAAAGCATTCGCTAAATAGTAGGGATGAGCAGAGGGACACTATATGTTGCAATCGGGATTCGTATTCATCGGGGGGCAGATACGTTGCATTCGGCAAGGGGGCCCCCGATACGTCCATTCCTTAATTCTTATTTGTTTCCCAGCTAAAATTGAATTAACTACAACCCCCGCCACCCTCCTGACCCCCCAAAGACTTATCAAAACTCCCTGGTGGTCCAGCGGAGGGTCCGGGAGCCATCTCCTGCACTCACGCCCTCGGCTGCCGGTATTCAAAATGGCGACGATAGCCTTTGCCCTTACTATGTCACAGGGGCTACCGGTGCCATTGTTCGGCCCCTGTCACATGGTAGGAGCAATGGATGGCCGGCGCCATCTTGTGCTCCTACCATGTGACAGGGGCTGACCAACGGCACTGGTAGCCCCTGTGACATAGTAAGGGCAAAGGCTATCGGTGCCATTTTGATTACTGGCAGCTGATGGCCCGAGTGCAGGAGATCGCTCCTGGACCCCCGCTGGAACACCAGGGACTTTTGGCAAGTCTTGGGGGACCTTCCTGACCCCCACAAGATGACGCCAGCCATCCATTGCTCCTACCATGTGACAGGGGCCGACCAATGCCACCGGTAGCCCCTGTGACATAATAAGGTCAAAGGCTATCGGCGCCATTTTGAATACCGGCAGCCGAGGGTGTGAGTACAGGAGAAGGCTCCCGGACCCCCCGCTGGACCACCTGGGAGTTTTGGTAAGTCTTGGGGGGGGGATCAGGAGGGTGGGGGGTTGTAGTTAATTCAATGGCACTGGTAGCCCCTGTGACATAGTAAGGTCAAAGGCTATCGGCGCCATTTTGAATACCGGCAGCCAAGGGCATGAGTGCAGGAGATGGCTCCCAGACCCCCCGCTGGACCACCAGGGAGTTTTAGTAAGTAGTAAGTCTTGGGGGGGGGGTGTCAGGAGGGTGGGGGGGGGTTTGTTTAAATTCACTCCTTTAGACGGCTGAATAATTCGGCAAAGATTCATTGTATTCGTGGGGAATCGAGATACGTTTCGCTTCCCCACGAATACAACGAATATGGCCCTATACGTTGCGGATTACCAATATGTAGGAAACAAATGCACACCCCTACTAAATAGTGTGATCGTGTCACTTACTGTGACACAATGTGAAATAGTGTGATCATACTAAACCGAGCATGGTCAGTTCACTTTTGCTTTTTGGGTCCTCCTGGTTTCGAAGGGGTATACAACTAAACCTAGTACATTTCCTTAGAAGTACAGAGGAAAGAAGAGAGGTCAAAGTATAGTACCAGTAGAGCAGAAAACTGACATGCCTGCATGTTTCGAATCATCTATCTTATGTATCAGTAAGCGTCTTCTAGAGCGGTGTGAGGGATATGATTGGGACAGATGGGATTATGCAAGGGGGAGACTCAGGGAGGAATCTGGATGGTCTAATTCATAATGGCAGTGGAATGTAACTATTCCCATACCTGATAAATCTTTGGATTTCCCCCGGAGATTAAGGAAATTTGCATCAGTTGCCAAGTCTCTGATGAACCACTAAAAAGCTCCTGGCTTCTCTGTTTACTGCTGCAGACACTCTCCTTCAGTAAGCCTGCAGGTAGGGAAGGAGTAAGCCATGAGCACGCATACTGCAGGCATGTGGGGAGAAACTGCAGCCATGATTCCAGGACTTGGGACTCATCTTAGTATAGATTAAGGGTGCCCAAGTTTGCAGCTGTGACTTACATGGAGATGAGAGCAAGGAGAGCGCTGGGGTCAGTGAGGAAGGAAGGGGAAAATGCTGGGGTCATCCTTGGAGGGGAGAAAAAGAAGTGGTGGTGGCAGAAAGAGATAGTGTGGATTAGTAGAAAGATGGTAGAACAGCAAACATTAATGGGATGAAGGTGAAAGGGGGTAGATTCATGATGCATGGAACAGCCTCCCCATGAAAGTGGTAGAGATAAAGACAGTATCAAATTCAAGAAAGCATTTGATAAGCATGGAGGATCTCAGAGGGAATGGTAGGGATTTGAGAGCTGAGCTGTTGGCATGGATGGTAGAATAGGTAAGCCATCATGTTTGTATGATACACATTATTCCTTCCTCTTACCTTTCCCCCCACCCTCCACCACTAATCAACAGCAAGTTCAGGGTGACCACAACTCAAAAGTTCTCAGGTATGACCATTCCCACCTTCAATGATAGTCCTGTAGAAAGAATGCGTGGCCACAATATTTTAAATTGTTTCAATTCATTATTTATTTTGAATGAGTTTTTTTTTTACTTTTTTCATTTTGTTTTAATGGCTTTTTTTTTTCCAGTTCAATTCATTTGATGAATTGAAGCATATTAAAAAAAAAAGAAACAAAAAATGAATTAATACATGGCCTCCCTGAGCCTCCAGCACCACTTCCTGGGCCTCCCCAGGCCTTTCAGATCTCACCACCCACACCCACATTCCAGCCAGGGCCAGGCCTATCCATGTATATATATCCTCCACATACACTCATAGCTTGTACCCATGTCCTCCAAAAACCCTGACCTACCCCAATACCACCCAAGAAACACCTCCTAACATGTACTCCTGACACCCTCCCACATACTCACATTCACTTACACCCATACTTCCCTCACATACAACTTCTACACCCAGCACACTATATACCCACACCTAACACCCACACCCACACCCCTACTCCTTCATCCTTCACCCCTCAGAAATAAAACCTACCCCCACTTCTCATATCACTCCATGTATATACCCCACATACTCCTAGAAACATGCCCCATATACCCTACACATACACCCACACACCCACTCCTACATATATTCCCACACCCTCCACAATCCCTGACATATCTCTATTCACATGCACATTCATATGCCATCATACTCTATACATCTCCCATGCAATGACTGTTTCCACATTCCCCCTCTCTCTCACATGCACACCTACGCACACCCCTCCAGATCTACCACCTACACAAACCTGAAATACAGAGCCAATACTCACCCATATACTCCCTACATTCCCACTCCTACACTCTCACAGCCTTCCACCAAACCCAGATACATGCATCTGCATCCCACACTTGTCCCCACACATATCATATGCACATCAAATGTGCCCACACACATGTATCCATGCCCCATGACACCAACCCCCTATACAATCATTCCCCTGCATACACATGCACCCTACACATACATTACACTATCCCCCTCATACTCTTATAACCATACACACACACACACACACACACACAACCCCAGATGCATTCACATCCATGCCCCTCAATGACACCTCTCACATACCATACCACCAGACATTCCCCATACACACACCTCCACAACCTCACACATAATATAACCACATTTATTTATATTGTACACTTGTCAATTGCCCCTACAAACAAGGTGATATACAATCAATAAAATATAATACAAATTAAAATGTAAAAAAATACAATAAAATTATAAAATGTAAAAACTTTCTAAAATTCAAATCATAAAATCAACCTTCTTAAATTCTGATAATATTTCACAACCCCTAAAATCTCATACAATTGCTTGAATATATAGTTCAGATTTAGGGATGTGCAGAGGTAAAAAGTTTATTTCAATTTTTGGCTTATTTTTGGGAGGGTTTTTTCCCCATGATTTTTGATTATTTTAATATTTGATTTGTTTCTTTTGCTTAAAAAAATCAATCAAATATTATCCCCGACCCCATAAAAAGGAAACAGGGCATCCTGACCCCACTGCCCATCTCTCCCACCTGGAAAAATACTGGGATCCCCCGGCCTCTAATTTACCCTGTCTGGTGGCGATCCGCTGGCAAGGCCTAGTCCCAGGTTGAAGCCTTGGTGCTGCGTTGGCCAAGGCAGTGGTACATTGCGGCGACCTCAGCCTAAACTCTATGCAAAGTCGAGGCTTGGAGGTCTGGTCCTAATGCCTTAGTCTAGGTCCGACGCCAGAGCCTAAACTGCATGCCAGGGCCTTGTCCTAGGCAGAAGCCTGGGCCCGGCGCTGGGCCCCAGCATTAGAGCCCCCCAGACTAGGTAATTGTGGCCTGTGGAGGACCCTGACATTTTTTCAGGTGGGAAGGATGGGTAGGGGGCATGGGAGGCCTCAGGAGGCCCCATTTCTTTTTTTTATTTTTCCATGTTTTAAATTTACTGTACTAATAAAAACTGGAGACACGGACCATTATTGAAGACAAAATCTCCAGCCAATAGGCTAAATGCAAAAGTTTTGAGAAGTAGCCCAGCATATACCATAAGAACATAACAATATAAGAACATAAGAACATGCCATACTGGGTCAGACCAAGGGTCCATCAAGCCCAGCATCCTGTTTCCAACAGTGGCCAATCCGGGCCATAAGAACCTGGCAAGTACCCCAAAAACCAAGTCTATTCCATGTTACAGTTGCTAGTAATAGCAGTGGTTATTATCTAAGTCAACTTAATTAATAGCAGGTAATGGACTTCTCCTCCAAGAACTTATCCAATCCTTTTTTAAACACAGCTACACTAACTGCACTAACCACATCTTCTGGCAACAAATTCCAGAGTTTAATTGTGCGTTGAGTGAAAAAGAACTTTCTCCGATTAGTTTTAAATGTGCCACAAGCTAACTTCATGGAGTGCCCCCTAGTCTTTCTATTATCCGAAAGAGTAAAAAAACGATTCACATCTACCCGTTCTAGACCTCTCATGATTTTAAACCAGCTATATATTACCTTTATCCTGGGTTAATTTCAGAAAAGTAGAGCATATGTCCTTCATCTATATGTCACCTGTTACTCATCTATATAAAACTGCAAATGATAAAATGTATTTATTTATTTTATTTATTTATTTAAGGTTTTTATATACCGGCATTCATGAAGCAATCACATCATGCTGGTTTACATATAAACAGGGGTGCAATAAATTCATTAAAAACATATTACTCAAAATAAGGAAACTATAGAAACATTATCACAATGATATCCTCATTTCATGACAGAAGTCTAGTGTACTCCCTGCCTTCTTTTTCCTTAGTACACGAGTGTGGCCTACCTGGACCTGAAGGTAAGAATTATTTGTAGGAGTAATCAGCAAATCAGTTTTCATATAACCTTTTGGAGATCCCTTGTAAATGCATTTACCTAAATTGCTCTAAGGAAATAAATTATAATCTGATTGGTTTGTAATTTCTATTTTTATAGAACATTAAAGCTTTAGTTTATTTGGAATTTCCTGGTTTCTAAGAATTATGAATATTATTGGCAAATTTACTGTAGCTATTGCTAAGGTATTGCAATACCTTTGTTACTGTAAATATTTAGACACTGTTTCTTAAAGTTACTGTTCTAATTTTAGTTCTAATATGGTTTCAATTCAATTCCTTGTAAAGCCTATTACGCTGCATTCATGTTCCTTGTAAACCGATGTGATGTTCCCAATGAATGTCGGTCTATAAAAAACGTTAAGTAAATAAATAAATAAAATAAATAAATAATCTAGCCCCTCGCACAACATCACACACAAATTCCCCCATATATCAATATCACACACTCAAACATACAAACATCCTTATCCCCCACACTTCCTTTACCTCTGGAGACTCCCACACATATACCCACACTCCATATGTGGTGGTGGTCTCACTTCAATAGAGTGGTAACAGAGAGGAGGCTGGAAACTACAGGCCAGCTAACCTCACATATGTGGTGAGAAAATTAATGGAGATGCTGCTGAAGGAAAGGATAATAAGATATCTATAATCTGGTGGGTTGATGGACCTGAGGATTTTTTTGATTGGGTGACTTAAAAATCGGATCAAGGAAGAGCACCCGATGTGATCTATTTGTATTTCAGCAAAGCTTTTGATATAGTCCCACATAGGAGGCTTGTGAATAAAATGAGAAGCTTGGGAGTGAGCCGCAAAGTGGTGGCATGGATTATAAACTGGTTGACTGATAGGTGACAGTGTGTACTGTGTAATGGTAAATGGAACCTATTCTGAAGTGAGAGCTGTGTTAAGTGGAGTGCCACAGGGATTAGTGTTGGGACAGATACTATTCAATATCTTTGTGAGCGACATTGTGGAAGGGATAGAAGGTAAAGTATTATATTTGCAAATGATACTAAGATCTGCAACAGAGTGGACACACCTGAAGGAGTAAAGAGAATGAAAAGTGATTTAAGAAAGCTGGGAGAGTGGTCAAAGATTTGGCAGCTGGGACTCAATGCCAAGAAATGCAGTCATGTATCTGGGATGCGGTACTCCAAAAGAGCTGTATGTGATGGGGGTGAAAGACTGATGTGCAAGGACCAAGAGATGGATTTTGGCATGATAGTGTCTGGTGATCTGAAGATAGTGAAGCAATGGGACAAGGTGATAGCTTAAGCCAGAAGAATACTGGGATGCATAGAGAAAGGAATAACCAGTAAGAAAAAGGAGGTGATAATCCCCTTGTACAGGTCCTTGGTGAGGCCTCACCGGGAGTATTGTGTTCAGTTCTGAAGCCTGTATCGCAAAAAGGATAGAGACAGGTCAGAGGCAGTCCAGAGAAAAACAATGAAAATGGTGTAGGGTCTGTATTGAAAAACCCATGAGGAGAGCCTGGAAGATCTGAATAGGTATACCCCAGAAGAAAGGAAGTGCAGGGGAGTTATGATATAGACCTTCAGATACCTAAAAGCTTTCAATGATGTATGGACTTTAAACCTTTTCCATTGGAAAGAAAACAGTAGAACTAGGGGTCATGAAATGAATCTCTGGGGGGATGACTCAGAACCAACGTCAGGGTGGCAGAGGCGTGGAATGCCTAGTGAAGAAGAAAACAGTCAAAGAATTCAAAGGGGCATGGGATAAACACTGTGGATCCCTAAAAGCTAGAGGAAGGAAACGAGCTAAGCATGCAGGGGGATAACTTGCTGGTATGGTGGTTACTACACTTGGCAGAAGACATGAAGATTACTACCCTTAACCAATATGCTTTGAATGCAACTGCAACATTGCTCCTCACTTACCCCTAGATTCATGAAAAAGTGTTAATAACAGAGAGAGAGAGAGCGAGAGAGAGAGAGCCTACAAGACCCATAGTAGTGAAGTATTTATAACTCTATAGGTGGGCCATCTAATAGGTTGAGGTGAAGTGTTGGTGGTGGATAAGGGTTTAGGGGCCAGTTTTGCATATAGAGTTACATGTATGGACAGCATAGTACACCATAGGGATGTGAATCGTTTTTTGACGATTTAAAATATCGTCCGATATATTTTAAATCGTCAAAAATCGTTAGGGCCACGATACAATACCAATTCCCCCGATTTATCGTCAAAAAAATCGTAAATCGGGGGAAGGGGGAGGGCAGGAAAACCGGCACATAAAACCCCCTAAAACCCACCCCCGACCATTTAAATTAAATCCCCCACCCTCCCGAACCCCCCCAAATGCCTTAAATTACCTGGGGGTCCAGCGGCGGTCCGGAACGGCCTCCTGTAATTGAATCGTGTTGTCTTCAGCCGGCGCCATTCTGCGCCGCCATTTTGAAAATGGCGGTATGGCCGGCGCCATTTTCCGTACGGAAAACGATTCGCGGCAGGAGATCGCTCCCGGACCCCCGCTGGACCCCCAGGGACTTTTGGCCAGCTTGGGGGGGCCTCCTGACCCCCACAAGACTTGCCAAAAGTCCAGCGGGGGTCCGGAACGACCTCCTGCAGTCGAATCGTGTTGGTCTATGGCCGCCACCATTTTGCGCCGCCATTTTGCAAAATGGCGGCGCAGAATGGCGCCGGCTGAAGACAACATGATTCAATTGCAGGAGACCGTTCCGGACCGCCGCTGGACCCCCAGGTAATTTAAGGCATTTGGGGGGGTTCGAGAGGGTGGGGGATTTAATTTAAAGGGTCGGGGGTGGGTTTTAGGGGGTTTTAGTGTGCCGGTTTTCCTGCCCTCCCCCTTCCCCCGATTTAGCTACGAACCGCCGCTGGACTCCCAGGTAATTTAAGGCATTTGGGGGGGTTCGGGAGGGTGGGGGATTTAATTTAAAGGGTCGGGGTGGGTTTTAGGGTGTTTTAGTGTGCCGGTTTTCCTGCCCTCCCCCTTCCCCCGATTTAGCTACGGACCGCCGCTGGACCCCCAGGTAATTTAAGGCATTTGGGGGGGGTTCGGGAGGGTGGGGGATTTAATTTAAAGGGTCAGGGGTGGGTTTTAGGGTGTTTTAGTGTGCCGGTTTTCCTGCCCTCCCCCTTCCCCCGATTTAGCTACGGACCGCCGCTGGACCCCCAGGTAATTTAAGGCATTTGGGGGGGGGGGGTTCGGGAGGGTGGGGGATTTAATTTAAAGGGTCGGGGGTGGGTTTTAGGGGTTTTAGTGTGCCGGTTCACGATTTTAACGATTTTCACGATACTCTAAACACCCAAACGGCGACAATACGATTCCCTCCCCCTCCCAGCCGAAATCGATCGTTAAGACGATCGAGGACACGATTCACATCTCTAGCACCATGGTGAAGATTTGACATCATTTGGAGTGAGGAAATTCTCGAAAAGATGACATTTCTACTATGTTCTCTCTCCCTAGCTTGTTGGACTTTATAACAGAGTACCATCAAGCTAGAGTGAGATAACAGAGTACAAAATTTCATCTTTGTGAGACTTTCCTCACTCCAAATGATGTCAAATCTTTATGAAGGTGTACTGTGCTGTTCGTATGTCTCACTCTACCTGTGAAACTGGCCCCTAAACCATCACCAACACCTCACCTCGACCTATTAGTTGTCCCTCCCATAGAGATATAAATAGGCGCACACAGTGCGAGGCTCTTTCTCTCTCTAATCCACTACACTGCACTTCTTCTCCCCCCTCCCTCCCCAAGCCCAGAAATGGCCAAAATGCAGTTCCAAAATTTATTGCAAATTGCATTATGGCCATTTCAGGCATATCGCACAACCTAACACCAGGAAAAAAGGTGTAGTTATTTCCGGTGTTAAAATCATATGATATAGCCCCTCATTTAACTAAATCCTGTCCAAACTCCTCCCCAATCTCTCCCCTCCCAAACATTTGCATTCACACCGTGCATTACAATTATTATTGCATGCATTATGGGGTTAACCCACGCATTAATGCCATAACTAGGGATGTGCATCATTTTTTTGACGGATGAAAACATCATACGATATTTTCTAATCCATGATGTATCAGGGGGTCCCCGAAAATGACAGGAAAACCCCACATTTTCTTGTGGTTTTCTTATCATTTTGGTTGGAGGGGGGGGGGGGAAGAAAGGGCACACAGAAAAAAAAAACCCCAAACACACCCTGACTCTTTAGATCTAATTATTTACAATCCCCCACCCTCCTGACCCCCCCCCCCCACAACTTTCCTAAAGTACTTGGTGGTCCAGCAAGGATCCCGGGAGCGATCTCCTGCTCTCAGGCCATTGGCTGCCACTAATCAAAATAGCGCCGATAGCCCTTTGCCCTTACCATATGACAGGGGCTATCAGTGCCATTGGCAGGCCCCTATCACATAGTAGGAGCAATGGATGGCCTGCGCCATTTTTTAAGAAGGCGCCAGCCATCCATTGCTCCTACCATGTGACAGGGGCTGGCCAATGGCATGGTAAGGGCAAAGAGCCACCGGCGCCAATTTGTTTGCTGGCAGCCGATGGCCTGAGAGCGGGAGATCTGGAGTCTGTGTAAGAAGGTGAGGGGGCCGCACCACAGGTCTGCTAGTGGATGGCATGTGTAACAGTACTCCCCCTTTACACCCCGCTCTTGGAGGTCGGAGTTTGCCCGGATGGGCATGATGTCCGTCGCCTGTTCCTGATGTCTGTGATACAGTCCTGATGTTCCTAGCCTGTTCCTGATGTCTTACCCCAGGTTCCTCATTGCCTCCTTTCTGGCGTGCCATGTTGTAGTCCGTGGCCAGTCCATGGGTAGTGGCTGTGTAGGGTGCTCATGGTACAAGGCTGGTTCCCACGAATTCTCTTCGGGTCCGTAACCCTCCCAGGAAAGGAGGTATTCCCACCGGTGGCCCCTACAGCAGATGACTAGAACTTCATGGACCTTGTACATCATATCAGTTTCTGCCAGTGGAGGTGGCTCAGGGGCTTTCCGCTCAGGCCAAGATAAGATCACAGGTTTTAAGAGTGAAACATGGAATGTGTTATGTATTCCCAGCCTATGAGGCAGCCGAAGCTGGTATGTAACAGGTCCAATGCGTCAAGTGGCAGAGAAGGGACCAATATATCTAGAAGCGTATCTCTGAGATGAAATTCGAAGTTGGATATACCGAGTACTTAACCAGACTTTCTGGCCAGGGAGGAATTCAGGAGCCGAGTGACGTCGACTATCAGCAGTTCTCTTGGCCCGAGAAGTGGCATGACGCAAGCGGAGATTTTGCTCCATGGCCAGGGAGGCCTTCCTTGCCATCTGGGCCTGCCTGAGGCTGCTCTGCTTCCTCCTGGACTCTCTGGTTTGGGCCTCACCCCTTCTTCCTAAGGGGCCTGCCCGCAGCTCTTCGCTTTAGTTATAGGGCCAGCCGGGTGTGGCCCATCTAAACTCCTCCCAGGGAGTTGCCTGCTTCCTGCACTATAAAAGGACTTTGCTTTCAGTTCTGCCTTGCCTTGTAATGGAGTTTCATGCTCCTGGATGTCTCACCTTCCAATGCTCTGTCAGGCCTTTGTTCTTCGTAGGAGCTCCACGTCTTGTCTTGATGTCCGTCGCCTGTTCCTGATGTCTGTGATACAGTCCTGATGTTCCTAGCCTGTTCCTGATGTCTTACCCCAGGTTTCTCATTGCCTCCTTTCTGGCGTGCCATGTTGTGGTCCGTGGCCAGTCCATGGGTAGTGGCTGTGTAGGGTGCTCATGGTACAAGGCCATCTTCACCTGCGCAAGTACAAGCCTCTGGAAGACTTCCACTTCAGTCCTGAGTTGTCTTAGAATCCTTGCTTGCTTCCGTCCCAGTCTTCAGAGTTCCTTGCACTGTGTCCATCCATGCCAAAGACTCTAAATGAACCTCTGCCATTCCAGCATGGTCCGCCTGGTACAGGCTTCTACTGAATCTTCACCATGTTCCAACTTCAGTTATTCCACACCTCATATAGATCCTGCTTCGCATGCAAACATGGTCCGTGACCAGCCCATTGGTAGTGGCTGTGTAGGGCGCGCCGTGTCGCAGTTTTACCCCAGTCCTTGATCCTGCTTCTGAATACCTTGCCTGCAGTACCTCATTCCTGATTCTTCATCTGCGCACCCAAGTACCTCGTTCCTGAGTCTTCATCTGTGCAGCCAAGTACCTCTTTCCTGAGTGTACGTCTAGAGTCTCTATGTTTCAGAGCCTCCATCTACCCTCATTCTCAGTCCAGTCTGCTGCTTCTTGCTGATACCTTGTGGCAGGTCCAAAAGGGCTGGGAACGATCGGAGGACTGTTCAACTACCAACACCATTGTGTTGGCTCCAGAAGCATGCAGGTCCGGCAGAGAGTCAAACCATCCATCTCCACCCATGCTGGAACACGCCTCATCTACCCTCGGTGCTGCCTTGAGTTCTCTGGGGTTGTGCCGAGGCCCAAGGGCACACAATCCCCTCAAGATGGGATCACTCTCCTAGTGCTCCCCCATCCGTAACAAAATGCAAGGCCTTCTCGAATAGGAAGGCCTTTCCGTAACAATTCTATAGTAAGATCCCCAGGTTATTAAGCTAGATTAAGTCTTCCAAAGCAGAAGCCAGCTATAATAAAGTTGGAAACTTTATGGACTACTATTTCCAAACTGGATCAGTCAGTTTCCACTAAGTTTGATTCATTGGCTTCCACTATTCAAACCTTTTCTACAACTATGTTGGGTCATAGAAATTATAGGAGCAATCAAAGAAATTGGTGGAATTGGTCTGTGGGATATCAAATTTTTTCATTTTTAAGATAAATGAGGAAGAAGTCATTCTTTAAGCTTTAGAGAAGCGCAATGATCAGGATGCCTTTATTCTATTGAAAGAAGACCACTAGGATGAAAGGATGCCCTGGTAGCTGGAGGAGGGGCAGAAAAATAACCTTGAGTCAGAAGGCTAGTCTTCGAAGGTGATGTTTATGAATACTTGTGTTACAGCATATCCTTACCTGTATATACATCATGGGGCAGATTTTCAAAGGGGTACGCATGTAAGATACATGCGTAACCCCTGAAAACCTGCCCCAATCTGCCCCTGCGTGCGTCGAGTCTATCTTGCATAGGCTCGGCGGCACGCGCAAGCCCCGGGACGCGCGTAAGTCCTGGGGCTTACAAAAGGGGGCATTCCAGGGGTGGGGTCGTGGGCGGGGCGCCGGCCCGGGGGCGTGCCGGGAGCGGGACCGAGGCCTCCAGCACAGCCGCTGTGCTGGGGGATGGAGAGCAGTGTGGTCCGCAACCAGCCCATTGATAGTGGCTGTGTAGGGCTCACTGTGTCGCAGTCTCACCCCGGTCCTAGGTGGGCGTAACTTCTTCGATAAAGGTTAGGAGGGAGATTTAGGTAGGGCTGGGGGGTCGGTTAGATGGGGTGGGTTAGATAGGGGAAGGGAGGGGAAGGTGGGGGGAGGCGGCCTCAGAGGGAACGGAGGCAGGCTGCTCGGCTCGGCGCGCGCAGCACAATTGTGCACCTCCCTGCGCGCGCTAACCCTGGATTTTATAACATGTGCCTGGCAGCGTGCGTATGTTATAAAATCGGGCGTAGATTTGTTTGCGCCGGGTTGCGCGAACAAATCTGCGCTCGTGCGTACCTTTAAAGATTTGCCCCTAAGTGCATATGTGTGTGAAGCTGCAGATGTGATTTCACCCACTGTTCTATGTACATGCTATGCTAATATAATGGCATGGCTACTGTATTTATCATGTGTGCCAGACTCTAGTCAAAATCTTTCATTTTTCATTTCTGCTGCAGCAAATGTGATATTGTTGTTTTACTTAGGTTTATTGCTTGTTACTTGACTTATTTTTTGGTGGATTAATTTTCAGCAGTGCTTTTCCTTTCCTTCATTCATATTCATTCACGTGAGAAATATATGTTAGAATTCCTAGCAGAAACAAAGGGAATCTACCAGTCTAATCTGACAGGAAGGCTGCAGTGATAACTAACAGTTGGGTTCTAGCAAATAGGCCACAACTACAGCAATGTCCAGGTAAAAATGCAATTGCTCATGTATCCATATCTGTCTGGCAGGCTATGCAGGAGATTTATGAGGCCAGATGTTTAGGTAACAGCCACATTAGTTTTGATAGATATTAGGATTATTACAAAGCCTGTGGTTAGACACGGGAAAGGAAGGGAAATGGATGCAAACTAATTGGGGGATCATGTATACTTATCTGCCCAAGGTGGTAGAATACAAAGAAGGAAGATAACACAATTATCCTGGACAAGGACATTTTTACTTTGCAACGTAACACATTATGCATTTCATGTTACTTCAAAGAAAAATACAGCAATGAAAACAACTCTTTACCACTAAAAGCTAGCCACAATTCATGCATGTTAGTTAAGCAAGTACCATGGATTCTTTAATCTAAAGTATAAGATACAGATAAACCTCTTACCTTATTTCAAATAGTAAGTCCTTTCAAAGTCTTTTCATTCAGAAATCTGTCATCTCAGGAAGCGATATCCATTGCAGTCCTCCTCCTGTTTGTTATGCAACTAACTCACAGACAGACAATAATGATGACTTGAAAGATTTGTGGAAGTCTTAAAGAGTCTCCATTTTTATTAATATGTTAAGGTGAGAATTCTCAGTCAGGGTTACAAGTGCTTGCATAAGCATTGCTGGGCCAGTAGTGCTGAACATATGATGAATGTGCATTAAAAGATACAATTAGTTAAATGCTTTCTATAGTCTGAAGCTGCAGCAATCTGCTCCTCCATTGATAGCTGTGGGTTGAGGCAAACCCCAAGATTGTGTACTTTATCACTTTCATGTAGTGATGCTGTTGTAGTAGATCATTGTGCCCTCAGGAAAAAAATCATAGCTAATTGTTCCTTCCTTTAAGAAACTTAGATTACTAGTGACCACTGAGAGGGCGAGCTTTCTCTGTTATAAACTGCATATAAAGTAGTGCCTTACCACAAGAAGTAAAAGAGGTACCAGATTTGTCAGATATTAAGAAGAAATTAAAAATGTACTTATTTAAACCAGCCTTTTCTATCTTTTAACAGGTGACTAGAATGAAGACCTAATATAAATAGGAATCAACTCATTTATTTTAGGATGAATCATTGTTTTATTATTTTATAAGGCTGATATTTTAATGAATGTAAGTAATTATTGTATTGTGAATGGCTTATATGGTTTATTTAAAGAGAATGTTGATGTTTTATGTTTAAACGTTTTGTTATTACATTTTGTTTGTAAACAACATGAAATACCATAAGTAGCAAAATAAGAAGGGCGTTTTTCTGAGCCCTCCCCAGAAGAAACCAACCATCAACACAGTGGAAACATCAAAAGGATACTCTCCCTCCCCCTCCAAACCCAATCTCCCCTTCCTCCCCCAATCCCCCCTCTGCCCCCAACTCCCACCCCCCCAGCTTCACACAGGTGAGTGACAGGTTTTATTGGAATCTGTACTGGACAGCAGTTGTTCTGCCTTCGCAGTGTGTTTAAAAATATGTATATATATTTTTTTACTATGCTATCACTCTGTATTATCTTATTGATATTGTACAACTTGAATTCTCTACTTATTGTAGAGCTTTTTCTCCTGATTGGTTGCCTTTTGAATGATCCTGAGCTCCTTATTGGATCTTTCATGTTATGCTTGGTTTCTCTAATTGCTTTCTCTTGCCTGCTCTCATTGGTCCCTTGCTGCTAGGAGTGCCAGGGAAAGTTTGTTTCCAGTGATTTCATTCAGTTGGAAGTGGGTTCTCTGCAGGCTAATAGCAACACCTGACTCCTGTTTCGAGCTATGCAGAAGAATTGCTTTTCACCATTCATACTCCACAGTAGGGATGTACAATCGTTTTTTGACGATTAGGAAATTCATACGATATTTCCTAAATCATCATGGATCCGGAAACCGATAAAACATTTGCACTTTCCCCGAATTTTCATAAAAAATCGTTTTTCGGCTTAGTTTTTGTTACTTTTTGTTAGTGCGCGCTAACAGGAGTTAGCGCACACTGAGCCAAAAAACAATTTTTCACAAAAAAAAAGTCAATCCGCGGGAATACTAGATTTTCCCGCAGCCACGCGAACCTGAAAGCGGAAATGATCGGGCACCCAATGCACATCTCTACTCCACAGCTTCTATCTCAACTCCAGTTGTTTTCCTTTGGACTACTGAGCTTCCAGACAGAACTTTTCATAGCTGTGACAGTTTATCCCATCTGTGTGGCTACTCTTGATGCCTTCTCATTCTGTGAGTGTTGAACTGTTGGTCATTCTAATAAATATTTGTTTTGTTTTCAGGGAGTGAGTTTTCTCTGGTTTTTGAAGCTGAGAGCAAGGTTTAACTGACTATCTAGGCATGCAAGCTAACAGATCAAGAGCTGAGGATAGTACAGCAATAGTTGAATGTTATGGAATATAACACTTTTTAAAAAAAATTATATGTAATAGCATATCATCCAATAATTGCTGAAGAGTCGGATCTGGAGCTGACTTCTCCAGTCAAGCACCTCAATTTTATTTGGGTTCAGTTTGAATCTAGTTTTGCAGCAACCAACCTGATGCATTGCATTTATTCACATTGTGAACAACTTGCTCCCTATCTTTGCCACATGCAAAATATAATTCTATATCATCTGCAAACAGACGATAGCTACAGGTCAAAGGCATCGGAACTGAGGGGGTTGCAGGCTCTAAGGGCCCCCCCCAAAAAATTTCCACCGGCAATGGTGGAAAGTGGGACAGCCCATGTCATTTCTGCTGCCATCTCCCTCTTCCTGGTGTTGCTGCAATTCTTTCACTCACTCTGCCTGATCCTAAGAAATCATAAGATTGCTGCCTTGCAGTACTTCCGGCTACTTCCTCTTTCTCAGCCCGCGGCAGCAGAAGAAGCAGCCCAGGCCATTGCGGGGCCCATCCTGTGATAGCTAAAAATGAGGCCCTGGCCGGCCTGTCTGCATGTGTATGGGAGAGAGTGCCTGCCTGTATGTGTGTGTGTGAGTGCCTTCCTGCTTACATGTATGTGAGAATGTCTGTCTGCACGTATGTGAGAGTGCTTTCTTTCCTGCCTCTGTCTGTGTGAGAGAGTGCCTTCCTATTGGCTATGGGGGCACGTATGTGAGAGAGTGCCTGCCTGTCTATGTGTGTGCCTGTATGTGTGTGTATGAAAGTGCCTTCCTGGCTGCCTGCGTGTACATGGGTAAGTGTCTGCTTGAGGTTTTGTGTGTGTGTGTGTGTGTGTGTGAGAGAGAGAGAGAATGTGGGGAATGTTTTAGAGAATAACCATGTGTGAGTGTGAGGAGATAGGATAAAGTTTGTGTGCCCACCCACCCCCTAATTGATAACATTCTCAGGGTGATTGGCCATCAAAAGATCCTAGTTATGGAGAGCAGGAGATTTTTAAATCATTTTCAATTGTAATTTTAGGGTGTTATTTGATGTGTCTGCTGTTTTGAAATATTTTATTTTTTTTGGAGGGGGGGGGGAATATTAAAACAGTTACATGAATTTTTAATAATTGGTTCTATTACATAATGACACCAGAATTTTTTTCTATGGTGAAGTGTAGGTGAAAATATCCTGCTTTGCCCCCATTGTTAGAGGACTGTGTGTGGGTTGGGGGAGTAGTCTGTGATTACAAATAGTCACGTAGGATTGATATTTATATTAGAAATGCTGTTTTGGTTGTTCCCTTCTTCACCACTATGTCTGGTTTTCTAGCATCAAGCATTTAATTGGTCTGGGAATTAATAATTCTTCTAGGACAAGCAAGATGGTAGTCCTCATATGTGGGTGACATCATCAGATAGAGCCCAGCATGGAAAACATTTGTCAAAGTTTCTAGAAGCTTTGACTGACACACAGAACATGCTCAGCATGCCACTCTCCGCATGACCACATGGGGTCCCTCTTCAGTCTCGTAACATAGAATTCACGAGCGAAAAAATAAAATAAATTGCAGGAGAACCTAATTCCACGGGGTGGTGGGTGGGTTTTCTGAGGACTAACATCCTGCTGTCCTAGGAGAACACCTGTTACAGGTAAGTAACTGTGCTTTTGTCTAGGACAAGCAGGATGGTAGTCCTCACATGTGGGTGAATTCCAAGCTACAGGCTGCTCCCGGCTAAAAGAAGAGCCAATAACCCCTGAGTGGGTGCCAATAGGGCACAAGAAACTACTGTGCTGTTGGTGACAGAGGGAGGCACCTGAATCCTAACAGTGGACCTTAGGCAGGAAGAGTTGGGTTTAAACCTGGTAGAGTTTGTGGAAGGATAGATTGGCTGAAGCTATTATCCTGACAGCCATCCTTGTCCAGACAGTAATGGGCAGCAAATGTGTGCAGAGAACTCCAGATCATAACCCTGCAGATTTTGGCGATAGGGACTGCCCATAAGTGAGCCACCGACACTGCCATAGCCCTCACAGAGTGAGCTTTGACTTGGCCTTCCAGCTGAAGGCCCACTTGTGTGTAGCAGAAGGAAATAGAATCTTATAGCAACAACATCTCTCCTGAGCAAAAGTTGGCACCATAGAAGGCAACGATAAAGTATCTTTGAACCTCCTGGCTGCAACTCAGCCATTACAGGTAGCCTTACTCAGATATGGGGATGTCAGGATGCTGCAAGACCCTTGGTCGTTATGGCTCAATGATAGGCATATGGTACAGCTGTATGGACATATGTATGTACCCAGAAAATATGCAGAGTATTTTGCTTTGAGCAATAGCTAGTATCTCTTACCGTCCTGGTGCAATCTGTTACCACCCTTAAAGCACATAGGCTGAGCACTTCTGCTCTAAATAGCTTGCAGATAGTTCCATTTCCAATGTTACTCCACATGTTTCCGTGGTTTAATGGTTGCAAGCCCTTGCTGATCCACATGCCTGTCACGGCTTGTGGGGAATCAGGAAGAGCTGCTATCCTCTAGGCTGTACCTCATGTGCTGTAAGTCCCTTTTACAGTTAGTGGTGAGCAGGGCAGAGGTGCTCCTACACTGTCAGTGATCTGCTGTGTGTATAGCACTATGGCTAGAGAAACTGTTGTCAGCTGATGTTGGAATGCAGATAGATGAATACCTAACAATGGAAAAGCACATAAGTAAATTAATTAAAACAGGCTACGCAAAACTGCGCTTACTACATAGACTGATACCACTGCCTACTTACAAAGATTTCCGCTTGATCCTGCAAACCGTCATCTTCTCAAACACAGACTACTGCAATTCACTTTTATTGGAGTTCCTAACTGCCTACTAAAAAAGATACAACTACTTCAAAATGCCACAGCAAGACTCATAATAGGATCAAGAAAATTAGATCACATCACGCATTCGCTGATAGCTCTATACTGGCTACCTGTACAATCCCGAATTCACTACAAAGACTTAACACTAATACATTCAACCTTACACTCTAATAACCCCGGTCTGGAAGCCATAGAACTACAACCATACAAACCACAGAGATCACTAAGATCTCAAAATAAAGGCTGCGCCAACATTACAGAGTGCCCTTCTAACAAAAATAAGAGACCGTATGTTTCCATAACTGGCCCAATACTATGGAACTCACTACCTGAGACACTACGACTGACTCCTGAAAGAAAGAAATTCAAACAAGAACTGAAAACATGGTTATTTAAACATGTCTATAACCTACATTAACATTTATCGAACTCAGAGCAAGCCCAATAAGGTCAAAGACATTTATAAACTAACAATAGAAAAAAATAGGCCATCACACCCCAACGATGGGAGGGAGAGAGAGCGGGGGGGGGGGGGGGGAGAGAGAGTGAGTTAGAGAGCAGGGGGGTGAGCAAGAGTGTGTGAGAGAGAGCAGGGGAGTATGAGAGAGACCAAGCAGGGAAAACAGGGGTGTGTGAGAGAGGGTTGCTTGAGTCTATATGAGGACAGGGAGCCTATATGTGGAGATTGTGAAGGAGTATTTATGTGTGTGAGAGATTGAGAGCTGGTGTATATGTAAAAGGGATCATGTGTATGAAAAAGGGATCGTGTATATGTGAAGGGATTGTGTATGTGTGAGAGAGAGCCTGTGTGAAGGGGTGCGTGAGAGAGAGACATAGGTAGCCTGTGTGAGGGTGTATGCGTGAGAGAGAAATGGAGCTTGTGTGGGTGTATATGCAAGAGAGAGGGACCCTTTATAAGGGGATATGTGTATGCAAAAGAGTGAGGGAGCCTGTATGATGGTGTTTATATGTGCACTAGAGAGAGGGAGCATGTGTGTGAGAGAGGGAGGGACAGAGGGAGCCTTTGTTAGGGGCAGTAGAGAGAATGGGGTCAAACTCTGGGAGTGACAGTAGAGTGGAAGGGGTTGAGCCTAGAGGTGGAAGAGAGAGATACTGGCAAGTGGAGGAGTTGGGACCTGAAAGGCAAAGTGGCCAGGGGAGAAGGGAGAGTCGTGGTTTAGGGGACCCGAACCATGAAACGGATTTTCCACGAACTTCGGGGAAAATGTGTTTTTTGGGTTAGTGCGGGGGGGAGGGGCACATTTATTAAAAAAAACAAAACACCCCAACCCTTCAAATTTACTGTATTACAATCCCCCCACCATCCTGCTTCCTCCCCAAGACTTACTAAAAGCCCTGGTGGTCCAGCGGGTCCCGTGAGTAATCTCTCTCTCCGGGCCATCGGATTTTCGGTCCTGCTATGAATCAAAATGGCGCCGATGACCCTTTGCCCTTATGATGTCACAGGGGCCGACCAATGGCTCCGGTAGCCCCTGTGACATAGTAAGGGCAAAGGCTATCGGCACTATTTTGAATACTGGCAGCTGATGCCCGAGTGCAGGAGATTACACCAGGACCCCTGCTGGACCACCAGGGACTTTTGGCAAGTCTTGGGGGGCCCCCTTACTATGTCACAGGGGCTACCGGTGCCAATGGTCGGCCCCTGTCACATGGTAGGAGCACAAGATGGTGCCGGCCATCCATTGCTCCTACCAAGTGACAGGGGACAACCAATGGCACCGGTAGCCCCTGTGACAGTTAATACAGTAAATTTAAAGGGTTGGGGTGTTTCTTTTTCCAATTCAGATTTTTTTTAATTCGTTTTTCTGGGTTCGGGTTGGGTTTCAGCTTCGTTTCTGCCGAAAAACGATCTGTGGGAAAACGAGTTTTCCCACGAAGCGCCCAAACTGAAACCCGACCCGACCCAGAAAAACGAAACTCATCTCTAATATTTAAAGGTGCAACCGTGACACTGTATAATATCCTGGCTAAGGCCTGAATTTTCTAGCGTCGCAGAGCTCATTAAATCCCGCAGTAATGGGGGGCGGGGGGGCGAAACGGGGGGCGGGCCTGCAAAATCCAGCAGCGATTGTTCCGCCGCGATGTTATCGCTGCCAGCTTTCGCACCCAATAGCGGCACCGTGAAAGGTGGTGCTATTGGATGAGCTACTGGTGGAAATAATGGGTCTTACCTTATCACCGCCAGCGATGTTACTGCTGCATCCGCCCCGACACCGCCCCGACTCTTCCTCTTCCGGTCCCTACTCCACCCCTATCAACGGTTAGAAAATGACCCCCTAAGTTAGCTGGAAAAGTTTATCCAGGTAACTTTGCCATCCATCCAGCAGCTGAATATGAACCTCCTACATTCTATTTTTTTTATAAGAATTTATTTGTAAATAACCACAAATAATTGAAGGTTATCTGTACATCAAGTCCAGTATTGGACAAAACATATAAGTCAGTGAAAGTAGAGCTATGCTGTTCAGTTTTCTTTTGATGATATACAGTGACCTTTCTTGGCAGGTGGCAGCTTTGTTATAGAATAATCAGCGCACCATTAAGATTTGAGTGGATTTTAGACAAGGTTACTTTGGAATGGAATAAATTATTTAACTCAAGTTCCCCAGAATTGCTTCTGGTTTAATGAAACAATGCAAAAGCATTAAGATAATTGTAAAGTTAAATTATGAAAACATAAATATAATATCTTGCAATTATGCTTCTGCATATTTCCTTATTAGATGGTTATAGTAATTTACTTTATAATTATTTTTGAGCTTTTTCAATTTCACGTGCCAAGTATCTCATGTGTCATAGTTATGAGCTGTTTAACCCTCATTCTGTATTGTAATTTTACAATCATTACTCAAGTTGAGGGGTAGCTCCATACCCAAAAAATCATATTATTTGTAGCATGGGCAATTATGTGCCCCAATTGCATGCATTATTGGTATCCAGTGATAAAAACATTGACTAGATTTTTAAAAATTAAATATTGAAAGTCTTATATATATAACATGATTAAATTAACTATAAATTAAGGGTAAGAATCACAATTTGGAAATTAAGGAAAAATAAACTAACAGCAGTTTATTTTTAAGTCACAACTTGAGAAATGTAAACTTCTGATATCAACAATTTATGGAATTTATATAATTTTGATATAGTTAGAAATATAAACCATACATTTTTCATTAAGCAATTTAAAACATTGTAATCAAAATTACAGAATACACTTATAGTATAGTTGTGTCTGGTCCACATAATGGAAGATGGACAAGAAAAATGAAAGAAAAACATCATGCTCTGTAAATAAAAAAAATATTATATTCTAATAAGCCGTGATAAATGCTAACATGCTGTTTCCCTGCAAGTGCCTAGTTAGCGTTCTATAGAAGAAATACACATTTTTTAACCCTTCTCATTTGAAAATGTTCTTCAAGAAGAAAAGTGTTGGAAAATAATTATTTCTTCTACTTTTGCAATGTAATGGCGATGAGAAATTGGGGTTCAATTAGTATGATTTTGACTTTTTAAAGTCAAGTGCAGTCCTTGTAGAGCATGAGGGTAGTTGTATGTTGCATGCATACAACACACTGGCACTCATCGCAGTGGCTCTGCGATTATCTGTCTGTTTACCTAGGACAGTAAGTGCAACATCCAGAGACACTGTTTGATGGAGTTCTTGGGGAGGGCAAGAAATCTAATAATTCACTGTCACCACTGTAGCTTTGATGGTCGTGTTCTGTTTCTGCAGGGCTTGCATACGCCTTCTATTATTAGCATCTATGGCTTACTCTGCATGCTCTTTCAGGAACACCTGGTATCTTTTCATATGTCTTCTTTCCTTCCATTCGGGCTAGTGTCCCAGCCAAATTAGCTGACTTGCAATCCCAGCAATATCAATCATGATGACAAACAGTGGCCTTGGCTCCCTTTAGATTTTTCTCTGGCAGGTACTCACCCTTATCAAGTGGTTTAAGTGTCCACAACACTTTTGTTTTTGTTATAGTCCTTGATAAAGGAAAATTAGTTTCTTACCTGATAATTTTCGTTCCTGTAGTACCAAGGATCAGTCCAGGACACCTGGGTTGTGACTCCGCACCAGTAGGTGGAGACAGAGCAAAACTTGTGGGCGGAGCCATATATGCCCCTGTGCCAGTCACAGCCCCTCAGTCATACGTAATGTCAAAGTAGCAATGCAACAAAACTGGCTAGAGAATCCACTTCCAACCCAAAACTTAGCACCAAACTCCTAACCGGCCTCCCCAACCGGGAGCCAAACAAGCGATCAACAGGACTAAGGATAATGATGATGATGATGAGCGGGCTCTCCGTTACTGTAGCGAAGCCCTGCGGGCGGGATCCTGGACTGATCCTTGTTACTACAGGAACGAAAATTATCAGGTAAGAAACTAATTTTCCTTTCCCTGTACGTACCAGGATCAGTCCAGGACACCTGGGATGTACCAGAGCAAAACTTACCTAGGGTGGGAAGCAGAGAGGCCCGCTCGGAGTAGCCCCTCACCAAATCCCCCGAAATCGGGAGTCCGGACATCCAACCGGTAATGCCTGATAAAGGTATGCATCGACTGCCAGGTAGCCGCCCTGCCAAACTCTTGAGGCGATACCTGAGCTTCCGCCCAGGACGCGGCCCGGGAACGAGTCGCATGAGCCCGAAGACCCACCGGAGGCGGCTTACCCGTTATCAAGCACGCGGAGCCAATGGCTCCCTTAAGCCAATGCGCGACAGTCGGGCGGGACGCAACTGCCCCTTTCTTTGGCTCCGAGAATAAAAACGAACAGATGGGCGGCTAACCGGAACGGATTAGTAACCTCCAAATAAGGAAGAAAGGACCTCCGCACATCCAGTTTCCGCAGTTCCCTGAACTGGGGATCAGTGGACTCCCCGACCCGAAACGCCGGTAACTCCACTGACTGATTCACGTGAGAAGACGACACCAGTCCGGGAAGGAAGATGGGACCGTGCGCAAGAATACTCCGGAATCGGAAATCCGCAAGAACGGTTCCCCCTAGGTCAGCGCCCGCAACTCCGAGGTACGCCGAGCAAAAAAACACCGCCTTCAAAGAAGGTCCATTGTAGTTGCCCGCTTTAAAAACTCAAAACGGAGCCGAGCCAAACCGTAGTTGAGGGTCCAAGCCAGACAAGGGGAACGCAACGGAAAACGGAGACGTTAAGCCCCCGAAGAAGACGGGAGATATCCGGAGGAAGAGCCAGAGAGAGTTCCCGGACCTTACCCCGCAAACAGCCAAGCGCCGCCACCTGGGCCGCAGCGAACTGCACGCCAAGCCCTTGGCCAGACCAACTTGAAGCAACGGTAGAATATCTGCGAGGGAGCCACCCCCCGCTGCACGCACCAATCCTCAAAAACCGGCCAGACCTGGACAAAAGCCAGAGACGTAGACCGCTTCCTAGACCGTAGCAACGTGGCTATCACTGCATCTGAGTAAGCTGTTTTCTCCGCAGGCGATTCCACGCAAAACCATGCCGCTAGACAGAAATGATCCGCATCCTCCAGACAGACGGGGCCCTGACGTAGGAGCCCCGCGGACCCCTGGAGATGAATGGGAGACGTCACCGACAACGGGATGAGACCTGCAAAACACGGACGACGTGGCCACTCCGGCGCCCCATGATCACCTTGAACGGGTGCAATTCTATGCGTCGCAGAATCGTGCCTATCGTCGACCACGAGGGAAAAACACGTACAGGAGCATATCCGTCGGCCAAGGAAGTACCAGCGCATCGACGCCTACTGCTCTCCTTCTCGACGTCGACTGTAGAAAAGCGAAGCTTTCGCGTTGTTCCATGTGGCCATCAGATCCATGTGGGGCAGCCCCCCACTTTTCATAAACGAAGCGGAAGCACATCGTCCGCCAATTCCCATTCCCCGGGATCTAGATGGTGTCGGCTGAGGAAGTCCGGTTGATCAAAGTCGACCCCGGCAATGCGGGACGCTGCGATGGGACCGAGATGGCGCTCTATCCAGCTCATCAGCCGTTGCGCCTCCCCCGCCCCTAATAGACTCCTTGTCCCCCCTTGGCGATTGATGTACGATACCGCTGTCGCCTTGTCCGACAACACGCGGACCGCCGTCCCCCGGACCACAGGGAGAAAAGGCCTGCAGAACCAGGCGTATCGCTCTGGTATCCAGACGGTTGATGGACTACTGTGACTGGACGGGGAACCACCGGCCCTGCACTGACTTGCTTAAGCCGACCGCTGCCCAATCAGAGAGAATGGCATACATCGTCACCACTGACTGGTCGGGAACCAGCAGGGCTATACCACAAGCGAGATGGTCCACCTCGAGCCACCAGTGAAGACTAGCCCTCGTCTGGGCCTTGAGCGGAAGCGGTAGGTGAAAGTCTTCTGGTCGTAGATGAGGAAAAGCCCAAGGAACCAACGCCAGGGTGGACGCCATAGACTCCAGAACTGTCAGACAATCGCACACCAGCGGCAGCGGACTCGACGCACTGCAGACTGAAGCTTGCGTGCACGCTGCCTGCACTTTCCACCCTTTAAGATGGAAACGATTCGGTCAGGGATTGCCTCGGTGCGTCCAGGCGAATTCCTGGCCTCCTTGGATCTCACAGAGGCATACCTCCATGTCGGCATCCCACCGTTTCTCCAGCGGATCCTCAGATTCCAGCGGATCCTCAGATTGTGCATCTTAGGCAGGGCCAACCAATTCCGGGTTCATGCCTTCGGACTCGCCACGACTCCTTGCCCGTTTACGAAGGGAATGGTGGTCGTGGCGGCACAACTGCGCCTGGAAGGGGTCCTAGTATACCCCTACTTGGATGACTGGCTGAATTCGGGCGAAGTCCGAGGGTCGTTGCCATTCGTTTATCCCCTTGAGGACCTAGATGGGCCGGGACGCGCCTTCCTTCTTCGGGATGATGAAGTAAAAGGAATAACGGCCTGTGTCTTGCCAATTGGGAGGTACGAGGAGGACTGCTCCTAAGGCCTCTAGGCGCTGGAGGGTGCGGTGCACCGCCACCGTTTTCCTTGGACAATTGCAGGGCGACATCAGGAATTGGTCCGGTGGAGTTCGTGCAAAATCTAATTCGAAACTGCTCATTAATACGTTGAGGACCCACTGGTCGGACGTTATTGTGGCCATTCCTCGAGAAAAAACAAAATCAGTCTCGCCCCTACGTTTGAAACGAAGGGCTGTGGCTGCCTTAAGGAATGGACCAGCAGAATCTCTTGCGAGGGCTTGGGCACTGTGCCTGACGGGGTTTCTCCCTGACTGCCGTAACGCTTCCCCCGGAAGGACTCCGGCCGCGAAGCGGCTAGTGAAGACGTCGGACAATAAGAAGGCCCAGAGGACCTCTGGGGACGAGATCTCTCGCCAGATTAGGAGGACCGAGTTCTGGACCTGTCTTCTGGAAGTTTGAAAAACCCGGTTCTCACCAATCACAGCTTTCCCCTGAAAGCAGTGCCCAAGGTGAGCCTTGTAGGGTCCATCCGCTGCCCAGATGCGAAGCCAAAGCAATTGGAGAGCCGAAACAGCAGTGACCATGGAACTAGCCAAAGTACACAGTAGATGATAGAGAGCATCCGCACTATAATCGATGGCAGCCTCCAATCGATCCGCCTGCGTGGCCTCGTGGCCCGAACGACCTGCAGTCGCCTGTAGAACATGGGCCCAGCGCAAACTAGCCCGCATGGCATGGCAGCTCGGACCTGTCAACTGAAAACTTTGAAGATGGACCTCTTTGGTACTGCCGACACCGCCGAATCCACCTTCGGAAACCGGAAGCCATAGAAGTTCCAGTGTGTCCTCTGGCAGTGGATAATCTAGTCCAGTGCCTTGGTCCCCTTCAGACCCAGCTCCGGAGTATCTCATTCCTGAAACAATATGTCTGCCGCCGAGAAATGGAATGTGAAGGCCACCGCTGGGCCAGTGAGCCCCAGCAGGACTGGGTCCATGTTCGCTCCAGGGCGCGAAACTGTCGGTGGGGCATCTACCCCTAGGTCATCGAGGATAGCCGGGATAAGCGGGGACAGTTCATCTCTGCGTACAGCCGAACCACCTTAGGGTCCTCCCCATCACCGGTTTGTGATGGTTCGCCCGGACCAGTCAGGGCAGAACTGTCCCCGGACGCTCCATTGGCCC
The DNA here is from genome assembly GCF_901001135.1 of Rhinatrema bivittatum. Taxonomy (NCBI): domain Eukaryota; kingdom Metazoa; phylum Chordata; class Amphibia; order Gymnophiona; family Rhinatrematidae; genus Rhinatrema; species Rhinatrema bivittatum. The sequence goes on along the minus strand of NC_042615.1, from coordinate 251,049,907 downwards.
CCCCAGGGGCTCTCCGGGTGGATCCACCTCATCCTGTGAGGTGGACTCAGACTCCGTATCCTGCGGGACCCTTCTCGGTGATCACTTTCCCGTGGCTGGAGCCGGGGAGAAAACTGGGCCCTCCCGGGATTTCTTCTGCCGTGGGCCATCCCCCTTAGGGTGGCCATGGTTCTCCGTGCGCATGCAGCCTTTGTACTGGAGCACCTTGCGTAGTAGGAGCACGAAAACGGCCGAAAACGAGGACCAGGGTTCCTTCTACCGTGGGCCATCCCCCTTAGGGTGGCCATGCGTCTCTATGCGCCTGCAGCCCGTACATGAGTATCGTGCGCTAGCGCGAAAACGTCCGAGAAAACACGAGGACCCCGAAACGAGGACTTCCCATCCACGGGAGCCTCATCCGAGGACTCAGCCCCCCCCCCCCGGGGGACCCCCCCCGAAGGCCTTCGCTGAGGAGACAACGCGGGAGGCAAGCCGGGATTCCCTGCCGGTTCGCGCCCAAGTTCGCGAGCTGACCCCAAGATGGCCGCCGCTCCCGCGCAGAGCGGGAAGGGGTCAGCCGGCATGAACGAAGCGGCGAAAACGCGCGACTGCGCCGACCGGGATCGGCCCCCCCCTGTCTGCCCCGGACGGTCCCTTCCGCCCGGGACGCAAGCGGAGCAGATCCCCTCCTGTGGGAGCCGCGCGCGCCGAGCCGCAAGCACGGCAAACCGTTCCCCTCAGCCTCCATGCGGACACGGCGGAACGGACGGCGCACTAAGACAGAACTTAAATAATCAAGTCCTAACGCCGAAAACACTCCCCGCCCCTCGCCGAGCCGAGAAAACTCCCCCACCGGCGAAGAAAACGGAAAGCCGCACCAGAAAATAAAAGTACAAAATTTTTTATTTTATTTTTTTTTTTTAGACGCAAACCTGCCGCTGTCCGGAGTCCTGGATCTCTTGTTTCTGTTGGGGGTGAGTGAACCGGGCTCCCCGGTGTCACCCCCATGCTGCTGCCAGTGGTAGGCCGGGTCCTCGACCCTCAGCAGCGGCCTCAACCAGGGGGGGATGGTCCCCTCAGAACCTTCCCACCCCCCTGGGAGGCAGGACGGACAGCTTCCTCTTGTTTCTTCTCTAGAAATCCTTTTCTTTGGTTTTTTTTTTTTTTTTTTTTTTTTAAATAACCAAAACCCAATAAACCGAAACCAATAAAACCGCAATGACCCTGACTAACCAACTATCAGGCCTCAGGGCACTCAGAGGCTGTGACTAGACCTGCACCACCTACTGGAGACAGAGTAAGACTGAGGGGCTGTGACTGGCACAGGGGCATATATGGCTCCGCCCACAAGTTTTGCTCTGTCTCCACCTACTGGTGCGGAGTCACAACCCAGGTGTCCTGGACTGATCCTGGTACGTACAGGGAACATTGGGTTTTCTTAATCTTTGCTCTACACTGACTTCCAGATTAAGGTGCATGGTGAAGAGTTCAGAGTGTTCTCATTTTTTCGGGACATAAGACACAAGAGTCATGTTTCCATCAAAAATAAAAAGTGAAGAGAACTGCTTCCTTCCTCGGATGTGGCAGCATCTTGGTTGGGAATATCTGACTTGCTTATCCTAATGGTCCCCAATTATATTACATCCACCTTTGTTAGGGTCTTGGCTGGTTCGGTGGATGTGTTGTTGACACCCAAAATGTTCTGTCCAGTTCTGAACCAGGGAGAAACCATTTTTTTTTAGCTTGTTTTCCAAGCTGTGCTTGCCTTTGCACCTTAGGCTGACAGCTTAGGTAATAATACCCACCCTCAGAAGATAGGAAGTTTCTGCATCACAATAGCACCAATTTTTGTTCCATATTTCACAGGCTTGCCAGGCATGTACAGTTTGAAGTGACACCATCCCCTGAAAGCAACAAACCTTTCATCTACTGTGAGATGAATTCCTGGAATGTAGAAATGTACAAAGTGTCCTTCAAATAAAAGCAACTGTTCATCTTCAGGGGTGATTTATCTCATTCAATGCCCCTGTAATTTGGTTTGTATAGGACATGCTAAAAGAAGTGTTCAAGTGAAACTGACTGAATATGAAAGCTGTTTGCATACTTCCAAACTGACAGCTCCCATTGTCTTACACTATTTGCAGAAATATCATTCATTTCTGAATTTGATGTGGATAGTGCTTGAACAAATTCGCCTCATCAGGCAGGAGGGTGATATACAAAGGAACTAAGTAAACGTAACACTGGATTTTTTTTCTCTGTGTACTGTGGCCTCCGATGGTCTGAACAAACAGCTTGATGGATATTCCCTTATATAATGCTGTCTTATCAGTTTTGGACAAAATGGTTAATAGAATTGGTTCATTGACATTTTTAATTTTATTCTTGCAATCATATCCTGTTTTTATTACACATCATATTTCTGAGCTTTGATGTTGCATCACTTCACTTCTCCTTTATAAAGCAGCTTCTCTCCTTCATTTTTTAGTTACTTTTGAAAGTAATAACAGAGGACCATTACTTGTGAGTCTGAGCAGCTGGAAAATACCTCTGATACAGAACTTTACAAAACATGGCTCCGTGTCGGGGCGTATAGTATTATCGATCAGAGTCAAGTTAAATACTTACCAGGAGTATTCTCTGCTTGTTGCTATATTTGGCTCACCAGAGGTTTTGAACAGTGAGCTAGTAGAATAGTTCTTGGGAGTGGTTTTTACTTGCATGGGACTTTAAAACAATATATAAAAATGTATAGCAATATGGACCTATGATCCTGTTTTCAGCCTATGGAGCAATACTAATAGGCTGGCTGTGTGGTGATCCTACAAACATAAATACTTGAAGTATCAAATATACATATTTATGATATATTACACTGGGGATTTTTGCCATTTTGGTTAATCTTCAAATAAAAGCCACACATCTCATCAGGCTGCAAGCTTATCAGCAGCTCTTCTTTGTGTCTGGGTTACCTTGTCAAATCTCATGGTAAATGTTATCTTCTGGAACCTTCTTTGAGATATCCTGGCACAAAAGTAGAGCATCAAGGCCATGCCTCTTAGATCTCTTTCACAGCTTCATATTTTACTTTGAGGATTCCAGGGAGGATAAGAAAACCAATGTAGGCATTCAGTTCAGTCATGTCCATTCTTTTCCATTTTCAGGGGGAGGCTATCATTGCAATCTCTGGCCTTCTTTCCCTCTCTATGCTAGTATCTCTGACTAATATGATAAAAATGGCCTTTTAAAGGAAGAGGGATTGTGTCCATGATGGTCTTCTTGACTTCCTGTGTAGGTAAAGCACCTTCATGAACAATGTCTCTGACTGTTCTGCAACGGAAGGGTGATGGATTCTTCAGCAACGCTCTGCTATTCTTCCCTCCCATTGAGTTTGCATCTCTAGAGATTTCTGGAGCTGTTGACACTGGTGCAAGTGTTACAGGAGCTGCGGTTCTGCTGCCTCTTCCTCAATGGCTCTGGGCAGCCCATGTTCCCCACGCTGGTCCTCATGCAGGGCAGCTGGAATCTCCTCTGGTACCCACTCATCCTCTTCTGAGAGATGGTCCTTATCCTTAGATGGAGTGCCTCCCAATTCGTCACCGTCAGTGCCAAACGGGGGGTAAAACATTAATGGCAGTGAGGGTGTGTCTCCTTGACTCCCAGAACTGCAGACCAAAAAAAGAAAAGAAAAGAAAAAAAAACCCAGTGGTTAGGGTTGAATGCATTTGAGTAAAAAGGAAAAACAAATCTGTCTACCTTTACTCTCACAGGATCTAGTATGCATGTACTCCCATTAGCAGATATGATAGCTAAGCTGAGCAGCAACCTTTGCCCTTGCTACTGTAAATCAGGCAACACAATTATCCCTTGGATCTTCAGGACTAAACAGCTAAATGTCCCCTTGCTACAGAAAGCCAGGCAGCATAATTATCCACAACACTGCTGCTGAATCTAAAAAAAACAACAAACCCCTCCGCTCCCCCATGCAGCTTGAAAAACACAGATTTAGGAGGTTTATTAAGAGTAGAGGATGCTTATCATAGAAGCAACAGTTTCCACACTTTCATGAACTCTGGGCTCCTCCACAATCCTTTCCATTTTCTCTCTCTGTAGCAAAGAATGTAGTGCTGGAGGTGCCCTTCCTTCTCCTGGCTCAGTCCTCATTCTTCATTTGACTCAGGTCTCAATAGAAAGGGTTTCTTAGCACAAAAGGAGAGAAGCCTTGAGGTCTGGCAAGTAGCAGGGCTAATGTGCCTTTCTATTCTAAAGGCTAGCTGAGATCCTTGTAAATCAAAAGAATTTTAAGTATGACCTACAGAGTTGTGAAGTGGTGTGAGATGAACTCTTCCCTTGACAAAAAACTTTTTCAAGCAGCAGTGTCAGTGACAATGTCCTTGGTTTGAATGATATTTTTTATCGGGACACTAGGCCCCAGTACCTGGCACTTATTCATCTGTAGAGAGAGGGCTGTAAATGAGAAATTTCCTACCATGTAGACAGGTGATCTCAGGACCAATGGGTTATGCTCCCCTGCCAGCAGATGGAGATGGAGCAAGCTGATGTCATAGTTATATATATACTCCTGCAGTGACCCCAGCCTGCCAGTATTCTCTGTCTCCAGCAGATGGTGGACATGTATCTCCCTCTGGGGATTGCTTCCGGTTGTTTTTGGAAGGATAAATTCAAATTAAGGAAAAGAAAACTCCACTCTCCTGCGTTGATAGCAAAAGGTCCCTCCCCCAGCTGAGAATTCCTGAGGTGATTTCCGTGGTTCGTAAGAGGTGTGCCTTGGTCTAGTCACTGGGTTTCTCAGCGTGGACTTAGCTGCTTGTTCAGATGAAATGCAGCAGGTGCAGGAAGCCGAGTGCGGTGGTGAATGCAGATGCCCTCTCCTGCCACAGACGGAGACTGTCTCTGAACACGGCCGGTAAGTGCTGAGCACAGGTAAGGTTTCAAAAAAAAGAGAGAAGAAACAGAGGCAGTTAGAGAGGGTTTTAGCACTTCCTCCGGTCTCCATGCTCAGCATGCCATCCCGACATTCATTTACGCTCCTGTTGGAGTTGGGGAACTGGGCAACCTGGCAGGTTGGGCAGCCCTGGTGGACTAGGCCCTGAGTTTAGCTTTTTGCTTACACGCCACATGGGAGGCTGTGGCAGCGTTTTCACGTGCTTCTGTGTGTGCTTTGCTGTCCTCTACAGGCCATTGGTGTGCGCAATGCATTGGTTCTGCACACGCATTGTGCACTCAGTTTTGAGTGCACCATTTGCGCACACAAATTTTGAACTGTTTGAAACCCGTGCTGTGGTTACACAATGTTAGGAGCTACCACCCAGGAAAAAGATCTTGGTGTCAATAAAGAATAATACATTAAAATTGTTGGCTCAGTGTGCTGCAGCAGTCAAAAAAGCAAACAGAATAAGGTGAATTTTAAAAGCCCAGTGTGTGCTAAAATTGGGATATGCGCGTGCGCGAAAGGCTTACATGCACCCAACGTATCTTAAAAGCTGGCTAGATGTGCACGTATCTTCCACTGAGTGCACATCTCACTGAGAATCAAAAAGGGGTGTGGCATGGGCAGGGCATAAGTGTTTTGCTTATGGAGGAGGTGTAAGTTTTAAAAACAAAAAAAAAGCCATTCCTGAGGGGTTTAAAGGGTCTGGGATAACTAGAGTGCGTGCAAGTTATTAAACCAGGGGGATGTGGAGGACCCTGCTCCTCACTGGACGAACTAGTGGACAAACTGGTGAAACTGGTCTTGGTGTGGATGTGCACCAGTTCTAAAATTCCTGATTTACATGGCCGAAACCCAATTTGACCAATTGGGGGTGCCTACTTGCAAAATTAGGTGCACACATAGGCACACCAAGGCTATTTTATAACATATGCATATATGTGCACATATGTTATAAAATCACTGCAGCCCTGAGTGTGCACCGATGCATACACATCAATGTGCGCCCACACACTCCTTTGAAAGTTACCATCAATGTTAGACATCATTAGGAAGGGAATGGCAAATAAAAAGGAGAATGTCATAATGACTCTGTATTGCTCCATAGTGAGACTGCACCTTGAATACCATGTATAATTCTGGTCACCTTATTTTAAAAAATGATATTGCACTGGAGATGGTACAAAGAAGGGCAATCAAAATGATAAAGGGCATGGAACAGCTCCCCTGTGAGGAAAGGATAAAGAGGTTAGGGTTATTCAGCTTGGAGAGGAGACAGCTGAGAAAGGAGATGATAGAAGTCTATAAAATCATGAAAGGACTTGAACAGGTAAATGTGAATCAGCTATTTCCTCTTTCAGATAACACAAGGGCTAGGGGGCACTCCATGAAGTTAGCAAGTAGCACATTTCTAACAAATCAAAGAAAATTCTTTTCATTCAATGCACAATTAAACTCTGGAATTCATTTTGTTCTGCCCAAGGAGGGTTCCTTTTGTCCCATCCTGGATCTCATAAGGATCAACCATCATTTGAAGGTGACATTTTTTCACATGGAAACCTTACTCTCTGTGATAATGGCAGTGTAGTCATGGAAATTTCTAACCTCCCTGGATCTGTCTGAGGCCTACCTTCATATTCCCATCCATTTCAAACACTATTTTCTATGTTTTATGGTTTGGGGCACCATTATCAGTTTTGAGCGTTGCTCTTTGGTTTCGCCACCACCCCCAGAATGTTTTCCAAGGTTATGTTGGTAGTAGCGGTGACCTTGAGAAGAGAAGGGATCCTGGTGGACCCATACTTGGACGACTGGCTGATTTGAGCCAAGTCTCAGGAAGAGAGCTGCCTGATGATGCACAAGGTGATCTCCTTGTTGCAGGAGCTCAGTTGGGTGGTGAACCTGGCCAAGAGCAGTCTTCGGCCATCTCAATCATTGGAGTATATGGGGGTTCAGTTCGACACAGAACAGGACAATGTTTACCCGCCAGACATTCGGATTAAAAAATTGATGTCTCAGGTGCATCAGTTGATGAACACTGTATGCCCGATGGTGTGGTCCTATCTACAGATGCTCAGCTTTAAGGCAGCAACCCTGGAAGTCGTGCCATGGGTGAGGGTGCATATGTGTCCTCTTGAGTGGTCCCTACTGTCTCATTGGAACCTGCAGTCTCAGGACTATTTGGTTCAGCTTCAATTGCCAATGGAAGACTGCTTTCACCTCTAGTGGTGGTTGCAGGAAGCTCATCTGAGAAAGGAAATTTCCTTGTCCTCCCCAACCTGGTTGGTACTCATGACAGATGCGATGCTCCAGGGTTGGGGGGCTCACTATGAGGAGCTGATGGCCCAAGGGCATTGGAATGCTGAATAATCTCTCTGGAATATCAATTGCCTGGAAGTCCGGGTGGTCTGGTTGGCATGCTTGCAGTTCAGCCACAGGCTGCAAGGTCAAGCGGTCCATGTGATGTCAGACAACGTGATGACGGTGGCCTACTTCAATTGCCATGGAGGAACCAAGAGCCAGCAAGTGTGCCGGAAATAGACCAACTTATGGGATTGCTGAAAGACATTTACAGATGATCTCGGTCTTTCACATTGCAGGAAAAGACAACATAAGAGCAGACCTTCTCAGCAGGGAGAGTCTGGATCCAGGAGAATGGGTGTTGTCAGCCGAGGCATTTCAGCTGATTGTGGATCACTGGGGCCTTCCGTTCCTAGACCTGCTGGTGACTTCTTGAAATGCAAAGGTTCCTCGATTGTTCAGTCGCAGGAGAGATCCATGGTCCCTGGGCATAGATGCTCTCATACAGGTCTGGCCAGAAGACAGGTTGCTTTATGCATTTCCTCCGTGGTCCTTGCTGGGCAGGATAATTCATAAAATCAAAGGCCACAGGGGACTAGTACTCCTGGTAGTGCTGGACTTGCCCAGGCATCCGTGGTATGCAGATCTGTGAAGACTCCTGGTGGAGACCTCCCTTCGTCTTCCATCACACATGGATCTATTGCAGCAGGGACCGGTTCTTCATGAGGATCTGACTTGGTTCTGTCTTACGGTTTGGCCCTTGAGAGGGCTTACCTGTTGAAGTGTGGATATTCTTCTGCGGTGATTGCCATTTTACTCTGCACTCAAAAGTACTCCACTTCCTTAGCCTATATGAGGGTTTGGAGAGTATTTGAGGCCTGGTGTGAGGAGCATGGTGTTCTTTCTTGTTCAATTAAGATCCCACACATTCTGGAATTGTTGCAGAATAGGCTGCATAAAATATTGACCCTTAATTCCTTGAAGGTGTAGGTAGCAGTTCTTGCCAGTTTGAGAGGCCCGGTGAATGGTGATTCTTTGCTGTCTCATCCTGATATGGTCCATTTTTTGAAGGGAGTGAAGCATCTTAGGCCTCCCTTAAGTTTACCGGTTCCATTGTGGAGTTTTAACTTGGTGCTAGATTTTTTGGCAGGCCCTACGTTCCGACTGCTGCTTAGCCTTTACTTACAGTTATTGACCTTGAAGACAGTGTTCCTGGTGGCTATATGTTCTGCGCATCGAATTTCTGAGCTTCAGGCCTTATCTTGCCAGGAGCTATTCCTTCGGGTGACTTCAGGGGCATTACAGCTGCATACTGTTCTATCCTTCTTGCTCAAAATGGTCTCGGAATTTCATTTGAATCAGTCCATTTCCTTGCCATCCCTGAATAAGGTCAGGGATGCAGAGGAGTACTGCCTTCTGTGCCCCTTGGATGTCAAGAGACTTGTCATGTGGTATCTGGAGGTTTCTGAACTTTTCTGGAAGATGGGTCACCTGTTTGTCCTCCATGGCAGAAGTAAGCAGGGCGCTCCAGCTTTGCGGTTACAATAGCTCACTGGATCAAGGATGTGGTCACGGCCGTATATGTAGATGGTGAAAATCCATTGCCTATGCAGGTTTGGGCTCAATGCACCAGACTCCAGCAATGTCATGGGTGGAGATTAGATTGCTGTCTCCCATTGATATCTGCCAAGCTGCAACATGGTCCTCCTTACATAACTTTTCCAGGTTTTAACATCTGGATGAGCAGGCCAGGGAGGACTCAACCTTTGCACATGTGGTGTTGACTGGACCATAGGCAGTCTCCTGCCCTGTTCGGGAGTAGCTTGTTACATCCCACTGGTTCTAAGTCCATCTGTCTACACGCTAGGAAATGGAGAAATTACTTACCTGATAATTTTGTTTTCCTTAGTGTAGACAGATGGACTCAGCTTCCTGCCCTCAGCTGCCTCTTGAGTGTGTCAATAGTCCTCCTGTTGGGATCTGGGTCCCAAGGGATTACTGGTAAGTGTTCATCTAGTCCCTAGATTGGGGTACCTAGATTCTTACGTGAGTTCAGTGTTTCTTGTTGGTTCAGTATGGTTATGGTTGCCTGTTTTTAATAAAGTTTTTAATCATGTTTTTAATCAAGTTTTTTGCTAGTCTGTCCATAATTGCTTTTGAAGACAATACTGGCAGGCTGGGGACACTGCAGGGGTATAGATACTGTGACGTCAGCTTGCTCCGTCTCCATCTGTTGGCAGGGGAGTGTAACCCACTGGTCCTGAGTCCATCTGTCCACACTAAGGAAAATAAAATTATCAGGTAAGTAATTTCTCCATTGGTGTCCTTTGTAGAAAAGGTATTGTATACTGGAATGAAAATGTCCTAAAATTATACAGTATAAATAATGTGTGGCACACAGTATCGACTGGTCAATACATGTGAACAAACAGACTCTTTACTGTAAATACAGTCACATCAGTGGTACAAATACAAAGGCTCAAATAATGATATATGTTATCAGAGCAAGGACCCCAACACGGGGGGGGGGGGGGGGGGGATTATACTGCGATAATTACTTAGTTGGCATGTTTTGAATGGGTTTTCCTATTGGGGCACTCTGATAGGACAATCCTACTTAAACCTAGGGCACCGCAGCATGTAGGCAGATTTTCATCCACAGAGAGAGAGCCATATACAGGAAATTGCTGTTCTTTGTATATATTGTATACTGGAGTTCCAATGACAATGTCCTAAAATTACATAGAATTGTAAAACAAACTTTTCGGGGTATGAACAAAGTCTGTACTCAGGAGCACCATGAGACAACTGTATTGTTAAAAAACATACATATTCAAAATGCATTTTAAACACAATGTTGTAATGACAGCCCTCACAGAATAATTTGTTCTACTTTAATGCCTCAGGCACCAGATAGTTTAAAGGATTATTAATAACCAGTCACTTCTACCAGGATTAGTGACCTTGACCAGGAAACTTTGAATAAAGATTTTTGTTATATTTACACTTTTTTCAAGTTTATATTTATTGAGCTCATGATGGGATCGAAAATAGGAGATACAATACATTTAAAGTTCAGTTAAGTCCCACTTTGCTACATGTTCCATGCAGAATTAGGTTCTAAGTTTATATTCTTCATTGCTACTTAACATTGCATATTCTTTTCATATTTACACATCTGGTTTTACATAAAGGAACAATTCACTAAACTTTGTGGGCATTTATGCAGGCGTAAATGTCCAAGTATGCCAGTCTAAATTAGAGATGTACTTTGGGATCAGATTTTGTGTTGGGCTTCGTTTCGGGCTCCCCCCCCCCCCCCACGGGAATTTCGTTTTTGCCACGGTTCGGGAAGGAGGTGTTAGGAGCACCGATTTTTGCTTTATTGTGCACTAAAGCGAAAATTAAAATTTTCCCAAATTTTGGCAAAAATGCAATCATTTTTCGATTCTCCCTAACCATTCCAAATTACGCAATTTCATTGAAATTGCCTAATTCAGGAAAAATGATTGCACATCCCTAGTCTAAATCACCATGCTATTCCCTATAGTTTTTGCATGTCTATTTCTCCCCTTTTCCTCAAAGTCCAACTTGTGCCTCATCACTGGTGATGGGCCTTGCGACTGTTTTCTGGGGATATGTCATCAGCTGTGAAGGCATAGCTGAAGGAGCAACCTGGGCATTACAAGAGATGGACAAGCCCAGAGAAAACCTGGGAAATGGTTCTTAAATTGGATGGTGAAGATGTATTAGCACATCACAGGGTGAAGTACAAGTGCTCCTCTGAAATCGAAAACTAGCAATGCAACATTTGCAAGCAGTTGTGATCCCTATGGGCAAAAGGTCAGATACTACCCCAAACCAAATAAGCCTGATACTTCACTTTCAATGAATATCCAGCATAGCTCTCTGGTTGAATGGCAGGGGGAATGAAGAAAAGATAAACACACACACGGTTAACATCCTTATTCAATAAATATTCAATAAACATACACATGGTTAATGCGACTCCAACATTGCTCTATGCTTCAACGGCAAGAGGAAATGTGGAAAAAAGGATTTATATCCACAAAAAAGCAGGGGAGTAGCTTACTTGTTACAGCGGTTACTACCCCAAACCAAATAAGCCTGATATTTCACTTTCAATGCATATCCAGCATAGCTCTCTGCTTCAAAGACAGGGGGAATGAAGAAAAGATTATTTATATTCAGACAACTACCAACAAGGACTGAATTACATAGTCTGGGTGTTAGGCTCAGCTCTTCCAGAGGGGAGGAGTTAGCAACCTGTTAGGATCTGCTCCTCCAGAGGGGAGGAGTTAGCAATCTGTTAGAATCTGCTCCTCCAGAAGGGAGGAGTTAGCAATCTGTTAAGATCTGCTATGCTGATGAGAGGAGCAAGCAGATGAGAGTTAGCAGTCTGTTGTGCTCAGCTCCTGAAATGGGAGGAGTGAGCACTCTATTGTAAATAGGTGAATCCTTGGGCTGATGGCAGATGACAGTGCCCCCAGGAAGATATCCTGAGAGGGACCACCGGCTAGGCTTGGGTATGGAGACAGACACAGATAGTTCTTTTATTAGATAGGTTAGTAGAACCTCCAGAGGTGGAAGTAGTGAGCTGATATGCCCAGCAGGGCTGAAGTCCCTCAGATACTGGAACTGTGATCCCAGGGTTGCTGAGCTGTAGAGAGACTATAGATAGTGAGTAGACAGGGTATGAGGTATACATAGCCAGTAGTAGATGACACACTCACATAGATTCTTAAGAAGGCTCAGTAGCTGGAAAGAGTTAGGCCCTTGAGGTGTGGGTACCTGGTTCCAGGGAAAGCTCTGAGAGAGCGATGGTAACTCACAATTGTCTGTATCTGTAATAGCTTCAAGGCAGTAAAGAATCTTCAGAGTATTCAGGAGCATGGGCCCTCAAGGAGCGAGTACCGGTTCCTATCTGCAATCTGAAATAGAGAAAAGAGAGCGAGGCCCCCAAGGCGCAGGTGCCTCTGGTAAGTCCGAGGAGGCAGAGTAGCTTGGACAAATTCGTATCCATGTCCAAGTTCGATTCATAGTCCTTGCTAACTCAAATCGTAAGCGTAGGTGAAGACCTTTTATGTTGGAAGTGGATGATGTCAATACAGGGGGACACCCCTGAGGTACACACACTTGCTGGTATATACTTCGGAGCGCGCGCACACGCACGCCCTATGTCATCAGGAACATGACGGTTCCGCAGCGTCGAGCTGGTCCGGGGATGCCGGGGAGAAGCGGCATGGAGACGCTGTGGCAGCAAGCCATCCATCAGACCTGGAAGGAGTCATCACAGAGGTAGAGAGGGTGGAGCGAGGGCGAAGAGCAGCCATGAGCACTTGGTAAAACAAATAATCATGGGTATAGCTTGCTTGTTACGGCGGTTAATACCCCGAATCAAGCCTGATACTTCACTTGGAATACATATCCAGCACAGCTCACTGCTTCAACGGCAGGGGGGGATGAAGAAAAGATGATTTATAGTCAAACCACCAACAAGGACTGAATGCATAGGCTGGGAAAAGAAGCGTGGGAGTAGCTTGCTTATTACAGTGGTTACTACCCCAAACCAATTAGCTAGATACTACACTTAGATGCAGCTCTAGCACTGCTATCTACATTGATGGCAGGGGTGGAAGGGAAACAGAACCAAAACGTTACTTAAAAGTGACAAGAGTAACAGATAAGTATGAAAAAATAAGTGTGAAAGCTTACTGAGCAGACTGGATGGACCATTTGGTCTTCTTCTGCCATCATTTCTATGTTTCTATATATAAGATATTGTCACTCTAACACTAACTGTGACCTGCTTACTATGATTACAGTTACTAGTTACTCTTCTCCTTTATTGTGCCTGAAGTCATCAGTCTGTGTAAGAATAGAGAGTAGGGGCTGCTCTCTTTGAGGCTGATGCACCAATGTGTACTGAATTTCATGCAGAAGTTACAACGTTCCATGTGTAAGTTTTCTAGCAGGGCTTGTAAGCTATTAAGCCTGGTAGAAAACTTATACCAGAAGTTTCCTATGGACAACACTGGTGATAGGGATATGAACTCATTAAAAGAAGACCCATAGACCCATGTCTGCACTGCCTGCTCGTTGAAGTTTGGTATACCACAAATATTTCTTAATGTAGGCATGCTTTGGGCTTGAAAAGGTTGTGAAACACTACATTATAGTATGTGACCCCTGAAGAGGAGAATTGGCTGCTAGAGTCCAGGCTGTGTTTTATGGCCTTGGAAGTACCATAGAAATGTAGTCGGTGGAATTTTGCTCCTAGAGATCTATAAAGTGATAGATTTTCAAATCCAAGCCCTAGGTGAGTTACAATTCAGCTTCTAAGTTATTTCCTTGCCCAAGAGGATTTACAATCTAAGTTGTGCCTGAGGAAATAGAGAGTAAAGTGACTTGCCCATGGTCATAAGGAGTATCCTTGTGAGAAGCAGTATTCAACTCAGGTGGATGCAAGTCAAAACTAAGATACACAGAATCCATTATCTTCTTTTTGCAGATGATTATGTATTGGTGGTGCGTGCATTGCATCAAGTTCAACAACTATTTGTGTCATACTCATAGTGTTTTGAATTGACTTAACTTTAAAAAAACTGAGCCTATACATCAGTCTTTTCCAACCCTTAATCCATTGTGGTAAAAGTGCATGCTGGAAACACCAGATTAACAGTTGTCGACAAGTTCTGTTATTTCAGTAGTTTTTTGTCTAACAAAGTTAACATCAATGTCGATATTAGTGCTAGACTGGCCAAAACATATGAATGCTTGAGGCAGTGCCAGTGAAATGAGTATACTATGCATGTGATGACAAAGGTATCAGTCTATCATGATGTTGTCCTCATGATTCTACTTTATAAATGCGAGTCCTGGATTTTATAGCATCGTTGCTTCTTGAGGCTTGATTAGTTTAATCTATGCTGCCTCTGCAGAACTGTCTGTATCAGATGGGAGGACAGAATTGCTAACGCAGAGGTACTTCACACAAGCAGTATGAGACACATTGAGGCAATACTATCAGTAGCTCAGCTTCAGTGAACTGGCAATGTTGCATGTAGAGGAAACCCCAGTATTCCCAAAAGAGTTTTTCTTAGGAAGTTGGAAAATGGTCATTGATTATGAGGCAGACAGTTTAAATGGTCTAAATTTAGTGTGAAAGCTAAATGACGAAATGTAGATTGGAGAGCTCTAACCTCTGCTCAGCCACTGAACGTAGATCACAGTGGTGTCAGATTTATCACCCAAGTATGCATCGGTCTAAACAGAATCACATCTTATTGCTGATGCAGAAACGTTAACACCACAAAGCAGCCATTATTAATCCATTCAGTCCTTTGTTTGAATGCAATCTGAGTGAAGATTGTGTAGTTCAAGAATTGGCTCATACTCATATAAAAAGCATCATCTTGATGGGATCTGTCAATCAGTGGCTCAATCCAGGTACATGTCATTTTTGCCCTGAAAGTGTGCATTGGCACATCAGCGTAAAAATGCTCTGCTGCACCTACATATGTTAATGAGGAATTCAATATGCAAACAAGCAATTCTTCATGGTGCACAAAGTTTCTTGCAGTTCACTAAAGCACACAGCATCTGTGCAAACACACACAGAGGTGCTATTGCTCCCAAAAATGTGCTTTAATTCAAGACTTCACATTTCTTCTACTCAGCTGCCCATGGTAGGCATTATTTCTCACTGCTATAAAAGGAAGGAGACTGCTGCCACCTGGTTTTATACATTATAGAAGTGTTTTTGATGCTGCAAGAGGTGATAGATGTCAAAAGATTTGGTCAAGAGATACAGAGAGAGAAAACGCAGTGCAACCAGGGAGAGGAGGAGGAAGAGAGGAAGAAGAAGTGTGACAGTGGAACAGGGGAGGAGCCCCTGTTCCACTGACACTCTCACCTCCACACACTGTGGGAGGTGAGAGTGTCCAAGCACAGGCTGGAGCTGGAATAAGGCGAGACCAGGATCAGGACATGGAACATCGTAGGCACTGGAAGAAGGTAAGCTCAGACCTCCACTGGACATACACGCAGAGGTGAGACCCAGCAACGCAATGCTGGTCTCAAGAGTAGCCCTCCGGCCACTCGGTAGCCCTTCCGGACCCGCCTCTTGGGAGCAACGAGTATGTGAGGCCAGGCGGAGGCTGAGGGCAGGAACATGATGAGACATGGAACTGAGGAACTTGAAAGACTCAGACGAAGACTCGAGGAACTTGGAAGACTCAGACAAGGACTCGAGGAACTTGGAAGACTCAGGTTTGGATTCAGGATTCAGGCATTAGTACAGGGTGAGTATTGCACCACAGCGCACCCTACACAGCCACCCATGGCTGGTTGTGGACCACGCAGGAAGTGAAGCAGACTCCATATGAGAAGATGAAGACTTGAAGCTGGAAGCATGATGAAGATTTAGGAGAGACCTGCACCAAAGTGTGCCCTACACAGCAGACCATGGCTGGTCACGGACCATGCTGAAGTGGAGCAGGCTCTGGCATGAGTCTAGGGCAAGGACGGAAGCAGGAACAAGGAACTCCGAAGACCAGGAACATGATTCAAGGATTCAAGACTCAGGATTCAGGAACAGACCTCGGCATTAAAAGCAAGGGCCTTCTGGAGACTTGCGCTGCAGGCATGAAGACAGGCCTTATGCCACAAAGTGCCCTACACAGCCCCCCATGGGCTAGTCACGGACCATGACAATGGCACACCAGGAAAGGTGGATGAGAAGGAAACCTTGAAGCAGGATGAAGAGCCAGAAGCTGGAACATCAGGACCAGGACTGGAACATCAGGAACTCGGAACATTAAGAACAAGGAACATCAGGAACATGGAACATCAGGGACACCGGAGAGACAACGAAGGATCTCCAATGAAGAACAAGACCAGGAAAATTCTCAGGAGATCAGGAACATCTAACATGAAGACCATCAAGACAGGCGAATTCCATGGAGAACCTTGCATGGTGTATGAGTAGCTGAGAGGAGACCTGCGTCCTCCAACAAGCAGATCTCATCCAATACCTGGCTATGACAAATTCCTGAGCACATTACATTTTCTAGCCTCTATTGCTTTTCAAAGCACTGTGGCCATAGTTAGCATATTTGTTTGTTTAATTAATTATTTATTTATTTATTACTCACCTGCTCACAATTATGCTCCAAGCAAGGAACGGCATTTAGATAATGATATAACACAGTTCAGAATTAAAACACAATGAGACAGATAGTCAAAAGGTTTGTCTGGCTAAATTTGACAGTTGGCTGGAAAAATCTTGCTGTTTCATCTTTCCTCCTAGTTGACCAGATACATTTGGTCCAGGCAAAGCATTGTAAGAACAAAATACATTTGGATAAAAAGACATTGGCGCTGAGGGCATTCCTGGGGTGTAAGTTTAACTTTAGCTGCTCAGCGGTGATATTTAGCACTTGCTGGTAACTGTAATTGGCCAAATAGCAGGCTTAAATTTATCCAGATAACTTTATCTAGATATATTCAGTGGCACTTTGATCTGGATAAGTAATACTAGCTATCTGGGTAACTTTATCCAGTTATCTTACCTGTTCAGCTGTTTGTTTGTTTTTTATATGGATCTCGCTAATAATATTAACCATCAAAATACACAAAAGCAAAATGGTACAATACAAGAAGCTAAAAATTGAAATAACAGGAGACAACAATAGCCCTAAATGAAACTCATCACTTCATCTACCAAAGATTACAGTAAAAAATTAGACAAACAAATTTAACTTTAAAAATGCCAGCTAAGTAAGATAACACTAAGTGATATCTGTTAAAAGCTGATCTAAATAACCAGGTTTTAACCATTCTATGAAATGCTAAACAATCCTGGCATGCTCAAACTTTCAATGATAATTGGTTCTACAAATGGGGACCAATGCCCCCACAGGCACTGGAACATGTTTCCAATAGATCTAGTTCTTTCAAAGACAGCATTACAAGTAGAAAGCCTCAGGAGCTACGACAGTAAGAACAGAGATAGTCTTGAAAAAAAACCTGCTTCCCTTCCTCATATGGATCTAAAAATTAACATAGAGGTGATCATCAGCCAGTACAATTTTGTTTAAGGTAGGGCTTATCCTATCCCATTAAAGAGCATCTGAAAGATCTGTCAGATGACAACCAATCCTGGGCCCTGTCTTTTACGGTCTAGTATACTGTTACAGAGACATTAGGGGAAAAGTACAGGACTACTTCTATGGCCAAGTCCAAAAGCAAAGCACATTCAAGCAGCAGAACTGTATGAATTATCAAGAAGGCTGCTCACTCTGTAACATCGCTAGCAGTAATTTTGTTATGGTTTTGACAGTTGATTGGTTTTGGTTTTTAATATTACTATCCTGACCATAAGGCTTGGGGGCTAACCTGCACAGAGTGGCAGTTAATATCTTTAACAGAAAAATGGAGGTAGCCTGCACGGAGTGGCAGTTACTACCATAAAAAGCTTGCTAGACAAACTGGCTGGACCATTTGGTCTTTTTCTGCCATCAATACTATGTTATTATGTAAATATTAAAAAGGAACGGAGAAATGATTGAGCCCTGAGGAACTCCAGACTTTACAGAATGAGACTGGGATATATATTCCTTCATAACAACAAGGAGGTTCATATTCAAATGATTTTAAGTTTCCTGCCAGTCTCTCCCCAAGTTATCTGGTTAAGTGATTAGCTGGATAAAATGTATCTGTAATACATAGGGATGTTTCAGGGGCATTCCAGGGCAGATCAAACTTGTCCAGAAAAATTAGATAACACCATTATCCAGTTATCTGGATACGTTTAAGACTGCTACAAAGCATTTAACTGGAAAACTTGAAACTTAACTGGCTATATTCAGCATATAGCCAGTTAAGTAAATAAAGTAAAATAAAAATCTAGAAACCAGTGCAATCTCCCTACCCCCCAGCTCCTCAAAATAAGTATAACTAGGTTAAGACTAGCACACAATCCTCCCCACATCCTACCAATTGAAGAAAAAAAGTAGCAAACATTAGTGTTCTGAGGCACACCTCTCCCTGAGATATTTAAATTAAAACCAGGCTCCAGGCCCCCTCCTACCCCACCTCACTCTCTTGATAACATGACAACCTTCAATGCCATCCTCTGAATCCCAAGGCCAGCCAGAGTGGTAGAGTCATAGGGGCGGATTTTAAAAGGCGCGCGAATAGCCTACTTTTGTTTGCGCTCCAGGCGCAAACAAAAGTACGCTGGATTTTAGTAGATACGCGCGGAGCCGCGCGTATCCGCTAAAATCCGGGATCGGCGCGCGCAAGGCTATCGATTTTGTATAGCTGGCGTGCGCCGAGCCGCGCAGCCTACCCCCGTTCCCTCCGAGGCCACTCCGAAATCGGAGCGGCCTCGGAGGGAACTTCCTTTTGCCCTCCCCTCACCTTCCCCTCCCTTCCCCTACCTAACCCACCCACCCGGCCCTGTCTAAAACCCCCCCTTACCTTTGTCGGGGGATTTACGCCTCCCGGAGGGAGGCGTAAATCCCCGCGCGCGAGCGGGCCTCCTGCGCGCCGGGCCGCGACCTGGGGGCGGGTACGGAGGGCGCGGCCACGCCCCCGGACCGCCCCGGGCCGTAGCCACGCCCCCATACCCGCCCCCAAAACGCTGCCGACACGCCCCCGAAACGCCGCGACAACCGGGCCCGCCCCCCGACACGCCCCCGACACGCCCCCCTCGGAGAACCCCGGGACTTACGCGAGTCCCGGGGCTCTGCGCGCGCCGGGAGGCCTATGTAAAATAGGCTTCCCGGCGAGCAGGGCTCTGAAAATCCGCCCCATACTGTTCCAGTCACATCCATTGTTACTCTGACCCATAGATCAGAGCAAGGGACCAATACCTTATGTCAAGGACAAAAATGAGTCCAATACAGCTCAATTTGTGACAAGTGCCATTGGAATCAGATGCATACTGGACTATTAACCCCTATTCTACTGCCTAAGATAATGAGGTAGCACCAGTGAATTAAGGATCCAGATCATTATTTTGAGGCAGCACATGGAAGAGCATGGATACAGTGGACCCTGGAGTCCTACAGATGAATGACACTAACACCTTAAACTGAAGTTGGGCAAAAAATGTCCTCTTCATTTGTAAATGCAGTTACTTGAACAGTAATGATGGCATTCAGTCTGGCACCACTATTGGGAGTTTCAGAGAAGACCCCATAAACAGGTACTACGCAGGGATGTCTTAGAGGAAATCTCCTTAGCAATGTTGTACTGAATTATGACCTATTTAGAAGATGCTGTTGAGGCCCTGGGGATGAGGGCTAATGAAGTGGAAGACCTTAAGGGGAAAATGATACACCTACAAAACTCAATGCACCACTTTCTGTAAAGATAATGTTTCCCTGAAGCCCAAAGCTAAAAGTTTGGAAAATAGCTTAAAGAATGACATTTGTTAACTCTCCTGAATTGTAAAGTTTTCCTGCTCCTAACTTATTCAAAAGTTATTTTTATGGAAACTCTGCATGCTTCTAAAGAGAATTAGAAGTTGTCAAATTACTGACATCTCAAATTTATATGACAGTGCCTAAAAATAACATAAAATGTAAGCAAAGGTTTCTTGGCATATATGAGACAGAGTGGGCACTTTTATTTTTAGCTGGAATTATTCAAGTATATCCTGCTTGGGACTATTTTATGTTATTTGATTTCAAGTTTTGCCAGGCTTGATGGACATTCTCTGATTGTTTTATATTGACAAGTTTGTGATTAAAACATTGTCTGGAGAGGTTCTTCTTGATTGGATTTTTAGTCCCCACAATATTAATTTTATTAGACTGATATTTCATTATAGAAAATGTTTAGGTGACAATTTAATGAACATTTTGTGCCAGGTCGTAATGAAAAGCTTCCAGCAATACAAACCTACTCCTATCACCATTTGTTGTGGAATACTGCATTAAGTTTATGGTGGATTTTTTCCCCAGGTCTGCTCCTTTCTGAATGATCCCATTTTCTTGGACTCCTTCTCATATAGGAAGCTCTGGACCTCCATGACTTCCTTGACAAGAAGGTCCACCTCCTGTGGCTGAAAGTTAGGCTCCTTGATGTGTTTACTTGGAATTCAAGAAGGCTTTTAATGCAGTCCCATATAGAAAGCTCATAAATAAAATGAGAAACCTGGGAGTGGGTCCCAAGGTGGTAGAATGGATTACAAACTGGCTAACTGACAGATGCCAGTGAATAGTGGTAAATGGATCCTATTCCGAAGAAAGAAGAGTGATAAGTGGAGTTCCTCAAGGATCTGTTTTGGGACCGGTTCTGCTTAATAGCTTTGCGAGTGATATTACGAAAGAATTAGAAGGTAAAATTTGTCATTTTGTTAATGGCTCTAAGATTTGCAACAGAGTAGGCACACCTGAAGGAGTAGAGAGAATGAGAAGTAACCTAGGAAGGTAGAGAAGTGGTCGAAGGTTTGGCAATCGGGATTCAATGCCAAGAAGTGCAGAGTTATGCATTTGGGGCATGGCAATCTGAAGATGCCTTATTTGGTGTAGGAGAAAAGATTGATGTGCACGGAGTAGGAGAGAAACCTTGTGGTGATAGTATATAATGATTTGAAGGTCGCAAAGCAATGTGAATAGGTGGAGGCTAAGGCCAGAGGGATGCTGGGCTGCATAGAGAGAGGCATAACTAGAAGGAAAAAGGAAGTAATAATGCCCCTGTGCAGATCATTAGTGAGGCCTCACCTAGAGTACTGTGTTCAGTTCTGGAGACCTCATCTCTGAAAGGATAAGGACAGAATGGAAGCAGCCCAGAGAAAGGCAACCAAATTGGTGTGGGGTCTGCATGGAAAGCCATATGAGATGAGACTGAAGGTTCTTAATATATATACTCTGGAAGAGAGGAAAGACAGGGGAGATGTGATACAGACCTTCAAATACCTGAAAAGAATTAATGATGTAAAAAAACAAATATCTTCCTATGGAAAGAAAGCTGTAAACTTAGAGGTCATGATATGAAACTCCAAGGGGAAGACTCAGAAACAATGGTAAGAAATATTTCTTCACAGAAAGGGTGGTTGCATGTAATGCTTTCCCAGAAGAGGCGATGAATAAAAAATTGTAATGGAATTCAAAACAGCATGGGACAAACATAGAAGATTCCTGCTGGCTTGAGAATGGAAATTAAGAATTGAGATAACTTTTCTGCTACACATAGGGCCTGATTTTAAAAAGGTTACATGCATAAAACCGGAGAATTTATGGGGTGGATTTTCAGAGCCCTGCTCGCCTAAATCCGCCCGGATTTAGGCGAGCAGGGCCCTGTGCGCCGGTGCGCCTATGTTCAATAGGCCTACCGGCACGCGCAGACCCCGGGACTCGCGTAAGTCCCGGGGTTCTCCGAGGGGGGCGTGTCGGGGGGCGGGCCCGATCTGCGCGGCATTTTCGGGGCGGGACATAGTGTTTTGGGGGCGGGCCCGGGGGCGTGGTTATGGCACGGGGTGGTCCGGGGGCGTGGTCACGCCCTCCGGACCCGCCCCCAGGTCGCATCCCGGCGTGCTAGCGGCCCGCTGGCGCGCGGGGATTTACGTCTCCCTCCGGGAGGCGTAAATCCCTCGACAAAGGTAAGGGGGGGGGGTTTAGACAGGGCCGGGCGGGTGGGTTAGGTAGGGGAAGGGAGGGGAAGGTGAGGGGAGGGCAAAAGAAAGTTCCCTCCGAGGCCGCTCCGAAATCGGAGCGGCCTCGGAGGGAACGGAGGTAGGCTGCGCGGCTCGGCGTGCACCGGCTATACAGAATCGATAGCCTTGCGCGCGCCGATCCCGGATTTTAGCGGATACGCGCGGCTACGCGCGTATCTACTAAAATCCAGCATACTTTTGTTTGCGCCTGATGCGCCAACAAAAGTACGCCAAATCGCGCTATTTGAAAATCTACCCCTATGCGCGTAACTGGTCTTACGCTCGCCAGGCCTATTTTAAAAAGGCCCAGTAACGCGTGTAAAACCCCAGGACGCGTGTAAGTCCTGGGACTTGCAAAAAGGGGCGGGGATGGGGAGATCCAGGGGCGTGGCCAGGGGCTCCACGCACAGCGGCCATTTGCCACTGTGCTTGGGATTGTGCGCCAGCAGTTGGCTGGCATATGCAACTTACTTCAGCCCCAGGGCTGAAGTAAGTTTAGCAACAACAAAAAAAAGAACTCCAAAAAGGTAGGGGGGAAAGGGCAAGGGAGGTAGGGAAGGGAATGGAAAGTGGGGGTGGGGGGTAGGGAACAGGGGAAGGCAGCGAGGCTCGGAGCGCGCTTGGCACACGCAAGGTGCAATATTGTGCACATGTTATAAAATTGGGCGTACATGTATGCATACCGGGTAGCGCACACACATGTATGCCCACGCTCAACCTTTTAAAATCTACCCCACACTGTATAGTTTACATATAGACTTGGGGGTGGCCTGCACAGAATGGTAGTGTTATGATTAATGGTGTTTGGGTGGATCCTTGGACACTGTGGCAGCTGACCACACCTACAGGGGGCAGTCCCGTGAGGGACCACAGTCTCAGGCTAGACTCCGGACACACAAACACAGATTTGAATCTTTTATTAGACAGTTTAAGTGACCACCAGAGGTGGCAGTAGTGAGTAGTGGTTGTAGAGCCCAGCTGGGCGCGTCTCACACAGAACGCTGGAACAGCAAATCCTCTGCAAGGCAGTGCTATAGTGGAAAGAGACTGAGAGTTATGAGCACACAATAAGAATAACATTCAGAGTCCCAATGTAGAAATAGGAGAAGCTCCGAGAAAGGGAGAGCAGGCCCTCGAGGAACGAGTACCTGATCCCTTAGAGCAGAGAGACTCGGTAGCGTTGTACTCACTTAGCAGTAAGAGAGATTCCACTAGACGAGCGGTCTGGCACCGGAGCAGAGAGCAGGCCCTCAAGGAGCGAGTACCTGGTTCCAGTGAAGCAGTACTGTGAAGAGAGATGGTTTCTGTACTCACTGATGGTAACTGTAAGTTAGTTCTTCTAAGTAGAAGGGTAGAGGTTGCAGGCAGCGACACAGGGAACATGGGCCCTCGAGGAGCGAGTACAGGTTTCCTGATAGCACCTGAAAGAAGCAAAGAGGCCCCCTAGGAGCAGGTACCCCGATAGAGACCCCAAAGGGTAGTAAGAGTTCCAGATAGAGCTGGAGTGGCAGAGTAGCTTAGGAACGGAGAGGGAATCCCATCCGTATGAATGCTATTGCTAACTCAACAAGCTAGCAAATACTGTAGGCAGATATACCAGGAAGTCATGATGTCAGAACAGGGGGACGCCCTTGAGGTTCGCGCCAACGTGGAGTTAAAGATGAGGCGCCCTAGAGGTACCTTGAAGGAGAATGGCGGGAGGCAGCACCAAAGCCGGTCTGTGGACGCCAGAGAGAACGGCAAGCAGACGCTGCGGCGGCCATCAGTCCAAGGTGAGCGGGAGGAGTCGAAAGTAGAGAGAAGTAGGCAGGGCGAAACCGTCGAAGACCAATGGACGCAACAGGTAGTTGCTACTTCCCTTAACAGAAGGCTGCTTTGATGGCTGAGGGGGGGGGGGGGGGGGAATGGAAATTGGATTCAGATGAAAGCCAATGCTGGGCCCCAACTACCAACTTTTAATGTCTGGAGTACCTATATGCAGAAATTAGGGAAAAAGCCCAGGACTGCTTCTATGGCCTAGTCTAAAAGCAAAGAATGTTCAAGCTGCATTATCTGAATTATCAAGAAGGCTTCTCACCCTGTAAAAATGTTGCTAGCAGTAATTTTGTTATGGGTTTGACAGTTGCTTGGTTTTGAATGGGGCGTCCCCCATGAGAACTTAATATAAGGCTTGGGGGTAACCTGCACAGAATGGCATTTACTACCATAAGAAACTTGCTGGGCAGACTGGATGGACCACTTGGTCTTTTCTGTGTTACTCCTTAAACAGGAGTCTCTTTACTCCAGACATGGTACAATTAGGAAGACAGGATATGAGACTTGTATTTAAATACCCTCATTTGTTCATGTTGTCAATGTTCATGTTGATGTTAATGTTATTGTTATTGTTATTGCACCATTGTTTCCTGTAAACCGATACGATATGATTGGTATCATGAATGTCGGTATATAAAAGCCCTAAATAAATAAATAAATTTGCACATAATGGCTATGTAATTATGGATATAATGGTTTTACACACAGAAAATTAACATGTATACTTTCATAAAATAGACAGCAATTTTTAGCAATGTACATGTGTACATTTATATTATGTACGCACATACAGTGCTCCCTTTTAAGTGGTAAATGCATACTTTCTTTAGCCACCCCAGCTCCCTCCCCTCTACCTGGAACGTTCCAATACCCCCTCTCCTTACACTTCTACTTCTCGTCAAAGCACCTTGACCATCATTCCTGCATTACCCCCCCCCCCTCCCCCCAACCAGGGTCATAAACCATACTCAAACCAGCAACTTCCTCCTGCCTGAACATCACACATCAATATTCTAGAAACGCACTACTGACACCCTCTACCGCAAAACATGCTGACCCATACAATACCCATACTCAAACACCACATTTACAACACAATATACCCCACCGTCCCAATCCCCACTCCCTCTCCAGATCACTGCTTCCCATCACCCTTACCCCACTCACTCAATTCATTGGCTTAACAACCTTTGCCCTAATCCTCCTCAATTCACAATCCATAGTCAAGAAAACACCTATTCTCAATGACATACTCATAGACAAAAATCCTGAAATATGTGCCATAACTGAGACCTGGCCGAAGGATTCCAACACAATACTTTTAAACCAGCTCCCTAAAAACATGCACAACATTTTCTCAATAGCTAGACCCAAAAAAAGAGGAGGTGGTCTACTACTTGCTGTAAAAAAAGAACTTAAGTTACTACCCCAACCCATCAACCCTCCCCCCAAAATAGAAATCAGGCTATTCAAATCCACCAAACTCCAAATCTGTCTCATTTACTCCCCACTAGGCATTCTAGAAAAAGACCCACGTACTCTCATCAAATTCATTACAGGAAACATAACTATAGACTCCCCAACCATCATCTTAGGTGACTTCAATATCCACATAGACTCTCAACCTCCATCAGCCAATTGCGATGCACTCCTATCCGCACTCAGCGCAATAGGCTTCAAACAAATTATAACAAATCCCACACACAAACTAGGCCGCGCACTAGACCTTATCTTTATAAATTCCCAAATCACCACCGACTCCCCCTCATATACACCTGTTCCCGGTCTGACCACTTTGTCATCAGAACTACATGCTACATAAAAAATACCTCCACCTCTCTTTGCTCAAAAAAGACCATACAATTTTGAAAACCATGTAAAAGAGATGACCTAATTTCTGCCCTTTCCAACGAACTAGGCAATCTAGATTTAACAGATGCCGAATCCGCCATTACGTCATGGAATAACCTCACCAAAATCACTTCGATAAAATCTGTCCATTACAAACCAAGGAAATCAACCCATCTCATAACACAAAAAAGCCTTGGTACACTCAAGAACTAAAAACACTAAAACTTAACCTACGGAATCAAGAAAGGAAATGGTGAAAAGAACCAACTGCTGCGCAACTCGCAAGATACAAATCCTCCCTTCACTCATACCGAGAAACCATTAATAAAATGAAGCAAGACTTCTATGCGCAGAGAATTCACAACCTACAATGTAATGCCCATGCCCTCTTCGGATACGAAGCTTCTCTAATCAAAACCTTACCCCCACCCATACCAAATGAAGAAGCTAAATCCAAATGTGAAGAACTAGCACTTTTCTTTCACAACAAAATTACCAAACTCACACTACACTTTCCTAATACACCTTTTCCCATTACAACACCACCTAACACCCCTACTGTTGAATTGAATTCCTTTGAGACCACCACCTCTTCCGAAACTGAATCCATTCTTAAGAAAGTGAAACCATCTTCGCATCCCTCAGACATGATCCCCTCCAAATACCTACTATCAATCACAAATACTATTTCCAAACACATAGCAAACACCATTAACCGCTTTATCACACTAGGCACTGTTCCACACTCACTCAAACAAGCCATAGTCAAACCTATTCTTATGAAACCCAATCTCAACCCCACAGAACTATCCAACTGCCTCCCCATTTCCAACCTGCCATTCATAGCAAAATGTTTTGAAAAAAATAATAAACCTACAATTTACTGACCACTTAAAAAAGAATCACACACTATTCCCTTCACAGTTTGGATTCCATAAATACCACAGAACTGAGACCCTCCTCATCTCCCTATCAGATTACATCCTCAAAGGTCAAGACAAAGGCCAAGCCTACATCCTGGCTCTACTTGATATCTCATCAGCTTTCGACACTATCAGTCATACCATACTAATAGAAAGACTCCGAGAAATTGGCATTTCCGGAACCCCACTTACATGGTTCAAATCCTATCTTCACAACAGACAATACAAAGTCAAATTAGGAAATTGTGAATCTAAAGCAATTGATTTATCACAAGGTGTTCCACAAGGGTCCTCTTTATCTTCAACCCTATTTAACATTTACCTACTTCCGCTCTGCCACCTCCTCTCCAATCTCAGTTTTCCGCACTTCATATATGCGGACGACATACAAATTCTCATACCCATTTCTGATAACCTACCCAAAGCCATCAATACTTGGGAAAAAGCCCTTACAGCAATCAACGACCTCCTTAGTAAACTCAACCTCGCCTTCAACACAACAAAAACTGAACTCATGCTGATTGCACCGCAACATAGCATTAATATCATTCCCACATTATTTACTCAACATGTAAGAGATTTAGGAATCATGCTTGACCACCAATTCAATCTCAAAAAATGTATCAACAATACAATCAGAGAATGCTACTTTAAACTCCACACTCTCAAAAAACTAAAACCCCTGTTACACCCTAATGACTTCCGTACAGTACTTCAGGCCACCATCTTTTCAAAAATTGACTACTGCAATACCATATTAATAGGCATCCCTAAAACCACAACATACCCTTTGCAGATGCTACAAAATGCCACCGCCCAAATCCTCACCGGCACTCACAAAAGAGAGCACATATCCCCAACTCTAAAGGCCTTACACTGGCTTCCAGTAGCATACCGAATACAATACAAGACCCTGACTATCATCCACTAATCCCTACACAATCAAAATAGGCAATGGTTCAATGACTCTATAATGTTTCGCACCCTCACAAGACCTACCAGAACTCAACACCTATCCACACTACACACACCATCTCCCAAAGCCACACACCTCAAGGCTACAAAATAACATGCACTATCTATAGCTGGGCCAACTCTCCGGAACACCATGCCAACTGACCTAAGACAAGAACTGTGCCCCAAAAAATTTAAACAAAAACTCAAGACATGACTGTTCAAGCAAGCCTACACCTGTTTAACCCCTATAGAACATTAGAATGCTCCAATTCTATTACTACTTCATTAATCTTCAAGCTTCCCTACAAAACCCCTAGTTTTATCTAATTATATTAGACAAGTTGTATATCTATTAGTAACTATTAGTTAATTCATTTGTATTATTATATTATTATTATTATATTAAATAATTTGTATATTCATTAGTAACTATTAGTTAATTTATCTTTATTACCTGGTTATCCTTCACATATAAAATGTATCCTCATTATAACTTTCCAGTTATATTATTGTTTAATCTCAGTTTATTGTAAAGCCTTGTTTAGCTATGTTAATGCTCCATGTAAACCGATATGATGTTCCCAATGAATGTCGGTCTATAAAAATGCTAAATAAATAAATACATAAATACATAAATAAATAAACAAGCAAATAAATAAATAAATAAATATATGTGTGTGCAGAGCTGGCCTATATGCTAATTATTAGTAATAAGAAAGGCAAGGCATGTGTGGATGATAAACTCATTATCTGAAGCCTTTTCCTATATTTTAATGCCCCTAGCTCTTCACTACTATAACTAATATTTAATTACAGATGGTGAGGCCTTCATTCACCACAATACACTCTTCAGTGTAGTAGAAGACTTCAGGGTGTTTGCTTCCAGAGAATTTCATTTGGTCTGTCTAACCCACATACTGCATTTAGTGTTATTAATGGCTGGATTGGAAGCAACTGAGGGATCTGACCATTCTGAACTTGTTTAAGATGCTTTCAATCATACTCTAAAAGGTGTGGGTCCTTCTTCATTATAGGGGGATTAGGCAGGTGAGAGGACAAGATAATGGTAACATCTAGGTATCCATTATAGCTCGCAATTGGGAGCTTAAATGATAAAGCCTTCAAATTCTCCTTTTACCTATATATATGGAAGAAGACAGGGGCCCTGTGGGGACTGCTGTACTGACATACTGATCTCCATTGACATGTGGAGCTTCCCTCGGTGTTAGTGTTTGCATGGAAAGGATTTCTAGCTGGAAGCTGAGTCCCTTGTGGTAAGTAGCTGGTCCCTTCCTAAGTGGAGAGCCAGTGTATGCAGAGAGAAGTGAGGACTGGGCCTCCAGTCATATCAGCTACTTGTTGAACTCCTGGTTGGTGATCATCACTGTGGGGTAAGACTGATTTTATGCCCTATTTTGGGAGATAAGAGGTTGGATGGTTAGAACTTGATGAACATAGTTTCTGTTGAAAAGAGCTCCTACCATTTGGGGAAGCTTACCAGGATAGAGAGAGAGAGAGAGAGAGAGAGAGAGACCTTTCACACACTGCAGTGCTCATCTTTAATTTTTGTTTTGACCCTTTAGTCTCTCAAGGCACTTACCTCCTGGAGGGAGGAAAGTCCATGGTTAAACTCTCACTGCAGGCCCTGTCAGTCCTGGCTCATGGTCTGGGCTTTGAGTCAGACCCCCTGGTAGGGAACATGAGGTTCTCATTTTTCCCCATCAGGGAGGGCAGCCTGACCACATCCCTGGCTGAGATATTTGGTTTCCTTGCTTGGGAGGTCATTTTGGAATGAACCCACTCCAGCAAAACCAGAAATGTGAGCACACTTGCAAGAAAGAGTCCATCTGTAATAAACATCCTGATTAAGTGCTAAATATTGCATTTGCTGAAAAGTATGCACATACTTTGGGGACAGAGATACATAAATTTTAAAACCTGCTTAGATGGCTCCATATAGGTTCTGAAATACATGATCAAATCTATGAGGACCCCTATATGTTGCGGTCTCCGCCGCTTCCCCTTCGCTACGTCTGAACAGTAGGGATGTGAATCGTTTTAGGACGATTAAAATTATCGTCCGATAATTTTAATATCGTCTTAAACCGTTATGGAACACAATACAATAGAGATTCTAACGATTTATCGTTATAAATCGTTAGAATCGTGAGCCGGCACACTAAAACCCCCTAAAACCCACCTCCGACCCTTTAAATTAAATCCCCCACCCTCCCGAACCCCCCCCCCCAATGACTTAAATAACCTGCGGGTCCAGCGGCGGTCCGGAACGGCAGCGGTCCGGAACGGGCTCCTGCTACTGAATCTTGTTGTCTTCAGCCGGCGCCATTTTCCAAAATGGCGCCGAAAAATGGCGGCGGCCATAGACGAACACGATTGGACGGCAGGAGGTCCTTCCGGACCCCCGCTGGACTTTTGGCAAGTCTTGTGGGGGTCAGGAGGCCCCCCCCAAGCTGGCCAAAAGTTCCTGGAGGTCCAGCGGGGGTCAGGGAGCGATTTCCCGCCGCGAATCGTTTTCGTACGGAAAATGGCGCCGGCAGGAGATCGACTGCAGGAGGTCGTTCAGCGAGGCGCCGGAACCCTCACTGAACGACCTCCTGCAGTCGATCTCCTGCCGGCGCCATTTTCCGTACGAAAACGATTCGCGGCGGGAAATCGTTCCCTGACCCCCGCTGGACCTCCAGGAACTTTTCGCCAGCTTGGGGGGGGCCTCCTGACCCCCACAAGACTTGCCAAAAGTCCAGCGGGGGTCCGGAAGGACCTCCTGCCGTCCAATCGTGTTCGTCTATGGCCGCCGCCATTTTTCGGCGCCATTTTGGAAAATGGCGCCGGCTGAAGACAACAAGATTCAGTAGCAGGAGCCCGTTCCGGACCGCTGCCGTTCCGGACCGCCGCTGGACCCGCAGGTTATTTAAGTCATTTGGGGGGGGGGTTCGGGAGGGTGGAGGATTTAATTTAAAGGGTCGGGGGTGGGTTTTAGGGGGTTTTAATGTGCCGGTTTTGCGATTTTACGTTTTTTTTATTTTTCACGATTTTTCACGATTTTTCACGATATTTTACCCCCCCAAACGGCAACAATACGATTCCCTCCCCCTCCCAGCTGAAATCGATCATTAAGACGATCGAGGACACTATTCACATCCCTACTGAACAGTGCCTACCTCCGCTGCTGGAAACGCCGCGTTCCGCGTGGCTGGGACCCTGGCAGCGCTGCCTGCTCCACGTGGCGGCCGCCATTGCTTGCCCGTTTTCCCGCTGCCTCGCGCACGCGCGAGGACGCCCACTTTGTGCGCACAGCTCCCGGAAGTCTGGCCCCGCCTGCGCTGATGACGTCACGCCCTAAGCCCGATATAACCGGCGTCTGGACTCCTTCTCCTTGCCTTGCAACGAGGTTCACTACTGCCTTGTAGTTCTGAGTTGCGCTTCGTCTGTTCTTCGTTCCTGACGACCTTTGGACTGCCTTTGACTTCGCTTCAGCCTGCCGCCTGCCTCTGACCTTGGTTCGTTCCCGACTTCGCTTCAGCCTGCCGCCTGCCTCTGACCTTGGTTCGTTCCCGACTTCTCTTCAGCCTGCCGCCTGCCTCTGACCTTGGTTCGTTCCCGACTTCGCTTCAGCCTGCTTCAGTCCACAGCCTGCTACAGACTTCATTCCAGTCTACAGCCTGCTTCAGTCCACAGCCTGCTACAGACTCCATTCCAGCCTACAGCCTGCTTCAGTCCACAGCCTGCTACAGACTCCATTCCAGTCTTCAGCCTGCTTCAATTCCAGCTTACTACAGACTCTGCTTCAGTATCCGGTTAGCTACAGTTCCCGCTGCCGCCCGATGCCCTGTCATCAGCTGGCCCTCGGCCTGTACAGCCGGTCCTCGGACTATCTTATACTTTTGGACTTCCTATACCACAGTCCCGGCCTAGGCCTTTCCTGCCACTGGACATTGAGCCTATTCCCCAAGTCCCAAGGTTCCAGGACCCTACGGGCTCCTCCTGGGGGGCTCCTGGTTCCCCCAGGAGGAGCCTGTGGCTCCGCCTCCCGGCCTACCCTGTCATCCTAGGTGGGCCGGCCCAAGGGTCCACTACCTCGCCTGCAGTATCCGACTGCAACACTATACATGCAAATATGAGGCTGTGTATATATGTTTGAAAGATAGGATCCCTGACTGTAAGCACTCTGGGAACTGAGAAGTACCTACTGTACTTGAATATAATCTGATTTGAAGTATCACAAAAGGCAGAATATTAAAAAATATATATATATTGTTCCCAAGGATCTCAATATCCTTTCCTTGTGTGGTGACTCCTAATTTGGGAGCCAGCTTTGTGTGCTATAGTTAGGATTGTTTTTCCCTATGTGTATCACTTTGCCTTTGTCCACATTAAATTTCATTTTCCAATGTGATGCCCAGTTTACAAATCTGGGAAGGTCCTTCTCCAAATCTGTAGTTCTTCCTAGTTCATTCATGTTTGATTAATTTGGACTCATCTGCAAATTGATAACAAGGCCTTGGGATAGGCCCCAATGCTGGGCCTAAGCCTCAGTACATACGATTTGTCATACTGGGTCAGAGCAAAGGTTCATCAAGTCCAGTATCTTGTGACAGGACCAGACCTAGGGCCAGGCCCCAGTGCTGGACATAAACCTTGGTAATAGGACCAGGCCTTGGGCTGGGCCCTGGCATTGGGCTTAGGCTTCGGAAATTGTATCAGGCCTTAGGCTGGGCCCTGGTGTTGGGACCAGGCCTTACCACAAGGACCAGGCCTTAAGCCATCCCTCGCAGTAAGCCTAGGCCTCTGCACTGGGACCAGGCCTTGGACTGAGCCTCAGTGCGAAGAACAAGCTTTGGAATGAACCCCAGTGCTGGGACCAAGAACCAGGCCAAGCCTCAGTAATGGGACCAGGCCTTGGGCCAGTCGTCAGTGAAGGTGCAGGCCTTGGGTCTGGTCCCAGAATGAGGCATAGGCTTTGGATTTGCCTTGATGCTGAGGCTGGGTCCTGGCAGAGACCAATTTTTTTTTTTAACTTTGTTTTTGCATGGCAAACAAACTGAACTGAAGAAAAGATTAAACAAACTGAATATTAATGCCCTCCCCAACTAAAACAAACAAAAACAAGACCAAACTAAGGGGTAGATTTTCAGACCGCGCGAATAGGCGTACTTTTGCTGGCGCATCAGGCGCCAGCAAAAGTACGCGGGATTTTAGTAGATACGCGCGTAGCCGCTAAAATCCTGGATCGGCGCGCGCAAGGCTATCGATTCTGTATAGCTGGCGTGCGCCGAGCCGCGCAGCCTACCCCCGTTCCCTCCGAGGCCGCTCCGAAATCGGAGCGGCCTTGGAGGGAATCCTCTAACGCCCTCCCCTCACCTTCCCCTCCCTTCCTCTACCTAACCCACCCACCCGGCCCTGTCTAAACCCCCTCCTTACCTTTGTCGGGGGATTTACGCCTCCCGGAGGCGTAAATCCCCGCGCGCCAGTGGGCCGCTAGCGCGCCGGGACGCGACCTGGGGGCGGGTCCAGAGGGTGCGGCCACGCCCCCGGACCGCCCCGGGCCGTAACCACTCCCCCGGACCCGCCCCCGGAACGCTCCCTACATGCCCCGAAAATGCCGCACGGTTCGGGCCCGCCCCCCGACACGCCCCCGACATGCCCCCTCAGAAAACCCCGGGACTTACGCGAGTCCCGGGGCTCTGCGCGCGCCGGTAGGCCTATATAAAATAGGCTCACCGGCGCGCAGGGCCCTGCTCGCCTAAATCCGCCTGGATTTGGGCGGATTTAGGCGAGCAGGGCTCTTAAAATCCGCCCCTAAATATTTTGGGGCTGCAATCCCTAATGATTATTATTGCCAAGTGGCTCCATCAACATAACTCCATGTACTAGGTCCTACAATCCATTGAGAACTAGATCTAGTTTCCCTTCTGGTCAGTTCCAAGACTAGAGATGTGAATCGTGTGCCCGATCGTCTTAACGATCGAGTTCGGCTAGAGGGGGGAAAAATTCTGATCGTGTGTGATGTGACAGGGTATCTGTGCCATTGGCCGCCTCCTGTCACATGGTAGGAGCACTGGATGGCCGGCGCCATCTTTAAAGATGGAGGCGGCCATCCTTACGACGGCGGCAGCCATCTTTAAATACAGCGGTGGCCATCTTTAAAGATGGCACCAGCCATCCAGTGCTCCTACCATGTGACAGGGGCCGGCCAATGGCACGGATGCCCTGTCATATGGTAAGGGCAAAGGGCCATCGGCACCATCTTTATGAGTGGCAGCCGATGGCCTGAGAATGGGAGATCACTCCCGGGACCACCACTAGACCACCAGGTAATTTTAAAATGTTTTGGGGGGATCAGGAGGGTGGGGGAAGCTAAGGGGTCATTTTTAAAGTGTCGGGTGGGTTGTTTTTTTTATCGGGCCATCGGCGCCATTTTTGAGTGGCAGCCAAAATGGTGTCGATGGACCGAAAGCGGGAGATCGGTCCCTGCGCCCCCACTGGACCACCAGGTACTCGTAAAAAGCTTTGGGGTGGGTTCGGGAGGGTGGGAGAAGGTAAGGGATTCGTTTTATAGGGTCGGGGTGGGTTTAGGGGCTTTTTTGGTGTGCCGGTTTTCCCCGCCCTCCCCCAATTTACGATTTTTGAAGATTAATCGGGGGAATTTCAATTGTATTGTGACTATTAACGATTTTTGATGATTTAAAATATATCTGATGATTGTTTTAAATCGTCAAAAAACGATTCACATCCCTATCCAAGACCCTTGGCTTAATGAAGTAGTCATGAATGATAGCATCCAGAAACTTTATCTCTCAAGCATGTCCTAATGAGACATGTATATAATCAGTACTGGGATAATTGAAATATCCCATTATTATTATATTGCCAATTTTATTAGCCTGTCCAATCTCTGTTAGCAATAACATTTCATAGCTGGTTCTTTATTCTGGCCAGGTGGATACTAGTATACCTGCACTGCTGTATTCTTCCCCATTAAAACTGGAATTTCTATCCAAAAGCTTCCAGAATCCAGTTTGTTTCCTGTAGAACTTCTGCTTAACTCTTTCCATCCTTAACATATAGAACCACCTATCCAACAATTCTGTATGCTCTTTTATTTTTATTTTATTTATTTATTTAAACATTTTATATACCGATGGCCATTGGGAACATCTCATCGGTTTACATGAAACAGAATACAGCGAACAAGCTTTACATAAAAGAAGGAACTGAAGTGATAAATTTCGGGCTACAGGGCACCGGGAAGGTGAAGAACTAAATTTTATACATATAGAAAACTAAGTAAACTAAGTAAATATGTACAAACTAGGTAAATGTATATATATAATGATCTAATACAATCAATACAATACAATACAGATACAATATAAATTCAAATACAAATACAATACAAAACAATACAATCAATATAGTTTGTACCCTGGGATAACGTCCCACTGGTTAGTGGTTATCTTCTTTTCAACAGATCTCTGAGATGCTTATTAAGTCTACATCTTCATTTAGTATCATACATTCTAACTCTCCCATCTTATTTTTTAAACTTCTAGCATTTGCAAACATAGAAACATGATGACATAAAGATCATATGTTTGTCTCTCTGCCCATTTAATTCCCGTCATTCGTTCAGAGATGCCCTATATTTATCCCATACTTTCTTTAAATACCATTTTTGTCTCCACCACCTGTACTGGGAGGCTGTTCCATGCATCCACTACTCTCTTTATAATGAAATATTTTGTATGATTACTCTAATCTAACCCTTTTCACCCTGACCCCATGACCCCTCATTCTAAAGCCTCCTTTCCATTGATAGAGGCTTGCCTCCTATGAATGAAAACCTTTGATGCATATCATACCTGTACAAACATGATGTCATTGTCTCCATCATATCTTTCCTACCTTGCCTTTCCTCTAGGGTACACATGTTTAGATCTTCAAATACATCTCCATATGCTTTCAAACAAGGAACACTGACCATTATAGCAGCCACCCTCTGGATTAACCCCCACTAGTTTATATCTTTTTGAAGGTTTAGTCTCCAATATTATACACAGTATTTCAAGTGCTTTTACCAGGGATCTATACAGAAGCAATATCACCTCCCTTTTGCTGCTGACCATTTCTTACCCTATGCAGCCAAGCATATTTCTGGATTTTACTGTCACTTTATTCACTTGTTTCACCACCATAAAATTATCAGATACAGTCACCCCCAGTTCATACTCTTGTTTCATGCTTACAAAGAATTCCACTTCAAATACTGTACTTCTCCCATGGGATTTGCAGTTAAATGCATTATTCTGCATTTTCCCTGCAGCGCATATTTACACAGCTCCCAAAAGCAAGCCAAACTGATTTTTGAGAGGTATATCATGTGACCTAGAGCCTAGTAAAATTGAGTAAAAAATCTCCAGCATAAATTTCTCATTTCTCCTACATAACTAAGTAGTACAGCACACCTGTGATGGCTCACCGTCTGTGAGGCCTCGGGCGCCGCCCTTCCGTCGTCCGTCCTGTGCCGCCACCAGTGGCCCAGGTCCCTGGAGTTCGACAGGCTCAAGTAACTCCCGGGGTCCGTGCCTCCGCTGGCCCTGGTTTGGCTGGGCTCCTAAGTTCCCTTCAAGCAGGGTTGGGGGTAAGCAACCCCCCAATCCCCAAAGACAACACAGAGAGAGAGCGCTAGTTCCTTCAAAGCAGTTTATAACGTACCACCTGGAAACATTACATGAGGGTTGTCCCATCCCCCTCCAGCCCTCCGGTTCTCTTACAAGCAGTGCTATTACAGAGTAACCTTTTACTTCTTATGCTTAGCGCTATTACAAGACCTAACCCAACAGGCCCCTTTAGAGCCCTCCTCCCGGGCTTCCCCTTTAGGCTAAGGAGTATACTTTACCCCACACAGCTTACTCGGTATCCATATACGAACTGGAGGACTCCTCTCCCCCTGAACCTACCTCCATCTCTTCCCCCTCTGACTCCGAAGAGCTGGGTTTTTGTGGCCAGTTCCACCAAGGGGGCACGCCCTCTTCCTCCACCTCCATGGACTCATCGGTGTCTGCCTCATTAATCTCTATGCCTGCCACCTGTTCGCCTTCAGGCTTTCCTCCCCTGTCTGGTGGTGTTTCAGGGAAGCTAGGATTCATAGTCCTTCTCCTCTTCCCCTGCGCCCCCTGCTGTCTGGCTCTGGTATTCTTGTTGCTCTTATGGTAGCTTGTCAGCTCCTGCCTGCGGCCGGGCTGCGCTACATCACACACCCTAGACCAGAGGTGAGCAAACAGCTGCAGTCACTATTCCACCCATATAATTGGTTGGGCCCCCCACAAGTTTGTTTACATCAATTATTGCTAGATAGACAGATAGATAGATAGATAGATAGATAGATAGATAGATACAAAAGGTCAAGTAATGTGTAATCATATAAGGTGCTCAATAAACAAACAGAAAAACATTCCAACGGAATGGACAAAAGAATACTAGTATTGTTGATATGATGTTAATTAAAACAGAAATCTTTATTAATCATTCACAAAAAAAATTAAAATAAATGAACACATATGTGGCACAATCATGTGACCCTTATACAAATGAGTATTGATAAGTTAAACATGGATCAATTACCTTTACAATGTTGGAAAGTACAAAAGATGAGTAGTCAGTGTATTATCCAAAAAGTGCCTGCAATAAATCAGAAAACAAATAGGTAAGGTGTTCCTCCTGGATATGGTGTCAATTGCCCTGACAAGGCCCTTGTTTCATTAAAAGTGGCTTCCTCAGGGGGGATCCCCTGGTATAAAGAACACCAATGATCTTTGGTAGGCTTCTCATCTAGCAGGGAGAGAAACCAAAAGTATATGGGCTAAAACACCAATTAATTTGTTAATTGCAGATGAATTGGCTCATATACTAGACTGGTGTAGAAGTTTCCAACATGATGTGAGTAGAAAGGTCACTCAATCATCAAGTGGCCAATTAGTGTGCATAGAAAACAGAAGCAGACTCAGGCACATCATGCTGCCGCAGCTGTCACCTCCATCATAAAAATTAGACAGCAGACCACGGAGAATCTCGGGGGAAGCTACAGCTCTGCGGGGCTGGTGTTGGTGCAGCGGCTCCATGAGCAAAGGGCCGCTGTCACCAACATGCACCAACCCATGTGATTGGCCGAACCAGCTCACCAGGGCATGCCCGAATCCCCGATAGGCCAATCCACCCCTGTTAGCTCCACATAAACATACTTTTCTGAAAATTGATTGAGGTTTACCCAGCTTCAATTGTATTTGTATTCCTTTAATGTGATCCTGCTCCTTGCCCTTCCATAGTGAATACCAAACACAAATATTTATTATGATGTCTTCTACATATTCATCCCCTTTACCTCTATCTCATAATGCCACTTTAGCACTAGAGATGTGCATTTATTTTTTTCATTTTCATTTTTAGCGTGCCTTAAATTTAGTGTGCGGTAATATGATTTAATGAACACTAATGCGATTTAGTGCACACTAAAATGAAAATGAACCAAAAAACAAAACAAAACAAATAAGAAAAATAAAACAAAACAAAAAATTTCCAAATATTTTCCACCTGCATATTCCTATTTTTCACTTCCTTCTATCACTATGAAATCTAAAAAAAAGGATTTTCCCCATTTTACTATATTTGCTTTTTTTTATTCCATTTGAATTTCCTATTTATTTATTTATTGAAAATTTCTTATAGCGTGCTAAATCCAACTATGTTGTCCATTGTGGGTTAAAATAAATACATACACAATTCAATACATACAAATTAAAACTTCCATTATAAAACATAACATTTACATAAAAGACTACTTTCTGAGCTTCTCTTAGATTTTCCAGATATTGTTGACAGTTTTCATCTTTTTGTGCGCTGCTGATGTTTATGAATGCTTACCTTTTTTCCCTTACCTTTTCAGCTACTTCTTTAGAAAACCATTGTGGTATCTTTTTCCGCTATTCTTTCTTTCTTTCCTATAAAAAAGTTAGTTGTTCTTGTATCACTTTTTTAGTTCTGTCCACTGATCTGCTACTTCCCCTACATTTTCACATCCAGCTAGCAACTCCTTGAGGTATACCCCAGTTTTAACAAAGGTACCTTTCCTCACCTTTCAATAAACCTTCTTCTGCTGTGCTCTAATACTGAACCACACCATCCTGTGATATTTTGCTTCCAGGTGATTGCCCACTACATCAGAGATACTGTTCCTGTTGGTAAGCAGAGAATCCAGGATCTCCCTGCTTCTAGAAGACTCTACAGGCAGGATGTCCAAATTAACATCCGGCAGATTGAAATCCCCTAGCAATAGCGCCTCCCTTTACATAGCACATTTTTTAATATCCTCCTTTAAATCTCTATCCATTTATTTTGTCTGTAATGGAGGTCTGTATATTACACCAATATAAATAGATGTAACCCTTTTTCCAAAGGTAGGTTTATCCTAAGGGTCCATAAACTAATTTGTATTCTGGTGCTAGTTCCACAGTCTTTATCCCCCTCTTCTTGTCCCAAGGGGTGAGACCTTTCTGTTGGGGGGGGAGAATAATCTTCTAGGCCCAGGGCAAGTGTGACTTCCATTGTGAGTATGTTACCATAATTCTTTGGTACCGGTATCTTCACAGAAAAAAATTGACTAGCTGGATGGGGGTTGAAAATAAACTTTTCTGTGATTAATTGTGAAAGAATCAATAGGAGCAAATAATTAAGAATCCAGTTACATCCAGGTTTTTAAGCCTTGCAGGGGTACTGATCTTTAGTGTCGCTACCTCTGTGGATTTTTCCCTCAGTGTAGGGTCTTGAAACTGTCTTATCCTCCAAGTTGTGGATTCAATAAGTGGTCAAGATGTCCTAGATGTGGATGTCCCTGTTTCCCCACATTTAAGGTCCAGAGGTACTCCCGATATCCAATCTGTCAGGATCCTGTGTCTCACGGGTGAAAAGCCCAGTGGGGCTCTCCAGATGCCCTTCTCCTCTTGCTCCCTTGAAATCTTCTTCAATGATAATAGGTGCAGCCTTCCAGGAGGGAAGGGCAAATACCAAAAAGAGTCTCCGCAGCTTCCTGCTCTGGGTAAGGGAGGGTGACAAAAAAAACACTTCCATCCTTCTGCAATAGGAAAAAACTCAACTTGTGGAAAAAAAAACCTTATCACCACATCTCTTGGGCACTGTAACCTCCTCTCGGTTTGGGCGAAAAGGTAAATAGCCCCGCCTGACTATACTGAACAGGGGTTTTAATCTGCCAGGCATAGTTCAGGCCAACACTGTATCAAATCAGAAAATCTTCTTTCACTCTTTCCCTCCCATCCAGTCCTATCAGAGGAACTGGTTGGACAGTGTCTCTCCCTCTCTGTGCTAGACTGGAGGCCTAATTTGGAGATCACACTGAAACAGATCCTTCTCCTTCAAAAACAAGCCTACACTGCCACACACTACATCCCAGTCATTGTTTTCTGTGTACCACATCTCTGTGACAGCCACTGCATCTAAATCAGCTTCTTCTATGACTGCCTCTAGATCCAGGACTTTATTTCCCATATACTATGGACATTCAAATGCATAGCTTTCCAGATATTGTCCTTTTCCCCCATTTCTATACAAATAGTGAATGTCTTACTTTTTTTGCTTTTTATTTCTATTCACATATTGCCATTGATATATGTAAT
Source organism: Rhinatrema bivittatum (assembly GCF_901001135.1). Taxonomy (NCBI): domain Eukaryota; kingdom Metazoa; phylum Chordata; class Amphibia; order Gymnophiona; family Rhinatrematidae; genus Rhinatrema; species Rhinatrema bivittatum. The sequence continues at coordinate 251,009,737 of NC_042615.1, read as the reverse complement.
TTGGAATAATTCACCCTTTTCTGCTCTCTATTTAAAACCACCTGAGCTACTTCAGCCCTTACCACAAGCTCTTGATTGGAATAGTTTGTCCTCCTTGTCTTTACAATTATCTTTAGATACCTCTTTCCGAACATGTGCTCCTGAGTAACTGTTAGCTTTCCCCTATGATCTAGTTGCAAAGCTGCTCTTTCTTTTTTTTTTTTAAAGCTAGCATGAGCAGCCATGTTCCTGCCTCGTTAAGGCGGAGCCCAACCCTTTGGAATAAGCTCAACCTTACTCAAAATGTTCCCATGTACTTAAAAAAACATTTTTTCACATATTTGGGGGGCAAAAATAAATATCCTGTCTTGTTTGCAGTGTTCATGGGTACTTTAAGCCTACATGCATTATAGGGAATTTTTCAATTAGCTAAAAGCTCCTGCTTTGCTCCTACTATTTGAACAGATTCAAAATAGTGTGCATATATTTGAACATGCCATATATGCATAACATTTTCCCTCCCTTGACTATGCACATCTCCAGGAAAGCCTCTTCTTATCCCATGTACAAGTCCACATGCTGTGAAAGCCTGTGCTTACTTTTAGTTGAGCAGAAAAGGGTAATTTTCAGCCCATCCATTTTGCCCAAGTCAATCATTATTTATCTTTGTAAATAGCTGTGAAAATTATCTTCATATATTTCTCTTTTAAGGAATGCAGTGTTCTATTAATATTAATTTATTACATCTAGATAGCATTTTAAAAGCTGAGAAACATTAGAACTGCATTCTGTAGGTTAGCCTTGCTGTCCCAGTGCATTTGAAAAGGGATTGTATTTTTAGGTTACAGAATAAGATGTGCAGCCGGTTCCAGCTGTGATTATGAAGAGCTCTGATTTCAAGGCTCAGAAATACAATGAGTAATCCAGAAAACTGAGAAAATCATTCTCTTTCAATATCCTGTATTCCAGTAATTTGGGCTTTCACCAAAAAATGTATGTAGTCCAGCCAACAGAGGGTTAATAACGTATTTTAATGAACAAGAAACCTTCAAGAAAAGCAGGCTGAACAAAATGAATTCCAAAAGGTGCATGAGAGAATGATTATAAACGAGAAAATCTGATAGAGGAACTATAAAATAAAAGCTAGTCAGTATTTTCTGCACGTGGAGGAGACTAGGCTCCTGTTTTCCTTCCCATTTGCTGTGCTCTTGTCTCTTTTATTCATCATGCTATTTTTTAATTAAATGAAATTGAGGCAGGGACCCATGACACACTGATGGTAAATTGATTTGAAAACTGTACTTCTCTGGGGCACTTTATTTAATCAAAGAGGTGTATCCAATGCATAGCTGCAAAATATATCAAGCTGTATATTATGTGCAGGGTCCCATTTGAAATGAGATAATATCTTCTAATGTTGGTTTGTATAAATACATTGAAATAAAAGCAAATTGAAAACTTACAGACTAAATCATATTGTTTTGCTTTGGAGACTAAAACATGATTCTTTACTTACAATAATGGATCATATTAAGAAAACTCTAATTAATGAAGCATTTCCCTAAAATAAAGGTCAACAAGATGAAGTCAATGTGCAGTGATGGCTTCTTCTGCAAATATCATGCTGTATTGCACTTGGAGGATATTTGAGATCCTTTATATTTTGAAGAGAGATCACTTTTTTAAACTGAGCTACAGAATAAGTAAAACAACAATTACGAAGGAAGAGTAGCACGTATGCTTGAGAGAAAGGAGGCTTCATACTGATTTGTATTTGTATTGTGGTAAGCTTTACATAATACATGGTGCTATGAAATGCTATTTCAGGCCACTCCCAACTCACTGTTTCATGTGGAATCAGAATCCAGTTAACTGTATTAAATTATATGATTAACTTACATGTCATTGCTGTACAATATTTGCCTAGTTTAGTGTGCTGCCAATACATATCAATACTTAGTTAACATTACATGAGTATGAAGGATTATAAAAAACTGGTAAAAATGGTCAATTCTTTAAAAAAAATATTTCCTGGTGCCTTAACTAACGGGTCTTTCATGCAACATGCACATCTGCTGCCATATCTGATCACCACTACGCAACAGATGACTATGAGGACAGTTTTCAAATCCATATGCATGGTCAATAGTGTTTTACCTGCTTACAAGCAGGCCGATACAGTACAGTGCGCTCCGACGGAGTGAGTCCAACCCGCGGCACCTAATAGCGCCCTCAACATGCGGGATACAGTAAGTAAAATGTGCAGCCAAGCTACACATTTTACTTTCAGAAATTAGCACCTACCCAAAGGTAGGCGCTAGTTTCTGCCGGCACCAGGAAAGTGCACAGAAAAGCAGTAAAAACTGCTTTTCTGTGCACCCTCCGACTTAATATCATGGCGATAATAAGTCAAAGGTCCCGAAGAGTAAAAAAAGTTAAAAAAAAAAAAGAAATTTTTTTTTTTAAATGGGCTGGTGGCTGTCGGGCCAAAAACCGGACGCTCAATTTTGCCAGTGTCCGGTTTCCGAGCCAGTGGCTGTCAGCGGGCTCGAGAACCGATGCCGGCAAAATTGAGCGTCGGCTGTCAAACCCGCTGATAGCCGCCGCTCCGGGCTAAAAGGAGGCGCTATGGATGCGCTAGTGTCCCTAGCGCCTCTTTTTGCCCGTTTCTACTGTACCACCTAATTTGAATACTGAATCGCACACACCGGCGAGTGGCCGGTGCGCGCGCCGGGAGAGCGGGCGTTCGTCCGCTCTCCCACAGACTTTACTGAATCGGCCTGATTGGATGTCTAAAAAAAAAAAAAAAAAGTCCACCCCCTTGGATTTGACCTTCATCTCACTCAACCCCTTCAGCTCCCCTTAACATTATCCAACCCCTGGCATCCAAATGGGACAGGAGCGATCACCAATTGCTCCTGTTCCACTGGTTCCATGCTCTAAAATGGAATCAGCTGCACTTTGGAGTAAAACACTGGTAGAGCAAGAGTGACTAAGGATCACTCCTGCTATATTTGACTATGGGAATTGGAAAAGGTTAAGGAATGGATGGGGACAGAGGAGGAAAAGGAGAAGGAGGGCAAAACTAGAGAGACTTTTCTGTAAACGTTTACATGTAGGTTTTTTTAATTGGCAGGGGAGGGAGTGGGGGTAGGCTTAAAGCAAATGGAAGAAAAATGATTTTGCTTACAAAACGAAACAAAGCAACAATGACATTGACATTTCATGGTAACATAGTAAATGATTATAACAGTTAACATTAACAACCCATATAATCCATCCAGTCTGCCCAGCAATTTGTTTATGATAATAATTTTATTCTATGCCTCCTGTTAAGGGTAGTATCTGCTCCTCTGTGCAGTTTACTCCCATGAAGAGATGTTACATCTACAATTTACAGTTATTCCATTTCTTCATTTCCATCCTCTAGCCACTAGGCATCCTCTGTGTTTATCCCATATCTTATTCAATCCCTTTACTAGTTTTGTCGTCACCAGCTCAGCTGGGAATGCATTCCATGCATCCACTACCCTTTCAGTGGTGAAATATTTCTTTACGAGGCTCCTGAGTCTGCCTCCTTGAAGTTTCATATCATGACAGCTAGTTCTACAACTTCCTTTCATCATTAATTCCTTTCAGGAATTTGAAACTTTGTATCATATCTCCTTTGACTTTTCTCTCCTCCACGGTGTACATATTCATGTCCTTCAGTCTCATCTCATATGGCTTTTGATGCAGACCCCCCTCATCATTTTGGTTGCCTTCCTCTGGACTGCTTCCATCCTATCTTTATTCTTTTTGAGATATTGTTTGCACTGAACACAGTACTCCAGGTAAGGCCTCACCAAAGACGTGTATAGGGGAATTATCACCTCTCTATGCAGCCCAGTATGTCTCTGGCCTTAGCTACCACCTTATCATATTCCTTTGCCAATTTCAGATCCTCAGACACTATCACCTCGAGGTTGTTCTTCCAGTCCATGCACATCAGTCTATCATCCCACATCATGTACATTTCCTTAGAATTTGTGTATCACAAATGCATGAAGCTACACCAGAGGTGGGCAAACATTTTAGAACTGGGGCCACATTACAGGGACTCATTTGTGACAGAGGCTGGAGGGTTTCACCTCTGAGCTCCTTCAACCAGGGAGGAGGGGGAGGGGGAGGGGGAAGGGACAGCATTTCAACAGAAGTCATCAGCTTTGTCTTCCTTTTGGTGCCGACACCATACAAAATAGAGGAAAAAACACTGTATTTATTTATTTATTTATTTATTTAGTTAGTTAGTTAGTTAGTGTTTTTTTTATATCGGCATTCATGATAGGCATCACATCATGCCGGTTTACATTAAACAAGGGATGAATACAATGAATAACTACAATAGAACTATGACAAGTGAGAAACTGGAAATGTTGCAGTTACAATAAAACAGGGATGTACACAACTGGGAGCCGAGGAAGAAAATAGGCGATAGGAATTTTAACAGAAACAGAAAGAGCAATTATTTACAATGGTATGTATTACAGTATAATGTTAACGTCTGATAGTGAATTGATGGTGAGTTAGGATTCAGTTGGGGTCTGGAAAGGCTTTCTTAAATAACCATATTTTGAGCCTTTTCCTGAAAGTTAGTAGGCAGGGTTCCTGTCGCAGGACCGATGGGATGGCGTTCCATAGAGGAGGTCCTGCTGTGGAGAAGGCTCGGTCTCTGAGGGATTGTGTTGAAAGGTTTTGGAGTGTGGTACATGCAGTGATTCTCTGTAGGGCTCTCTGATGGGTCTGGAGGAGGTGTGTTTTAAAAACTTACTTGTTGGATATGATGCATCTTTGAAAATCTGCAGCTGCCCAATCAGCCCGATGTTTACATTCGTAACCCTTAGCTGGGTGTTTAGTCCCAAGGGCACACAAATATATCTGTTTATCTTCAGGGGCTGTTCCGACTAGCGCTCCTCCCATGGCTTGTACTCTATCCCAGAGGTGAATTATTTTTATGGGAGGAAGCTCTTAATTATGGCCCGGGCAGTGGAGAGTTATTCCCTGTGTCCCAAGGGGAGAGATGCTGGGACAAATCAGGGAGGACAAGGCACTGGGTGTTAAATTAATGTTTACTGATTTGTTAAAAGTTGAAATTAAAGTCCATTTTATATGCAGTTACATCTGAATGTAGTACAGATAGGAAGCCTCTGCTGGGTCTGTGTCCTTTACTTTAGCAATCTGGGCAGAGCTTCCCATGGTGATATTTAAGTGCACAAAAGCTCTCCCAGTGACCTACTGGGAATCCTAGTGGAGGGGTCCATTTGAATACAGAACAACAGTCCTACCTGAGTCTCCAGATCACTCCAGATTACTCAGCTCTGTATCTTGGTCCCATATAGGTGGAGATTAGAGTTGCTAACTGGCTCCAGATTTTCAGGACAGGTTGATCCAGCCCTGGTTTTACCCTATTGCATGCAGGAACTTGTTCTCATTTCCCTAGTACATTCCCTTAAAAATAGCAAGACTACAAGTCTCAGCATGCAGAGACATAAAACCAGAACTGGATCAATTTGTCCTGAAAACCTGGATCCAGTTGGCAACCCTAATGGAGATGCTGATGGGAATATCCAGGTCTTACTTGGTCCCCATAGTTGTTTTAAATGGTGACACCTTGTGTAGAAAAGTTTTAGGATCAAGATCCCTGCTATACCAGCCTGGCTCCCAATAAGAAGGGGTGGCTAAAAATTCTCCTCACAACAAAAGAGAAAATATTTTCTTAATCCAAAATCTTCCTTGACTGGTGTTTTACTGTCACAGATGCTTAAGGAGTGAATGGGCTCACTGATCTTCAGCTCCTGTCCTTTGTGTCCAGCCAGCAAGGATGACCTTCCCCAAAGGGTCAAGGTTTAAACACAGCCCCCTCGCAAATTTAGATATCTTCAGGCCATCAAACATCTCACGCTGCCAAGACTGTCACAGGTGCTTGCCACATTCAGGGGGTGAATGGGCTCACTGGTCTTCAGTCCTGGAATAGAAGTCCCAAAAGTGTTCTGGCAAAATGTTTCTGATTCTGCAACTAAGAACAAAGGGACCCTCTGGCAAAGACCGAACAGTGTAGGTCCTTTTCAAAAAGCAAAAGCCTGATGAAGCAGGGAGGTCTCACCAGGAGGGAGAAACCAGACATTTTTCTTGCTCTGTATCTAACCAAAATTAAATTCTAGCCGCACCTTTGAAGATAAAATGGCAGGGTTAATTAGGGTTGCGGCATCCAAACACAGCCCTTCAGGTGGGAGGGTCTGATGGGGGATGGACAGCTCATTGATAGTATTGAAATATCTAGACTGGAACCTAGGGACATTTTGTGGCAGACATGAGGGTCTGGTCACACATTTTATACTAGAGTAGGCAAGAAACATGAGCAGCAGAATAACAAAAGGAGCCCAAGCAGGAAATAACTGCACAGGACTGCAAGAGGGCAGTGCACCTATAGTAGGTGTTTACATTCTTGGCAGCACATTCAGTAGGTTCTCTATAGCGGGTGTCCAAGCTTCCCTCTCAAGCAGCTCTTGTCCAGGTATGCACCACTGGCTGCATCTGCCCTAGCTGCTACACACAATGTGCAGTGCTGTGTGGGAATGATTATGAAATTCAGCTTTGCTGAAAGAGTAGAGTTTTATTGTGCAGAGCAATCCAGCCTCATCAGTGATGGCCCACATCATTACGTGCCATCCTTGATATCGCACAGCTCAGGCAGTTTGCTGGAGAAGGGGAGTAATCCAGATGTATAGCAATGCTGGGAAGTAGGTGGTCTGGAAAGTTGGCGGAGATGGGCCAGTTTTAGCCTGTGGGTGATAGCTTGACAACCCCTGCTCTACACTTTTTAACAATGAATTCCATCTAATTATGGATTATAAAAGAGGGAATATTTATCCATAGTCCTCCAAAAGTATTTTTAAAAACTGGAAGAAATGGGTCACATTTGAAGGATTCTCATTCGACTTGGGAGAAGATTTACAAAAGTCCAATTGAGGACCTCAGGCAGAAGAAGAGGAACAGACACAAGTCACCAAAAATGACCAACAGTTTTTAGGGACATGTTGCAAGCCAAGCACAATCAAGGGATTCTCCTCTATAGAACCTCCGTCATTATTATCCACTTAAGCAACCATTAGCTCTCATGATCTTCTAACACATCCTCACAAACAAAGTTTTATTATAGAATCACAGCAAAGTGGTATCTCAGTAACACATGACATCATCGGTATGTAAGAAACCAATTGGTTCCATCGGTTAGATAAAAATGAGGTAAGACGCTGAAGATCCGTTTTAAGATGGTGGCCAGGTAAAAGAGAGTCGATGAGTTAATAGTAAGTAAGCTTTAAGCAATATGTTGGTTTTACTCATTTCCGGGCTCAAAAATCTGATTTACTGTTTATTCATGCATCCTCTACTCTCTCTAGCACCTGAAGCAGATGGTTCCCATTGAAATGTTGCCAGTGTCAGGCATGCAACATTAAGCAGGGTTTTCCAGTTGAACTAAGGCAGAACACCAATGCCAGTGAACTTAAGATAAGTACAGACTTCTATCTACCTGTGCTATGTTGGAATGACATTGAGAGAGTGTTTGTGAATTAAGACAAACAACAAAGTAATTTTATGTGCATTAGAAAATAAAAAATAAAAAAACCAAGAAACACTATTTAAATGAAAAAAAAGCCAAAAAAGAAAAAAAGCATTAAAATGGCATAGCATAAGTCTAGTAGTAGCTGAGAAGCCAGGCTTCTAACACTGTGTAACATAACAGATAACAGTGTTCATTAACAAATGTTAATGCTCTCCTTTTCTTTTTTATTGTCATTTATATTGAATCCCAGCTACCAAACCATCAACTACTCCTCAAGCTTTCTTAGTTCTATTTCTCTCTACTTCTTCTGGTGTATCGACTTTGTTGCAGACCTTGGTATCATCCACAAAAATGCAAGCTTTATCTTCTAATCCCTTTTCAATATCGGTCATAAAAATAGGGAACTGAAATGTTTCCAGAACCGATCAGAACTCCACCTATTTTCCTTTTAGCCTAGGCTCCATTTACCACTACTCATTGCCATCCATTAGTAAGCCAATTTGTAAACTATTCTACCACTTGGAACCCATTCTCAAGCTTTTCTTTTTATTCATGAGCCCCGTATGCGAGACTGTAATCCAAGTAAGCCACATCAAGTGTTCTTCCTTGCTCTAATTTTCTAGTTACCCAATCAAAAAAGTCAAAGGTTTGACAGGACTTTCCTCTGGTAAATCCATATTGCCTTGGATCCTGCAACCCACTGGATTGTAAATAGTTCTCTGTCTTTTCTTTCAGCAGAGTCTCCATTAAGCTTCCCACCACTGAGGTAAGGCTAACTGACTGGTAGTTTCCAACCACTTCCCTGCTACCATTTTTGTGAAGCAGGACCACAATTCCCTTTCTCTAATCTTGTGGCACCACTTTAGTCTCCAATGATCTATTGAACAGGTCCTTAAGAGAAACTTCTAGCACCTCTCTGAACTCCTTTATTATCTTGGGATATATCTCATCTGGTCTCATGGCCTTGTCCACTTTCAGTTCTGCTAGTTCTACCCAAATATTCACTTCTGTAAATGAGGTTGTATCTACCCCAGACCCATCTGCACTGTTGCCAACCAGCAATGGTACTTTTCCAAGTTCTTCTTAAGTGAACACTGTTTACTATTTCTGCTATTTCCTTCTCCATGCCTTGTGCCTTGTCTTTTTTCAATCTTTCAATGCCATCTCTGGCCTTCCTCCTTTCTCTGATATATTTGAAAAAAGTTTTGTTTCCACACTTTACCTCTTTGGTGATCCTTTCTTCCACTTGAGCTTTTCTAACCTGATTTATTTCCTCATCACCTTCAGCTTCACCAAATAATCATCCCTGTGTTCCTAGTTTTCAGTTCCTCTGAAACTGATTCTTTTGTCTTTATTTATTTGGCAACTTTCTTGGAAAGCCATATTGGTTTCCTTTACCTCTTACTTTTATTTACTTTTCTTAATTAAAGGTTTTTTTTACCTTTAGTGTAGCTCCTTTTTAATTTGACCTACTGATGTCCCACTTCCTCCATCTCCTCCCATCCTTTGACCTCTTCCACAAGGTACATTGATATTTTACCAACGTTTGTATTTTTGAAATCCTGGACTTTGATCCTAGTGTGTCGTTTCTCCATCCTGGCTGCTATATTAGACCATACCAGCTGATGATCACTGATGCTCAGGCGGACACCTACCAGGACATTAGAGATACTATCTCCATTTGTGAATAACTGATCCAATATCATTCCTCCCCTTGTGGGTTCCACCACCATTCCTTTATCCAGAGCCCTTGAAAGGCATCCACAATCTCGCTGCTTCTTGCAGATTCTGCAACATGGATACTCCAGTCCACATCCAGCAGATTGAAATCTCCAATGTGCAAACCACTCCCTTCCTGCCTACCTATTGGATGTCTTTGGCAAGATCCAGGTCCATTTCATCTGTTTGATTTGGAGGCTTGCAGACCACACCAGTGTAAATGGAACTGCCATTACCATTTTTTTTTAAATAGCCCATAGTGCTTCTTTCTTTCCCCATGCTCCCTACATTTCAGTTGCTTGGATATTGTTCTTAAGAGCTACTCTTCCCCAATTTCCGTCTCTTCTAGTCTTCCTCAGTATGAAATAGCTTGGTATAGCCATATCTCATTCATGAGACTCTGTGAACCATGCCTCTGTAATAGCAACAATATCCAAGTCTGCTTCCATCATCAGGGCCTGCAGATCCGAAATGCTATTTCCCAGACTACAAGCATTTGAGCTCATAGCTATCCAGCTTTTCTCACGTGACTTGCTACTCTTCCTGGTCCTTTTTTTGTCTTTTTGTTTAAAAGTGAACTACTGAGCTAATTTCTATTAATGTGTCCACCCACTTCCTGTATTTGTCAGAGGCAACATTCCAGCTTCCTTCTGCCACTCCCATCCTCTAGTTTAAATGCATTATGACATATGATCTGAATTTCTTGCTTAGATCCTTTTTTCTGCTACAGGTCATATTTACTGTAGAACCTTTTACTGTTCTACACATAGCCCAGGTCCACAATATATCCAAAACCTTGTTCTTTACACCAGCTTTTGAGCCATGTATTGACGTTGCTTACATTGCTTAGCCTTTCCTTCCCTTTTCCGTGAATAGGTAGCACTTCTGAAAAGGCAATGGTCTTCACCATGTGCCTAATCTGCTTCCCCAGAGCCTGGAAATCTCTCTGTACTGCTTGGTTGCTGTTTCTTGCAAGGTCATTGGTCCCCCCAGATGGATGATATTATTGATTTTAGAGTCCTTACTTTCTTTTTTAATTGCATTGACTATATATATGGTTTGCATTTCTGCCAGCCTGGAAGGCATTTAGCTATCGTGTTTCCCTCAAAATAAGTTTCCAAGTAAGGCCCTCTGATGACTGAGTCTCCCTGCACAGATTTTCTATGTCATTTTAAATTAATGTATATTCCTTCCTGCCACAGATGTGGTTAAGGTCAGAGTGACAAAATACATGCATAGCTTACCTTTTCACCTCAATTCTTTACTTTTCCAGCAAAAGTCTACCTGTAGAAAAAGCAGGTACAAGTGATCATGTGAACTTTATAATTACAAGAAGTTTGAAAGTGAAAACACAAACATATTTTTTTCTTTGAAAACTGGTGTAAAGTCCATAAGTTTAAAATACCTGAATCAAATAAGGGAACAGTTTGAAAACTGTCCCCTATATGGTTCATCCCATTTATTTAGTTTCTAAGACAGGAATGTGAATAAAGTAAATCGTCCTTTCTCCCAGCCTTTACCTGTGTATTTATTTTAAGTTGGATAAAGTAGTGTGGTTGCCATGTTAATATTTTCCAATTTATGGAAATAAAGTCAATAAACAAAAATCTAAAAAAAATTAAAAGGAGATATTTTAAGGGCAACTAACCTTTTTGTTTAGAAAATGAATAAAAGAAATAGGAAAAAAGAGGCCATTAGTAGCTGAAATGATAAAGAAAAAAATGTTAGCGTTCATAAACTACAAGAGATCACAGAAAGAGGACGAAGATGACAATATCTGGAAAAGCTAAGAGAAGCTGGGAAAGTAGTGTAACCCCAGGGCAGGATGACTCTCGCAGTGTGAACCCAGGGGACACATGGAAAAGAAAGATGGACCCTATCTACAACCAGTTCTCCATGGATAGCTTTACACATCTGAGTCTCAGGGCTCCCTGTGAGGGGAAGTTTAGCTTCAAGGCCTTTTGCATTAAACACTGTACAAGCCCATTTTCCCTTCTCGGTATATAGCACTGATAATCTCCACAGTCCTTGGCATCACAAATCTCACCGAGAGGCAATAGAGCAGGCATTTAAAGTTGACCGTCTAAGTAACTTAGCCGGTTAGAACTTATATGGCTAAGTTACGATGTATATTCAGCGACACGGTGAAACCACTGAATATACACATATATATATATGAATTTAGCTAGATAAATCTACCCAGCTGTTTAGACCTTCTCTATGGTACATCTAAACTTACACATATACTTATGCGGCTAACTCTGAAGATTGGTAGCTAGCCATGTAATTTATACGGCTAACTCAGTCTGCCTCTGATCCGCCCAGTACACACATAGGGCCAGATTTTAAAAGGGTTATGCACGTCGGGCCTATTTTAAAAAGGCCCGGCAATGCACTTAAAGCCCCGGGGTGCATGTAAGTCCCAGGGCAGTTGGCCGGCATGCGCAGCTTACTTCAGCCCTGGGGTTGAAGTAAGTTTCGAGATAAAAAAAAACAACAAAGTAAAAGGTAGGGGGGAAAGGGCGGGGGAGGTAGGGGAAGGGAAGGGAAGGTGGGTGGGAGGGAATGGGGAAGGCAGCGCAGCTTGGCGCATGCTCGGCGCACACAAGGTGCACAATTGTGAACCCCCTTGCACACGCCGACCCCTGATTTTATAACATGCGTGCCTGCACGAGCATGTTATAAAATTGGGCGTACATGTATGTGAGCCGGGTAGCGTGCACATGTACGCTGCGCACGCTCCTTTTAAAATCTACCCCATACTTTTTGTGATTTTAACTTTTAGCCATTTAAAGAACTTATATGGCTGAACAGTGGCCGCTGAACATGAGTGACATGGCGCCCCCCCCCGAAACGCCGCGTCACTCGCGGCACGCCCCCCGACACGCCCCCGACACGCCCCTCCATGCAAGCCCCAGGACTTACATGCAAAATAGGCTCAGCGTGCGCAGGGGGGGGTTTGGGGTAGGTTTTCGGGGGGTTCGCGCGTATTGTACGCGCGTACCCCTTTGAAAATCTACCCCTTAGGGAATAGCCACTGCTAATAATTGCATCAGTAGCATGGGATCTTCTTGGTGTTTGGGTAATTGCCAGGTTCTTGTGGCCTGGTTTGGCCTCTGTTAGAAACAGAATGCTTGATGGACCCTTGGTCTGACCCAGCATGGCAATTTCTTATGTTCTTATGATCTCTAAATGCTCATATTTTTAAATTAGGTTATATGCATTTTTGATTAGCCATGTTTATAGCTCACATTTAAATCTCTTTCTATCTGGTATCAAACATAACATTTCAGGTAGGGAATTCCAAAGTTTTGGGCCCGCTATGGAAAATACACGATCTCTTAAATTCATCAGGTGTATGCCCCGTATTGTGGGGACAGTCAGTAGTCCTTTATTTTGAGATCTTAGTGTTCACTGCAGTGTGTATGGTTGTAATGTCACACCTATCATACCAGTGTTACTAGAATGAATAATTTTGAATGTTAACATTAATATCTTAAAATAGTTTCGGGATTGTATTGACAGCCAGTGCAGTGAAATTGGCGAGGGTGTAATGTGATCGAATTTCCTAGATCCTATAAAAAGTCTTGCTGAGGCATTTTGTAGTACTTGTAATGGCTTTAAGAAACATGTGGTTAGACCAAGAAAAAATGAGTTACAGTAGTCTAGGTTTGAGAAAATTAGAGTTTGTATTACAGTTCAGAAGTCTTTGAAAATTAATAAAGGTTTCAACCAATGTAATATAGGCAACTTGGCGAAACCTGTATTAATTTATTAATGTGCTTTTTCATAGTAAGGTTCTTGTCTAGCTGGATACCTAAATCCTGTACTTGATTTGAGGAAGTAATTTGAAAATTACCCATCTAGAACCGGTGGTTTAGCTATCGAAGAGTTTCTACTTAATGTTAGTTTAATTTGCAATAGTTCCTGCTGTATTGCTTTCATATAGGTTGAAAATGTAGATACTGTATTTTTCAATGATTTGGAGAATGGAATGTAAAACTGTATGTTGTCAGCATACAGGAAGAATGTAATTCCTAAATCTGCCAGTAATTTGCACAGAGAGTACTGAGCCTTGAGGGACACCTATATCAATATGGAAAGTATCAGATATTTGCCCAATTTGACTTGTAATGTGCTACTAGATAGAAAGGAAGAGAACCTTCGATCCCAATATTGGTCATCTGATGGCATAATAGGGTATGGTTCACAGTGTCAAAGGCGGCTGTTAAGTCAATTAGCACAAGAAGATAAGATTTATCCACATCAAACCCTTGTAAAACAGAGTCTGTTAACAAGAGGAGTAATGTCTCAGTTGAACAATGTTTCCTAAATCTGAATTGATTTGGGAAGAGAATATCTTGGTCTTCCAAATGATTAACAAGTTGAGATAGTACTGCTTTTGAAGTACTTTTGACAGAAAAGACAAATTGGATATTGGACGAAAGTTGTCAAAATCATCAATTCTACCAGTTTTATTTTTAGGAATCAGCTTTATCACAGCTTGTTTTATCCCATGTGGTACAATTCCTTCTGAGAGAGAATGATTAATTATGGTAGTGATTGTTGGAGTGATGACGCAGTGCACTTGTTTCAAGGAACTGACTGGAATTAGGTCACGTGGGTGCACAGCAGGCTTAATTTTAGCAATGATTTGACTGATTTCAAGATTAGTTACTCTGTCGAACATGGATCACTTAACCAGGCCATGTGAATCTTAAGGTGCTTTTATGGGAGAACAGATAGGGAACTGAGTTTTTAACCTATTGATTTTATCTAAAAAGGAAGTGGCATATTCATTGCAAGCTTCCTTTGAGAAATTATAGCATCTCAAGATGGAAGATAATAGGTCCTTAATTAAATGTTTAACAACATCAAAGAGCAATTTGTAATTAAATATTACCCCATGAATATGTTTAGCATAGAAATCTGTTTTTTTGCTTTGTTGTTTAGTTGCGGTATTTTGTTAGGAGTGATTTATATTTTCATAGGGATTCAGAAGATGGGCATTTCCGCCATTGTTTCTCTAATTTTCTAAGGTTCTGTTTAGTGCATCTTAAATCATCATTGTATCAGGGCTTCTTATGTTTAGAAGTATTCCACTCTTTATTAAAAGTTTTTGTCTGGACAGGACTGAGGTTTTCAGCTATGTCATTGACAATCTGATCCCAGGAATCAAATGCTGAGGAGGCATTGGTTTGATGTAGTTGAAGTAGCTTATTCTCTATTGTTTCTGCCAGTACCTCCATGTCTATCTTTTTCCTGAAGGTAAAAGTATGATTATTTTCTATACTTTTATGAATTGGGTTGAGGAAGGTTATTTCTAGGGGTGTGCATTCGTTTTCACCGTATTGGCGATCCACAACGTATATTGCACTATTCGTAGTATTCGTGGGGAAGCGAAACGAATCGCGATTCCCCACGAATACACAAATCTTCGCCGAATTATACGGCCACCTAAATAAACATTTAAACAAACCCCCCACCCTCCTGAACCTCCTCAAGACATACCAAAACTCCCTGGTGGTCCAGCGGGGGGTCCGGGAACCATCCCCTGCACTCACACCCTCGGTGCCGGTTTCATCATGGCGCCGATAGCCTTTGTCACAGGGGCTACCGGTGCCATTGGTCAGCCCCTGTCACATGGCCATCGGCGTCATCTTGTGCTCCTACCATGTGACAGGGGCTGACCAATGGCACCGGTAGCCCCTGTGACATAATATGGGCAAAGGCTATCGGTGCCATTTTGAGTACTGGCATTGGACGGCCAGAGTGCAGGAGGTCACTCCGGGACCCCCGTTGGACCCCCAGGAACTTTTGGCCAGCTTGGGGGGCCTCCTGACCCCCACAAGACTTGCCAAAAGTCCAGTGGGGGTCCGGGAGCGACCTCCTGCACGCTGGCCGTCCATGCCAGTACTCAAAATGGCACCGATCACCTTTGCCCTCACTATGTCACAGGTACTGACGGTTGGCC
Source organism: Rhinatrema bivittatum (assembly GCF_901001135.1). Taxonomy (NCBI): domain Eukaryota; kingdom Metazoa; phylum Chordata; class Amphibia; order Gymnophiona; family Rhinatrematidae; genus Rhinatrema; species Rhinatrema bivittatum. The sequence goes on along the minus strand of NC_042615.1, from coordinate 250,994,462 downwards.
CCTGTGACATAGTGAGGGCAAAGGCGATCGGCGCCATTTTGAATACTGGCAGCAGATCGCCTTTGCCTTCACTATGTCACAGTGGCCGACCGTCTGTACCTGTGACATAGTGAGGGCAAAGGTGATCGGCGCCATTTTGAGTACTGGCATCGGACAGCCGGCGTGCAGGAGGTTTCTCCCGGACTCCCGCTGGACTTTTGGCAAGTCTTGTGGGGGTCATGAGGCCCCCCCAAGCTGGCCAAAAGTCCCTGGGGGTCCAACGTGGGTCCCAGAACGACCTCCTGCACTCCGGCCGTCCGATGCCAGTAATCAAAATGGCGCCGATAGCCTTTGCCCATACTATGTCACAGGGGCTACCGGTGCCATTGGTCAGCCCCTGTTATATGGTAGGAGCACAAGATGGCGCCAATGACCATGTGGCAGGGGCTGACCAATGGCACCGGTAGCCCCTGTGACAAAGGCTATCGGGGCCATAATGAAACCAGTACCGAGGGTGTGAGACTGCATTGGATGGCTCCCGGACTCCCCGCTGGACCACCAGGGAGTTTTGATAAGTCTTGGGGGGGGCGGGGTTTGTAGTTAATTTTAATTTTAGCTGGGACACGAATAGAAATCGCCATATTAACACATCGGGGCGCCATACTGCCGAATGCAATGTATCTGCTCCCCGACGAATCAGATTCACGAATGCAACGTTTGGCATCCCTCTGCACATCCCTAGTTATTTCTGCCTTTATTAGTTGGTGATCAGACCAGGGCAGTCTGGTGTGAGAAGGATTGATTAGACAGTTACTGGTATTGGCAAATATAAGGTCTAGAATATAGGGATGTGCATTCGTTTGCAATGAAATAGGAAATATAGACAATATTTTCTGTTTCATCGTGTTTCAGGGGGGTTGGTGAAACGATAGGAAAACCCACAAAATTTCGTGTGGTTTTCTTATCGTTTTTGGGGGGGGAGCAAGGGCACATTAAAAAAAAACCCCAATCCCACCCCAACCCTTCAAATTTAATTAATTGCAACCCCACCCTCCCGAACCCCCAAGACTTGCCCGATCCCTCTCCCCAAGACTTACCGAAAGTCTCTGGTGGCCCAGTGGGGTCCCGGGAGCGATCTCCCCCTCTTGGGCCGTCAGCTGCCACTAATCAAAATGGCGCCGATGGCCCTTTTCCCTTACCATGGGACAGGGGCAATCAGTGCCATTGGTCAGCCTCTGTCACATGGTAGAAGCAATGGATGGCCTGTGCCATTTTTTAAGATGGTGCCGGCCGTCCATTGCTCCTACCATGTGACAAAGGCCGGCTAATGGCACCGATAGCCCCTGTCACATGGTAAGGGCAAAAGGCCACTAGCTCCATTTTGTTTACTGACAGCTGACGGCCTGAGAGAGGGAGATTGCTCCCGGTACCCCTGCTGGACCATCAGGGACTTTTGGTAAGTTTTGGGGGGTTGAGAGGGTAGGGGGTTGTAATTAATGAAATCTGAATGGTTGGGGTGAGGGGGGGGGGGGGGGTTAGTTTCGGGGCAGCCGGAAAAAAAATTGGCCCGAACCACGGGAAACAAAATTTCCCGTGGCAAGCCGATAACAAAGGCCAAACCGAAAGGTTTGGCCAAATCACATCTCTACTAGAATATGTCACACTTTATGAGTAGCTTTGGAAACAAATTGGACAATCCCAAAACTTCCATTGTCTCTAGAAAAATTTCACAGGCTGTGGTTCTCAGTGTTTTATCTACATGGAGGTTAAAGATTCCTATAATTAAGGTAGAATCTGGTGAATCTTAGCGAATAATTCAATCAGTGGAGAACAGTCTTATTGTAGTATACCTGGAGGACAATAGACCAGTCCTATGTTTAGTTGAGAAGAGTTTAAAATTGCCACTTTATAGGGAGGGTTGATCTCTAGTTTGCAAGGTACTAGCTTAAGTTCTTTTTTTACAAATTATTAATAAAACCCCACCTTTTTGTTTAGGTCTTGGAAAATGAAATACCTCATAGCTAAGGTGGGAAACTTGGTTTAGGAGAACATTATCTTTGTTATTCATCCTGGTTTCAGAGATGCAAATAATAGAGGGATGTAAATCCTCTAGCAGGTCATTAATCAATGGGATGTTTGTTTTTTTTAAAGAGACTGAACATTTAATAGGAGTAAAGTAAACATTAATCAGGAAGAGATAGTGGAAGAGTTAGTACTTATTGTAGGGAAGACCAAGTTTATGATCCTTCTTTGCTTCTTTCTTGGGGCGCTCCTTAGATCTCCATACAGACTCTGTCCTAGTATAGACTCAACGAAGCACATCTGATCCACAATTGTAGCAATTACATCCAGGGTGAAAGGGAATAAACACTTCGGGTTTGCACGAAGGGGTGCACAAAGGGGCAATCTTATGTATCGTGCTCCTTCATGTGTACGTCAAGGGCACATGCCCTACAGCATAAGCACCTTCGGTGTTGCTACCACACTGCTCTTGTCGGTGGGCAGTCTACGGGCCAGACAGCCGATGTGACACGTGTGACTCCCTCCTCATTCCGAAGGGGAGGGGCGAACGTCCTCAGCTTTGCTGGTTTAAGAGTTAGGGCCAGTTGTGAGGGCCAGGTAGGCCATTTGCCTCACCAGTTTCAGGGTCGCCACCGCATTACTTTGTGTGAAAAACACACTTGCTGATATATTATACTGACTAGTTAGAGTAAGCTTTTTGCCAACATAAGTCTTAATAGGTAAACCTTAGCAAGCCAAAGTGATATCAGGGTTCAGATCGAGGTACTTCCACTCTGCTAGCAAGAGTGGAAGCATGCCAGACTAAGGCCCGGATGTACTAGATAGGTTTCAGTGGTGGAGAGCTGCATGTACAATGTTTGCTCAGGTGTTAGCTCTTGTCACAACGTATTTGTTTCTCCCCTCATTCTCCACCTTTCAGTAGCAAGAGATGGATATCCTGCTAGTTGGATTTGATTAAACACAAATTGTAAGAGCTCTGATTACATAAAATAAGTTAACAGCTGACAGGTTGCTACAGAAGTATGTGTGAAATGCCATGCTCTACCACCGGAGGTGAAATATATATGGTGGGGAATCATTTGCTGAAAGTTTCACAAGGTAAGTACTTTTCAATCTGGGTATCTGTCTCTTATGCATGCCAGTGCTAGTCCATGGACATAAAAGTAAGTGGGTGATATATATATATGAATGCAATATGGTTTAAGGATGGAAATGCTGTAGCTGTGTTTTCTAATCTATGGAAGCATATACATGCAGCACACGATTCAGGTCTGTCAGTGCTATAAATGGAGTAACTATTCATAGCTCTAAGGAAATCCTTTAGTACGTGCAATCTAAAACATCCATTTATCCCAGTTGATTCAATGTATGCTACCTCTTGCCCATCCTCACAAAGAAAGCTGCTATTGAATACTGATTAGTAAAAAAGCTGCCAAGGAATGTGTGAATCCTCTATCAGGGCAATGCTAGATAAAAGTTATGCAAAAAGTGAAATGTTCCTAGCCTTAGCTGGTATATCTTTTAATATATATACATATGATTTAAATAATGTATTTATTTTTATTTATTTCCAGCTTTTATATACCATACACTCAGCAAAAGCTGACCAGAATGGTGCACAAAACCACAAAGTCTGCACAGAGGTTATGTTATATTCAGAGAGACACTGGCCTGGAATCCATTATTAGATATAGAGAAAAATGAGATCTTATCTGGGGTGTTTGTGTGTTCTCAGCTACAACAGAGCAAGGTAACCTTACAGTGAAAGTCAACGGTTAGGGCTTAAATAAGTGTGCAAGGTTTACAAATCTGTCTTGTAGAGAATAGACTTAGTGGCAAGTATAAATTTCACATAAAGGTTCCAGCCAGTGGAAAAGAGAACTATGCTATAACATGCTGTGAGAAAGTGGTAATAGGAGAACTTTTGATACCTGTTTCTGTGCTCTACTAGATTTCAGTTAAGGCCTCCAATAGTGGTGGTGATATGTGCAGAAGCAATGCAATATGGGGCTGGCAGTTACATGTGTAATAAAACAGAGTGCTCATGTTAGGTTTGCGGATGTCTAAATCCAAGCTTCCATCTATTATCTTTCCATTGTAAATCTGTGGCCAATATAGTGTTCTGAGCAGGAGACCTTATGATAGCTGGAAATTGTAGCATGAAATGTGTATCCTAAAAGTTTGATAGCTATGTGTTTGGAATCGCATGCAAAACACAAGCAAATGGCTTAATATTTCAGTGTGAGCTGCAAAGGCAGTAGGAACAAGTTGCACACCAAATACAAAGGCAAATCACAGCTGAGCTGTCACAATATGCTTTAAAATTCAAAAAAATATTTCTTTATTCAGGAAGCTGCAAAATAATTTCAGTTTAGAAATAAGTGTTTCACTAATGAAGGTTGCCAGATGATAACAACAAGGGAGCAAGTCCTGGCCCCAACATGAGCCACGTTTTGCGGAAATGCTGTCTCAAGCGGGCAGTTTATCTAATAAAGCAATAAAATAGAAAGGTTACTTAAAGCAGCAGGAGGTGGGCAATATATCTGGCAAAATAACGTAAATTCTTACTTACAGGAAACAATTAACAGGAACAGTTACGCAAAATAAGTCAGGCTGTCAAAGCAGCTCAGAAAATACAGCAATTTGCTTATAAGAGAAAGTATAAGGATTAACATACTATCAGTAACAACTAAGTACAGGAAGTTATTTGTTTATTCTTGGATGATGTCGACAGGCCCCAGCCCGGAGACGATGCCTCTGCCCCACTCCCTCTTCCACCTTCAGCTACAGGGCCTCGTCCTCTTTTTTAGAATCTCTTCCAGCTTTGTAAACTCATCGACCAAATTGCTGTCAAGGCTGTACACCATTCTCCAGCAACACTCCTTATCCACTGCGAACAAGATCACAACTAGCCCAGGTTCTTCATTGGTAGTCAACCTGTCCTCAAGACATTTGTCTGCCACTGAAACACATCTCTCATTTGTGCCTACTCCTACATATGGCTCATTTGGTATGCATATTCATCCATATCGCTTTATATGGCTATTGAAACTTAAAACACTTTTTTTCCCTCCAGTCCTGACATCCCTCTTATCCTGCCTCCCGCCCCCCAGCACTCCTGACCCCCTTATTTCTGCTTTAGAAAGATTCATTTTTCATGATTTAACTACTCTTTAATCACAAAGTCTTTACCCTTGTCATAGCCTTTCGTGTGAAGATACTTACGCCCTTCAGACCCTCAATGAGACATTGCACTTGTGATCAAAACTGCCAATAAGGGTGGCAGCGTTGTGATTTTAGACAAATCTTTCTATGTATAAGAAGCTACCTGTCAGCTTTCTGATCCCATTTTTACCTCCTTCTTTCCCTCTCTTCCTCTTGAAATTAATATATGATTCACAAAACAGTCACTTCTCATTCAGTCACCATCCATGAAGCATCCTTTTTAATTCTATACCTTACCTAAAATTCACAAGTCCATCTCCCTGACCTCCCAATGGTGGCCAGTATTGGTTCCCTTCTCCACCTTTGTTGACAAATTTCTTCAACCTTTTGTGAAACACATACCATTTTATGTCTGTGTTTCCAGCCACATGATTTCTTTACTTTATTCTATCTCCCTCCCTTCCCTGTACCTGATTATACTTTATATCCCCTAAAAGTCCCTAAACACTATCATCTCCCATAATGATTCTATTGAATTAGTTCAATCTACCCTTGATTCCAGTTCCCCCAACTCTAGAGTTCCTATGTCTTTTCTGGTTGATCTCACTTGTCTAGCTCTTACCAAATTTTTTTTTTCCTTTCAAAGCCAATTCTTCCAGCAAATACACGGCACAGCAATGGGAGCCACCATGGCCCTGGATATCCCTTGTTTGTATGTGGCTTCTTTTGAATCTTATTTTCTCTATGATCTGACTTCTAAGAATTCTTTCTTACTTAACGTTGATATGTAGACAATGTTTTTCTGATCTGGTCTGGCTCTATTATTCTTCTTTTTATTTATTTTTCTTTTTTATGACTGGTAGATTTCCTGCAATAAACATTTGCATTTTATCTTCCAATATCACTCTACCTCTATCGTCTTTTTGATATTTTCATATTTATCATTAACAATTCTTTGGTGACTTCCAACTTTAGGAAACACTCCGATAGGAATACCCTACTTTACTTTGACAGGTATCACCCATGCTCCTTAAGACAAAACATCCCCACCGGCTAGCTTTTTTCGGCTTAAATGTCTTTGCTCTTCTCAAGAGGACTTTACTACACATGCACGGGCTATGGTTAATGATTTTTTTATCCCATGGTTTCCCCTCTCGAGTGGTTAAAGAGCCTTCAAATGTGCCTTTTTTGTTAACTATGTCCTTTTCCTTCCCTGGAATAAGGACAACTCAAGTGTGCTCATGTGTTTTCTCTTCCATTCACCTTTTGCAATAGCAGTTTGTCAAATCATCCATCGCCATTGGCATCTCCATCTCCTCTTTCTGTTTTTCATTCTCCCTCTGGTTCGCTTTCTAATGTGGATGGAATCTAAGAGACACCCTTGTCTCCTCTGATTTATTGAGCGTTCAAACTTACAAACTTCTTTCTTTCTTTACTGGACATAAACCCTTGTTCCTTTTCTTTGTCCATCTCTTCATTTACTAATCCATCCCCTGGTCGCCTGTACTCCCTTAATCCTAATTCCAATGGTACTACTGGAGTTGTGGCATATTTTGCCCATGCTCCATGCTTTTCTTTGGTAAAACTATGTGCAGAATCAAAACTAGGATTTTTGAACATTGCAGTAATATTCGACATTCCTGGACTCCACCTCCCTTAGTTTCTCACTGGCTACAACTGAGGTTCATCATTCAGTCGCTGACATTCAGTTTTTTGTTCACGACATTTGCTCCCACTGCCCACATGGAGGCAATTTCTCCTCCCTCTTGCTTTGCCGTGAGCCACGCTGGATTTTTAATCTCTGCAGTTTCGCTGCCAGGGCTGAATTTAGAGATTGAATAGCAGTCCTGTCTTTAAATTGACATGAACCCTCCTCATTCTCTCTATTGGCCCTTAACTGCTTGACTCTGTAAGCGTTTTAGGTAAATTGCAGTCGGTAAGTCTTTGAATTATTTTAATACCTTTCTGTTCTTCATTGTTACTGATAGTATGTTAATCCTTGTACTTTCTCTTATAGACAAATTGCTGTATTTCCTGAGCTGCTGTGACAGCCTGATTTATTTTATATATGTGTTCCTGTTAATTGTTGCCTTAGGTAACCATTTAATTAATTTTGCCAGTTTATATTGCCCACCTCCTGTCGCTTTAGGTAACCTTTCTATTTTATTGCTTTATTAGATAAACTGCCCCCTTAAGACAGAGTTTCACGAAACACGGTTCATGTCGGGGCCTGCACTTGTCCTCCTGTTGTTATCATCTGGCAGCCTTCATTAGTGTAACGCTTATGTCTAAGCCAAAATTATTTTTCAGCCTCCAGAATAAAGAAATATTTTTTGAACTTTAAAGCATATTATTGGACATTAACTTTACTTGCAACACCTCAGATGTGATTTGTCAGTGTGAGTTGGGAATTGCCCTTGTGTGAAAAGGGCACTTCTCCAGTGTTTTGCTCTTTTCTTATTTATTAATTGAATATTTATTTCATGCATGATCATCTGTCACCTGCACAGGGTCACTAGAGGTGCTGTAGGGCTCTTGGTGTTGGATCACATAAATGCACACAGGGCCCTGTAAGCAGGTAATTGTACTTTTTCTGTTGGGCCTCTTAAGGCAACAGCGAAGAGGACATGGCTCTAACATATGTGTACATGTGAAGTAGTGCTGGAGTAAGCTAAGTGGCAGATTAAGGATTATCCTCTGACCATAGCTTTCCATGTAACAGCAATGCTGCTTTCTGAAGAAGATGCTTCTCTGTGCTGATGCTCTTTATCACCTTGCCACTATCAGTTAGAGGGACATTGTTAAATGTTTTTGGGTGAGCAGAAGATGCCTGGTAAGCATGCCATGTTGCCATTCATCACCAAAAAGAAACACATGAGGATGGATTCCTGTTCTTAAACGTATTTATTTATATTTTTATAACAACATAACCAAAACATCCCTCAGCAATGCAAAGAGTAACCCCCCACCCACATCTCATAACTCTAGAGGTCCCTGCCCCACTGACAACAAACTACCCCCATCTCCAGCCCTGGCCCCAATAAGTCTGAAACTACCTCCAGCATAAAACAGGCTCCATATTATGAGCGGTACCTAAATGAACCCAGCACCCTTCCAGGTTGCTGCTGCTCATATTTCCACATCAGTAGCTCTATTGCCCCTTTCAGCTAGTGAACCTCCTTGATGAGCAGCTTTGGTCTCTCTACCATGCTCAAGCTCCCTCACCAGGGAGAATCGGCCCTCTACAACCTCTTCATCCTGCAGCAAACATGGCTGAGGGGTGGGCTGAGGCATTGCTGCTGCCTCTTCATGTGGGGATGCTGTCTCCATAGTGGTCTGGGCTAGTTCTTTGTCCATGTTTGCTTCTCCAATGTCCTGCTACTCCCTCTCCTCCTCCTTCTCAGCTTCTTCTTCTTCATTTTTCTTCTTCCTCCTCCTCTTTGGCCACCTCCTCTTCCATCCTGACCCTGGCACCCTCTTCTGGATGGGTGTGAGATGCAGCTGGATGATAGATAAAACAGACAAAGAAATGGATGAGTGTTTATTTCCAATCCGTGTCTAGATGTAAACTGCATAATTCTAGAAATGAAAAAGATTGAAAAAAAGAGAAAAAAAAAAAACTATACTCAGTAAATGAACGGTATGGTAAATGACACAGCTGAATTCCAATGCAATGTCACACGAAATAATTAAATCAAAATGAAAATAAATTGAAATCTATGAAAATTCAATTTAACAATGCAATCAGAAACATTGAAATGGAATTGTAAAATATTTAGTACAAGCCGTTAAGCCCATTAAAACGGGCGAGATTTTTGTCCCCTCTCCTCCTACATCTTTGCTCTGCTCCGATCCTCCCCCCCCCCCAGCACCACGAAGGGCCAGAGGCGGCGGCGGTGGTAGGAGCTACAGCGGTGGCCTAGGGGGATCTCGCGAGGCGTAATGGTCCTGCCATCCCAACTCTCTCCCCTCTTCTCCAGTGGCGGAGGGACAGGCTCAGACCCCTTTCACTCTATTCTTACAGGCCCCAACTCCTTTGCTATCCCATTCCCCTCTACACTCAACCCCTTCCACTCTAACCTATAAGTGGAGAGCTGGGGGGGTAGAGACTCTCTCTCTCATACAGCCCCCTACATAGGCTTCTTCTTCTCTCTCTCTCTTGCACATATACTCTCCCTCTGTCCCTCACACACGCACACCCAATCCCTCTTACACACATACACATCCCTCACGTAGTCTCCTCTCTCTCTGGCACTCACACTCGCCTTCAGCGCATATTAACACACTTCTCTCTCACACAGTTAAAACGGGCAATATTTTTGTCCCCTCTTCACTTAAGTGTTTGTTCTGCACTCACAAGAGCTTGCAAAGTTCCCACGCCTTTTGTGTCTGGGAGAGTGAGGAAAATACTCCACCCTCCCCCCCCTCGCAAAGGGCGGGCGGCAGGCTCTGCAACAGATTTGGGACACGTTGCCTAGCTTACTTTGCTCATTCTGGGAGGCCTGTGCCTTTAAAAAATGCGATCGGGGGCTTGAGAGGGAGGAGGGAGCAGGGCTCTGGCTTTCACTTTCGTGATGTTGCTTTGCTGGGAGTAGGGGTGGAGCGATGCCCATGTAAACTCTTCCCATGGTGGCTGACCCACGGGTGGCTTGACAGCATTGCCTTCCCCCTCCCCCCCCCCCCGGCAGTTGCGGGATATTTACTTGGCTTCTTCTTATCTGCGGGACTCAGGGGGCGGGGGAGGAGGGCAAGCTGTTCTCTGCTCAGCTCTTTGCGCTCTGGCTGTGCAGGCTGCAGCTGCTAGTGATCTCTTCACAGCTGCTTTCTACTGCATTTGCTCTGCTCCGGCCATCCCTTCTCCCTCCCTCCTTCCCCAGCGGTGGAGGAACGGGCTGAGCCGTTTCTTGGAGCGGCGACTTGTCTGCCCTTTCCTCCTCCCCTCTGTGACACCTAGCATGTAGCGCAGAGCTCTATGGTCCACACATGCGCAGTAGAGCTGCTCTCTACTGCGCATTTGCGGTCCGTTGGTGAGAGCCCATTTATATTGTAGATAGCGTGTGTTGCTTTTACGTCCAATAGATGGTGCTGTTTTTACCAAAAATCATGTTTTTACCTGTCACAGGTGTGACATCTATATAAAATAGGTATATAAAAACACACGCGTATTCGAATGCAACGTTGTGTTAAAATTTCAAAGCAATCGGTGAAGAACTTTCGGAGATTTAAGATTTTGAACAAATGAACATTTACATTTTTATTAATATAGTTAAGTACTTTCCAGGCCTATTGGGATGAAGGTTTTTTGTGTTTTTTTTACAGGATTTGCCTTGTTCCAGTTCCTGGCTGGCCTTGTTCCAGCTTCTTGCCCCGCTCCAGCTCCTGCCTTGCCTTTCAGTCCTGCCTTGTCTCCCAGCTCCTTGCCTCTTGCCCCTCTCTTTCCCCTTCTAGATGATTCTCTGTTGCTAACTTGGACTGCCTGCCTAGATTCAGACCTAGCCTGACTGCCACCTGCCTTGAACCTCTGCCTGGATACCAGCCTTGCCTGATTACTGCCTGCTTTGACCCTCTGCCTGGATTCCAATTTAGCCTGACTGTTGCCTGCCTTGAACCTCTGCCTGTATACCAACCTCGACTGATCGCTGCCTGCCTTGAACCTCTGCCTGGTTATTGACCTTGCTCGACCGCTGCCCACCCTGAATCTTGGACCACACATCTCACTGTGGATTTTCTCTGAGGTCCTGCCGGCCTCAGAACCCAAAGGCTCAACCCACAGGGGAAGAGGCCGGTACTGGTGAAACCATCTACAACTTCTCAGCCTCTGGCATGTCTGTCGCAGTCCAAGGACTCATACCTCCAAACACAACATTTTGTCCTTGCATTTTCCACTATCTCTTTAAAAACTATACTAATCTTTTTCCCATTATTTGCATTTGCTTCCTAATCTAAGAGTGTTTATTTATAACTCAGGATACCATTAAGGTGATGAAAACTAGAGAACAATTTGAAGTAGAAATATTTTTTTTCATACCATCTTTACATTTCATGATATTAGCCTGAGAAGGTAATTACAACTAATAGCTATTTGCATCTGGATTCTCAGAACAGTTTCCCAAAGAAGATCTAAAGGGTATTGCATTATAAAAAGAAGGACTTCTTCTTTTCGCAGGGGTCAATGGTCTTTGTATCACTGGTATTAGTCATGAAAATTGAAGCAATGAAGATCACTTGAACCTGCGTCAGATTCTTACCCTATGCATTTGTTTGGCAGAAAACTTAACATTAACTGACCTGTCTGTCAGCTATCTGCCTATGTTCAACTATAGGTTAATTACTGAATTAATTTACTGACTTCACCAGAAAAGAGACAGAGATTTTATTAGAATGCAAAAGGGTAACACATATTAACAACTTTAATGTCATTATCAACAACATGGGAGAAAGGGAAAGGTCTACTAAGTTTTTTTCTGCTTGTAGCAAAAAAAAAAAAAAAAGAAGGCTTGATGTTTTTTAGATTTGAAAAGGGCAGTTCTTATTAACCACTGTAATCTCACCCAAAACTATAGCTAAAACTTCAAAAATTGAATTAAAGGAGAAATTTAATATGAGCCATTCATTCTTTCATTGATTATCATTAGCTAGCTAAAACTGTGAAGGATTACTTGATTTAACTTGTAACAAATGAAAGAACAGAGGCACATAAATGACAGATTTTAGAAAGAAATGGACTTTAAAGAAAAAAACAAACTACTAGAAAATTTCAAATTTATTGTTAGTTTTTTTCCTTTCTCTGTATTTCAGATCTTGATGAAGAGGTTCAATGTCTCTAGTCAAACACATCTGAAACAAAGATTAAAGAGTCTATTTAAGTTGTTGTTTGAAACATTTATATTTGGTATTTATCTACAAAATTCATTTTCAAGATTTGATATTAATAACATGCAGCAATAACAAAGTTTTCTGAACTCTGGTGTTGGCCCCTTCCCTCAGGAAGTCTGGGTTTTAGGATATTCACAATGAATGTTTATTTGATCTATAGATACATTTGGTCTATGAAACACATTTTGTATATCCTGAACACCAAACTGCTGGGGGGGACACAAGGACCTTAATAAAAAAAACTACTTGCTTCTGCCAGGTATCCTGACGAAAACCCCATAATATCACATCCACACATCCAATAGACTGTTATGAACAGGAAATGGTACCTTAGAAGGTCTTTTATTAATGGTGTACTGTTTATACTAGTGTAGTTTACTGAAGTAAAACTGAATAATATATATAAAAGACCATTTTAAATGTTGAAGCCACACAGTTTCACTGTAGGTGTGCCGACCCAAAAGACAGGGACAGACACCTGCCTCTAAGTTCCTGACTGAATCCTTCAAATAAAAAAAGCTATGACTCCAGAATCATCTGCAGGAAGATTGCCTCTTCACTTGAAACATCTAAGGCAAACCTACTACAGAGCAAGTACCCTTTGTGGTAATATACAACCTGGAGCTAGAAAACTGAAAAAATAAAAATAAAATAAAATCATAAAAGATATACAGCCACTACTTCTGGAGGATGAATCACTGAAAGAAATATTCCCTGCCCCACTGCTACAAGCCTTCCAGCAGCCACCTAACCTGGAACAAAGGTTTATAAAAAGCAAGTTTCTAAGATAAACTCAGAAAAAATGAGAATGGCACAAATCCCTGCAATACAGATCGCTGCAATGTATGCCAACACATGTCACAGGACCTCAACGTTATTCAAAAGGGAAAAACATTCAACACAAGGGAATACTACTCATGGTCCGCCTCTAATGTGTGGCTACTCCCCTGGGCTCTCCACTGAAGAACCTGAGTCGAGCACTTGGAGAGAATGTAGTGTGTGGTGGCTGCAGTAATAGGCTCATGCATATCCAGGATCAGAGATCTGAGTGGCATTTTGAGTTTGAGGAATAGGTGCTATTTAACCTTTTTGTCCTCCCCCCCCCCCCCCCTTCATAGGTGCTAGGTCTCAATGTCCTGGCTACCCAGAATAGGAAGGAGACAGTTACCTTTCTAGTATACAACCTGTCTGGTAGTGTTGGCTCAAGTTTTGAGTTAAGATATATTTGGAATTCATTTTGGGAAGTTTTTTTGTTGAATATCTAGTGCCCTCCTGTCTCAGGGAGAGAAATTCTTTGCTTTGGGAAGGATAGAAGACCTGCTGAGCCCATCTAATGTGTGGCTACTCCCCTGGGTTCTCCACTAAAGAACATGAGTCGAGCATTTGGAGAGAATGTAGTGTGTGGTGGCTGCAGTAATAGGCTCATGAATATCCAGGATCAGAGATCTGGTGGCATATTGAGTTCGAATTTGAAGGAATAGATGCTATTTAACCTTTTTGTCTCAAGTTCTTTAGTGGAGAGCCCAGGGGAGTAGCCACACATTAGAGGCGGACCATGAGTAGTATTCCCTACTTCGGAGCGGCCTCGGAGGGAACGGGCAGCGCGCGCAGGGCTCGGCACGCGCAAGGTGCACAAATGTGCACCCCCTTGTGCGCGCTGACCCCGGATTTTATAAGATACTCGCGGCTACGCGCGTATCTTATAAAATCCCGTGTACTTTTGTTCGCACGCACGTAGATTTGTAAAATCTACCCCATTATTTTTTTCTTCTAAAGACTCCCTACTAGATTCTTCACCCTGGGATGAGAGAGGAAGAGTGGAAGCTGTAATGTGCTAGAGGACCTCAGGTTTTTTTTTTGTTGTTGTTATTTTTTGAGAAAGGTTTTCCGCCCACATCTAGGATAACTTTGCCCACTTGTGATTTTCACTTTTCTATGCAGTGGAGATAATTTCAGGACCCTAAATACTGAAGGACACCAGTACAGATAAAGAGAAACTGAGAAATTGAATTGAGCAAATGGATATATCAAAGAACAAGCACATGGTGCCAGATGATTGCTATTGAAGAGTTGCAGCAGTCCACAAAGCTGTCCCCCCAACCATACTACACATCCAGAGTGTGCCATGCAGGAGGTCTAGCCTTGCTCTTATTGGAGAATCCGCTGAGTGTGACCTCTGCCTTCCTGGTTAAATACCAGAAGATGGGCTACAATAGTATATATTATGCAATGTAGAAAATGTGAAGATGGATATTACATTGCTGAAAAAGACCAGGAGCTAAAAAAAAAAAAAATGCCATAAGAATGGGTAAGAATGCCAAGTGTGGCATCAATGGGTATAGGATATTTATGAAACACGAATTGCTGAAACTTCAAAAATTAACAAATAAAGATAAGTTTTGAATTGTGATTGGGACATCAGGCAGATGTCAGAACATTCACAGGAAATGCCAGTATGGTGAGTAAACTCTTTCTTTAATAGCTTGGTGTCTGTTGTATGTAAGAGACAGTTTTGATATGTTTCTTTATCTTTGCAGAAACTTTTATAGATGTGAAGTCATGTGTGGGACCAAGCTTTGATTATTGAAAACCTTGAAAGTATGTGGTATAAAGGATGCCCCTGAAGCAGCTCTAGTGAAACATGATATTGTGTCGGGCTTAGTGAGATTAGAGCTTAATGAGATTTTATTAAAGTAAAAAAAAAGGGGAAAATACGGTATATACAGAAATAATTCTTTTTGCACTTTGGGCTTGGTGAAATGACATTTTCTAACATAACAAGTTTGAAAATTGTTCTATATTGCTTAAAAAATCTATGAAAAAAAGAACAGATGATTATATAAGACCCCAGAGTATGGTCAATTAAAATTATACCATGACAACCAAACGGGTGGTATGACGGTCCCAATCGCAAGTCAAAACTTGTCTTTGTTAATTTTTGAAGTTTCAGCAATTTGTTTTTCATAAATATTTGAGATTGCTTCGAGTTTGCTCAATTGGACTTTTCGTTTAATATTTGCTATCAATGGATATAGAGACACCAGAGGTAGCTAACACTGAGGAGAACAGCTACCAGGTGGAGGAGGAGGGAACCCATGGGAATTGGGGAAGCTCCATGTGCTGAGGAAAAAAAGAACGATCAAATATAAAGAGAGGATTTATTTCTCAAATCTTATGTGAAGAGAATTTTCCCCTGTTTTTCTTTCCTGAAGAAGTAAAATGTGGGTGGTTTGTTGTGGCAAGTGAAACTGCTGATGCTATGGAACAGGTTTTCTTAAAAGGCAGGAAGACCCTGACTAAAAAGGAAGACATAGTTGTATTTAAGTTTGTTTAACTGCTACAAGAATTATGAAAAGTAGATGGGGTGTAAATCTGCTGAACTGTAACAGCATGAGTGGGCAACTCCGGTCCATAAACAGATCCGGGCAGTAGTAACTTACGGGCGCCGGCGCGGCAGGCCCCGACACAGGCCGCTGTGTCGGGGCACTCGGCCATGCCCCCGAAACTCCCCCCCCCAGCCGGAAACACACCCCCGGACATGCCCCGAAAACGTAGGGGGCAAATACGCGCGTCCCGGGGCTTGTGCGTGCCGCCGAGCCTATGCAAAATAGGCTCGGCGCGCGCAGGGGGGTTTTAAAAGGGTTACGCGCGTTCCTTCTGCGCGTAACCCTTTTAAAGTCCGGCCCGATATGCGTATAATGGAGGCCTTGCATATACTATGGATATCCTGAAATCCAGCCCTGTTTGTGGCAATCCAAGACTAGAATTGCTCACTCCTCTTCTACAGGAATGGTGCTAAAAAGCTATGTGAATGTTTCCTGAACTGAGCAGCTATGTGAATGTTTCCTGAACTGCTGGGGGATCTCTGCTAATCAACTGTGG
Source organism: Rhinatrema bivittatum (assembly GCF_901001135.1). Taxonomy (NCBI): domain Eukaryota; kingdom Metazoa; phylum Chordata; class Amphibia; order Gymnophiona; family Rhinatrematidae; genus Rhinatrema; species Rhinatrema bivittatum. The sequence goes on along the minus strand of NC_042615.1, from coordinate 250,978,538 downwards.
TGAAGCTGTTTAGAATTGCTGCAGGCTCTGTACTAAAGAGAACAGAAACTACTGTGAATAAAAGCAACTGTGTTTTGTAATATAAAGAACTGATTTCTGCTTTGGAGTAAAGCCAATCAAACACATGGTATGAAATCAGTGACCAAAAGAGACTGATTTCATTTGTGGCATCCTTCACACTATAATTGGATTGCATGTTGTAATTCACCTGTATTTTCTTGTAATGTCATCTTTTGCTCTGACATGCTCCTTTTGTTTTGATTTGATGAAGGGAGGACAGCTCCCAAAAACTAGTCATGAAATGTATTAAATCAGCCCAATAAAAAAGGTATCACCTTTTATAATACTGTGGTTTAGTTAAGCTTTATTTCTGTGCATTCAACTGGACTAACATGGCAAACACACTACTTGAACTAAAGCTGAAGTCTCACCATTTTAGAAAAGTTCATTTTACTTCTTTGTTAGCTTCTTTAATCACCACCAGGCTGATAGTAGAAAAAAAAAAAAACATTTTATCTTTTCCATTCCCAAGATATTCAGCCATTTGTAAGCTATAGGTACATGCTGTCCTTTGTTCCTACATGAAATGCTCTTGAAGGTCCACCCACACAGCCTTGATATTATCTTCTGAACTCAGGCTAAGATCATTTCTATCATTTTAATAGAAGCACTTGCTTTATGTTTCTGGCCTTCAAATTCATCTAAATTGCTCTAAATCATAGTTTTACTGTTTAAAAGCTCTATCTGCTCCTCATTTATTCTTTGTTTTTTTTCTCTATATTTTATACAGTATGTTGCTATAAATGCCTTATGTAAGTGTGGGATTTTAAATGTTGGTCTTCTTTTTCTGTGTATACATGTTTAAAATATATTGCTGGTTTTGCTTAACATTTTCAAAGTGAGGAGTAGTCGAAAGTTTTTCATAGAGCGTATTTGCAATATTGCTGTCAATGATTTAACTTTTTACAACACACCACTGATTTGCAACTGGACACATAGTCACCACAAGTGAAAAGCTACCAGGAAATTAAATGATGCAACACAATGTTTTTATACCGTGCAAGAGAATTATAGTAAACCACAATTATATACCATTCAGTATTAGGGATGTGAATCGTTTTTTGACGATTTAAAATATCGTCCGATATATTTTAAATCGTCAAAAATCGTTAGGGCCACGACACAATACCAATTCCCCCGATTTATCGTTAAAAAATCGTAAATCGGGGGAAGGGGGAGGGCAGGAAAACCGGCACACTAAAACCCCCTAAAACCCACCCCCGACCCTTTAAATTAAATCCCCCACCCTCCCGAACCCCCCCCCAAATGCTTTAAATTACCTGGGGATCCAGCGGTGGTCCAGAACGGCGGCGATCCGGAACGGCCCCCTCAATTGAATCCTTTTGTCTTCAGCCGGCGCCATTTTGCAAAATGGCCACCGTAAAATGGCGGCGGCCATAGACAAAAACGATTCAACGCAGGAGGTCGTTCCGGACCCCCGCTGGACTTTTGGCAAGTCTTGTGGGGGTCAGGAGGCCCCCCCAAGCTGGCCAAAAGTTTCTGGGAGTCCAGCGGGGTTCAGGAAGCGATTTCTTGCCGCGAATCGTTTTCCGTACGGAAAATGGCGCCGGCAGGAGATCGACTGCAGGAGGTCGTTCAGCGGGTGTTCCGGACCGCCGCTGAATGACCTCCTGCAGTCGATCTCCTGCCGGCGCCATTTTCCGTACGGAAAACGATTCGCGGCAAGAAATCGCTTCCTGAACCCCGCTGGACTCCCAGAAACTTTTGGCCAGCTTGGGGTGCCTCCTGACCCCCACAAGACTTGCCAAAAGTCCAGCGGGGGTCCGGAACGACCTCCTGTGTCGAATCGTTTTTGTCTATGGCCGCCGCCATTTTGCGGCGGCCATTTTGCAAAATGGCGCCGGCTGAAGACAAAAGGATTCAATTGAGGGGGCCGTTCCGGACCGCCGCCGTTCTGGACCACCGCTGGATCCCCAGGTAATTTAAAGCATTTGGAGGGGGGTTCGGGAGGGTGGGGGATTTAATTTAAAGGGTCGGGGGTGGGTTTTAGGGGGTTGGCTCACGATTTTAACGATTTTTCACGATATTTTTAAAACCCAAATGGCAACAATACGATTCCCTCCCCCTCCCAGCCGAAATCGATCATTAAGACAATCGAGGACACGATTCACATCTCTATTCAGTATATAAGACAGTAACAATTTTGTTTAGCATGTCATTGCATTAAAAAAGGCATTGAGCTAGCTGTTTCATATGATTTTGCTAAAATGATCCTGTGCAAAATCTGAGTGGTGCATAGTCCAGTCTGAAAATTTTTAATTTTATTTTTTAAAAATTGTTGATTTTCTTATGATGTGATCTGAAGTTCTTCAACTTGGAGCCAGCTATATTCTTAAATATCCATGCAAGTGCTGTGTGAGGCATTTAAATATAATATATATATATAGTTCCGCCTCCTCATAATTCTTATAATTTTGATGTTGACATAAATATTGATGTTAAAATATTTTTATTCTATTTATTTGATATTTCTTTTGTAAAACATCAGCTTTACTGTACAAGAGTTGGATTCTTGGGAGGATTTAAAAAAAAATTGAAAATAAAGAATAAAAAAAAAATTGTTACCCATACTATCTTTTATTCTAGTTAGAGTACAAATAAATAATGTATTTAAATGGATGTCACAGTACTTTACAGTATGGAAATGTTAGAGATGGGTTATTTGCTTTAATTCTTATTTGTTGATAGTTTGCTGAGGCAGATTAGGGAATGTGTATCCCTTGCCTCCTAATAAATCCCTCGTTGAGACTAATATTATTCCTATAGAATTTATCCCTGTCACCATGAAGGTTGTTTTTAGGGATGTGCAATTGTTTAAAACAAATAGATTTCCTGAAACAAATTGGTCCAATTTGTTTTATTTGGGATCCCCAAAACAAATTGAGAGAGACTGCCAAATAAAATGAATCCTACTTGTTTTGTAATTGTTATGTTTTAGTATGGAAATGAACCCTGGGCTAAAGTGAGAGATGACTCCGCCCACAGGGAGGAGCCCTGTGGGCCTCACCATCGGTTGGTGTGGTCTCAGAGGCTTGGGACACAACTGTAAGGAGACTTTATTATAGGAGAGAAATGTAAGAACCTGAGGAGTGGGGTACTATAGTTGAAGAGTAGTCCTTGAGCAGAAGCCGAGGAGCGGGAACTGCAGTAGAGAAACAGTTCTTGAGCAAGGGTATGCTCAGAGTGTCACTTCAGAAGTAGAAGTTCAGCAGAGGTCTATAGAGCAGGATATGCCAGACAACCTTCTTAGTACATAAGAACATAAGAACATAAGAAATTGCCATGCTGGGTCAGACCAAGGGTCCATCAAGCCCAGCATCCTGTTTCCAACAGAGGCCAAACCAGGCCACAAGAACCTAGCAATTACCCAAGTTCTAGAAGTAGAGCAGTTACCTCTGATGTGCAGATCTAGTAGTAGCCCGCAGCGTGGGGTACGCTAGACAATCTTTCCCAGCACGGAAGGAATTACCTCAGGTGTACAGATCCAATAGTGGCCCACAAGCGGGGTATGCGGAGGATGGTACAGATGGAGATATGAAGGTAGTCAGAGGTACAGAAGCTGAGAAGGCTCAAATGATGTTGAGGCAGCAATCTGCAGCGCAGAGAGTGGTGAAGTGAATCCCGCTGAAGGTGAGCGATAGTGGCCCATGGTACGGGGTACACCGCAGGAAATGCCAGCAAGACATGGTAGAGTAGAAGTACAGGAAGTAGGGATGTGAATTGTTTTTCTGACGATTGAAAATATCGGAAGATATTTTCAAACTCGTCAGAATTCGGGGGGCATCCGAACCCGATAGGAAAATCGTGGGGTTCTCTTATCGTTTTTTTTTTGGGGGGGGGCGGGAAGAAAGGGCGCTTAAAAATAACCCCCAAACCCACCCCGACCCTTTAAATTTAATTCTTTCTAATCTCCCACCCTCCTGACCCCCTCCCAAACTTTTTTAAAGTATCTGGTGGTCCAGCAGGGGTCCCGGAAGTGATCTCCTGCTTTTGAGCTGTTGGCTGCCATTAATCAAAATGGCGCCGATGTCCCTTTGCCCTTAGCATGTGACAGGGTATCCATGCCATTGGCTGGCCCCTGTCACATGGTAGGATCACTGGATGGCCTGCATCATTTTTAAAGATGGCGCCTGCCATCCATTACTCCTACCATGTGACAGGGGCTGGCCAATGGCACAGATACCCTGTCACATGCTAAGGGCAAAGGGCCATCAGTGCCATTTTGTTTACTGGCAGCTGACAGCCTGAGAGTGGGAGATCGCTCCCGGGACCCCCGCTGGACCACCAGGTATTTTAAAAATGTTTTTGGGGGGTTGGGAGGGTAGAGGATTAGAAAGAATTAAATTTAAATGGTCGGGGTGTTTTGTTTTTTTTTCGGCATGACACAGCCAATTTAAATGGGTAAAAACCACGGGAACGAAGATTTCCCATGGTTTTTACCTGAACCCAATACCGGAAACAAGTACGGTACCAATTCACACCCTAACAGGAAACTCCTTGCTAACTCATCAGTGTATCAGGCTGGTCTGCTTAAGTACAAGTAGCGAGACTACATTATTCGGAGGGAATGCCGCTGAGGTTCCTGCCATGATGTGTACATAGTTGGCCCATTGCTTGCCTATGTGACTCCATGAGCAAGATGACGGATGGCAGCGCCCATGCCGTCCCGAGAATGCCAGGGAGGTTGGCGGTGACTGGCGGATGCCGCCACTCGTCCCAGATTACATGGAGAAGAGAAAAAAGAGGTAAGCATGAGAGATCTCAGCTGTCTGCGACTGACGGGTGCAACAGTACCCCCCTTCTTAGGGCCCCTTCCAGGGGGTTTTGATTTCCTAGGATGGGAAATGTGGAATTGGTGAATCAAATCCTTGTCGAGTATGTTGCTTTCAGGCTCCCAACTATTTTCCTCAGGTCCAAATCCTTCCCAGGATATAAGGTATTCCCAGCACCTTCCACGCTTTCTCACATCTAGAATATCTTCGACCTGATATGTGATGTCCTCTTCAGCGGTAAGAGGCTGTGTTTCAGGTACATTTTTCGAGAATTCTGATAATACGAGAGGCTTGAGAAGGGAGATGTGGGGAAGGCGTTGTGCTTGTGTAAGGATGCAGGTAACTGTAGACTGTAGATAACAGGACCCAGGCAGCGAAATATTGTGAAAGGCCCAATGTATCTTGGTGAAAATCTGACAGAAGGTAGCTTTAGGCAGATGAAGCGGGTACTGGGCCATACCTTGTCTCCAGGTTGGAGTTGTGGAGTGGCTCAGTGATGAGCATCGTAGAATCTTTTGGCTTTCTGTCTGGCCTTCTGCAGAAGTTCCTTGGTGTGCTGCCAGAGTTGATGCAGGCTCCTGTGCTGAGACCTGGGCTGCTGGAGACAGTACCGACAGTGGAACTGGTAGAGGAGGCAAAGGTTGTCACCCATAGAGTAGTTGAAAGGGTGAAGACCCTGTGGATGCAGATGGATGGGAATTTTATGCAAATTCGGCCCATGGAAGCAGCTTGGACCAATCGCTTTGCTGAGAATTGACATAGGCTCGGATGAATTGCTTTAGGGTGCGATTTGTCCTTTCATTTTTTCCATTTGCCTGTGGGTGGTAAGCGCTAGTGAAATCTAGAAAAATGTCAAATTTCCTGCATAGAGCCTTCCAAAACTTGGCTGTAAATTAGACCCCACCCCTGTCGGAAAGGATGTGTCTAGGTAAGCCATGAAGACGGAAGATATGGCATATAAAAAGTTTTGCCAACTCTGAAGCTGAAGGTAATCTGGGAAGCACCACAAAATGTGCCATTTTTGAAAAACGGTCAACTGTGACCCAGATAGTATTGTTGCTGTCGGATACTGGTAGGTTAACTATGACGTCCGTAGCGACATGTGTCCACGGTGCAGTTGGAGTGGGTAGTGGCTGAAGAAGTCCCCAAGGCCAGCCCGGAGATGGCTTTTGCCTAGTGCAGGTAGGACATGACTCTACGTAGGCCTGAACAACCTTTTTCATGGAGGGTCACCAGTAATACCTCTGCAGGGTAGCTAAGGTTCGAGATCTTCCAGGATGACCTTCGAGTAGTGAATCATGGGCCCATCAGATTATTTTCTTCCATAGGGCTTGTGGAACCACCGTTTTCCCGGCTGGAACCATGTGAGTGGTAGAGAGAAGGACCATATTGGGGTCGATAATATGTCGTGGTGTGTTTGGAACATCTTCTGAAGAAAAAGAGTAGGATAAGGCATCCACAGGATGATATTTCTGAAGGAAATTGAAGCGGTTAAAAAATAATGACCAACGAGCCTGTCGGTGATTCAGGCATTGTGCTTGCCGCAAGTATTGAAGGTTTTTATGGTCGGTGTAGACGTGATTTGATGTTGAGCGTCTTCTAGCTACAGATGCCATTCCTCAAATGCCAATTTAATCACCAAGAGTTCCTTGTCTCCTATCCCATAGTTTCGTTCGGCTGGTGAAAAACACCAGGAGAAAAAGGAACAGGGATATGGAGTATGGTTGTCAGCATGTTGGTGAAGGACTGCTCCTACCCCGATGTCCGAAGCATCTACCTCTATGGTGAAAGGTCATCGAGGATCTGGATGACGTAGAAGAGGCTCTTGGAGGAATGCCTCCTTGAATTTTCAGAAGGCATCTACGGCTTCTGGAGACCATTGAGAATGGTTAGTTCCTTTTTGCGTCATGGCAGTAAGAGGCACGATCAAGGTGGAGTAGTGATGAATGAATGATCTGTAGTATTTGGTGAATCTGAGGAATCTCCTGAGAGCTTTAAGTCCAGTAGGTTGGGGCCAGTCTCAAATACTCTTGGTTTTCTGCGGATCCATTTGGAACCCCTGGATGGATACCACATAGCCTAAGGGAATGGATTCTTAGTGAAAAGAGCACTTCTCTAATTTGGCATATAAGTGGTTGGCTCTCACTCGCTCGAGAACTCTCTTGATGCCCGATAGAGGACTCTGAAGGTTTTGGAAGAAGACCAGTATATCATCAAGATAGACTAATAAGCAGGTGTAAAGCATGTCCCTAAAAATGTCATTCATCATGTTTTGAAACACGGCTGGGGCATTGCAAAGGCCAAAGGGCATGATCAAATATTCAAAATGGCCATCGCGGGTATTGAATGCTATATTTCATTCATCACCCTGGCGTATTCAGACCAAATTGTATGCCCCTCTATGGTCCAACTTCGTGAATATTTTGGCCCCTTGCAGCCGATCAAAAAGTTCAGAGATCAATTGCAGTGGTTAGCGATTCTTCAGGGTAATCTCGTTCAGGCCTCGGTAGTCTGTACATGGGCGAAGGGAGCTGTCCTTCTTGCCCACAAAAAAGAACCCGGCCCCGGCAAGACTTGGTAGAGTAGAATTACAGGAAATACTCATGAGACGTTATTCCGAAGGAAGTCCTGAGAACTAGAACAAGAAGAGTTCAAAGGCAGGAAGGCCCTCCGAGGAGCCAATAGCCCAGGAACGCGAAGAGCCCCCGATGAGCGGGTACTCAGAGCGTTTCCCACAGTTAGCCAGGAACAGGAACCAAAGGTCCAAGTAGGTGGATTCAGCAACGAAGAAACTCCTTGCTAACTCATCAGTGATTCAGGCTGGTCTGCACCCGCTTTCCGCAAAATTTGTTGCATCGGCCCCTTTGTCTCTGCCTGGGCAGTGGGCAATGTGGACAATGGGCACAAGGTGAGCATTAAGCACAGTACAAATACTGAAGCATGCCAGACATCAGTATGAGAACTAGTGCTCACAATGTGATACTCAGTGCCACATTGTCTCTGTGTTCCCCGCACACACACATTAGCAAAGCACAGTCAATAGTCTAATTATGGTACCACTGAGAAGAAAATCCAAATTACATCCTGAACCTTGGAGGTATTTATACCATTCGACCTTGCTTCCATGCCCAGATCTTAAGCCTTGCAGTTCTGTTTGCCACTGAATCTTGCTATCGTATGACAGACTTTACATCCGGAGGAAATTCTTGCCAGAGAATGGGGGGGGGGGGGGGGGGGGGCTGCTTTGCATCTCTCATGTTGTTTTGGTGTCTTGAAACCACTGTTTGTGCTGCTTGGCCTTTTATCAATGCCTTCCTTGGGGTTTTTTCCTACCACCTCTTCTGCTTTGATTCCCCTTCAAGCATCTTTGGTGCCAATTTGCTACTTGAAAGACCATCAAGGGATCATGTCATTGTTGCTGGTGACCTCTTTTGGAGCCTTTGGGTGTTTTTCCAACACTTGCTTTACTTTCTTCTTGGTTTGCTTTATTCTGGTCTAGGCTGTTTTGTCCCCAGAACAAAAGTAAAAAAGATACAGGTTTCACTACTATGGCACAACATCTTTGCTATACTACTTCCTTCTCTCCAACCCTTTACAATCTCAGCATTGTTATCCCACCCTGTTTGATAGTTGATTACACTGAACTGATGTGTCCAAAAATGCCCCCATTCAGAGAAGGTACTGGCACAAGACAAAAACTGTTCAAGAGAAACTATTTATTGTACTGAATGTCATAAGAGATTAGATTGTAAGGGAGAATACATGCAAAACAAAAAAAATCAAGAAATGCAACGGTCAGAGGTCAGCTACAGAATATGGGAATTTTTTTCTATAAAAAACAACACAAACAATTAACTTTAAATCTCCTATCATTGTATAACCTTTTCCATGTACTAAATGTGATATCAGTTTCATCTGGAAAATCCAAATTCCACCCTGCACCTTGAAGGGTCTTTGTGCCACTCAACTTTGCTTCCATACCTAGACCTTAAACCTTGCAGTTCTCTTTTCCACTGTACCTTACTATTTTCTTCAGATGTAGTTTTTTTCCAATTTTTGAAAGTTGTTATTTTGGCTAAAATAGCCTCTTTCACGTCACCTTTTAAACATACAAGGGGGTTGATTTTAAGACCCGCACATGCGCATTCATGTGCGGAGGTTCCCAGCGCACATACATGGATGTGGTGATTTGATAATATGTGTACGCTGGTGCACACATGTTATAAAATGTGATGGTCAAACACACATGCGCACCGGATTTTAAAATCTGCACGCGCATGTGCGGGCAGCCTGTGACATGTATGCACAGGGAGGAATTTTAGCAAAATATGCATGGTGATGTGATCGAGCTTTGCTAACCCTACCCTTCCTACCTCTTCCTTTCTCCTCCCTGACCCCTAACCTAACCCTACCTATCCCTAATTTTTTTATTTTAATACTTACTGCTCCCCGTGAGCAGAAGTAATCTCAGCACGCCGGCCGGCTGCTGGCATGCATTTCCCCGGGACCGTGGCTATTGATGTTATCCCAGCCCACACCCCCAGCCCACTTCTTTTGCAGGGCCCACCACTTCAGCGTAATGGGGATTATGTGCGTGGCTGTGCCCATTCTAAAATGTACACAAGGCCTGGTCACATGCGTAACCCACATTTTTTATGCACGTGGCCCTTTTAAATCAGGCCAGTGGAGCATTGTGCAGAGTCAGACAGTCATACAGAAAAAAATTAGTGTTCAGTGTTTCTGTATCTCCGGTCTACTATCCTGCTTCAGTGAACAGTCAAAAAGCAATGCCTCTGTCTGTCTGTCACTGTGAAAGCACAGTGACTGCATCAATGAAGATAAAAAAAAGCCCTTTGCCACTGCAACATTATCCTTTCTTAAACATTTTCTTTGAATCTAAAGGGAGATATTCAAAGATGAAAGACCCAAAGATATTCAGCAGCACAAAATGGCACGGGTCATCCAGTGCTCCTACCATGTGACAGGGGCCGGCCAATGGCACAAATACCCTGTCACATGGTAAGGGCAAAGGCCATCGGCGCCATTTTTATTAGTGGCAGCCGACGGCTCGAGAGTGGAAGATCGCTCCCGGGACCCCCCCACCGGACCACCAGGTACCTGTAAAAAGATTTTTTGGGGGGGTCGGGAGGGTGGGGGAAGCTAAGGGATTAGTTTTAAAGGGTCGGGGTGGGTTTTTTGTTTATCGGCTCGGGCGCAGCCGATAAACAAAACCGCGATCGGGCCGGACGAAAAAAAAAAAAACACGATGTGAATCGGAACCGGAATCAGAACCGATTCCGGTTCTGATTCACATATCTAATAGATATTAGGGGTGTGAATCGTGTGATCGATCGTCTTAATGATCGATTTTGGCTGGGGGGGGGAGGGAAATCTGATCGTCGTGGTTTGTTTTTTTTTACATCGTTAAAAATCATAAATCGGGGGAGGGCGGGAAAACCGGCACACCAAAACAACCCTAAAACTCACCCCGAACCTTTAAAACAAATCCCCCACCCTCCCGAACCCCCCCAAAATGTTTTAAATTACCTGGGGTCCTGTGAGGGGGGGGTTCCCAGCGCGATCTCCAGCTCTCTGGCCACGGCTGCGTTGAGAAATGGCGCCGATGGCCCTTTGCCCTTATCATGTGACAGGGCAAAGGTAGCGCCAGCACCGCCATATTTAAAGATGGCCGCTGCCGTCGTAAAGATGGCCGGCGCCATCTTTAAAAATGGCGCCGGCCATCCAGTGCTCCTACCATGTGACAGGAGCCGGCCAATGGCACGGATACCCTGTCACATGGTAAGGGCAAAGGGCCATCGGCGCCATCTTTATGAGTGGCAGCCGACGGCCCGAGAACAGGAGATCGCTCCTGGGACCACCACTAGACCACCAGGTAATTTTAAAATGTTTTGGGGGGCTCGGGAGGGTGGGGGAAGCTAAGGAGTTGTTTTTAAAGGGTCGGGTGGGTTGTTTTTTTTATCGGGCCATCGGCGCCATTTTTGAGTGGCCGCCAAAATAGCACTGATGGCCCAAGAGGAGTAGATCAGTCCCCGCGCCCCCATTGGACCACCAGGTAATCATAAAAAGTTTTGGGGGGGTTCGGGAGGGTGGGGGGAAGGTAAGGGGTTAATTTTAAAGGGTCGGGCCTCACTACAAAAAAAATAACGATGTGAATCGGAACCAATTCCGATTCACATCACCCACATCACCCACGATCAGATTTTTCCCCCCTCTAGCCGAACCCGATCGGGCACACGATTCACATCTCTAAAAACTATAGCTGCACAATTAAAATATTGCAAACTTTAAATTAGGTGTTAGGACATACAAAAAGCATACACATCTGCTTTGCTAGCAACCTAAACCTGTAAAAGATTAAGCTAATTTCCTGGAAAGAAAATTGCATGAAGAGTCATTTTGGTCTAGCTGTATATTCTGCAAGTTTACAAAAATCAAGGAAGAATTTAGGTTATCAGTTGAGGCCAGACACCTCACTGTTTAAGTAAGTATTGGATGTGCCACATAGAGCCATCCCCAATTTAATCTGCGGGCCTGTTGGGAGGGTTAGGTAAATACTGAATGTTAAATCCGGGGTTTGTAACCATTTTTTGCTATATGTCCTTTTCTCCTACATCGATAACAAATACCATGAAACCTTACTGACTGAGAAGCTGGTTAATGCTTCTGATTAAGGGCAGGACTGCAAATTAAAGTCCTCTCATGAATGCATGCAGTGGCAACATTCTCACTCCCCTCTCTTCTGGATCATTTGCCCCAGTGGTCTTTATATCACCTTCTTTTTCATTTTTATAATAAGAGGGAGATTTGGGTTGAGGTTGATAGTGTTCCCAAAGAATTTCTAGCTCTTCATTTTTATCAAGTAGCTGTTTATTTAAACATGTAATTTCAGACTTTAAAGCCTCATTCTGGGTACTAGCAATTTTTAGCTTCTCAATTAAATCAGCCAGATGCTGCTCATAGAGTTGTCTATCATCTGCCAACTGGGTTGAAGATAACTTCTCCTACATTAATTTATTATAGTTTTCTTGTTTCAATTTATCTGTCAGGATCTTGAGGCATTATGACCAAGCACTTATAATATTGAACAATTGCCATATTAAAGCTGTGCTTTGTTTATTCTTATTTTTGGGCATTGTGGCACTGATATTCTCAGAAATCTTATTTTCTAAATCATCAAAAGAATTTAGGTCTGCTAAAACATTAGGACCCCATGGATTCTTCCTACAAGCTGTTGCAATATCCAAAAAGGTACTTTCTCTTCATTGCTGCTTTTAATTCTACCTTACTGTCCTTTTTCTTCTTAACAAATGATACCTTCTGTGGCCATATGATGCTAAAGTTAAATACACACACAATATTTTGTACTCAATAGGTTTTCTTATGGACTATTCTGTTTTCTACAGATTATAAGAAAAATTCTTATTACAAACTAGATGGTCCCAAGATAAACAAATCTGCCCTTCACACTAAAAGATAAAAAAAATACACAAGTAAAAATTAAAGGCTTATCTAAACATTTCACCTGGAATCTCATCCTTGTTGGCAATTTTGTTACGGGTTCAGACCATACACCCTTATATTTTGCCTAGGGGCTCTAACCTGGGGGAGCTAATCTCACTGAGGTCGACACTGGGAGCTATCTAAGGGGCTTATCCCTTATAAACACACAGGGGGCTTGAACCCAGGAGCTTATCATCTGTACAAATAGCCAAACACAATTACTTGGATTATTCCTAGAGGCTTGAACCCAGGAGCTAATTCCCAACACAAAAACATTCACAAACTTTGATTCAGTATACCACGATTCCAGGTATTTAGGAAAGTGAGTTTATTTGAGCAATAGGAGGATAGAAAAAAACAAAATCAGATTACACAAAAGAAGTAATGGTAAATGATAAAAATTGCTACATAGATATACAAAGCTTACATGTGTTATGCAGTGGACCCTTGACCCGGAGCGAGAGGTCACCCACCTGAGGAAACTGGATGTCCTTCGCCTCCGGAAGGTGGAAATCCTGGAGTAACCAACCCCTCAGTACCCTTCTTGAAGGTCCACAGCGGTAGGGTACAGGCCAAGGAACCCGCCAATGTGATCTAGGTTCCAGGCAGGGGTCAGAGTCCAATCCGGGTCCAGGCAGGCAGCAGGCAGAGTGAGGTCAAAGTCCAAATCTGGGTCCAGGCGGGCAGCAGGCAAAGCGGAGTCAAAAGTCCAGTCCGGGTCTAGGCAGGCAGCAGGCAAAGCGGGGTCGAAGTCCAAATCCGGGTCCAGGCAGGCAGCAGGCAAAGCGGGGTCGAAGTCCAAATCCGGGTCCAGGCGGGCAGCAGGCAAAGCGGAGTCAAAAGTCCAGTCCGGGTCTAGGCAGGCAGCAGGCAAAGCGGGGTCGAAGTCCAAATCCGGGTCCAGGCGTGCAGCAGGCAAAGCGAGGTCAAAAGTCCAGTCCGGGTCTAGGCAGGCAGCAGGCAAAGCAGGGTCAAAGTCCAAATCTGGGTCCAGGCGGGCAGCAGGCAAAGCGAGGTCAAAGCAAGGCAGGAGTCAGCACAGCACAAACACAGCAAAGCACGGGACCTGTTGTGAAGGCGTCAGTGTCTTCACTGAGGGAGTTTAAATCTCCCTCACAGCTGACGTCCATTTCCGGGGCCGGCATCGTCTTCGCGGCCCAGCCCCTTTAAGGGGCGGGGCCAGTCACATCTCTCCCGATGCAGTCTTTCGACGGCAGGACGCCGTCACGCTGCGACCCGCGCTCCGCGGGCCTCTGGAGAAGAAGTTCTGTCCCGCCTGCGGGGAAGAGGTAGGGAGGCCCGATCGCATGCGATCGCGATCGGGCCTCACAACAACATGTTTCCAAAGGATCAACCTGTGCCATCATGTTCAGAACACTGTCCCCCTCTTTCCCTCTTGCTGTCTCTTCTTATATACTAAAAATATTTGTGAAAGCAGTGATGTTCCCTCCCTCTGATTTCTTATCAAATTTCAGTCATAGCTGTGTGGCCTTCACTTTCACTCTCAGGCTTTAGTATAAGTTAATAACAATTGCTTCTCATCATAGACCTAGAGGAATAACTAAAATAAACAGACTCTTGCCTGTTCATAAACATTTCACAGTGCATGACAGTAAATGGAGTTCACCCAGAGGTTGGCCTGAGACCTTCAAACTAGTCTGTGTCTGGGTGAAAATTGTGAATTCATAAGGCCTATCCTCTGAATACATCCTCAGGAAAAGTAAAAATAATGACTCCAAGAATGCCACATTGGCCATCTTGATTTGTTGACATGTCTTCCCAATTTTGATGATGTCTATCCACCATTTGGGAGCCTAAAAAATTGTAAAAATGAGCAATATTGTTTTTGTTTAAAAGTAATGAAATGAATGGAGACTAGGGATGTGCAGTGATCATTTCATTTTTCAGTTTGTTTTTTTCCCACACAAACTTTGATTTGTTTAATGTTTGATTCATTTTTCATTAAAAAAAAAAGAATCAAACATAAAATAAACACAAAAATAAAGGAAATATGGACTCCCAATTCTACTACCCAGAAAAATGCGGGGGCCAGGATCCCCCCTGTCCCCCACTTAGCCTGAATGGTGGAGATTCACTGGCAAGGCCTAGGCCCAGGTCAAATATTCAGACTTGGGTAGGCCGAGTCTGTGGTTGGTCACTGCAAACTCCGCCTAGGCTCTATGCAAGGCTGAGTCTTGGAGGCCTGATTTTGATGGTTTGGCCTAAGCCAGATGCGGGGCCTAAACTTGATGCTGGGGCCTCAAACTCAGCCTTAGCCTAGGCCAGGACTAGGCCTAGGTATGATGCCATGGCCTGGCCAAGAGGATGAGTCCCAAGGCTGGGTTCTTAGCCCGAACCCATGTCCGACTCTGGAGCCAGACTTAGAATTTGGGTCTGATACCTGGACCTTGACCTAAGCCAGGACAGGGACATAGGCCCACTGTTATGGACTGGCCAGAAGCCGGGTCCTGATGCAGGAGTCCTTGCCCCAAACAAGACCCAATGCCAGAATCCAAACTGGAGGCCAGGTCCCAAAGTCTGTCATTGGCCTAGGTCAGGGCCTGAGTACAGGCCAGACAACAGGGCCTCAGCCCAGACCCAGCCCCAATGGGAGGGCCCAACTAGACAATGCCATATAGCAAAATGGTTCCCTCCACAGAAGAGGACATGCTGGAGTTAACATACTCTGGCATTATCATAGTGGATGGCGTCATTTGATGAAAGAAGAAAGCAAAGAGAAGATCGAAGAAGAGCACTCCAAGGCATGGGCTCCGGGCATAGGGTTGACCCTAGGCCAAGGCCCAGGCATCAGGACCCATAGTCCAGTCCATGTTTTCATTTCATTTAATAAAATGTATTAATCGCCTAACACTGAAAGGCCTAGGCTATATACATACGGGCAAATTTTCAAAGCCCTGCTCGCGTAAATCCGCCCGGATTTACGCGAGCAGGGCCTTGCGCGCCGGCGCGCCCATTTTCCATAGGCCGCCAGCGTGCGCCTAACCCCGGGACGCGCGTAGATCCCGGGGTTTTCGGAAGGGGGAGTGTCGGGGGGCAGAACCCGATGACGCGGCATTTCGGGGGCGGGGCGCGGCGTGTCGGGGGTGGGGCGTGACGTTTCAGGGGCGGGACCGGGGACGTGGCGCCAGCCCGGGGGCGTGGTCCAGGCCTTCGGACCAGCCCCCGGGTCGGAGCACGGCGCGCCAGCACTCTGCTGGCGCGCGTAGATTTATGTCTGCTTCTCGCAGGCGTAAATCTACGGACAAAGGTAAGGGGGGGGTTTAGATAGGGCTGGGGGGGTGGGTTAGGTAGAGGAAGGGAGGGGAAGGGGAGGGGAGGGAACGGAGACAGGCTGCGCGGCTCGGCGCGCACCAGCTGCCCAAAATCGGCAGCCTTGCACGCGCCGATCCAGGATTTTAGAAGATACACACGGCTACGCGCTTATCTTATAAAATCCAGCGTACTTTTGTTTGCGCTTGGTGCGCAAACAAAAGTACGCGAACGCGCTTTTTTTAAAAATCTACCCCATAGTAAACATACATAATAAAAATGCAACATACAGTATACATATTTTAGTTTCACAGAAGTAGAAGAAAATATCATATATTAAACAAATAAATAATATGGCAAAAGAAATTCAATCCTTCAACAATAATATCAACCTCAATCTGAACAAAGTCACTACAAGAGGGAATGTAACATGATTACTCATCGCGTCTCACAATCTCCCAAACTGCCTGAAAACTCATTAACATCACAGTATTAGCTGTTATATGCACGACGAAGTAGAAACTCTTTAATTGACATTTTAAACTTTTTAACATCCTCCAGAGACCTAAGTTCGAAAGGAATAAGATTCCATAGTGTAGGTGCTGCTACGGAAAAAGAAGTCTCCCTTGTGCTAAACAATTGTGCATGACGAACAGAAGGAATCTCTAACAGATTCAATTGTGACGATCTCAGACACCTTACCGGTTTGTAAATCCGCAAAAGTGCATTAAGTCAAAAAGCAGAGTCAGATGCAATAAGCTTATAAAATATCATACAGATCTTAAAAACTATGCGCTCATTAACCGGCAACCAATTAAGTCTGCAGAGAACTGGGGAAATCCTATCAAATTGCTTAGAATGGGAAACTAACCTTGCCGCTGAATTGAGCAAAAGTTGTATCGAATGAATTAAACCTTTTGGTAAACCAATATAAAGACCCAGGCCCTAGTGTCAGGCCTGGGTCCAGGCTGAGGTCCTGGCATCAAGATCCGGCCTCTGGGCCAGATTGTGGCATCGGGCTTGGGCCATAACCCTGGCCTATTCTGAGGCCCAGTTGTTGGAACTTAGCCTCCAGCATGCCTTGGATTGGTCCTGGATCTGAGCCAAGGCTCTGGCTTCAGGACCTGTCCTCTGGGCTGGACATTGGCATTCAGCCTGGGCCCTGACCCTGGCCTAAGCAGATGTCCTGGCATCATACATGGGTCCAAACCAAAGACCCAGCATTTAGGACCCAGCCTTTGGGCCAGGCTGAGACCCAGGCATTGGGACCCAATACCTGGAATGGTCCCTGGCATCAGGTCTGGCCTGGGCTCTGACCGAAGCTGAGGCCTTGGTAACAGGACCCTGCCAGGCAATGCATCGGATACCTGATTGATTAGGTAAGTAATTTTTCAGGGGGCTCTGGGCCTTTGTTCATGTTTTTGCTGAGGCCCAGCATTAGCTCGGGTCTAGGCCAAGACCCCAGCAACAGACTGGGGCCTAGGTGAGGCCCCTGCTTTGGGCCTAGGCCCAGGCTTAGGATGAGGTGCCGGCATTGCACTCGGGTGTAGGCCATGGCCTGTGATTTGGGCCTCACCTATGCCAAAGCGAAGCCTCGGCCGTGAGCCTAGACCTAGACTTGTCCCGAAGTTTTAAATAAATAAAATTCTTTTAATTTGGGGAGCTTCTCAATTTGTTTCATGGCTCTAGAATGAAACACATTGCCCCTTTTTTATTGTATTTTATAAATGAATTTAAAACAAATTCACATCCCTAATGGAGATGCCCTAGAAATTGAATGAATGAACAAACTGTAACAAAAAAACATTTACTCTGCAAATCCCCTAATAGTCTATTTTATTTATAATAATTGAATGTAAGACAGATGCCAGATCTTTCTCCTCCATAAAAGTTTACAAGTGGCTTATCAATCTCAAACTGGCAAAGAATCCTCACATCACAGTACTTATCTGCTCATTCATCAATACATCTGGTACCAAATAAACTCCAAGGTTTTTTCTCTTAGAATTAGGCTGCACACACCTTGAAAAGATGATAATATCTCCAATTCCATTTCTCATCTACTGAGTCAAAACACCTCAGATTTCTCTGGGTTTTACTTTATTTTATTTGCATCCAATTATTTCATGATTGCATCCAAACACTTATTCAGATTTTAAAGGAAGTTTCTTGAATCCCCTCTACCATTGCTTGCAGCTATACAATATTATGATAAAGATAACAATCTATATCATAACATTGTAGTGGGATCCAAACCCCTGTGCACTTGGCATTGCTGGAAAGAAAGACATCTTTTAACTTGTAGATGCCAAAACCAAAGTTTCCCACAGTTTTCCTAAGTGGAATATGAGCAGAAAGGAAAGCAAACCCATGTTTGTATGGTATTTATGGCACATCTCTGCATTAGAGATAAGCAAAGAAAAAAACATTGTTTCTGTTTGTTTATTCATTTTGTAGATCATCTCCGTTCATTTCATTAGTTTCAAATGAAAAAAAATAAAATGTTCATCTCTTCTTTTCATTCCTTATTTATGCTCCATTAAAGTTAATGGGGAAACAACACAGCCTATCTGGAGCTTCAAAATTGGGTTTTTCTAATACATTCTAATGAAACTTGAAGGTAGACAACATCAGAAGGGGGAAGAGAACTTCAAGGAACCAAGACTGTGTCAAAGTGGCACTAAAAGTGGCATGAATATTCCAAGGCTCCATAAACAGGAGTTCTCCAAGACACCATCAAAGAAGCACAGCAACAGCAAGAGGGTCAAGAACACCCCAAGGCTTCAAAACAGTGGCATGAACTCCCAAAGACAGCTCAAGAGAGGCAAAGTGGTCCCAAGAGTGGCATGAACAATCAAAGAAACCATGAATGGGAAAAAAGTAGAAAAGGTGGCAGAAATAATACCCAAACAGTGAGATGCAAAACATCAGTAAGAGTTGCATGAAAGCCCAAAACACTATGAGAGGTGCAAAGCAGATCCCAGAGTGGCAAGAACATTCCAAGGTGTATAGTCTGAGGTATGGTAGCCATGCTGAGTGGCAGTAAGTCACCCTAAGGTTTAGCATCAGGGACATGGCAGCTATGCTGAGTGGCAGCAAGACTCCCTAGAGTCATACCGCAGGAGCATGGTAGTTTGTTACAGTAGCAAGAAGATACCCAAGGTGACTGGGGCACCTGGGGCATGGCAGTTAGGCTAGTGGGAGCAAATCCCTCAATATGTAGCATAAGGGGCATAGCAGCAAGGTAGGGTGGCAGCAAGATCCCAAAGTTGTAGAATGTGTGATATTGCAAACAACACAAAGTCATAGAAAACCCCAAGGTGTACAGTGTGGGAATTGCAAACAGAACAGACCCCAAGGTGTACAGTTCAGGTTATCACAAACAGCTCAGAGTTGTCAAAAGCCTCAAGTTATAAAGTGGGGAAATCATAAACTGTACAGAGGTGTAAACCCTCCATAGTTTATAGTTCAAGGAATTGCAAACAGCAGAGTGAAGTCTAATTCACAGCAGCATAGAGTGCAGAGAATCACAAACAAAATGGAGGTGTCTATACCCTCAAGGCTTACAGTGCAGGGAATCACAAGCAGCAGAGAGGTATATATTCATCCAAAGTGTACAGTGTGAGGAATAGCAAACAGTACAGAGGTATCTATGCACCCAAGGTGCACAGGGCAGGGAATTGAAAACAGCACAGAGGTGTCACAAACCCCAACATATACAGACTGGTGAACTGCAAATAATACAGAAGGTCAAAACCCTCATTGTGTACAGTGCAGGGAATCACGAATAGCATAGAGGCATAAACCTCCCCCATGGTGTACAGTGCAGGGAATCATAAAACAGCACAGAGGTGTTAAAACCAGCAAGGCATGGAATGTGAATAATCACAAACAGCACAAAGAGGTCTAAACCCCCAAGGTGTGAAGTGTGGTCCATTGCATATAGCATTAATGTGTCTAAACAACCAAGGCATGGTGTGTGATCCATCACAAGGAACACAACATTGTCTAAGACAGAAAGACATGGAATGTGATGAATCACATACAGCACAAAATATCTAAATCACCAAGGCATACAGTGCTGGGAATTGTAAATAGCATACATTTTCCTAAAATACCAAGGCATTCTAGAATCACAAACTCCACAAAGATGTTTAAACCACCAAGGCATATAGTGGAAAATCTCAAACAGCATAAATGCCTAGACAGGCCTTGACAGCAAGAAGGAAAAGAGAGGAGGGAAAAACGTATATATCTTTTTCTTTTATCACATTTCTTTTTCTGGACACAAAACACCCAAGTATAACCAACTAACAACAGGATGGGAGTACTAGGCTGGGATTGTATTTGGGTAAAGCAATGAAGAATCATAAAAGAATCATCCAGTGACTCATTGGTCTAGGGGTATGATTCTCGCTTTGGGTGCGAGAGGTCCTGGCTTCAACTCCCAGATGAGCCCTTTGATTTCTGCTCACAGGGAAACCTGGGTGGCAGAGAGCAGAAACCTCTGCTGGCTGGAAGGAGTGGCAAACCCTGTACTAGTCAAGCTTTTTTTTTTTGGGTTCTTATGGCCTGGATTGGCCACTGTTGGAAACAGGATGCTGGGCTTGATGGACCCTTGGTCTGACCCAGTATGGCATTTTCTTATGTTCTTCTGTTCTTATAAAAGAAGTGGGGAAAAAAGAAAAAATTGTCTCATTTGTTTGTTTCCAATTCAAGTCTATGGACCATTGAAGTCCAAGAATGTGTATTGCTGTGATAAAAGTTAGCTTGCCTTTGTGACCTCTCAGCCTTGTCAGAGCTGAGTCAGGAAAAGGTAGCAATAAAACCACACAGAAGACAAATCAAGTATGCTCTTCTGTATCTTTTTAACTAGTAGGGCCAAATTTTGGTTAAGGGAAGTCAGACAATCGCCCAGGACATTACCAGAATTACCCATCTGGATGCAGCCAAAGAGTCCCAGCATAGCCACAGTGGGATAAGGGAGTTCTGGCATGGCCACGATGGATCTCTTCCCATCCCCTGGATTCTCCCTTTATCTAAAAGAAGACTCCTGGAATAGCAGCACAACATGCTCCCTAGCTTTGGACCAATTGACACCATTTTCCAAAAAGGCATTTACTGGACTTTGCCCTTATTATGTGATAGGGTAAAGTCTAATCAACGCCATTGTGGAAAATGACTTAGACTGACCTGAAGTTAGGGGAAACTCTGAGGTGCCACTAGACTATCAAAACGTGCATCCAAACTTGCACATAGCTAATAGCGCTCATCACAGGTAAATTCCATGTAGATGAGGCTATTAGCTACTACCCCATTATGTAATAAATTACAGCTCACCCAATCCGCCCTTGTTAACATGGGAAATTTAACACCAGCCCTGGAGATGGCATTACGTTTTTTAATATATTTATAAATGATCTGGAAAGGGGTACAATGAGTGAGGTGATCAAATTTGCAAATGATACAAATTTATGCAGAGTAGTTAAATGTCAAGTGGATTGTGATGAATTGCAAGAGGAACTTGCAGGACTGGAAGATTGGGTTTCCAAATGGCAGAAGTAATTTAACATGGACAAGTACAAAGTGATGCATATAGAGAAAAATAACCCTTGCTTTAGTTACACAATGTTAGGTTATATCTTAGGAGTTACCACCCAGGAGAGAGATCTAAGCATCATAGTGGATAATACATTGATATCGTCATTCCAGCATGCTGTGGCGATCAAAAAAGCAAACAGAATGTTAGGAGTTATTAAGAAGGGAATGGAATATAAAACAGAGGATGTCATAATGCCTCTGTATCGCTCCATGGAGAGGCAGCACCTTGAATACTGTGTGCGCAGTTCTGGTCACTGCATCTCAAAAAGGATATAGCTACACTGGAGAAAGTGCAGAGAAGGGTGACCAAAATGATAAGGGCATAGAACAGCTGCCCTATGAAGAAAGGCTAAAGAAGTTAGGGCTCTTCAGTTTGGAGAAGAGTCTACTGAGAGGGGATATGATAGAAGTTTACAAAATCATAATAGGACTTGAAAAATTAATGTAAATCTGTTATTTATTCTCTTAGATAATAGAAGAATCAGGGGGCACTCCATGAAGTTAGCAAGTAGCTCATTTAAAACAAATCAAAGAAAATTATTTTTCACTCAGTGCATAGTTAAGCTCTGGAATTCATTGCCAAAGGATATGGTTACAGCATTTGGGTGTAACTGTTATTGTTTAGCAGTGTTTGGGTGGATTCTTGGGTACTGTGGCAGATGATCACGCCCATGGGGAGGAGCCCCGTGGAGAGTCACAGTCCTGGGCTAGACTTAGGATGCACAAACACAGAATTAGATCTTTTATTGTACAGCTGATGTGTTCCACCAGAGATGGCAGTAGTGAGGTGATCCAGAGGTAGCAGTCTCGGGACTCTCGACAGAGGGAACCTGTCTCACCAAGTTGGTATAGGGAGATTCTGGTGTAGGTTTCCCAGCACGGCAATGCTGTAGATGAGACAGACTGAGAATTAGATTACTCACAAGATGGTAGCTGTAAGGTTGGCGATTCCACCAGGCTGAAGTTGATGGTTCCAGGCACCGAGGCAGGGAGAGCAGGCCCTCGAGGAGTGAGTACTTGATCCCAGTAAGGCACCTGAAATAAAGCAGAGGGCCCCTGAGGAGCGGGTACCCAGGTTAGAGAATACCCCGAAGGCAGAGAGAGAGCTTTTAGTGGCAGCACAGAAGCGGCAGAGTAGCTTAGACAGGACAAATACAATCTTTGCTAACTCAATGAGCTAGCAAACAAGTACAGGCTATATACCTGGTTGGCGTGACGTCACTTGAGGGGGACACCCCCGAGGTTTGCTCCATAGCTGGAATAAAGATATGGGTAGCGCGCACGCGCACCCTAGGAGGCCCTTGGGAGAAACATGGCGGGAGGCAATGCCATAGCCATTCCGGGGACGCCGGAGAGCACGGCTTGCAGATGTGGCGGGAGCCATCTTTCCAAGGCTAGTGGGGAGAGCAGAGAAAAAGGTGAGGCACAAGACTCAAAGCCATCTGAGACCAACAGATACAACAGTACCCCCCTTCAAAAGGCCCCCTCCAGACCTCCTACCTGGTCTTGGTTTCTGAGGATGCATTCTGTGGTATTTCTGAAGCATCTCTTTATCCATGATATTAGCCAAAGGTTCCCAAGAGTTTTCTTCAGATTCATAACCCTCCCATGACAGGAGGTATTCCCATACTCTGCCTCTCTTTCTCACATCAAGGATAGCATCTTCCTTGTATTCAATGTCTTCTTCTGTATCAACAGGTGTAGGTCAGGTGTCTTGGTTGAAAACTCACTGAGGATTAGTGGTTTCAATAGTGAGACATGGAACGCATTATGAATCTTCAATGCTGGTGGACGTTTCAGACTGTATGTAAGAGTACCTAGTCGTCAGAGAATGGGAAAGGGTCCAACAAAGCGTGGAGCAAAATGAGCTGATGGTAGCTTGAGTCTTAGATGTTTTGTGGAAAGCCAGGCTTTGTCACCAGAATGAAATTCTGGTGCCTTGCAGTGAGGAACATAATAGCCTTTCTTTGCTCGTTGTCCTGTTTTATGAAGCATCTCTTTGGTCTTAGTCCATAGTGATTGTTGGATATCTTTGGCAGTAGATTGAGCTGCTGGGACGACACTGAAAGTGGAAGTTGTAATGGTGGTGCAGGTAGTTATCCGTAGACCACTTAAAATGGTGTTGATCCAGTTGATGTTGCTGGATGAGAGTTGATGGTGAATTCATCCCAGGGCAACACTTCAGCCCAGTTATTTTGACGAGTACCCACATAGGCACGAATGAACTGCTTCAGTGTCCTATTCATTCTCTCCGTTTGCCCGTTAGACTGTGGATGGTATGCTGAGGTGAAGTCGAGAGAGATATCAAACTTCTTGCACAATGCCTTCCAGAATGTAGCTGTGAATTGGGCTCCTCTATCAGAGACGATGTGTTTTGGCATGCCGTGTAGGCGAAAGATGTGAGTGATGAAAAGCTTTGCAAGCTCCATTGCTGTGGGCAAGCCAGGGAGAGTCACGAAGTGAGCCATCTTCGAGAAACGATCCACTGTTATCCAGACAGTGTTGTTTCCTCCTGAGAGTGGTAAGTCTACCACAAAGTCTGTAGCAATGTGTGTCCAGGGCTCGTCTGGTACTGGCAAGGATTGGAGTAGACCCCAAGGATGACCGGGCAGCGGTTTTTGTCTGGCACAATTTGAGCAAGAAGCAAAGTAGGAGAACGTGTCTTCCTTCATGGTCGGCTACCAGTAATACTTCTGCAGTTTAGACAGAGTTCTGCGTTGACCAGGGTGTTCAGCCAATTTAGAGTCGTGAGCCCAAGCTAACAGCTTTTTTCTTAGGTTCTTGGGTACCACGGTCTTACCTGCAGGTACTGGGTGAGTCACTGACAAGATAACTCTTTTCGGGTCAATGATATGTTGAGGTTAATCAGGGATGTCCTCAGAGAGAAATGAGTGAGATAGGGCATCTGCTCTGACGTTCTTATCTCTAGGGCGGTATTTCAGCACAAATCTGTTGAAGAACAGGGACCATCTCACTTACCTATGTTTTAGGCGCTGTGAATGGCGGAGGTACTCCAGATTTTTGTAGTCTGTAAAGACTGTAATCTGATTTTGTGCTCCTTCAAGCCAGGGGAGCCACTCCTAGAATGCCATCTTTATTGCAAGGAGTTCTTTATATCCTATGCCGTAGTTCTTCTCCGCAGGTGAGAAGCAACAGGAGAAAAATGAGCATGGGTGTAAGGTCTTAGAGTCACCGGCCTGGCTTAGCACGGCCCCTACGCCAATCTCAGAGGCATCAACCTCTACAATGAAGGGCCGAGTCGGATCCGGATGTCAGAGGCATGGCTTGCTCGAGAAGGCGTCTTTCAGTTTCTGGAAAGCTGTTACTGCCTCTGAAGACCAATTGGAGACGTTGGCACCTTTCTTCGTCATAGCTATAAGTGGAACAGTTAGTGAGGAGTAGTTCCTGATGAATGTTCTGTAGTAGTTGGTAAATCCCAGAAATCGTCTACGAGCCTTTAGACCTGTGGATTGTGTCCATTTCTTAATGCTCTCCAGCTTCTGTGGGTCCATCTGGAAACCTTGGTTGGAACCAATGTACCCTAAGAAAGGCACTGATTCCTTGTGAAACTCGCACTTAGACAACTTGGCGTATAGGCGATTCTCGCGGAGTCTTTGCAGCACTCTTTTGACATCTACCAGATGAGTGGTCATGTCCTGGGAACATATCAAGATGTCATTTAAGTACACAACGACATATTTGTAGAGTAGATCACACAGAATGTCATTCATCATGTTTTGGAAGACAGCCGGGGCGTTGCACAAGCCAAAGGGCATCACTAGATACTCAAAGTGACCATGCTGTCTTCCATTCATCGTCAGAGTGGATGCAAATTAAGTTATAGGCTCCTTTGAGATCAAGCTTGGAGAATATCTTGGCTCCCTGTAGTCTAACAAATAGCTCTGAGATTAGTGGTAAGGGTTAGCGGTCTTTCACAGTGATCTCGTTTAGACCTCTGTAGTCAATGCATGGACGCAACGTTCCGTCCTTATTCCCCACAAAGAAAAAGCCTGCACCGGCAGGGGACATGGAGGGTCTTATAAAGCCTTTCTGAAGGTTCTCCTGTATATATTCAGACATGGCTTTATTTTCTACTATGGAGAGAGAGTAGACCCTTCCTTTGGGTGGTTCAGTGTTAGGCTGCAAATTGATGGCACACTCGTAGGATCTGTGTGGCGGTAGAATGTCTGCAGCTTCTTTGGAAAATCCATCTTGAAAAGATGAATATTGAAGCGGCAACCTAGGCATCAATGGGGTAATTGACATGCAGGGTATAGGAGCGACCTCCATCAGACATTTACCAAGGCAATCTGGACCCCCAACTTGAAAGTTCCAGAGTGTCCCAACTGAATTGAGGCATATGTTGCTGCAGTCACGGTAGCCCCAGTACTATAGGGTGCATGGCCTTCTCTAGTACAAAGAAGGAGATAGTTTTAGAATGGAGGGCACCGGTCCGCAAACACACTAGTTCAGTGAGCTGGGTCACTTCGCCCGGTAAGGGCTCTCCATGAATTGAAGATAGGAGTTGTGGAGAGGTCATGGTGATAGTGGGAATCCGCAAGTGCTTCACTAATTGTTGTAAAATGAAATTGCCTCCTGCACCTGAGTCCACTAGGGCAAGAGTCTGATATTCTAAGGGTCAAGGATCAAGGATACAGGAAGAGACAGTGGGGGAGAGGGTGCAGTAAGACCTAAGAAGAGTCCTCCCGCAGGACTTAGGTCTGCCAGTTTCCCGGACATATAGGGCATGTTTGAACAGCATGGCCAGCTTGTCCACAATGAAGGCTGTCTAACAAAGCCGTGGAGGCAACAAGATGAGAATTAGAAGCCAGAATGTCCAAATTTTGGATTCTTTATTGTGGAAATAAATATCTTTAAAAACCCGACTCAGGCCGAGTTTCGCCCTCTTACAATGGGGCTGCGTCAGGGGCTATAACACATAAACAGATACATAAACACTTATAAATAATACAAATCATAACAACACATAAACATCAGATATATAATGGTAACATAAAAATGTGAAACCTGAATGTATGCAAAGTGTATTCAATGTATATCTAGGAACAAACTATGCAAGCTATGCAAATGTCTATGAACATTACCTCTACTTCATCAAATAGGAATTCTTGATTATTCTTGATTATTCTGATAGAGTGTATAGAGGAGCATCACATGGTCTGGAAGATGTAGACAATGTAAAACATTATTACTCCAAAAAATGAATTGATAAGTTCAAAAGGGAAAATATATAAAAAATAGAAAAATAAATAAATAAATTAACAGGTACCTCTAGATAGTGGCGCCAATCAGTGTAGTGCTGTAGTCAATATTGTTGTAATTAGTTACCAGATATAAGTGGTCAATTCAAACAGCACACTATATATTAAAAAGATTAAGATAATAGTTAAAAAATGGAGTGCAAAAACAAAAATTGTATCTACTATGATTCTAGCGGCAAATATGCTGAATTAGGACTCCTATACATGTATCTCAATCGCATGAAAACATATCCAAACAACGAAGACAAACAGAGTCACACAAACGTGAAACACTACTATCACTGCATGTAAATGCGGCAAAATAAACTTTTTAAAAAAATATATGGGATACAGGACAAATATTATGTGTACGTGTTGCTCTAAATGTATACGCACTGATTAGAACTGTATATGCAAATTTATCCATAAAATAAAAACTATTAAATACTCCAGTGCCACACAATCTTAAAAGCTACTCTCGATACATATGAGTCCCGTCTAAAAATCTCTTACCGTATAATGCATCTGAGGACATTTATGCCGCAGACTGCTCAAGCTCTAGTACACTCAAAAAAGGAAACCAACTAACCACCAGGCATTTTAACACTGAAAAGTGCGCCAACTAAAACGTCAATCAAACAAAAAGGGGGCGTGTCCTCAAAATCCCCATATGTGACAGCAGATGGCGTTCAATGAAAAAAGCAACTAGTGTATCCAATGAATTAATATTGTAGCGATCTGCAAGAGGATATAAAAAAATATATAAATAAACCATTGCAAGGCAAAAACGGAACAATTTATACAATTTTTAAAAGCCTTTCTGACAGGCATTAAAATACTACAAAAAAACGCCAAAAAATATATCAGTGCTGAATACCGCGCCAACTGGAACATCAATCAAACAAAGGGGGAATATAATCAAAGCTGGTTAAATGAAGCAGTCAAATTCTCCAGCGCATTCTGCTGTTCGGAGATTCACTGGGACAGGCCTGGAATGGCCTGCAATGCGGTGAGCTGAGTCGAATCAATGGAGTTAGCAATCTGTTATAGTTTAGCGGTGTTTGGGTGGATTCTTGGGTACTGTGGCAGATGACCAAGCCCACGGGGAGGAGCCCCGTGGGGATGCACAGTATTGGGCTAGACCCAGGACGCACAAACATAGAGTTAGTTCTTTTATTGTACAGCTGATGTGTTCCATCAGAGGTGGCAGTAGTGAGGTGATCCAGAGGTAACAGTCTCGGGATCCTCGGCAGAGGGAACCTGTCTCACCAAGTTGGTATAGGGAGATTCCGGTATAGGTTTCCCAGCACGGCAATGCTATAGATGAGACAGACTGAGAATTAGATTACTCACTAGATGGTAGCTGTAAGGTTGGCGATTCCACCAGGCTGAAGTTGATGGTTCCAGGCACCAAGGCAGGGAGAGCAGGCCCTTGAGGAGTGAGTACCTGATCTCAGTAAGGCACTTGAAATAAAGCAGAGGGCCCCCGAGGAGCGGGTACCCAGATTAGAGAATACCCCAAAGGGCAGAGAGAGAGAGCTTCCAGCGGCAGCACGGAAGCGGCAGAGTAGCTTAAACCAGATAAATCCAATCCTTGCTAACTCGCAGGTCAATCCAGTAAGGGCAGGTAGGAAGAGCTGAGTTAGTGCCGGGCGGACACGCGGTTGCTGCACGCACAGTCCAGTTCACCTACCGCTCGATCCTGTACTCTAATCTCATGCAAATGTAAGCAGCGTCCAAGAAGCGTTAGGCGAAGCATTAGGCCCGCGCAACCCATTTTACTGTATAGGCGCTTAATACAGCGCCTATACAGTATCCTGGGTGCACTGGTACCTGTCATTTCAAATGACATTTGAAATGACAGGCACCAGGAAGTGGATCCCAACTTTAACCCTAAAACCTAAAAACCTAAAATCCCCTCCTCCCAAAGCGGCTCGACATGTGCCAACTTACCTTTTGTTGTTTTTCAGCCCTTTCAGCCTTCTCTGCCGTCCTCTCTACCGTCTCCGGAGGGGGGGCAGCCGGCGGCGAAAGCGGCTTGCAGCGGTGTCCCCCCCCGGTCCCGGTTCTCCTGGCTTTCGATGACAGCGGGCTGCCTCCAGCGCTCACGTCACCAGCGACCAAGAAATTAAAAGAAGAGCGCGGGTGCAGCCAAGGGGAAAAAAAAAAAAAGACGTCATGCCCACCCGTCCCTGTGCTTTTATTGGCTTGAGCGCCCAAATTGACGGGCGCTCATGCCAATAAGGGCCGCGGGGGGGGGGGGGGGCAGGAAGAAGAGAGCAGCTGGGTCAGCGGGGGACTAGAAAGTGTGGCGACACACTGATTTAGATTTGTCTGCGAGCCAGATGCAGCCATCAAAAGAGCCATATCTGGCTCGCGAGCCATGGGTTCCCGACCCCTGGGTTAGGCTATGCTGCCCAACAATATGCAGCTTTCCTTGGGACAAATGTTATAAGTAGCTAAGGACTGACTTACCTTTCCTGACACCACATGGTTGGCTGTTGGCCTTGAGTCTCTCTGTGAAGCTACTTTGTAAATGTGTCTGTGTGTTGTACTAGGTCCTAATACCAGGTTGATTAAGGGGTTTAATGACACCTTGCATGCAAAGGAAATGCAACATACCTGGATTTTTCAAACATTAAAGTACTGAATATTTTTAGAAAATACTCAATTTTAATTAATCAAATGGGGTAAGTAAGGAAGAACTATGGATAAAAGTAGTAACAATAATAAAAAAGGACTCCAGGAACCTGAGGAGGAGAGATCATGGTGGGCTTAGGGGGCAGGGTGGTGATGCGGCTACTCCATGTCTACCAGTTCAAGAGTGATCGTTAACTCCTTTTGAATGGCAATCCAGTGGCTAATCTCTGCAGCCAGACCCCTGAGACTGACTCACATGTTGGCCACATTTTTTGCACCATTACTCAGTTGCACCCACAGATCCATGAGATCTGAGCTCTGGCAGAGGAGCAGATGTTCTTCCCATAGAACAGTTTTTGAATCAGCTATTTCCCCTGATGCATAAACATGGATCTGTGTTAGGAAATGCTTTGTTGATGTTTTCACCAAGATAAATGGTCTTGTCATTACCTTGTGCAAACACAAATTTCTTGTAAAAGTTTTATGATAGAGATGTGAATCGGAACCAGAATCGGTTCGGTTCCGGCTCCGATTCAAATCGTGCATTTTTTTCGTCCGGCCCGATCGCTTTTTTTTTTATCATCTGCGCCCGATCCGATAAACAAAAAACCCACCCCGACCCTTTAAAACCGCTCCCTTAGCCTCCACCACCCTCCCAACCCTCCAAAAAACATTTTAAAATTGCCTGGTGGTCCAGTGGGGGTCCCGGGAGCGTTCTCTCGCGCTCGGGCTGTCGGCCAATAAACAAAAAACCCACCCCGACACTTTAAAACCGCTCCCTTAGCCTCCACCACCCTCTCGACCCCCCCAAAAACATTTTAAAATTGCCTGGTGGTCCAGTGGGCACCGGGAGCGATCTCCCGCTCTCGGGCCGTCGGCTGCCACTAATAAAAATGGGGCCAATGGCCCTTTGCCCTTACCATGTGACATCGTAACTATGCCATTGGCTGGCCCCTGTCACATGGTAGGAGCACTGGACGGCCAGCGCCATTTTTAAAGATGGCGCTGGCCATCCACTGGATGACCCTGTCACAAGTTAAGGGCCATCGGCGCCATTTTTATTAGTGGCAGCCGACGGCCCGAGAGCGGGAGATCACTCCCGGGGCCTACTGGACCACCAGGTAATTTTAAAACATTTTTTGGGGGGTCAGGAGGGTGGTGGAGGCTAAGGGAGTGGTTTTAAAGGGTCAGGGTGGGTTTTTTGTTTATCGGCCGACAGCCCGAGTGCGAAAGAATGCTCCCGGGACCCCCGCTGGACCACCAGGCAATTTTAAAACGTTTGGGGGGGGGGGGGGGTTGGGAGGGTGGTGGAGGCTAAGGGAGCGGTTTCAAAGGGTCAGGATGTGTTTTTAGGTTGTGTCCTAACTCCCGTTAGTGTGCAGTAACCCGATTAACGATTTTTTCACGATAAATCAGTGGAATTTCTATTGTATAGCACTCTTTAACGATTAATGACGATTTAAAAAATATCGGACGATATTTTAAATCATCAAACAACGATTCACATCCCTATTTTATGAACCTACTGGATTTAGAGTTGTATGAACCTTGGACTTATGATTAGACTTTTAGAATTAACACTAGTGTTAAGTGTGGTTCTTATTTATGATGGTCCTTAAAACAATTTTGGAACATGTTTGATGTGTTTAAATGAGTAAACTTAATGGAATTGCCTTTGCATGAGGGCTGTTATTAGCCTGTTCCCTCTTTTTTGGAATGTTCGCTGGGTGTTTTTGAAAAATGATCTACCTTTTAATTAATTAATTAATTAATTAATTAATTGATTGATTTAACAACATTTCAATACCCCCTAGTTGGTATATTCAAGGAGGTTTACAAGAATTTGGATTTTAAAAAATACACACAAGAGAAGAAACCATCACAAATTAGCAAGTGTGAATGTATGTGGGGAATTTTCTTTAAGCGATTTTCAAAGTGAAAGCACATGTGTACTTTTCTGATGTCTTTAAGCAAACTCAAATGAAGAGAAAACAGTTTCTCCTCATGAGACCCAGAGTTTTTCAGATTGGGGCCTTATTTTTCTTAAAATTTCCTTGTAGATGTCTTGTTCAATTTAAAGGCCTTTCATATGTTTTTCTTTATCCTTCTCAATTATCAATGTTTCTTAGTGATAAACTGATTCACCTGCGATGGAGGGCCCTTTTCCCTCTGATTTCCCTCCTTAATTGCATGAGTACTCTTGCTATAATGTTCTGTTGTTCTCTGACTTCCATTGCCATTGCCATTTTCTTTTTCTTTATGTTTTTTCCTTGAACAGTGTAATTAGATCCCCTTTAGGTTTGTAAGATTTAGGATATTGTTTTTTCTTGTATAAATATGTAATGTTTAATTTCTATCTTCTTTTCCTTTACCATTCAAGTTTATGCTTCTATGTTTGTTGAACATTGCATAAATAAAAAATTAAAAGATTAAAAAAAAAAAAATCTCAGATCTATTCAAATAGTTAAGGCAATATGTGCTTCGAGGGATGAAGGAAGGTCCTGAGTTACTAGATTGTCTTTTATTCTCCCAGATAGTCCTTGCCAAAAATTGGTGGTTTGGCTATCTTCACCCCAACCGAGTTCAGATACCAAGGTACAAAATTCCACTGCATACTTGCCAACTAAGTGGGTGCCTTGATGAATATGAAGATGTTCTTTGGCAGTGGATGAGTCGTGCCTGGGTTGGTAAAAATCAGGTGAATCTATTGTGTACAGTTATCCAAATTCCTGAGAAATAGGTCATCTTGTTCTCATAATGGAGAGGCCTAGGTGAGAGTGGGATCCTCCAACAAGGAAAGAATATACATAATCGTGACATGATCAGAAAAAAAACAAGCAAGCTGTAAACAAGACAGATGACCTTTGCTGTGGCAATGCTGTGTTGCATGGTAGGGATTTAAATTCTCGGTCATGTGACACAATCAGGAGGCACCAGGAACTTGTATTCCCACCACGGGGCCTTTACAGCTCGATGTGTGCCATGCGTACATGCACCAAGGAGTAGAGCAGGCGTGGTGGCATTTCCCTGCTGCATGGAGGGCAGTATTTGGCTGGCAGCATCTGGACCATCCCACGAGTGGTAAACATAACAATTACTAGGTCCTTACCCCTACCATCAATTGCATCAGGAGCAAAGGCCTGCCACAGGTGGATTTTTACCATGCCCAATTTCACTTAAAATTGGACTGATTACATCAGGAAGTCTGTTCCAATTATATGACATAGCAAGGTGGAAAACACAGAATGGTCTCTCTGAAACAAGCAAATAATGATTAGGAGTTCAGTTGAACCAGAAAATCTTGATTTCAGATTATGATCAAAACCCCACCTACAATCCTCGTATTTTTCCATTGGGCGGGTTTTTGACAATCATGTCCTAAGATTGAATTAAAGCAATTCAATACAGACTGAATATAGATAGCAAGTCTCCTTCCCATAATTGTTGCCCTCAAAAAAAAAATTCTCAATTAATTTATATAACAAAATTTGTAAAATTCAGGGCTTGCCACAGCAACATATACAATATCCATAACTTGCTACTGATTTGTGGAACTCAGTAGGAATCAGTAATGTTAACGGTTTTGCACAACTGAAATATTTGTTAACTTTCTGGCTCCATGGAACAGTATACTTAGAAAGTGATAGATTAGCATTTAATAGATTGGCTATTTCAGAAGTTAATGCTTTTGTTGGTTAAATACTTAAGAGCTCTGACTGTTTCAGCTGTGTGCTCAAGTTTAAATTGAATCTCAGATTGATTTATGGGTAGAAATAAAAAAGTGTGTTTGTTAATATTAGACCATATTAATTTGTATTTGCATCCATGTGGGGATCATGAGTAAGGAGGAATATTCATGGATGGGGAGGGATGCTTATTCAGAATTTCTATAAGCAATACCAAAAATGAATTAGATGTTTCTAATGGCAGAATTTAATTTATCGGAGTTACAGTATTACAGGGCAATTCCCAGTGTCAATGCTTTTAAAAATATTTAAATATTGAAAGTGCATTTTCATTTCTTTTTTTCTTTCTAATTACGGTAGTTCAGGTAAAATCTCTTTACAGTATAGGCAAAAAGGCAGCAGTCTTTATTCCTTGTCAATCCATAGGCAACTATAGGAAATTTGTGGATAGTCCTGCATAATGCGATGGATTTTCCTGAGAGCATTCTTAAATAGCCCTTTCAAATCTGTATTTGTTGTAATGGTCTGTGCTGAATCTCAGTTCTCAAATGGGCCACATCATTTTAGGTTTCTGAATATCCTCTCATGAAACATAGTATTACCGGACTGATTATAAGGGATAAGATTTAATCTAGTGTATTACATTTTACCACTGGAAGAAATTATTATGGACTAAGTTCATTTATTTGTTTGATGGTGTATAATGGTAGACAATCTCTTTACCTTATAAGGCTCAAAGGATGGATGTCCCTAATGTTATTCTACAGAACAAAGAACAAAATTCACATATTAGTTCTTTTATCTCTCTAGTAAATGTACTAAAATGGGAATAAGTAAGATAAGGCAAGATCTTTTTTTTTCTGCTTTTTCTAACCTGGCACAAAAATATATCTTCTGAATTTCATTTGAGAAATGTCTGTAATTCCCTGTTCTCTGCATTATAACTGCCAGTCATTCATTTTTAAATCTTTTTTTTTCCCCACATTATACAGTACGACTGTTATAAAAGCTGAAATTATTAACCCCCTTATTCTTAATAGTTCCTTAAGAGCTTCCATGATAAATCTCTTTTATCTTCTCTCACTCACACACACCTCTTCCTGGGACAGCCCTCGGAATCTTCCAGTACCTGGTCACCTGGATGACGATGCTTGTGTTTTTCTTGGCTGTCTGGTAATCTGGCTTGCTTAATCCTGCAAGTATATGGGCATTTTTCAACTATCTTCTTGGGAATGTAAACTGTGTATGAACTGTACGTAAAAAAAATATGTTTATTTTAATAAGGAAGCAAGCTTAGCATAATGCTGAAAAGTCTGTGGAAAGAAACTTTGAAATACTGTATAAGAGAATATCATTAAGTGAAGACTTTATCCATAGTATATGTACCATTTTGGGGTTGATTCAGCTATCAGATATGTATCATCTTTTTTTTTTTTTTTTGAAAGGGCAAAATCTGCTAATCATCCAATAGCAGTATGCCATCTACACTGTTCGCATTGGTCAGATAGGGTTTGATTACCAAAAACTGGAACCTAGAAAACCTATAGAGGAAGATATTCAATAGTTTTAATAAGCAAAAATATAAATAATATACCCTTAAAAAAATACAGCTGTAGAGAGTGGGGATACTGCATATTTCACATGCAATTTTTATTGTATTCTTGTTATTACTATTGTAAACCACTGACCCCCCCAAAAAACTTTTTACACATACCTGGTGGTCCAGGGGGGCCGCGGGCAGGATCTCCCGTTCCCAGGCCATCAGCTGCGCTAAAAAAATGGCGCCGATGGCCCTTTGTCCTTACCATGTGACAGGGCAAAGGTAGCGCCGGCGCCATTTTGAATATTGGCAATACGGCCCGAATGCAGGAGATCGCTCCCGGACCCCCGCTGGACCCCCAGGGAGTTTTGGCCAGCTTGGGGGGGGCCTCCTGACCCCCACAAGACTTGCCAAAAGTCCAGCGGGGGTCCAGGAGCGACCTCCTGTACTCGGGCCGTATTGCCAATATTCAAAATGGCGCCGGCGCTACCTTTGCCCTGTCACATGGTAAGGGCAAAGGGCCATCGGCGCCATTTTTGTTTAGCGCAGCTGATGGCCTGGGAACGGGAGATCGCTGCCCGCGGCCCCACTGGACCACCAGGTATGTGTAAAAGGTTTTGGGGGAGGGTCAGGAGAGTGGGGGAGGCTAAGGGGGTAATTTTAAAGGGTCAGGTGGGGTTTTCTTTTATCGGCGCGGACCTCACAAAAAAAATTAGTGATGTGAATTGGAATCGGAACCGATCCCAATTCACATCTCTAACGATCAGATTTCCCCCCCTCCCAGCCGAACCCGATCGTTAAAATGATCAGGCACACGATTCACATCCCTAGGATTCAGTAAAGGCACAGCATCACCGTCACCTTCCCAACAATCCTCCCGCATCATCACTGTCCCTTCCCTCTCCTCCACAACCCCTGTCACAATTATCTTTGCCTTCCTTTCATCTCCTCCTCCCCACCCTCCTGTCATAATCACTTTCCCTTCCCTTTTTCCTCTGCCCAGCATTACTTGCATAATTGTCTTCCTAATCCCCTTACCCTCACCACCCTCCCCCCCCCCTCCCCGCACTCCCTGGCAGAAGTAATCACCACCCCCTCCCTTCCCTCTCCCCCATACCTGTTGGCATAATCATCCTTCCCCTTCCCTCTCCCCCAATGGCCCCCTTGCTGTCTTCTTTTCCCACCACTGCATCGGCCTCTTACTAGTTTCTCCCCCTCACTTTTGATGGCTGCTTGGGGGGGCTTCAGCAACTGTGGCGGTAGCAGCAATAGAAGAGAAATCCAATGCGGGACCAGAGCTGGTATTGTGTGTGTGCTGCCAGGCTGCTCGGTGCCTCGTTCCTCACAGGGTTTCTTTGCTTATAGGTGTCCCGGGGGGTAGATGCAGGATCTGCCAGTACACACACACGCTAGCTCGGGCCCCCCGCACTGCATTCCTCTTCCCACGCCAGTCTTTTACTTCTGGAAGTAGTGGGGCCAGTCAGCAACAGAAGGGCCCGGGGATTCACCAAATGCCTAGAAGGCCCTGGCTGCATGTCACTGCCTAGGTAAAAATTTAGCCTTTGGGCCTTTGCAGCATGACTTAAGGCATTAACTGCACTTCTGTGATCTTTATTAAGCAACAAACCATCTTCAGGTTTCTAAAGCCTTTCCCCCTTGAGCTTCTAACTCCTAAGATTTTCAGATGTATTAATCTTGGTAATAATTAGCCTGATTGACAGCATCTGAAATGCTCTTCCTTTTGCAGAGACCTAAGGCTTTGCAGACTTATCTTGTTCAGGTGGTGTTGTCCCAGCACTACTGGGCGGTCAGAAAAAGTGGGCAGGGTGTGATGTGATTCACCACACAGAGTGCAGGAGAAGTGTATGCATATGTGAATGGATTTTATTTTCACATTTATAGCTCACTTTCTTCCATTATAGTGGTTTACAACAGTAATAACAAGAATACAATAAAAATTGAAAAAAAAATCATCTCAAAATACTTTAGGAATGCAATAAAATATTATTAAACATAAAACGACTGATGGTGGCTACTTCAAGGAAATAAATCTAAACTTCTTCCTCAGATTTCCCATGGCTTTATTTCTCTTTCTCCACCAGCATGGTTCTGATTGTGTCTGGAGCTGTGCATGTGCTCTGGACAGCAGTAGCACCTGTTAAAGCACAAACAAAGTAGGAAAGTATTATAGGTGTTGTAGTATACAAATCCCACTTGCTCCATTGACTTTGCCGCACCATCTTTCAATGTTATTACCCTTTTTGGTAATGGGTGTGCCCCCAGCATCTAATAAGCACAATGGCCATCCAAGGCTAACCATCTTCTTTTGAGATGTGTACATTACTGGGCATCGGAACCTGCTTTAAGAATGTAAACTACGGAACCTCTGTCTTCTCATGCAGCTCTGCAACAAGAGTATCCAGTGTTTCAGAGAGCACAAACCTGGCTTCCAGTTCCATGAAGCCACATAAACTTTCCTCCAGTCTGGTAAGCTGCTAAGGACTAGGGTCACTGCTTCCTCCCTTGCTCTGGTATCCTTGTGTCCTGGTTGCCTTTTCCCTCATGGTGTGCTTGTTTAATTTGCATGACATTCCTAGGCTGTTCATTTGTTCTGCTATCATTTTCCATATGTGCTCCTTTACAGTCACAGACTTCTGTGTTGAATATTTACCACACAGGAGATTGTAATTGCCTATAACAGAGTAACAAGATTTCATATTATTTGATTTATTCATTTTTTTTCTATCCCATCTTTAAGTGCAAATGCTCAGAACGGGTTTTAGAAATATCAAATACAAATGAAAGTACTGCTTCTATTAAAATACAACTATGAACACCAAAATGTTATCAACAACTACAGAAATAATCTGACATGCAACAATTATGCTGAACAGCAAAGCAGTCCCCAAATAATACCATTCACCACAGACAACAACATATTAACCCCCAAGTCCCCACAGAGCTCAGTAAAAAATGCAAGCTCACCATAAACATGAAACAACATCAACTGCTGTAATACTGTCTACTAGGGAGGTACAGAGGATACATTTTCATTTGTTCATTCATTCATGTTGTGGGTCACCAAAATTCATTTGTTTTGTTTTTTTTCAAATTAAAAAATAAGTGTTTATTTTTTCATTTGTTTCCAATTAAAGTCAATGGCGGAAGCAATGCAGCTAATTTTGTGCTCCAGAATTAGGATTTTCTAATCATTTCTAATGAAACTTGTGAGTAGACATCATCAGAAAGGGGGAAGGCCTCTCCAAGATACCAAGATTGTGTTAAAAGTAGCAGCAAAAGTGGAATGAATAGTCCAAGGTAATGTAAAGGGGCAAAACGGTACCAGAAGTGTAGGAGTTCTCTAAGGTACCTTGAGAGGAGAAAACCAGCAGCCAAAGTGATAGGCAAAGAGCACCAGCAACAGTGACATGAAAACCCCAGTGCAGCGGAAGAGGGGCATTTTGTAGGTGCAGAGCAATGCAGCAAGAGAGTGCTATCAAAGCCCTAAGATACAGAGCAAGGGCTCAGGCAGGAAGAACAATGTTATCAAAAGCA
Source organism: Rhinatrema bivittatum (assembly GCF_901001135.1). NCBI lineage: Eukaryota > Metazoa > Chordata > Amphibia > Gymnophiona > Rhinatrematidae > Rhinatrema > Rhinatrema bivittatum. Next base: position 250,940,611 of record NC_042615.1, on the reverse strand, counting down.
AAAGGCACTAAGAGAGACAATGCAATACCAATAGTGTCATGAACAGTCCAAGGGTCTCTGAGTGGTGAAGCTGATGTGTGCTCATGTGACGCAGCATGCCACTGTTTGTCATATGCCCCAGTATTTTTTCTTGACTTATGTGCTTGACACTGAATGCACTCCATATAACACAGGTCCTTCTTTGCTCTGAAGTTACCCTACAGCTTGTTTTTTTGTTGGTTTTTTTTGCATGACTTCCTCTCCCTCTCTAGAGGCTTGGGGGTTATTGTTGCTGGGGCTGGGGTTATGGGTAGACCAAAATGTAAAAAAACAGAGACATCACTCAAGCCCTCCACTACTTTCCTCTTCCTGGCAGGTGCTCTTTACCCTAGAAATACTGCTTTCTGCTTCATCTACCTACCAGTGCAGCTCAATAGAGGCAGGGGAGGCTCAAGGCAATCTGCTGCCTGAGGCAAATGAGGTGAGGTCATGTCTCTCCCCCCCCCAAAAAAAAAAATAAAAAACAAACAAAATGCACAGCACAGGTCAATGTACTGAGGAGACTAAGGTGGAGGTATCTCACTTGGAGCTTGGCTTCAAAGGCTGATTTGAAATGCTAAGAAGTAGGGATGGAGAGATCAGAGTTCTCATAGAAGTGGCAGATAAAATTACTAGGAAGTTGACAACCCAGCCAGACTCCTAGGAACCCTACCACCTGTCTCCCACCTTTCCCTAGCATCTGGTCCTGGGGATGGTTGAACGGTGATATGTGTGTGGGTGTTGTGTACTGTCTTAGGTCAGTGAAACGGTATTAGGTGCCTAAGGCAAACCTTACTGCCTTGAGTCAAATCTACACCCCCCACCGCCAGCCCTCCACACACACACAATTAAATATTATACATTTATTTTAAAATTTAATTTCAACCACTTCCCTGACTCAGAAAGGGAGATTTTACATGAAAAAAGGACATTCAAAATATAGTCTTCTGTGATAAAAACATTACCTTTCACAACACGTATATCATAAGAACATTCCATACTGGGTCAGACCAAGGGTCAATCAAGCCCAGCATCCTGTTTCCAACAGTGGCCAAACCAGGCCATAATAAACCTGGCAAGTACCCAAAACCTAAGTCTATTTCATGTTACCGTTGCTAGTAATAGCAGTGGCTATTTTCTAAGTCAACTTAATTAATAGCAGGTAATGGACTTCTCCTCCAAGAACTTATCCAATCCTTTTTTAAACACAGCTACACTAACTGCACTAACCACATCCTCTGGCAACAAATTCCAGAGTTTAATTGTGCGTTGAGTGAAGAAGAACTTTCTCCGATTAGTTTTAAATGTGCCACATGCTAACTTCATGGAGTGCCCCCTAGTCTTTCTATTATTTGAAAGACTAAATAACCAATTCACATCTACCCGTTCTAGACCTCTCATGATTTTAAACACCTCTATCATATCCCCCCTCAGCCGTCTCTTCTCCAAGCTGAAAAGTCCTAACCTCTTTAGTCTTTCCTCATAGGGGAGTTTTTCCATTCCCTTTATCATTTTGGTTGCCCTTCTCTGTACCTTCTCCATCGCAATTATATCTTTTTTTAGATGTTGCGACCAGAATTGTACATAGTATTCAAGTGGGGTCTCACCATGGGGCGATACAGAGGCATTATGACATTTTCCGTTTTATTCACCATTCCCTTCCTAATAATTCCCACCATTCTGTTTGCTTTTTTGACTGCCGCAGCACACTGAACCTACGATTTCAATGTGTTATCCACTATGACGCCTAGATCTCTTTCTTGGGTGGTAGCACCTAGTATGGAACCTAACATTGTGTAACTATAGCATGGGTTATTTTTCCCTATATGCTTCACCTTGTACATATCCACATGTGGTGCCAGTCAGAAAATCCTGCAAAACAGAAGCTGACCCATATGGATTATACCTATTATAAAGTACATTAGGTGTGGGCTTAACTTTCAGAAAGCCATGAGTAAACCGAGTTATAATATAGTAATCCCCCCATGCCAAAAAGCACTAAATACCAGCACTCAAACAGTAACAACCCTATTTATTAAAAGGCAACACTGAAAATATTACACCAGGTCCTTAAATAGCAATACCCCTCTTAGTAGGAAAACAGAACAAGCTAGGCTGCTATAGCACAGAAACTACATGCCAGCATAATACCTCATCTCAATCATATATGCAGAATACTCAGACCCTCACCAAATACAGAATGAAGATACCTTTATGCAATAGTGGCCAAATCTGGTTCTCAAGAGCCACAAACAGGCCTGATTTTCAGGATATCCACAATAAATATGCATGAGGTAGATTTGCATACAAGGGAAGCAATGAATTCAAATCTACCTCACGCATATTCATTGTGGAAATACTAATCCTGTTTGTGGCTCTTGAGAACTGGAGTTGGCCACTCTTGCCATAAAGTATAAATTGAAACATGCAGACAAAAGCTGAACTGGAAACCACAAACCAGATTCTGTATGCAGTTCAACAATGCAAAAACAGAAACATAAGCATTCTTCAAAATCAAGAATTATAAAACATCAAACATAACAGTAAACCATACTAATAAAAATAATATTTCAAAATAGCTGAAAAACAGAATAATGTCTCATAATTAAACTTTTTTTTTTTAATTTCCAAAAAACAATAACATATTTCAAAACAGCAGAACATCAAGTAACACCCAATAATCAAATTAAGGATAAAAAAATATTTCCTACTTTCCATACTTGGGGACTATTGATTTCCAGTCACCCTGAGACTGTAATATATTAGTGGGTGGTAGAAGGGAAACACAAACTTTCTTCTCTCGCTCTTTCTTTCTTTCTCTCTCGCTCACTTACACAAACACACACACATACACACATGCACTCTCTCTTTCACATCCATATGCTCTCACACACATGCTTGTTCCCACATACACATACACACATACACTTTCTCACTAACACACTATGTGTCACACACTCACATGTGCTCTTGCTCTCTCTCACACACACACATGCATGCTCTCACACACACTAACACATGGACTCTGTTACACACACACACATGCTCTCTCTCTCTCATGCACACACACGCTTTCTCTCTCTCACACATGCTCTCTCACTCAGACAACCCCTTTCTTCCATTTTTACTTACCCCTTTCCTTCTCTCAGTTCATACCCCTTTCATTCCATCTAAATCACTTATTCCCTTTACCTCTCACTCACACTCCCCTTTCTTTCTCTCCTTAACCTCACCCCCACTTTCCTTCCTACTCATTCACTTTCCTTCCTTACTTTCTCACTTACCCCACCCCTTCCCCCTTTTTCTTCTTCCTACCTATTTAAGCTAGTAGGTCACATTTAGGAGTATTCTTGCTGGAGGGTCCTGGGAACCCTGCCAGCACCTCATTCTGCTGTGCCACCAGCTGCCATGGGATCTTCTTGCTTGCAGGGAGTGGGACCCTGCCAGAACCTCATTCTGCAGGGTTTTCTTGCTGATGGGTAGTGGGAACCCTGCCAGTGTCATTCTGCCACACTGCTAGCTGCTGTGGGGCCTTCTTGCTGGCAGGGAGTGAGGACCATACCAGCATCATTTCTCTGCATTGCCAGCTGCCATGGAGCCATCTTGCTGGTGGGGAATGGGACCCCTGCTGGTATTAGAATTTTAAAGGCACAGTGAGGTGATACCTACAGGGGATTTATGGTGGACAATTTCTGCTGCTCCCAAAATTTTGATGCTGCCTCATTATAGAACCACTGCCTTATTAGAGAACCTCTTCTGAAGAAAGGTGAGCATGCTAGTAACTATACATCCCAAGTTTTCCTCAGCTACTAGCACTTCTATCTCCTCCAATTCAGAGAATCCATTAAAAGATTCCTCAGAATCAATAAATTCTTGCAGAACCTACCTCAGACCTGCCTCAATAGGCACCCAAAGGGAGCATTTTGCTAGTTTATGCTGCTCTCCTTGTAACACTACCCTTGCCATTGCCCAATATAGCAATGGATCTCTGGACTCATCCTCTATGGACCCTGCCAGATAACATGTGATTGATACTTATGTTGGCATCTTCTTTGCTGGGGAGTATAATCTCCTCTCCTGTCAATGCCAACTTCTATAAACATGGCCTGTTTTAAAAGAATAGTATTGTTATACATATTGGGGTAGATTTTAAAAGGCTGCACACACGCACACGAACACCAGATTTTATAACTTGCCCACGCAGGCGCGCAAAAGTTATAAAATCCAGGGTCGGTGCGCGCAAGGGTGTGCACAATTGTGCACCTTGTGTGCACTGAGCCACACAGCCTTTCCCCGTTCCCTCCAAGGCCACTCCAAAATCAGAATGGCCTCGGAGGGAACTTCCCCCACCCCACCTTCCCTTCCCTTCCCTTTTCCTACCTTCCCTGCCCTTTCCCCCTACCTTTTTTTTATCTCCAAACTTACTTCAGCCCTAGGCCTGCCGGCTATGTGAGTGTGTGTTAAGGTGGGCTCACGATTCCAAAATGGCAGGCCACTCCGGTCGTGCCCGGACCTTGGAGATGCTGAGAAGGCATTATTGGTGGCCTACTATGGTACAAGACTCCCGAAACTATGTGGATTCATGTCCTACTTGTGCTCAGCAAAAACCACTTACGGGGAAGCCTTGGGCTTGCTTCAGCCTCTCCTAGCACCTACTGAACCGTGCTCCAGCATTTCTACAGATTTTATTACAGATCTGCCTATTTCCCAGAATAACACGGTGATATGGGTCATGAACGACTGCTTCTCGAAAATGGGACACTTTATCCCTCTACCGGGTCTCCCTTCTGCCCCGGAACTTGCTAGGCTTTTTCTGAAGAATATCTTCTGTCTTCACTGACTTCCCAAGGAGATTGTGTCCGACTGAGGACCACAGTTTGCTGCCAAGTATTGGTGCTCCTTGTGCCGAAAGTTCAATATTAGTTTGAACTATATGTCGGCCTACCATCCTCAGGCGAATGGGCAGGCCGAGAGGACCTATCGGACCTTGAAGACATTTTTACATTCCTACGTTAATGAACTGCAAGACAATTGGTCAGAGCTCCTCCCCTGGACCGAGCTGTCACACAACACTCATGTCGCAGCAGCCACTGACACATCTCCATTTGCAGTAGTCTTCGGACAGCAGCCCCGACTGCCTCTTTCTGTACCTTTGACGGTTCCATCTCCAGCGCCTCAATCCATGGCTCAAACCATTCGCCACATGTGGACCCAAGTAAAAGAGCGACTGGCACAAGCTGCAGAATGTGCGAAGCGCGCTTCTGATCTTCATAGATTACCTGCTCCACTCTTTCGTCCAGGTTAGAAAGTATGGTTGAGTGCTCGACACATCTGCCTAAAGCTACCCTCTCACTGTCTGGCACCCAAATATATTGGAGAGTTTCCGATAATCCAAAGAATAGGAACTGTTTCCTATCAACTCAAGCTACCTTGTTCCTTGGGTATCCACAACACGTTCCATGTGTCCCTGTTGAAACCATTGGTTCTCTCCTGGCCCTCTTGTAAACACCCTCCTGCTCCACGTGTCTCTGCAGACCCAGACACATCTTATCAGATAAGAGAGGTCCTCGATGTCCAGCGACTCCGAGGCAAGTGGGAATATCTCTTAGCCTGGGAGGGCTATGGGGCTGAGGAGATTCGTGGGAACCATCTCAGAATATTCTCAATAAGAACCTTCTGAAGATCTTCCATAGAATGCACCCTGAGAAACCACAGCCATGTAGGGGGAGGCCTAGAAGAGGGCGTACTGTTACACACCCCGCCCGTGGCCATCTCGCACACGGGACCGCTCACCTGCATAGTTCCTCGGTGGGTCCCGGGACAACCTCCCTTGCAGTAGTTGCTAGCCCAGCTAGGCCCCGGCGTCCCACGGTGGCAGTCGCCGGGCCTTCCACTGTGTGCCAGGCCTCACGCCGAGGTTCGGCGTCTCCCTCCATGCTAGCCACGCCCATACATGAACGCAAGCATGCGGCCTGCCCCGACACTTGAAGGGCCGAGTGCGGGCCTGGGTTCCACGGCACGCCCTGATTGATCTACTATATAAGGAAGTTCCTGACTTCACTTCCTTGCCTTGGCAATCGGGGAGGCTTATGCTAGATTGTCTCTGCATCTGTTCCTGTTTGTTCCTAGTCTCATTCCAGGAACCTTCTGTTCCATTTCCATTCCTGACTTGTTCCTGCATCCTCGTTCCTAAGTCCTGCCTGTAGATGTACTTGTTGTCCCCCTTCCAGTTATTACTTTAAATTTGATCATGTTATGATCACTATTGCCAAGTGGCCCCACCATCATTACCTCTCTCACCAAATCCTGCGTTCTACTATGAATTAAATTAAAAAGAACTCCCTCTCTTGTTGATTTTACTGGGGTGTTTTATTTTTCATCATAAAAATAATGTAAAAACATTTAAAAGTTTCTCCTTCCTACTTTCTACTCCACACATTTTTATGATTTTAATTTTGTTATAGCTCTCTATAATCCCAGTCTGATTCCCCGACCCTGTTTGTTTATTGATTATACTAGGGTGTTTTGTCTTTAGAAAAGAAATGTGAAAAAAGACAAACAAATTAAAAGTTTATCCTCCCCTCTCCCTCTTTATGGTTCTTCATTTTGTTATATCCCTTTACAGTCCCAGTCTAGGTTTCCTACCTTGTTTGTTTGTTGATTATACTGGGGTGTTTTGTCCACAAAACCCTCAGTCAGAAGGAAGAAATACAGAAAAAAACAGAAAATATGCAGAGAAGAGACTATTTACATGTTCTGAATATGGTAAAAATTTCAGAAGGAAAAAAAGTAATGTTATTTATTTAACAGCTTTTTTATATCACACATATAGAAAAATGTACTGTGGAAAGGTAGAATAAAATGAAGAATCATAAAACAGGTGGATTGGGAGAGAAACATTTTTTTCCCCATTTTTCGACTTTTTTTCTATGGAAAAAGACACCCTAGTATAATCAACAAAGAAGCAAGGTAGATTAGAAAGAACAATCAAAGGTTTCAAAACAGTGCACCAACAACAGTAGCATGAACCATCAATGGCTGTACAAGAGGGGCAAAGTGGCACAAGTATGGCATTGAATAGCAGAAGGCATCTTGAAGGGCGAACAAAGCAACAGAAGAGGCAGAAAATCCCCCCAAACAGTAATAGAGTATGAAAGTAACTGAAAGAGTGGCATGAAAACCTCAAAGCACCCCAAGAGGGGTAAATCAGCCACCTAGAGGAGGAAGAACACCCCAAGACTCCAAATGAGGGTAAAGGATACCTATCATATTAGCAGAAAGCCCTAGGCAAGGAGAAGCCAGAGAAAATCACTGGAGGTGGCCTTATATCTTTTCCAAGGCTATTTGGGCTTGGAGTTATTCTTTACTGGAAGCTAAGAAGCTGCTAACTAGAGACACCAAATGGTCTTTAGCCAGTAGCTGTTAATGTTCTGTGATCCAGGGAATCCAGGATACAATTTTTCTTCTGAATCAGTAATTGTAAATGCTGCCTCAATTACTTCAGAAGCAATAATCATGGAGGACCACAGTCCTAGTTGTTCTGGGTGCTGCATTTATGCCACCCTTGTTTTTGGCTGTGGTAAAATCCATCAAAGACTATATACTGGATGAGAACAATAACTTCACAAACTGAAAGGGTACAGGTTTTGAAGAAAATGTCTAATAGAGCATGAAACCATTAAAGATAACTGGGTAGGTAAGACCTGTGTAAAGCAACAAATGCCAGTGGAAGAGTAAGAGTTGGTAAGTACCATAGGGGAAAAGGATTTGGAAGGAACCTCATAGATGGCCTGAACAATGGAAGAAGTACCAAGTACCAAGGCTGACTTGGAGTGGCAGCGACAGCAGTGGAGCTGGTAATTATGTAAACCCTAAACTGTAGGAGCAGAGCAACAAAATGAGAAGAATAACCATAAAACCTCTAAGGAGTACCTTGATGGCAGATGCAGAGGAAGAATGGTATCAAAAGCATAAGGAATGGTGTAGCAAATGTGTAAAGTAACAGATGGCCAGAGCAAGGTCAAAAGTCACCATGTATCATGGGGAAATTGGAATTGGAAGGAACCTTGTTCTCAGCCTGAGCAGTAGAGGATGCACACTATAATTTCAAGATATGTTTTGAGTATCAGCAACTGCAGCAGTGCTGACCATTATTAAAAAATGGTAGAAGCAGAGCAACACAGCAAAAAGAGTAGCAGTAAAACCACTAAGGTGTACCTCGAGGGCTGAGGTAGAGGAAAAATTATATGAAAAGTCCAAATCGGGCATACATGTGCGCACCGGGTAACACGTGCACATGTAGGCCGCGCATGCTTCTTTTCAAATCTACCCCAATATATAAACATTTTTCTTTAGGGAAATACTATTTAATAATAAAAAATGTTTTAGTGAGAGGGAGACAGTATATGATAACAACTATAGTGCCGATTGGGCTGATACTGCCTGGGACCCATTGCGGGCAAGAGACAGTGGATTAGAACTAAGGCGTGCTTACCTGATACCGTCTTTCTCCTTTAAGTTTTTGTGATGTTTTTGTTGATTTTTTAGTAATAGGGTTTGAAAGAGTTATTGATCCCTCTCTGATTTTTCTATTGTTAATACAATATGCACTTATGCAGTACATGTTGTTATGATATTTTTGCTTCAGAAGACTGTGCTTTGAATGTTATTTTCCATGTATTGTAAATGCATAATTTTTTATTGTGTGTGGGGAAGGAATGACTGGAGGAGGGGTGAATGCAAGGCTTTAAGGGGGAGGGGTAGAGCTGGCAAGCAACATGCTTGGATTCTATTTTGAAATTACTGCGCATTCTTTATGTTAGAAGGTGCAAAGTTTGTGAATGTGGAAGTACCCCAACTAATTTAAATATAGTGAATAATTTGTAATGCATGGATATAGAAATATTTTTGTTTGTCTTGTTTGTGAACATTTTGAAGGTTATGAGTTTTAATATGTACTCTGCTTAGAAATGAGGACAGAGCAGGTTATACATTTTTATAAATAAAGAAGGCTCACGGTGCCAGGATCTCTGTACTGGTTCCAATTAAGCAGGAAGCCCAAAGGAACAGGAGGAAACTGCTGAGTCAAAATGAAAATCAAACCTCCCTGCATGTATCATGGTCTCCCAGCTCGTAATGTAAGGTTGTGTTCAGGGTGAGGGAGCAGTTTTTCTCTCGGCCATAGGTATCAAATAGCCTGGCTATGGCTCTGGAAGACAAACATCAAAATATAGTAAGAGAAGGAAACAAGGACTACAAGATACACTACAGTAGGGAAGTCTTCCAAAATATCCTTCTCTTTTGCTAGAATATACCCAGAGACCTTTATTTTCAGTTTTTATTGCTCTCTATTTTCCCTGGGAATTTAACAAAAACAGAAGAAAATCACTTGAAAAAAAATGACCCATTTTTCTGGGTAAATATCGGAGTTTATTTTGTTGGACAGAAGCCAGGATAATAAAACAAAATTACCAGATTCTCCCATTCACCCACTCAACAACATCCCCCTCTCTACCCCCAACCTCTGCTTCACCTGCCCCTCTCTCTCTTCTCCCATTGCACTGAGAATCTCTCTCCCTCCTCCCATCCCCCCCCCCCCCCCCCACACACACACACACACATAGAAAGTCACTGCAACTGCATGCATCTTCACCGGTGGTGGCTCCAGGCATCTTCTCTTTCCCTTGGCAGCATGTTTACTGAGGCTCCTCGCTCTGCAACACTGCACGTCTGCTTTTATGCAGGGCCGGGGATCCTGCCAGAAAATGCTTCTGATGGACAGGCCTGCTTGAAATGCATTCACAGCCCCAGACAGCAGGCACTTTGGCTGCTTGGGGTGGTGAGGAGGCAAGATTTGAAACATAGCATGGGCACCACTGGAGGATGAATGTTTTCAGGGTGGGGGGCAGAACTGGGAACATAGCAAGCACTTCGGCCTACACTGGCTTCCAGCAGTGGCTGGAGGGCTTAAAAACACTACATCTGCAGCTCTGGAGCAGCTTATTAAGCATCCTAAAATTAGGGTGAATATCGGTTTAAAGCAAATGTCACCTTTGCAAAACTCTTGGAATTTATGGGTGAAAATCAGCTTAAACTGAAAATGAAGGACCCTAAATATGCTTACCTATATACCTCAATCCAGTTGTTCTCATTTTATGTATTTTAGGCTCAAGGAGGCGGAGCTAAGAGAAAAGTAGCACTGCATAAGATTTAATCAATTTCCCAACAAGTGTACCTTGGGACCTCTTGAGGTGTGCTACGGAAAAGTCACCAATGCCTGATGCTCAGATCCAGACTAGCATCTGGGCTCTGGTCTCAGAACCTCACAGTAACAAGAAACACCAGTGGTGGATCTTAAACATTTAGGACATCCTGTCTGAAAACAAGTATATATGTTTATCTCAGCTACTGCATGAGCCCTGAAATGTAGTGTTTCAGGGGCGGCATGCAGGGCACGAATAGCACATACAGTTCATTCAGTACCTCCTCATCTCCCCCACTCCTTAACTTCTTTCATTGAGTCCATCCTGCCTCTCTTACCCCCAGGCTGAGAGGAAGAAAACATGCACTGAACACTGGATGGGACTCTTTCAGAGTGTCGGGGAACAGCAGCAGTGGAGGAGTTCTTGCAGCTGCATGTACTTAGGGGAATACTTAGGGAATAGCCACTGCTATTAATTGCATCAGTAGCATGGGATCTTCTTAGTGTTTGGGTAATTGCCAGGTTCTTGTGGCCTGGTTTTGGCCTCTGTTGGAAACAGGATGCTGGGCTTGATGGACCCTTGGTCTGACCCAGCATAGCAATTTCTTATGTTCTTATGTTCATGTGGCAGTCAAAGTAACTGAACTGGCTGCCCAATCATAGAGACTTCTCCCTTTTCCCTTCTCCTATACTTGTATATAGAGGGGACTGGTCATGTGTGTCTCTGCCCCCCTCTCTCCATTTTTTAAATTTGGAAGGGAGGCTGGTGGGGCTTCCGGTGACTCCCTAGCTTTTCTTTTGACATGAATCTTCTCCATGTCTGCATTGCATGCCCTGTGGAGATCAGTTTGCCACTCAACATTTCTGTTAATGTAGATGTGCCTTGGATTTGAAAAGGTTGGGAAACCCTGCACTAAATAACATTCAAGCACTAAAAAACTATTAACACTCAATTGCTATTTCCTGTTAACATGTAAGCTCAAATTTTGTAGAACCTTTTTTTTTTTTTTTTGCGATCCTGCACTCTGCACGTTAAACACTGAAATCAATTTTCTTCATCCTCATCGTTTATTTATTTCATGCTTTTCCAAATGGAAAGCTCAAAGCGTATTATGGCAGGTCAAACACTTGCTTTCTTAATACCTCAAGTAAATAAAAGCACAGCAGAAATCACGGGATATATCATAAGCACCTCAAAATAATAAAAAATATACATTGGAGAAGTATATTAGAATAGGGAACTGTAAAGTAGAGCAATAGAACATAGGGATGTGCATTCATTTTGAAAAAGCATGAAAAATGTAATGAAACAGCCAACAAAATGTGATTTAGTTTTGTTTTCCATTTTAATTTCCAATAGCAATCTGGAACCCACCTCCTCTCCCCAAAACAAAATGAAAACAAAAAAAAATGGTGTGCACTCCTCAAATAAAGAAATAAGGTACTATGAGGGACAACAATAAAACAAACATAGCTGCAGTTTTAATATTCTATCTAGACAATTGCTTATGCAGGCCCTGCAGGTTCTTCTTACAGAAACAATTTCCTGTAGTATATTAATAACGGTGAGCTTGACTTGAGAAACAGGCCAGTTTAGGTTTGCAGCCCAAAAGTTGCCTCATTGAGTCATGTGTTTAGTATTTTTCTGACGCATAGATTAGGGGGAAAATATGATATTGGGAAGAAAAGCATTGCAATGGGTTGACACGGAAGCAGAGAAGGTCTGGTAGTTGTGAGGCACTTGTAGGCAGGCTTGTGACCAGCAGTGTGGTAAGTGGGCGGGTACATGTGGGATGAGTTGGCAGCTGACCCGGGCCTTGAAGACCAAAACAAATGATTTAAAATTGAGCCCTGCAGAGTATCAAGAGCCAGTGCAGGGAATGAAGAATAGGAGCTATGCTAAATTATTTTGGCATATGGCTTGAATTGACCCCTTTAATCCTTGATCTCTCTTCTAAAATTGCTAACAAGGACACCAGCCAGGGTCAGTGACAATACTATTTTAATTGTTGTGGACCTCTGGAATGATGCATTCATGTATAGCTGGATTGAGACTACCAATTCATGTCAATTAAATTGCTTATAGGTAGTTCTACATTTGGTGGCCATTGATCTGTATCGGATCTGAATCAGCAACCTACCTACAGGGCCGGCTGATTGGAAATGCTTGTAACCTTTTGCAGTCCTACTGCAAAGCTGTGGGATTCTTTGGATTGCTGACATTTCTGAATGGGAACATTGTAGATGTGAAAAATATTGTATTCCTCTGCTGTTTCACTGAGGCATGAAGTCCTCCAGAGATTCACTTCTTAATGCGTCACATTTCATGAGAAGTGAAGAAATAAAGTGTCATATATCTGGGTGCGCGCTCTTGCTTGCGTTGTAAGGTAAAACTGGTTGCTGTTGCTGATAATACAAATCTGTTCACAGAAGTACCATACATCATTTGAGTTAAACTTGCAAAAAAAGGAACAAAGAATTCTCAAATTTATCTCTGCTCTGTAAATCAGTTTATATACTGTGGGTTTAGTCTTACTAGAACGACATCTGTACTGTACTGTAATTAATTTCACTGGCAGCTAATCAAAACTGCTGGTGGGAGTGAAACTAAAATTGTGTTCAATATGTGCACTTTAATGGGTGAATTAAAAAAAAAATCCATACTATTCTTGTACATCTTTGCTAACTTTTCTCTAGATGCTGGCCTTGAATATTTAAATATTACTGGTCAATCACCCCAGAGAGCATTCAACTCTGTCAGTGGCATAAAATGAATCATATGGCTTCCAACCTAATGCTTGGAGGATTTCCAGCCCATAAGGCCTTTTCATTTATTTTAAAATATTTCTCACGCTAAAGCAAGTGGTAAAGCTGGCTTGACACATCCAATTCTCTGACCTTACTTCAGCAGGTCTAGAGAACATCATGTTTTGGGAGTGGGAAGCGCTTCCTGCCTAATGCAGGTTTCTCTTTGAATGACAAATTCTAAGAATCAAAGCATAAACATTCCATGTGTTTTATTCTTTTGTGAATACAGGCTGTAGCAACATAATATAGGCATTTTAACACTCCCCTTAGGGCTCCCCATTCCCAGTTATCTACACACACACACACACACACACATGTAGTGGCAAATAGGACCACAGCTTTCTTCAATGTCATTTATGACATTACAATGTAAAGTAATATAAACAACATAACTGTAAACATCAATACACAAACCGATACCAATCCCCATATCATCGAAGTATACCTCTTACTAACCCCCCAAAATAATTATGGGTATTAACTTGAACAATAATCACATGAAAGCTATTTGCCTTAAAATGAGGCTTTGCTGCTATATTTGGCCATTAGACCAGTCAGTGATTATCTAGATTTAATGAGGCTTGTGACCAGCAGTGTGGGAAGTGGGCGGGTACATGTGGGCAGGTACATGTGGGATGAGTTGGCAGCCAGTGAATCAACTCTAACCATACCCACAAACTGTCATTTCCCAAAGGGCCCTAGACGAGAAGTATCATAGCCCCAAATGCCTCATTATTCCATGGCGGGCTCACTCGTGAAATCCCGAGTCTTCAGGCACTATGCCTTAACTGATATTGCATCTCCCCTTAGATTGACTTGGTAGACTGGAATACTATGACTTTCCCAAATGACAGTAAGGAACATACCACCCCCACCTCCCCTCCAGTATCCACATCAATCCCTAATACCAAAACTCACAACTAAAGAGCCAGTTAAAAGTGCTGCTTTAACAGCAACTGTACCATTGACTCCCCACCTGATGTCAAACCAATCTCTGTTTCAGTTCGGGCTTGGTCAATGAAACCTGATATCCCATCATTCCTCTCTCCACCCGCTTTTCACCCCCATACTGGTTTGAGAAATAAACCTCAGCACAAGAGGAGCCTAGTTGTAGTGGCCCTGTTAAATCAGAGGCTTTCTTTATGGACTACATTAACTAAAGATTTTTTTGGATCTGTGCAAAAAATGTCCACTGTATATGTCCTTATTAACATTTACATTTACATTTTATTGCATTTATAAACTGTCTAACACTAAAAAGGCCTAGAGAGTGTACATACACAAGTTAAATCAAGAACAATATAAAACAACATGCATTTAAAATCAAAATAAAAATGTGTTGCATATTAGCAGTATGTATGGAACAAATGTTCTGCTTACATTGGCTTTTTAATTTGTTTTTCTAATTTGTTTGGTTCATTTAGGCCTATAGCCACTAAGCCACAATGTGTTTTTGCAGGAGGGGTCCCTTTATTGCAGTGAGGGTGTCACCACGATAGTGGGGCCCCTTCCTTAAAAGAACATTGCGGCTTTATGGCGTGCTCTTTTGCCTTATGGCCAAAAACTGTGGGACAAAAGAAAGTGGCTAGCAGCCCTTTAACATGATGGTGGCCCCCTTAAATTGCTGCAGCTTGAAAAATAGCTCTCTGCTTCAATGGCAGGGGAGAAAGACTGATACTTCACGCATATCCAGCATAACTCTCTGTTTCAACGGCAGAGGAATGAAGAAAAGTGGATCTATATACAGACTACAACCAACAAGGACTGGATTATTTAATCTGGGTAAACAAACAAGCATGGGTGTAGCTTGATTATTGCGGTGATTATTACCCCTAACTAATTAAGCTAGATATCTCACTTAGATGCAGTTCCAACACTGCTCTCTCATTAATGGTGGGGGTGGAAGGAAAATAGAACCAAAAGGTTACTAAGAGCCAAGAGTAACAAATAAGTATTAGTGAAAAAAAAAGTGCAAAGGTTGCTGGGCAGACTGGATGGACCATTTGGTCTTCTTCTGCCGTCATTTCTATGTTTCTATATGTTTCTATGACAAAGACCCCCCCCCAACCCCCTCCCTCCCTCCAAGGTAAAAGCATTCACTGGGGTTCAGAGAGCCCTAAGCTCCCTCCCCCACCAAAGGCATGTAAATAAAAAATATCCAGGCCTGACACACCCTTCATATGTTGCTTTAAACCTCATTTGGGGTCAGGAGTACCATCCTCCAACCCTCCAAAGTGGTTAGATTTTGAAAAAGGGGGTCTGGGCCACCCTGTGACCCTAGGCAACCCCACAACCCTTTAAAATCCAGATTGCAGGAGGGGTCCCTTTATTGCAGTGAGGGTGCGAGGAGGGTTGGGTACCTCCTCGCACCCAACCCGGTCAGTGACATTTTTCAAAATGGTACCGACCTGACCTTGTCCTAACCATGTGACTGGGGAAATGTCTAGGGATTGGACCTTAGCCACATGGGCTGGGTCTGATCCCCAGAACTTGTTTCAGGACTTATGGCTGGGCCAAGGTCAGGTCAGCGCCATTTTGAAAAATGTTGCTGACCATGCCAGGTGCGAGAGGGCACCCTGGCCCTACCAAGGGACATGTTTAAGGTTCGAGGGAGTTGCCAAGGAGCATGGGAGAGCCAAGGAGCATGGGAGAGCTTCAAACCCTTTTTTTTGAAAGTCACCACTTTGGGCATTTTAGGGTGTGGGAAACCCCCAATGAGGTTAAATGCAACATGTGATGGGGTGGCCGGGCCCAGACATTGTTTATTTACATGCCTTTGGATGGAGGAGTGTTGGGGACCCCTGAACCCCAATGAATCCTTTTACCTTGGGGTGGGGCGTCACTGAACAGGCCTCTTCATCTAGTTTTTTACTTTTCGGCAGTCAAGTAGTGTTCCTGGGTTGAACCAGGGGTCAGACCTGACCACTAGTCAAACTTTTCTTGAGCTGTGGCAAATTGTTTTCTTGACTGCTACTTTAAATGACCGAACTGCTTTCTTGACTGCTACTTTAAATGACCGAACAACGTCATCGTCAGAGGGCGGGGGATTTAAAAACTGCACCCCTCCTCCCAGCGTCCTCCTTTCTGCTGCCGGCACCCGATTGCGGAGACGACCCCCAGGCGAGGACGGAGTCGAGAGGCCTGCGCATCTGGCGCTGAAGCCCGCCGGGGTAAGGCCTGCTCCTTAACGCCACACTCACCACCGGGGCTCCAGCGCCGGACACGAGGCAAGTCTGCCCTTCTCGCTTGCCGCTACCCAACTCCCAGCCGACCAATCCGGGGACCGAACGACATCATCGTCAGAGGGCGGGGGATTTAAAAACTGTACCCCTCCTCCCAGCGTCGTGTGCCGGGCGTCGCGCGCCGAAGGAGCGCGACAAAGGGGCCTGCCCCTTTGTGCGCCCCTTCATGCCACCCCGCAGGGCAGCCCCCAGACTTGCAATTAGATCCGTAGTTGCCTTTTACGCTGGTACAGCTCCGCAACTACTTCACTACTATATAATAGCGCTGAAGTACTCATCCGTCCAGTATTCATCCTTCCAGCCTCTCCAGTATTCATCCAGCCTCTCCTGCATTCATCCAGCATCCTTCCAGCCATTACAGCATTCATCCAGCCTCTCCAGCAACCCTGTGCAACCCTGTCCAGCCAGACCAGCCTTTACCACCCTCCTCCAACTCTCCTCCCCACACCATCCTCTCCTCACCATCCGAGTAGATACCATGCAAACCTACCCCATTCCTATCATCTATCATCGCCACTCCCACCTCTCCAAACTTTCACAACAGACCTCGAATCAGTCAACGAGATCACTCATCCCAATCATGCTCTCACCCTTGACCCAACTACTAGGGCTCACGATATTCTCACTAACACTCTTCAACGCTCAGTCCCTCACAAAGAAAATGCACATTCTTCACGATTACCTGCTCGACTCCAATCCAGATGTATGTGCTATCACGGAAACCTGGTTAAAAAGCACCGACACCCCATTGATAAACCAGTTACCTATACACCTTTATGACATCTTCTCAATTACAAGACCCAAAAAAAGAGGGGGTGGTCTGCTTCTAGCAACCAAGAAAGAACTGAATCTTAGACAGCAACCTGTCAAGACCTCCTCCAAAAAACTAGAACTCGGTTTGTTCAAGTCAAAACATATTCAAATTCTCCTTGTTTACGCTCCACCAGGATCACTAGACTCTGATGCCTCACCCCTTATAGAAACCATTGCTAAATACATTAACGTTGACTCACCTGCCATGATTCTAGGGGACTTCAATCTACATGTTGACGCCTCCCCGATCTCCCCCAGCTGCGAAACCTTCTTATCCACACTCCAGGCAATGGGCTTCGAACAAATCATCAATGAACCTACCCATAAAACTGGACACACACTAGACCTCATCTTCCTAAACTCACACTTATCATACACAAACTCTCCAGACTGCACCCCAGTCCCTTGGTCCGACCATTCACTCATATCAGCTACTCTCACGACTCGAGGAAACCCCTCTCAACCACAACCACACTCCACCATCCATCTTAGAAGAAAATGTACCTCCGATATTCTAAGTGAACATCTTTCCAACGAACTCCCTAAGCTAGACACCTCTAACCCCAACTCAGCCCTTCTATCCTGGCGCAATATGACGGAGTCTATAGCCAACAAACTCTGCCCCAAAGAGACAAAAACCATCAATTGGATTCAAAAAAGGAAGCAATCTTGGTACTCACCGGAACTTAAACGAATGAAGCAAGACCTCCGACACAAGGAAGGCGCTTGGCGGAAGACCCCTAACTCCACAACTATGTCCGACTACAAACGAAACATGCATCTTTATAGGATTTCTCTTCTACAAGCAAAAAAAAACTATTATGCCAGCAGAATCCATGATATTCAATATGACGCTAGGGCCCTGTTTTCCTACGTATCTCAACTCACTAAACCCTCTGCCCCTACCATTCCTGACGATCAGGCTCAATCCAAAGCCAATGAACTTGCACTCTTCTTTCAGGAGAAAATTGCAAACACACTAGCACTCCTCCCTACTAACCCTACACCACCAGCCCTTAACTTCACCACCACTTGCCCCCCCAAAGCCACCTTAGAATCATTCGAACCCACCACCCCTCTGGAGATAGAATCAACACTCAAGAAGCTGAAACCATCCAGCCACCCATTGGACCACATCCCAACGAAACTTCTGCTCCTCATCCCAGGCACCATCTCCAGATCTCTGGCCGACATCATTAACTGCTCCCTAGCCCAAGGAATATACCCGGACAACCTTAAAACAGCATCTATTAAACCTCTCTTGAAGAAACCCAACCTGGACACTAATGAGCTCTCCAACTTCCGACCCATATCCAACCTCCCGCTGCTAGCAAAACTCACCGAGAAGGTGGTGAACACACAGCTTTCGGACTACCTGGAGGAACACAAAATCCTATACCCCTCCCAGTATGGCTTCCACAAGTCTTCCAGTACCGAAACCCTCCTCATCTCGCTAACAGACCACATCCTCATGGGCCTAGATAAAGGGACCTCATTCCTGCTAGTTCTCTTAGACATCTCCGCGGCGTTTGACACCGTGAACCATAGCATCCTCCTCAATCGTCTCTCAGACATTGGATTATCTGGATACGCCTTTCAATGGTTCAGCTCATTCCTCAACAATAGAAGCTCCAAGATCACTATCAATAATAAAGAATCTCCTAACTTCAAATCTACTCTAGGTGTCCCCCAAGGCTCCTCTCTATCCCCTACCCTCTTCAATATCTACCTACTGCCTCTTTGTCAGCTGCTCACAAACCTTAACATAATTCACTACTTATATGCCGATGACGTTCAGATCCTGATCCCAATAAAAGAATCCCTTCCTGAAACGCTCTCCTTCTGGGAGAACTGCCTTAAGTCCATCAACCACTTACTCACCAGCCTGAACCTAGTCCTCAATGCAGCCAAAACAGAAATCCTTCACATCTCCACCGACCTTTCTACCAGCCATGATCAGACAACCTGTATTCCTCAGACCACTCAAATTAGAGATTTAGGAGTCACCATCGATAACCATTTGAACCTAAAAAAAGCAATCAACAATATTAC
The DNA here is from genome assembly GCF_901001135.1 of Rhinatrema bivittatum. Lineage (NCBI taxonomy): Eukaryota > Metazoa > Chordata > Amphibia > Gymnophiona > Rhinatrematidae > Rhinatrema > Rhinatrema bivittatum. Next base: position 250,921,477 of record NC_042615.1, on the reverse strand, counting down.
GAAGGATTGTTTCTTCAAGCTCCAAGTTTTGAAAAGACTCAAACCCCTCCTCCATCTCCAGGACTTCAGAACTGTCCTTCAGTCAACAATATTCTCCAAAACTGACTATTGTAACACTCTCCTCTTAGGACTCCCGTTCTCTGCCACTAGACCACTACAGATGCTCCAGAACTCAGCAGCCAGGATATTAACCAACACCAACCGGAGAACTCATATCACTCCTATACTCAGAAACCTACACTGGCTTCCTATTAAATACAGAATTCTGCACAAAGCACTCACCATTATCCACAAATCCATATACAACCAACTACCTCTAGACCTTCAGATCCCACTCAAACTATACACATGTGCAAGACCCATCAGAGCGGCACACAAAGGAACCCTTCAAGTCCCCCCAACTAAATCCTCCCATCTAACCTCCACGAAAGAACAGGCATTCTCCACAGCTGGCCCCATCATCTGGAACAACCTGCCGACTGATCTAAGACTGGAACCCTGCTTGATTACCTTCCGAAAAAAACTCAAGTCTTGGCTTTTCACCCAAGCCTTCCCTTAAGCCTAACATTGCAACAGTTCTTTCTTTCATTTAGCCTGTCATTTAAAAACTATGGCATTCCATGTTCTAACCATTAACACTGAGACCTGTCACATACAGCTATGGCATGCCATGTTCCAACCATTACCAATCAGGCTTGTCACTTACAGTAGCTACGGCATGCCATGTTCCAACCATTAGCAATCAGGCCTGTCACTTGCAACTATGGCATGCAATCTTCCAACCATTAACACTGAGGCCTATCACTTGTAGATATGGCATGCCCTGTTCCAATGAGGCCTGTCATTTAAAATCTACGGCATGCCATGTTCCAACCATTAACACTGAGGCCTGTCACTTACAGTTACTGCATACAATGGTCCAACCATTATCAATGAGGACTGTTACTTATTTATTTATTTATTTATTTATTTATTTATTTAAAGGCTTTTATATACCGGAGTTCATGCACTAGTGCATACCACTTCGGTTTACACAGAACAAGGAACAGAAAATTACATCAAACAGATTGAACAATTAAACAAATATACAATTATACAATTACATCCAAAGATTGGGTATAAATAACATGGCTAACTTAGTAGGAACTTAGAGTTTGAGGTAAAGGAGAGAAATAGTACCAAGTGGTAACAGAACAATGTTAATAGCTAAATAATAAATATAAATAGTAAATACAAATTCTTATAATAGATACAGGTGCTTACAGATTACAGTCTTCATGAAAAGTTTATGTCTACAGAATAGGGTTAAGTAAATAAGAACTGGCGGTTATTTCTATAGGAGTGAAGACTTCAAAAACTGAGGTTACATCTGGATTAAGAGGTATTGGTGTAGCATGCTCAAATATTTAATGATTTGGAATTGTGAGACCAAGGATAAAAATTAGGAGTTGTTTGATAAGATTATAAAAGCGAGAATGATTCAAGTTCTGGGACGTGGTTCTGAGCTAGACCTTTAAGTGTAGGCTTTTGTAAAGAGCCAGGTCTTGAGTTTCTTTTTGAATGTTCGAGTACACGTTTCGAGGCGAATGTCCGTGGGGAGGGCATTCCAATGAAGGGGGCTGGCAGTCGAGAATGCACGTTTCTTGAGTGAGGACTTGGCTGAAGGTACGTGTAAGGTGCCTAAGTATCTGTTTCTGATTGGTCTTGAAGACTCGTGTAGGCGAAGTGGAAGGCTTAGATCTAGCGACGTTTGTGAATGGATGTTCTTGTGTGTTATAGTTAGCACTTTGAAAATGATTCTGGATCTGATGGGGAGCCAGTGTAAGTGTTTTAGTATGGGTGTTATGTGTTCACTTCTGCTGGTGTTAGTAAGAATCCTTGCGGCGGAGTTCTGCAACATTTGTAGAGGTTTTGTGGTAATGGTTGGAAGGTCTATAAGCAGAGAGTTGCAGTAATCGATTTTACTTACAGGATTTTACTTACAGGATTTTACTTACAGGAGCTAAGACATGATATGTTCCAACCAATGCCAATGAGGCCTGTCATTTACAGCTACAGTATACTATGTTCCAAACATTAATACTGAGAGTTGCCCATTACATATATGGCATGCCATGTTCCAACCATTAACAATGAGGCCTCTCATTTACTGCTTTGGCATGCCATGTTCCAACCATTACCAATCAGGCCTGTCACTTACAATAGTTACAACATGCCATGTTCCAACTAGGGATGTGCAGAGGGACCGCATACGTTACATTCGGTATTCGTATTTGTGGAGGGGGCATATACATTGCATTCGGCAAGGGGGGGCCACGATCCGTTCCTGCTTTCCATTCTTATTCATTTCCCAGCTAAACTTTAATTAACTACAACCCCCCACCTTCCTGACCCCCCCAAGACTTGCCAAAACTCCATGGTGGTCCAGCGAGGGTCCGGGAGCCATCTACTGCACTCACACCATCGGCTGCTGGTATTCAAAATGGCGCCAATAGCCTTTGACCTTACTATGTCACAGGGGCTACTGGTGCCATTGGTTGGCCCCTGTCACATGGTAGGAGCAATGGACGGCTGGCACCATCTTGTGCTCCTACCATGTGACAGGGGCCGACCAATGGCACCGGTAGCCCCTGTGACATAGTAAGGGCAAAGGCTATCGGCGCCATTTTGAATACTGGCAGCCAAGTGCAGGAGATGGCTCCCGGACCCCCGCTGGACCACCAGGGACGTTTGGCAAGTATTGGGGGGGACTCCTGACCTCCATGCCATGTCTTGTGGTGGTCAGGAGGGTCCCCCAAGACTTGCGAAAAATCCCTGGTGGTCCTCCGGGACCCCTGCTGGACCACCAGGGAGTTTTGGCAAGTCTTGGGGGGGTCAGGAGGGTGGGGGTTTTGTTTAAATTTGCTACTTTAGATGGCCGAATAATTCGGTGAAGATTCGTTGTATTCGTGTGAATCGCGATACGTTTGGCTTCCCCATGACGTCGCCCGTATGACATAGTGAAGGCAAAGGTAGCACCGGCGCCATTTTGAATATTGGCAATACGGCCCGTGTGCAGGAGGTCGCTCCTGGGCCCCCGCTTGACTTTTGGCAAGTCTTGTGGGGGTCAGGAAGCCCCCCCAAGCTGGCCAAAAGTCCCTGGTGGTCCAGCGGGTGTCCGGGAGCGATCTCCTGCACTCGTGACGTCGGGTGCCAGGAACCAAAATGGCGCCGGCACTACCTTTGCCCTGTCACATGGTAAGGGCAAAGGGCCACCGGCGCCATTTCTATTAACGCAGCCATGGCCCGAGAGCGGGAGATCGCGCCGGGACCCTCCCACTGGACCCCAGGTAATTTAAAACATTTTGGGGGGGTTCGGGAGGGTGGGGGATTTGTTTTAAAGGGTCGGGGTGGGTTTTAGGGTTGTTTTGGTGTGCCGGTTTTCCCGCCCTCCCCCTCCCCCAATTTACGATTTTTTGACGATAAATCGGGGGAATAGCTATTGTATCGCGGCTCTAACGATTTTTAACGATTTAAAATATATCTGACGATTGTTTTAAATCGTCAAAAAACGATTCACATCCCTACTTCTTAGTGTTTGGGTAATTGCCAGGTTCTTGTGGCCTGGTTTGGCCTCTGTTCAAAACAGGATGCTGGGCATGCAAGCCCCGGGACGCGCATAAGTCCTGGGGCTTTGCTAGGGGGCGTGTCAGGGGCATGTCGGGGGGCAGTGCGACATTCGGGGTGTTCCGGGGGGCATGGTTCTGGTCCGGGGGTGTTTCGGGGGTGTGGCCGAGGCCTCCGAAATTGCTCCCGGGCCGGAGAATCGCGCTGCGGCGGCCGACCGGTGGGCAGGTGTAACTTTCGCAATAAAGGTAGGGGAGTGTAGATAGGGCTGGGGTTTGGGTTAGGTAGGGGAAGGGAGGGGGAGGTGGGGGGAGGCCGAAGGAAAGTTCCCTCCGAGGCAGCACTGATTTCGGAGCGGCCTCAGAGGGAACGGGCAGCGCACGCAGGGCTCGGCACGCGCAAGTTGCACAAATGTGCACCCCATTGCGTGCGCCGACCCCGGATTTTATAAGATACGCGTGGCTACACACGTATCTTATAAAATCCGGCGTACTTTTCTAAAATTTACCCCAATATGAAGCTCCAAAGGAGTCGAATCAGTACCATCAGGAAAGGGTGGTGGATGCATGGAATCCCCTCCCAGAGGAGGCAGTGAGGATCAGGACAGTAAGGAGTTTCAAAAGGGCATGAGATACACACATAGGATTTCTGGTCACTAAGTGATGCAGATAAAGAAAGGGATAACCTGTGTTGGCTGGGAAAAACTGTAGAAAGCAACAATTACTCTAAGAATATTTTAAAAAAGGAAGAAGAGTTTGCTGGGCAGACTGGATGATCTCTTGTTTCTTTTTTGGCTGTTATGTACTATTTTACTATGAATGTTGCGATTCTTTTGACCCTTTGAAAAGACAACAAAGACAAATGGTACTGAGGAGACATACCTCAAAGTGTCAAAATATCAAAACCTATGTGGGTCAGGGTTTGTTTGCTTGTGTTTTTGAATCTTAAGATGACAATTTTCAACTAAAATACTTCATTCATATGGATGTTTTTTCTGCTGAACAATTAAAAAGTCTCCACTTGAACATAACTGTGAATATAGACAGAGACCAAAATCGCCTATATTGTAAGGTTTTTCTGCACTTGGTTCAGGACAGATTAGTTTACGGGTCTGATATCAAACACTCCTTTTAGTGTTGGCACTGATGTGTTAGAGTCATTTGAATGCTATTTCCAAATAAAATTGGGCAACCTAAATGCTTAAACGAGTTAACCACATTTTAGAAATGTAAGGTGAAAGATGATGATTGCAGCATAATAGATGACAATTTATGGTTCTCCCTATTTATTATTATTTTCACCCTTTCTACAGTGTTTTATATTCCCCAGCTACTCCCCTGCCTCATAGAATGAGTATAGCTATCCTTCTCTCTCTTTCCTTTCTTCCTCACTCCAAACGCAATAGCACTCTAAGAAATTCAAATCTTCCACTTTGTCACAAAAAAACCCCATCACTAATTGTTTGACTGTCTCCCTGCATTTGTGAATTAGATGTGTGGGCTAAATTATACGAGCGGAGAGAGAGATCAGGACAGTAACAACTTAATGTGATTGTTGTTACTACTCATAAGTTTCCAGCAGTGTTAATGCTTGTCAGACTGTGTTGATAAGTGACAAATAATCAATGCAGATGCTTTCATTTGTCTAATCTCTAACTAAAAGAAAATTGGTAGAAGCCCAAGTTTGAAGCTTGTGCAGTAAAGTCCATCATTTCCCTTTGACTGTGTGCCAAAGCCTGCATCATCCCTTTCTGAGCGCTCACATGAACAAGCACCATGAGAAACAGGAATCGGTCCTTGGTAAACCTAGGATAGATAGACATGTACTCCCATACAAAACGTGAAATAGTGGGCATGTACAATTGCTCTACATCATTGATGCAAAGCAGGTGTGCTATGAAGCCTAACACATAGAGTCCAGTAACATGAGATTTCTTTTTTAGTAAATATTTCAAGGAAAACATAACCAAGGTCATTTTTTTCTTTTTGCCTTCAAGTTCTCTGGTAGAACAGCATTAGAGTGAGGGACCTTCAGGTAACCTTTGCAGTAAAAAAGGATCTGATCATCAAAGCCTTCAGGTTAAGAATATATATATATATTTATTTTTTTTTTTTTAGTTTTAGGAAAAATCTGTTTAATGAGCAAAAGGCTTTACAAAAGTTAACAAATACAACGTTTCAATTATAAACATTGCCAACATAAAACAAAGTGAAATTTCTAACAATTAAATTTTATGGGCCAGATTTTAAATGCCCTGCGCGCGTAAATCCGGCCGGATTTACGCGCGCAGGGCCTTCATACGCCGGCACGCCTATTTTGCATAGGCCGCCGGTGCACGCAGAGCTCCGGGACGCGAGTAAGTCCCGGGGCTTTGTAAAAGGGGCGTGTCGGGGGCGTGTCCTAAATGACACGGCGTTTCAGGTGCGTGATGCGGCATTGTGGGGGCGGGCCCGGGGGCGTGGCGCCAGCCCGGGGGCATGGTCGAGGCCTCCGGACCAGCTCCCGGGTCGGGTGATGGTGCCCCAGCAGCCTGCTGGTGCATGCAGATTTATGTCTGATTTTAGCAGGCGTAAATCGTGCAACAAAGGCAAGGGGGGGTTTAGATAGGGCCGGGGGGGGGGGGGGTGGGTTAGGTAGGGGAAGGTGGGGGGAGGGCGAAGGAAAGTTCCCTCCGAGGCCGCTCCGAAATCGGAGCGGCCTCGGAGGGAACAGGCAGCGCGTGCTGGGCTCAGTGCGCGCAGGTTGCACAAATGTGCACCCCCTTGCGCGCGCCGACCCCGGATTTTATAAGATACGCGTGGCTACGCACGTATCTTATAAAATCCAGCGTACTTTTGTTCGCACCTGGTGCGCGAACAAAAGTACGCGCTCATGCAAAATTATAAAATCTACCCCAATGTCTATTCTAGATTTGACTATGTTTTTTTACCAGAGGCATGGTTTGATAAGGTACAAGAGTGTCATGTAGTTGAAACACCCCTTGCAGATCACTCTATGGTTGTTACAATAGTTCTTTCTGATGAGGGGAAACGGTTTTTCAGATGAAAATTCTCTTCCCTTCTGTACCATGACAAAGGACCGGATATTCAAAATTACGCAAGTGCGTAGATTTGTGCGCGCAACCCGGCACACACAAATCTACGCCTGATTTTATAACATGCGCGCGCAGCCATACACATGTTATAAAATCCGGGGTCAGCGCACGCAAGGGGGTGCACACTTGTGCACTTTGCACGCAACGAGCCCTAGGGGAGCCCCGATGGCTTTCCCTGTTCCCTCCGAGGCCGCTCCAAAATTCAGAGTGGCCTCGGAGAGAACTTTCCTTCCGCTCCCCTCATCTTCCCCTCCCTTCCCCTATCTAACCTGCCCCTTAGCCCTACCTAAATCCCCCCTACCATTGTTGTCCTATTTACGCCTGCCTCTGGGAGGTATAGCTTGTCCATGGTGGCCAGCTGCCGGCGCACAATTCCCCTGGCACGGCCGCCATGCCAGAGGCCTCGGTTCCACCCCCGAACTGCCCCCTTATTGGTGCTCCGCCCATGCTCCGCCCCTTCCTGCCGCTTTTTCAAAGCCCTGGGACATACGCGCATCCTGGGGCTTGCGCATGTTGCCGAGCCTATGCAAAATAGGCTCGACGCACACAGGAGGGGTATTAAAGGGTTACTCGTGTATGTTACGTGCGTAACCCTTTGAAAATCTGCCCCATTATGTACTGGTGAACAGAAAGGTGAAATCTTGATCATCAAATTGGGAAAGACATCAACCATCTACTAAATTTAACTCATGGCATTAAAAAACTGATGCCCATATCAGCTTTATTTTTTTGGGGAGTCTTAGAGGGTTTACAATCAATGAGAGGGTATTAGTAATGTTAAAGTCCCCTCCAAGAAAAAAGATATAACTCTCCCATGTGAGCAATGTAGTTACTAATGTGGCAAGAAACTTATGAGAATATTGGTTGGGCATATAATATATTAGCAAAAAGAACTATTACCCCAAAAAGAGTACCCACAACCAGGAGAAAGCATCCCTCAGGATCTTTAACTTGCATTTCAAATTCAAAGGGCAAGGCTTTGTGAACCAATATGGCAACTCCTCTTTACCTCGTCAAAAAGGCGGCATAGAAGCAGTGGCCCACCCATTCCCTTTGGAGCTTAGCATGTTCTATGTCATCGAGATGGGTTTCCTGTAAAAAAGCAACCTCTGTCTTCTGTTTTCCTAATGCTGTCAAAACTTTCTTTCTTTTGATGGGCAAATGAAGCACATCTATATTACGCAAAGTCATCGTAACCACTGTCATGAAAACAAAGAAGAAAAAACATATAACATGGTATACAAGAGTATATTATGATTTCCAGAAGAGACCTCCCAGCCTAGGCCTCATCTATGAAGTTTGTTATGCTCAGGCTTGTGAACCCTTGGGCCGACGGGAGGATGGTATACCTTAGGAGGTGGATCCGTAGGTTCTCCCGTCGGGTGGCGAGGCAGGACAGAAGATGTGACCGGCTGACCCTCGGCACTGGAGAGTGAGGTGGCTTTGGAGGCAGACGAGGAGGCGTGACGTCAAGGAGGCAACTGAGTCTTCACCACTGGAAGCCCACGGTCCCCCCGGGAGGAGCCCGTAGGGACCTGGGCTGCTGGGACTTAGGGGGGCCCTTGCAGACGATGGTCCAGAAGAAGTCCGAGGTCAAGTGCCAGAGGGTTGTCGCTTACCAGTCCGAGGTCACACACCAAGGGATCGCCACTTGCCAGTCCGAAGTCACACACCAGGAATCACCGCTTGCCAATCCGAAGTCAGGAACCAGAAATCACTAAGACGAGACAGGAACCAAGAAGCAAGGATCCAAAACACAGGAAGACTCACTGAAGTAAGCAGACCTGACTAATGAGAATCGTTGCCAAGTCAAGGAATGAGCAGAGGAAGCCTCCTTTTATACTTCCTCTGCTCTGGCTCATTGGAGACAGCTGAAGGTAGTTAAAGGAATCAGGTCCCTTTAAATCTGGTGAGGAGGTGCGGCCTCGCACCTAAGTTGGCGGCGGTCATCTTGGATTCCTGGCCTGCGCTGGAAACTGCCTGACGCCGCGAGGAGGGAGCAGAGGCGGCTCCCAAGCCCGGCGACCTTCACGGGCACTCGCGCCGGCGCACAGGGACCACAGGCCTCAGCCTCCTGCGACCCACCCGATGCTGCCGCGGTGGCCCGCCGGTCCAGGTCAGGTAGCGGAACGCGGTCGCAGCCGTCCGCGACCATGGAACACAACAAAGTATACCAGATATCGCCTTGCACATTATAGACCAGCAAGGGTCTGGAGTAGCAAAGTACCAGCACCGCCACTCAGGAAACCACTCAGAATATACATAGCCTTCCACAACCATCCACACATCCATACATATCCATTCACACAAAACCATATGCAAGCAAAAATATACAAATCTGAATCTCTTTGCACCCCCATCTCCCAAATCCACAACCTATTAGGGATGTGAATCGTTTTCCATATCGTCTTAACGATAGAAATCGTGTGGCAGGGCAAGAAAATCGTCTTAGGCACGATTTTTTAGTTAAAAAATCGTTAAAAATCGTTTTTTCCGATTAGTGCGCACTAACTCGAGTTAGTGCGCACTAACGGGAGTTAGTGCGCACTAACTGAAAATGATACAATTTGACACTTTTCAGGTCAGTTAAGGTCAGTTTAGGAATGAATATGTATTCCTATTGGCTGCCCTCTTATTTATTCATGTTACCAAGTTTCCTACTGACAGTATATGGGGGATGGGAAATGGAAACAGTTGGTAGCTTGACAAAACAAGTAATGTGATCAGTCAATGTGACTAGAACTTGTGCCCTAACCCTGATACCAGGGGTATTGTGATCTTCCTGCACACAGTGCCCTATCCCTATTAATACCAGGAGTGTTGTGATCTTCCTGCACACAGTGCCCTATCCCTAATACCAGGGGTGTTGTGATCTTCCTGCACACAGTGCCCTATTCCTGATACTGGGGGTGTTGTGATCTTCCTGCACACAGTGCCCTATTCCTGATACCGGGGGTGTTGTGATCTTCTTGCACACATCCCGATATCAGGGATAGGGCACTGCGTGCAGGAAGATCACAACACTCCTGGTATTAATAGGGATAGGGCACTGCATGCAGGAAGATCACAACACTCCTGGTATTAATAGGGATAGGGCACTGCATGCAGGAAGATCACAACACCCCTGGTATAAGGGATAGGGCACTGTGTGCAGGAAGATCACAATACCCCGGAGGAGTGAGGGTCAGGCAGCTCCCCCCTGTCTGTGAAGCCAGCCTCTCACTAGTAATGCAGGGAGGGAGCTGTCTCAGACTTCACCATCCTCCCCCCCCCCCTCACCCACACACCATTCACTAGCTGGGACATGGGGGAAGTCAGGAGTGAGGGTCAGGCAGCTCCCCCCTGTCTGCGAAGCCAGCCTCTCACTAGTAATGCAGGGAGGGAGCTGTCTCAGACTTCACCATCCCTCCCCCCCCCCTCACCCACACACCATTCACTAGCTGGGACATGGGGGAAGTCAGGAGTGAGGGTCAGGCAGCTCCCCCCTGTCTGTGAAGCCAGCCTCTCACTAGTAATGCAGGGAGGGAGCTGTCTCAGACTTCACCATCCTCCCCCCCCCCTCACCCACACACCATTCACTAGCTGGGACATGGGGGAAGTCAGGAGTGAGGGTCAGGCAGCTCCCCCCTGTCTGCGAAGCCAGCCTCTCACTAGTAATGCAGGGAGGGAGCTGTCTCAGACTTCACCATCCTCCCCCCCCCCCTCACCCACACACCATTCACTAGCTGGGACATGGGGGAAGTCAGGAGTGAGGGTCAGGCAGCTCCCCCCTGTCTGTGAAGCCAGCCTCTCACTAGTAATGCAGGGAGGGAGCTGTCTCAGACTTCACCATCCTCCCCCCCCCCCCTCACCCACACACCATTCACTAGCTGGGACATGGGGGAAGTCAGGAGTGAGAGTCAGGCAGCTCCCCCCTGTCTGTGAAGCCAGCCTCTCACTAGTAATGCAGGGAGGGAGCTGTCTCAGACTTCACCATCCTCCCCCCCCCCCCCTCACCCACACACCATTCACTAGCTGGGACATGGGGGAAGTCAGGAGTGAGGGTCAGGCAGCTCCCCCCTGTCTGTGAAGCCAGCCTCTCACTAGTAATGCAGGGAGGGAGCTGTCTCAGACTTCACCATCCTCCCCCCCCCCCTCACCCACACACCATTCACTAGCTGGGACATGGGGGAAGTCAGGAGTGAGGGTCAGGCAGCTCCCCCCTGTCTGCGAAGCCAGCCTCTCACTAGTAATGCAGGGAGGGAGCTGTCTCAGACTTCACCATCCTCCCCCCCCCCCTCACCCACACACCATTCACTAGCTGGGACATGGGGGAAGTCAGGAGTGAGGGTCAGGCAGCTCCCCCCTGTCTGTGAAGCCAGCCTCTCACTAGTAATGCAGGGAGGGAGCTGTCTCAGACTTCACCATCCTCCCCCCCCCCCCCCTCACCCACACACCATTCACTAGCTGGGACATGGGGGAAGTCAGGAGTGAGGGTCAGGCAGCTCCCCCCCTGTCTGTGAAGCCAGCCTCTCACTAGTAATGCAGGGAGGGAGCTGTCTCAGACTTCACCATCCCCCCCCCCCCCCCTCACCCACACACCATTCACTAGCTGGGACATGGGGGAAGTCAGGAGTGAGGGTCAGGCAGCTCCCCCCTGTCTGTGAAGCCAGCCTCTCACTAGTAATGCAGGGAGGGAGCTGTCTCAGACTTCACCATCCTCCCCCCCCCCCCCTCACCCACACACCATTCACTAGCTGGGACATGGGGGAAGTCAGGAGTGAGGGTCAGGCAGCTCCCCCCCTGTCTGTGAAGCCAGCCTCTCACTAGTAATGCAGGGAGGGAGCTGTCTCAGACTTCACCATCCTCCCCCCCCCCCTCACCCACACACCATTCACTAGCTGGGACATGGGGGAAGTCAGGAGTGAGGGTCAGGCAGCTCCCCCCCTGTCTGCGAAGCCAGCCTCTCACTAGTAATGCAGGGAGGGAGCTGTCTCAGACTTCACCATCCTCCCCCCCCCCCCCTCACCCACACACCATTCACTAGCTGGGACATGGGGGAAGTCAGGAGTGAGGGTCAGGCAGCTCCCCCCTGTCTGTGAAGCCAGCCTCTCACTAGTAATGCAGGGAGGGAGCTGTCTCAGACTTCACCATCCTCCCCCCCCCCTCACCCACACACCATTCACTAGCTGGGACATGGGGGAAGTCAGGAGTGAGGGTCAGGCAGCTCCCCCCTGTCTGTGAAGCCAGCCTCTCACTAGTAATGCAGGGAGGGAGCTGTCTCAGACTGGTATCAGGGTTAGGGCACTGTGTGCAGGAAGATCACAACACTCCTGGTATTAATAGGGATAGGGCACTGTAAGAGATGACTGTAGTAGATTGAATAAAGATCTGATGTTTCTGCTCTCCTCACACCAAACAAAAACAACACACAAGCAGAGAAGCCCTTCTTACAAAGCTGAGCTAGTGAGTTAAGTAGGAGGAAAAGTAAACATACTGGTGCCAGTGTGGCTACTTAAAAAATACACTTACCAACAATCAATTACATATATTTGAACTGTGTACAGTTCCAGCCAGGACCACCTTTCTAAAATGCACAGTGATTGGCAATTCAACATGCACTAGCATTTCAGGTGCCTGCTAACAAAAATAATAAACAAACAAGTTCTAGTCACGTGAGTGCTGATCATTACATTACTTTTTTTGTCAAGCTTCCAACTGTTTCCATTTCACATCCCCCCAACCATATTGGTAACATCAATAGATAAGAGCACAGCCAGCCAATAGGAATACATACATACATATTCATTCCTAAGTGACCTTTACTGACCTGGGAAGTGTGAACACTTTGTTTCATTTTCTGTTGGTGTTCGTTAGTTTCCAGTTCCATTTCCCATCCCCCCAACCATCACCTCAGTGGTAACCTTGGTAATATCAATAGATAAGAGGGCAGCCAGCCAATAGGAACACATATTCATTCCTAACTGACCTTCAGTGACCTGGAAAGTGTTTATTTGTATCATTTTCAGTTAGTGCGCACTAAATCGAGTTAGTGCGCACTAACGGGGAGTTAGTGCGCACTAACTCGAGTTAGTGCGCACTAACACGATTTAACGATTTTTAACGATAAATCGTTAGAATTTCTATTGTATCGTGTTCTATAACGATTTAAGACGATATAAACATTATCGGACGATAATTTTAATCGTTGAAAAACGATTCACATCCCTACAACCTATGAAAAGGGTGAACCCAAGTCCCAAGACTGAAGAATTCCACTGACAACTTTGGTTCCGGATGGGTCCTTTCCAGATCACCAAAGATTTGATCAGTGTTATTCAACCTCGGTCCTCTCGGAGTCAGCGGTAAACTTCTAGATATATCCATAGACCAGTTCGTGGTACAAATATGTGAGAGCATCAATTGGAAAACAGGCAGAGGAACTTCACAGCATGCATATCACATCACAACTGTTGAATAAAGAAAAGCAGCACTTTTAAAAGTTATGCGCCTTAATTGCCATGCCATGCAGTATATGATGGTCTTGCAACAGGAGACAAATAGGCTCACAAAAGAAAAAATGTAGAATAGGGGAAAACTTCGATGAGATAGAAACACAGTACAACTGGACCATTAGATGTGACTGTCAAAAAACTCTCTTTTCCTCCTCTGTCATTGTCATTTTCTCTCTGTCACCTCCATGAGTACCAGCCTGGCTAATACACCAGCATAGTGAAGTCATCCAGGGCATCAGTTACAAGAAACAGCAAGGCAGGGACATTTATTTTTTATTTTATTTATTTATTTGTTTTTATATATCGATGTTCGATTTTACATATCACAACAATTTACAGACAACTGAGTGGTGCAGGAAACCAAGTGTTTCCTTTTGTCTAATACAGGGAACGTTTAGAACAGCTAACAGATAAAAATTAAACTAAATGTCACTTGTCACAAGGGTTTACAAACAGCTGAGTAGTGCGGTGAGCCATGCATTCCCTTTTGTTTAATACAGGGAATATTTATAGCTTAAAGGTAAGAAGTTAAACATCTGGCATGACATGAAATCATAGGCTACATAGGAAAAAGACCAGACCAAGCATGCTGAAAACTGTCAGGGTAGCACATCTACAAAAGCTTTTCCTTCAGATCCTGTAGCCAAACCTTTGGTTTCCCCTTGATAGAAAACCTTGAGGGGGACAGGATATTGTAATCCAAATTTCACTCCTTTGTGATAAAGTTGTGAACAATACAGTGTAAACTCATTCCATGAGGCAAGAGCCCTCACAGAAAAATCTGCAAAGATCAGCAATTTGTAATTTTCATATCGAAGCTCCTGCATTTTGCGATAAGCAGTAAGTATTTTAAGCTTATCTGTGTTAAGATATTTCACAATAACTTGATCGGGCCCATCAGCCCCTATCCTCTACACCCGTTCAATCAATATTGCACCATCAGCAACACTGATATTCAGTGCTTTTCGAAGCAAGATTTCACAAAATTTAAGGAGCGCTTCCCCTTGCACAGTTTCTGGAATGCCTATAATCCACAAGTTATTGAGGCGGCTTCTATTTTTCAGCTCATCGAGCTTTTCTTTGAGCAATTTGTTTTTTTCCTGCAGCTCTGCAATAGAGACATCAACCATGTCCAACCAATCCTCATGCGCAGTTAAGTGAGTCTGAACGCTAATAAGTGAAGTAGAATAAGCTTCTACCTTGTCTATGAGTTCATCCACCGAGGTCTGGATTTTCATAAGATGTTCAGAAACTGCAGCCAAAATCGCTTTTGTAAACTCTTCCATCAAAGATTCAGAAAGGCCCTCGGCCAACGGGCCTGCTTCTGGTGACATTTTCTCCTCCATGTTAGTGGGCTTATCTGCTCCCAGTCACTTCAATCTGCTTGCCATTTTGTCAGGTTTTTTTTTATTACAAAATTGTCCATTAATATCTTTATGTAGCCAAATAAAGTAGTGTGTGTCAAAAATGCCACGATGATGGAAAAATAGTAATTTTACCGCTGACACCTAGGGAGCTGGGCTTCAGAGCAACTGCTCAGAATAACATCGTCACACATCCCCCCCTTTTTACTACAAAATTTAACTCACATTATTGGTGCGCTAGAACTTTTATTAAATTGATAATTATTTTAACTAACAAAAAAGTGCACTAAAACAGTAATAAAAAAGTATGTAAGCTAAGTGCACTTATATTGGCCACTAAGGCTGCAAGCTTCAAAGGTAGTCTCTACTTCCAAGAATCTGTCAGAATATGGCCTGCTGTACTGAAGGAGTTCCTCTGCATCTGAAATAAAAAAAGCTGGCTTTGCTAAACTTATTTATGGAAACAAGCTGTGGCAATGAGAATGTACCTTTTTACTTGCAAACCAGTAGGATGAACAATTCTATTGGATGTCCACAGAAATATCAAAGTTTTGCTCTAGTTTTGTTCTAGCATTTTCCCCATTTAAATTACTGGAAGAGTTTAATTGATAAATCCTGAGCAATATTTACACTGAAGCAAAGCCTTGTTGCAAATCTCCCTCTGTATGTCTTAACAATTTAGAAGCCTGAATGACAAGGTAATGAATTAAATCTAATAATAGTATATCTTGCAAATGCAGTGTATTAAATAATCTAATTTATTTTTTTTTAAATCAGAACTTTGTAGACAATACGGGCAAAGTCCATTGTTCCTTATGGTTCATTTTTAAAATGAAATGCCCTTGCCATTCAATTAAAAACCAGAGTATCACTGGTACAAGCCAGTTGATTTTCTCTAAGCTTTTAACTTTCGTACAATATCAGTTCATAAGAAATGCAGATAAAAAGTGCCCTTTCTGGACCACAGGCATCGGTAAACATCCTTTGGAATATATGCAATCTGGCACAAAAAAGCTAGAAATGATTCTTGTGCTAGAAATGACATTGCAATACCCTATGTTAGTGGATACCAGCTAGAGCCCTCAGGGGGTAATAATAAATGATGACACCATTTCTTAGGAGAACTCTGTTAACCCAACATAAAAGTATTTGGAGATTTATCTTTCCTTTTGCAATATATTGTTTTATGCCATTTCCTGTGGGCATAGTGTTGCATAGTTTACCAGTAAAATACCCACTGATGTACCAGAAGAGAGGGGAATGAGAAATGTGCTACATTCATAGACTTCTTTGACGTTATTTGGATTTAACGAAAAACAGGTATGCAAATGAACATTGTGGCAACTCAATGAAATCAGACGTTTTTCCTATTCACTCAGTTCTGTCTAAACTTGCAAGAGCTACATGCGACGGTAATTTTAAAACAAGCACACATGCACCTATACATGTGTATATCAGCGTGCGAGGATACGCTGGAATTTTTAATTGTGCACTTGTGCACATATGTTTTAAAATGCACTGTAAGTATGCTTCGAATTTTAAGAGATTACTCAACCACAGCTACCACGCATTTTTTCCATAGGACCTTGTCGGCTTTTACGTGTATATATCAGCAAATTTTAAACATGCTCACGCGAGGTACATTCCTATTTTTCAAATTAGTCCACCAGTTTGTTCAATCTAATGACTTCACTGTCTCCTTCTCAAAACAAGCAGCCCTCAACCATGTTTTTTTGTATATAGTATTTAATTTAATTTGTATATTGTTTAACTGTTACTAATCTATCCTCTCTTTTCCTCCTTCTCCCAGTTCTGCTACCCTTGTTAAATGTAACTGCACCTTTGGTCACCACAGTTCCAGTTTGTTGTATCTACTGCACTCCTGTTTTATGTAAACCAGCAAGATATGTTTCTCATGATTGCCGGTATATAAAAACCTTAAATAAATAAATAAATTAATTAATTAATTAATATTAAGGTCTTTCATGCCACACATTTGACCCTCATCCTGTTCTACAAGTCCTAAAACTCGAGATCTACAGACTTGCTGCTCATCGGAAGCAGCAGTAAATTTGCATGGATATCTATCATTCGTATGCTGCGGTTTTGGTTTTAAAATTTGGAGTTAGCAAATAAGTCTTAGATCTGCCCTGAAATGCCCTTTCCACACCCCTTTTCCACTTCCTTATTCTTCATGAACTCGATTATAAAAGGTGCACGCACGTGTCCATATGCGTGTGGTCCCCAGTGTGTGCACATGGATGCGTCGGTTTTATAACCTGTGCGTGTCGGCTTGCACATTTTATAAAATACGGCTATTGCGTGCACATGCGCGCTGCCTCCGCACATGGGGAGATTATTTCAATTGCATGCGGTGACACGATTGGGCTTTTTCCCAGTTCCCTCCCAGTCTGCTGCAATTAAGGAGCAGACTGGGAGGGAACTTCCCTTCCCCCCCACCTAACCTTCCTTCCTTTTCTCCTCTCCAACCTGTCCTCTAAATCTACCCCTTTTTTTTTGTTTTTTAGCTTACCTGCTCTACAGAAGTAAGATATGCACGCCGGCTGGCTGCCGGCATGCACTTCCCTGGCCCGCCCCAATCGCCCCTTTTTGCTGGCCTGGCACTTTTGAAAATGCACGCGGCGCTTGCAGGACACAGCCACGCATGTAACCCCTGAATTGTATGTGCGCATGGCTTTTAAAATTCGGGCTCATGTGCGCACAGTATATGTGTGCATATTTTGAGGTTTATTAAAATCCACGTTGCTTGAGCGCTGCCCACATGTGGGCATTTTTGCATGAGCAATGTTTTTAAAATCGACCTGAATGATTTAATAACCCTCTTATTACATAATACAAATAAATATTTTTATTTCTCAGAATTAGCAGAATATAACGTTAAATAATACTTTAAAGGATCCACTTTAATCATAATCACAAGTGCCTTTCTCAATAGAAGAGTTAGTCTTGTGAGGCTTGAGTCCAGTTCAGGTCCAGTATCTGATTTTGGCTCTTGCTTGGCATGTCATGAGGACCAAGAACAAGCTCAGTCAGACCTCTCCCCTTTCTTCACGGTTAGTCCTTGCTGGCTGCTGCCACTTTGTGTGTTCTGCAAGTTCTCCCTCCCATTCCCACAGCAGAATGGAGCAGTAGCAGTAGTATGGGCCAGAGGGAAAATGAGTGAGCTCTGTGCTTCTTGTCCCTGGTGATGGTCATAGATGGGGGTTGAAGATTGGGAGAGATGAGAGGAAGGGAGATGAACAGAAAGGAAGGTGTGAAGTAGGGAGGAGAAGAAAAAGAGATGGGTGGTGGAAGGGATGGAAGGAGAGAAGAAATGGATAGTATAATATTTTGTATCCCACATTTTTTTCAAAAAAGGATCCAGATTTGCTTACAACATCAATTCAAAATATCAAATACAATAAAAATAAAAATTATACAAATTCAAAAATATAATCAAAATACAATTATGTGCATATGTACTAATTCAACATGCAGGTTGACCTGCTTATAAAAAATATACTTTCTTAAAATTATTCCTAAAACCCCAATGTCCAACAGCACAAATATTTACAAACCCTCCCTCTCCAGGTAACCTAGCAGGTGAGAAGAGATAAAAGAGATGAATGGAATAGTAGAAAAAGAAGAAATACATGGAGGGAGGAGAGTAAAAGACAGGGGAGATGGGTAGAGAAGAAGAGAAGAGAGACAGTAGAGTGAATTGGTAAGGTAGGGATATGGAGGAAAAGAGGGAAGAGAATAGTGGATATGAGATAAGAAGGAAAGGGAGAGGAAGGGGATATAGGGAAGGAGAAGGGGGAAACATAAGAGTGGAAGAGAAAACAGGAGCAGGCAAGAGAAGAGGGATGGGATAGAGACCATGGAGAGAGAGACATACAAAGCATAAGTGAAGCATGGAGATGAAGAGATGGATGTTTGGGAGGAAACAAAGAGATATGAGAGAAGGCTTTAGGCAGTAGCGACAGATGTAGGAATATGAATGGGGTGTGAGAGTCAAAGAAAATGCAGAGGCTGGGGAGGAATATTAAAGTGGAGATGGGGGGGGGGGGTGGACAGATGGAAATTAATTTATTTATTACACGTATAACATATGCATTTTCAAAGCAGCTGACAACAGAATAATGTTACAACAGTTAACATACCGTAAACATTATTATGCAGCAAATAAAAAATTAAAACAAAAACATGACATATAATCTGTTCAAAAAAATCAAAAGCACAGTGGGAAGGGAAAGAAAAGAGAAAAAAGATGAAGGGAGAAAGGTGTTTAAAAGACAGATAAGGTAATGTATTGGAGATGAAGATTACAGAAATCTCTGTTACTGAATTAATGTCAAGATTTTTTCTGCTATCCAGCCCCCGGCCAGCATAGGTCATCAGTGAGTATCCCTCACATCCACTCTAGCCACCTTATCACTGATTCCATGAGGTAGCATCTCCAGCCATACTTAACCCAGCCTATCCATTCTCTCCTTGTCTCTTCAAAAAATCTCCTTGGCTCCTTCACCTGGCCATCCTTGCTGTGTTTCCCTGCCTTGTGGCCATCTTGGCCTCAAATCTTGCCTTGTGGACTATCTTGGCCTTCCACCTTGCCTTGTGGCCTTCCCAGCATTCCTGCCTTGCTCTGTGGTCTACTGGGCCTACCTGTCTTGCTCAGTGGCCTCCTGGGCCTCCCTGTCCTGCCTTGCAGCTTTTGGGCCTTCTAGGTTCACCTTGCCCAGCCTTGTGCCTTGTTTGGGCCTTCTTGTTTATTGTTGCTTGTTTTAGCCCTTTCCTTGTCTAGTCCTAGTCTTGATCTTGCCCTGTTCTGTCACGTCCAGTCCCTGTTTCCAGCCCAGGCCTTGCTTTCAATTCAAGCCTTTGTTTGCCTGTCTTCAGCCCGAGCATTGTGTAGATTACCTATATAAAGAACTGTTTTTAGCATGGTCACATGGGTGGTTCAAAGGCATTAGGATAAAAGAGGCTTCCTTTAATAATTAATACAGCTCTTAGATGGACTACACAGGAAACTTACAATGAAATCAATATATTTTAAAAGAAATAAGAACAGAGTATTGAAATTTTCTATTAAAAAATATTTTATTTAAGAACTGAACTGGCAGATGTGGATTGGTTTCAGCTTTGATATTAAAAATTGAAAGATCATGACATAACTAGAGTCATCAACAATGAAATATACACTGTGAATATTCAGTATTAGAGATGTGAATCGGAACCGGAATCGGTTCGGTTCCAGTTCCGATTCAAATCTTATAATTTTTATCGTCCGGCCCGATTGTTTTTTTGTTTATCGGCTGCGCCCGAACCGATAAACAAAAAACCCACCCTGACCCTTTAAAACTGACCCCTTAGTCTCCCCCACCCTCCCGACCCCCCCAAAAACATTTTAAAATTACCTGGTGGTCCAGTGGGGGCATGGGGAGCAATCTCCCACTCTTGGGCCGTCGGCTGCACTAATAAAAATGGCGCCGATAGCCCTTTGCCCTTACCATGTGACAAGGTATCCGTGCCATTGGCCGGCCCCTGGTAGGAGCACTGGATGGCCAGTAGAGATGTGAATCGTGTCCTCGATCGTCTTAACGATCGATTTCGGCTGGGAGGGGGAGGGAATCGTATTGTTGCCGTTTGGGTGTGTAAACTATCGTGAAAAATCGTTAAAATCGTGAGCCGGCACACTAAACCCCCCTAAAACCCACCCCGACCCTTTAAATTAAATCCCCCACCCTCCCGAACCCCCCCCCCAATGCTTTAAATTACCTGGGGATCCGGCGGTGGTCCAGAACGGCGGTGGTCTGGAACGGCCCCCTCAATAGGATCGTGTTGTCTTCAGCCGGCGCCATTTTTCCGGACCGCCGCTGAATGACCTCCTGCAGTCGATCTCCTGCCGGCGCCATTTTCCGTACGAAAACGATTCGCGGCAAGAAATCGCTCCCGGAACCCCGCTGGACTCCCAGGAAAATTTTGGCCAGCTTGGGGGGGCCTCCTGACCCCCACAAGACTTGCCAAAAGTCCAGCGGGGGTCCGGAACGACCTCCTCCGTCGAATCGTTTTGGTCTATGGCCGCCGCCATTTTACGGCGGCCATTTTGAAAAATGGCGCCGGCTGAAGACAACACGATCCTATTGAGGGGGCCGTTCCGGACCGCCGCCGTTCTGGACCACCGCCGGATCCCCAGGTAATTTAAAGCATTTGGGGGGGGTTCGGGAGGGTGGGGGATTTAATTTAAAGGGTAGGGGGTGGGTTTTAGGAAGTTTTAGTGTGCCGGTTTTCCTGCCCCCCCTTCCCCCGATTTACGATTTTTTAACGATAAATCGGGGGAATTGGTATTGTATCGTGGCCCTAACGATTTTTTGACGATTTAAAATATATCGGACGATATTTTAAATCGTCAAAAAACGATTCACATCCCTAATGGCCAGCACCATCTTTAAAAATGGCACGGGCATGGCCGGCGCCGGCCATCCAGTGCTCCTACCATGTGACAGGGGCCGGCCAATGACATGGATACCCTGTCACATGGTAAGGGCAAAGGGCCATCGGCACCATTTTTATTAGTGGCAGCTGACGGCCCGAGTGCAGGAGATCGCTCCCGGTGCCCCCACTGGACCACCAGGTAATTTTAAAACGTTTTTGGGGGGAGTTGGGAGGGTGGGGGATGCTAAGGGGTCAGTTTTAAAGGGTCGGGGTGGGTTATTTTTTTATCGGGCCATCGGCGCCATTTTTATTAGTGGCAGCCGATGGCCCGAGAGCGGGCGATCAGTCCTGGGGCTTCCACTGGATCACCAGGTGATTTTAAAACATTTTGGGGGGGTTTGGGAGGGTGGGGGAAGGTAAGGGATTAGTTTTAAAGGGTCAGGGTGGGTTTAGGGGTAGTTTTGGTGTGCCGGTTTTCCCGCCCTCCCCCCAAATAACTCCCGTTAGTGGACACAAACCCGATTAACGATTTTTCGCGATAAATCGGGGAAATATCTATTGTATCACACTCTTTAACGATTTTGGACGTTTTAAAAAATATCAGACGATATTTTAAATCGTCAAAAAACGATTCACATCCCTATTCAGTATCATGTGCAATTATTTTTCTATAATGTTTACAGAGAACAGCAACAAGTAATGTAAGATGATAACTTCATCAAGTAATGTGAAATGAGAACCACAAGTAAAGTGAGATGAGAACTACAAGTAATGTGAAATGACCACCACAATAATGTGAGATGAGAACTGGTTCCCAATAACATGTGAAGAATTATCAGATAAGTATACTACTGGTATTATTTTACTTTGTTTGCTACTAATTTATATAATATTTTACTTTTTCAATTTAGAATTGATTCTTTGTGTTCAGTTCTCTTTCATGATCAAAGAAGAAGATTTCTCCTAGAACCATGGATTCAGATAAGTATCTCTATAAATATATTTGTGTCTAACATGTTAGTCTCAGTTTTCTTTGATGCACTTAACTTGTACTCCCTCATGGCAGCTCCTAGAGGGCAGAGCTAGAACTTGTAGATTGAATACGAAGAACAAGGGCATGTGAATGGCAAGTAGCTTTTGTGGTTTTGAGAGCAATGCTAGGGGGGTGCAGTTTGAATGCATCAAATGTAGCCCTTTCTTACTCTTGACCTTGACGTCTCTATTCAAAATCTACTAACCTAAATTTAAAAACTCAGAAAGTCTAACTCCCTTTTACAAAAATTATTGTTTGTGACTCAGTGTAAGCTAATGTGTGTCCAGAAGTCTTAATGATATAAGCTCTAAGTATAATAAACAAAGGGATAATTTAAATCCCTATCTAAATAAATACTGAGAGGGAGCTGCTGGTAAATGTATCCTCAGACTAATTTGTACTGCTTCAGAGAAATTTGTGGAGATTTTGTATTTATTCAATCTCTCATACACGCAATCACATTCACCCTTGTTTTGTCTCTGTTAAATATTTTAAACAAATGGAATTGTTCAATATTTCAATCATAAATTTCAATAATCTGTATAAAATAAATTTCTTAAATAGAGCTTATCAGGTTTTATTATTGAGCAAAGCCTCACCTGTTAACAATTTCCTTTAATACTGCACAGGTTTCTTTTAAAACAGTTGGATTATATCTTCCAACTTCCCTATCCTTTAACTACAGGAAGTAGGGTTTGCTCAATCCTAATGCTGAATTCTAAAGGCCTTAGCTCTTTAAAGAATATATTATAATATTCTTAGTGTAAATAGACTAAGTAACATTTACTTGCTCTACATTCTACTTTCACTCTTTAAAAATGCCAATAAAATTTGCAATTTGGCAATTTCTTAGTGTTAACAAAAATGATTTTGCTTACTTTTCTTTTTTAAAGGTATCTTTAAGTATTATCTCTCATTCACAATCACACAAATCTATATGTTTCCTAACTAATATGAATGTTTCTACTATTACTAAGCCTCAAATCTGGGCTCTAGTAATGCAGGTCCAATGCTCTCAGTAATGCTTCAGTCGGTTTCTCCACAATTCCAAACTGTCAGCTAGCTTTTTTCTTAGCAGTGATGTCAATAATCTAATGATGTCACTAAAAATAGTGCTGAACCTATTGAAATAGGCCATATAAGATCTAAATGTCCACTTAAAAATTCTATGGTACATGTAAGTATAACAAAAGGAATTTTAGGGACCATCAGAATCTTTCTAAACAGAAATACATTAAAAACACTTCTGTGCTATATCTGAAAATTAGTGTCATTACTCAAACCTGTTTAATTTTCACTTAGGGGTAGATTTTCAAAGGGTCACGTGCACAGGTTACGCGCGTAACCTCCAAAAACCTAGCCCAAACCCCCCCTGCGCGCGCCAAGCCTATCTAGCACAGGCTGCCGGCACGCGGAAAGCCCCGGGATGAGCATAAATCCCAGGGCTTTCCTGGGGGGCGTGCCGGGGGTGTGTCGCGGCCGGCGCATCATCGGGGGTGTGTCAGGGTATGTTGGGGGGGGGGGCATGTTGCGGCTGGTGCGTCATCGAGGGCGTTCTGAGGGTGTGGCCGTTGCCTCCGGACCAGCCCCTGGACCAGACCATGGCGCGCCAGTGGCCGGCCCGGCGCGCGCAAGTTACGCCTGCCTCAGGCAGGCGTATCTTGTGCAACAAAGGTAGGGGGGGTTATATAGGGCTGGGGGGGTGGGTTAGCTAGGGGAAGGGAGGAGAAGCTGCGGGGGGGGGGGGGGGTGGTGGAAGGAAAGTTCCTTCCGAGGCCGCTCCGATTTCAGAGCGGCCTCGGAGGGAACGGAGGCTGGCTGCGCGGCTCGGCGCACAGAGGCTGGCTGCGCGGCTCGGCGTGCGCAGGTTGCCAATTTTGGGCGGCCTTGCGCATGCCAACCCCAGATTTTAACAGATACGAGCGGCTATGCACGTATCTATTGAAATTCGGCATACTTTTGTTTGCGCCTGGTGAACGAACAAAAGTACGCGCGCACGTAGTTTTATAAAATCCGCCCCTTAGTGTAAAGATCTGTATTCCATGGAGTTCCTATAGCAACTCCATGATGATGGCATCAGAATGTTCAAACTAAACCAGTTTTTGAAGTGACAGAACTTATTTTTATCTCAGCCCCCATTGACTCTAATAAGACAAGAAAACACATTGAAATAAATGTAAATATATTACCACAGAAAGAAACCCAAAATAAAAAAAACCTTTCAAGTACATTTTCAAAGGGCTACGTGTGTAAATTTCAGAGTTTACACGCGTGGCCGGGCCTTGCGCATGCTGCACGCATTTTACAACAGGCCCAGCCACGCGTGTAAGCCGGGTATAGGCCGAAGTGCCAGGCCTCTCAAAAGAGAAGATCCAGGGGGTGGGGTCTGGATAGGGAGGGGTGGAGTGGGGCAGGCCAGGACAGTGCCATTAGCCACTGTCCTGGGGAAGTGCATTCCGGCTGCCAGCCAGCGCATGGAATCTACTGCTGCTACTTAGGAGCAGCAAGGTAAAAAAACAACAAACATTATTATAGCTAGGAAAGGGTTAGGGGTCAGGGAGGAGAGGGGAAAGAAAAGGATAGGAAGATTAGGTAGGGGTATAGGGAAGTTCCTTCCCAGTCTGCTCCTTAATTGGAGTGGACTAGGAGGGAACAGGGGAAGCCCAATCGTGTCACCGTTGTCTTTTAAAATTTCCCCCACACGTGCAGAGGACACTGCCTGCCCACACATGCACATGGAAGTTAAAATCTGCCGTGCATGTGTGCGCGGATATCGTATTTTATTACATGTGCCAACGTACGCGATATAAAATTGCTGCATCCATGGCGCACACCAGGAAGCGTGCGCACATGGACGCACAAACGATTTTTTTTTAATCTATCCCTAAAAGTTTAAAAATGCTTTGTCTTTTTTCTGAGTCCTCACACACATCACACTGTCAATCTCAGATGCATAACTCTAGCACACCCTCTTTTGGAGCTATTTAATTTAATAGTTCAAAATGTGAAACACCTTTCATTAAACTAATGGTATCTCAAAATATTGAAGCTTATCTTCTGGTAACCAGACCCACTAAAACCAGTATTTTAAGAAGTTTTAAACTAGTTTTAAGTATCTAGGGGTCTCTAGATCCAACATGATGAATAACTTTTAAAATAATTATGACAGCCTTAAGTTTAGTCTTTTTCATGTAAATGGTTTCCTTCAGATGACCTCTACTGGCAAAAATCACATTTTATTGCTTGGAAAAGGTTTATATTAGTTTGTAAGCACTGAGTTCACCATGGTGCATCCCAGTTGTTTAAACTAATGTGGCAGCCTCTCTATATGTTAGCCATCTAAAATACCATATTTTTAAATCATAAAATTGCCCAAACCTTAATTTTTAATATAAAATAGCTCTCAGGTACTTAATAAGGCACCCACTGATGTCACTCATGACATCGACAGGTCCTGCACTTCAGTGGTCTACCGGGAGCTTCCCCAGGGCTCCCAACATCAAGTGTAGCCTCCTGATTTTTTTTTCAATTTATTCTTTATTAATTATAACAAAATTTGACAAAAAACAAAACATGTCAATAATAAGGATATTAACAACATAAAAAAAAAAAAGAACAATATCCATAAAGAAGTATGTAATAATAATACCATATTACACAAATACAGTATTTAATATTTAACATTTAATATATAATATCCTTGGTGCTATGCAATAGGGGGAACCAAGATTCAACAGAGCTTTTACTAAGAACATAAGAACATAAGAAAATGCAATACTGGGTCAGACCAAGGGTCAATCGAGCCCAGCATCCTGTTTCCAACAGTGGCCAATCCAGGCCATAAGAACCTGGCAAGTACGCAAAAACTAAGTCTATTCCATGTTACCATTGCTAATGGCAGTGGCTATTCTCTAAGGAGTAGATCTTTAAAAAATACGCGATCGCGTACTTTTGTTCGCGCACCAGGCGCAAACAAAAGTATGCTGGATTTTATAAGATACGCGCGTAACCGTGCATATCTTATAAAATCCGGGGTCGGCGCGCGCAAGGGGGTGCACATTTGTGCAACCTGCGTGCGCCGAGCCCAGCGCGTGCTGCCTGTTCCCTCCGAGGCCGCTCCGATTTCGGAGCGGCCTCGGAGGGAACTTTCCTTCGCCCTCCCCCCACCTTCCCCTCCCTTCCCCTCCCTTCCTTACCTAACCCACCCCCCCCCCCCCCGGCCCTATCTAAACCCCCCCTACCTTTGCGTGCGCCGGCCGGCAGCCCCGCTCCGTCCTCCGGTCCCGGGGGCTGGTCCAGATGCCTCAACCATGCCCCCGGGACTTATGCGCGTCCCGGGGCTTTATGCGCACCAGCAGCCTATGCAAAATAGGCGCCGGCGCACACAGGCCTTTTAAAATCCGCCCCTAAGTGAACTTAATAGCAGGTAATGGACTTCTCCTCTAAGAACTTATCCAATCCTTTTTTAAACACAGCTATACTAACTGCACTAACCACTTCCTCTGGCAACAAATTCCAGAGTTTAATTATGCGTTGAGTAAAAAAGAACTTTCTCCGATTAGTTTTAAATGTGCCCCATGCTAACTTCATGGAGTGCCCCCTAGTCTTTCTACTATCTGAAAGAGTAAATAACTGATTCACATCTACCCGTTCTAGACCTCTCATGATTTTAAACACCTCTATCATATCCCCTCAGCCGTCTCTTCTCCAAGCTGTAAAGTCCTAACCTCTTTAGTCTTTCCTCATAGAGGAGCTGTTCCATTCCCCTTATCATTATAGTAGCCCTTCTCTGTACCTTCTCCATTGCAATTATATATTTTTTGAGATGCGGCGACCAGAATTGTACACAGTATTCAAGGTGTGGTCTCACCATGGAGCGATACAGAGGCATTATGACATTTTCCGTTTTATTCATCATTCCCTTTCTAATAATTCCCAACATTCTGTTTGCTTTTTTGACTGCCGCAGCACACTGAACCGACAATTTCAATGTGTTATCCACTATGACGCCTAGATCTCTTTCTTGGGTTGTAGCACCTAATATGGAACCCAACATTGTGTAATTATAGCATGGGTTATTTTTCCCTATATGTATCACCTTGCACTTATCCACATTAAATTTCATCTGCCATTTGGATGCCCAATTTTCCAGGCTCACAAGGTCTTCCTGCAATTTATCACAATCTGCTTGTGATTTAACTATTCTGAACAATTTTGTGTCATCTGCAAATTTGATTATCTCACTCGTCGTATTTCTTTCCAGATAATTTATAAATATATTGAAAAGTAAGGGTCCCAATACAGATCCCTGAGGCACTCCACTGTCCACTCCCTTCCACTGAGAAAATTGTCCATTTAATCCTACTCTCTGTTTCCTGTCTTTTAGCCAGTTTGCAATCCACGAAAGGACATTGCCACCTATCCCATGACTTTTACTTTTCCTAGAAGCCTCTCATGAGGAACTTTGTCAAACGCCTTCTGAAAATCCAAGTATACTACATCTACCGGTTCACCTTTATCCACATGTTTATTAACTCCTTCAAAAAAGTGAAGCAGATTTGTGAGGCAATACTTGCCCTGGGTAAAGCCATGCTGATTTTGTTCCATTAAACCATGTCTTTCTATATGTTCTGTGATTTTGATGTTTAGAACACTTTCCGCTATTTTTCCTGGCACTGAAGTCAGGCTAACTGGTCTGTAGTTTCCCGGATCACCCCTGGAGCCCTTTTTAAATATTGTGGTTACTTTTGCTATCCTCCAGTCTTCAGGTACAATGGATGATTTTAATGATAGGTTACAAATTTTTACTAATAGGTCTGAAATTTCATTTTTTAGTTCCTTCAGAACTCTGGGGTATATACCATCCGGTCCAGGTGATTTACTACTCTTCAGTTTGTCAATCAGGCCTACCACATCTTTTAGGTTCACCGTGATTTGATTCAGTCCATCTGAATCATTACCCATGAAAATCTTCTCCATTATGGGTAACATAGAAACATAGAAATGATGGCAGAAGAAGACCAATCAGCCCATCCAGTCTGCCCAGCAAGCTTCACACTTTTTTTCTCATACTTATCTGTTTCTCTTAGTTCTTAGTAACCTTAGGTTCTATTTCCCTTTCACCCCGACCATTAATGTAGAGAGCAGTGATGGAGCTGCATCCAAATGAAATATCAAGCTTGATTAGTTGGGTAAGCGGCAGAATAGCTCTCTGCCGTTGAAGCAGAGAGTAAGATATGCTGGATATGCGTGGATATGCGTGATATGCGTGGATATGCTGGATATGCGTGAAGTATTAGTTTTTCTTCTCCCCTGCCGTTGAAGCAGAGAGCTATGCTGGATATGCCTTGAAAGTGAATTATGCCTTGAAGGTCACATTAACTATCAACAAATATTGAATAAGCCTAATAATTGGTAATTGAATAAGCCTAATAATTGGTAATACCTATAGCCCATGAACCTACCCCTGTTTTGTTTTGTTTTTTTGTTTTGTTTTTTTTATAATTTGGAGATGGCAGCCCTCCATCCTTCCGCTCCATGAAGGTGGAGCACCAACCACTGGCCACTGGCATCCCGCTCCGTGAATGCCTCTGTGGCTACTGCCGCTCCGTGCAGTGTTTTGCTGCCTCCTCTTTATACACGTCCTATAGACCTGATGGATCCACAGTGTTTATCCCACGCCCCTTTGAAGTCTTTCACAGTTTTGGACTTCACCACTTCCTCCGGAAGGGCATTCCAGGCATCCACCACTCTCTCCGTGAAGAAATACTTCCTGACATTGGTTCTTAGTCTTCCTCCTTGCAGCTTCATAATATATATATATATTTAGCATTATTAATTCTCATAATGCATTTACAAGAATACCAAACAGTATTCTGTGCTCCTCCTATTTGTCTAGGTGGTTGACAAAGAGCTAGAAATTCCTTGCTCCTTTGCTGCGTAGATTTAACAATATCTGGGAAGATCCATAATTTTTGTCCGTAATATAGGACCTGTCTATTTCGCAAAAACAATTTAAGAACCAAGTCTCTGATGGAAAAATAAACTTAACTAATAACATTCCATATTTTCAACTTGTTGTTCTTCCTGATGATTCCAAAAGAGCTCACAAATTAGCAATTGGAGGTTCTGGTTCTGAGCCCTATTCTTGAGGCAATATTTCATCTTTTTTATCAAAAGATATAAAGTAAATTTGTGCAAGGGGTGGCATTGCTTCAAGTGAAATTTTTAGAATCTCTTGGAGATATTTTTTTAAACTGCTCACGTGGGGAAACATACTGAATCTGAGGAAAATTCAACACTCTTAGGTTTAAATACCTTATTTCATTCTCAGTTTTCTCTAATTTCCTTGACTGTGCCAGTTCACCCTGTATCAAACCAGCTTGAACCTTCTGCACTTGAGACATGTTCTGCTCCATTCCTTCCAGTTTTGTAGCATGTAAAATGACTTGTTGTTCTGATGTTTGTGAGCATTTATTTATATCAGCAACTGCAGAAATTAAAGACGAAATTGATTTCTCCAAAGTCATTATTGCTGTCCAAACAGACTCCAGAAATGTATCTATTTATTTATTTATTTATTTATTTATTATGCAGCGGCAGATTTCCCAAGGCTGCCACTGCTATCTGGGGCCTGTCACTTGCTCGTTGTACCTTATTTATTTACATTTTTCCAGCTTTGTGTCTAGAAAAATTTAGGAGGTCGGGGCGGTGACAGCTTTCATTGTTGTGCTGCTCCAGCCCATCCCACTCTTACGGATTGTTTTCTTTTTTTTATCCTTCTGTGCCAGCAGGAGTTCTCCAGGCTCTCATGGTACTTGCAACAATATGGGCAGTCTCGTCAGGGAAGCTCTGGAACAACCGCGACACTTGCAGCTGCCCGCTCTGGCTCCCCGACACTCATTTATGGCAACTGCTTCAGGCATGACACTTCCCTTCACATGTAGCACCTGTCCTTGATCACGACTGATGCCAATTTCATTTTAAATATGTGGCTCGAGCCGCCAAAGTCTCCTCACTCTTTCTCTGCCAAGGTGCTCCAAAAAACCCAAAAAAACAATGCAGCCAGCACCCAGGATTCCCACAGTCCTCCCCATAATCTCAGGATTCATTGATATATATATATATATATATATATATATATATATATATATATATATATATATATATATATATATCACTAACCAGTGCTTAATATGTAAAGAAAAAAATACATTCTAAAAAGAGTGGGGCAAAAATACTTAACTTGCACAAAAAAGTTTATATGTTATGGGGCAGATTTTAAATACTTGCGCGAGCGCGTACTTTTGTGCAACCTGTGCATGCCGAGCCCAGCGCGCGCTGCCTGTTCCCTCCGAGGCCGCTCCGATTTCGGAGCGGCCTCGGAGGAAACTTTCCTTCACCCTCTCCCCACCTTCCCCTCCCTTCCCCTACCTAACCGACCCCCCCGGCCCTATCTAAACCCCCCCCCCCTTACCTTTGTCGGCAAAGTTACGCCTGCTTTCAGCAGGCGTAACTTTGCGCTCGTCGGCCGGCTGCCCCGCTCCGAGGTCCGGTCCCGGGGGCTGTTCCGGAGGCTGTTCCGGAGGCCCCCGGGCCGAAACCACGCCCACGTCACCGCCCCCGCCCCCGAAACACCGCGGCATCCCGCCACACCCCCGCCACGCCCCCGACAGGAAGCCCCGGGACTTACGTGCATCCCGGGGCTCTGCGCGCGCTGGCGGCCTATGCAAAATAGGCGCGCCAGCGCGCGAGGGCCCTGCGCGTGTAAATCCGGAAGGATTTACGCGCGCAGGGGTTTTAAAATCCACCCCTATATGAATAAAAAATCAATTTATTACAAAAAATCCTTTAATCATATATATGTATCTGACAAAATAATCACACATCAAATAAAAAAAAACTACATGGCACTAATGCACCAGAACTCTAATAATCCTATAAGAACCACAAAAGGAAACACATTAATTCAATGTATTAACAAAAAGAACTGAAGGGGAAAAATTGTAACAAATTGTTGCCATGGCTCTAAATACATCAACAAATTAATGTTGCATACATACTCAGCATGTTAACACAAAAAGCTAGAAAAACTGAAGACATATTTTTCTCCTAAATAAATTATTACAATGTCTCAAGTGCAGTGTTACAATATTACATACGTTCTCATTTTGCTACAGTAAGAGCTAAAAATTTTTATATTTACTTGGGTAGACTGTTACAATGTCCCATTCATTATCAATGTGTTGACAATATGAACTAGAACAAGGTGTTCCTCTTGGGTAAGCTGTTGCGATATCCTACTAGAAAAAGTTGTTCCTCTAGTAAGCTGTTGCAATATCCTGACAAAGCCCTTGTTTCGCCAAGCTGGGAGGGAACGGAGGAAGGCAGTGCGGCTCGACGCGCACAAGGTGCACAATTGTGCACTCCCTTGCGTGCGCCGATCCCGGATTTTATAACTTGCGCGCGCCGGATAGCGCACACACATGTACGCTGCACGTGCATGTTATAAAATCTACCCCTTAGTGTATTGATAACTATAGATTAGATGAACTAGGGAAAGGAAGAAATTTTAAGAGATAGATTGGCACAACAATAGGTACAGACACACTGAGAAGAAGGAGAGAGGGAAAGGCAAGGTAAAAGTGAAGAAGAAATGAAAGCAAAACTTGGAAATGAGAAAAGAGAAAATGGAAGGAGAAAGAGTCAGAACTGAGAAACAAAAACCAAGAAAGAAAATAAATTAGTAGAGAGTATAAATAAAACCAGTGGCAAAAAAAAGGTTGGAAAATAATGTAATTTTCAGTCATAATTGTATGTTCTTTTTTCTATTTTAATTCATCTTTCACATTCTTTTTCTATTATTCTCTCCATCTTTCTCATCTCAACTTCCACTTCTTCACTTCATTGCCTCTCTTCTCACTTAAATTTTCTCGCATATTTCACCTGAATTAACTATCCCTCTGCTCCATTTGTTTCTCTCCTACAACTCATTTTCTGTCTCCCATCCTCTCTAGCTCCTCTTAATCCCTTCCATCTTTATGTCATTCCTATAATGTCTCTTCCCCATCCTTCCTTATATTTTATTCTTTTCCTCCACCAACTCTGCATTTCTCGCCCTCCATACCCTATCTGTTCCTTCCTTTTTCTGCTTTCCCCAGCATCTACTCCTGCTTCTTCTCACCCCTCCTCCAGCATCTGCTCTCTGCCACTTTAATTCCCCTTTCCCAGCATCAACCTTTGCTTCTTCCCCTCTCTGTTCCCAGCATTTACTTCCTGCCTATTCCCCTTCTCTTTCCCCCCCAAGCTGGCCAAAAGTTCCGGTTGGGTCCAACAGGGGTCCCGGAGCGGAGGCGCAATGAATCACGTGACATCCGCGTCACTCCGACGTGACGCCAACATCACGTGCTCCTCGCAAAGGAATACAGGAATGGCTTCCTGACTCCCCGCTGGACCACCAGGGAGTTTTGGTAAGTCTTGGGGGGGGGGGGGATTAAGGAGGGTGAGGGGTTTAAATTTTTATTTAGGGAACCGGTGCACGTATGGATATAGCCTCAACTTATGGAATTCTACATATGTCCATATTGACCGAAATTGACCCTCACCTTCGACTTATGGACTTATGAACATAAACTTTTTGTCTGCACATCCCTAATGTTTTCCTTCCCCCCTTTGATTTACTAATGACTTCATTTAGCTGAACTGCAAGTTTAATAGGGATGTGCATTGTTTTTCTGATGGATGAAAATATTAGAGATGTGAATCGGAACCAGAATCGGTTCCAGTTTCGGATTCGTGGACTATCGGGAAATTATTTTTCCTGCGGTGCAATCATATTTTTTTTTTATTGGCTGCGCCGAGCCGATAACCTAAAAACACAACCCGACCCTTTAAAATTAAACCCTCTGGACCCCTCCAACCCCCCAAACAAATTTTAAGTACCTGGTGGTCCAGTGGGGGTCACGGGAGCATTCTCCTGCTCTCAGGCCATCGGCTGCCAGTAAACAAAATGGCACCGATGGCCCTTAGCATGTGACAGGATATCCATGCCATTGGCCGGCCCCTGTCACATGGTAGGAGGACTGGATGGCCCACACCATGTTTAAAGCGTGCCCTTTCTTCCCCCCCCATAACAATAAGATAACCCACAAAATTAATTGTGGGGTTTCCTATCGCTATCGGGGACCCCCCGATATCTGACGAGATTGAAAATATCATCCGATATTTTCAATCGTCAGATAAACGATTCACATCTCTAGAAAATATCGTATGATATTTTCTAATCTGTCAAGTATCGGGGAGTCCCCGAAAGAGATAGGAAAACCCCACAAAATTTTCGAGTGGTTTTCTTATCATTTTTTTTTGGGGGGGGGGGGGGGAGAAGAAAGGGCACACAGGAAAAAAAAACCCAAACCCACCCCGATCCTTTAAATCTAATTATTTAGAATCCTCCACTCTTCCGACCCCCCAAAATCTTTCCTAAAGTACCTGGTGGTCCAGTGGGTGTCCCGGGAGCAATTTCCCACTCTCGGGCCATCAACTGCCACTAATCAAAATGGCGCCGATGGCCCTTTGCCCTTACCATGTGACAGGGGCTATCGGTGCCATTGGCTGGCCCCTATCACATGGTAGGATGGCCTGCACCATTTTTTAAGATGGCACCGTCTAGGCTATCAACTAGGGATGTGAATCAGTACCAGACTCATTTCTGGTATCGTGTTCATAAAAAAAACGCACCATCTTTAAAAATGGCGCGGGCCATCCATTGCTCCTACCATGTGACAGGGGCTGGCCAATGGTACTGATAGCCCCTGTCACATGGTAAGGGCAAAGGGTCATCAGCGCCATTTTGATTAGTGGCAGCCAACGGCCCGAGAGTGGGAGATCGCTCCCGGGATCCCCGCTGGACCGCCAGGTACTTTAGAAAAGTTTTTGGGGGGGTCGGGATGGTGGGCGATTCTAAATAATGAGATTTACAGGGTCAGGGTGGGTTTGGAGGTTGCTTTTGTGTGCCCTTTCTTCCCGCCCCCCCAAAATTTGATGAGTTTGAAAATATCGTCCGATATTTTCAATCATCAGAAAAACGATTTACATCCCTACTATCAACTACCAAGTATTTCCTTCCCTAACAGTGGGCTCTAGCGCGGCTCCCCGGCTAGCTCTCCAGTGCCTTTTCTACTAGTTTAATTGCCAGGGTTTTGACCGCTTTCAAAAACATATTTTCTAGCACCCTAAGCAGGTAATTCTGCACTTCTCTCTAACCTTGTTTGGCATGATAGCTTTTCATCAACTGCTTTTTTTCTGATATATTTTTTCCTCTCCTTCTTGTTTGTTTTCAGTAACTCTATGCAAATCCCATGGTACAGGGCCATAAACAATTCAGCTTTCTTTTCTCAGGTCATCTTTTTTACAGGTTTGTTTGAAATTTTGCTATTAACCCCTCAACCTTTTTTTTTATCTTATGGTTTTATACCACCTTTTAGACTTTTAATCACTGCCGCTTAAATCTTGCTCCAGGCTACTTTGTTGCATGATTTTGTTTGTGTTATTGGTGCATTATTTATATTTCATTTACTTCTCTTATCGTAACTCCAATTTCAATCCTATAATTTTAAAATTAGATATGCTTTAAGTCTAAGGCTATATATGCAGAGGTTGGCCCTTTTCACGTATAATGATGTTTCTACTATAAGTTTATTCGATGTAGTACTTTATTCTGTCAAACTTTATATTCATGTTTATTTATATGCTTTTCTGTATAACAAACATGTTACACCATACATGTCTTTTGCTCTATGCTCTCTTTGTGGTTTTCTATCAAGCTGTTGGCCTAATATTTTTATTTATACTCTATTTACAGATTGCATTTTACAATTTTAAAGTCAGCCTTTTGTCACTCCCGATGCGGATCTGCACAACATGGTCCTGAGTCGGGGGATTGAATTTGTTAACAATAACATCCAATTAGGCGACTGTTTTGTACATCTAATTGAATTCTTATAGACCTCCTCTTAATTAAAACTATTCTAAAATTAAGATGCTATTTGTTGTATTACATTCATTTTGTTAATTACTTTATTTGATTTATTGTCCTAACTTATATTCCACTATAAGTGTTATCACAGCACTCAATTTTCCTTTTGTTATCATATATTCTTCTGACACATGTCTGTCAAGTGTAAATAATGTTCTGTGAAGAACAGTGACTCAGTTCACCTCATTAACAGGTAGGGACAAGCTTGGCACAGATATCATTGATAGTTGATGATGAACAGTCCAGGAACATTTCAATTAGGCATGGGTAGGTAAACTAAGTGCTGGAAGTAGTCAGTACAAAACAAGGCCAGAACACATATGTGGGTCTGTGTGATTCTGGCTGAGTCACATGCTGTGTATTTCTATTTATTTGTTTATATATGTATTTATTTATTTATTTATTTATTTATTTATGAAATTTAAAGCCTTCTGATCCACAGAAAGCCAAAGAGCTCTGTGTAACATCATCCTTAGCTAGCAGGTATATACAACCCAGGCCAGTACAGGGGTGGCAGCTAGTCTGTTGAGGTCTGCCTGGCTTCAAGCTACAGCAGGCCTATTTACTGTCTGCTCTTGGGCTGTGGGAATTCTCTATCCTACACAACTCCCTGACTCCTCCTCAGTTGTCACATAGCAGCTGACACAGTGTTAGAACTGGCTAAAGTAGATGACATACATTTTTTGGTGTGAAAAAAAAGACTTTGGTTTCTATTGCCTTTTAAGTGTCTTTTGGACATAAGTAAGTGATTAATGTCACTTTACCTTAACACCAAACAAGATTCACATGTACACTTAACTATATACTCTCTGACCCTGGCAAATGCAGCTGCATATTTTGTCTCCCTAGAGATGAAGACAACCTAGGGCTTTATGCACTTTTCAAGTAGGCCTCTGATTAAAGACTTATGTGATGAGAGCATTCAGTGTTAGACCCAGAGAGAAGGCCCATTGTTTGGTCAGAAGTGATAGATCTTTGCAATAGAAGAGACCAATGGTTTATTATAGCTGCACTATGACATTCACATAGCTATACAACCTATTGATCACAAACAAAGTGAAGACATAGCTATAGCACATCTAACCAAGCATTTCTACACCTGTTTCACCAGACAGCATATAGAGGTGAACATTAGCCAGATAATGGCTATCTCACATACATGCCCATTTATTCAAGACTTAGCTATTAGAGTATGCTCTCTGGAGAAGGCAACCAGTGCCAATTGTGAAGCTCCACTGGAAGGAATTTCCTGTTTTGCTTTTGTTGTCTTCCTTGGGAGCATAAATGAGCTTTCTGTTTAATGGCCTAAGCTAGATGGTCTGACATGTGCCTAATTGTTATGGCCAATGGCACTCTAGCATATAAGGTCATGTGGGACCCAAATCTTTTACATTATGAATCTTTCAGACAAAAATCACACAATGAAATGACAAAAGCTAAGTTTCAAAACCTGTGACCAGTTTATTAACCAATTGTAGTCAGCAGAATCAAAACAAGGACAAGAGATCAAATAGCACATAACATTGTAGCTGAAATTACCAGCACATTTAGTGTAAAACTGTACTTACATAGTTTCAAATAGCAACATGATATTTACAATATTAGCATATTATTCTTTTGCAAAATCATGATTACAGCAAAGAACATAGAAAGTGGAAATGGCAAACTAATAGCTACAGTACAGCTCTAATATTAGAGCTGATACGAGCACAACTATGTGATAGTAAATAAAGGCCCACACAGTCCATGCTGAAAGAGTGTATGCAAAAGGGGCACAGCCTAAGGGCCAAGGCATCAGAGTTCAAGAAGAAAGCCCAGACAGTCCATGTGAAAGAGTGCATTCAAAGGGGGGACAGCCTAAGGGTCAAGGCAGCAGAGTTCAAGAAGAAGGCAGCAGGATCATGATTGGGGAGCACAGCATGGAAGCAGCAGGACCAAGAGATAACATAGCAGCATGGAGGCAGCAGCCCCAGGAGATTGCATAGCAGCATGGAAGCAGGAAAAGGATGAGAATAGACACCAGCAGCAGGACCAGGA
Organism: Rhinatrema bivittatum; assembly: GCF_901001135.1. Taxonomy (NCBI): domain Eukaryota; kingdom Metazoa; phylum Chordata; class Amphibia; order Gymnophiona; family Rhinatrematidae; genus Rhinatrema; species Rhinatrema bivittatum. Next base: position 250,884,381 of record NC_042615.1, on the reverse strand, counting down.
AATGAGACATGATAAGAAGAGACACCAGCAGCAGGACTGTGACTAGAGACTACATCAAGAAGGCAGGACTATGGGCAGAGCATACAGGAGGGCATAAGAAGCAACAGGACAATACATGATGACAGCAAACATCCCCATCATCTAGCCAGCACAGAAAATCTATAGTGAGAATGGACCTAATAGTCTTCTTCCATCTAGCTGGCACATGAACTCTCTAGTGAAGATGGGCCCAGCAGTCTTCTTCCTTATAGCTGGCATAGAAACTCTGTAGTGAGTACCAGCTTGTGTAATCCTTTAAAAGGGTTACTAGTTTTTTTTGGGGGGGACTTTTGGCTTATTGGGGGTGGTATTTGTTTGGAGGGCATACTCTTGTGCCATCCCAATAGATGGGGACTGCTATGTGGAGTTGACTCCTGGAGGATGAGGTGGCATTGGTGGAGGCTCTGGTAATCTTTGAAAGAATTTCATGACCCAAGTCAGAGAAAGTTCACTGTCTCTGGCCAGCCTCATATTATGGAACTCCGTGCCCCTTGAACTTAGACTGCAGAATAACCATAAACTTTTCAAAACACAACTCAAAACCTGGCTTTTCAAACTAGCCTTCAAGAAAGAGAGTGTTGCAAGCATGTAAATAAGAATAAGCGGACACATAGCACCAAGCACACTAATTCCAGTTACTACAGGAACTTAGCTCACCACCAATTTTAACTGAAGTCAAACCAACAGGATAAATTGCTATAAAACATACAATCCCCCAATTGATTTTCTTCATATGCATAATCCTTATCATAAACTATATTGGTTTATATTGTTTGTTACTGAATAGAACTGGCACCATCTATGTAAATTATGATCCATATTCTCTTTGATATTGGCATACTATTGTAAACCGTTATGATTTATTTATTTATTTAAAGGCTTTTATATACCGATGTTCATGTACTAGTACATATCGCGTCGGTTTACATAGAAACATAGAAACATAGAAACATAGAAATGACGGCAGAAGAAGACCAAACGGCCCATCCAGTCTGCCCAGCAAGCTTCACACGTTTTTTTCTCTCATATTTATCTGTTTCTCTTAGCTCTTGGTTCTATTTCCCTTCCACCCCCACCATTGAAATATCTAGCTTGATTAGTTAGGGGTAGTAGGGGTAGTAACCGCCGCAATAAGCAAGCTACACCCATGCTTATTTGTTTTACCCAGACTATGTTATACAGTCCTTATTGGTTGTTTTTCTTCTCCCCTGCTGTTGAAGCAGGGAGCTATGCTGGAAATGCATGATGTATCAGTCTTCTCCCATGCCGTTGAAGCAGAGAGCCATGCTGGATATGCATCGAAAGTGAAGTATCGGACACAATTGGTTTGGGGTAGTAACCGCCGTAACAAGCCAGCTACTCCCCACTTTGTGAGTGCGAACCCTTTTTTCTTCTCCCCTGCCGTGGAAGCAGAGAACTATGCTGTATATGCATTGAAGGTGAAGCATCAGGCTTATTTGGTTTGGGGTAGTAACCGCCGTAACAAGCCAGCTACTCCCCTCTTTGTGAGTGTAAATCCATTTTTCCACATTTCCTCTTGCTGTTGAAGCTTAGAGCGATGTTGGAGTCACAGTAAGCATGTGTATGTTTATTGAATAAGGGTATTGTCTCCAGGCAGTAGCCGTCATTCTGGCGAGTCACCCACTCTTCATTGGCGGCCTCTTGACTTTATGGATCCACAGTGTTTATCCCACGCCCCTTTGAAGTCCTTCACAGTTCTGGTCTTCACCACATCCTCCGGAAGGGCATTCCAGGCGTCCACCACCCTCTCCGTGAAGAAATACTTCCTGACATTGGTTCTGAATCTTCCTCCCTGGAGCTTCAAATCGTGACCCCTGGTTCTGCTGATTTTTTTCCTACGGAACAGGTTTGTCGTTGTCTTTGGATCATTAAAACCTTTCAAGTATCTGAAAGTCTGTATCATATCACCTCTGCTCCTCCTTTCCTCCAGGGTGTACATATTTAGATTCTTCAATCTCTCCTCGTACGTCATGCGATGAAGATCCTCCACCTTCTTGGTCGCCCTTCTCTGTACCGCTTCCATCTTGTCTTTGTCTTTTTGTAGATACGGTCTCCAGAACTGAACACAGTACTCCAGGTGAGGCCTCACCAAGGACCTGTACAAGGGAATAATCACTTCCCTTTTCTTACTCGATATTCCTCTCTCTATGCAGCCCAGCATTCTTCTGGCTTTTGCTATCGCCTTGTCGCATTGTTTCGCAGACTTCATATCATTAGACACTATCACCCCAAGGTCCCTCTCCTGCTCCGTGCACATCAGATTTTCCCCCCCCATCGAATACAGTTCATTCGGATTTCCACTCCCCATATGCATGACTTTGCACTTCTTGGCATTGAATCTGAGCTGCCATATCTTCGACCACTCTTCCAGTTTCCTTAGATCCCGTCTCATTCTCTCCACTCCTTCCGGCGTGTCCACTCTGTTGCTGATCTTTGTGTCATCCGCAAAAAGACAAACCTTACCTTCTATCCCGTCCGCAATGTCGCTCACAAAGATATTGAACAGGACCGGTCCCAACACCGATCCTTGCGGTACACCACTTAAAACCGCTCTCTCTTCAGAGAAGGTTCCATTTACCATCACACATTGTCTTCTGTCCGTCAGCCAATTTGCAATCGAGGTCACCACCTCGGCCCTCACTCCTAAGCTTCTCGTTTTATTCACCAGTCTCCTGTGTGGAACCGTATCAAAAGCTTTGCTGAAATCCAAGTATATGATATCAAGCGCTCTTCCTCGATCCAATTCCTTGGTTACCCAGTCAAAAAAGTTAATCAGATTTGTCTGACAGGATCTCCCCCTGGTGAATCCATGTTGCCTCTGGTCCATCAATTCTCCGGACTGTAGATAGTTCACTATTCTCTCTTTCAGCAGTGACTCCATTACTTTTCCCACCACCGAAGTGAGGCTAACCGGTCTGTAGTTGCCAGCCTCCTCCCTGTTCCCACTCTTGTGAAGCGGGACCACCACCGCTCTTCTCCAATCAATACATAGAACCAAAGTTGGTAAATAACTTAATGACGGTGTATAAAAACTCTTAAATAAATAAATAAATAAATAAATAAATAAATAAATATGAATCGGTTATTTACTCTTTCAGATAATAGAATCGGTTATTTAATCTTTTGGATAATAGAAGGACTAGGGGGCATTCCATGAAGTTAGCAAGTAGCACATTTAAACTAATCGGAGAAAATTCTTTTTCACTCAATGCACAATTAAGCTCTGGAATTTGTTGCCAGAGGATGTGTTTAGTGCAGTTAGTGTAGCTGGGTTTATAAAAAGTTTGGATAAGTTCATGGAAGAGAAGTCCATTAACTGCTATTAATCAAGTTGTCTTACAGGTAAATCTTTAAACCCCGGCGAGCGTAAATCCCTGGATTTACACGTGTGGCCGAGCCTTATGTGCACTGGGTGAATTTTAAGAACATAAGAACATAAGAAAATGCCATACTGGGTCAGACCAAGGGTCCATCAAGCCCAGCATCCTGTTTCCAACAGTGGCCAATCCAGGCCATAAGAACCTGGCAAGTACCCAAAAACTAAGTCTATTCCATGTAACCATTGCTAATGGCAGTGGCTATTCTCTAAGTGAACTTAATAGCAGGTAATGGACTTCTCCTCCAAGAACTTATCCAATCCTTTTTTAAACACAGCTATACTAACTGCACGAACCACATTCTATGGCAACAAATTCCAGAGTTTAATTGTGCGTTGAGTAAAAAAGAACTTTCTCCGATTAGTTTTAAATGTGCCCCCTGCTAACTTCATGGAGTGTCCCCTAGTCTTTCTACTATCCGAAAGAGTAAATAACCGATTCACATCTACCTGTTCTAGACCTCTCATGATTTTAAACACCTCTATCATATCCCCCCTCAGTCGTCTCTTCTCCAAGCTGAAAAGTCCTAACCTCTTTAGTCTTTCCTCATAGGGGAGTTGTTCCATTCCCCTTATCATTTTGGTAGCCCTTCTCTGTACCTTCTCCATCGCAATTATATCTTTTTTGAGATGCGGCGACCAGAATTGTACACAGTATTCAAGGTGCGGTCTCACCATGGAGCGATACAGAGGCATTATGACATTTTCCGTTTTATTCATCATTCCTTTTCTAATAATTCCCAACATTCTGTTTGCTTTTTTGACTGCCGCAGCACACTGAACCGACGATTTCAATGTGTTATCCACTATGACACCTAGATCTCTTTCTTGGGTTGTAGCACTTAATATGGAACCCAACATCATGTAATTATAGCATGGGTTATTTTTCCCTATATTCATCACCTTGCACTTATCCACATTAAATTTCATCTGCCATTTGGATGCCCAATTTTCAAACAGGCCCAACCACACAAGTAAACCCCGGTACACGATTAAGTGCTGGGGCAAGAAAAGGGGGCAATCTGGGGGGTAGGGAGGAGTGGGGCTGGAGGCAGCCAGAACAGCGGCCATTTGCCTCTGTGCCGTGGGAGCGTGCCGGCAGTTGGCCAGTGCATGCAAGTTGCTTCTGCTCTGGAGAAGCAGCAACTTTAAAAAATAAAAATGCTTAAAGACCATTGTATAGTAACCCCTTCTCCCATCCCTCCTCCCCCCCCCAGCCCCCGCTTCCCCCCCCCCCCAGCAGGAACTAAAGTCTATCTCAGCTTAAGACTGTGGAGCTGGCCGTGTGGACTCCTGGTATGTATATTTTGTACAGTCTAAAATATGGTCTCTTGTGGCTTGTGGTAAGGAATCCCAGAGTCTATTCCAGATCGAGTAGCAGGCTTTCCGCGCATCCAACGACAGCGAACTGGCTGTCATGTATTCATATTGCATCAACTGCAGTAGGTGACCATGCCATTGATTGTTCTTCGGTCCTTCAACTGTAATCCATGTATCCATGACTGTCTGCAGAGCAATGAGTAACGCTTTACCTAGAAATAAGGAGTCAGAAATCGAAAGGTCCAACAATGATTCGGGATATAGTCTCAAGAGACATACTTTCGGATCCAAAGGAATGTGGATTTGCAATATCTTACTTAAACTTGACAAGACTTCTTTCCAGAACATACCCAAGTGTTCACACTCCCATAAGCTATGCATATCAGAGTCTCTGCTGCTTTGACATTTTAGACAGAGATCTGAATCACATAATTTAGCTGCATACAGTCGCGTTCTTGGTAGATACATACAATGCAAAATCTTATATCCAGTTTCTCTCAATGCTACATTTTCTGATAGCTTATGGCAACCTTCCAAGACCGCAACAATGTCGGAACATGACAAATATAGATCAGCCTGAAAGAAAGACCCATTTGTTTTGAGTATCTTGTAAGGCGAATTGGGTTGGGATCTCTCGTAAGGCCCTTGAGAATGAGGAACAAGAGTTTCTCCGTAAGATATGGGGAATGAAGAACTCCCGCACTCCATTCCACACTGTCCCCATTGGTCATGTCCCAAATTGATCTTGCACATAATGCCTCATCTGGAGGTATGCAAAGGAATCTTTCGAGACTAGGTGATATTGTTCCTGAAGATCTCCAAAGAACCACAATATCCCTGTACCCAGGTCAATATTGCAAATTAATAAATACAAAAAAATAAAAATAAAAATGCAAGGTAGGTTAGATTTAGGGGGTGGGGAGGAGAGAGGAAGGGGAAGGGAGATTAGGTATGGGGTAGGGAAGTTCCCTCCCAGTCCACTCCTTAATTAGAGCGGATTGGGAGGAAACTGGGGAAGGCTGGGATGCGTCGCCACATGAAAATTACATAAGTACCCACCCCTTGCAAGCGCCACCTGCACATGCACATGTAGATTATGAAATTCAGCATGCATAGAAAGTGCAATACAAGTGTTGACATACTTTTGAAACATGAGGTAGCATTGTGACCTTCTCATGAAATCAAATAACATTCCCGAACTCTGTTAATATGGTTTACAGGTTAGGGATACGACATCCAACTGGATGGGAAAATCAATTTGTCTTACAACCATAAGAACCTCAGTTTTAGCTGTATTTAATAATAGTTCATTTTTTATCATCCACAAATGGATTAAAGCCAAACCTTTATTAATCCTATGTTCTTTCCACAAAATATCCAAACCTACTGGGATAAATACTTGAATATCATCAGCAGATTTGTAAAATTTAAAGCTATAATCTTCTAATAAATCAGCTAAAGGAGACAGAATAGATCCCTAGGGTATTTTATATTCAAGTGGATGTGATTTAGAATAAAAGTCCCCTAAAACCATTCTCTGCAGCTGATCCTTCAAAAAGACGTACATCAGTTCTTCATACAGCCTCCCATAGCCAATTCTTTCATTCTGTTCCCTAGATCAAATAATCAATACTGTCAAAAGCTGCACTTAAATCAAGTAGTACCAGCAAAGCAGAATCTCCTTTATATAAAGTTCTCAATAAATCATTCATTAATGCCTGTTGAACAGTATTGAACAGTTGAACAATGATGAACAGTTTAAGTACTATGGTTCTAACTGAAACATGATTGTTGCTGGTCTAAATACCGTACTAATGAGTTGATGTAATGAGCATGTCACTGGGCTCCAGCCAAAGAAATCATTTGCTTTTTTAACCCTGAGCAGTCTGCATCTCATGAGATATTGCTAAGGAACAGACTTACATTTCTTTTCTTGTAATTCACATTTAAAATAATCAAAAGGACTCAAATACACATTTTCCTTACTGTGATAAAATATTATTTTCAGGGCTAAACTTTCAGACACCCTCTGAATTACAATTTCCACAAAAATCAATAAAATAAATCTTACATGGTTACTAGGAGGGCCTCCTATAGAGGTATAAATACCTAACTGCTATGAGGGCCTTATAGCTAGGATCTCTCTCTCTCCCTCAACAGCTTAAAATACTAAAAACGCTATTTGCGAAAACATCGCAAAGTACGATAAAGCCATGTCGCACAGCTTAATGCAAATGAAAAAGATATAGTTGTTTCCCACGTTAAAACTGTGCGATATGGCTTCGCAAATTGCAAAGCCAGCCCACTTGGCCAGAAATCCCGCCTCAAACTCCTCCCCCTTTCCAAATTAGCAATGCACCTTGCGTTATGGTGCTTTTCACATGCGAAAATAACCCCCCATAGTTTTCTTAACTTACTTTCACACTAGCTAATAGGTTTTATTTCTGCATGATACTACTGTGCCATGTACAGTATCTATTTAGCGATACATCTACTGAAAGCTTCAGACAGCAAAGATTATCTAACTATGCCATGCATTTGGATAAAAAAGAAAAATGCCTGTCTGTAGTGGGGATGAGATGAATTCCCCATCCCTACTCAGAAAAGACAAATATTAAAACAAATGCAGAGGGTAAGGCATAAGAAGCCCAGGCTAGAGCGGAACCCTCTGAAAATGACATTTCCCAAGCTTCCTCAAGCAATCCCTGGCTGGTGGGAAGCAGGAAAGAGAGAGCTCCATAGGGGCTGGGACCCACAGGAAGCACCAGAGAGCTAGAGAAATGGCCCAGATTGGGAACAGGTAGAGCTGAAAGAGGAGGGGCCTGAAAACAGAGGGGAAAAAAGATCCTGAGCCAAAGTGGATCAGAAAGAAGCAGAGCAAGCCTGGGGCCAGTGGACATGCTAGAAGAAGCTGCAGGAGACCTCACAGAGGCAGAGTAGGAGCTCACTCTCTTGGGCTAAGCAAAATTTTAAAATAGCAGCTTTTGCCTATTTGTATAGATTGGAAGCACGGATACAGAGCCCAGAACTATACATTGACTCATGTTTCTTTTTTTTTTTTTTTATTTTAAATCATTGCTGCTTGAATATGGAGGTCCCGCAAGAGTTTAGATCCTGGGAGTACCTGATAGACCTCTATTTAAAGGGATCACCGTGTTGGATTCCTGAGAGTATTTTCCAGTGATTCACAGCCAGTGCTGTCAAAAGAGATTTAGGATAAATCCTTTTCATAGCAAATATTACAGGAAAGCAGAGTTTCAATCGATTGAAAGACCAATCTCAGTATAAACCCAGAAGGCCAAAAGAGGCACAATATTACAAATGGATAACATTTCAATATGCCATCTGCAAATAATCAATTTATGGGGTTGTGCAGAGAAATGCATTTTATTTTGTATCATTTATTCATTTAATTTATTTCAGATGAAACTTTTTTTTTATTTGTTGTATTTCTTCATTTGTTCCCCATTAAAGTCAAAGAAGAAAGCAATGCAGCCTAATCTGGACTCCCAAATTAGGGTTTTCAAATAAATTTTAATGAAACTTGCAGTAAGATAATGGGCACTCCAGCTCATCAAGACTGCCAACATCACGCCAAAAGTTTTGGACACACAATAGGGAAAAATGCAACAGGAAATGGAAGGAATTCTCCAAGGTACTGTTAGAGCAGCAAATCAGCAGCAGCAAGAGTGGCCAGAAAAACCCAAGCCTCCAAAAGAGGGGCAAAAGTCACCAAAAACAGTGACATGGACCCTCCAAGCCAGCAGAAGAAGGGCAAAGTGGCACCAAGTGTGGTATGAACAGCTCAAGGCACCATGGTCAGGGAAGAAAGCTTCAAAAGTGCCAGGAAGAATCTCAAGGCAGTGATAGAGGTTCAAAGCAGAAAAAAGAGTGACGTGAAGGCCTCAAAGCACCATAAGAGGTACAAAGGACCTGAATTTTATGGTTTGGGAAACTGATAAGCATGGGGGTAACCTGCACGGCGCAGCAGATACTACCATAAGCTTGCTGGGCAGACTGGATGGACCATTTGATGCTTTTCTCCCATCATTTCTGTGTTTCAATGTTTCAAAGCAGCCATGCACCATGACAAGAACACCGCAAAACTCCAAATTAGGGACAAAGGGCACCAAATAAATTGGTACAAAGCCTTACATGGCAGTGGGCTTGGGCGCATATCCTGGTGCATAAGTATTTACACGTGCATCTCTTGGCCCCACCCCCCAGAACACCAATGCCACACCCAGATCACACACAGACCACATCCTTTTGAAAACCACGTGACGTGTGCACGCTGCAGGAGAGGCGTGTGCATGTGGGCACCTTTTAAAATATGGCTGGCGTGAGTTAGCCCTACATGCATGTGCATCTTCCAATTTTGGTGCATGCTGGACTTTTAAAATTCACCTCTTAGCCTGTTAACTTTTTTTTTTTCCTTTATTGATAAGTTTTCATAGATGCACAAAGATAATTCTTTGTCGCAGGAATATATGGATTCCAGCATTGGTAATAAAATCAATAAGAAAGAAACACAAAAATACAAATATGAACCAAATAAATGCAATCCTCCAAAGCCAAGCAGAGAAAAAAAAAAGGAAGGGTAGGCATAGAATTCATGGGAGAATAAAAAAGGAAAAAATGGACAATAACAAAAGAAGCAGATTTAAAATAGTTATACAACGAGCACTTAATTTACATTAAGCCATAATTTAATTAATAGGCATCTGGGAGGAGGTTATTGGTCTTTGGACCTTCAAAAAAGATTTCAGTTGTTCAGGCAGAAAAATATAAAACATTCTTTGCTGTGCTTAATGATGCTCTTTCAAGGATAATGCAATGTGAAAGAAAAACCTAAAGATATAATTTTCTGCCTAAAAACTAAAAGACCTTTCTCCCTAAATTGAGTAGCTTAAGCAAGATTGGGAAAAATCCTAATGAATTGACCAAAGAATTGAGAAGAAAGCTTTTTGAAGTAATTACGAATTACATTACTTAAGTCAACAGAGGAAATAAAGGAAACCAAAAAAGTACTCCGATCAAAAATTTCCCATGTAGATTTTTCAAGGAAATTAGTAGAATTAGAACATTGAACGTCAATATTTCGAGGAAATGCAGTAGTCCTTTTAGTGTAAGAAAATAACATGTATTCACAGAAGGAATTTGCTCAGTTGTAAATCTTAGGACCTCCTGCAAATACCTTTTCCAAGTCAAATATGGTATTTCCCCTAAAACTTTGATGAAATTCAAAAGATGCAAATTTAGATGTCTCATATTATTTTTTAAATATTCAATGCAACTAGAGAGGACATTCTGGTCCTTTATAGTGGTAGCACTGAATTTCTGAAGAGTTTTAGCAGTGTTCTCGACTTTAGAAATTTTTGAATTATTTAAGGTTATTTGTTCTTGAAAATCTAAGGATTTTTGCTAGCAATCGGAGGAGAAAAGGTCCATAATGGTATTAAGCAAATTTAGCAAGTTTCTAAATCCATTTACCAAATCCCAAATTGCCTCAAGAGTCACTACCTCTGGCCGTGATGGAATGTTAAATGATGTGCTACTCACAGTGTTTCGAGCTTCCTGGGACAGGCTAGCCAAAGATAGCCTCACCATCAACTCCATGTCCAACAGGCCAGCCACAGAAGACGGAGAAAAAAGGTCCTGTAGTAGCGGCATAGAGCAGGCAAGCAACCCCTCCACTGTGGTTGTACACATCACATCATTGGTGTGTGCTGCGGCAGTGCTTGCTGCGACATCTCTGTCTTGCTGAGGAAACAGTGATCTGCCTGCACATGCCCTGAATTGACTATATCTCTGTAGTGTGTTTACAGCCCTTAAAGAGACAGCACCCAAATGGCAGTCCTTCAGTGTTACAAGTGATAATTTTTGAGAGTGCCATTGCCGTATTACTAAAAGTGGGTTACAAAAGCTCCGCCATTTTTAAACACTGCCAAAGTTGTCCATGCAGAAACATACCTTGCAGTGTATGCAAGACAGAGTAAGTTCCCTGCTCTGCCCTGAAACTAAAGAAATTGTGGGGCAGATTTTAAAAGGTACGCACGCGAGGTACATTTGTGCGAGCTACCCGGCACGTACAAATGTACGCCCGATTTTATAAAATGCTTGCGCAGCCACCCACATGTTATAAAATCAGGGGTCAGCACGCACAAGGGGGTGCACACTAGTGCACCTTGCGCATGCCGAGCCCTCGGGGAGACCAGCTGGCTTTCCCCGTTCCCTCTCCACCTTCTCCTCCCTTCCCCTGTCTGTCCCGCCCCCCCAGCCCGAAAAAAAAACAACCCGTACCTTTGATTCAGAAGAGGCAGGCGTAACTTGCGCGCGCTGGCCGAGTGCTGTGCCGGCTTGCGATCCCCCGGCCGCTGTGCCGGAGTCCTCAGCCGTACCTCTCGGACCGCCCCCAGACCTCCCCGCCATGCCCCTGGACCGCTCTGCCATGCCCCCGGACCATCTGCCCCGCCCCCATCCTGCCCCCTGGCCACCCATTCAGAAAAGCCCCGGGACATATGCATGTCCTGGGGCTTTACGTGCACTGCCGGGCCTTTTGAAAATAGGACCGGCGCATGTAGGGCTTTGAAAATCTGCCCCTGTCTGTTTATAATAAAGGATCCATCTTGTGAAGGACTTAGAGTCATCTGATTTGCCAGAGACTGAGGGATCCCTTGGCTGGAGGCTGCTTTAAGGAGGGTTCAGCTGTTATCAGCAGAAGAAAACGTTGACCTCATCTCCCGCCCTTCAGCATTCAAACATCTCACCAGTAGGACCCAAGCTGGGACTTTGTTATCAGTGCAAAGATTGTGTAAAGATTGGAGTTAGCTGCTGATTTACTACCAGCTTGAAATCTGTGTTTTTGGAGTGAGCAGATTGATCGAGTTTGCTAATCATTCAGTAAAGTTTAATGAGGTCTGTAGTTTCATTATTTGTGCTGGGCTATCAGTTGAACTGCAGGTTTCTACAGCCTTAGCCTTGCATAGTTTGAAGTTGGTTAACCCTGGAGTAATAACCTACAACAAGAAACCTGTGTTGCATATGTTTTGCAAGGTTAAAGTTGCTAAAAAAAATATATATATGGATGTCGTAAGATAAAGTTAAAAAATTAAACTTGTTCTAGCTAACTTTCCTAATTTCTGCCAGGCAGAGAGAAGGTTTGAAGTGTAAAAATTACCTTTGAGGGATCTGCATGGGGGTGGCAGCACTGAGGGCTGAACTTAAGCCAGCCTGCAGCAGGAATAAATATATTAATGTCTGAAGGTTACTGGAGATGAATAGAAGGTATGCATGTATTTGGTTGCAAAACAGGGCATTAATTCCTTTACCTGTCTTTAGAGATCAATAAGGCAGTGTAAATTGTGAAGAGGCTGAAGTTTGGGTTTTATATTTGTTTTGACTCTCTCCCAAGTAACTCACACAGATGTGTAATGAAGTTGTATGTATTTTAGTATTGCCTACCTATAATGAGTTCCCTTGGTGCTGTCAAGAGCCTGCTAGTCTCTGAAAAGGCTGTCATAAATTCAATAAAAAAAAACATAAGCAATATATTTTTTAAAAAATTACAGTTTCAGTTAAATAGCTTTGAAATATTATGATTCTTGATTCATCCAGCTTAAACATGGAAAGGAGGCTGAGATGCACAGCTATTGAAGAAGGCCAGCAATGTTAAATGATATTCAGAGCAGAGGCTGCAGGAGAGGTCAAATATTAGTAAATTGGGTGATAACAATGAATAATTAGGCATTTGAGACTTACATGATGCTGAGCTATAGACTGTATTATCAGTCTCATTATTATATGCGTGACCCTCATAATCCTTTTCTATATGCAAAGTTGCTTGAGTTGCTTAGAAAAATAAGTGTGAATAACGCACAGAGCATGTGCAGGCTGTAACCAACTGGAAGTAAGGGAAAGAAGCCAAAAATGTCTGTCCAATATTTCACTCTTCCCATCACCTAATTTTCATGTTCTCAAGAATGCTTATTTTCCATGGATCTATAGAAATCAATGGAGCTCTTACATGCACATACTAAACTCCTTATTACAATGAGAAAAATGGAATATCTTACCAAGCTGCAGTACCTGAAAAGTAGTTGACATTCTACACCAGCATATATCTTAATGTCACGAAACACCTGTCTTATCGTTTATACATTTGTGTAAGGAACCTCTGGTTTCCATGCTAGAAGGAGTGTACCAACTAGCATGGATAGGTTCAGAGAGTGTTTAATGACAAGGGATTTGGATTTTACAACCCCCCCCCCCTCAATGTGGAAACTCCAGATGGTGTACTCTAGCTGTTTATCACCAACCAGCACCAAATTAGGAGGGTGGATTTTAGTTGGGATTTTGGTTAGACCAGTTGCGGATTTTTAGTTGACTTTTCAACTGACAGGAGCACTCCTGATTTTATTTTTTTATCTAATTACAAAGGAGTTGTCTGTTTTTCCCCTTTTGTGATACAGACTGTTAGAATGCCCTACTTCTGATAGTTTTTGTACATTTTTGGTCTGCTCTTCCACAGTCCTCCTTACACTTGCTGCAGCCCCGATGACATCATCTTCCAGTGACAGATCGAGCAGAGTCTGGGAGGCTTGGTCTGTGGCAGGAGGCATAGTTGGAGATTTCATAATCAGGCTAAGTAAAATGCTCAGGCCAGGAGGATACAAAAGCTCTGATTATCCCCTCCCCCGAACTCCTCCGAGGTCTCTCCCCAGGCAGCATTGATGGTCACACTGCACATTAATCATTCAGACCTGCTGCCAAGGGAGGAACCAGGGTCACAGAATTAATCCCAGGCCGTCCTTTCCTTTTCTTCTACTTAGCAGAAAAATAATTAACAAGGGGAAACAGAAAAAGACAGCAGACTTCAGGAGCTCAAACGTATGTTGCCACTACTTAGGTGCCATGTTAAATCCCTCCAGATCAAGCCGTTCTAAAAGAGTTCCATATATACAGTCTCCAGTTGCTAGTATAATTCACAGACTAAATGAAGCAGTTTATTTCAGCAAGTTGGATTTAATAAAGGATATGATCAGTTACAGCTGGATGAAGCTTCCCAGTATATTACCATATGGTAAACACATGTTGGACTTAGATGATGCAAGCATCTTTCATTTGGTATTTCATCTGCAGCTGAAATTTTCTAGAATGCTATCCAACAGGTAATTCAACAAGTTTCCAATGCCATGAGTTCAGTTATGATATTCTAATATATGATGCCATTTGACAAGAACATGATCATGTCCCAGACGGCAAATTGTCTTTCAATAAGGACACATGATTTTCTTTGGGCCATGCTGAATTTCAACAGTTTTTCAACTGAAATAGTAGTGGAAACTTTTTTTGGGGGGTTGACTATCCTGCCTAGAAGATTGCCAGATACTGTACAATGGGGAAGGGGAGATTTCCCTCCGAATATGAGAAGTAAGCCTGCCTGTCTGGAGGTGGAAAGGGAAGATCCATGTCTTAACTCGAGGCATCTTATCTCCTCTCCTTTCTCTGCAGGCCGCTTTTCTTCTCTGGTTGTGATCATGGTACTTTTCAGTTGAAAAGTACAGGCTCTGCATGTCACTTCCATCTCTCGTTGATGTCAGAGGGAGCGGGAAGAGATATATGGCTGAGTCGCAGTCTATGATTTTCACAGCAGGCCAGGAGGTAGAGATGAGCAAATTTACATAAAGACCCATTTTAAAAATCTATAAAATATACATGTCTTTAGGTCAGTAAAGGACGGGCTCATCTTATAGTTTTTTGCTTGTTTGTTTTTTCATGATCAGTCTATAGATTTATGAATGGTTGATTACCCTGATCAGCATGACATGACATTCCCATGCTTTTGACACAACTGCAGCATCACTTTCTGCTTTGACAGCTGGGGGGGGGGGGGGGGGGGGGAGGGGAATTGCCAGGCCCCAACTTTTATAGTCTCGGGTACTGATATGCAGACATAAGGGAAAAAGCACAGGACTGCATCTATGACCAAGTCCAAAAGCAAAGAGCATGCAAGCATCACCGTCTGAATTATCAAGAAGACTGCTCTTGCTCACCCCATAAAAAATGTTGCTAGCAGTAATTTTGTTATGGGTTTGACAGTTGCTTGGTTTTGATTGTAAAAATTTCTATCCTTAACATAAGGATTGGGTGTAATCTGCACAGAATGGCAGTTACTACCATAAGAAACTTGCTGGGCAGACTGGATGGACCATTTGGTCTTTTTCTGCTGTCGTTATTAGGGATGTGAATCGTTTTTTGATGATTTAAAATATCGTCCGATATATTTTAAATCGTCAAAAATCGTTAGAGCCGCGATACAATAACAATTCCCCCGATTTATCGTCAAAAAATCATAAATCGGGGGAAGGGGGAGGGGAAGGGGGAGGGCGGGAAAACCGGCACACTAAAACAACCCTAAAACCCACCCCGACCCTTTAAAATAAATCCCCCACCCTCCAGAACCCCCCCAAAATGCCTTAAATTACCTGGGGTCCAGAGGAAGGGTCCCAGTGTGATCTTTTACTCTCGGACCTCGGACCTCCGTGCGTTGTAGAAACAAAATGGCGCCGGCGCTACCTTTGACCTGTCATATGACAGGCCGGCGCCATTTTGTTTTTTTGTCCCCCGACATCAGGAGCGTAGGAGATCGCTCCCGGACCCCCGCTGGACCCCCAGGGACTTTTGGCCAGCTTGGGGGGGGCCTCCTGACCCCCACAAGACTTGCCAAAAGTCCAGCGGGGGTCCGAACGACCTCCTGCAGTCGAATCGTTTTTCCGTATGGAAAATGGCGCCGGCCATACGGCAACACGAATCGACTGCAGGAGGTCGTTCCGGACTCCCGCTGGACTTTTGGCAAGTCTTGTGGGGGTCAGGAGGCCCCCCCAAGCTGGCCAAAAGTCCCTGGGGGTCCAGCGGGGGTCCGGGAGCGATCTCCTACCGCGAATCGTTTTTCCATACGGAAAATGGCGCCGGCCACGTATGGCCGGCGCCATTTTCCATATGGAAACACGATCCGACTGCAGGAGGTCGTTCCCGACCCCCGCTGGACATTTGGCAAGTCTTGTGGGGGTCAGGAGGCCCCCCCCAAGCTGGCCAAAAGTCCCTGGGGGTCCAGCGGGGGTCCGGGAGCAATCTCCTACGCTCCTGACGTCGGGGGACAAAAAAACAAAATGGCGCCGGCGCTACCTTTGACCTGTCATATGACAGGTCAAAGGTAGCGCCGGCGCCATTTTGTTTCTACAACGTATGGAGGTCCGAGGTCCAAGAGTAAAAGATCACACTGGGACCCTTCCTCTGTACCCCAGGTAATTTAAGGCATTTTGGGGGGGTTCGGGAGGGTGGGGGATTTATTTTAAAGGGTCGGGGTGGGTTTTGGGGTTGTTTTAGTGTGCCGGTTTTCCCGCCCTCCCCCCCCACTGGACCCCAGGTAATTTAAGGCATTTTGGGGGGGTTTGGGAGGGTGGGGGGGATTTATTTTAAAGGGTCGGGGTGGGTTTTAGGGATGTTTTAGTGTGCCGGTTTTCGATTTATACGATTTACACGATTTACACGATATTTAAAAAACCCAAACTGCGACGATCCGATTCCCTCCCCCTCCCAGCCGAAATCGATCGTTAAGACGATCGATCACACGATTCACATCTCTAGTCGTTATGTTATGTTATATTATGTTATGTTATAGTCCAAACTCTTTCACAAATAGTTTTACCTCCCTATAATAACAAAGTGTTGTCTAGTTGTATGTTAGTTAGGGCTCCCTCTTGTTCTATTTATTATTTATTTATTATTTAAGGGTTTCTTATATACCGAGGCACGTTTGCAAAACATCACCTCGGTTCACAATGTAACATAACTTAGCAACAAGCTTTACAATAATAATAATAATAATAATAATAATAGCCAGGGACAGTGCAAAAGTATTTGGTGTCCTAGGTGAACCTTCTGTCATGCATCCCCATCCTCAATTTACCTATGGTGGCAGCTTCAGCACAGTACTCCCTTCTGTGGCAGTGTTGGCTCTCCCTCTCTGGGCCTTTTGTTGGTAGGATTTTGCCACCCTCCAAATTTTGGTGCTTAGGCGGCCACTTAGTTTGCCTAAAGAAGGCACCAGCCCTGGTCCTTGCTAAGTGTATTCCAGACTGGAAGAGTATTAGGTATACTGCATAGTGCTTATTGTTACTTCTCACTGTGATTCTGATGTAGTTTCAGGCAAAGAGGCTTCAAAACATGGTAAGTTAGAAATTATCTTTCCCCATTTAGTTGCTGCTTGAGCAGAATGCATATTTCATGCAGTCCACATTAGAGTTCCATATGAAGAACAAGACTTCCCTAATAACAGCTCTAGTGACTACTGCTGGCATAGCCCATGCCGGTTTTACATACTGCAGCACGGGGAAAGCTTTGTTCCTATGCACCAGGATCTTTCTTTTAATGAACAGTTTCCTCAGGCTGTACAGTCCCAGCTTGTGGTTTACTTTTGTGAGACTCTTCTCACAATACTTCAGGGCTGCTATATCTCCCCTGAACCAGACTCCAAGGATGTTGATCAGACCTGTTGCAGCAGAGAACTTAAGAACACTGGCTCAGACTGAGGGTCCATCAAGTCTGGCATTCTGTTTCCAACAGTGGCCAATCCAGAATACAAGTACCCAAACTGTAAATAAATCCTATGATACTAATATGGCAATAAGCAGTGGCTATAAGTCAATTTGATTGTGTTGGCTGCAATGTCCCAAATAACATGGTTTCTGACTTTCTTTAGTTCACACATTATGCTGAAGCTATCCCAAAGCTTTTGAATACATTTGTTAGCGTTCTCACAAGGCCTATTTAGTGCAAACGATATTAACATTATCATAAGCACTTCACTTGCTGTCTTCCAAGGGCACCTAGCACCATAATCACTCTGATTTCCACATGCTTTCCACAAACAGTTCTATTACCAAATTGAATAGTTAAGAGAAGGCAAACTTCTCTAACTCCCGACCTGATAGGAAAGGTGTCTGTTTTCCAGCACTGTGCTAAAAAATGTCAGCATCAAAAAATTGTAAACTATGTTATCTTAGATGTATATGCCAGAAAAAAAATGTCATAAGCTTACTTGGATTCACTATATGCTTCATGAGAACTTAAAAAAATGTTTCTAGCAAAGATGTCTTTTCCAGCTTACATGAATAATAAATATAGCCTGAGTTTGAAAAATTCTTTTGAGAGGCCTTACCCAGATGAGAAAAGCTAAAAAAAACCCTAATTTTATGTAAGTTCTGGTCTACTCTCTCTGGCGTGGAAGGAGAAATTACTACTTACCTGATAATTTTATTTCTTCAAAGGAAGGCAAGCCAATCCCCACAAGTGTGGTATGCACCTCTACCAGCAGATGGAGATGGCTTAAAAGCTGATGTCATGGATTTATAGCTCTATCCCGACATCAACCCTCCAGTATTCTCTGAAAAACCAAACAGTGGATAAACTGATTAAACTTGAAAATGATTATTTACAATCACTCATGCTTCCAACCAATAGGAACACTGAGTGCAGATCAAATAATTAACATTCACTAACTTAAGGGACCATTTAAAACACTTACCAGTCCCCTAACGAATAGCAGGAACAACACCCTACAACATCTATACCTAAAGAATGAACAAAAGGCAAAAATTGTCAGCTGAGGGTGGGTCGGGGATTGGCCTGCCTTCCTTAGTGGAAAGGAAATTATCAGATAAGTAGTAATTTCTCCTTCCTCTGCACTTAGGCTGGCCAAGCCCTACAAGTATGATGTTCCAAAGCTAGTCATGAACAGGGCGGTAGGCTGACGTGGTCCAGTTAATACCGCAGGTACATTACTGCCTAGGAAAACTCTTCCAGAGACAATAATCAAAGCTTTTCCCACAATAGCATCTGAGCCCTAGTGGAATATGCTGTAAGTCACTCAAAGAAAGTAATCTCGGCAGCCATACAGACAGTCGTAATGGCATCCTTTTTCCAATGGGATTTAGTTGCCCATGTCACCAGTTCCCCTTGTTTACAGGGGACAGGGTTTGGAATGACAGGGTTTGGAAAGACCTGCATACTTTTGCATTTTTCAAGGTATGCATGTATTTTTTACCAAAACTCTGCGCACAAATTAGCAGGTGTTATTGTGTGTGGGTAGTATTGGTGGGATAATTATCAAAGGGAAACTATGTGTGTGTTTTCCCTTTTGAAAATTTGTGTAAAGGCTGAGAGTAAAAACTACCCATAAACTTTACACAAAAGTGGGCAGCTATAAAATTACCCCTTGAGAGGGCAATTTTCTATGGGACCAGCATCTCTTTGGAATTTAGCCTCCCTGTGTGCGCTATGTAGATAGATAATTGTGTGACATGATGCATACTTTTACTTGCATTTAACGAAGGCATTCCTGGGAGCAGGGCTAGGGTCGGGATTCTAACGATGTGCATGTTTTTGTATTTTAAATAGTGCATTATGTTGTTTTATTTGGAAAAAGTACCCACAGAAAAGCAACTGAAAGCGTCTACAGATATATTTTCCTTGACCAGTTTTCAAAGTGTATGTGTGATATTTGATTGATGAAAATTAATATGGATACAGCTAAGCAGACAGAATGAAAATTGCCCCCAATACATTAAGGGGCGGATTTTAAAAGGCCCACCCGCGTAATTCCTTCCAGATTTATGCGCGCAGGGCCCTCGCGCGCCAGCGCACCTATTTTGCATAGGCCGCCGGTGCGCGTAAAGCCCCGGGACGCGCGTAAGTCCCGGGGCTTTTGAAAATGGGAGGGAGGGGGTGTGTCCAGGGGCGTTCCCGAAATGACGCGATGTTTCGGGGGCGTGCCGCGGCATTTCGGGAGCGGGCCCGGGGGCGTTGCACCGGCCCGGGGGCGTGGTTGAGGCCTCCGGACCAGCCCCCGGGACCGGAGGACGGAGCGGGGCTGCCGGCCGACGTGCGCAAAGTTATGCCTGCTTTCAGCAGGCGTAACTTTGCCAACAAAGGTAGGGGGGGGGGTTTAGATAGGGCCGGAGGGGTGGGTTAGGTAGGGGAAGGGAGCGGCCTCGGAGGGAACAGGCAGGCCGCGCTGGGCTCGGCGCGTGCAGGTTGCACAAATGTGCACCCCCTTGCGCGCGCCGACCCCGGATTTTATAAGATACGCGCGTATCTTATAAAATCCAGCGTACTTTTTAAAAATCTGCCCCTAAGAAAATAAATGAATTAAAAACCTTAATGGCTGTGATAAGTTCAATATTTTAAAAAGAAAAAATAACACAGTTGTAAGAATCTAACATATATTTTTAAATCTGTCAGACCTTGCACATCAGTTTAAGATTTGAGAAGTCTAAAATTATGAGATCTGTATATCAATCATCCATCTTTCCACACTCATTCTCACCCAATGCACCATCATCATCATTGTTTATTTATAATCACATGTTTTCTAGCTAGAGTACAACGTGTGTTATAACTTACAACATGATTAGGGGCTACAGAAAATATGAAGTACAGTAATAGAGTAGGGAAGATAAACAGAAGGTCCGCAGAGAGGTTAGATACTGGGTAGAGTTCAGAGATCATGCAGTATGGAAAAACATTTTACCATAGTCTGAGATTTAACTAGGTTCTCGCCATATAAGAATATACCTTAAGGGAGAACAGTAGGCTAAGATCTAGTAGATGTTACATGTCCCATCCGCAGCAGACCCGCGGCATGGCCCCCTCACCTCTCTGCAATATCTCCAGTACCTGGTTCCTTGTCCCTGGCGGTGGTAGGCCGTCAGCTCCGTTCTCGGGCCAACACTGGTGCCTCCGGCTCAGCTACAGACCCTGGTTTTCCCAGTCCAGCCACCACTTCAGGCCTCTCCACATAGCCCGTGGAGAGACGTGCTACTTGGCGCTATGGCCCTCCCTAGGTGCACGTGCGCGCATCACTAATGTTTAAGTAGGGCCCGTGGTGGGAACTGAGCCACAGCCCCAGATGATGACATCAGCAGAGCACCGGTACTTAAGCCTAGGCTCTGCTCCCTAGCTTTGCTTTTGCAATAGGTCTCCTTGCTGGTTGAGTATTCTTTGCCTCCTGAGAGATTCGACTCACTCCCATGTTTCTGCTCCTCGCTGATCCTTGTTCCTGTCTCCTCGCTCCTATGTTCCTTCTCTTCACCTTTCCTCGGATTGCCTACACGGACTTTGACTCTGCTTTACCTGACCACGATGTTGACTCTCTCCAAGCCTGGATCTCTGCTTTGCCTGACCATGCCATTGACTATCTCCAAGCCCGGACCTCTGCTTTGCCTGACCACTCTGTTGCCTCTCTCCAGACCCAGACCTCTGCATCGTTTGACTATCTCCATGATCAGACCTCAGCCTTGCTTGCCACTGCTTCCAGATTGCCACCAGCCCTGACTCAAGCTTGTTCCACGACGCCTCTTCAGCCTATGTCCTGGACTTGGTCTATTCAGGCTTTGGCCTGCTCTTGCTTGGGCACCCCCTGTCTGTCTTCTTTCTTTTGGCACCCAAGTCTCCAGGACACTACCTCGTTCAGTGCAAGACTGTACCATCTCTCTCCTGCTGTCTCTGGGCTGACCTCGATCTCCTCATCGACAACATACGGAGGCTCACCTATGTCCAGCCGGCCCCGGCACCCAAAAGCTCAACCCGTGGGGAACGAGGGCTGGTATTGGTGAAGCTCCAGCTGGCCTCCATTCATCAGCCCACTCCGCCTGCTGATGGTGGAGATCCGTAGGTCCCTACCTACGGGCTGTGTTAACCCTACCTCAGCCCAAGGGTCCACCTCCGGCGCAACAGTAGGCTATGATAAACAATTATAAAAGTAACATACCATAAACAATTATAATAGGCAGTGACATACCGGCCACAGTATAAAAATACAGATAAATTCAATAGAGCCAGGGGAATCAAGGTTATGGCTCAGGGCTAAGCATCACTTTGAAAAGTCAGGTTTTCACTAGCTTCTGGAGAGTTCGGAGATCTGGAGCTGATGTTGAGTGGTAGAGATTTTCCAAAGGTTGTGGCCAGTCTTGAAAAGTTCTCTTTCTTGTGCTTGTGAGTCATATTTCCTTGGAGGTTTATAATAGTGAGTGTGGAGGGTGAGAGGGTTCTTAAGCAATGAAACAGTTGCTAAGGTAGGGTGGTACTTAGTCTTTGAGAGACTTGTAGAACAGAACCTGAACTTTAAATTTGACCTGATAAAGTGTCAATAGCCAGTATAATGCTTTTAGGGCTCATGATTGTGGTAGCAATAGAATGTACGCTTTAGGAGACATCAACTTTTCTGATACAGCTATAGGCCTTGGTAACTCTATACTGCTATTTTGATGCTACACACCCTGGGATCCATATTCAATGGCTATCTGGCTAAGCAAGTTAGCCGAATAAACATATCTGACTAACTTAGCCAGAATATTCAGTGCCCATCCACTTTGAATAAACAAGCTGCCTGATTTATCAAGGCTTTTCTCCCATTCTGTGTCTAGAGAAAATACCTTGATGAATCAGGCCCTAGGTGTCTTAGTCCATAGGTGGGTGAAAACTCAGGACCTAGAGCCATAGCTATACATTATAAAAACTAGGGATGTGAATCGTTTTTCAACGATTAAAATTATCATCCGATAATGTTTATATCGTCTTAAATCGTTATAGAACACGATACAATAGAAATTCTAACGATTTATCGTTAAAAATCGTTAAATCGTGTTAGTGCGCACTAACTCGAGTTAGTGCGCACTAACTCCCCGTTAGTGCGCACTAACTCGATTTAGTGTGCACTAACTGAAAATGATACAAATAAACACTTTCCAGGTCACTGAAGGTCAGTTAGGAATGAATATGTGTTCCTATTGGCTGGCTGCCCTCTTATCTATTGATGTTACCAAGGTTACCACTGAGGTGATGGTTGGGGGGATGGGAAATGGAACTGGAAACTAACGAACACCAACAGAAAATGAAACAAAGTGTTCACACTTCCCAGGTCAGTAAAGGTCACTTAGCAATGAATATGTATGTATGTATTCCTATTGGCTGGCTGTGCTCTTATCTATTGATGTTACCAATATGGTTGGGGGGATGTGAAATGGAAACAGTTGGAAGCTTGACAAAAAAAGTAATGTAATGATCAGCACTCACGTGACTAGAACTTGTTTGTTTATTATTTTTGTTAGCAGGCACCTGAAATGCTAGTGCATGTTGAATTTGCCAATCACTGTGCATTTTAGAAAGGTGGTCCTGGCTGGAACTGTACACAGTTCAAATATATGTAATTGATTGTTGGTAAGTGTATTTTTTAAGTAGCCACACTGGCACCAGTATGTTTACTTTTCCTCCTACTTAACTCACTAGCTCAGCTTTGTAAGAGGGCTTCTCTGCTTGTGTGTTGTTTTTGTTTGGTGTGAGGAGAGCAGAAACATCAGATCTTTATTCAATCTACTACAGTCATCTCTTACAGTGCCCTATCCCTATTAATACCAGGAGTGTTGTGATCTTCCTGCACACAGTGCCCTAACCCTGATACCAGTCTGAGACAGCTCCCTCCCTGCATTACTAGTGAGAGGCTGGCTTCACAGACAGTGGGGAGCTGCCTGACCCTCACTCCTGACTTCCCCCATGTCCCAGCTAGTGAATGGTGTGTGGGTGAGGGGGGGGGAGGATGGTGAAGTCTGAGACAGCTCCCTCCCTGCATTACTAGTGAGAGGCTGGCTTCACAGACAGGGGGGAGCTGCCTGACCCTCACTCCTGACTTCCCCCATGTCCCAGCTAGTGAATGGTGTGTGGGGTGAGGGGGGGGGGAGGATGGTGAAGTCTGAGACAGCTCCCTCCCTGCATTACTAGTGAGAGGCTGGCTTCACAGACAGGGGGGAGCTGCCTGACCCTCACTCCTGACTTCCCCCATGTCCCAGCTAGTGAATGGTGTGTGGGTGAGGGGGGGGGGGAGGATGGTGAAGTCTGAGACAGCTCCCTCCCTGCATTACTAGTGAGAGGCTGGCTTCACAGACAGGGGGGAGCTGCCTGACCCTCACTCCTGACTTCCCCCATGTCCCAGCTAGTGAATGGTGTGTGGGTGAGGGGGGGGGGGGGTGGATGGTGAAGTCTGAGACAGCTCCCTCCCTGCATTACTAGTGAGAGGCTGGCTTCACAGACAGGGGGGAGCTGCCTGACCCTCACTCCTGACTTCCCCCATGTCCCAGCTAGTGAATGGTGTGTGGGTGAGGGGGGGGGGAGGATGGTGAAGTCTGAGACAGCTCCCTCCCTGCATTACTAGTGAGAGGCTGGCTTCACAGACAGGGGGGAGCTGCCTGACCCTCACTCCTGACTTCCCCCATGTCCCAGCTAGTGAATGGTGTGTGGGTGAGGGGGGGGGGGAGGATGGTGAAGTCTGAGACAGCTCCCTCCCTGCATTACTAGTGAGAGGCTGGCTTCACAGACAGGGGGGAGCTGCCTGACCCTCACTCCTGACTTCCCCCATGTCCCAGCTAGTGAATGGTGTGTGGGTGAGGGGGGGGGGGAGGATGGTGGAGTCTGAGACAGCTCCCTCCCTGCATTACTAGTGAGAGGCTGGCTTCGCAGACAGGGGGGAGCTGCCTGACCCTCACTCCTGACTTCCCCCATGTCCCAGCTAGTGAATGGTGTGTGGGTGAGGGGGGGGGGGGGGGAGGATGGTGAAGTCTGAGACAGCTCCCTCCCTGCATTACTAGTGAGAGGCTGGCTTCACAGACAGGGGGGAGCTGCCTGACCCTCACTCCTGACTTCCCCCATGTCCCAGCTAGTGAATGGTGTGTGGGTGAAGGGGGGGGAGGATGGTGAAGTCTGAGACAGCTCCCTCCCTGCATTACTAGTGAGAGGCTGGCTTCACAGACAGGGGGGAGCTGCCTGTCCCTCACTCCTGACTTCCCCCATGTCCCAGCTAGTGAATGGTGTGTGGGTGAGGGGGGGGGGGTGGATGGTGAAGTCTGAGACAGCTCCCTCCCTGCATTACTAGTGAGAGGCTGGCTTCACAGACAGGGGGGAGCTGCCTGACCCTCACTCCTGACTTCCCCCATGTCCCAGCTAGTGAATGGTGTGTGGGTAAGGGGGGGGGGGGGGGGGGAGGATGGTGAAGTCTGAGACAGCTCCCTCCCTGCATTACTAGTGAGAGGCTGGCTTCACAGACAGGGGGGAGCTGCCTGACCCTCACTCCTCCGGGGTATTGTGATCTTCCTGCACACAGTGCCCTATCCCTGATACCAGGGGTGTTGTGATCTTCCTGCATGCAGTGCCCTATCCCTATTAATACCAGGAGTGTTGTGATCTTCCTGCATGCAGTGCCCTATCCCTATTAATACCAGGAGTGTTGTGATCTTCCTGCATGCAGTGCCCTATCCCTGATATCGGGATGTGTGCAAGAAGATCACAACACTCCTGGTATTAATAGGGATAGGGCACTGCATGCAGGAAGATCACAATACCCCTGGTATCAGGGTTAGGGCACAAGTTCTAGTCACATTGACTGATCACATTACTTGTTTTGTCAAGCTACCAACTGTTTCCATTTCCCATCCCCCATATACTGTCAGTAGGAAACTTGGTAACATGAATAAATAAGAGGGCAGCCAATAGGAATACATATTCATTCCTAAACTGACCTTAACTGACCTGAAAGTGTCAAATTGTATCATTTTCAGTTAGTGCGCACTAACTCCCAGTTAGTGCGCACTAACTCGAGTTAGTGCGCACTAATCGGAAAAAACGATTTTTAACGATTTTTTAACTAAAAAATCGTGCCTAAGACGATTTTCTTGCCCTGCCACACAATTTCTATCGTTAAGACGATATGGAAAACGATTCACATCCCTAATAAAAACACACAAATAATAATGAAAGAGAAAAAAAAACAAGCTTTCCAAAGTTCCTCACAGAACATTCAGATGAAAGTACCCAAACTGGCCCAAAAAATGTGAAGTCCACAAACACACAAGAAAAGTTGTGGCTATCAAAAAAGAACAGAGTATTAAGTAAAACATAGCAGTTCATTGTCGATGAGCTAGTAATGGACAAAATAGAAAAAAAATAAAAAAAAACAAAAAAAATTGAAAAGAACTTGAAACAATGATATCCATTAAAGTTGGCACTAGTATCCATCAAACAAGCTCTTCACAGAAACAGGGCCTGTGAATAGTTCCATGTTTCCTCCAAGTGAACAGTGTGAAAGCTGCCAGCATTGCTCTAATTTTGTAAAACATAAGAAAGTACCAAAGGATAGCACTCCTCAGACTGCAGGAGCAGCTATTGCTATCGCAGAGTTCCCAGAGCTGAACTTGCCACCACGCACCATTCCCAATTACTGGTATCATGAGCACACACAGTGAATAGCAACAATGGCGGCTGAGTTCTGATCAAAAGCAAAACATGGAGTAGAGTATAAAGTTTCCAACGCTGTAGGCACGCTTATTATGAGGTGGGGAAACAGTCGCGGAATGAAGAAATAATAATAACCAGAAGAAAGAGGTTTTGCTTTGGGGTCGATTTTAGCTTCTGATGCAACAAAAGGGAAAGTAAAATATTGGAGAGCAGCATAAAAAAGCATTGCAATCAAAAAAAGCAGATGCTGATGGCGTAAAGAAAAAACAATGATGAAGGTAAGCATAGATGCAAAGGCAGAAGGGGGAGGTCATTAGGGATGTGCAGAGCAAAATTTTATGTTCATATTTTTATGTCCGAAAGGGGGTCCCACTTGCGGCCAATATGGACATAAAAAAAATCCAATGAGTTGGGTATATGTACATATGTGCAAAAAAAAAAATTAAACCCCCTCACCCTCCTTAATCCCCCCCCCAGACTTACCACAACTCCCTGGTGATCGAGCGAGGAGTGAGGACGTCATTTCTGCAATCCTTGGCGAGAAGCATGTGACGTCGGTGGCACGTCGAGTGACGCGGCGCCACGTGATTCCCGGCTCGTTCGCGCCGGACGGCTCGTTCGGCCCAAAAAGAACTTTTGGCCAGCTTGGGGGGGCCTCCTGACCCCCCCAAGCTGGCCAAAAGTTCTTTTTGGGCCGAACGAGCCGTCCGGCGTGAACGAGCCGGGAATCACGTGGCGCCACGTCACTCAGACGCGACGTCACATGATTCCCGGCAAGTTCGCGCCGGACGGCTCGTTCGGCCCAAAAAGAACTTTTGGCCAGCTTGGGGGGGCCCTCCTGACCCCCTCAAGCTGGCCAAAAAGTTCTTTTTGGGCCGAACGAGCCGTCCGGCGCGAACTTGCCGGGAATCACGTGACGTCGGCGTCACGTGATTCCCGGCTTGTTCGCTCCGAACGAGCCGTCCGGCGCGAACTTGCCGGGAATCACGTGACGTCGCGTCTGAGTGACGCGGCGCCACGTGATTCCCGGCTCGTTCGCGCCGGACGGCTCGTTCGGCCCAAAAAGAACTTTTGGCCAGCTTGAGGGGGTCAGGAGGCCCCCCCAAGCTGGCCAAAAGTTCTTTTTGGGCCGAACGAGCCGTCCGGCGCGAACGAGCCGGGAATCACGTGACGCCGGCGTCACTCGATGTGCTGCCGACGTCACATGCTTCTCGCCAAGGATTGCAGAAATGGCGTCCTCACTCCTCGCTCCATCACCAGGGAGTTGTGGTAAGTCGGGGGGGGGGGATTAAGGAGGGGGAGGGGGTTTATATTTTTATTTTGGCTCAACAATCGCGATTTCCCACATATCGAACATATCTATGTTCGATATGTGGGAAATCCGATCGTTTATGTCGAATCAATTTTTTAAGTAAAAAAAAAATATGAGTTGCGTTTTACTAATGCGGTCAATCCGAATGCACACCCCTAGAGGTCATGCAGGCTCCTCAGAAACATATATTATCATCTTAGCAAGCAAGGGGCAGATATTAAAAAAATTTGAGCTCCTAAATTTATACCTCTAAATAGGTTACTAAGTTTTCAGCTAAAAATTCACATAAATTTAGGTACCTAAATATTAGGATTCTAAATTTAGTGTCCTAAAAATTAGGACACTAAATTTAGGTCTGCTGTTTATTTTTCTAAATTTAGTCCCCTAAATTAGGTGCCTATATCTGAAAAAAAAGTACTAAGCTCCTAACTTTGTGTCCCCCCTCCCCCATAGCTACCCAATATATGGGATTCTAAATTTAGGACCTTAATGAAACTAGAAGCCTAAATTTAGGGCCTCAGCCCTAATATATTTTCAAAAGGTCTAATTTAGGAGACTAACTCCAAAAGTTAGGGAAGTAAACTCTTTGAAAATTTGCCCCCGAGAAACCAAATGCTCTTCTAAAAAAGAGAAAAAAGAAAAATAATAGTACCACTTTGTATAGGCAAAAATAAAATCATAAAGGGAAAGTGCTAATCACTCAACAGCAATCTCTACTCCTCTAAGAGTTGAAGTTTCCATTCAATGCCTTCCAAGCTGTTTTCCTCATTAGCTTGCAAAATCTTTTCCACTGCTTTAGCACTTTCTAAAACTTTTGCCTGCCCCTTCCAAAGAATTATAAGTTTGGCTGGGAATGTTCCTCCTTACCTTCTCAGCTCTGCCTTAACCTGATTAAACTTTTGCCTCAGATGCTGTAATTCAGCAGAAAAATCTTGAAAAATGAAGGCCTAGGCATCATTTTAAAAATTCTTGCCTAATTTGCAAGCAGCAGAATTTTTATTTATTTAGAATTATATTCTGCTTTTTGCACTTTTTTCAGCCCTTCAAAGTGGATTACATTCAGGTACTGTAGGTATTTCCCTATACCCAGAGGCCTTACAATCTAAGGGAGTCATTTTCAAACGCTTATCGTGTGCGATAAGCCGCTGTTGTACGCGAAAAGTCCCTTTTCACGTGCGATAGCATGCGGGGGGTGGAGTTGTGAGAAGTCGGGGGCCGCGGACTCTGCACTGGCAGCGATAAGGTAAGCAATGTTATCGTCGCCAGTAGCGCACCCAATAGCACCACCTTTCATGGTGGTGCTATTGGGTGCGAAAGCCAGCAGCAAAAATACCACGGTGATGTGAAAGCTGCCCCCCCCCCCCCCATTTTTGCTGGATTCACTATTCTGCAATAGAATGGTGAACCCAGGCCGAAGTTTGTACCTGAGGCAATGGAGGACTTGAATGCTGGTCTCATGGTTTGTAGTCCACTGCTCTAACCACTAGGCTACTCCTCCACTTAGACTTAATCTGTACTTTCAGGAACAGTTCTATCATGAGGTCGGTAGGATGAAGTGGCTGCCTCAGGTGTCAAAATTTTGGGAGCTGCAAAGTGTATCCCCCAAACACTTCTGTGGTGGCTGCCTTAACCTTGCTGAAGACTGAAGTCATGGTAGATCCCATCTCGCCATGGCTTAAAGATGCAAGGCCTGGTAGAGCCACAGCAAAGCCCATTCTGCAGTGGCCAAAGAAGAGAGGGAGAGGTCCTGAAAGAATGTGGGTACATGTAAAAGAAAGTGAGAGTCTATATGTGTGTGTATGAGAGAGAGAGAGACAAAGAGAAGATATGTGAGTGCCTGTGTGCATGAGTGTTTGTGTGAGGCTGTGTACACATCTATGTGTGTGTGTGTGTGTGTGTGAGAGAGAGAGAGAAAGGGGGAGAGTGAGAGTAAGTGCCTGTGTGCATGTGTGTGTGTATGAGAGAGTCTGTATGCATGCATGAGTATGTATGTGAGAGTCTGTGTCCAAGTGTGTTCATGTATGTGTGAGAGGAAGAGAGAGGGTGTGAGTGACTACCTATGTGCACGTGTGTTAGAGCCTGTGTGAGTATGTGTATGAGAGAGAGCCTTTGTGCATGTGTGTGAGAGAAAGTATATGTGTGAGAAAGGCTATGTGCATGTCTGTGTTGTGTGTGAGAGAGTACGAATGGGTGTGAATTCCTGCATGCATGTGTGTGAATGAGAGATAGCCTGTGTGTATATGTGTGAGAGAGAAAAAAACTCTTTGCATGTGTGTATGATAAATGCTGTATGCACGTCTGTGTGTGTGTGTGTGTGTCTGTATGAGAGAGAGAGAGGGAAGGTTTGAGCGAGTGCCTGTGTACATGTGTGTATGAGAGAGCAAGAGAGCCTGTTTGCATATGTGAGTGTTTGTCTGTGTGTGTATGAGAGAGAGCTCAAGGGTGTGTAAGAGAGCATTTGTGCATGTGTGAGTGTGGGTATATGTGAGAGAGAGGGTGTGTATGTTTGTGAGAGAGAGGGGATATGCATGTGTATGAGAGAGTGTGTAAGTGTGTATGTATATGGTTGAGAAAGGATAAAGTTTGTGTGGCCCCCCTCCTCTAATCTAGGATAATCTCAGGGTGACTGGAAATCAAAAGATCCCAGATATGGAGAATGGGGGAATATTTTTAAATTCTTATTATTTTTACTTGCTTTAATTCTGTTCTTCAGCTGTTTTGAAATGCTTAATCTTTCTAAAAGTATAGTTTTAGTAAGTATTATTACTGATGTGTTATATTTTTTATTTTATTATTGTTTTAGAGTACAATGAATGATAGTGTTTTTGTTTTTCTATTATTTTACTACATACAGAGTCTGGTTGTGGATTTAAATTCAGTTTTTGTCTGCACATTCCTGTTTATACTTTATGGTCAGTTTTTTATTCTATATTTTTTGAGGGCCCGTTTGTGGACTACATATATGACCGAGGTGAGGTATTCTGCTGGCATGTGATTTCTGCATAGGGATCTATAGCAGCCCTGTGTATTCTATTTTCTAATATGAGGTGTATTAATGTTTTAGGGCTTGGTGTAATATTTGCAGTGTTTCCTTTTCATTGTAGGGTTATTATATTGTGTAACCCCTTTTTTGAAAGTTGAATGCACTTTCAGGGTGCACAACTAATTTACTACATTTTGGGGCTGCTCCAGCTAGCCAATTCCATCCAATACTTGACTCTATCCCTGGGGGGGGGGGTATTTTTATGGGGGGCAGACTCTTGTCTATGGCCTAGACCAGAGCTTTCCAAACTTTTCATGTTGGTGACACACTTTTTAGACAAACATAATTTCACGACACGGTAATTCAGTCTACTAGTAAACCAGAGGTTAAAGGTTAAACGAACGAAACATATTTCAACAATTTATGTATGTTTCCTTAAATATATACATAAATAAAATGTTTCACGACACAACCTATCTCATGAAAACCTTAAATTTATATTAAAAATATATATTCCAAGATTCATGTTATTGTTATAATTTATGAGAAACAATAATAAAACAAATTGTCTGTCCCCCACACATTCATCTCTCTCCTCCCCGCAGCACATGTCTGGCCCCCACACACTCATGTCTCTCCCCCTCAAGCACATGTCTGTCCCCCCAGCACGTTTGCCCCCCACTCACTCATCTCTCTCCCCCCAGCACATGTCTGACCCCCACACTCATGTACCTCGTCTTTTTGATTGTTGCCAGTTAAGTGCTTCACTCCCTTCCATGATCACCAGACACTGCTGCTTGCAGTCAGCACTCCTCATGGCCAGGCCTCATCGGCAGCAGCAGCCAATGCAAGGATGGCTGGGCTCGTTCCACCCACCAAGCCCCCCCAAAAAACGCGATTGACAGCAAAAATCACCCAATAATAAGCAACCCATAAACTGAAAAAAAAAAGTGAATCTCTAGAAAAAAAAAAGCCCAAACTCGCATCAGAGTTGACCGGGCTTGCGCGACACACCTGCACACTGCAGGCGACACACTAACGTGTCCCGACACACAGTTTGGAAAGCTCTGGCCTAGACAGTGGTGTGATAATTTCCATGAGTTAGCTGTGGCAACTCCTGGAGGGAGTTGCAGTAACAAAACAGGCAGGACTAGGCACTGTGTGTTAAATAATAATATACTTATTGGTTGAAGTCAAATTAAAGTACATCTTTAAATAAGTGTGCAGTTACAGTAGATTTTATTACAGTTAGAGTGTCCACTTCTTGGTAGGTGTCCTTTTTATTCAGAAAACTAGTTTAACTTCCCATGGTGGTGAAAAATGTTCACAAAAGCTTTCCCAGTGGCTTACTCGGGATTCTTATGAAAGTGGTCCCCTTCTAGCATAGCAAAAACTGGCCTACCTCAATCTCCCATTCAAATCCAAACCCTCAGCCCTTGGTCCCAGTTGCTTGTAGGTGGACATCTAGATGGGGTCTCCATGTTCTTGAGTCCTTTATTTATACTAAAAGGTGACTCCTTGGGTTGAAAAGTCTGCAGTTCAGGAACCTACTGTCCAGCCTGACTCCCAGTGAGGAGGGGCGGCTTAAAAAAACCTCCTCACAACAAAAGAGATATGAATTCCTTTAGACAAAAACCTTTCTATACTGGTGAACTGCTGTCACAGGTTCTTGCCATACCCATGAAGTAACTGGGCTCACTGGTCTTCAGCACCTGTCCTCTGAGTCCAGCTAGCGAGGATGACCTTCCTCAAAGGAGCAAAGCTAAACACAGTCCATTCCAAAAATAGGTCTCTTCTAGCCTTCAAATAGCTCATGATGCCAAGCCTGTCACAGGTGCTTGCCTCATTCAGAGAGTGAATGGGCTCACTGGTCTTCAGACCTGGAGAGAGAGTCCTGCAGGAGTTCCAGCACAAAGATGTCTTTACTATAACTAAACACCTAGAGACCTCTGGCAGGGATTGCACAGAGGGGTCTCCCCTCAAAAAGCAAAAACCTGATGAGGCAAGGAGGCCTCACCAGAGAGGGAAAAACAGACATCCTGACTCTTTAGTGTCTAACTTGAACTGACTAATGCCACACCTTGAATTACAAAATGGTTGAGTTATAAAACGAGGAACAACCTGTTGCAGTCTTGGTCGCCACGGTGGCGTCCGAGGCCTTACCTTCCCTTCTGGTCCCGGAGTCTCGCCACGTTCCGCGGACTCGGGACCCCGACCACAGCTCCCTCCTGCCGCTCCGACCCTGCACCACAGCTCTCGCTCTCTGCTCCGTCCCTGCACGGCCTGCAGGGCCTTCAGGCGCCATGCGCCGGCTCCCTCTCTGCCGCCGGCATCCTCCCGCGGCTAGCCCCGCCCCTAGGCACGCGCGCGCGGGTCAGCCCCGTTTTTAAAGGGCCCAGCGCGGGAAAGACGGCTCCTCCCTTTCCTGACGTCAGACGCTGCAGGGCTATTTAAGCCCTGCAGTTCCTAGCCTTCCTTGCCTTGCAACGAGGTTCCTTCACCCGAAGAGCCAGTTGCCGTTGTTCCTGACTCCTGTTTGTCTTCAGCCTGCCTTGACTCCGGTCCGTGACTTCGACTCCTGTTTGTCTTCAGCCTGCCTTGACTCCGGTCCGTGACTTCGACTCCTGTTTGTCTTCAGCCTGCCTTGACTCCGGTCCGTGACTTCGACTCCTGTTTGTCTTCAGCCTGCCTTGACCCCGGTTCGTGACCCCGACTTCTGCTTACTCGCCGCCTGCCAAGACTCCGGCCCACTCCTGGGTTCCATCGGCCTCACCTAAGTCCCAGCAGTCCGGGTCCCTACGGGCTCCTCCTGGGGGGACCTCGGGCTTCCAGGGCGAAGACTCCTAAGTCCTAGCGACCCAGGCTCCCACAGCTCCTCTGGAGGAGTCACGGGTTTCCAGGTGAAGCTCCAATTGCCCAGTGGGAGTTCTGCCTTCCGACTGTACCCTCGGGTTGGTCGGCCTAAGGATCCACATCCGGATTTCTTTCATCACAACACAACCAATCTCAGTTCTCCTAGGTGGGAGGAAGGCAAGGGGAATGGAAAGCTCAAGAGGTGTCAAATATCTAGAAATGGAACTAAGGACTTATAGTGGCGAAATGGGGGTCCTGTTACAATTGTAATTGTAATTCAGTTTTCTCAAAGGCCAAGCCCATAACAAATGCATTTTGCAATATTCCTAATATCATATGGATTGCAAGTGCCTTTTTTTGCTGGGTTGGCATCACAGCAGGGCATATAAAAATAATGTACATGTTGTGATATTTTTACCTCAGAAGACTATACATTAATGCGCTATTAACTATGTGTGGTGAGGGCTGGGAAGGAGAGGGCCCTAGGCTGTAAAGTCCTTCTAGGATGCTTAATACCCTTGCACTGACCTGCAGAATGTCTGCCACACACAGACGACCACTATTCGCCCAACTCTCTCTTCTCTAGGGGTAAATGCTGGAGAAATGTGGTAAGGAAGTTGTAGGGCTCCTGGGAATGTGGCAGGGTTGTCAATTTCCTAGAAATATTATCACCAACATTGTATCTGCCACTCCGCTAGGAACTCTGGCCCCTGCTTTCCCCCTTTTGCAGCTTTTCAAGTCACCGAAAGAGCCTGATTCCAAGAGGACTCCCTCTTGGCCTTCTCAATGAGAAAAAGTGCCTAACAGATTCTTAAAGCCCAAAATTGAAGATTGAGGCTATTATTGATCCCCAAAGGTCATGTTTTCATCACAAGAATCAAAGCTTTTCCACTGGATGCCAGTAATATGCAGTTAATAACTTGTTTA
The DNA here is from genome assembly GCF_901001135.1 of Rhinatrema bivittatum. Classification (NCBI taxonomy): domain Eukaryota; kingdom Metazoa; phylum Chordata; class Amphibia; order Gymnophiona; family Rhinatrematidae; genus Rhinatrema; species Rhinatrema bivittatum. The sequence continues at coordinate 250,850,208 of NC_042615.1, read as the reverse complement.
ATGAACCCAAATATATTGAAGAAAACATTAATATAATCCCGTAAGCCGAAAAACTCTAACTTGCCTGCCAGTCAGGTTCTTAAAGCCAGGAAAGGAATGCAGCCAACAATCAGAGAAAATGCAGCAGTCAGTTCAATAAGTAATTAGCGACAGGCTTCAAGGGTAAAGCAGACCAGAGGTAAAAAGACTGGGAAGCATGGCATCTTGAATCTGGAAAGGAAGACATGACTGAGGCTAGAAACTTCGTTACAGGTCCAGCGATGTTTTAGGGAAGCTAGAGGATAGATGAAAGAATGCAAAAAACAATTCAGTGGGCAACTTTATATTTTTTTTCTGCTTCATTAAACTCTGAATGAACTACATAAAAATGCTTATTCCCTTATATTTTCCTATTTGCAGACACTTTATAAATATTTCTCTTTGATACCTTATAAAGGACTGCAGAAATATGCTGTAAACTGCTTGGTGGGCCGCACTCACAAGGAACAGTCTTACACACACACACACACACACTCACACACACGCACTCACACACTCACTCACTGCTGTCAGATGGTGGCACAGTGGGGGATGTCATTGGATGGAATGATTGGTGACACTGCTCAGGGGCATATATGAGGAGGGGCTCCCTTCGAACCCTCTACAATCCTTCTTTTCTACCACATTTATGAAGGAAAAAGTTAAACCCACAAGGTCAATAGGTCTCCTGGGAATTGGGAGGAGAGACCAAGACACACCCCTCCCCTCCCCCCCCCAAAAAACAAAACAAAACAATTTTTCTTTTCCAGGTAGATTGGAAACTTTGATGTTGTGCTTGTACCTGTCTCAAGAACCAGATACAAAGAATAATTAACTTATTTTATTTTCTCTTTTTGCAGGTCAGATGATGATGACACTCAGATACAAGCAACTACTTCTAGAAAATTAACAGGTAAGTTAAATGATACTTCTTTTTTCTACCTTAAAACTTATCAAATAAGACCTAACTACTAATTATTCTTTTTGTTGCCACAGAAACTTGATCTTTATGCTCCTTGACCTATCCTTTGCTGTAGATATTGTTGATCATCACCTAATTCCTGACACTATTTCTTCTTGGATTTCTGGACTCTGTCCTTTTTTAGCTCTCTTCTTATTTCTCCCATCAAACTTTGAGTGTGTCCTTTGGTGGACCCTCTTCTACTCTTGTCGTGCCTTAGGGCTTTGACCTGGGCCCTTTTCTCTCCCTTTACTAAATCCCTTGGTGCTCTGATCTTCTTCCATGGCTTTCAATACCAACTTTGTGCTGATGATTCTCAGAGCTATCTCTCCACATAAGAAATGTCATCAGGAATCCAGGCCCAAATTTCAGCTTGCTTGTCTGACATTGCTGCTTGAATTTCCCACCACCAACTTAAACTCAGCATGGCCAAGACAAAACTTCTCTTTCCCTATAACCCATCTTTCCCTCTTCTTCCCTTTTCTATTTCTGTGGATAAAACTCTATCATCCTCCTAGTTCTCTCACCCCATAACCTTGGAATCATCTTTAACTCTTCTCTCCGCTTCACTAACACATCCAGAACTGTTAACATAGGTTTTATATTATACACTGAAGCCAGAGGACCTCTAGAGTATATTCATCTAGTTTAGCTGAAATTGTGAGTAATTTTGTCAGTGAGGGCATGCAGGGAAGGGGGATGAGAGGAAGAGAAGGAAAAAGGAGAGAGACAAGTAGTACCCAGACTGAAGTGAAAGATGTAGGCAAAAGTATAAGCAGGGAAAGAGATGGAAAGCAAAAGATAGGGGATATAAAACTGGATATAAAGCCTGTCTACTCTGAGGATCCAGTAGCAGTCTTCAGGATACTCTCAAATCTCTGTGACTATGAATTCACACGCTAGTAGCATTTGCTCTGTTAGGAAAAAGTTAGTTGTCTTTCTAATAATTATGAAAAACATTCTCTTTTCTCTGTAATCCAACTCCTTTCTCTCCCTTGCTTGTCTGTCTTCATGATATCTATCAATATATGCAGTACATGTTACCCTTCCTAAGTCATAGGGAGAACAATGTTAAAAGCCTTTTCTGCAGGCAAAGTAGTGCTTTACCTTTGGAAATGGGCAATAATAAAACATCCTGCCTGATACACAGGTAAAAATATGTCATAAGCCTGAGGGCGTATATTTTTACCCACATAACAGACAAGCCTTTCCAGAAATGGGGTTAGGGAAGAGTTCTGGGTTATGCGAATACGTTTTCATTTTTAAAGGCATGCATGTAAATTTTGTTGGGAAAACAACTCACAATTAGTACTAGGCATAGGCATAAATATGTTTGGGTAGTTTCCCTGGAATAATTTTCATATCAGAAGTGCACATGTAGTTTAGCTTTGAAAAATTGTGTAATGTTTTCAGGTAAAAAAATATCCGCAGGCTGTGCATTCTTTGGAAATTGACCCATCTAGTCATCCTCACTTATTACAGGATGGCAGTATATCTCCCAGGTCTTCTTTAATGCCACAATTTTAGATAAGAAATGTGTTTTTAATAAACCATATAGTTTAGAAAGTAGACTTTTAATTTTTGGCTTAGACTATTAGTGCTAATGCACAGGAGAACCATTATAAGCTTGTTTACAGATGGCATTATACTCCTTAGACTAAATAAGATGGGAACTAGATTCTGATTCATGCTGGCAGAATTGTGGTGGCAGAGGATCTTTGTATCATATGTGGAGGAAAGGCCCAAGAATTCAAATTTTCTGGAAAGAAGTACTGAAGTTTTGGATTCATGAAGCTGTGGGACAATTGCTACTGGCAATATTATAGTTGGTTCATTAGCAGGCCAAATTCTTTTCCATTTAAAAAGGGTATTTCTTTAATTAGCCATGTAGGTAATTTTCAAAGGAATTACGCACATAAATGTGACAAACTATGGGGTAGATTTTAAAAAGCATTTACTCGAGCAAAACTGGTTTTTGCTCGAGTAAATACACTTTACTCAAGTAAGTGGGCTTTTCAAAATTGCTACAATATATGCCATTGAATTGTCCATAGGATTTAAATATTGCAGTCCACAATATTCCCAGGAGAGAGAGAGAGAGAGAGAGAGAGAGAGAGAGAGAGAGAGAGAGAGAGAGAGAGAGTTAGTTCCTATAATGCCTATGCCCTAGACAAGTATTTGTATCCCTATGGGAGGGCCACCTAGTAACTCGAGGTGGGGATTAGGTATGAGCGTCGGGGGTTAGGGGCCACTTTCGCATTCCACATGAGACGTACGGAAAGAACAGTGGTCTCTAGTGAAGATTTGCTGGCCGTCGGAGTGAGGAAACTCACTCCAAGAGGAGATTTGGGCAACGTTCTCTCCACCTAGCTTGATGGACACTCTACCTGGGCAACAACAAGCTAGGTGGAGAGAATGTAGCCCAAATCTCCTCTTGGAGTGAGTTTCCTCACTCCGACGGCCAGCAAATCTTCACTAGAGACCACTGTTCTTTCCGTACGTCTCATGTGGAATGCGAAAGTGGCCCCCAACCCCCGACGCTCATACCTAATCCCCACCTCGAGTTACTAGGTGGCCCTCCCATAGGGATACAAATACTTGTCTAGGGCATAGGCATTATAGGAACTATCTCTCTCTCTCTCTCTCTCTCTCTCTCTCTCTCTCTCTCAGGCTGCTGGGAATATTGTGGACTGCAATACTCCTGGCTGGACACTTTCATGAAAACATTGTGCACTGCAATGAATCATCATTTGCAGTGATGTTTCCCCACTGCACAAAAAATGCCTTATTTGCATAGGACATGCCCCCTCATACATTACTGCTGCAATATCAGAAAATGAGGCCCTTATTATAGCAATTTTCAAAAGCCCACTTACTCAAGTAAAACCTTCTAGTATACTGCAAGGGGACTGATACATATATTAATTTTGTATTGGTAAAAAACCTTGCTGAATAACAAATTATAAAAAAACAAACAAACTTGTTTTACGTGTTTTTTTCAAAATTGCTAAGACAGATAGTATGTCACATTTGCGTGCATAATTCCTTTGAAAATTACCTACATGGCTAATTAAAGAAATACCCTTTTTAAATGGAAAAGAATTTGGCCTGCTAATGAACCAACTATAATATTGCCAGTAGCAATTATCCCACGGCTTCATGAATCCAAAACTTCAGTACTTCTTTCCAGAAAATTTGAATTCTTGGGCCTTGCCACCACATATGATACAAAGATCCTCTGCCACCACATATGATACAAAGATCCTCTGCCACCACAATTCTGCCAGCATGAATCAGAATCTAGTTCCCATCTTATTTAGTCTAAGGAGTATAATGCCATCTGTAAACAAGCTTATAAAGGTTCTCCTGTGCATTAGCACTAATAGTCAATATAATATCAACACATGTATCAGTCCCCTCGAAGTATACTAGAAGATTTTCCTTGAATAAATGCACTTTACTCGAGTAAGTGTGCTTTTGAAAATTGCTACAATAAATGTATTTGAATTGTCCATAGGATTTACTTGCATAAATGCTTTGATATAATTGCTATGGGATACATATGCACTGGAACAGCTAACCCAAAAAATAAAAGATCAAAGTATTGTAATGTTAGTGAAATTTAAGAACCATTTCTGCAATGAAATAGAAATTTATGAGTTTCTTTTCTGGCTGACTAAACATGACTCATCTAGATCAAAGTTTTCTGAATTAATACAATAAGAGGATTTTTTAAATTGTATTTTAATTAATTCATTTTATTGTATTTTTTAAAATGTATTTACTATTCATTGTAAACCTTCCTTCCATGCAGTTAAGGAAGGCAGGAGGAAGCGTTAACATTATTTTTTTTTTTTTTTTGGTTGTTTTATTGAAATGTTTCATTGATATTTTATTACTTGAGCTTCAGTAAATATTCTTTCAAAGTTAATTTAAAAACTAGGAAGTGTGAAAATTCTTCTCATTATTGGTTAAGTGAAGATTACTGAAGCATATTTGTAAATATCAGCATTTAAATTTATGTATTTACTAGTAAACCTTACTAGTTTTCATCTATATTTGTTCAGGATTTACTAGATCAATTTTCCTTATATTTATTGGTGAATTTTAGGATCTTCCTATTGCATTTTATAAAGAAAAATAAATTCTAGCAAAAGGTTTACCTCTCTTCACTCTCTTCCCCTGCCATTTTATTTCATACTATTAGTATTCCAGCTAAGGGTTTTCCAGCTGCCTTTGGTAATGGTCATAGAAAGTCACACAACTCTCACTAACCCATTTTACTTCATGTATTTATTCTCAAATTGGAGAGTCTTCCAACTCAATCAACTTTTAAGGCTCAGAAAGTCTTCAGCATCTCAATGTTCTGGTGAATGTCTTGATTTATGAAGAATACTGTATTTCAAACATTTACCATTCTAAAGATTTAGCAAATCATCTTTGTTTTTAAGTAATTTTTAAGAAGTAGCTTTATCTTAAATAATGTATTTGGCAGGATATAAAATGTGTCTTTATTCAAGCTATTACAAAGGCAGCTGATCGAGGAATCTCCAGGACATTGAAAGCTAAAGCATGGTGGCAGTCATGAATAATGACTATTTGATTGCCCAAGTAAAAATGTTCAAAATCTCAAAAGTATTTTATCTCTTTTAATAAGACAACAAGCAAGTTTGCTTACCATAAATGGTGTTCTCCATAGACAGCAGAATGAATTAGCTATAACATGTGGGTGACATCATCCAGTAGCACAGAATGGACCCCTCTCTCTTAGCTGGTAGAGCTTTTAATCTATTGAATAAGTACAGACCCTCAGTCAATTTTAGAGATAATTCTAGCATAGTAGTCAATTCTTCAGGAACACGAGTGACTATTTACCATGGCTAATTCATCTCGCTATCTATGGAGAACACAGATTATAGTAAGAAAATAGGCTTTCAGAATTTACTGTCATTCTTTGAGAGATTGTCCAGTAGTAATGGGTAGGGGTGTGCATTCGGATTGACCGCATTAGTAAAACGCAACTCATATTTTTTTTTTACTTAAAAAATTGATTCGACATAAACGATCGGATTTCCCACATATCGAACATAGATATGTTCGATATGTGGGAAATCGCGATTGTTGAGCCAAAATAAAAATATAAACCCCCTCCCCCTCCTTAATCCCCCCCCCCCCCGACTTACCACAACTCCCTGGTGATGGAGCGAGGAGTAAGGACGCCATTTCTGCAATCCTTGGCGAGAAGCATGTGACGTCGGCGGCACGTCGAGTGACGCCGGCGTCACGTGATTCCCGGCTCGTTCACGCCGGACGGCTCGTTCGGCCCAAAAAGAACTTTTGGCCAGCTTGGGGGGGGTCAGGAGGCCCCCCCCAAGCTGGCCAAAAGTTCTTTTTGGGCCGAACGAGCCGTCCGGCGCGAACTTGCCGGGAATCACGTGACGTCGGCGTCACGTGATTCCCGGCTCGTTCGAGGCGGACGGCTCGTTCGGCCCAAAAAGAACTTTTGGCCAGCTTGGGGGGGTCAGGAGGCCCCCCCAAGCTGGCCAAAAGTTCTTTTTGGGCCGAACGAGCCGTCCGGCGCGAACTTGCCGGGAATCACGTGACGTCGCGTCTGAGTGACGCGGTGCCACGTGATTCCCGGCAAGTTCGCGCCGGACGGCTCGTTCGGCCCAAAAATAACTTTTGGCCAGCTTGAGGGGGTCAGGAGGCCCCCCCAAGCTGGCCAAAAGTTCTTTTTGGGCCGAACGAGCCGTCCGGCGCGAACTCGCCGGGAATCACGTGACGCCGCGTCACTCGACGTGCCACCGACGTCACATGCTTCTCGCCAAGGATGCAGAAATGACGTCCTCACTCCTCGCTCGATCACCAGGGAGTTGTGGTAAGTCTGGGGGGGGGGATTAAGGAGGGGGAGGGGGTTTTAAAATTTTTTTTTGCACATATGTACATATACCCAACTCATTGGATTTTTTTTATGTCCATATTGGCCGCAAGTGGGACCCCCTTTCGGACATAAAAAATATGAACATAAAATTTTGCTCTGCACATCCCTAGTAATGGGACAGGAAGGTGAGTACTGACAATAATGTTGCAGTTTTGCAGATATCTTCGAAAGGTACAACTCACAGATGAGCCACTGATACAGCCTTGACTCTAACTTGATGAGCCTTGATATTGTCTATAAACTAGTAGCAAATGGACAATATATATTTGGCCACTGCTATACCTAGTTTGTTAGGATTGTAAGTTATGAAGCTAGATGATGTAGCTGAGTCCTTATTTTGTAGTAAGCCAAGGCTCTTTTACAGTCTAATGTATAAAAAGTGTTCCCATCTTCATAACGAGTGTTGCCTTGGGAAGTATCATGGTTTAAATTATTATACAGTCTCTCCATGCACAGTCTTCCTCCATCAAGGGTCCTCAGAGAACCTCACCTTGCCAAGTACCTCCTCACTGGTCACAATGCAGCCAAGTTCCAACTCTATTTATCCCTGCCTTGTCAGTGGCTCTTCCTGGAGACACCTTGGCTCTAGGACCTGGCCACTATTAGCTTGTTACCTGCCTCACAGCGTCTAGGCCTGGTCTTACCTTGCACCTTGTCTTGTGGCTTTCTCAGGCTTTTCCTTATCTTGTGGCCTCTGGGCCTGCCTTACCTTGCACCTTGTCTTGCTGTCTACTCAAGCCTTTCCTTGCCTTGTGGCTCTGTGCCTCTTACTTCACCTAGTGGCCTCCGGGCCTTATGCCAAGTGGCCTACAGGCCTTCTGTCTAACTGCATTGGGGCCTCAGTGTGTCCTTGTTCTGTGTTGTCCTTGTCTAATCCTTGTTAGGCCCTGTCCTTCGTCTTTCTTGTCCAGCCCTGTCCTTATCCACTTTGTCTGGTCCTGCCCTTGTCTGGTTTTTGTCATGCCCTGACCAGTTCAGTTCCTTGTATTCATTCCCTGCCTTGTCATTGTCCTTCCTTGTCCTGGCCTGTGCCTGTGTCCAGTCCCAGTTCTTGCTCAATATTCTGCCCAGCCTGTGCCTGTGTATGGACTAGTCTCTCCTCAGTCCAGCCCCCAGTCCTTATTCAGTATCCTGCCCTAGGCTGTGTTAGTATCCAGCTCTAGTCCTTGCCTGGTATCCTGCTGCCAGCCTATTACAGTATCCAGTAGGGATGTGAATCGTTTTACGACGATTAAAATTATCGTCCGATAATTTTAATATCGTCTTAAACCGTTATGAAACACAATACAATAGAGATTCTAACGATTTATCATTATAAATCGTTAGAATCGTGAGCAGGCACACTAAAACCCGCTAAAACCCACCCCCGACCCTTTAAATTAAATCCCCCACCCTCCCGAACCCCCCCCCCCAAATAACTTAAATTACCTGGTGGTCCAGCGGCGGTCCGGAACGGCAGCGGTCCGGAACGGGCTCCTGCTATTGAATCTTGTTGTCTTCAGCCGGCGCCATTTTCCAAAATGGCGCCGAAAAATGGCGGCGGCCATAGACCAACAGGATTCGACAGCAGGAGGTCCTTCCGGACCCCCGCTGGACTTTTGGCAAGTCTTGTGGGGGTCAGGAGGCCCCCCCCAAGCTGGCCAAAAGTTCCTGGAGGTCCAGCGGGGGTCAGGGAGCGATTTCCTGCCGCGAATCGTTTTCCGTACGGAAAATGGCGCCGGCAGGAGATCGACTGCAGGAGGTTGTTCAGCGAGGGTTCCGGCGCTTCGCTGAACGACCTCCTGCAGTCGATCTCCTGCCGGCGCCATTTTCCGTACGGAAAACGATTCGCGGCGGGAAATCACTCCCTGACCCCCGCTGGACCTCCAGGAACTTTTGGCCAGCTTGGGGGGGGGCCTCCTGACCCCCACAAGACTTGCCAAAAGTCCAGCGGGGGTCCGGAAGGACCTCCTGCCGTCGAATCCTGTTGGTCTATGGCCGCCGCCATTTTTCGGCGCCATTTTGGAAAATGGCGCCGGCTGAAGACAACAAGATTCAATAGCAGGAGCCCGTTCCGGACCGCTGCCGTTCCGGACCGCCGCTGGACCACCAGGTAATTTAAGTTATTTGGGGGGGGTTCAGGAGGGTGGGGGATTTAATTTAAAGGGTCGGGGGTGGGTTTTAGCGGGTTTTAACGATTTTAACGATTTATCACGATATTTTACCCCCCCCAAACGGCAACAATACGATTCCCTCCCCCTCCCAGCCGAAATCGATCGTTAAGACGATCGAGGACACGATTCACATCTCTAGTATCCAGTCCTCAGTTCCGGTCAGTGCCTGCTTTGCCTTGTCCAGCCTTCCCAATCTTGTCCAGCCTGCCTTGCCTTGCAACCATGATGTTCAGATATAGAAGCCAATCCCTCTCGGCCCCCAGAAAACCAAGGGCTCATCCTGCAGGGGGGGGGGGGGAGAGGCTGGGTAGGCAGAAGACAAACCCTAGCCCAGCCCTGTGGTCCTATACTGCTTCTGCGGGAATGCACGGTAGTCTAGCCTGCACCAGCATGACAGGAAAAACATAAGTAACACAATAGCTTGATTAATTTTCTGCTGTCATATTTCTATGTTTCTATAAAGAGCCTGTTATGGTTTTCTAAAGTAGTTGAAAAGGTAATGGAGAAAAAATTAGCATTCATAAACTACAAGAGATCACAGAAAGAGGTAGACTGGTGATAATATCTGGAAAAATAAAGAGAAGCTGGGAAAGTGGTCAGGAATGCGAAAATTCAAATATAAATAAAAATAGCAAATACAGTAAAATGGAGGCCAAGACTTTTTTTTTAGATTTGTTTGAGATAGAAGGAAGAGCAAAGTGGCCTTGTGAAACTCAAAGGTAAAGGGGAGGGGGAATATTTAAAGGCTAATGAGGAAAAAGTAAAATTGCTTAACAAATATTTCTGTTCGGTATTCACTGTAGAAGGGCCTGGAGCAAGAACAGATAAAATAAACACAAATAAGATTGAAAGTGAGGTAAAACTCAATTGATGTTCAGAACAGTGTGTTTGTGAGGAGCTAACTAAACTTAAGGTTGATAAGGTGATGGGGCTGGAAGGAATACATCCGAGGGTATCAAAGGAAAGTAAGGATATCCTGGCAGTTCCACTTGCAGATGTTTTCAATGCTTCTGTAGAGTCTGGAGTAGTTCTGGAGGACTGAAAAAGGGCAGATGTGATTCCTATTCATAAAAGTGGAAGAAAGGAGGAGTTAGTCTGACATCTGTGGTGAACATGCTAATTGAATCACTGCTAAACCAGAGGATAGTGGAATTTTTGAAATCCAATGGATTGCAAGATCCAAAGTAGCATGGCTTATCAGAGGTAAATCTTGTCAGACAAATCTGATCAATTTCTTTGATTGGGTAACCAGAGAGTTGGATCAAGGGCGAGCTCTAGACATTGTGTACTTAGATTTCAGCAAGGCCTTTGACACGTTTCTGCATAGAAGACTTATAAATAAATTGTGTGCCCTTGGTATGGATTTTAGATTGACTGTGTTATAAACTGGCTGAGTGGGAGGCAGCAAAAGGTAGTGAAAATAGAATTTTCTCTGAGGAGCGAGTTGCTATTAGCAGAGATTGGTCCTTGTGACATAACGGAAGGGTTGCCAGGAAAGGTTTGTCTTTTTGCCTATGATACCAAAATCTGTAACAAGGTGGACAGCCAAGAAGGAACGGAAAATATAAAGAGGGATCTAATGAAGCTAAAGGAATAGTCTAAGTTCTGGCTGTTAAGATTTAATGTTAAAAAATACAGAGTAATACATTTAGGATGCAAAAACTTAAGGTCTGGGTATAGTATTGGAGGTGGATTTCTTCTGAGCACAAAGGAAGAGCAGGATCTGGGGGTAATTGTATCTGATGATTTTAACATGGGCAAACAGATGGATAATGCGATGGTAAAAGCCAGAAAGATGCTTGGCTGCACAGGGAGAGGAATTGTCAGCAGAAAAAGGAAGGTGATATTGCCTCTCTATACATCCTTTCTGAGACCTCTCTTAGAATACTGAGTACAATTCTGGAGACCACACCTTCAAACAGATATAAACAGGATGGAGTCAGTCCAGAGGATAGCTACTAAAACAGTCAATGGTCTTTGTTCTAAAGCATATGGGTGTAGACTCAAAGATCTAAACATGTATACCCTAGAGGAAAGGCGAGATAGTGGAGATATGATAAAGACATTCAAATATCTCAAAGATTTCCTTGCACAGGAGCTGAGACTTTTTCAATGGAAAGCAGGATATAGAATGAAGAGTCATGAGATCAGGTTGAAAGGGGGTAGAATCAGGAATAATCTTAGGAACTATTTCTTAACAGAGAGAAGGATGAGTGGAACAGTCTTCCAGTGGAAGTGGTGGGGACAAAATCAGTATCTGAATTAAAAAAGCACCAGCTAACAGATAAGGAATATTTTTAATTTCTAATTTCAGAGTGCTTTTGTGATAGAATATATTGCTGTCTGTACTTCATATCTCTCTCTCTCTCTCTCTCTCTTTCTCTACTTTTAGATATTGAGATTGTATATTAATTTGCTGTGGGTTAATTGTTTCAAGACAAAAAAAATTCCTCTTGAGATACTCCTGTCTCTATAATCACTCTACACTTTAACCTCTATCTTTAACTACATATAGCTGTTATTAAAAATCACTGTTTGTCTAGATATAAAAAAATTGATGTGGAATGAATTTTAAAGCAAAACTGAAAGCATTACTGAAACAGCCTTGCTCTAACCAGCTTGGGCAGCAGACTCACAGAACCAACAGGGGGCAATTAGATCATTTGAGGGCTGTGCTCAGCAAGAACACAGGAAATACTAAAGTTTCTTGTTTCCAGCTAAGTAAAAAAGTTTAACATAGTAAGTCAATCTGGGGGAGGCTATTGTCAAATGCAATAGCAGATACAGGGTCCTGAGAGCAGCCTTGACCAAGGGTAATTGTTTAACTCCCTCCCACCCTGCCCCACTATCTAACCACCCACCCCTGGGGTTTTGTTTCCGATATAATCTGCCTGCATACATAATTTGACACCTTTATAGGTTGGTAATTTGGTAATTCCTTAAGAGTTATCCATCAAATTTACAAAAATGAGGACTATCCAATGCAACTGCTATGGAGCCTTTATATTGAGGGTAATCATATGGAACTTAAGGCGTGCCCTATTTGTTCAGAACTCTCTACCTTGGAAAAGGAACTGGTTGAAGTTAAAGCTGAATTAGCTTCAATAAAGAAAGTCCCAGCCACTTTACATTATTCATGAATTAATTTCCCATTACCACAGAATAACCAAAAGTAAAGGAAAAAGAGCTTTATTGTGGGCTCAGGAAGGATAAGATCTGTGACCCACAGACACCCGTTATTGACAGCTGTGCAGCCCACAACTCTAACCCCCCCCCCCCCCCCACACACACACACACACTCACACAGGGCATTAAGGAACTCAAAAAAACAGTATTACAGTGGGCTCTGGAAGAATTAGACCTGTGATCCAGAGACATGCACTGTATCAATTGCAACAAATACAAAATGCCTTCTCTGTATTAAATACTGAAGAAGTTCTTGAGAAAAAGATTGAAGTGTTATCTGAAAAGAGAGAAGAAACCCAATGCATGTTGTGAGAGTCTCAGTTTCATGGACCCTTGGGCCGACCTGCTGGAGACTAGGAAAAGATGCCATTGGCAGGCCCCTGTCACATGGTAGGAGCACTGGATGGCCAGCACCATCTTTAAAGATGGCGGTGGCCATCTTTACGATGGCGGCGTAAAGATGGCGCCATATTTACAATGGCGGCGGCCATCTTTATAGATGGCGCCGGCCAGCCACTGCTCCTACCATGTGACAGGGGCCGGCCAATGGCACGGATATCCTGTCACATGGTAAGGGCAAAGGGCCAGTGGCGCCATCTTTATGATTGGCAGCTGACGGCCGAGAACGGGAGATCGCTCCCGGGACCACCACTAGAGCACCAGGTAATTTAAAAATGTTTTGGGGGGATTGGGAGGGTGGAGAAGCTAAGGGGTCATCTTTAAAGGGTCGAGTGGTTTTTTTTTTAATCGGGCCATCGGCGCCATTTTTGAGTGGCAGCCAAAATGGCGCCGATGGCCCGAGAGCGGGAGATCGGTCCCCTCGCCCCCACTGGACCACCAGGTACTCGTAAAATGTTTTGGGGGGGTTTGGGGGGGTGGGGGAAGGTAAGGGATTAGTGTTATAGGGTCAGGGTGGGTTTAGGGTTGTTTTGGTGTGCCGGTTTTCCCGCTCTTCCCCCAAATAACTCCCGTTAGTGGACACTAACGGGAGTAACGATTTTTCACAATAAATCGTGAAAATTTATATTGTATCGCACACTGTACCGATTTTTGACGATTTAAAAAAATTTCGGACGATTTTTTTAAATCGTCAAAAAACAATTCACATCCCTAGTCTCACTCAGCTAGCTTTATCTAGGTTGCGGTGAAGGTAAGCAGCACTGCCTAGACAAAGTGAAACCATGCTCTGGAACTGCCTCTAGCACCGTGTCTTTGTAATCAGGTACATTTTGTGAGGATAATGAGTTAACCGGATAAAATTTATTTTGGGAGGAAATTTTCAAATCTTGTTTTTTGTCTGAGTAACTGTAACACCCTGAACAAAGTCTTCTTAAGGTCTAATTCATTTCAGAATTCTAATTTATGACATCGACATTTTTGGCCGATGCAATTACATTTCTTTCTATTTCAATGATGTAATTAATTCAAACTTTCTGAAACTATGTTGGAACACAAAAAGTGCATGGAAATCGAAAGGAAGATATCTTATGTATGTGACAGACTACAGTTGACAACCTGATTTGCTATTGTTTGAATCCAGATGCAGGTTTTCAAATTTTCTTTGACTATATTCAGCTAAGAAAAGAGGAGTCTCTGTCTTCTGATGACATTTTGAATGTTGGCAACAGAGAGACAGGAAGGATTGCTCCTGCTCTGGGAACATCGACACTTACAAGTTGGATGGGGGACCTGTGGGGGGAGGGATTTTGTTGGATGGGGAAGTCATTCTTTGTTCTTCAGTAGGGGAGCAGGGCTTGCTATGGGGGAGGAGTATGCTAGGGAGGGTATCTGCCGGAGGAAGGGAGTTGTCTGCCTGAAGAGGAGGTTGTCGTCTAGGAGGCAGGTGTACATTCAATGCTACATGTCACTTTTTGACTTGTGGGCCAGAGGGGAGGCGAGACATGATCAGGCAAACTAACCTGCCAATATTCTTGACTAAAGTTAACAACACCTCAGAGAAAACCATATAAGAAAAGATTTTTTGTAATTTATTGCACACTTTATACAGGCATTTCACTGGTATTACTTGTCAGGGATTGTAGATATAATATATGCTGTCTGTTACTTCTAATACACTGATTACTGTAGATCTCTTATATCGTAAACAAAACAATAAACTATATCTCCTGGAACTTGGTGTTTGATTTGGACCTTTCACTCTGATTTAACTTTTGCTCAGTGATGCAGTGGTACCTGGAGGAACTGGCACTCAAGAATGAGATAATCTGCTTTGAGAAAGTTTGCATGATAAGAATATATTTTTAAGCTTTTGCTTTTATGCAGTAAGCCAGACTTCTTTATAACCTTGATGAATAAAAATTTGTATGGTAAAATATTAAAATTGAAACATTCAGGGGAAGATGTACTGAGTACAATAAGCCATTTAGGAGCCTGTTTAATAAAGGCCATTAATGTGCTAATGCATTGTTTAGTTTACAGGGACATTTTTACCTATGGGCAAAAGGGGTAATTGCTGCTGGCCCAGCATAACAAGGTGCTTATAGGTAAAAGCAGCTCAGAGTACAAGGCCCGTTGCCAGCCCAGTACTATCCTTAGCAGCAGATTTTAAAGATGCCCTGTGCCTCAGGGAGCACAACAGAACTTGATAGCCCCACCCTCAGCAGCACTACCGTGAATCCAGAACCCCAGCACAGGCCAGAACAGCTGAAGAGAGTTGAGGAACCCCAGCCAATTGCCGCAAAGCCTATCCCATGGCACCCGGAGAGAACTAAGGAAGAACTAGAAGAAAAGGCCCAGAAGAGAGAGGGAGGTACCGTAAGTGTGTGTGTGAGACCCTATGTATATGTGTCTGGGTAAGAGAGAGTGTGTGTGAATGTGTTTGTGTGATAAGTGTGCATGTCTGTGGATGAGACCCTGTTTGGGTATGTTTATCTGAGTGAGAGAGAAAGGGGTTTTTTATGTGAGAGTGTGTGTGTGTATGTGTGTGTGTGTGAAAGAGAGTAAAGTTTGTGCATCCCCCTCCTCTCACCAATCAACAACAGTCTCAGGGTGGCTAGAAATCCAAAAGCTCTCAGGTATGGAGAGCAAGAGAATTTCTAATCCTTTTAAATTTCATTATTGGATGTTGTTTGACGTGTCTTCTGTTTTGAAATATTACACTGGTGTTTTGGGAAATGTATAAACATTTTAATGAAGTTTTAATTATTGGATGTTCTATTAATCAGTGGTTTTGAAATGTTTATTCTTTTTATTAGTAGTGCTTTACTATGGTTGATTGATGTTTGGTATTTCTTGATTTTATTGTTTGGTGAGCCCTTATTCTATCTTTGGTAAGGGGTTGTCAGGTGTCTGCTATTACTGCCCGGCACTGCAATCCCTGAACATTCCGCCACAGGAAAAACGTTTTAAACCTGCAGGGGTTAATAATGGACACCTTTCCCTCTTTCCTTTTAGCAAAGGAAAACAGCTCAGAGGCGTTCAGACTATTTTTTTTCTTTATTTAGGCCAAACATTTGTGAACAAGTCATCTTAGGCTATGCAGTATTTAAAATTTTTGAGAGCATTAATAATAGGGGCTGACTACTCACTCAAGCCTTACTTTTTATTCTATAAGTGAAATTATATTTGTTTTGTCTTTTAATATTTTATAACATGTCTCCATCAAAAAGCACTCACATATCTTTTTGTTTTCTTCTCAGGCATAACTCTAAAAATAAAACAGCCATTAATGTTCATGTTCTGCTTCTTTCTTTTTTAAATTTACTATTCAGTTCCTTACTTTGATATCTAAATAAAAAAAACAAAACACACACACATACATTCACTCACTTAGTCTTAATTCAAATTCAATAGCCATCTGTCTAAAAATTTTCAAAATATGTCATCAATAGTTCTTTCATTATTTGTCCCTTTAACATTTACTTCAAGCAAGTTTCCTTTAATAACAGACAGTTGAACTAAGGTCTGTGTAGAGTAACTCCAGCACAGGTCCTGCCTCATAAAATCTTCAATCATCTCTCTCAATTGAACTGTATAAACTATTAATCCTGCTAATGTAGGGAAATTTAATGCACCTGTGGATGTCACTATAAAAAATAGTCCCAAATAAAGTCCTCAGCTTCTCCTAAAAAGATCTCCGTGCCATTTACAAGGTATACCAAGTCTATAAATCATTTTCATTTACTTGTAATTGGCTAAAACCTGTACATTTTGCCAGCAGAGGCTGATCATAGTGTTACCCCAGCCTTCTCCTTCCTCCCACAAGGCTCCTTCCTCTAGCTGAAGCTGATTACTTAATCATCATTGCCATGGTAACATGCTAATGACACCGTGCAGGAGAGAGAATGCAGCATGGAACCTTGGTTGCCATTGTCTATGATTCCTAGTGGGACTGTTTTTCTAACATGACCCTTTGGTTTTAAAATGCCCTTCCGGGCTTTGTTTGCACCAGTATATTTCAGCAGTGGAAGCCTTCCCACAGGCTTCCTGCTTTTTATTTTTACTCCCTGATTCTCTCCATGGCTTCAACCTCAGCCCTGCCAGGACCCTTCATCTGGGGTTATCCAGATTTTTAAAAGTGAGGCGGGGGGTGGGGGGCTTGTTGTGGCACCAAACTCTTTATTTTGTATTTTGTGTTAGTTTTGTTGTGGCACCAAACTCTTTATTTTGTATTTTGTGTTAGTTTTGTTCTCCTTAGTGGTTCTATAACCCAGGACACTTGCAGGTTGTGATGTCATTTTGATGTCACTGCTGGACCTGGCCACATCCTCAGTTAAGCAGCGGGAGCATCTTCAAGGCTCCCACCCCTTTCTCCAGCCTCCCCAGAGCCTTTATGCAACATCAGCAGCAGTGATAGAAACTTTCCTTGCTCTGCCACTGCATTGGAAGCAGCGGCTCCAACACCCTCCACTCCACCCTCCCCAACTCACAGTGCCATGCGAGGCCAAGAAGTGTTCTCCCATGGCTGCCACCTCCTCTCTTCAGCAGTATAATGCTGCCTAATCTTCACTATTGGTTCCACTCACTACTGCCAGCCAACACAGCCAACTTTTGGCCAAATGTTCTACTACAGTCTTCTTCTTTTGCTACCTGGATCTGACAGCCCACTTTCTATTTTGGCCATGTCTTCAGCCTTTGCAGTTTCTCCAGCAAGTGCCTAGAAGAACTTCCAAGTAAAAAAAAAGGTTTTAAATTTTGCTATCTTGTCCACATATAGACCAGTAGTTGGAGGATTAGCAGGCAAAATCATGACTAATCTCAGACTCCATTGTCTAATCTCAGATTCCATTGTTTGTCCATCTGCTTTTGATCTTCCGTGTTGATTATCAATTATCCTAAATTGTTTCTGGACTGGCCAAGGTCTCAGCAGAGACATTCAACATTATTGGGGTCTTGTGGATCACTTAGGCTGCAGCTACAGTACAGTTCAAGCTATGACACTCATGCTATGACAAAACGAGAGGGAGAGCTTCAGAAATTCTATTTAACCTCTGATACAGCAGCTGTTTGGCTCAGTGACTATATGCATGCATAGTAAATAATAAACTGGAACTATTGATTGTACTTGGATCTTTCAATGAGCCAAGAAGTCCTCTGCCAGAACCATAACTCTTAGCACAGTATTGATTGTTCAGTTCTACTCTGACCATCACTTACTGGTGACAGATGTAGTAGCTAAGTTTCCTGGTTCCTGCTACAATGCCTATATAATAAAATAGAGTTCCTTCTGACTATGTCTCTTCAGGATCCAGGAGATGAAATACTACTGAGTACACTTTAGAGCCATTGTATTCTCCAGTGGTACTAGCAATAAGTTCATAGTTTCTAGTATGCCACTTTCTTTTTGTGCATGTAGACAACGGTGTTGTCCTAAATACTAAATGTATTCATTCTTCTCCCTCAACTTTTGAAGAGTGGTGCAAACATGCCTATCGCTATACCAGGTTCCTGATCAAATGGATATTTGTGGTATTGACAAGCCAATTTCATTAACAAGCAGAGGATCTCTAGCCCTTCCACCAGTGAAAATCAGAAAAAGTCTCCTTATGTGCTGTATGATACACAACACCTGATAAAGTCTACCCTGGCTGACGGAGGTAGCTGTAGATGCAGAAGAGAAGAGAGGAATTTAGAGGAGGTTGCATGAGCACAGGGCAGGGTCTGCTGTCACAGAGTTTGTAGAATGTGCCAATACTTAAGAGCCATCTGGTATTTATATGGTAGGTATATATATATAGATGGGGGGGGGGGGGACTTTAAATGTTGACTGTTTTAGTTGTTGAACTGTGTCTTCTTTTGAAGGAGCTTTTCATTGTAACAGTGAGCTATGGCATGACCTGGGGGCACATAGAGCAACTGTTTATCTTGCCTCTACATTTCTATTGCTACTTTGACCTGGTTTAAGGTTTTCTGAGCTGTCAGGCCATACAAGTATTGCAGAGGTGACGTGATCGTTCCTTAAATTCATAGAAAGATGTTTAACCATCCAAGGAAGGTATGTGACTCTTATAGCCATGACTATTTATGGCAAACAGCGATCATAAAGATAGGTTCTGCATACATTCTTGCTTATAAAGACTGCAGTTCTATATGCTTTGTACTTTAATATACAGTATGCATATTAATTTGGTAATGTTGCACTGTAATATCTGGGATTTTTTTTGTTTTATTTTATTTGTTTTTTTACATGTGTGTGTGACTGCTGAGATTTTTTTTCCATGATTCCTATGGAAATAGGAGTTACTTTTGCTTAAATGGGCAAATAAAAAAAGAAAATAAATGATTAACAACTAAAAACAGAAACTTTTTTTTTTAAAAATAGCAATTCAAAGCTTGCTTAGCTTAAAAAATGTATACAAATGAAGTCTTGCTCTGATGCATGCAATTACTGACTAATGCTTTACATGTTTTGAAATATAATTTATTATTAAAACATTTATATCATTTTTCGAATGCATTTCATGCCTTTTCTCCTTCCTCATTTCTCTATGACCTTCACAGTTCTTCCAGTGAGTCCAATAAAGGATAAGCTTTAACCTATGCACTGGGGATGCATTTCACTTAACCAAAATATTTTAACTAAGATGAACTGCTGCTTTAAATAACATTGGTTTGTTGTTCATTTCCTTAGGGTTTATGTTTGATTGACCTTCTTTGAGGATGAGCATCTGAACAGGCTCTTAATCAAGTCTCAAGTTTATGTAAAAGTCAAGAGTATGCAAAAGACTTAGTTCCAGAAAATGTTTGTATTTGAAAACCTTTGAATTCTTAGTCGAAAGAAATTTGAGAGAGAAGAGAAGGGAGTTACTGTAAACATGCTAGAACATGGAAAGTAAAAAGAAATGAAAAATAAACATTGACTTAAAGAACTTAGCATTTCTCAATAAAAACTGGTCCAGTGTTACCTATTTGAATATAAAATAATTACTGGATGGATGGTTTAAATTTTTGCCACTGAAAAGTTCATAGATTTTCTCTCAATTATACTGTGCATATATGCTATGCATGAAGCCTACAATTAAGCTAATAGCTAGAAAAAGTACAGAGAAAAGCAAAAAAATAAAAAATAAAAAATGATAAAGGATATGGAACTGATTTCTTACAAAACAAAAGGCTTAAAAGGTTAGAGCTTTTCAGCTTGGAGAAGAGATGTCTGAGAAGGAATATGATGAGATTTATAAAATTATTTTTGGTGTTGTACAACTGCCCTTTCAAATAGTACTAATGGGATACTCTATGAAACTAACTGGTAGCAGAATTAAATTTAAAGCATTTTATTTTTTTAAATCAATGGAATAGTAATTTAAGCTGTGGAATTTATTGCTGGAGGATATGATGAAAGTTAATAGCATAGTTTGGTTTAAAAAAGGATAGGACAAGTTTTTGGAGGACAGGCTCATTAACAATTATTAACCAGGTAGATATGGGGATCATTACTTCTTACTTTCTCATTACTTCTTACATTACTCCCACCCATTACTCTCATTACTTCTTACATTCTTCTTACATTCTTCTTACATTCTTACATTCTTACATTCTTACATTCTTCTTACATTCTTCTTACATTCTTACATTACTTCTTACATCCCATTACTCTCATTACTTCTTACATTCTCCCACCCCTCCCTAATCCCTACCCCCCCTCTTTTCCCTCTCCCCTTCCCCCCCCACCCAACCTCACCCTTTCCTTCTCCCACTGGACATACCATGCTAATAACTGCCTAGGATAAATCTATGTTTACGTATCTTATAGTTTTTGTTGATTATATATTTATCTCTCTCTAATTGTTTCTTAGTTTAAATTCTGTACTGTCTTCCATTGCCCAGGTTTTACGCTCCCTGTTTAATGTAACTTTTCTTTCTACCTTGATGTTAATTGGTTTCCCCTCAGTTACATTGTAAACCGGTACGATAAGACCTAGTCTTGAGCATCGGTATAGTAAAAGAAATTAAATAAATAAATAAATAAATACATACTTCTGGGAGTGAGCATAGGGAAGGGATCAACCTTTTAGGATCAGTGTGCACTTCCAAGTGATCGGGATTCACCACTGCCAAAGACAGGATGCTGAGTTCGATGGACTACTTATCTAACCCAGCATGGTACTTTGTTCTTATGCTAATTGCATCCGTACTGTACAGCATTAATTTGCAGAAATATATGACTTATGTGTGTGTTGCATGCAGAAGGGAGGAAACATTGCATGCCGAGGAGGGAAGGGCTACCATGGTATTTGGTGATTTGATTTTTTGGAATGTAGCTAGCCTGGAGGCTAGACAGTATGAGGATCACTTGGTAACTTCCCTGCCTGATGTAAAGGTAGTGGATATCACTTATATAAGATTTTAGAGAGTACTAGGGAGGCACCAACTGTTGTAGTACATGTGGGTAGGAATAACATAGGAAGGTCAGGAGGGAGGTTCTAGAAGTTAAATGTAGGCTTTTAGGAAAGAAATTGAAATCCAGAACCTTCAGGGTTCCATTCTCAGAAATGTTCCCTGATTCTTGCACAGAACCCAAAGATAGGCTGAGCACTGGAGCCTCAATGCATGGATGAGATGATGTTGCAGGGAAAGGGGATTTAGATTAGTTAGGATCTGGGGAACTTTTTGGGGAATGGGGAGCCGATTCCATTAGGATGGCTTCCACTTTAACTGGGATGGAAATTGGCTGCTGCTGCTAACATTTAAAAAGGAGACAGAGCAGCTTTTAAACTAAATCATTCAGGAAAGACAGCAATCACTCAGGAGAACATGAAGTATCTTCTAAGTAAAGGAGTCACTAGGCTCCACTCTATGTTAAAACAGAGGTATTCTCTGGTACGGGGAATTCTTTAGGGTTTATAATGGTTCCTTACAAGTGAAAGGTGGGTCCAAATCTTAAAGAATTGGTCAGTGAGTAGGGGAATTCTATGAGTCATGAGGAGGAGATGTTTGGGAACATTTTGTGAGTTTCAGACAGGCATTGTCCAAGGAGCTAGTGAGGGAATGTTGCTCTCACTAGACTTGTGGAAGAGAGAGGGTTGGCTGCCTCTCTTGTTGGAGGTTGCGTCGGCCTTGAACTCGGGACGCTCAAGGCTTGGCAATTCTGTTACGCTGACGATGGGACGGAGTGCATCCGGGAACTCTCCAGCGTGGGGCAAGGAGAAAGTGTGCCCTTGCAGTTTGAACAGTCCAAGTCTGGGAGTCAGGAGCGTGGATCATAGACATGGAGCTTGGAACGTAGACACAGATGGAAAGCTGAGATGAAGACAGGAAACAGAGAGGGATGAGCAAGACCAGGGGCAGATTGAGGGAAAATAGTGGCCCGGGGGATTTTTCTCCATTCTGGCCCATGGGTACCCAATTACATATACAATATAATTTACATATATATGTACACACCCCTATATTTCGGCATGGTCCTCCCGTATGAACACAGTACTATTTGCCAAAACTCAAAGAATAACAACCCCACCTATGAAAAAGAATACCACAAATATTACACCAGAATCTAAAATATCAATACACCTCCTATCAGGAAATCAGAACAGGCCAAGCTACTACAGATCCCTACAGAGAAACCACATGCTAAAAGAATGCTTCATCTCATTCTTTGCATGCAGAACAGAAACTCTCACCAATTACAGAATAAAGCCACATAAAGTATAAATAGAAATGTTCAGACAAAAACTAAACTGTAAAACGTATCATGCCAGACTCTATAAAGTGCAACAATGGAAAAACAAAAATGTCACCATTTTTCATGAAACAATCAATAAAATCAAGATATATAAATCATGAATCATAATTATAAAATCATACTAATAAAATAATTTCAAAACAGCTGATGAATAGAATATCCAATAATTAAAAACTCAAGCAAATTTTGAAACCTTTACCAAACACCAATAAAATATTTCAAACAGCAGACACATCACATAGTACCCAATAATTAAAATGGTAGTCAATCAAGAAAAATGAACTTAAAAAGCCAACTTTACTTACCCTCTCCAGCAGTTCTCCTATTCCTTTCCCTTGCAGGCCACACCAGAAGCAGCAGTAGCAGCTGAAGCTGTCCTCACGGTCCTCTTCCTTAGGACCACAACCAGTCTCTTATCTCTCTCTCTCATACACACACACCAGTCATACCCTCAAGACCAGTTTCTGTTTCTCACACACCAATCATCTCCCCAACCAGTCTCTCTCTCTCACACAAACACACACACACACACACACACACACACAAGCACACACATACCAGTCATCTCCCTGATCAGTCTCACACATACACACGTCACCTCTCTGGCCAGTCTCTCTCAATTACACAATGCTCTCGCTCCCTCTTACACACAGGATTTCAATCACACACATGCTCTCTCTATTTCACTTACACACAAGCTCTCAATCACACACATGTTCTAGTGAGGGCAAAGGTAGCACCGGCACCATTTTGAATACTGGCAATACGGCCCGAGTGCAGGAGGTCGCTCCTGGACCCCTGCTGGACTTTTGGCAAGTCTTGTGGGTGTCAGGAAGCCCCCCCAAGCTGGCCAAAAGTCCCTGGGGGTCCAGCGGGGGTCCGGGAGCGATCTCATGTGACAGGGCAAAGGTAGCGCCGGCGCAATTTTGGTTCCTGGGTCCCGACGTTACGCGTGCAGGAGATCGCCCTGACCCCCGCTGGACCCCAGGGACTTTTGGCCAGCTTGGGGGGGGGCCTCCTGACCCCCACAAGACTTGTCAAAAGTCCAGTGGGGGTCCGGGGCGGTCTCCTGCACGCGTGACGTCGGGACCCAGGAACCAAAATGTCATATGGGCGACCGTCGCCCATATGACATACTGAGGGCAAAGGTAGCGCCGGCGCCATTTTGAAGATTGGCAATACGGCCCGCGCGCAGGAGGTCGCTCCCGGACCACCGCTGGACTTTTGGCAAGTCTTGTGGGGGTCAGGAGGCCCCCCCCAAGCTGGCCAAAAGTCCCTGGGGGTCCAGCGGGGGTCCGGGGGCGATCTCCTGCACGCGTGACGTTGGGACCCAGGAACCAAAATGGTGCCGGCGCTACCTCTGCCCTGTCACATGATAAGGGCAAAGGGCCACCAGTGCCATTTCTTTCAATGCAGTCGTGGCCAGAGAGAGGGAGATCGCGTCGGGACCCCCCCACTGGACCCCAGGTAATTTAAAACATTTTGGGGGGGTTCGGGAGGGTGGGGGATTTGTTCTAAAGGTTCGGGGTGGGTTTTAGGGGTTTTTTGGTGTGCCGGTTTTCCCGCGCCCTATTTAACGATACAATACAAATGCCCCTGACGATAAATCGGGGGCATTTGTATAGTATCGTGCACTCTAACGATTTTGGACGATTTTAAAATTATCTGGCGATAATTTTAATCGTTCAAAAACGATTCACATCCCTAATAGTGTGAGCACATTATAGCTAGGTTCTCTCTCTTTCTCTCTCTCTCTCTCTCATAAATCTCGGCATAGCATTGCACTGAAGCAGTAGACACGTCAACAGTTTTTGAGACTAGAAACAATGACCTTTAGTCTGTGTAGTGAATCAAAATGGTTCCTGTTCCACTTACCTTTTGAGTCTCAAGTTTGAAAAAAGAAGAAATAGGGAAACAGGAACAGTTTGGGGGAAAACGGCTTTCAAGTGATTGATATTGTTTCTTCCCCATCCCCCACTGGCACTTGGCTGTCTGAGATGGAGTTAAAAAACAAAACAAAACCGTGCATTGCTTCCTCCATAAGCTTTAATGGGAAACAAAACAAATATAAATGAAATTACATTTTCATTATCAGGTTTATTTCATTTCATTGCCAAACTAAATGAAATGAAGCAGCCTGCTTTCTTGCATTTTCATTTTGTTTCTAAATGAATGTAGATTTCTATTAGGAACACACGTTAGGTTCTCAATTTCTACAGAACTTGGGAGTTAAAAAATCACCTAAATTTTGGTAAGTAAAAGATGAGAGAGAGTTTATAAGGTTCTTACTATTTATACAACTGTAGTAGGGTCAACCAGTAACTGTAGATGAGGTTTTGTAGTGGTCTAGGGTTTAGGGGTCAGATTTACATGCACAATCAAAGGTACAAACA
Source organism: Rhinatrema bivittatum (assembly GCF_901001135.1). NCBI lineage: Eukaryota > Metazoa > Chordata > Amphibia > Gymnophiona > Rhinatrematidae > Rhinatrema > Rhinatrema bivittatum. The sequence goes on along the minus strand of NC_042615.1, from coordinate 250,825,415 downwards.
GCACAGTACACATCAGTGAAGATTTGATGTGATTTGGAGTGAGGAAAGGTACACAAAGATGAGATTTGTACAATGTCCTCTCAACCTAGTTTGATGCACTCTGAACCTAGCTGCTTTCAATCCAAAACAAAATAGGAAATTTTGGCTCATTTTCTATTTTGTTTCTCCCGAATGTCTCTATTGCTTACTAGCACAGAAATCATCAAATTCTAGGTTATGATTTTTATAAATAAGTTTTCCTGCAACTGAAAAAGCCCTTTTTCTTGTAATGTCCAGTCATGAAAACTTGATAGATGGTACTTCTAGCAACATTTTACCCTCAGATCTGAAAGTCTTAGGGGTTTTGTAGATCCTCAACAGTATATTAATCCAGCAATAAGATCTCTCATATATAATTCAGTGGATTCATGATGTTACTTTGTATTGGGATCTTACTGTAATTGGCAGCCAGTATAACGAGGCCAGTAAAGAGTAATGTGGGCACGCATGGGTATTCCAGTTAATATCCTTGCTGCAGCATTCTGCACTAGTTATAATGGGTGTAAAGCAGTAGCGGGATACCCAAGAACAGTATATTAGGGGTGTGCATTTGTTTGCAATGTATTGGCAATCCGCAACGCATATGCCATGTTCGTTGTATTCGTGGGGGTCACGAAACGTATGGTGAACCCCACCAATACAACGTATCACTAGTGAAAAAAACCCCACCCTCCTGACCCCCCCCAAGACTTGCCAAAAGTTCCTCGTGGTCCAGCGGGGGTACTCAAGCAATCTCCTGCACTCGGGCCGTCGGCTGCCGGTATTCAAAATGGCACCAATAGCCCCTGTGACATAGTAAGGGCAAAGGCTATCGGCGCCATTTTGAATACCGGCAGCCGACGGCCCGAGTGCAGGAGATTGCTCAAGTACCCCCGCTGGACCACCAGGAATTTTTGGCAAGTCTTGGGGGGGTGGCAGGAGGATGGGTTTTTTTTCACCATATGTTTCATGACCCCCACGAATACAACGAACATGGCATATGCGTTGTGGATTGCCAATATATTGCAATCGAATGCACACCCCTAATATACTGTACTTGGGTATCCCTGCTACTGCTTTACACCCATTACAACTAGTGCAGAATGCTACAGCAAGGATATTAACTGGAATACCCATGCGTGCCCATATTACTCCTTACTGGCCTCATTACACTGGCTGCCAATTACAGTAAGATCCCAATTCAAAGTAACAGAGTCCCCCCCAAGACTTGCCAAAAGTCCTTGGTGGTCCAGCGGGGGTCCTGGAGCGATCTCCTTCACTCGGGCCATTGGCTGCCAGTATTCAAAATGGCGCCGATAGCCTTTGCCCTTACTATGTCACAGGGGCTGACCAATGGCACCGGTAGCCCCTGTGACATAGTAAGGGCAAAGGCTATCGGTGCCATTTTAAATACCGGCAGCCGACGGCCTGAGTGCAGGAGATCGCTCGAGTACCCCCGCTGGACCACCAGGAACTTTTGGCAAGTCTTGGGGAGGGGGGGGGGTCAGGAGGATGGGGGGTTTTCGCCATATGTTTCGTGACCCCCACGAATACAACGAACATGGCATATGCGTTGCGGATTGCCAATACGTTGCAAACGAATGCACACCCCTAATATACTGTACTTGGGTATCCCTGCTATTGCTTTACACCCATTACAACTAGTGCAGAACGCTGCAGCAAGGATATTAACTGGAATAACCATGCGTGCCCATATTACTCCTTACTGGCCTTATTACACTGGCTGCCAATTACAGTAAGATCCCAATACAAAGTAAGAGTCCCCCCCAAGACTTGCCAAAAGTCCTTGGTGGTCCAGCGGGGGTCCTGGAGCGATCTCCTTCACTCTGGCCGTTGGCTGCCAGTATTCAAAATGGCGCCGATAGCCTTTGCCCTTACTATGTCACAGGGGCCGACCAATGGCACCGGTAGCCTCTGTGACATAGTAAGGGTAAAGGCTATCAGCGCCATTTTGAATACCGGCAGCTGACAGCCCGAGTGCAGGAGATTGCTCCAGTACTCCCGCTGGACCACCAGGGACTTTTGGCAAGGCTTGGGGGGTCAGGAAGGTGGGGGGATGTAGTAAATTAAATGTAAAGGGTTGGGATGGAGTTTTTTGGGGGAAATGAATACATATGTAACTAATGAATGGATCGGGGTCCCCCGAGAATAGATGCAATGGATTTGGGTCCTGACGAATACAAATACCGAATGGGATGAATCCGTCCCTGCTGCACATCCCTACAGTATATTGCAATAATCAATACCACTCAAGATCAGATATTGGAGAACAATGCGATATACTTCTCTTTATAAGAAAGCTCGCAGTTATCTAACCATGCATAATTCATAGATGGAGGATTTTGTAACAGCCTTGATATGAGGAGTCAATGGTAGACTAGTGTTAATTATTACCCCCAAAACATGCACCTGATAGCTAACTGTGATTATCAAACTTTAAATCAGAAGGAATATCACAAGGAGAGAATTTGCTAAGAATAAGGATCTTTGTTTCAGCAGGTTTAACATCAATTAATTATGCAATAGGCATTGTTTTATGCACCGTAAACAGAGAGAGACTATTTTTAAGGTCTCAGTCCAGAATAATGAATATTGTACAAAAAACTGAATATCATCAGCGTAAACTCTATAGTTTATGTTGAAACATGCAAAGATCTTGCAGATAGGTGCAAGATATATATTGACAAACATGTTACCCCAATTGGCACAGTATTCCAGTCAGAAGCCTTGTTCCCCAACCTGACTTGCTGGGTTCTATTACTAAAGATTTCAGGCATGAGAGCAGTATTTCATGATCCAGGGTGTTGAAGCACAATAAAGCTCTGGAATTTGATGCTAGAGGATGTGGTTAGTGCAGTTAGTGTAGCTGGGTTCAAAAAAGGTTTGGATAAGTTCTTGAAGGAGAAGTCCATTAATGGCTATTAATCAAGTTTACTTAGGGAATTGCCACTGCTGTTAATTGCATCAATAGCATGGGTTCTTCTTAGTGTTTGGGTACTTGCCAGGCTCTTGTGACCTGGTTTGGCCTCTGTTGGAAACAGGATGCTGGGCTTGATGGACCCTTGGTCTGACCCAGCATGGCAATTTCTTATGTTCTTATGTTCTTAAGAACTAATACCTGTTCTGTACATCCATTGAAATCCCCGATCAAAGTATCAGAACTGGACATAAATAATGTTTCTGTACTATTCAGTCTTCTAAATCAAAATTGAAAACAATCAATTACTGCATTTATGTCAAAAAAATATTTCAATTGTGTTTCTCACCCTTTACAAACCCTATCTATCCTCATGCAATCAAAGATATTAACAAACCATTCAAAATATTAGAATAACTTTGACATATATTTTTATATCAGTATTTAACATCAGAATAGTCTGTATGACTCTGGCAACTTTAAATGGCATTTGATGCAAGCAGCCAAGTCCTCTTCCTGCTCCATTCAAGGCCTCATATTGTGCGGCCTGCATATAATGTACATTTTAAAATAATAGGTGGCCTGAAAGAAAGCTGATTATGGACCAGATTTGGCCTGTGGGCTGTAGTTTGCTCACACCTGTACTAGGGAAAGGAACTCAAACTCACCACATCATGTGACTCCCTCCATTGATTTTTAATACAAATCCAAATTCAGTTTAAGTTTGGTTAAACTTAACTATCAATAGTGTTGTGCAACTATAAACTAAAATAACTATTGCATTCATGATCTTGGAATCTGTTGTTAGCATCACACTACTTTTCTTTTTTGTTCTTGGAATGAGCTATCATTGAACTACTCCTTCTCTTTGAAAATCCCTTTCTGGTATCATAAAACAAGAAGAGACCCCAGGTTTGTTTGGGTAGGCCTTATTTTCCATTATGCATCAGTTAATCAATCTTACTTGCTTAATAAAGTTCAGGTTATTAATAAGTATCATCAGTCTGTTTTGACTTGGCTTTTCATAATATACATGGAAAATAAGCAGATGTTTACACTGCTTTTTAGTAAGACACACATCAAATTAATTCATCTAGTTTGATAAATTGACTTTGTGCAAGTGTAATGTAGGGAACACAAACAAAGATTTATTCTAGAGGCCTTGATTTTCATGGAACTAAAAAATAATAACCTCGATGTCAGCTCTACTGTTCCAGATGTTTTGGATTTTAGTAAAAAACCACATGTACCATTCTTTCCACACCTCATTTCATAAGACAATTTAATACAGCTCTGTAAATATACTGACTGATATATCAGTTAAAATCAAAGGAGTCAATTCGGTCAGGTCAAAAGTCATATGAACCGAAAACAAAGCCACTTCTCTTGCCTCTCTTTGCCCTCCTCCTCCCTAGCTTTAGGGACACATAATTAATTTATCCTATAATAGCTAGCAATAGATATCATATTATAGATGCAATGAAAATACTTCTTGCTGTGATTATTGATTATGGTACATACAAAATGCCAATTGTTAATGAAAGTCTAAAAATATAGTATATTAATAATAGTTATCAACCTGGAATTTTTGATTCAGTTTTTTCCTTCTCTTTTTTTTTCCTTCTTGTTTTGAAAGAAATGTTCTTTATATTAAACAAAATGGTTGAAACATATACTTGCAAAACAGACAAAACCAGTTATAAATTATATTAGTTTCAGAAAATATGTTCTAACAATTTATCTAATTTTCCTATAGGGTAGGCCTCACCCCTTCCTGGGCATAAAATAATATCTAATAATTTCAGAATGCCTTATCACACAGAAAATGTAATGCTATGTTATATGGGGTCAGTCATTAAAACTAGCATGTACCTATCTCCCCAGTGTTCTAGTGTGGCAAGGTTGTCAAAGATCAGCCCTTCCAACGGCACTTGACAGTAAGATGATCCTTATTGTCAAGTCTTCTTCAATTGATCGTACTTAGTTTTTAAATATATCTGAAGCAGAAAGCCTGCGAGGGAGTTGGTTGGACCATTAGATAATCGAGGGATTAAAGGGGCACTTAGGGAAGATCAGGGCATTGTGGAAAGACTAAATAATGCATCTTCCAGTACCCCCTAGTATGCTGGGGATCCCAAGCACTGTCGCAGATTTTTAAATCGGTGCGTCATGCATTTCTCGCTCCAGCCAGCGCAATTCTCCAGCGACATCATTAAGATCACATTTATCCTCTTTCTGCTGGATGGGAAGGGGCTAACTTGGGCCTTCCTCCTGTAGGAGCATGGGGACATAGTACTCAAATACCTCTCCTAGTTCATCAAGGCATTTAAGCAGGTATTTGATGAGCCCAGTCATTTGGTTACCATCAGCTCTGACCTGCTGTACTTCCAGCAAGGTGCTCAACCCCTGATAAATTATGCCATTGAGTTTTGTACCTTGGCTACTGAACTGAACTGGCGGGAGGACAGCCTACGCAGCATTTTTTTGGAAGGATTCTCCTCGTGGTTCAAGGATTAACTGGCCACACGAGAATTGCCTGAGTCACTTGAAGATCTCATCGACCCCCTCATAGGCAGGTAACATTGGCCCCATCCTTTACACAACTCCTGATCTCAGTACCAATGGGACCTGCATCTCTTCCCCAGTCTGAGGAGCTCATGCAGCTGGGATAGAGTCATTTCTCACCAGAAGAGAAGCTACACTGCTGTACTTTGGACCTCTGTTTCTATTGTGATGGGAAGGGGCACCTTGTGGCACATTGTCCATTGAAGCAGGGAAACTAAACAGCCTAGGAGTCAGTGGGGAGACAATCCTAGGCTACACCACCCCCACTCCCCAGTTACGATTATCATGGATAACCATGAATTTGCTACCCTTGCGCTGGTAGATTCCGGCACATAAGGGAATTTCATTATGAAGGTGCTAATGGACCACCTGAAGCTGCCGACTGATCCTCAGGAAAGACCTCTGATTATCTCTTTCATCTACAAGGAACCAGTCCCTGGCTGGATCACCTCTGTGACAGCCCCGCTACATCTCTGCACTGGACTTCTTCACATGGAAGAGATTACCGTCCACATCATCAATAAGGCCCTGCCCTGGTTACAGCACTACTCTCCTCAATTTGACTGGGGAACCCTCCAACTCACCCAGTGGGGTCCTCGCTTTCATGATTCTTGCATCCTCCAGGTCCGGCCTCTACTGCCCGTCCCTCTGGTTATGACTTCTGTGTGGCCGCCCCCACAGTATGCTGACTTTGTGGATGTGTTCTCCAAATGTAAGGCGGATACGCTGCCAGAGCATCACCACATCAATTGTGCCATCAATCTACTTCTGGGAACTGTTCCACCATGGGTATGGTTTATCCCTTATCCCTTCCGGAGACCAAGGCCATGTCCCAGTACATCCAAGAAAATCTCGACAAGGGTTTTAATCAGACCCTCTACATCTCCGGCAGGTGCGGGCATCTTCTTTGTTTCCAAGAAAGATGGGCCATTACATCCCTATATAGACTACTGGGGGCTGAACTTTAAAACCAAGAAGGACCATTGCAGAGTTTGAATAGCACTGTGATACCGATACAATAAGGTTATTATGGATTAATGTTATCACCATATTGTGCTTGTGGTGTACGAATCAAAAAACAAAGCTGACATGATAAGTTTAATACAGTTTCTAATTTGGTACAAGAACACCAATAGATAATTAGTACAACTTGCATGAACAGCCCCTGAAGCAGCCCCCTGTAAGTGGGCAAAACTCAGGTCAGAGTTGGGCAACTTGTCTTCATAATAATAAAGTATTTTAAGGACTCTTGGATCTATCTTATATTGTTACCTTCACTGCTTTGATAAATCATCTTCCTTTAGGCTTTTTGGGTTCGACAAAATATTTGGGCCTCTCCTCTTCCATGGGAGGAATTCTCACAAGTCTCATATTAATGCCACCACATAATCTTCTCCATTTCTGAATGTATATGGAAGACAGCCTGCCCCATCTCTGCCCATCCCGCTCTCCATTTCCTCTCCAACCATTCAAATGACAGCACAATAGCTCCAAAATCTCTGGGTACAAACAGAGGAAATGATCCAGAAAGCAGCCCAAAAGGCTAAGAAAGGCATGGACTTTCACTAGCGTCCAGCTCCCAACTTAAACCAGGAAGTCTGGTTAAGCACTCATCACTTTAGACTCTAGGTGCCTTCCATGAGGCTAGCACCACGTTATATTGGGCTTTTTGCCATTACCCACCAGATAGGATCTGTGACATACCAATTGCAGCTACCCCCTTCACTGAAGATTCACAGCATGTTCCATGTTTCCCTTCTCAAGCCCTTAATCCTCTCTTGGCCTTCCTGAAGAGTGCCAGAGCTGCCAGACTTATCCATGGAAGAAGATCAAACTTATCATGTCAGTGAGATACTGGACATATGAAGACGGTACAGAAGATGGGAATACTCAATCTCCTGGAGGTGTTGTGGTCCATAAGAAAACACATGGGAACCCATCTCAAACATCTTGGATAAAAGCCTCCTAAAAGCATTCCATGCCTTTCACCCTGGAAAACCCAGAACTCCAAAGAGGGCCTTAAAGGAGGGGGTACTGTTGCGGTTGGCCAGCCATGGGCTTCCCCCATGGCTGGTCCCTCCACCTCCAACCAGAATCAGAGGGGTATCCTCTGACACTGAAATACCTCTTGCAGCAATGACGCGGCAGGCCGCCGTACAGGATTAGCCATGCCACGCAGGGAATGTATCTCCTCTGAGCGAGGTTTCCTAGGTGTGCATGTGCGTGCATCTTCAAGATTTAAAGGGCCTGCGGTGGGAAAGTCACCATAGCACCCCCAGATGATGTCTCCTGGATCTCCCAATAAAAGGACAGTCCGGACCAGCAATGGGTGCCTCAGCAACGGGTTATCGCTTGTGAGTAGCGAGTTGCTTGAGTTCCTGTTCCTGTGTTCCTGGTTCCGGTCTTTCTGTTGTGTTTTTTCTCTAGTGGTTCCTGCTTCTGTGTTCCTGGTTCCTGGTCCTGATCTTGAGTTCCTGTTCCTCCACTTCTTCAGTTTCTCCTCCTGGATTGACTCTTCAGTTTGGACCTCAGCTCTCCATGACTCCGTCTTCATATCCAGCTGATCTCAGACCTCATCTTGATCTTGCTTGCCCTGCTGCCTGCCCCAACCATGGTTTGTCTTCATCTCTGCTGTTCTGCTGCCTGCCCTGATCTCGGCCCATATGGACTTGACCTTCTTGCCTGACCCCTTCTTCGGATACCTCATCTTCCAGAGGCCTGTGCCTAAGTCCAGTCGGCCCCAGCACCCAAGGGCTCAACCTGTGGAGAACATTGGCTGGTATTTGGGAAGCTCCGATTAGGCCTCTGCATTAGCCAGCTCCGCCCACCAATGGCAAGGACCTGAAGGCCTCCTCCCTGCAGGTATTGTCAATCTCACCTTGGCTCAAGGATCCACTGTCGCAACATATTTACTTCATTACAAAAAAAAAATAGCCAGTGGTTATGTGCTCCATGATGACTATGTCCATTTTTGGTTGAATGGACAACTTCTATTCATTGATTAATGTCCCTAATTTTAATTGGAAGAGCAATCTCATTTTTTTTTCTTTTTTTTAAATAGGATAAAGATTTCTGTGCTCTGGATTGAAAAATTATAATGAAAGTAAAGTCAACAGAAAGTGCATGCATAAATATTATTAATCAAGCATTGTTGTTAATTTAAAGGAAACAGGAAAAGTCCAGAAAAGAATTAAGCCCCTTTGGAGGTCGTGTCTTCCATCTGTAAATGTGCTCTTCCAAACAAAATTTGGAATATCAATAAATCACAGTGTAACACCTAGGCAGGATGGCTCCCATAGATGGAGCCCAGATGCACATAGAGAAATGGACCTTATCTGCACACAGTTCTCCACTGATAGCTTTTTACATCTGAGTTCCAGGGCTCTCTGTGGGGGGAAGTGAGGCTTCAAGGCTCTTTTGCAGCAAACACAGTAACAGCCTCTTTTCCTTCTTTGGAGCAGGCTGAGCACAGGTAAAAGAAGTTGTTATACTGTGGACATTGAAGCGTGGGCCCTTGGTCGCTGTAAGAGATGACATCTCCCACAGGGCTCTGGCCTGTGGGGACTTGCAGCGATAGGCTAGCTCTAGGCAGAGATGGACACAGAGATATATCTTTATTGTACTGCAACGTAGATGGTAGATGGTAACCCGAGGATCGGGTGAGGATTCCAGCTAGGAGAGGAGACCCAGATGATAATGTTCTGTCTGTATGTAGCAGAGTGGAATGGCAGTTCCACAGTCTCATCAGGCCCGCAGTGCAGGGTAGATTGAGAGTCTATGGAGAGAGAGATGAGACAAGCAAAGGCAGAACTGGAGTGGCAGTACTCGCTCTGATGCTGGTAGTTGTAGTAGGAGAGAGCCCCAAGGAGTGGAGGTCTCGGACGAGCAAGGCCTCGAGGAGCGGGTACCGTAGGCATCCTGGTAATTGGTAGGCAACCTCAAAGGGTAAATAGAAGAAAGGCAAGGCCCCTGAGGAGCGGGTACCTTAGGCGTCCTTGTTGGTAGCAGATACCCCGGAGGGTAAAGAGGAACGAAGCAAGGCCCCCACGGAGTGGGTACCTAAGTCATTCTGGAGCGAGAGTACACAGAGCGGGAGCGTCTGATAACGAGGCGAGATCAGCATGGAGGACTCCTTGCTAACTCGTAGCTGGAATTGTGAAATTGATTTAAATATCCTGAGCTTGTGACATCATGCGGTGGGGATGCCCTCGAGGTTCCCGCCGTGACGCACGTAAAGGATGGGGCTGCGCGCTCGTGCCCTAGGTGATCCTGGGAGAAAGATGTCAAACACAATCGCCCATGCCGGTCTGGGGATGCCGGAAGGGTCGGCGTAGAGAAACAGAGGCAGCCATCTTCCCAAGGTGAACGGAGTTAGGCAGAAAAAAGGAAAGCAACAGAGGGTGCAGCCATCTGCAACTGACGGGCGCAACAGAAGTGCAGAAAAAACTGCTTTTCTGTATTCATTTTTTTAAGTAAAAAATTAAAAAAAAAAAAACTTGGCAGACGGCCGATTATGAAAACCGACGCCGAGTTTACTGGCGTCAGTATTCAGAACCGGCAGCTGCGGCGGGGTTGTGTTAGCAAGGAGGTGCTAAAGTCATGTAAGCGACCCTAGCGCCTCTTGCTAGCGCGACCCCCTAATTTGAGTATTGCATGGCGCCCCCCCTTGTGGGCGCCATGCGCATGTTAGGAAAGCGGGCGCTGACTTTTCAGCACCTGCTTTCCGCGCTTTATATTGCATCAGCCTCACTGTTTGCTAAGTCTCTCTGAACCTCCCTAGCTAGTTAACATATTCCTTCTGGTAAGGAAACCAGAGGTTTCTTATAACAGTATGAAGTTTCAATCCACGTGAGTGGGTGAAAGACTGTATCTGAGCATTTGGGTTTTGCAATAGTAAGTGTTTTAATATTAAATGATGAGAAGGTAATTTTGAAATAACTCAGAGGTAAAGTCTACATGTTAATAGTGGCTGAGTGCATGTATACATTATAGTTCACAAAGCTGCAACTGATTTTTGGAAGGTGTAACTTGTGCAATGTAATTTATTCACAGGGCAGGTGAATTTTAAAGGAGTCATGCATGTAAATGTAATATGCTACTGCAGCAATTTTCAAAAGCCATTTTACATGTGTAAAGTGCACTTACAAGTGTATAACCTATGGGCAATTCAAAGGCATTTATTGTAGCAATTTTCAAAAGCTCATTACATGGGTAAATTGCATTTACAAGTATATAGCCAGTTTTATGTGTGTAATTCCATTTGAAAATTACCTCTTTTATATACTTTGTAAAATCAATAAATATGCATGTAAATCCAAATTCTGATCCAACTCTGTCTCAGGAATGCCTCTCTGCAGTCCCAGTAAAAGGCTATGTGAAAACAGATTACACACTTATTTTTATATGCACTGTGCCTGGGGCTGTTTTAGTTCAGCCATTTACATGCATAGAACCCAGTTCTATGCATGTAAATGATTTTGAAATTAAACCACTAAATGTTTCTGTATTGTGTTTATTTATATATATTTGATATTATGCCTTTTCCCATATTTGGTCTCAAGGCAGATTACGATGTAGTTGGAGATAATATAATTATATTTGCTTTTCAGCAAGAGAATTAAATTCATAAATATGAAAGAAGTTGAGATTTTCTTACTGAAGGCACAGAGGTACCAAAATAGTGTCTCTATCAGGTCATATTTTTAATTTCTTATTAATAATAGAGGTAATTTTCAAAGGACTTACGCACGTAAATGTAACATAGTATTGTAGCAATTTTCAAAAGACTTTTACACATGTAAAGTGCACTTAATTCTGTAGAACCTATGGACAATTCAATGGCATATAGTGTAGCAATTTTCAAAAGTCCACTTACATGGGTAAAGTGCAGTTATATGTGCAAAATCCAGTTTTAAGCATGTAAATGTGTTGCGCTTGGAGGTGGACCCTTGTCCTGGAGCAATGGAGAACGGCTCCCTGGTCGGACCCAGGGAGCACCTGCCACCAGGTGGCAGAGCACAGGAGGAGACAGAGGCTAGCTGGAGCTTCATCACTGGAAGCCCGCGGTCCCCCCAGGTGGAGCCCTTGGGAACCCGGCCGCTTGGACTTAGGTGGGCCTTGCAGGGTCTCCCTGATAGGAAGTATAGGGGTGTGCCCACCAGGATCAAGGGTGTGTGGTCGATGTCTTGACTGGAGGCCTGAGGAGTCAAGGAAGGCCAGTACAATGTCTGTAATGACAAGGCTAGGAGCAGGGCCAGAATCAAGGAGGAGTGGTCAAGGATAGCCGAAGTCGAGTTCCAAGAATCAGTCCGAGAGCTGTCAGCCAAAGCAGGGGTCAGGTTCCAGAGGTCAGACGAGGTCAAGGAGGCAGGCAAAGGTCAGAATCTGGGCAGCGATCAGCGTGGTCAAGGAGACAGACAAAGGTCAGTACCAGAGAGTCAGTCCAAGAGGTACTACCTGGGGGAACACAGAAACAGACAGACACTGGAATACGAGGACGCTGGAACACAAGGATGCTGGAACAAGGCTGGAACACAAGGATGCTGGAACAAGGCTGGAACAAGACTGGAACGAGACTAGAACGAGACTGGAACAAGACTGAACAGGCTATGAGACACGGAGGCAAACTCAGTACACACATGGGGTCGACCCGATTGCCAAGGCAAGGAAGTGCAGGCAAGTACTTCCTTTGGTAGGACATTCAATCAGGGTGTGCCGCAGAGCTAGGACCTGCCCCTGGCCCTATAAAGGATTGGGCGGTCCGCGCGCACGTGCCTAGGGGCGGGGCCGATGTCACGGAGGACACCGAGCCCTGCTGTGAGGCCTGGCATGCTAAGGAAGGCCCGGCGACCGCTGCCGTGGACCACAGAGGCCTGGAGGAGCTAGAAGACGCTGCCGGGAAGGTTGTCCCTGGACCTGCAGTGGAGTTAGAAAGGTGAGCAGGCCCATGCGCAGGCAGAGCGCAGACGGGGTGCACAACAAAATGCATTTGAAAATCAGGCCCAATGTGTGTTACTTGTGTGTGTTTTGAGCAAGAACATTTTTAAATTCTATACTTTGGAAATCATGTTTTAAAAATATAATAAAAAAACCTTATTTATGATTATATAGAAGAATTGTTAGCACTTCTTGCAGTGCATTTTAATTTCTTAAAGCATAAGCCAATTGTGAGAAATTGTAGGAGGACCATGCAAGACTGGGAAACTGGGCATCCAAGTGGCAGATAAAATTAATATGGACAAGTGGAAAATGATGAACATAGGTAAAATAGTTTAAATTCTAGTTATACAATAATAGTTTTCATATTTAATGCTACCACTCAGGAAAAGGGTGTACTCATCTCCAAGGACAAGAAACTGAAATCCTGCAATGGCAATCAAAAGAAAGCAAAGAGAATGTTAGGAAATTAGAAACTATTAGAAAGGAAATGGAGAGCAAATTTAGAATATCATAGGATAATGGTAAAAAGCTCTCTGGGGAGGAATCCAAGATGGACGCACACTAAGGGTTGCCGCTCCGTCAACTCCCCTCTTGCCTTCAAATTTCTTTTGCCTATTTTCTGACCATAAAATTTTAACCTTTTCTCCACATGGATAAGAGGAAGGGCAAGGCTAGAGTGTTCCCAGATACATCGATGGGTCCGTCTTCAGCTGGCCCGAAGGACAAACATGTTCTTTGGAGCCAAGATCTTCGCCCTGGCTCCATTGAAGCATCTTAGAACATAAGATCCTAAAAAAATTGTCATTCTAGCTCAGACCAAGAGTCCATCAAGCCCAGCATCCTGTTTCCAACAGTGGCCAATCCAGGTTACAAGTACCTGGCAAGTACCCAAACACTAAGTAGATCCCATGCTACTGATGCCAGTAATAGCAGTGGCTATTCTCTAAGACAACTTGATTAATGGCAGTTAATAGACTTCTCCTCCATAACCTTATTTAAACCTCATTTTCTAAGCGGCTCGCACGCGAAAAGTCAATTATCACGTGCAATACCAGGATGGGGGCGGAGTCGGCCCTGGAAGAGGAGGAGTCAGGGCGTCACCGGGGCTGACTCTGTGCCGACGCCGCAGACAGCGTAAAGGTAAGGCCCTTTTCGCGTCCTATTTCGCTCCCAATAGCTTCACCTCCTATGGTGGTGCTATTGGGTGCGAAACCAGCAGCGATCGCACCGTGACGATGCGATCGCTACCGGCTAGCGCAGGCCCGCACCCCGTTTCGGCCCCCCACCCCTCATTTCCTAAAGTATCGCAGGCCTGCGATACTTTAGAAAATGAGGCCCTAAGTGAACTAACCATGTTCTTTGGCAACAAATTCCAGAGCTTAATTGTATGTTGAGTGAAAAAGAATATTCTCTGATTAGTTTTAAATGTGCTAATTGCTAACTTCATGGAGTACCCCCTAGTCCTTCCATTATCTGAAAGAGTAAATAACCGATTCACATTTACCTATTCTAGACCTCATGATTTTAAAGACCTCTATCATATCCCCTCTCAGTCGCCTCTTTTCCAAGCTGAACATCTTTTACCTGTTTAGCCTTTCCTCATAGGGGAGCTGTTCCATCCCTTTTATCATTTTGGTCACCCTTCTCTGTATCTTTTCCATTGCAATTATATCTTTTTTGAGATGCAGCGACCAGAATTATACACAGTACTCAAATCATGGTCTCACCATGGAGTGATACAGAGGCATTATGACATTTTCCGTTTTATTCACCATTCTCTTCCTAAAAATTCCTAACATTCTGTTTCCTTTTTTGACTGTTGCAGCACACTGAATTGACAATTTCAATGTATTATCCACTATGACACCTAGATCTTTTTCCTGGGTAGTAGCTCCTAATACGGAACCTAACATCGTGTAACTACAGCAAGGGTTATTTTTCCCTATATGCATCATCTTGCACTGGTCCACATTCAATTTCATCTGCCATTTGGATGCCCAATCTTCTAGTCTCTCAAGATCCTCCTGCAATATATCACAATCTGCTTGTGATTTAACTACTCTGAATAATTTTGTATCATCTGCAAATTTGATTATCTCACTCGTTGTATTCCTGTCCATATCATTTATAAATATATTGAAAAGCACCGTGTAAATACAGCTCCTTGAGGCACTCCACTGTTTACCCTTTTCCACTGAGAAAATTGACCATTTAATCCTACTCTCTGTTTCCTGTCTTTTAACCAGTTTATAATACATGAAAGGACATCGCCTCCTATCCCATGACTTTTTACTTTTCTTAGAAGCCTGTCATGAGGGACTTTGTCAAATGCCTTCTGAAAATCCAAACACACTACATCTACTGGCTCACCTTTATCAACATATTTATTAACCCCACAAAAAATATGAAGCAGATTTGTGAGGCAAGACTTGCCTTGGGTAAATCCATGCTGACTGTGTTCCATTAAACCATGTCTTTCTATATGCTTTGTGATTCTGATCTTTAAAATAGTTTCCACTTAAGGATCCCACTTCTTATCTCTGGTGTTAGGATTTGTGGACCCTTTGCCTGAGATGAGGTTGATGCTACCTGAGGGGTTGGGTCCCACAGGTCCCCACCATCGGGAGGCAAGGTTTGCCGGGAACAAAGGCAAACAGGAACTTCACCAGTACTGGCCCTCGTTCCCCGCAGATTAAGCCCTTGGGTGCCGGGGCCAGCTGGTCTTAGGAACACCTCTGTGTGGCTGGAACCGGAAAAGTAAGCGGCTGAAAGCAGAGAGTATCAATGAGGTTAGATATAGTCCAAGACTGAGGTAGTCTCGGAGGGAGAGGGAGAGAAAGCCTCAAGGGGTGAAAGGCCATGGCAGTTCTGAAGATGTTTGAGCAGGGCCACGTGGGAGAGGCCCTGAGGAGAGGAAGTGCAGAAGTAGAGGCTTGAATAGTGGTATGCTGAAGCAGGGCTTGAGCGGGGGATCCGCTGTAGCAGGTAAGATCAGAGTAGTAGCGCAGAGGGACTGCCTGAGAAACGGCAATGCAGTAACAGGGCCTTGTGATGTAGAAGCACTGAGAGGTGCCCCGAGGAGCGGGAGCACAGAGACACAGTCCAGTAATGTTGAAGCACTGAAATGGGTCTAGAGCAGAAGCATAGAGACAGCGTCTTGTGACATAGAAGCTCTGACTCAGACCCTGAGGAGGTGAAGCGCCATGGCAGGATCTCTTGATGTGGCAGTGCTGAGCCAGACCTTGAAAAGTGAAAGCACTGAAGCAGGATTTCCGATGTAATAGCGCTGAGGCTGGTCCCGCGGAGTGGGAAGTGCCATGGCAGGGTCCCAAGTTTAGAGGCGCTAAGCCAAGCCCCGAGGAGAGGGAAGCACTGAGACAGGGTCCCAGGTGTGGAAGTGCTAAGCCAGGCCCCGAGGAGCAGGAAGCGCTGAGATAGGGTCCCAGGTGTGGAAGCACTGAACCAGGCCCCAAGGAGCGGGAAGCGCCGAGACAGGGTCCCAGGTGTGGAAGCGCTGAGACAGGCCCCAAGGAGCGGGAAGCGCCAAGACAGGATACTAACGGGAAGCACAGGAATCCGAAGAGCAGGAACAACAGGTCCGGAGTACTGGAGCAATCACCAGAAAGGAACCAGGGAACTCGTTGCCAAGTCAGTTAGTGTTGGCTGGAGGTAGTTCTTAAATATCCTGGACCAGTGATGTCATCAGCCGGGGACGAGCCTGACGTTCCCGCCATTGGCCCTTTAAAGGGAGGACAGATGGTGCACGCACGCGCCTAGGGAGATCCAGGGTCGGAATGCTGGTCGGCAGCATCCCAGCTGCCACGTGGAGCACAGGGAGGAGGAATGTGGCAGGACTGGCCACAGCCGCGAATGTACCAGGAGTAGAGCCAAGCATGACATAACATGAGTTGAGCCGGCTGCGGGCGGCCGTGGATGGCGGCCATAACATCTGGATGTAAGAAATATGGAATCTTCCTACTTTTTGGGACCTTGCAAGGTACTTGTGATCTGGATTGGCCACTGATGGAAACAGGATACTGGAACGACCCTTGATCTGAAACATTATGGAATGTCTTAAACACTTATGTTAATCCCTAGTTTATCTCAAAGTGGGGAGTTCTTAAAGGTAGGTATTACTTGAAGGAGGAGAAGGGATAGCAGCCTGAGGGGATTCATAGAGGGAAGACCTATGTGTTTAAGTGTCCTTATCCAGCTCAGGAATATAATCCTTGCCAGTTATTATGCGCAATAGCCCTTCTTATGAAAAAACAGTAATTTACCACCAATACATGTTCTATTGAGAAAACACAACAATATTTATACAAATGCCTACATGCTAGTAAAATACTTCACCTCGGTCACACACATAGAATCTACCTTCAGCAAGTACAGAAAGACCACAAATTACAAATATAGAGAAAAAAACTGGAATGGCGATTCAAAAAAGCCACTCTGCATGCAGTGTAAAATTGAAGAAATGGAAACAGAAATATAGCACCTAATAGACTCCCAGGATGCAATAATGTGCACAAACTAATGCGCAAAAAGTTATACTTGCATTATGGAACTCATTCAAAGAGTAAGAACCCTACCTATGAAAAAGCAACACTGCAAATATTAAACCAGGCCCTAAACACCAATACACCTCCTGTGAGAAAAACAGAACAAGCCAAGCTGCTATAGATCCCTACATAGAAACTACAAGCTTGCAGAATACCTTTACCTGGGTCACACATGCAGAACACAGATAGACTCTAACCAAATACAGAATAAAGTGACCATCAAGTTAATGATTTTGTTTTTCCATTATTGACTGCATATACTCAGTCTGGCTTCTTGCTGTTTCCAGTTCAGTTTTTGTCTCCACATTTCTATTTATACATTTCTCAAGTAATATAAAATAATAATTCTAAATCTAGAATAATAAATATAATAAATGTTTCAAACAGTTGATAAATAGAATAACATCTTATCATTAAAAACTTACAAAATTATTAAAAATTCCCTAAACACCAATAAAATATTTCAAACAGCAGACACATTACATAATACCCAATAAATAAAATGGCAGTCATTCAAGAAAGATAAACTTAAAAAGCCACCTTTACTTACCCTCTCTGGCAACTCTCCTACTCCTTTCCCTTGTAAGCCAATAGCACATACCAGAAGCAGCAATGGCTGCTGAAGCTCTGTTCTGATGCTCCTCTTCCTTAGGGACCATGACTAGTTTGTCTCACATGCACACACACACACACACACACATACACACTTTCTGTCACTCACACACCAGTCATCTTTCTGTCACACACACACAAAGTCACCTCCCTGACCTCTCTTTCTCACACACAAACTCACACAAAGTCACCTCCCTGACCAATCTTTCTCTGACATGCAGACACACACACACACGCACACACACACACAACACACCAGTCACCTCCCTGACCAATCTTTCTCTCTCTCTCACACACAAACACACACACACACACTAGTC
The DNA here is from genome assembly GCF_901001135.1 of Rhinatrema bivittatum. NCBI lineage: Eukaryota > Metazoa > Chordata > Amphibia > Gymnophiona > Rhinatrematidae > Rhinatrema > Rhinatrema bivittatum. The sequence goes on along the minus strand of NC_042615.1, from coordinate 250,807,461 downwards.
ACTGCCCTGACCCAATTCTCTTTCTCTCACACACATACTAGTCACATCCCTGACCAATCTTTCTCTCTCATCACACACCAGTCACCTCCCTGACCACTCTCTTATTGTCACACACACCAGTCACCTCCCTGGCTAGTCTCTTGCTTTCACACATTTTTTCTCTCTCTTTCACACAGTCTCAATCACACACATTCTCTCACACACTTACACAAATGCTGGCTCACTCTCTCTGTCTTGCTCACTTACCCCAACCCCACATGGCAGCTGTAGCACAAGGCAGCCAGTATTCTGCTATGAAAACAGATGTGAGAGGCTGGGAACTTCAGCAGGAGTGATTCCCCCGGCCCCGCAGTGGTAAGAAGGTAGCACTCAGCTGTTTGCCTGTGCTGTGATCATTGCAGTACAGAGCAGTCAGCTGAGAAAATGGGCGCAGGGATTTCCTGCCATGTGGCTGTTTGGGAAATCCTTTGAGTAGCCATGATGTGCAAAGGCTGCATGAGTCAGTGACCATCTCTCTCTGTGGGCCATTGTTGGTTGCACGGGTGAGTGGCCAAGAGCAGAAACGCTACAATTCTAGCTGCAGAAGCCAGGGGAAGTTGCCATGATACATAGGGTGCAGAGAGGAGGCGCTGAGAATAGCGGCTGTAGGCCATGGATGTGTATAGCCTCGAGAAGCCAATGACAGGCTCCCCATGGTATGAAGAGGTTGCATTTTGCTCGCAGCCTGAGGAGAGGCAGGAAGTGTTGCCAGGAGAAGGGCTGGAGCGGACAGCAGCATGTCAAGCCACTGTAGCTGCCAGCGCTCCTACAATGAACTTGGCCGCAGTCGTGAGTATCTGAGTCTAGTGCCACCACGAGGAGAGAGGGGAGCTGCAGAAGGCATTGGGGGCCTTACAATTTAGGCCAGAATCCTGCTGATATCGGTGATGATATCAGCGGGGCCATATAAAAAAAAATGAGGCAGCTAATCGACGGATTTCCCAAACAGCCGCAAGGCAGGGAATCGCCACGGCCACATTCTCAGCTGACTGCTCTGTGCTGTGATGATCGCAGCACAGGCAAACAGCTGAGTGCTGCCTTCTTACCACTGTGGAGCCAGGGGGAATCTTGGGAGCCTTGGCACATGATTTCTGCAGCAGCAGCAGCATAGCCCTTTCTTCTTCCTGCGTGTCTGGTAAACATCATTTCCTCTTCCGGGCCACAGGGGTGGGAAGAAGAAAAGGCCATGCTGCTGTTGCTGGCTTCCACAAACACTGCTGCCATTCCACTCTGGGCTTGAAAGTGCTGATAGCATGGGCAGAAACAGCAGCAGTATTTGTTGAAGAACTGTGTGCATCTCGCTGGGGTGAGGAGAGGGAGGGAAGAGCAGCAGGAGACCGGGAAGTGCGCGACATACGTGCCGGTGCTTGGCGACACATGGTTGAGAACCGCTGCTCGACACTACCTGTTTGACTCTTTTGTTATTGAACCCTATTGAGAGTCTTTTGTTTTGCTTCCAAACAGGAACCAGACCTCTCACATTTTATGTGCCCTAGAAGGGGGGCATACATGGATTGGCTTAATTTCTATCCATTTCCAGATTAAAATTATAGGCCAGCATTCACAGCTCACATACTTTTAGCCAGATTAAAAAGAATGTTTCTGTGTCATGTTTAAGTCGGGGAGGAAAACAGTACATGTACATGTGATATTGTGTCTGCTTATTATCAAAAGAAAATATATGGGTAGCTTATCTTTGAAAATTAGCAGTATTATTCATTGGCTAAAAATAAAACCCAAGGAATTAATGCATTCCTGCATCTATTGGTAGTATTGGTACCATGTCTGGACAGCATGATACTAGTTCCTTTAAGAGACTGTTGAATGCTCTGAATAATCATGAAAAAACAGAAAAGGGGAGAAGAAACTCAGAGACAAAAAGTTTACAGTAAAACCAAGAAGCATGATGTAAAAATATAAAGGCAGATGCAAAGAAGAGGCAAGATATACAATGTAACCAAGAAAGATAAAAAGCTATACAGTATAACACAAATATGACACAGACTCAGGGAAAACAGAAGCAGCACATGCCTTTCAAGTGCATGCAACAGAGGACCATGTCCAACAGAAAAGAAACAATGACAGTGTACACATGTGTGCATGAAATCACACACACACACACACACATATACGCACACAAAAGAGGGATACAGAAAAGTACACATACCTTAGAAAATTAGGACCAAAGGATACAAATAAGAGAGGAGAAAACAAATACAACAGCATTCCAGAGAGAAACAGACATTATGGAGCAGAGTTTCAAAGGGTTGCGAGCATAAGATACGCACGCAACCCCCGAAAACCTACCCCTGCCTCCCCCTGCAGCTTCGAATAAGGGGCTGGCCAGGGGCGTGTCCAAAGGCAAGCGTAACTCCACAAAATAAGGTAGGGGGGATTTAGTTAGGGCTGGAGGGTGGGTTAGATAGGGGACGGGAGGGAAAGGTGGGGGGACAAAAAAAATCAGGCGTAGATTTGTTCACGTCGGGTTGCGCGAACAAATCTGCGCACCCACGTAAGTTTAAAGATTTGCCCCTATATGAAAGGTTTCATGCAGATTCTCACCCCAGATACTGTGGTGGACAGTGCTCAAGGAAATGCTCTTTCAGTTGGATCTACTCAATCATTCAGAGCTGATTATTTGGGTCCTTATACCCCAGATGGTCAATCATGAACCACTGGGGTACCTCTGCTCTCTTATTTCCTGCCTCTGGTATCCTGGAGGAAAGCTATCCCATATTGATTCCTAAAGCAGGATGAACCATGTCACAAAGTCTGGATTGGTCTAAGAATATCAAAAAACAAGAAGATGTTCATTTTTATACGAGTCCAAAAAATACAACGCAAAGTGTTATTTGAAGACTAATTTGAGCTATTGCGAGTATATTGGACTGAGCAACAAGATGTGTAGACCTTACTCTTCTCACACAGATAGGCATCGATCAAGACATGCAAGATTTACCAGAACTGGCAAAAGAGCATCAGTATTAGTTCTCCTTGAATGTGGGAATATCTATGAATGTTTGAAAAAGTAATGTGTCTGCACGTTTCAGAACGTTAGGTACACTTAAGAGAACAAGTTGTGTTAGACATGTCTCCTGTTCACTGAGGGGCGGATTTTAAGAGCCCTGCTCGCCTAAATCCGCCCAAATCCGGGCGGATTTAGGCGAGCAGGGCCCTGCGCGCTGGTGAGCCTATTTTACATAGGCTCACCGGCACGCGCAGACCCCGGGACTCGCGTAAGTCCCGGGGTTCTCCGAGGGGGGCGTGTCGGAGGCGTGTCGGGGGCGGGGCCCGGTCGTCGCGGCGTTTAGGGGGCGTGTCGGCAGCATTTTGGGGGCGGTTCCGGGGCGTGGCCATGCCCTCCGTACCCGCCCCCAGGTCGCGTCCTGGCGGGCTAGCGGCCCGCTGGCGCGCGGGGATTTACGTCTCCCTCCGGGAGGCGTAAATCCCCCGACAAAGGTAAGGGGGGGTTTAGACAGGGCCGGGGGGGGTGGGTTAGGTAGAGGAAGGGAGGGGGAGGGGAAGGTGAGGGGAGGGCGTTAGAGGATTCCCTCCGAGGCCGCTCCGATTTTGGAGCGGCCTTGGAGGGAACGGGGGGCTCGGCGCGCGCCGGCTATACGTAATTGATAGCCTTGCGCGCGCCGATCCAGGATTTTAGCGGATACGTGCGGCTCCGCGCGTATCTACTAAAATCCCGCGTACTTTTGTTTGCGCCTGGAGCGCCAACAAAAGTACGCCAACGCGCCTTGTTTGAAAATCTACCCCTGAGAAAATAACAGGTCTGTTTAAGAAAGCTCTTTTTTATTTTTTGCCAGTTAGCTCAGAAAAATCTAATGACTAAAAAATGGATTTCTAGTGCTGCTTTTTTGAACATGTAAAAAAGCACATGCAAGACCATATTTCTTATTTTTATATTTTAGAAAAATATCACTGCACCTAATGAAGAGAAATGAATGGTATGCATTTTATTTTCTGCTTCTGTATAATAAATTAACTAATGTAGCAGGTGAAAATGGTCTTCCAGTTGTTATTCATGATTATACCTTTGTAAAATTATTCCTTCTTGGAATCAGTACAATTAGATCAGTTATATCATGCAACAAGACTGCAGTCATTCCTAAAACATTGCTTCTCTCTAATTTTTACTAATGTTGCTGCTGAAATAGGTCACCAGTTTGTTTAATAAAATCTTGACAACAAATGTTTGATTCATGTAAAAATGGAAAATGCAGCATACTCATTCCATTCTTCAATCATTTGTGAAGTGAAAGAAAACAAAACATAAAGAAGTAATAGCTTGTTAATAGAGTGGTTAGGAGTGCTTGGAATGCAAATAGAGAGCACATAAATCAAGTTTATAAAGGACCCTGCAAAGTCTATTTTGTGACTCAGTTACACGCAATGAGGATTCTTTAAGCGCAGTACTAGCAACATATTTCTAGATATTCCTCATCTCAGTTAAACTCAAATCATTAGAGGTTGCAATTCATATACATTGAGGGTTTCACTGAATGAAAATGTTCAGATCCATTGTTAAAACAAAACCACTCAAAACTCAGAGGCCTGGAATACCTCTGGAAAACTGAATAGCATACCCTTTATACAAATTTGCAGGCTGATACCAGTTTTGTAATACATATTGACTTCATGAAAATATACATGACCATTTTAGGATATGTACTAACTCTCCTGAAATACCTCGGTCATGCTCTTTCAATAACACTGCCATTGGCCGGCCCCTGTCACATGGTAGGAGTAATGGACGGCTGGCGCCATCTAGCCATAGAGTGCTCCTACCATGTGACAGGGGCCGGCCAATGGCACGGATACCCTGTCACATGGTAAGGGCAAAGGGCTATCGGCGCCATTTTGATTAGTGGCAGCCGACAGCCTGAGAGCGGGAGATCGCTCCTGGGACCCCCACTGGACCACCAGGTACTTTTAAAAAGTTTTTTTTTGGGGGGGGGTCGGGAGGGTGGGGGAAGCTAAAGAATGTGTTTTAAAGGGTCGGGGTGGGTTTAGGGGTTGTTTTTGTGTGCCATTTTTCCTGCCCTCCCCCAAAATGATAAGAGAACCCCACGAACAATTTTGTGGGGTTTTCCTATTGGTTTCGGGGAGCCCCCGATTTCTGACGATTTTGAAAATATCATACGATATTTTCAATCATCAGAAAAATGATTCACATCCCTAGTTTTTATGATTTTTAAAATGCATGTTATATTTTTGATAGCCATAAGCAACATAACATGTAACAGAGACTAACTTTTTTTTTTATTTATAGTTTATTGAGATTTTATCAATTTTAACATCAATAAAAAACATGAAATAAGGATTACATATTTAAAAAAAAAGGCAAAACATTTCTATACTTCTTGGATTATCAATCTTACCTTACCTCTAGTCCACATTATAATTGGGATGTGCTACAAAGGGAAAATAATCATAAATATGAACATTCATATTTTCAATGAGAGACTAATTTTTTTTTTTTTTTTAAATACACCAAGAAACTCTGCCTGATCTTGCCAGAACTTGCTCGGACAAGCCCCAGCTTGGCTGCAAGATTCCCACTTGTTTCCATGCCAACACAGCCTTATATAAGCAGTGGCAATGAGTATTCTCCTATGCAACATCTGTATGAATGAGCGATCATATCGCTAAAACTGTTGAGTTTAAAGCTTGTGGATATTTTGTGTATCAAGAATGTTGTTTGTAACTTTCTAGGCAACAATAACGCAGCAGACTATGTCGAACAGGTTGAAAATCTGCTTCAGGCATACACATTGATGAAGTGTAACATGTCATTGAAGATACATTTTCTTCATTCCCACTTGGACTTCTTCCCAGACAACCTTGGCGCTGTGAGTGACAAACATGGTGAAAGGTTTCATCAAGACATTGTCAAAATGGAGAAACAGAATCAAGGAAAGTGGAACCCCTCCATGCTGGGTGACTATTGTTGGACTCTTGTCTGTGAAGCGTCGGACAGCGATTACAAACGAAAATCTGTGGCAAAACATTTTTTGTTTTGTTTTCTGGTGCCAACATTGCCATTATAGCTTATGCTGCTACAGACACGTAACAATGCTTAATGTATATCACACTTTTCTGGCAAACGGTATGTGATACAGACATAATAAATGCTTATTTGTGTTCAGCTTGTTAAAATCTACTTGTTTCACTGAAGGTTGTGGAGGTAACAAATTGTTCCCAGAAATTTCTTTACCAATGTAATGTTAGTTTAAACTAAGGATGAGACATAAAAAAATGCTTGCCTATACTTCAATCACTACAAAACCTCATTCTAATATAGTTAAAAGCCCATGCCATAGCACTAATTGGGGCAAAGGAAAAAAAAATCTGTGAAAATTAGAAAATCTTTCCTTTTAGAAATCCACTGTCATAACGGTAAAAAATTGTTATTCAGGATTTAGGGAAGGCCCACATGAGCAGGGTGGGTGTTGTCCCTCTTCATAAGAGTGGTAATAGGGAGGAGGTGGGAAATTGCAAGCCAGCTAGCCTTACTTCAATGATAGATGAATAAATGGAGACTATACTTAAGAAAAGGATAGTGAAATATCTCAAATCTAGCAGGATGAGAATTCCAAAGCAGCATGCTTTTACTAGAGGAAGATCACACCAGATAAATTGATTCTTTGATTGTGTAAAGGGAGCATTAAAATGTCATGTATTGGATATAGTGTACTTGGATTTCAGCAAAGCTGTCCGGCACTGGAGGCTCATAAATAAACCGAATAGCCTGAAGATGGGCCCCGCGGTGGCGCACTGGATTAGAAATTAGTTGAGCGGTGTTGCGCTGGAGGTGGACCCTTGGCCTGGCACAGGATTGGTACGGCCCTCTGAGGGTTCCCAGAGGGCGCCTGCCACCAGGAGGCGGAGCACACGAGGAGATAGAGGCTAGCTGGAGCTTCACCAATAACAGTCCGGGGTTTCAGTGAGTTGAGCCCTTGGGTACCCGGACTGCCTGGGCTTAGGAGGGCCTCGGAGGATCTCCCGGAAAGGTGTGCCCACCAAGAGCAAGGGTACGCGGCTATTGGAGAACAGATGAGCTAGATCGGAACAGAGGGTACCGGAGACCACTGGAACGAGACAGGAACTGAAGGTCCTCCAGTCAGGATAGGCAGTGCCTAGTGGTCTAGCTTGTAGAAGGCTGTGGGCAATATCAGAACAGGCAGGCCTGGTGGTCACAAGAGCAAAGAGAGTGTCTGTATGGACCGCAAGGTTCAAATCCAGGGTATCCATCTGAGGGTGTCATCCAAAGCAAAGGTCAGTTCCAGATAACAGTCTGAGCGTAGTCAGTGGAAAGCAGAGATCAGTTCCAGGCCACAGTCCAAACGTGGTCAGCGTCAAGCAGAGGTCAGTTCCAGGAAGTGGTCCAAATGTGGTCAGAGGCATGCAAAGGTCAGTTCCAGACAGCGGTCCAAACGTGGTCAGAGGCAAGCAGAGGTCAATATTGTGAGTCAGTCCAAGTGTGGTCAGAAGCGTGGTCAGAAACTGGATGGCCCGTGCCATTTTTAAAGATGGTGCCGGCTGTCCACTGGATGGCCCGCGCCATTTTTAAAGATGGCGCCGGCCGTCCAGTGCTCCTACCATGTAACAGGGGCCAGCCAATGGCACGGATACCTTGTCACATGGTAAGGGCAAAGGGCCATCGGCGCCATTTTTATTAGTGGCAGCCGACGGCCTGAGAGCAGGAGATCGCTCCCGGGGCCCACTGGACTACCAGGTAAATGTTTTTTGGGGGGTCGGGAGGGTGGTGGAGGCTAAGGGAGCAGTTTTAAAGGGTTGGGGTGGGTTTTTTGTTTATCGGCCGACAGCCCGAGCGTGAGAGAACGCTCTCAGGACCCCCACTGGACCACCAGGTAATTTTAAAACATTTTTTTGGGGGGGTCGGGAGGGTGGTGGAGGCTAAGGGAGCGGTTTTAAGGGTTGGAGTGGGTTTTTGTTTATCGAAACGGGCGCAGCCGATAAAAAAAAACCCGATTGGGCTGGACGAAAAAAAATGCACGATTTGAATCGGAACCGGAACCGAACTGATTCCGGTTCCGATTCACGTCTCTAACAGGAACAGACGCTGGAGCACAAGAAGGACCATGGGAACATAGGAACGCAGGAGCACTGGAAGACACAGGAGCACAGGAACGCAGGAACACAGGAACAGTACTAGAACAGGAATGCTGGAACTCGAACAAGCAAGGAACAGGAAATGCAGGAACACAGGACGCCAACTAGCTTCTCAATGAAGAGACAACCCATTTGCCAAGGCAAGGAACTGGAGCCTGAGCCCTGCCTTATATACAGGGCTTAGGTGACATTATCATCGCGCGCCGCGAAGGAACTTCCCACACTTGGCCCTTTAAATTGCCGGGTGTTCTGCACACATGTGCCTAGGAGCGGACCCAATGCCAGCGAGGACGCCGAGCCCTGGCGTGAGGAGCAGTGTGAGATTGTGCGACCTGAAGGCCTGGGAGAGGCCGTGGGATGCCACTGACGCCGGGAACTGGCAGCGGCTGTGAGGGAGGATGGACCAGGCCTTGCAGAGGGGAGCCCGAGGTGAGCAATACCGCCCGTGGCACCAGCATGGCCAGGACGCACAAGAAGTGGTAGACAACAAAGGCTGATGGTAAATGGAGATTGATTGGAAACCCAATTCCTTTTAGCATCTTTGTGAGTGAAATTGTGGAGGTGATAAAAGTTTGCATGTTAGAGGATGAGACTAAGATCTGCAGCACAGTGGATATTTCTGAGGGAGTAGTCAGTATGAGATACTGTGAGTCAGAGATTCAGAGACATGCATTTTATTTATTTCCACTGGCTACCCCCTTATTAGGAAATATAGTTGTGTTCTTCTCACATGGACCAGGATTTCTGGTGAGGGGGGGGCTGAATTTTCAAAGCAATTTACATGCATAAAACCAAGATGTGCTGTGGACCACAAGATGAGGAATATCTATAACCCTGAGCATCTATGAAACAACCCTGCTGAACTTGCTGGTAATATTTATAACATATGTGTCATCTGTTGGAATATTCTGACCCAGACTGGATTGATTGTGAATATTGTGAACCTGCTGTTAAATGGCTATGTTCAAATGAATGAAGGTGTTATGAAGAAACCATGTACTAAATAAGAAGATATATCTGTTTCATATATTGTGGATAGCAACCTGACAAGGCTCCAAGAAGTGAACAAATTGAGATAACTTTCTAACTTTATTGGCATGACAATTTTACATGTGTTGCCAAAGTAATATACATAATGCTTAAAGTAAAAATATTAAAGAGAAAAATCAAGTAAAGGTACAGGTTACGGAAAGCACGGCATCAGGGATATGTCTCAGGTTTTGGTGCTCTGGCCGGGTGGCAAGATTCCACGTATTTTGCTTCTATAGCCACTGTTTCTCTTCTTTCCCTCAGGATTATACAGTATTTTTTTACTCATTCTTTTGTACAAAGTCTTGGAATTTCTTTGTCAGCTTTAGGAAAAGTTCATCTCTGATCTCTTTGTATTTTGCACAGCACAGGAAGAATTGCACTTCTGTTTCTATTTCTCCAGCATTGCAGGCATACAGTATCTGTCTTCTTGAGGTTTCTAGTTTAGTTTCTATCTCCAACTTCCTATTTTCTCTCTGTGATAAGTTATCCTGCATTTGGTGGGGGTCTGTCTTTTTTTTTTTTTTTTGCATTTGAGACTGAGTTGAAGTTCTATACTGGAGTGTATTTTTTGTATTGGGATCTGAAGAGGTCCAGCCTGTTTTGTTTTCCAATTTGCTCCTCTCAATAAGAAGTGTATTGGTGATCTAGGGCATATTGCATTGCCACCTCCTGGAAGAAATGGTGAAGACAAAAACAGTAATGGAATTCAAAAGGTTGTGGGATAAACATAGAAGATCCCTAGTGGCTAAAGAATGGAAATGTAGAAAAAGGGTAACCTGAATAGAGTGGCAGTTTCTAGAGATGGGCTCCGGGTAAATGTTTTGTGTCGGGCTTCGTTTCAGAGCCCCCCCCCCGTGGGACTTTCGTTTTTCCCACGGTTCAGGTTTTTTTTTTTTCGGGGTCCCGATTTTCGGGTTAGTGTACACTATCGGGAGTTAGGGCACACTAACAGGAGTTAGCGCGCACTAACTCCTGATAGTGCTCACTAACACAGCAGAGTTAGCGCGCGCTAACTCAAAAATGAATTTTTTTCCCAAAATTTCGGAAAAAATTCAATCATTTTTCGGTTCTCCCAAACCTTCTGAATTAGGCAATTCCATTGACATTGCCTAATTTGGGAAAAAGAATTGCACATCCCTAGCAGTTACTGCCCTTATCAGAAGACATGGGGGCAACATGCATGGAGTGGCAGTTACTAATCTATAAAAAACAAAAACTTGCTGGGCAGATTAGATGGATCATTTGGGTCTTTTTCTGCCATCATTTACTATATTACTATGTTTATTTAAAAAAATGTACAGACCACTTAGTATAAAGCAGTTTACAGAACAGTACATTCTTGTGAAGATTTGATGTCATTCAGAGTGAGGAAACTCACACAAATAGGAGATTTGTACAATGTTCTCTCAACCTAGCTTGATATTACCCAGGTAGAGAGTCCATCAAGTTAGGGTGAGAGTACATTGTACAAATCTACTCCGAATAACATCAAATCTTCACAAGAGAGTAGGAAGAAGTGAGAGAGAGTGCAAATTGAGGATGAGGGAGCTAATAATGAATTGGGGAGAGTAGGCAAAGGGCTGTGAAGGATTTCAAAGGGGCGTGGGATAAACACTGTGGATCCATAAAGTCTAGAGGATGTGAATGAAGAGAAGAGGCAAGGGGGTGGCTTGCTTGCGGGAATGACAGCTACTACCTGGAGATTAATATCCTTATTCAATAAACATACACACAGTTAATGCGACTCCAACATTGCTCTATGCTTTAACGGCAAGAGGAAATGTGGAAAAAAGGATTTGCATCCACAAAAAAGCAGGGGAGTAGCTTGCTTGTTACGGTGGTTACTACCCCAAACCAAATAAGCCTGATACTTCACTTTCAATGCACATCCAGCATAGCTCTCTGCTTCAACGGCAGGGAAAATGAAGAAAAGATGATTTATATTCAGCATCAACCAACAAGGAATGAATTACATAGTCTGGGTAAACAAAGAAGCATGGGTGTAGCTTGCTTGTTACGGCAGTTACTACCCCGAATCAATTAAGCCTGATACTTCATTTGGAATGCTTGTTACGGCGGTTACTACCCAAAACCAAATAAGCCTGATACTTCGCTTTCAATGCACATCCAGCATAGCTCTCTGCTTCAACGGCGGAGAGATGAAGAAAAGATGATTTATATTCAGCATCAACCAACAAGGAATGAATTACATAGTCTGGGTAAACAAAGAAGCATGGGTGTAGCTTGCTTGTTACGGCAGTTACTACCCCAAATCAATTAAGCATGATACTTCATTTGGAATAGATATCCAGCACAGCTCACTGCTTCAATAACAGGGGGGAATGAAGTAAAGAGGATTTATATTCAGACAACCAACAAGGGCTGAATAGCACAGGCAGGGTAAACAAATGGGAGTAGCTTGCTTATTATGGCGGTTACTACCCCAAACCAATTAGCTAGATACTTCACTTAGATGCAGCTCCAGCACTGCTGTCTGCATCGATGGTGGGGTGGAAGGGAATTGGAACCAAAAAGTTACCAATAAGGGTCCTGACCTCAGCGGTCAGAGTAACAGATAAGTATGAAAACAAATAAGTGTGAAAGCTTGCTGGGCAGACTGGATGGGCCGTTTGGTCTTCTTCTGCCGTCCCTTCTATGTTTCTATGTATGTTTCTATGGGAGCTGGAGGGGAGAGATGGGGGAGCAAGTGAGGCAGAATGGTAAGAGTGAAGGGTTTTCAGGGAGTGAGAAAGTGAACAAGATCGGAATAGGGGATGAGAGCAGTAGGGATGGGATAGAAAGGGAAGGGTGATAGAGAAGTAAGAGAGTGAGCAAGGAGGGTTGTAGATGAAAATAAGAGGAGTTTGAGGGGGCGAGAGTGAAGAAGCGGGGAAGAGGGTATGAGATAGCAAATGAAGGGGATTGTACAGATAAGAGTGAGTGAGGGAGACTTGGGGTGGAGAGTGAATATTTAAGAAGAGAGAGGGGGAAAGGGGCAGCAGAATAAACTTGATATAGGGCAGCATTTCATCATTGGATCCAGATTGGAAGATCAGGAACAGGCAGGCCCACCACCCATCTCATTAAATTAAAGTAAAATAACCTGATCATTTTATAAATCATATTTAAGTAAATTTTGGAATTTTTAGCCAGCCTTTCTAAATAATATTCAAGGCAGTTTACAGCCTTTTTCTGTTTTTAGAATTCAGGTACAATAAGTCCTTACCTGAAAGAGCTTACAATATAAGTGGGTACTGGAGGCATCAGGACACAAAAACGTGTCCAAAGTCACAAGAAGTGTTAGTGGGGGTAGTTGGATTCAAACACTGATTTGCCTGATATTCAGCCCATTGCCCTAACTCCTAGCCCATTCTGTTTTAAATAGTGTACACAAAACATGAATGCTGAGTTTTAGGGGAGCAGCTTGTGATTCTTCCATTTAATAATCAAAATGTTGGAAGAGAGAGGGAATTTGTAAGGGGAGGAAGGCCCCATGGGTCTGTGCCCCTGATTTTTTCAGTAGCTAGAAACACCTTTGAGGATGCTGTATAAAAGAGACTTTTCCTTCAGAGGATTCTCAAATGTGATCTAAGGAGAGGGTCCCAGCCAAGCACTGGGGTAGATAAATGTGAAAGTAATTTTCTTTGTGCAGAGTAGCAGTTAATTCAGCGCAGCACAGATTTAATAACATTTTATTGAAGTTCATTTGCATTCTGAAGAAGCTTATATTGACTCCTGTGATGTCTCAGCTAGAAGACTTAGAAGAGAGGTTAAATGGTTGTGAAGGTAATTCAAGATTAAAAAAATACCTGTTTGTGTAAAATAACCTAATTAGTTACATTTTTGTAACCCCCTCCCCCCTTGCACGGAGATCACCTTCCTGGCTTCGGGGAGCATTGAAGTTACTGTCCCGAGGAGGGGGAAAACATCTCTGGGGCCGAGGGTTGGGGGGCAGATATCCCTGCAGGGCCAGTGCTGGGCCAAGAGCAATCTAGGTAAATAAGACACTCTCCAGTAGAGATGTGAATCGTGTGCCCGATCGTTTTAACGATCAGGTTTGGATGGTGGGAGAAAAAAATCGGATCGTTAGATCGTTAGATCGTTAGATCGTTAATTTTTTAGTGAGGCCTGAGCAGATAAAAAAAACCCCACCCTGACCCTTTACAAATGACCCCTTTGCTCTCCCACCCTCCCGACCCCCCCCCCCCCCAAAATGTTAAATTACCTGGTGGTCCAGTAAGGGGGGGGGGTCCCGGCGCAATCTCCCACTCTCGGGCCATCGGCGCCATTTTGGCTACCACTGATAAAAATGGCGCCGATGGCCCGATAAAAAAAACCCCACCCCGACCCTATACAAATTACCCCTTTGCTTCTCCCACCCTCCTGACCCCCCCCCCCAAAAAAAAACCTTTTATATGTACATGGTGGTCTAGCGGGGGGTCCGGGAGCCATCCCTTCAATCATACCCTCGGTGCCGGTGCCGGTGCTGGAGGTTTCAAAATGGCGCCGATTGCCTTTGCCCTCACTATGTCACAGGGAGCGACGGTCGCTCCCTGTGACATAGTCGATCACCTTTGCCCTCACTTTGTCACAGGGAGCGACGGTCGCTCCCTGTGACATAGTGAGGGCAAAGGCGATCGGCGCCATTTTGAAACCTCCAGCACCGGCACCGAGGGTATGATTGAAGGGATGGCTCCCAGACCCCCCCTAGACCACCAGGTACATGTAAAAGGTTTTTGGGGGGGTCGGGAGGGTGGGAGAAGCAAAGGGGTAATTTGTAAAGGGTCGGGGTGTTTTTTTTTTTTATCGGGCCATCGGCGCCATTTTTATCAGTGGTAGCCAAAATGGCGCCGATGGCCCAAGAGCGGGAGATCGCGCTAGGACCCCACCCTCACTGGACCACCAGGTAACATAACATTTTGGAGGGGGTTCGGCAGGGTGGGGGAGGGTAAGGAATTGGTTTTAAAGGGTCGGGGTTGGTTTAGGGGTTGTTTTGGTGTGCCGGTTTTCCCGCCCTCCCCCAAATAATTCCCGTGCCCTATTTAACGATACAATACAAATGCCCCTGACGATAAATCGGGGGCATTTGTATTGTATCGGGCACTCTAACGATTTAGAACGATTTTAAAATTATCTGACGATAATTTTAATCGTTCAAAAACGATTCACATCCCTACTCTCCAGTCTCTAATTGTGCTCCAAAGAAAATACAGTTTCTTCAGTTTCTTCAGGGGAAACATACTGACAGTCTGATGAAGGCAGGCAGAAATGCAACTGAAAAGAAAACACACTCCAGGAAAGCTTTACTTCTCTTTATGCAACTTCCACCTTTAGAATTGGCCTCTTGGTAGCACACACAGGGTCCCTTGTAACTTTGTTACTTTTCCTCCTCTTAGCCCTTTGTGGCAACCTCAGCTCCTATCTTCCTTCACTCATCTGTTATGGATAGATTGCTTACTCACTTGAATGTCCTTTTCCAGTTCAAGGAAAAAACTATGGATGTGCATTCGTTTGCAACAAAATAGGAAATAAAGATGATATTTCCTATTTTCTTGCATTTTGGGGAGGTGACGAAACGATAGGAAAACCCACAAAATTTCATGTGGATTTCTTATCTTTTTTTTGGGGGGGAGAAAGGGCACATTAAAAAAAAAATTAACCAAACCCACCCCAACCCTTCAAATTTAATTAATTGGAACCCCCCACCCTCCTGTCCCCCCAAGACTTGCCCGATCCCCCCCCCTCCCAAGACTTGCCAAAAGTCCCTGGTGGTCCAGCGGGATTCCAGGAGCGATCTCCCCCTCTCGGGCTGTCGGCTGCCACTAATCAAAATGGCGCCAGTGGCTCTTTGCCCTTCCCATGTGACAGGGGCTACCGGTGCCATTGGTTGGCCCCTGTCACATGGTAGGAGCAATGGATGGCCCATGCCATTTTTTAAGATGGTGCCGGTGGTCCATCGCTCCTACCATTTGATAGAAGCCGCCCAATGGCACCTATAGCCCCTTTCATTTGGTAAGGGGAAAGGGCTATTGGCACCATTTTGAATACTGGCAGCCAATGGCCCGAGTGCAGGAGATCACTCCCGGGACCCCTGCTGGACCACCAGGGACATTCGGCAAGTTTTGGGGGGTCAGAAGGGTGGGGAGGTTGTAATTAATTAAATTTGAAGGGTTGGGGTGAGTTTCTGTTTTTTGTTTCGAGGCAGCCGAAATAAAATTGGCCCGAACCGCGGGAAAATGAAATTTCCCGTGGCAGGCCGATAACGAAGGCCGAACCGAAAGGTTCGGCTGAATCACATCTCTAGAAAAAACCCTTCAGAGGTAACTTCAGAGTCCTCTGAGCCCAAGGACAAGTGCCTACTGACCCAGTTTGGCTTCCTGGTCCAGAAGAGCTCCTGAACTGATTAGATAACTCCTGGGCAATATTGCACCCTTGCTTCTCCTCCTTAAACTTCCATGGATTTTAGGGGAAAATTGTTGCCTCTCTGCTTCTTCCTTAGGCGTCCAGGGATTTTAGGAGAAATTCTTGCCTCTCTCCTTGCTGCTCCATTCTTTAAATCCTGGAAGAGGATCACAGTTCCAACTAATTCCTTTAATTGCAAAATGAAGAAGGAATGTCAGAGCTTTTTATTATCTCTGATAACTATTAAGCCCCTATGGGAATGCGCCGCCCCCCCCCCCCTCACCCCGTTTGCCCAGAAAGTAAGAAACACCCCCTGACACTTAAGATGATCCAGGGCTCTGGAAGATTCCTGTGCTTCATAAAGATTGACCTCTTGCCTCCATGCACATCCTGTGTACTTCCAGCAGATGTTACTTAGAAATCAAAAGATTTATAACTCACAGGCCTCCATGCAAAAGGAAACCTCTACTTAACCTGCACATCTGCTGACATAGTCAGCCTCCATACTCCTTTCTGTGGCATAAGGGCCTCATTTGTTTTATTTGAATTTTATTGAAAACAGTTAAAAGGCATGCACATAGATTGTATGTCAGGCATTCCTGCCTTATTGGGAGTAAGCTGAAGAATCATATGCTGAATTGGGTATAAAGAATAATGTTTTTATTTTGTTTTCTTAGAATGGAGTAGTTTAATATTCCAAGAGTCAAGCAGGCTTCTGCTCTTTTCCTTGTCTTTGGGGGTTCTTGTCTGGAAGCTTCGGGGGCTGCAAGGAAAAACTAAAAGTTATGCCGCTAGACCAGTCTCGCTACCACAAGTGATTGGCAGGGATGAGCTTTCACTTCTGACAAAAGGGTCAACAGGAGACCAGAAGCCTAGCAAATGCGAGAAGATTGGGAACAGTCTGCTTTGGTTATGCTCTTATAAGTGCAGCTTGATACATGTATAGACCTATCAAGATTTAAAAGAGGGATGTGTAGGACTCTGAAAAGTGGACTTTTTTTTCCCCTGTTCATAAGGTACCTCGGGAAAAGAGTGTAGCATGTCTTTCTAGAACCAGTCTGCACTTGGCTTTTGTGTTCTTTCTCTTCCAGGGCAGCAAACTGAACAGAAGAGATTGTGGAGACAGTATTGAAGACCAAGAAAAGCAACTTTGCAGGGCAATGATCTGCTTGGCAGAGATCCAGGAGAGACAATGAGCCTGCACTGTCTATGCAGGACTGATTTGGAAAGAAGATTCCAGATCCAGAAGTAATGCAACTGAGTTAGACATTAATACTTTTGGGGAAAAATGTATACATGCCTCTCCTCAAGGCAGAAAGAGGGATATCCCTTGCTTGGAAAACTGTGCTAGGAAGTCAAGAAGCATGAGTATCTACTGCACAAATGGCACTCAAAGTAAAGTTGCATAATAGGTATTAAAAAAGTAAAAAGGGAGCTCAGGAGACCCACAAGTGTGCAGGCTTATTTTCAAAGATAAACTCACCGTTGATTTCCTGTAGAAAGTTTACAGCAAGCAGATAACTCAGGTGCTTTGAAGCAGGCAGAAAGAATGTGCATGAAACTTTCTGTGAAGATTTAAAATTGAAAATTATGTAGGTACTTTTACTCTCCCAACCTAACTTTGCCACTTTTCTCAAAATTATGTGCACTCTGAAACTGATTGTCTACTTTTACCTGCATTGAAGGGGCAATTTTCAAAGAGGCTTTCTACAGGTGTAAATGTGTTTCCCTTCATAAAATGTTTCGAATATCATCCCCTTTTTGTTTAATTTTCTGTTACTTTGGCAAATTGTCATACCAAAATACAGGTCTATCCAGTAACGAGCGGTAGGAAGAGCTGCGTTAGTGCCCGGCGAACCCGCGGTTGCCGCACGCACAGTGCAGCTCACCTACCACTCGATCCTGTATGTAAATAGCTTGCAAATGCAAGCTGCGTCTAAGAAGCGACCGTGAAGCGTTAGGCCCGCGCAACCCATTTTACTGTATAGAGCGCCTATACAGTATCCTGGGAGCGCGGGCCTAACGCTTCACGGCCATGCTGGAATCTGTCATTTCAATGTCATTTGAATTGACAGATACCAGGAAGTCGGGATTGCCAGCTCCCCTCCGGACATCGTGGCTTCCCCCGTGCCAGTCTCCTCTCCCCTCCTCCCGAAGCAGGGCGCGAAAAGCAGCCTTGCTCCGGTAGGAGGGAAGAAGGTATTGGCAGTACGAAGCGGCGAAGCGACTTACTTTTTGCACCCCCCTCCGGACCTCGAACGACCTCTCCTGCCTCCAGCTGCTCACGAAGATGGACGCCTGCACGGCCGCTGAAGACGTGACGTCACAACGTTTGGCGTCACAGCATGTGATGTCACATCTTCAGCGGCCTTGCAGGCGTCCATCTTCGCGAGCAGCTGGAGTCCGGTGAGGTCGTCCGATGGCCGGAGGGGCTGCAAAAAGTAAGTCGCTTCGCCACTTTACACTGCCAGTCCCTTCTTCCCTCCTCCCGGAGCAAGGCTGCTTTTTGCACCCTGCTTCGGGAGGAGGGGAGAGGGGGACTGGCACGGGGGAAGCCACGATGTCCGGAGGGGGCTGCAAAAAGTAAGTCGCTTCGCCGCTTCGCCGCTTCGCCGCTTCGCCGCTTTACACTGTCGCTGAGCGTAGGATTGCCCGTCCTCTCCCCTCTCTCTCTTGCAACTTTTTTTTCGCTTTTCTTTTGCTTTGGGAGGAGGGGAGAGGACTGGGGCTGCCCCAGAGACCAGTATCCATGGACGCGGCCAGGGCAGGTGAGCGGGGGCTGGGGGAAAGCTTGCCGCCTACCCTTACCCCTGCTTCTAACGCAGGGGTAGGGGTAGGCGGTAAGTTAGCAGGTTAAACGCGGGGCAAAACAGCAGGGTAAAATAGCGATAGTCGGGGGCGCGGGTTACTGGATGCTAGGGAATAGCTAATTCGCTCGTTTGCATGCAATATACATGCCGCGTGCGGAAGGGGTTGCCCGGGGATTTTAGGACGCGGTAAGGGTAGGTTAAAGGGGGTTGTGGATCGCAGGAAGGGCTAACGCGGCCGGAAAGTGAGTAGAACGCGGGTTAGGAGTGGGGTAAACGTGGCCGCACTTTACTGGATAGACCTGATAGTTTGCCAAAAATGAATCTGATTTGAAATAGGGTAGATCCTGAGATCTGTTACTTTAACAATTAGCCTCAACCCATTAAAAATAATTTGTGGTTTGACTATTTAAATCAAACTTTTCTAAATTTGGAGAAAAGGGAAAAAGATGGCAGATGCAGAGAATTCATACTGCTGAGGCTCCGCAGTAAGATCTATTATCTGACAGTGTCCTTGGCTTCATGGTTAGCATGGTAAAACATAAGAAGAAACATGAACACATGGAGGTCAATATTCAAGTGCATTCAGTGCTATTTAGGTGGATAAGTGGGACTTATGCGGTTGAGTAGTGGCCACTGAGTATGTACCCACAATCAGCAGCTATCACTTAGACATATAAGACCCTTATACGGCCAAAAAGTTTAGCCGCATAAGTTGTGAGCAGACAGTGGGCAGATCAGGGTGGAGCGAGCCAGGCATACAACTTATGGAACTGCTGATATTCTGACTTGTAAGGTTAAGCTAGACATGCCATAGAGCAGGTCTAACTTTAGCCGGTTAGACTTACCCAGCTAATTGCTCAGTTATACATGTACATTCAATGGTATAGATGTGCCGTTGAATATACATTGTAACTTAGCCAGATAAATTCTAACTGGCTAAGTTACGTAACCTGCCAGTTTTGAATATTAACCCCATGGTTATTAAAGCAAGTATATGATAAAGCTTAGCTCTCTGTGGGGGTCATTTATCAAAGTGCTATATGGTGTTTTCGCACCATATAGCATGTTGGGAGCCTCAACATTCAGTAGAACCTCAAGCCAACACACCATGGTGGCAGCCCAAAGCACCACACCCTTGGCAGGAGCAACCTACAAGCCCGGTGATGACAAATTTAGAGGCCCAACTTCCAGCATGGCACCAGGGCCGGTACCATTCCTGGTACCAGCACTGACATTCCCTCCACTAACAGACAAGTTCATGCATGAGCAGCTGGACCAGCTTGAGAGGAGGCAAAACCAAATCCTCCATGATCAAACACTCAGAATGCAAACATGCTAGTTGGCACAATGAATAGCATGACAAATTTTCTCACCCAGATCTTGCAAAGGATGCCCGAGCCGCCATCAAGAGTCTTCCCTTGCATCAATGGAGTCTACACCCAGCAGCAGTCCCCATGCTGACAGGTGCTAGAGGGATAGACCCCTCAAATCCATGCCCTCTCCAAGTGGAAAGCGCCAACATGGCAAGGAGCCATGAACAGCTCAAACACCTGGCCTCTAAGGCCAAAGAACAAGACTTGTAGGACAAGCCTGGCCAGGCCTCTGTACAGAGCTCCTGTGCAGTCTAGATGAAAGAATTATACTGGGCCCCCTCCTCACTACAGACTTCCTGTGCAGTCTAGATGGAAGAATTCCATTGGGCCCCTCCTCATTACAGAGTTATTGTGCAGTCTAAACGAAAGAATTCTATTGAGTCTGTCCTAACTACAGAGTTCCTGTGCCAGCAGAAAGAGGGCATAGTCTACTATCAACCATTGTGGCCCAGCAGTCTTATTGAAAGCCCTCCTCGATACTCTGCCCATATTCCATCCTCCTTGAAATAGCCTCCAGTCACTGTCCAGATGCTGCCTCTTCTCATCATGTCTCATCTCCTGCTCTGGATGTTAGTATGTCATCTCAGCTCATGCTGCTACTACTGTCTACATGCTGCTGGTGTGTCATCTCAGCTCCTGCTGCTGCTCCCTCCACATTGCTGTGTCTTCACTTGGAGCTTCTGCCTTCATGCTACTGTGTCTTCATCTGGGGCTCCTACCTCCATTTAGCTGTGTCTTCACTTGGCCATAATGCCTCTGCACAGCTGTGCTCTTTGGTCCTAGTTATCTGCCTACATACATTGCTCTGCTGCCTTGGCCTTTAGGCTGTCCCCTTCAGTGTACTCTTTCAACATGAACTGTCTGAGTCTTTGGGTTAACAACACATATTACTACTGCTCTTGCCTATAACATTACTGCTGTACTGTAGTTATTGGGGTGCCACTTCCACTTTTTATGTTCTTAGTAGTAATCATGATTTGGCCACAAGGATAAGATGCTATGCCTGTATATGTAACGATCCCATTTCTAACAACATATGTACAAGCCTACACAAAATGTGATGTTTGTGACAATTACAATGGTTTCTGCAATTTGCTCTCTTGTTCTTGAATATTGTGATTACCTGAGACATTGTCTTTATTTCAAACAGTGGACTATATGTCTTCGTTAATAAAGTGGTCACTGGTTTGATAAATACACTTCCTGGTTGGCTCCGTTCATTGTGTGGTTTTTCTGTTAAAGATTGGCTAGTTACAAGGTTTGGCCTCCACATGAACTGGCATGCTAGAATGCCATTGCACATTCCAACTTGCCACTTATCTATAAGGCAAGACCATATGGCTAGGCCATAGAACATAATGTTCAGTGTATGCTCCTAAGGAAGACAGCCAGAACTAAAGAAGAAACTCATTATTGGGGACCACTATTGACTCTTGTTGCCTTCTTCACATTATATATACTGTAACCTAACTCCTGCTCACATGGGCCTGTATGTGAGTTGGCCAGTAGGTAGCTGCGGCACACACTATATTGTGTATATGTAGAGCTTGTGTGGTGTTAAGGGGAGGTTTGAGTAATCATCACACAAGACTAGATCTTCGGACCCCTTACTTGTGTAATGAATTAAAGGCTATCTGTAACCAACCCTTTCACACTTTCACTGTAAACCGAATATGACATGTACTTGCTGACTATTGGAACTGAGTGTGAGCAGCTTTGTGGCAACTAGGGAGGGGGAATGAGGAAGTAGTGCCTTGTCGACAATGTGCACAGGCAAAGAGTACAAGGCCCTAGAGCGTTGCTGCTGCTTGGGACGAGGCACACTTCCACAGACTGGCTGCTACACCTTTACTGGGATGGCTCGGGGATCAGTTTAATAAGTGTAAGGTAAGGATGACCTTACAGGTAGCATCCAGATTCTAAAGGCAGCACACTACAGGGATGGCAGTCAGTCTGAGGCAGTGTGCCCGGTCCTAAGCAGCAGCAGCAGTAGCAGCCCTCTAGGCCCTGTGCTCTTTACCTGTGCCCATTGTAGACAAGACACTACTCCCTCACTCCCCCTCCCTAGTTGCCACAAAGCTGCTCACACTCTGTTCCAACAGTCAGCAAGTACGCAGCGGAGTGGAAGGGAAAGTTTGGTTAGTATAGAAGTGAAGCGTCTAAAGTGCTAACCAAACCCCACAGACACGGGCACACCACCTCTATGTATGGACAGGAAAGCTATTGACCTACATATGGCAGAAAGAAGGTAGCCGTACCCAGCCAGCTTATACAGAGGATATGGTTAGAATGAAATGATGCATCCTGGGGTGGCAGCCTCTATGTCAACTGTGCATTATATGATCAAATGAGAGGAGGCTAAGCAGACCAAAGACAGAAAAAAGGGACAGAACAATAGTACTTCTGCCAGGCCTCAGCACCTGACAAGCAATGCATAACCCCCCCCCCACACACACACACACAGACACCCCTGCACCGGCTATATGACTACATGTTGTCAATAAACCAGCATCATGCAAACCATTCATCTGAATCAGCCCTAGGACCACTAGCTGGTCCTTGACACTCCACGTTCCAGCCATCACAGCAACCCCACATTCACTGGACAGCTTCTTAACATCCACTACTTCCCTCCATAAAGTAGCAAGCCTTTGTGACAGCTTCAGCTCTGGGTAGCCTACACACCCTCAAATAAGTGGGCTATTAGGACCACTCCAAGTACTAGGTGTAAAAGCATCCATGTGGAGGGGGTGGGAGGGGGGACTTTTCTCCATGAAAGACAAATTTCAACTAACACGTGCATGTAAAACTGCATATTTGATGTGTCATGCTGGCTACTTTCATACCTAGGTACATACTAACGTCCACACAGCTGCACCACATGACTATCAGTGATCCATAACAGCCAAGGGCCTTGCAGCATCCTGACATCTCCATACCTGAGTTGAAGTCAGGAGGCTCTAACACACCTTACCATTGCCTTCTATGATGGCAACCTTTGCTCTGGAGAGATGTGGGTGCTGTAAGAGTGCTTACAAACTATACTGTGATGGTGATATGTCAAAGGTCATTGGAAAAGACAAGTGAAGGTACGACACCATATGATTCCCTATCCTGCCATCACAGAGCTGGACGTTCATCTTGGTGTAGGCTCCCTAATAAAGTAATGGAATCTACATGACATCCCGATGGCGAAGGCCCTCACCTTCTGCACATTATCAGTTCTAAAGTACATCTGTGTTGGGGTGCATGCAGCCACCAAGAAGAATGCTAGTTTGGAAGGAGCTGTATGCATTATGGGAATGGCACCAGGTAGCACAGGAGCTTTATTCAAGGCTGTAAGAGAAGACGTGCTAATTGAGAACTCTGATGTCTGCAGTAATGTTGCCAACTAGCTCCAATTTTATGGACAGGTAGATCCTGTCCTGGTTTGGAACCCATTACATGCTGGGATTTCATCTGATTTCTCTATAGGTCTTCCTAGAAAAACCAAAACTATTAATACCCGCATGCATGGGAGTATGACCAGTAAGATCTTTGTGACAATGAATACGTAGGAAGTGTATAATGCCTACTCACACCCCAAGCTTTATGGCTGGTATATATTTGCTGTCACTGGAGCATGGGGTGAAAAAGCCAAGCCCTGTGCCAATGGGCTGCTGATGTAACTGTACAAGACACTTGTCAAGCCAGCAATGATTTTCCTCCTCCCCAGCCTCCCCCCATTTGTGTGCTGTTTGCCACAAACATATAGCCTTAGATGGGATATAGAAAGAAACTTCTGTCTTACCTATGAGCCAACCGCCACCATACAGGCCGTCCTCAAAATTTGCATAGAGTCCTGATTTCCTAAGTATAAAGGAATCATGCGTGGCTCCCAGGAACCATGTCGAGGATGCGCATTCGAGCATCACAGACCACTCGCACGTTGATGGAGTAGAAAAGCTTCCTGTTGCAGTATATCTCCTCCCTGTCATGGAGTGGAAAGATGGCCACGTGAGTGCAGTCAATAACTCCAAGAAAATTGGGAAAGTTCACAAATGCATAAAAGCCTCCTTCAAGTCTATCAAGTTCTACCTGTCATGAGGAAATGCTATGTAGCGATTAATGCTGTGATGACCTTGTTCAGACAGCGTGAAAAAGTGGTTTGGGACACTCCCTCCACCATCTCTACTGTTGTTTGGAAGGAGCTGCTTTCCATTAAATGAAGAGTGGACCAACAGCTTGGTAAGTCCAGGCACAGTGTGGGAACTTTCAGTGGCCTTATCCAATTCCCCTTTGGTTTCTTCCTATAATTCCAGGATTGCCTGAGAGCTGAGGCAATACCTGCAAGCCACATAGTCCTCTGGCATGCCTAGCAAGGATGTTCATGGAGAAGATACTCTCCCTGTATCTCCTGCACAGTGGTCACCTGCATGCCCGGCACTGCCCTGGGCTGTGACCCTGCGGGGCCCGTGGCTCTGCCTGCAGTGCAGGGACTTCCCTAGGAGGGCTTGGAACTGGCCTTGCCTGTGCTTGAGCTTGCCAACAAATCCAGTATCCTGCAACAATTAAACTCGCCACAAACATTATGGTTTTAGGAATGTTGACCTAAGAACAGGTGTTTTTATTGGGCCTGGAAGGTCTGGAAGGTGTGTTCATTATCCTTCCTTTTTTTATTGCACGTGAGAAGCGCTGCGATAATAACGTGATTCACAAAATATGCCGCAATAAAAATTGTTTCCACTGTACCGTAAAGAAAAAAGGTATAGTTATTTCCGGTACTAAATCCCATGATAGTGTGCATTATTATATCGCATGCCGCACTAGCAGACCCTCATTTCCATTTACTCCGCCCAAACTCCTCCCACTAGAATAGTAATTTTGAATTTGCATAAATGACCCTGTCAGTTCTTTGGAGCAAGCAGAAGATGGGGCTATGTTATAATAACTGGATAAGTGGATAGAGCCAACTTAAAAAGCTACAAGGGGTAAAAATTTGGAGGCAGTGATTCTTTTAGGGTATTTTTTGCAGTTCATGACCTGGTCCTGGTTAAGATGCTGTCTTAGTCAAATTTACACAACCCATAAACGAATAGCTGCTGAGTCAGTTTCTAGTTGGTTGCATGTTGTAAGAATGGAAGGTATGTTGTCAATCAATAGTGTTCCTTTCCAAATGATGAATGTAAACTTTCAGGTCCAAGTTGTAAATATTTCCTTTTAGGAAATCTGCCTGAAAGGATGTGAGGATAATCTGATGTTCTTCCAGTTTGTTGTTATAATCTTGATTAAGAACAACTTGAACTTCTGACAAAGTAGAAATGCTAGAGATCAGATTTCTACCAGAAAATGCAATCTTCAATTTACTATTTTTTTGATATTTTCTATAAGCTCACTTAAGAATATGCTAAATAAATTTTGGTTTGAAGTGTTGACATTTCTGGTGGAAGCTGTACTTCCTTACAAGTCAGTTAGCCATTCCTCCGTGGTGGGAAAATTAATGGAGACTCTGCTGAAGGAATGAATAATGAACTGTCTCCAATCCAGAGCATTGCAGAACTAAAACCATTTATTTTTATTTAAGGATTTATATACCGGAGGTTCCTGTATAATATACATATCATGATTTTACCATAGGAAAGCCATGTTAAATAAATCTGATTGATTTTTTTTTTTAATTAAGTTACTAGAAATTTAGATCGAGGTGGTTTGGTTTAGCTCCAAGTCTCTTTCTTCAGTTGCAGTACCCATGATGTAGGGAATACTTATTCCCATAAAGTCTACTGTGGTTTTTTGGGGGATACAGTTGGATTCTGCTCTCACTATTTCTAGTTTCATCTCATCGCTGTTCAGAAATCTTTTTTCTCATTGAGATATATTAGGAAACTCCTTCCTTTGCTGGATGCAAAGAATTTAGTCTGTACTTTATGCTTTCATGATTTCAAAGATTGATTACTGTAATTCTCTGTTGTTGGGTGTTTCTAATATTCAGTTGAAGCACCTTCAATTGGTGCAGAACACAGCTGCTAGGCTGATTTTAGGCCTTTGTAAATGCAATCATATATCTCCAGCTTTAAAGCAATTACATTGGTTGCTGGTTGTTCCTAGAATTTGATTTAAAGTGCTTTGTATTGTTTCCCATACTCTTTCGTTTGGTTTTCCATCTTTTGTCTCTGAATTGTTAATTCCTTATACTCTACTACGTGCATTTTGCTCTTCTCAAGCTGATTTGCTTCACATTCCTTCACCAGCTGTTAATCAGTTGGAATCCACTAGAGAATCATCATTTAGTTTCTAAGTTCCCTCTCTATGGGATACTTTACCATTTGATACTTGCTCTATATTGGATTATTTGAAGTTTAGAAAAGCTGTGAAGTCCTGGCTCTTTAATAAGGCATTTGATAATATTTAATTTGATGTCTGTTGAGAGTATACTATGATAGTCCCATAATGCCATGTAAACAAGGCTTTTGAACGAGGATGGAACTGGGATTGGTAGCTTTGTGTTTCTATATTTTTAAGTTATGTGGAAATTCTGTATTGTTTGTCATGCTGTTTTTTTATTATATTTTATTTGTATGATAATTATGATCGTGGTTTTTATAGTACTGCCACTTGGATTGCATGTTTTATCAAGCAGGCTATTAAGTTTTAATAAATAGAAATAAAAATGAAATGAAAATCAAGGATGAGGATTTGATGTGTTTTACCTGGATATCAGCAAAGCTTTTCATATGGTCCTGCATAGGAGACTTATAAATAGGGACTGTAGCTTTCAAACCAGTGTGCGGGTGCTCTTGGCCACGTGTATGTTGGTACGTGCCCAGATACACAGCCATTTTATAACTTGTGCGTACATATGCGTGCATGTTATAGAACAGCCTTGGTGTGCTCATATGTGTGCACAATTTTAAGTGAGCGCATGCCTAGGTGAACAAATCCAATTCTACTACTTTGGACAGAGTATTTTAGAACCAGCGCACATTCGCATCATTGCCAGTTTCACCAGTTCATCCATTGGGTCACCCATTAAAGAGCTAGATCATCTAAACCCCCACTGCTTTGATAGCCTCCATTCCGCCAGACCCTTTAAATCCAGCAGAAATGGCTAATTTATTTTATTTTTTAAATTACACCTCCTCCATAGCAGAAGTAAAGTTGGGCATGCCCTGAAATGCCCAAGCCCCCTACCCAGACCATGGTGCACACTGCAAGAGATAAGCATGCATTTGGGCGGCTTTTAAATTCTAGTGGGTACACATGAGCCCAATTTATGTGCACATCTCCTGATTTTGGCATGCGGCATGCGCAGGGCTTTTATAATTCTCCTTAATGTGAGCAGGATGGGAAATGGGTGACAAGATGATAGAAAGGTTACAAATTGTTTGAGTGACAGACAACAGTGAGTAATGGTAAATGGAGCCTACTCTGAAGAGAGAAGAGTGATAAGCAAGATGCCTCAAGGATCTGTTCTGGGATTGCTTCTGTCCCATATCTTTGTGCATGATATTGCAGAGGGGTTAAAAGGTAAAGTTTGTCTTTTTGCAGATGACATTAAGATCTGCAACAGAATAGACACACCTGTCAAGAATAGGGAAAATAAGTAGTGATCTAAGAAAGCTTGAGTGGTCAAAAGTTGGCAGCTAGGATTCAATGGCAAGAAGTGCAGAATCTGAATGCATTTTTTGAATAATCACATGAGGAGGTGGTGAGAGGGACCAAAATGCTTGTCACTTGTGTATTGAACCAGAAAAGTAGATTCTGAAGGCATTTTTCCATCATGGTGTATTATATTTTAATCAGAAGGTTTGGTTTTTCCCTCACCTCTGTAAAACCACCCAGTCTAAGAGAAGAACATTCCTTGCCATTTGCCATTGGTTTTCAATTGAGTTTCGGGTAAGGTTTGAGATTTTATCTTTAGTTCATTGGGTTATTTACAATAAAAGTCCTGCTTTTATGAAACAGTTGAACATATATTATCCACAAAGGTCTATGCGTTTGGAATCACTACAGTTGGTGAATCTGAATATTAAAAATGTATGGTTGCAGCAAACCTCCGAGCGAGCTTTCTCCTACATTGTGTAAACACTATGGAATAGTATTCCTTCAGAAATGCACTTGCTGAGTGATTATAAAATTTTTAGAAACATGCTAAAAACTTATTTGTTTAGAGAAGCATATAATGATATATTTTGCATGTTTTTATATTGTGGTGTGTTTGATTTTGTTGTGTGTAGGTATGCTTGAAATTTTAAAATGTTTTAATTGATGAGTACAGAATATTAAGCTTTTGTACATAAATAAATAAATAAATTAAATGTGCTCTGGAGCTGTCCAGTTGGGGGCTGAATTTTTCCTTAAGTTTCCATTTTGAAATGTATAATTAAGTATCAAGGGGCATACTCTGTATTTCTGACCCTGCTCAGTTGAGTACATTCCTGGAAGATCACAAATTTCATGGCTTTGGTGGAGGGCATTAGGATTTAGGATTAGGTGGAGGGCATTAGGTACTTAGGATTTTGAATTAATATTAGACTTGTGTTTTCCTATGTACAAGAACTCTTTCCTGTTTGCTGGTTAGTATTCATGATTGGTGATTTCCTATCATATGCCTCTGTTGGGTTTTGTTAGGCTTCTTATCTTTCTTTCCCCTTCTGTTTTGGGGATTTGTATAATATACATATAAAATTGAGGGGTTTTTTTGTATATATGCAAGAAGAAATTTGGAGGATTTGTCACCTTGATTTTTGTATCATTCTATTATACTTATTATTTCTTTTCAAGATGCTTTTATTTTTTATATTTTTTAAATTAACAAAACAAAACAAAACCAAATGTTAGTTTCTGTTTTTCTTTTTTTCTTTATAATTTTGCTAATCCACAAATCTTGGTGGATAACAGCAAAATTCTCACAATTATCAGTCAACATGTTATAGCATAAACAAAGTGCAACAACAAATAGTTCAACAAACTGAGACAACTAGGAAAACACTGCCACATATCCTCAAAAGTGAAACCAGAACTGTTGGCAAGAGAAAGAAACTGCCTGTAAAGCTAAGCGACTCTGGCTGCAAAAGCACAGATGAACAGGTGAGTGTTGATAAGTTTGCGGAAACAGAGTAAGTCATGGAAGTTGTTCCATAGTAATGGGGCAGCCACACTAAAGATCCACTCTCTGGATTCAGCTAAATGGATGTGCTTAATGGAGTGAATTTCTAACAGGTTTTTTGTTGAAGAACGAAGAGCGTGTGTAGGATGGTAGCATAAGATTGAAGAGACGATGCATGAGGGAGCCTGACCATGGAGGTCCTTGAAGAACAGAGTTAGTATTTTAAATTTTACATGCCAAGAAATGGGAAGCCAGTGTAGGCCAGTCAGGACTAGGGAGATATGATCTATAAGAAATGAACCAGCAGAGCTGCAGAGTATTTAACTATTTGTAAAGGGCACATGCATGAAGCTGGAAGACCAAGAAAAAGCACATTGCAATAGTGCAAGGATTGAGTTACTGATTGAAAGTCTTGGGTATAGAGAATGGGTTTCAGGAAGCATAACAAATGCAATCTGAAATAAGAATGAATTAATGTATTGATATGAGGCTTGAGGGAAAGTGATGAGTCAACCACCAATCCGTGATCATGAGCTTGCTGGGAAATAGGTATTGAGAACCCTCAAAACTAAAAATTGCTGGGGCATCTGCCATAGGGGTCCTAGAAAGAAGTATAATTTCAGTTTTCTTTGCAGTCCAAGCAAGTTTATTGGTGGTTAGCCATTCATTAAGTTATGTCAAGCAAGAAGATAATTTTGAAAAAGCAGCATCATATGTAGAAGTTATAGGAAAGAAGAACTGAATGTCATCTGCATACAATTTAAAGGTGACATCCAGTTGAGCAAGAACAGTACAGATGGAAGTAATGTATATAGGGCCGGATTTTAAAAGGGTTACGTGTGTAAATCCTCCTGAATTACACGCGTAACTGGGTCTACTTGCGCCGGGCCTATTTTAAAAAGGCCCAGCGACGCGCGTAAAGCCCCGGGACGCATGTAAGTCCTGGGGCTTGCAAAAAGGGGTGGGGCAGGGGCGAGGTCAGGCTCCTGGCACAGTTGCCATATTTGCCGCTGTGCCAGGGATCGCGCTCCGGAAGTCAGCCGGCTGAAGTAAATTGTGAAATAAAAAAAGCTGAAAAAAGGTTAGGGGGGAAAGGACGGGGGAGGTAGGGGGAGGTAGGGGAAGGGAAGGTGGGGTGGGGGTAGGAAACGGGGAAAAGGCAGCACGGCTCAGCACGCACAAGGTGCACAATTATGCATCCCCTTGCACGTGCCGACCCCTGATTTTATAACTTGCACGTACTTGCACGCGCAAGTTATAAAATCCACCATACACGTGTACACACCGGGTAGCGCGCACACATGTACGCTGCATGCGCTCCTTTTAAAATCTACCCCATATTGACTAGAGAAGCAGAACTGCAAGAGCCCTAGGGAATGCCTGTGTTAATCAGATAAAGATCCGAAGAGGCATTTCCCAGCATGACCTTGCATAATCTGTTGGACAGAAAGGCGGCAAACCAGGAATGAACAGTAGAGGCAATCCCTATGGAATCAAGACAGCTCGGCAATATGTAATGGTTTAAAGAATAAAATGCTGAAGAACTATATATCAGCAGGAATTTCATGCCAGAATTATAACACCAACATATGAGGTCAAAGCAGGACAGGAGCAGAGATTATGTGTTGTGTCATTGGCAAAACCCAAATTGAGAACGGTCAAGAAACGTATTATTGTCTAAGTAATCTTGCAACTGTCCAAGAATGACCTTTTCACTGATTTTAGACAGAAGGGGTAAAAAGGAGATAGGACAATAACTCCCAGGATCAAGTAAGTCCCAAACAGGTTTTTTGACCAAAGGGCGAAACACAGAAGACTTTAAAGATAGAGGCAGCAGCCCTTCTGAGAGTGAAGCATTAACCAGGTCTACTAGAAAACAACTTGCCTCGAAATGTAAGAAATTAATCAATGCAGTGGAACATGTTAAATGCACAAATGCTATCTTTTGTCCGTGTCAAGATCTCACTTACCTCAGAGAGAGAAGTAGGCAAGAACTCTGTCCAAGTCGGCCAAGTTGCTTGCTCAAGCTGGACAGGGGAGAGAACAGAGGGTGGAAGAAAGAAGACAATCCACAATCTGGGAAAGAGTCCTATTAAAGAAGAAAGCAAGCTTTTCACAGGAGGCATGGGATACAGACAGGGAATCAGAAGCAGGCATTGTGGTTAAATAGTGGATGATCCTGAGCAACTCACGAGGCTGAGAAGCGGCTGCAGAGATCTGAGCTGAGTACCAAGCTCATTTTGCATTGTCACTTGCAGCTTTATATGCCTCAAGCCCAGAAAGGTAGGCAGTAAGATTAGTGCTATTAATGTGAACTGTGGGTCTTTAGGGCAATGTTGATGAATTATTGCTTTAAAATGTTCAGATAGCTTTACAGGAAGTAACACAGGATGAAATACACTTAACATTGTGCAAGGACTCATTTTGCAACATGCTGCATAAATCTTCAGAGATTTCCAGGTAAATAGCTCATCTTAGGAAAAACAAAAGTCTTTGGTCTAGTCCTCTCCCCCCCTTGGGGAAAAATTTGCTAAGACTGTTGCCGTTGTCCTGGGCCTCTCCTCTCCCTCCCTCCTTCCTTCCCACTAAAAAACTTAAAATGTACCTCTTCTGCCTCTCCCAAGTGATTCCTCTCCCCAACCCCTGGCTGACACCCTCCCACCCACCCATTACCTCCAAAAGTGGACCATGGACCCTCTGCAGTTCTTAACGATCCCGGCTGACTTAGGCTGTTACCTATGTAACACTTCCAGAATTATGTAGGTGATAATCCTGGAGGAGTAATTTTTACACTAAACAGTATGCTTCCCATTTTATGTTTTTTAGTGGGGAGGGAGGAGGAGGCGAGGGTTGGTGGTGATCTTCTTAGGAAATTTTTAGATTGCCAAGTTGTGGCACACCTGTAAGGGGAGGGGGTTAGATACATGTGGTGATAGGGGGTGGGCATTAGGCTGGGAGTTCCGCAACTTGGGTTTTATTTTTCTAAGTAGCAAGTTATCCAGCCACATGTGGTCAGATAACTTTAGGCCTGTTCTGAAGCAGGCCTAAATGGATCCAGGTAACCTAGCTGGATATACCCGAAATTCAGCTAGGTTAGCCAGATAACTCAACCCCTCTCCGGAACACCCTCAAAATGCTCCTTTTTTATATTTTAATTAATGCTGGTTAACTACTTATCCGGATATAGTTTAGACAGATAAGTGGTTGAATATGACACATTTGCCATTTAGAGGAATACATTTTGAGTTATTCCTCTAAATGGCTTTTGAATACAGACTTCATACTTTTTTCAATGAAAAAATGTGTGCTCGAGTCCCAACTCCATTCAGTCTCCACCCCCACAAAGGCTCGTGTATCCTTAGCTAAATTATGGCTTAGCCAAAAGAATGGGTGGAGATGCCCCTGTATACAGAAAGAGAAAAAATATTAGATTAAATTCATTGCATATGCCCAGCAATCAGTGAGACTGTGAAAAGACATGAACTCTAAAGTAACTTTAATGATCTGTAAATTCAGGCTGTTTTGTTCGGAGTTTGATATTATCCTGCAGTAGGATGGGTCATTATCGAACACTATCTCCTGAATATGCTTTCCTGAGTCCTAATGTATTTTTTACTGTGAAGTGAGTGAACATGCAAAATTAATTTTTAACCACTTGCTCATGAAGGCCAAAGATTTCATTTCTACAGTTTTACTATTATCTGTACATCTTATCATATTCCTTACCCTTGCTGTTTATAGTTATAACATCTGACCAGATTTCATCTTTTTTTTATCTCAAGAAATCATGGTTAAACACAGAGGATTCTTAGATATGAACATAAGAACATAAGAAATTGCCATGCTGGGTCAGACCAAGGGTCCATCAAGCCCAGCTTCCTGTTTCCAACAGAGGCCAAACCAGGCCACAAGAACCTGGCAATTACCCAAACACTAAGAAGATCCCATGCTACTGATGCAATTAATAGCAGTGGTTATTCCCTAAGTAAACTTGGATGAAGATGTGAGGGTGAAGTTTGAGATAGGAAAGGAATGATTAAAATCAATAAGCCTTGGGATCCTTATTTGTCATTTCCTATGTTTCTGGTTAACATATGTATCACCTCACTTCCTACACTTCATAGGGCAAGAGAGAACTTCTGGGTGTTACTGGATAATGAGAAGCACCCAAAAGGGCTCTATTGGGTTCCTCTGACAGAGGAAAAACATTATTTAAGTTCCCTTAAGGCAGTTGTGATTCTCCAATTATTCCGATTACATCTGCTGTGCAGCCTCACTGTAGGCTGTCGAGGACACTTTCCCCTACTAGCAGATGCCTCTGGTGAGCCCCACTATGAACTGTTCTCACTGTCTTAAGAACATAAGAACATAAGAACATAAGAATATGCCATACTGGGTCAGACCAAGGGTCCATCAAGCCAAGCATCCTGTTTCCAACAGTGGCCAATCCAGGCCATAAGAACCTAGCAAGTACCCAAAAACTAAGTCTATTCCATGTTACCGTTGCTAATAATAGCGGTGGTTATTATATAAGTCAACTTAATTAATAGCAGGTAATGGACTTCTCATCCAAGAACTTATCCAATCCTTTTTTAAACACAGCTATACTAACTGCACTAACCACATCCTCTGGCAACAAATTCCAGAGTTTAATTGTGTGTTGAGTGAAAAAGATCTTTCTCCGATTAGTTTTAAATGTGCCACATGCTAACTTCATGGAGTACCCCCTAGTCTTCCTATTATCTGAAAGAGTAAAAAACCGATTCACATCTACCCATTCTAGACCTCGCATGATTTTAAACACCTCTATCATATCCCCCCTCAGCCGTCTCTTCTCCAAGCTGAAAAGTCCTAACCTCTTTAGTCTTTCCTCATAGGGGAGCTGTTCCATTCCCTTTATCATTTTGGTAGCCCTTCTCTGTACCTTCTCCATCGCAATTATATATTTTTTGAGATGCGGCGACCAGAATTGTACACAATATTCAAGGGGGTAGATCTTAAAAAAATACGCGATCGCGTACTTTTGTTCACGCACCAGGCGCGAACAAAAGTACGCTGGATTTTATAAGATACGCGCGTAGCCGCGCGTTTCTTATAAAATCCGGGGTCGGCGCGCGCAAGGGGGTGCACATTTGTGCAACCTGCGCGTGCTGAGCCAAGCGCGCTGCCTGTTCCCTCCGAGGCCGCTCCGATTTTGGAGCGGCCTCGGAGGGAAATTTCCTTCGCCCTCCCTTCCCCTACCTAACCCACCCCCCAGGCCCTATCTAAACCCACCCCCTACCTTTGTCGGCAAAGTTACGCCTGCTGAAAGCAGGCGTAACTTTGCGCGCGCCGGCTGGCAGCCCCGCTCCGTGTTCCGGTCACGGGGGCTGGTCCGGAGGCCTCGACCTGTGTTTTGCCGATTCAAAATGGACCCGACGTCTCAATCATAAATTCAGACGTCGGGTCCATTTTGAATCGGCAAAACACTCCTATGTCAATATCCATCTAAATGCCCCTGAGGAAGCTTTAATAAGCGAAACATCTGCCGTGTTGGGCGTTTTTGTATACCACACATTGAGAGAATGCCAGCTACTTCGTGCCTTCACGTCATTAATGGAGTGAAATATATAAGTCCTTTTGACTAATTTTTAAAGAAAAAGCAAAACACATAAAAAAATATTTTCATATAAAAATAATTAAAGAGTTTTTCAAGTGATGGTGAATGATTAGAGGTCCGGTTGGATTCGGGATTGAATCACAATGTCTGGCTTGCTGACACCGTCACTATAGGCAATATTTTGAATTAAAGTTCAGTTCCCCTTTTTTGTTTACAGGTAATTGAAGTCTCCCATTATTATCGCACTACCAATTTGGTTAGCTTCCCTAATTTCTCTTAGCATTTCACTGTCAGTCTCACCATTTTGACCAGGTGGATGGAAGTATACTCCTATCACTATAGCCTTCCCCGACACACAAGGGATTTCTACCCATAAAGATTCAATTGTGCATTTAGTCTCAAGCAGGTTGTTTATCCTGTTGGACTCTATGACATCCCGGAAATAAAGCACCATACCACCTCCCAGGTGCTCCTCTCTATCATTGAGATATAATTTGTACCCTGGTATAGCACTGTCCCATTGGTTGTCCTCCTTAACCATGTCTCTGATATGCCAATTAAGTCTATGTCATCATTCACTGCTATACATTCTAATTCTCCCATCTTACTTCTTAGACTTCTGGCATTAGCATACAAACATATCAAAGTTTGTTTTTTGTTTGTATTTTCATTCTGCTTTTTAATTGATAGGGATAAGTTCGAATTTTTTAGCTCAAGAGAGTTTTTAGTTACAGGAACTTGGACTACTTTTCTTATTGCAACCTCACTGTCGGGCTTCCCTAATTCTAATGCATCATTAGTATCCTTTGAAGATACCTCTCTCCGAACCATGTGCTGCTGAGTGACTGTCGGCTTTCCCCTTTGTTCTAGTTTAAAAGCTGCTCTATCTCCTTTTTAAAGGTTAGCGCCAGCAGTCTGGTTCCACCCTGGTTAAGGTGGAGCCCATCCTTCGGAAGAGATTCCCCCTTCCCCAAAATGTTCCCCAGTTCCTAACAAAACTGAATCCCTCTTCCTTGCACCATCGTCTCATCCACGCATTGAGACTCCGGAGCTCTGCCTGCCTCTGGTGACCTGTACGTGGAACAGGGAGCATTTCAGAGAATGCTACCCTGGAGGTTCTGGATTTACGTTTTCTACCTAAGAGCCTAAATTTGGCTTCCAGAACCTCCCTCCCACATTTTCCTATATCGTTGGTGCCCACATGTACCACGACAGCCGGCTCTTCCCCAGCACTGTCTAAAATCCCATCTAGGTGATGCGTGAGTCCGCCACCTACGCACTAGGTAGGCATGTTACCAGGCGATCCTCACACCCACCAGCCACCCAGCTGTCTACATTCCTAATAATCGAATCACCAACTATGACGGCCAACCTAACCCTTCCCTCCTGGGCAGTAGGCCTTGGGGAGATATCCTCGGTACGAAAGGATAGTGCATCACCTGGAGAGCAGGTCCTTGCTACAGGATCCTTTCCTGCTACACCAGGTTGATGTTCTCCAATCATGAGACCTTCTTCCTCCAGGGCAGCACCAGGGCTGCCAGTCTGAAGTTGGGACATGGCTACTATGTCCCTGAAGGTCTCATCTATATACCTCTCTATCTGCCTCAGCTCCTCCAGGTCTGCCACTCTAGCCTCCAGAGATCGGACTCGTTCTCTGAGAGCCAGGAGCTCTTTGTATCGCATGCACATGTACAACTTCTCTCCGGTGGGTAAAAATTAATACATGTGACACTCAATGCCTCAAGCCTCGATGTCTCAAGCCTCAGCCTGTCCTGCAGCCTCCACTCCACCAGGGGACTCATGAACGTAGTCTCCAGGCTGGCCAAGCTCTTCTCCTGCCTGCACTACAACTAGACTCCAGTCCTACATAAATCTGTCTGTCTCTTGACTTAGTGCTTCTGCATTGATTATCTCTTGGCTCCCTGCCTTAGCCACCTTTGCCTTGCAGCCTTCTCAGGCCTATTGCTTTGCCTCATTTTCTCTGAACCTTCTGACCTCAGCTTTGTCTTGCTTCTTCTCATGGCCTCTGGACCTTTTGACACTTGCCTTGTGCACTTTGGACCTTCTTGCCTTGTCTTCTGGCCTATATAGGCCTAACCTTGCTCTGTGGTCCAAGGGCCTTCCTGTTCCTGTCTTAGCCTTGAGGCTTATCTAGGCCTTATCTTGTCTTGTCCTCGCGGCCTTCCTGTAACGGTGCCTTTTGGCCTTTATATTCCATGATCTGTGTTGTCCTTGTCTTTCCCTGTTTTTTCCTCTCTTAGTCTGTTCCGGAGTTCCAGTCTTACCTGGACTCTGTTCTGGAGTTCTAGATCCAGTCTTACTTGCACACTGTTCCGGAGTTCCAGCCTTGCCTTCACACTGTTCATGAGTTCCAATCTTACCTGCACTCTGTTCCTGAGTTCCAGTTCCAGCCTTACTTGCACACTTCTGGAGTTCCAGCCTTGCCTTCACAATGTTCATGAATTCTAGTCTTACCTGCACTCTGTTCCTGAGTTCCAGTTCCAGTCTTACTTGCACACTGTTTCGAAGTTCCAGCCTTACCTGTACACTGTTCATGAGTTACATTCTTACCTGCACTCTGTTCCAGAATTACAGTTCTACCTAAACGTCATTCCAATCCAAGCCTTGGCTCCAGGATAACTTGCACTCTATACCAAACTGTCCAAGCTTTGTTCCAGCCTCACCAGACAGTCAAAGCTTTGTTCCAGCTTTACCAGAAAGTCCAAACCTTGCTTCAGCCTTACTAGACTGCACTAGCTTTGCTCCAGCCTCATGTCATCCCACGCCACTCTGGACATGGAGTCCCCCATGCTTCACCTGAACCAGAGCCACAACACCAATATTCTTGAAATAATGCCAAACCACACCAGAACTGATTATTCCAAACATATAATTTGGTTGATAATGATAAGTTGACAAACCCCCCCCCCCACAATTTATTCTGGTGGTATTCATAGAAAACAGTAACAATCATATGCATAGATCAATGCATGCAAGGATGCCCTTGATTGTAAACAACCACTTCAGGCTTTTCCAGGGATCTCTTCTTGACCTCTTGGATTCTCCTTAGTACCTGAATTATCTAGAATACAAGCTGTGTGACTCTTCTTTTCAGAAATGCCAAGTAGCAACTTCCCCTCCTCCTTCTCTCTTCCTTTGACTGAAGTACCCAGGAAGTACTGGGTAAAGCATTCTTGAAAAGATACTGCATCTTTCTCTCTCTTCCACACCTGATCAGAGGAAAGAATCCTGGGTGACCTTTTCTCTTGGTTAAGAACATAAGAACATAAGAAATTGCCATACTGGGTCAGATGAAGGGTCTATCAAGCCCAGCATCCTGTTTCCAACAGTGACTAATCCAAGCTACAAGTACCTGGCAAGTACCCAAACACTAAGTAGATCCCATGCTACTGAT
The DNA here is from genome assembly GCF_901001135.1 of Rhinatrema bivittatum. Classification (NCBI taxonomy): domain Eukaryota; kingdom Metazoa; phylum Chordata; class Amphibia; order Gymnophiona; family Rhinatrematidae; genus Rhinatrema; species Rhinatrema bivittatum. The sequence goes on along the minus strand of NC_042615.1, from coordinate 250,769,558 downwards.
GCTAATAATAGCAGTGGCTATTTTCTAAGACAACTTGATTAATAGCAGGTAATGGACTTCTCCTCCAAGAACTTATCCTAAACTCAGCTACACTAACTGCACTAACCACTAGGGATGTGCATTCATTTTTCACGAATTAGACAATGTCAACGATATTGTCTAATTCATCACGGTTTGGTAGCGCCGATATACGAAGCAATTTTTGCCGAAATTTTGGCAAAATTTGTATTTTGTGTTAGTGTGCAGTAATACTAATTAGTGCGCACTGTTTCTCTAGCTAACAAACTTCTCATTAATTGATACTTTTTAATTTTGAAGTAGCATTTTTTTAGTGCACACTACCATTAGTTACAGCGCACTACTACGTTTCTCTAGCTAACAAACTTTCTCTAGCTAACAAACTTCTCATGAATTGATACTTTTTAATTTTGAAGTAGCATTTTTTTAGTGCACACTACCATTAGTTACAGCGCACTACTACAGCGCACTACTACCCCCCTCATCCCCGCCCCCCCTTCTTCCCTGCTCCCCTTCCTTCCTCCACCCTTGCCCTTCCTTCCACTCTCCCCTCTTCCTCTTCCCCTCTCATCCCAACCTTCCCCAACGTCCTTCTACCTTTCCACTACCGCCCATATACTTTGTTGCCTTGTGAATAGTTGCCTTGTGAATAGTTAATTAACCTATTCTCTTTTACTCTTCTTAAGAGTTTATCATATAACCACCAGTCTCAAGTTGAATTAAATGTTATAATGTTTATATATTCTAATTTATTGTAAAGCTAAATAATGTCTACGTTTTCTATCCTAAATCATTGTAAAGCCTGTTGCTACGTTAAGTTACATTGTGAACCGGGGTGATGTTTTTAATGTGCCCCGGTATATAAAAAACTATTAAATAAATAAATAAATAAATAAATAAATACGTACTTAGGGCCAGATTTAATAACATGCGCGTGGGCATAGATTTGTTCGCACAACCCGTCGCGAACAAATCTACGCCCGATTTTATAACATGTGCGTGCTGCTGTGTGCATGTTATAAAATCTAGGGTCAGCATGCGCAGGGGGGTACACAATTGTGCAATCTGCGCGCACCAAGCCGAGCAGCCTGCCTCCGTTCCCTCCAAGGCCGCCCCCCCCCCCCCCCGATAAACTCGGCGGCCATTTTCATTACTGGCGGTCGTTTTCATTACTGGCAGACAGGCAGGTTATGAAAACTGAGGCCGAGTTTACCGGCGTCGGACTTCATAACCGACAGCCGTGGCAGATTGCCTTAGCGAGGAGGTGCTAAGGTCATGCAAGCAACCCTTGTGCCTCTTTTCTAGCATGATCTCCTAATTTACATATTGCATAGTGCCCCCCCTTGTGGACACCATGAGTACGTTAAGAAAGCGAGTGATGAAAAGTCAGCGCTCGCTTTCCGCAAACGTTATTACATCGGCTCCCAAAACACCTCCTAAAACCACACCCATTGAATGAATACTGATTGAGTTTTCCCTCCCTTTAAAGAAAAGCCTACAGCCCAGCCCAGCACAGGGCAGAACAGAGATCATTATCCACTCTCCCTCTCCTTGGAATGGCTTCTGGACCTCTTTCTATCCTCCCCAAGAACATTCTGAGGCTCCACTTTTATATTTCTAAACCATGGGGGTGTACCTAAAATAACTCTTTATTTACATTTGTTTTTTTATTTAGTTATGTAAACCGTTTTGATTAAACACTGTTTGTAAAGACGGTATACAAACACTTTTAAATAAATAAATAAATAAATAAATCTCCACCTCCTATTTTTCTTCTCTTAACATGCGTGCCTCCTCTTGGGGACACATGGTCATATGGTAAAGAACAACAGGTTGTAGGTGATACCTTTTTATTGAACTTAATACATTTGTGACTAGCTTTCTACTGCTTATGAATGTCAGTGATATTAGATACACTCCTCGGTATCTTTCTCTCTCTTCCCTTCAACTTTACAGGCATTTCAATGCCACTTTTTCGGTTCGGTTACACTATGTTAGTAGTTTTACAAATCTACAATTCAGCATAATTTAGTTGAATTACCTAGCATCAGTAGACTGATCCATTGAGGATGGGGATTGATTTATAGTGGTAATGTAACTAAAACAGCAGAAATATGGTAATAGCTGGTCATAGACCAATACATGGGGCATAATTCATAAACACAATATTTATCATTGTTAGGGAATAAAAGGATATACAAGGACACTGTACTTGATATATCTTATTGCTTTGTTTTGTAAACCATTTTAGTATGTTATGATATAAACTGCTCTGGGTCCCTTGGGAAAAGGGCTGTATACAATTGTTAATGTACTGTAATGAAACATACAGAATGCTCTAGCGCAAGAGGTCTCAGATTCTCCACAGAGGTAAACTCAGGAGGAACATCAGAAAATATTTATTCATGGAGAATATGCTGGATGTATGGAACTGTCCCCAAGGAAGGTAGTGGAGACCAAAAAAAACAGTAATAGCATTCCAAAAAAAGCAGGAGATAAGCACAAAAGATTCTCATTGGTTCTGCTGTCATATTTTATATTTCTACATTCCAGGAATTAAGCCTCCATCATCAGGTCAATGCAAAATGAAATTTCCTGACTTTACAAGCAACTTGCAGGTTGTATTTCAAAGGTGGTAAGGTGGTGTTTATTTTTGAAGCTGTAAAAAATTAATACAGTAAAAGGATTGGGGGAGTGGTGGGTTATCTGTTTACAAAGGAGTGAGAAAACTGACAGAAAGAAATAGTAGAATTTAAAGCTATGGAAGAACTATGTCTGTTAATGGTTGAGAAAACACTTTGCCCTTTATTTAGCACTGTGTGCCAGCATTGTCTAACAATCTATCACTTGTATAAATATTAGGGATGCACTGTTTGCGATTCATTTAGTGCATTTTAATTTTTTTAGTGTGCACTAAGAGGGTAATCTTCAAGGCATTTCCACAAGCAAAATGATGCTTTACCAGATGAAATGGCGTTATAAAATTACCTGCATGATCACAATTACCAGTAGTACCATGTCATGTTTTTATCATCATCATCATTATCACTGCCATGTTACTGCAATAATGGTCATAGTAGCCCTCATTACTTATCGGCTTGCATGAACCTTGGAACAATAAGAGAAAGCTTTCCAAAAAAAATAAATAAATAAACTGCTTCATCCAGTGAGGTTGCTAGACTGTCATGAAAGGTTTTACTCAATAGCATTATTCACAAAGGATGAATGTTATTCAGGTCCTGTAGTAGATTTCAGGTGCAACTTTCTTCCTGACATGAGTTGTTTCTACCAACCTTACTCCTCAACTAATATACAGCTTGATAGGGATCTCTGGGGCAAGGGTAAAAATAGATCCAGCAATAGAGGAATGTGATGTGTGATGCTGGCAAGAGCAATGAAAGTTAGAGGAGACAGTCTTGCATAAGGGGGGAGGGGGGAGTCATACAATAGACTGATTATAGTTTATTGTGAGTATAATTTAAAACAGTTTTTTTCAAGGTCATAGGTCTTTATGTTCACCTATATGTTTTTTTATTCTGAACATCAAATACAATTCTGACTCACTATAAATACAGAGGAGTCTAACAAATAAACTGAAATTAAACTTACTTAAGCATCAATTAGTAACTTACATAGGTATTTTCCATTCTGAAAAAGGAGCCTATATCTCAACTTCTTTAGATTGTGTTGTTGTTTCTCAACACATTTCTCCCAACTGACTTTCAGTACCTGCAGCTCTATTTTGGTGGGTGAGACATGAATAATATTAGTCAATATTTCCTCACAGAAATATTGTATTGATTGTTCATGAGAGATTTTCTCTGCAGCAGTTTGTAAGGTTGTCATCAGCATCTACTGTTTCCTTGTCAAGATCTGTGAAAGGTCTTCTGACTCCACAAAACTTTGATTCTTGTTTCATCATGATGATTTTACAAGGGGGTTGGTTTGGGTTAAAATTAACTGCTGCCAGGCATACAATTCTGCATACATTTATTTCTGCAAAAACGCAGCTAACAGAATATCAAAACTTATTGCAATTTTCCAGGGAAAGTTATAAGTGGAAAAAACTTTCTACTTATGACTGGCCATGGAAAGTTGCAATAACTTTTCATATTCTGTTAGTTGGTGTTTTTGTAGACCTATTTGATATAGTCTTTAGCTTATGGGATCTTTTTTGCAAGTGCAGTTGTGTATACTCCAGATCCACTTTGTATTATTCTTTATTTGCACCAAGTCTGTGTTGGAGCTTGCATCGGCCTCGAGCTCGGGACACTCAAGGCTTGGCAATCCTGTTGTGCTGAAGATGGAAGTGAGCGCAACCTAGGGCTCTCCAGGATAGGACAGTAGAATGTGTACCCTTGCAGTGAAGACAGTCCAAGTCTCTAATCCTCCGCCGACCTGCATGCCCATGAAACCACCAATGTAATGGTGGTCTCTGAATGGTCCTCTGACCATTCCAAGCCCTTTTGGACCTGCCACAGGGTGTAGCAGAGGCTGCAGGCTGGACAGAGGTCACGGAAGAAAAAGTTCATAAGCATTGGAGCTTGGAGTGAAGACCGGCACATGGAGTGAAGACCGGCACTTGGAGTGAAGACCGGAACTTGGAGTGAAGACTCTGATGTGGAGCTTGGGATGAAGACAGGAAACAAGAGGGATGAGCAAGACCCTCAGGCACCCTACACAGCATGTGGGGCTGGTCGTGGACCATGAGTAGATCGGGACAGCTCAGGCAGACTCATAGCACAGGTTAGTGGAAACCCCTCAGATCCTCCAGAGTCAGAACTGGGGAATCAGATAAAAGCTTGAAGTATGGAAACTCGGAGTAAAAGCAGGAAATCTCCAGAGGCACAGGTCCCACCTCCTGGTGCATTAGGACCGGGAACATGACGGAACTTGGGACATCAGGACATGAAGCAAGGAACATCAGGACATCAAGGAACATCAGGAACTTGGAAACATCATGGAACATCAGGAACATTAAGGAGACCACAGAGATACAAAGATACAGGATACACGGAAGTCCATGGACGAAATCAGGATGCCAGGAAGGAGCTGGAACAAGGAGTCCTTGAGAGAAGTAGCTCAGGAGGACTAGCTCCTTCCCAAAGCCAGGACTGACTGATGGAGAAGCTCTTTTATAGGGCAGGAAGCAGGCAACTCCTTGGGAGGAGTTCAGATGGGCCATTCCTGGCTGGCCCTTTAAATCCAGGAGAAGGCCATGGGTCCTCCCCTTAGGAAGGAAGGGGCAGGACCCTGGACAGCGACCATGCTGCCGCTGCAATGCTGAGCTGGAGAGGAGACTGAGCAGGCCTCAGGGCAGGCCCGACAAGGGAGTGGCAGCGTCCAAGCCACAAACAGGCTCCAGGAGCAGCTCCTTGGCCACAGGAAAGGTCACAGATGTGGCTTCCATGCCGCGGAAGTAGGTAGCAGCATTGGAAAGGAAGGCTCGGCACGGCTTCAATTTATTTGAACTCTCGGTATCTCTGTAATGTCCGCTGTCACTAGTATCCAATTTTTTTGAACTCTCGGTAACTTAGTAGTGTCCGCTGTCACTAGTATCCAATTTTAATCAGTTATCTGAGTTACCGAGAGTTTAAAAAAAATTGGATACTAGTGACAGTGGACATTACTTCCCTGTACACTAGTATTCCTTAAATGGATGCTTTAAATATCATCGAATTGGAACTTAAAAAGATGGATATATTGGAAAGGAGGGTGAGGTTTTTAATAACCATTGCTGAAATTACATTAACATGCAATTGTTTCAGTTATAAGTCTCAATTCTATTTACAGATCAAAGGCATCCCAATGGGGTCCTCGATGGAGCCGAGTGTTGCATGCTTGTATGTAGCAAATTTTGAACAAAGATTTGTTTATTGTTCTAGATAGTTTCAACAAATTGTAAGTTGGAAGATATATATATAGGATCATCTCACTCATTAGACGACAAAAAAGCCAGCCCCAAGCTCGATATAAGAGCCTACCCTGACTCTTAAAACAGTTGTTATCATTATCCTAAGCACTTCGTTCCTTAGTCTTTTTCTTTCCAGCAATCTTTGCTTCCAAGTTTACCTCCCTTGTTGAATGTAACTTTGTTCTTCCTGTTACCTACGGTTTCGTTACAGTTCTCCCTTTTTGATGTAAACCGACCTGATATGGTCCCTACCATGAAGGTCGGTATAGAAAAGTGTTAAATAAATAAATAAATAAATATTGATGACCTGTTTTTTATCTGGCAAGGTTCTGAAATTGAATTGGAATGTTTTTTGGTGATGTTGAATACGAGCGATAAGAACTTGAAATTTACTCTATCTAGGGATACCCAATTGGTCACCTTTCTAGACACTCGGGTGTACATTCATCAAGAAAAATGAATGACAACAGCTTACAGAAAGGCAACCGATAGGTACACCTTATTAATTACAATAGCTTTCATCCCAAACGACTCAAGGAAAATATCCCTGTGGGACAATTTTTATGCTACAGACGTTATGTACCTCCACAATTGATTTTAAGGTTCAAGCTCAGCAACTGAGTAACAGATTTATAGCCAGAGGTTACACCAAGTCTACTGTTAAAAAATCATATAAAAGGGCATTATATGCCAACAGAGACAATCTCTTATTACAAAATAAAAGGGAAATTCCATCCAGGACAATTTGTACTATATTCCATTCCTCAAGGGTAACTTCTGTTAAAGATATCATCTTAAAACATTGGTATATTTTATCCCCTTTGAATTTTTTTATTCAACAGCTGATCTTTGCTATTAAAAGACGTTAGTCTTTATGGAATAAACTAAAAGGGCAGAGAGAAACTTTGGAAAATGACCAGGGCCGTGGACAGATCCTTTCCGGATATTGTTCCTTGTGCCCACATGTTTTGAGATGTATAGTATTTCAACATCCTAATTTGAATCAGCCATATATATTACCCGAGTTGTTCACATGTAATACCAGTGGCGTGATATATGTTATAAAATGCCCGTGTGACATGCTATACATTGGACAGACAAGTAGACCAGTTAGATTGCATATTATTGAACATCGTAGTCAGGTAAAAGCTTTGAAGGAACATGCTCTGCTAGTGGATCACTGGGTCAAATTTAAACATTCATTGGAAGATATAAAATTCTTTCTTATTAAAAAAATTACACTTGAGGAATGGTGGGGATTTATCTGCTACATTAAGAAAAATTGAACAGCGTTTCATTTTTAATTGGTCTACATCTTCCCCAAAAGGGCTCAATAGGCCTATTGAGTGTAATACTTTTTTGTGAGATTGAAGGGTACGTGCCTGTCAGAGCAGTGCCAGTGGGTTGAAGATTGGTTGATTTATCGCTGCCGACTGGAGTAGGGGAGGAACACATGAGTAATCCTGGTTTAAATTAACAGGCAATCTATTGAGATATTGGGTTCAGATGTAAATGGATACGATAAAATTTATTGATTGGTTCGGTGATATAAGGATAAGGTAGGAACCGATACGTGGTACGCATTATGGATGATGATGTGCGTCAGTTCCGGGTAAACGTCAGTACAAGCGGTGCAATGGTGAAGGAAATAGATATCATAATTTCGTGTTCTTGTGTGTTTGTAGATATTGAATTTAAAGTCCTGAAGAAGTAGACATGTAAGGATGTTATGAATTGCTGTGGAAAGCTATTTGAATACTCAGTTATTTGAATGATGGATTATACTTGAATAATGGATTATTTGGTGAGATCACAGTGTGTGTATATTGGTGAGTTTTGGTCTATGTAGACAGCTTGTTGCGGCGATTTAAGGCATAGGGTGAATTATATTAGTGATTTAATATGTTTTGATTATAGAAAACTATTGGAAGAAATTGATATTTGAAGAAAGTGATGTTTCCGGGTTAGTACCTGAGGAAGCCCTCATGAAAGAGGGTGAAACAAAGATATCTTTGTTGGACTTGACTCATGATTGAAGATTATTTCAAGTATCTGTATTGGAATCAAGATTAATAAGCAGATGAATAATAATACATATTGCAATATTGAAAATTTAGTAAAGTATTAATTAGAAATATTTATAACCATAACTTGGTTGTGATTTTATATGGTATGAATGATGAACGTATGGGCATGTATGAGTTAGATAGATTTTAATTGTCTAGTTAGTTTGTGATACTTTGTGTTTGAATAAAAAATACATAATGAAATTGTAAGATATATAGTTCTTCTGTGTGTGATGCTTATATGATAGATAAAGAAGATCTTTTGAATATTACCCTTTGTGTTGTGATACCGATTTTTTTTAAGTGACAGGCCTCAGTGTAAATGGTTAGAAGATGGCATGCCATAGTTTTTAAATGACAGGCCTCCTTGGTAATTGGAACATGGCATGCCATTGCAGTAAGTGACAGGCCTCATTGGTAATGGTTACAACATGCATTTGCATTCTGCATTCTGCAGCTGTAACTGACAGACCTCATTGGCAAGGGTTGGAACATGGCATGCCGCAGCTGCAAGTGACAGGCCTGAGTGTTAATGGTTGGAAGATGGCATGCCGTAGCTTTTAAAAGACAGCCCTTATTAGTACTGTTTGCAACATGGCATGGCATAGCTGTAAATGACAGACCTCATTGTTAATGGTTGGAACATGGCATGCCATGGCCATGACAATCCTCAGTGCTTAGAGTTGGAGGAAGCCAGGATGATAAAGGATACATTATTTTTAAGTGTTGTTTTTTGTACAAGATTCAGAAGATCTCAGTGGAGTCATGCCCCTGTGGTGTTTATTAAATACTACACAGAGGCCTGATTTCTCTGACCACCCCTGCAATCTTCACCTCAATAACTGTTTGGGGTGAAGCAGGCAGGGAAAGTCAGTGGAGTCATGCCTCAGTGGTGGCATCTTGGGAAAGGAAGCAATAGAGCGTAATGGAGCCTCTGAGGCAGTTTTTGTTAAAAGGAGGCAGAGGAACTCAGCAGATTCATGCCTTTGAAGTAGCATTTGTAAAAAGGAGGCAGAGGATCTCAGTGGAGTCATGCCTTAGTGGTGTTTGGCAAACACTACCCCTGAGGCCTGATTCCACTAATCTCCCCTACCTGCTTCACCTCAACAACTGTTTGGAGATGAAACAGGCAGGCAGGGAAGGTCAGTAGAATCAGGCCTCAGGGAAGGTTGTTCCCAAATACCACCACTCTGACATGACTGCACTAAATTATCCTGCCTGCTTCAAAACAAGCAGTTGTAGAGGAGAAGCAGGGAAGGGAAGAAACAGTTGTTGAGATGAAGCGGGCAGGTGGGATCAGTGGAATCAGACCTTAGGGGTGGTGTTGGCCAAATACCACATCTGAGGCATGGCTCCATTGACCTGCCTGCTTTACCCCAAATAGCACTTGAGGAGAAGCAGGCAAGGAATGACAGGGGAGCCTCAGTGGGGTGTAAATACTACCCCTGAGGCCTGATTCAAATGACCTCCCCTCCCTGCTTCTCCTCAACAACTTTCTGGAGACGATGCAGGCAGGGGAAGCCAGTGGAATCCGGGCTAGAGATGGAGTGTTTACACCTCCACTGAGGTATGAATCCCTTGTCTCCCCTTGGCTGCTTCTCCTCAACTGTTTGTGGTGAAGCATGCAGGGGAAGACAGTGGAGTTATTCCTCAGTGGTGCGTTTGGAAAACACCACACCTGAGGCCTGATTCCATTGACCTCCCCTGCCTGCTTCATCTCCAAACAGCTGTGGAGACGAAGCAGGCAGGGGAGGTCAATGGAATCAGGCCTCAGGAGTGGTGTTTGCCAAATACTACCATAGAGGCACTGGGATTCATCCACAGGAGTGGCGTTTACACCTCCAATGATGTATGACTTCCCTGTCTTCCCTTGCCTGCTTTTCTTCAATAACTGTTAGGGGTGAAGCAGGCAGGGGAAGTCAATGGAGTCAGTGGAGAACGTCAAAGGCAGGTAATGCAGCCTAGAGACAGCAGCCAGCAGGTGGCTTAGTATTATCCTGGACTGGTCCCATTACAGGAACCCAAGTACCAGGGAACAAGGATTGACTGAAGGTGCTTGAGCAGAGAAAGGCCGGAACCGTATGAGTCTAAGTCCAGAACCTTCTAATTGGCAGCAATTAGAAGGTGTAGTGTTACACCTGTCAGTCGCAGACAGCTGTGACCGCTGTTGCTCACCTCTTTCTTCACATCCCCAACTCCATTGGGAAGACTTGCGGCCTCAGCCTGCCATCGCCAGTCTTCCTACTGCTCCCAGGTCTCCCAGGGCGGCACCAATGCCGCCGACCGCCATCTTGCCTTCGGAGTCACTTAGGCGCTCGCACGCGCGCATGGGCCAGTCTTAAGCACATCATGGCGGGAACCTCGGGGGCATCCCTTCTGGATGACGTCAATCCTCCTGCACATTTAAGCTGGCTGACTCTGCCTACCTACGACTTGGCAACGAGTTCCCTCTTGCTAATTCCGCTTCGCTCACTGAAGGACCCTTTGTTCTAGCTTCTTCTTCCATGGCTTGAAACATCCTGGGTATCTGCTCCTCAGGGGCCTCTCCTTTATCTCTGGCTATCAACTCCTCGGAGGACCTATGCCTTGGACTTCTGCCTGCTCCATTCCCCGGGGCTTTCCTGGAACCATCACTACTTCAGCCGTGAGTACTCCGCTCTGTGGACCACTACCTTCTCTACTGAGGACCTCTCTGGTGTACCCCGCTCTGCGGACCATTACCACCTCTACCGAGGATCCTCTCCGGTGTACCCTGCCTATGGACCATTACCATACCTACAGATGACCTCTCCTTTGTACCCCACTTAGTGGAGCATTACCATCTCTACAGAGGACTTCATCAGTGTACCCCACTCTGCAGACCATTACCATCTATTCTGAGGTACCCTCCTTAGGTTTCTCCCATTACACTGACCAGGGGTACCTAAGTGTCTGAGAAACTTTCTCTGGACCCCCCGCTCGACAGGCAGTGCTGCTCTTTCTCTTTAATAAAGACTCTAGACTTGTACTGTGTCTGATGTCAACTGAGACCTCGCCTCCTGACGGTGAGGCTCACGGGGCTCCTCCCCTTGGGCGGTACCATCTCTCACCTTGGCCCAGGGCCCACACACCCACTATTCCTAACATGTAGCAAGCAACGTAAAACTCTGGACACAAAGGAGTTTATAGCATGGTCATCCGTGGCAATGGTCAGGGCACAGAGAAGGCAGGCATGGTCAGGCATAGCAATGGTCAAGGCATGGAGAAGGCAGGCATGGTCAGGTGTAGCAATGGTCAAGGCACAGAGAAGGCAGACATGGTCAGGCATAGCAGAGGTCAGGCTTGGAGAAGGCAGGCAATGGACGGACGTAGCAGAGGTCAGGCTTGGAGAAGGCAGGCAATGGTCTGACGTAGCAGAAGTCGGCACCAGGAGATCAGTCGAAGTACAGATGACATGAACGAAGACACAGGAACTAGAAGACACTCAGGAACAAGGAAAGAGGAAGCACAGAGGCAACGAGTATTTTATTTATTTTTATTTAAAAAATTTTCTATACCGTCGTTTAGTAATATACCATCACAACGGTTTACATTTTGGCACTGAAATAGGTTGGTTAGGTTTCTAAGTTATCCATGGTGTGCCAATATTTTATGGTTACATAGTTCAGTAATAAAATCTAAATGAGAGATGGGTTGGAGTTACTATTTATATGATTTTGGGATAATCAAACAGACACACACCTCCCCTCACCTTTCTACTGTTCAATTCAGGAAACCATGCCCATCCGAAATACTTAGTGACCAGCTCTCCAAGGAACTCATGAACCTAGACCTTTCCAATCCTGACTCAGCTCTATCTTCCTGGCATAAGATCACTGAAACAGTTGCTAACAAATGGTGCCCAATAGTCTCCAAAACAATCAATCCTACAAAAAAAGGTAATCAACCTTGGTTTACCCCTAAACTAAAACAGATGAAACAGGAGCTACGTCACAAGGAAAATATATGGCGAAAAACCCCTAACACAACTACCCTGTCTACGTACAAAGGCTTTCTACATCACTACAGGACCTCTATTCTACTAACAAAAAGGGAATTCTACACCAACAAAATTCATCATCTTCAATACGATGCCCAGGCCCAGTTTGCATATGTTACTCAAATCACGAAATCAACTTCTCCGTCTATCCCAGACGAACAAGCTCTATCTAAGGCGAATGAACTCGCTTCATTTTTTCAACAGCAGATCCTGAACACGCTCGCCCTTCTACCACCTAATACTCTACCTCTCACTTCAGACAAGAATACTCAATCACTCAAGAGAGCCAAATTCGACAGCTTAGAATCAATATCATCCAAAGAGATTGAATCCCTACTAAAAAGACAGAAACCATCTAGCCATCCAGCAGATAACATCCCTTCGAAACTCTTGCTTCTTATTCCAAACACGATCTCAGGACCTCTGACAAGCATCATAAATTGCCTTTTAACCCAAGGGACTTACCCTGACATGCTAAAAACCGCGGCACTCAAACCCCTCCTCAAGAAACACAATCTAGACCCTAATGAACCAGCCAACTTCAGACCCATCTCCAATCTCCCATTTTTAGCCAAACTAACGGAGAAGTTGGTAAACACCCAGCTTTCAGAGTACCTAGAAGATCACAATATCCTTCACCCTTCACAATATGGCTTCCGCAAGGCACGCAGCACAGAAACTCTCCTTATTTCACTTACAGATCATATTTTAATGGGTCTAGACAAAGGCCACTCCTTTTTATTAGTTCTGCTAGACATTTCGGCGGCATTTGACACCGTCAACCACGCCATCCTTCTGGATCGCCTAACAGATATTGGTATCTCCGGTTCAGCCCACAGTTGGTTCAAATCCTTCCTCTGCAACAGATCATTCAAAGTTAAAATCAATAATAAAGAATCACCATTAACAAAATCCACCCTTGGCGTACCACAAGGATCATCCCTATCTCCAACCCTTTTCAATATTTACCTCCTCCCCCTATGCCAATTGCTAACCGACCTTAATTTAATTCATTATCTGTACGCTGACGACGTACAGATTCTAATTCCCATTACAGAATCTATTTCAAAAGCGCTCACCCACTGGAATAACTGCCTTATATCTATCACCAACCTCCTCAATAGACTAAACTTGGTCCTTAATGCCTCGAAGACGGAGCTCCTCCTCATCTCTTCAAACGAAGAAAATATTCCCCTACCATCCCCACACAACGCTTTCATCACCCATAAGCATGTGAGAGACCTAGGGGTACTGCTGGATAATAGACTAAACCTAAAGAAAATGGTCAACACCACATCCAAAGACTGCTTTTATAGACTCCAGGTTCTGAAACGACTCAAACCACTTCTTTTTTTCCAAGACTTTAGGACAGTCCTCCAAGCGCTGCTATTTGCCAAAATAGACTACTGCAGTGCCCTTCTCCTTGGCCTCCCCAAATCGATGATACAAAATGCGGCAGCGAGATTACTGACCAACACCAGCCGTGGAGATCACATTTCACCCATCCTCAGAAAACTACATTGGTTACCAGTAAATTTTAGATTCCTCTACAAATCAATTACCCTAATACACAAATCCATCCATCATCAACTCCAACTCGACCTTGAAATCCCCTTCAAATTACACTCTTCCAACAGTCCAATTAGAGATATTCACAAAGGTACGTTGAATTTCCCCCCTACCAAAGCCTCACGCCTTTCCTTGACCAAAGACCAAGCTTTTTCAATGGCAGGACCAGCTATATGGAACAACATTCCTTCAAGCCTCCGATTAGAACCCTGCCTAATAACGTTCAGAAAAAAACTCAAGATGTGGTTATTTCACCAAGCATTCGATGACCCTCCAGACAATCACTAGTCATATTTTATCTCACCTGGACGTAGAGGATAGAGGTCCACTATCCTTTCGAACAAAGGACAATCACAGGTTATAGCATTTAAGCTCTAACCCAAATTCCTTTTGTATTATGTTATAATTCCTCATGCCTTTCTTTCTTCCAGCTTTTAAGCTTCCCAAGTTTTTTACTCCTTGTTAAATGTAACTTTGCCTTATTCACCTCTCTTGTTAATTACTTTTATTTATTGCTTCAGTTATACCCTTGTTCTATGTAAACCGATCCGATATGGTTATTACTATGAAGGTCGGTATAAAAAAGTGTTAAATAAATAAAATAAATAATCATATATGTGTATACAGTTTCAATTTAATATTTAATAATGGGTAACAAATAATAAAATAGACAATTTTCTGTTTGTTGGTGACTTTCTGCTGTATGTATTGTTAGTCATCGCTCACATTGTGAAATGCTTTTTTGAACCAACAGAGAACCAAGGAGGCCTGTTGCAAAGGCAAAGTTTCAAAGCAAGGCTTGAGCTTTTATATGCTGAAGAATCTGATGTCAGCATCCGGATCCATGGCCAGGTTCCTGCCACAGGCCCTTTAGAAGGTTTACTGCTTTGCAAGTGTGCACCTTGGGAGGGGTGTGGTGCTGCTGGAGGCATCTCTCAGTGAACCCCATGGAGAGGCCCAACGGATAGAGGTATTCTGGCTGGAAGTCCTGGGAAGTGGAGCAGGGCCAGAGGCGCTGGCAGGAGCCCGAGGTCAGAGCCGATGGCCCACTGCCACAAGCGACGGAGAGCTAGAGCCTGGAGGTTGCTTAGAAAGGTGAGAGGCTGCACCGCGGGGCTGCTGCGGGCAGCGAGCATAAAACTTACTAACCTCTCAGGCTATCCCTTGGGATATACTGTAGCTAGCCATATCTTGGAAGAGAACCTCCCTCCCCCTCCCCTCTCTTCTCTGCCTGCTACTACAATTTTCAGGTAATGAAGTGCTTGTGAGATGTTGTTGTGTGACATGTAATTGGATTTCTTTTTCACTGTGTCAGTTCTAGGTATAAACCATCTGCAAGTGGAGCCTCTCTCACAGAGGTGTGTATGACCAAATGTAAGGTATCAGTAAACAATGAGACTCACACTATTACTTGCAGAGAAACTCCTGAAAATCCCTTTCCCAGGGCGTATCTTACGCACGTAACCCATTGAAAATCTACCCCTTTATGTGTTTTGTACCCTTACTGAACTTACTAGCTAACTAATAAGAAAACAAAAGTTAATTCAAATTCCCTGTCTATAGTTATTTAATAAAGGAACATCTTTAAAAAATATATATTTATTTTAATATTATTCTCCATAGAGATATTATTATTGTAACTGAATTAGTAATTCTTAATAATTCCACTTTATAGATAACTAAAACCTTTGTTCAATAATATTGCTCATGAAAATCGGTAAGTCAGTGTTGTCAGTTATGCTCAGGTTTGGGATATACAGAGTTCTTTCAGTTGATGATCTTCGGTTTTCTTTGCAGCAATCACTTAACATCTCTTATAGGGTATGATATGACTTATCAGCTTAGGCCACCATTTTCTCAGTGCCTCTCATGCCTACTGCCATTCCCTGTCTAAAGCTGATTCATTTCCCACATTTCAGCTTTTTCTTAATTAAACTGATCTTCCCTGCTTCTTACCTGAGCAGCACTTTAAATATTACATTAGACTAACCAAAATCACTTTTTCCTCATTCATTCAGTCAGTCACTACTCTGTATTCTGATGTTCCTTTAGTGCGTTATATTCTTTGGAGAATCTCAGTCAGCTTTTGACTTCTGAACAACATACAGCAGTCTGCTCTCAGCTGTGCCAAACATCATTCTCACAATTCTCAACTGTAACAACTGAAAAATCTGTCACGGTATCCCTGCTTGGTGATATCTTAGGGAACTATTTTTCTAATGTATCTTTGAATGTGTATAGTTACATGTCAGCTGTTGCAACATTAACCCGTTTATTCACCAGAGGTGTAAATTGTGTGCTGTTATTTATGCGGATATTTTATAAAATCAAAAAGTATGCAGGTATATTCCAGCTCTGCCACAACCCCACCCCCCAAAATTTCTCTCTGGTATTTGCATAAATGTATGCACCTACTTTTACATTTGTTCAGCCCCCAGGCTATTTTAGTACAGCCATTTACCAACATAAAACCCAGTTTTATGCATGTAAATGTCTTTGAAAATTCACCCAACAATGCCATTGACCATTGTTACTAGTTGTTCAGTATAGGAATAGATACTTCAGCCATAGACATTATGAAGTTAGTTTTTAATTGTCTGTATTGTTTACAATGTGCATCTGCATTTTTATATCAGGTTCAATGAAGCCAATTTTTAAGGGAAATGACCTGCATTGTTTTTCTTTGAAAATCTGAAACTGTAAAGCATGTGTGTTAAACTAATCCACATGCTTTGTAGGGATGTGCTTCATTTTTGGCCCACCGCAGGAAATATCGTATTTCCTGTGGTTCGGGCCTTTGAAATTCGAGGGGACCTGAATTTCGGGTTAGTGCGCACTAACCTGAAACCGAATTTTTACCAAAATTTCGGGAAAATTCATTTGGGTTTCAGGGGTCCCTGAACCAGGACAAATTAGGAAATTTTGTTGAAATTGCCTAATTTGTCCTGAACAAATGCACATCCCTAATTCTTTGCATTATTTGTGTGCATGGTTAAGTGAGAGCAAAATAGTGTATCTACATCTGAAATCAAATGTGCATACACTGATTTACTCCCCTAAACTAAGCACAGCCCTGGGAACATCTCTTTTAACCCAGCTAAAAGAACATGTTTTGTGAAACGCAAAGCATACTTTTAGTCAGGCAAAGGAAAACAATTTTCAGCTGTCATTTTACCTAGGTAAATAATAGTGATTCAGCTAGGAAAATGTTTTAAAAAATTGTCCTCTACATATTTTGGAAACTGATAGGTCCATATTCAAAAACATTTAGTTGGATAACTCAGAAGTTATCTAAATTCTAGCTGGAAAACTTTTTATCCTGCTTAAATTTGCCTAGAAGATATGTCAGGGCATAACTGGGAAGAGCTTAGTTAGCCAGATAAATTATCCTGCTAACTCCAATATTCAGTGTTAGGCAAATAACTTATCAGGCTAACTCTGATCAGCCCATACACTTTTCCTAAAGTTAGCCGCATAAACTTATCTGGCTAACTTTAAAATAGCTGGATTTATCCAGTGGTGTGGCCATTCCATACAGGCTAAATTAACTAGATATGTTCATCAGGCTCACTAGCTGAGTCGTACATTGGCTGTATATGGATCTCTGACCTCGTCATTATAAAGTCCACACTTCCTGGCATTTCTCTCTTCTCTTTTTTGGGTTATCTTAAGAAAGAATAGTTTTGAAATTTTTGAACAATATTCATATATCAGCCCCAAAATATTTTCTCACCATTGTAAACCTGTCAGGTCTTCAGGAAAACTCTATTCCCTGACTCTGTTTCACTTATATCATACATACATTTTCTATGTTGAAGTTTGATTGAATTCATTTAATCTGAGATATTATGTTTCCCTTTGGCTTTGGCTAAAAATTAATATAAATAAAATAGAGAAAGGACACTTATTTTGTATGCATATTGGAAGTCATGGTTTATTAAAAGATGAAGTTAGTCACGTATTAAATAACCTTTGAGTACTTTGCATTGCCCTTTGAATTAAACAGTAAAGCTTTTTTATACTGTGCATGTTCTGTTCCAGTTTTTTTTTTTTTTTTTACAGATTCCCAGAGTAAATAGTGGAGACATCAAAGCCATTCTAAAGTAGTTTGTGGTTTAGGATTACAAGAATTCTGCATTTATTTGCAAATCAAGTAGAAAAACAAAATTAATTGCACATTGTGACTCCCTTTAGGGGTGTGCAGAAGTAAAATCTTTGTTTTTGTTTGTTCATTCATTTCACAGGGCACTTCCATTTGGTTCATTAATTTCAAACAATTATAAAAAAATAATTTATTCATTTTATGCATTCATTCGTTCATTCAGTTACAGTCAAAGTATATGGAAGAAGCACTGTAGCCTATTTTGGGCTCTAAAATTGGGGTTTTCTCATCAATTCTTATAAAACTGGTGGGTAGACATCATCAGGAAGGATGAAGGCATGCCAACACATCAAGACTATGTCAAAAGTGGCATGACTAACCTAAGGCACCATAAAGAGGTTAAAGGATACCAGAGTACCAGACGTTCTCCAAGGAATCATCAGAGGAACAAAGAAGCAGCAAGAGTGTGAAGAACACCCTGAGGCTAAAAAAGGGGAGGCCAGCAACAGCAGCATGAACCTTCAAGAGGCAAAGTGGCAACAAAAGAGGCATCAACATCCTAAGGCACTATGACGGGGGAACAAAGCAGAAAAAGGTGGCAGGAAAAACCCTCAGGAACCGATAATGGGACAAATCAGCACAGAGAGTGGCATCAACCCACCAAGGCACCATAACAGTTGCAAAGCAGCCTCCCAGAGTGGCAAGAACACCACAAGGTATAGAATCGAGGGTAGAACTGCAAGGCAGAGTGACAGAAAGACCCTCAAGGTGCAAAGTCTGGGTATGGAAGCAATGCTGAGTGGAAAGAACACCCCTACGCTGTAGGATAACGGGTATAGCAGCAAAGCAGAGTGGCATGGGAGATGTCTGTCTTTCTGTTGAAACACTTGCCACTTGTGAGTTTTAGTATCACTTTTGTGCCATAAACTTGCATTATATTACCTATTTGAAATTGGTGCTGAGTGGAAGAAAGACTCATTAGATGATAGATAAAGGAGTAGATATTGAAAAGTTAGATGGGTATCTAAGTTAGTAGGATTGACATATCCAGCTAATTTAGATGGGATATTCAGCAGCACAGCAATGTTGCTCAATATCCCCACAAAGATTACAACTTAGATGGATAACTCTTATCTGTCTAAGGCTTATTGCTCTCTATCACATGCGAAAAGTCCCTCCGTTCCCTCCGCTGGGGGTGGAGTCGGGGTGAAGTCGGGGTGGCGAGGGAAGGAGTCGGGGCAGCGAAGGGGCGGACTCGGCGATGTCTTCACTGGCAGCGATAAGGTTAGTAACCTAAACATCAAAATCACAGAACATATAGAAAGACATGGTTTAATGGAACAAAGTCAGCATGGCTTTACCCAGGGCAAGTCTTGCCTCACAAATCTGCTTCACTTTTTTGAAGGAGTTAATAAACATGTGGATAAAGGTGAACCGGTAGATATAGTATACTTGGATTTTCAGAAGGCGTTTGACAAAGTTCCTCATGAGAGGCTTCTAGGAAAAGTAAAAAGTCATGGGATAGGTGGCGATGTCCTTTCGTGGATTGCAAACTGGCTAAAAGACAGGAATCAGAGAGTAGGATTAAATGGGCAATTTTCTCAGTGGAAGGGAGTGGACAGTGGAGTGCCTCAGGGATCTGTATTGGGACCCTTACTGTTCAATATATTTATAAATGATCTGGAAAGAAATACGACGAGTGAGATAATCAAATTTGCAGATGACACAAAATTGTTCAGAGTAGTTAAATCACAAGCAGATTGTGATAAATTGCAGGAAGACCTTGTGAGACTGGAAAATTGGGCATCCAAATGGCAGATGAAATTTAATGTGGATAAGTGCAAGGTGATGCATATAGGGAAAAATAACCCATGCTATAATTACACAATGTTGGGTTCCATATTAGGTGCTACAACCCAAGAAAGAGATCTAGGTGTCATAGTGGACAACACATTGAAATCGTCAGTGCAGTGTGCTGCGGCAGTCAAAAAAGCAAACAGAATGTTGGGAATTATTAGAAAAGGAATGATGAATAAAACGGAAAATGTCATAATGCCTCTGTATCGCTCCATGGTGAGACCGCACCTTGAATACTGTGTACAATTCTGGTCGCCGCATCTCAAAAAAGATATAATTGCGATGGAGAAGGTACAGAGAAAGGCTACCAAAATGATAAAGGGAATGGAACAACTCCCCTATGAGGAAAGACTAAAGAGGTTAGGACTTTTCAGCTTGGAGAAGAGATGACTGAGGGGGGATATGCTAGAGGTGTTTAAATCATGAGAGGTCTAGAACGGGTAGATGTGAATCGATTATTTACTCTTTCGGATAGTAGAAAGACTAGGGGGCACTCCATGAAGTTAGCATGGGGCACATTTAAAACTAATCGGAGAAAGTTCTTTTTTACTCAACGCACAATTAAACTCTGGAATTTGTTGCCAGAGAATGTGGTTCGTGCAGTTAGTATAGCTGTGTTTAAAAAAGGATTGGTTAAGTTCTTGGAGGAGAAGTCCATTACCTGCTATTAAGTTCACTTAGAGAATAGCCACTGCCATTAGCAATGGTTACATGGAATAGACTTAGTTTTTGGGTACTTGCCAGGTTCTTGTGGCCTGGATTGGCCACTGTTGGAAACAGGATGCTGGGCTTGATGGACCCTTGGTCTGACCCAGTATGGCATTTTCTTATGTTCTTATGTTCTTATGTTAACCTTATCGTCGCCAGTAGCGCGCCGAATAGCACCATTTTTCATGGTGGTGCTATTCGGTGCGAAAGCCGGCAGCAAAGACACCGCAGTGGTGCAAAGGCTGCCAGCTTTCACAGGCCCACTGCCTGTTTTCACAGGATTCATCATTCTGCGATAGAATGAAGAATCCAGGCCTAAGTTAGACTTGCTGTTGAGTAGATCTAAGTTAGGCGGATAAGTTATCCATCTAACTGGGTCATTCATCAAGCTGTGTTAAGGCTCTAACTCGCGTTATATCATGCATATTGTATATATAACCACAATATATGTGATATTTTCCATCTTCCCGCCCAAATATCCTCCCCTATTACAATGACCTTCTTTGTATGCAATATGCATGCATGAATAATACAAACACATGCAAAGAAGGTCATTAGTAAGCAATTTGATATAAATATTTCACCACAGCTGACTGAGAAGGTGGTGAACTGCAACAAAATATCAACACCTCCTACGGAAGTGTTAGATGGGTATAGGGAGGCCTAGGAACCTAATTTGGGTCCTGAGGCTTCCACTGCATATTTAAAGTAGCTACAAAAAAAATGCTGCCATATGGGGAAGTTGAGTGGGGGTCAGTGCTGAGCACCATTTCAACCTGGGACTGCTGGTTGAGGAGGCCCAATTCCCCCCAACAATTAAAAATTAGTGGAAATATGAGTGCGGTGATCTTCCCCAAAGTGTAACCCTCCAACCCCAGTCCCCCTCGAAGGCTCAAAATCCACTTCATCCAACCCCCAAAGGCTCAAATACCCAAGCCCCTGCTCCTGGCCCTGCAAAGGGTCAAACCCTCCACCCCCAGCCCCATAGAGTGTTCCCCTTACTTTAAACATATAGAAATAGTAACATATAAATGGCAGCAGAAAAAAGACCAAACGGCCCATCCAGTCTGCCCAGCAAGCTCCTGCACTTATTTTCCCATACTTGTCTGTTTCACCAACCACCAAGTTCAAGGCCCTTGTTGGTAACTTTTGATTTGAATTTCCTGCCACTCCCTGCTGTTGATGCAGAGAGTTTTTTTGGAGCTGCATCAAAGGTAAATCATAAGACTTAATGGTTAAGGGTAGTAACCGCCACATCAAGCAAGTTACCCCGATGCTTGTTTACTCAGACTGGACAGATCAATGCCTTGTTAGATGTCGTCTGAATGTAAATCCTCTTTTCTAAATTTCCTCATGCCGTTGAAGCAGAGAGCAAAACTTAGATTGTAAGC
This sequence comes from Rhinatrema bivittatum, assembly GCF_901001135.1. Lineage (NCBI taxonomy): Eukaryota > Metazoa > Chordata > Amphibia > Gymnophiona > Rhinatrematidae > Rhinatrema > Rhinatrema bivittatum. The sequence goes on along the minus strand of NC_042615.1, from coordinate 250,747,915 downwards.
CCTCTGGGGATAGGGAAATAACTACAGTACCTGAATGTAAACCGGTGTGATATCTCGATTGAGATCGAATGTCGGTATATAAAAATAAATAAATAAATAAATACATAAAAACTGTATATGCATTCAAAGTGAAGTATCAGGCTTAATTGGTTTAGGATAGTACTGCCGCAATAAGCAAGCTACCCCCATGCTTATTTGTTAACCCAGACTGTGTAGTTCAGTCCTTCTTGGTTGTTGTCTGAATTAAATCCTCTTTTCCCCATTTCCCCTTGCCATTGAAGCAGAGAGCAATGTTGGAGTTGCATTAACCATGTGAAGGCTTATTGAGTAAGGGTAGTAAACACCAGGTAGTAGCCATCACCATTCCAGCAAGCCACCCCCATGGCTCTTCTCTTCATACCCATCCTCTAGCCTTTATGGATCCCCAGTGTTTATCCCATGCCCCTTTGAAATCCTTCACAGCTTTAGTTTTCACCACTTCCTCTGGAAGGGCATTCCAGGCATCCACCACCCTTTCCATGAAGAAATACTTCCTGACATTGGTTCTAAGTCTTACTCCCTGGAGTTTCAAATCGTGACCCCTAGTTCTACTGATTTTTTTCCAACGAAAAAGGTTTGTTGTTGACTTTGGATCATTAAAACCTTTCAAGTATCTGAAAGTCTGTATCATATCACCCCTGCTCCTCCTCTCCTCCAGGGTATACATATTTAGGTTCTTCAATCTCTCCTCATAAGTCATTTTATGAAGACCATCCACCTTTTAGGTCACCCTTTCTGGACTGCCTCCATCCTGTCTCTGTCCCTTTGGAGAGGCGGTCTCCAGAACTGAAGACATTACTTACCAAGGCCCTGTACAAGGGGATTGTAACTTCCTTTCTTTTACTAGATATTCCTCTTTCTATGCTGCCCAGCATTCTTCTGGTTTAGCTACTGCCTTGTCACATTGTTTCGCCGACTTCAGATCGTTAGACATTATTATCCCAAGGTCTTTCTCCTGTTCCATGCAGATCAGCCCTTCACCCCCCCCCCCCCCCCCCCCATCAAATACAGTTCTTTCAGATTCCACACCCCATATGCATGACTGCACTTCTTGGCATTGAATCTCAGCTGCCATATCTTCGACCACTCTTCCAGCTTCTGTAAATCCCGTCTCATTCTCTCCACTTCTTCCGGCATGTCACCTCTGTTGCAGATCTTAGTATCATCTGCAAAAAGACAAACCTTACCTTCTATCCTGTCTGCAATGTCGTTCACAAAGATATTGAACAGGACCGGTCCAACACCGATCCTTGTGGCACTCCACTTAACACCGCTTTCTCTTCAGAGTAAGTTCCATTAACCATCACACGTTGTCTTCTGTCCGTCAGCCAGTTTGCAATCCAGGCCACCACCTTGGCACTCACTCCTAACCTTTTCATTTTATTCACAAGCCTCCTCTGCGGGACTGTATCAAAAGCTTTACTGAAATCCAACTATAGGACATCGAGCCCTCTTCCGCAATCCAATTCCCTAGTCACTCAATAAAAAAAGTCAATCAGATTTGTCTGACAGGACCTTCTCCTGGTGAATCCATGCTGCTTCTGGTCCAGCAATTCTTCTGACTGTAGATAGTTCACTATTCTTTCTTTCAGCAATGACTCCATTTCTTTTCCCACCACTTTATCCTTGATCCTGCATCAGGGACTAAAGCACGCTTGTACCTGTCCAGGTTGGTGCCATTTTCAAAATGGCACCGACCTGACCTTGCCGAGCTATGTGACTGGGGAAAAGTCCAGGCAGTGGACCCAGTATACATGGGTTTGGATTGCCGTCAAGTTATAGAACCACATGCTGTGCTCTTTGTGTCATGGTGTTCGGCCACATCACAAAAGATTGTGCCATACAGCCACTATGTGTTTTTAGGGGAGGGGCCACACTATCGTGGTGACATAAGAACATAAGAAATTGCCATGCTGGGTCAGACCAAGGGTCCATCAAGTCCAGCATCTTGTTTCCAACAGAGGCCAAACCAGGCCACAAGAACTTGGCAATTAGCCAAACACTAAGAAGATCCCATGCTACTGATGCAATTAATAGCAGTGGCTATTCACTAAGAAAACTTGATTAATAGCAGTTAATGGACTTCTCCTCCAAGAACTTATCCAAACCATTTTTGAATGAAGCTACATTAACTGCACTAACCACATCCTCTGGCAACAAATTCCAGAGCTTTATTGTGCGTTGAGTGAAAAATAATTTTCTCCGATTAGTCTTAAATGTGCTACTTGCTAACTTCATGGAATGCCCCCTAGTCCTTCTCTTATTCAAAAGTGTAAATAACCGATTCACATCTACTCATTCAAGACCTCTCATGATCTTAAAGACCTCTATCATATCCCCCCTCAGCCGTCTCTTCTCCAAGCTGAACAGCCCTAACCCCTTCAGCCTTTCCTCATAGGGGAGCTGTTCCATCCCCTTTATCATTTTGGTTGCCCTTCTCTGAACCTTCTCCATCGCAACTATATCTTTTTTGAGATGCAGCGACCAGAATTGTACACAGAATTCAAGGTGTGGTCTCACCATGGAGCGATATAGAGGCATTATGACATTTTCCGTTTTATTAACCATTCCCTTCCTAATAATTCCTAACATTCTGTTTGCTTTTTTGACTGCTGCAGCACACTGAGCACACTGAGCCGACGATTTTAAAGTATTATCCACTATGATGCCTAGATCTTTTTCCTGAGTGGTAGCTCCTAATATAGAACCTAACATCGTGTAACTACAGCAAGGTTTATTTTTCCCTATATGCAACACTTGCACTCGTCCACATTAAATTTCATCTGCCATTTGGATTCTCAATCTTCCAGTCTTGCAAGGTCCTCCTGCAATGTGTCACAATCCACTTGTGATTTAACTACTCTGAATAATTTTGTATCATCCGCATATTTGATAACCTCACTCGTCGTATTCCTTTCCAGATCATTTATATATATATATTGAAAAGCACTGGTCCAAGTACAGATCCCTGAGGCACTCCACTGTTTACCCTTTTCCAGTGAGAAAATTGACCATTTAATCCTACTCTCTGTTTCCTGTCTTTTAACCAGTTTGTAATCCATGAAAGGACATTGCCTCCTATCCCATGACTTTTTAGTTTTCTTAGAAGCCTCTCATGAGGAACTTTGTCAAACGCCTTCTGAAAATCCAAATACACTACATCTTCCGGTTCACCTTTATCCACATGTTTATTAACCCCTTCAAAAAATGAAGCAGATTTGTTAGGCAAGACTTCCCTTATTATATTGTTGGACACAGTCTCCTCTCTTTATTGATTTTCTGGTGTTGCATTATTTCTCTGGCTCATTCCTTAAACCCCAGGTCTATCTGCATGGTTGGCTAATCAGGTGTTCCAAAGTAATCAGAAGATCCTGCGCAGCCAGCTCATCTTTAATGCATTCCAAGAGTCCTTGTTGGAAAATCGTAATCAGGAAGTAATTTCTCTACTGAAATTATGATTGTCAGAGTGCAGAAGTGCACTGCATACTCTACCACAGACTGGGAGCCTTGCCTAATCTTTAGGAGTTCAGATGCCTTGGAAGCCATGCTACTGGGATCATCAAATAGTTGGCAGAATTCTTGCAGGAACCACATCAGGCTCCCCAAGAGCAGATCATCCCTTTCCCAAAGGGTTGAAACCCAAGGAGTGTGTTGCTACCCAACAAGGAGAGAATACACATCGCTTTGACTCGGTCTGTCAGAAACAAGGGTGCCTGCAATTCAAATTGCTTCTGACATTGTTTGACATTTTATTTGATCTATATCATACCTTGGAGCTGGAGGCAGGTAGAACAACAGAGTAGCAGGCCGCACAAAGGACACCAGACCTGGAGCAGGCTGGGCCGCAATGCCCTGGAGATATTCAGCCATAGTGTTGATCTGATTCTGCTACTGTTGGAGTTAGTGTGCTAATCCAACAATAGCAGAGTCCAGAGGTGATTCTGCTGAGCTCATTGCCTCAGAAAACTGTGAAGGACAGTGGGTGTGTGAGCCCTTAGTGCTGCAACGTAGTTGACGGAGCCTTGAAGGTGAAATCCCCCCCCTTGGTTGCTTAAGATAACTAAAATCAAAGGCACTCCAGGGTCATGGCAGGCAGCAGACTAACATAGTCAGAAGCAGGCCAAGGTCAGGACAGGCAGCTGGCAAGAGTGGTCAGGTTCAGGCAGCAGGAAATCATGTTCAGGTCCAAGAAATAGATCAGATCCAGGTGGCAGGCAATGGTGGTCAAGTCCAAGAAAAAGGTCATAATCCAGAGTCAGGCCAAGGGTGGACAAAGACACACTGAAGACATTGGAAAAAATGGATAGGACAAGACAGGACAAGGAAGGCTGGACAAGGCAAGGCTGGACTAGGCAGGGCCAGAAGAGGCAAAGCTGGATGAGGCAAGACTGGAAAACAAGGATGAAGCAAGGCTGGATGAAGGAAGGCAGGATAAGAATCAGGAACACAAGAACCAGGAACACTAGGCAACACACACTGCAGGACAGGAGACCTGTTGCTGAGATGAAGTAATGATGTGGGGCCCTTTCTTAAATAGGCTGTTTGGCTTGACGTCATTGAAGGGAACCTCTCAGTGTTTCCCACCACGGGGCCATTATAATGTGCACATATATGTGTGTGCGCACCTAAGGAGGTTCCGGGATAGCAGCAGCATGGCATTGGGGTGAGTACAGAGGCTTGTGGGGCCATCACATGAGCCATGTTTCTGACACCTTTTTTTTTATTTTTTTTTTTTAAAGCAAACAGTTAAGGAACTAAAACAAATAAACTTCTTGATGAACCTATTTTCCAACCATAACAATTATTATACAATGCACTGATAAACTAGGTACAGAGCTCAGTTATTACATATCTTTTGCCAGAGCAACAGTAGTTCTCTTTCTGATACTAAATTCTATGGCTGAATGGTTGAATAATGGAAATCTCACTAATACTATCAGGGTGCTAATCACAGAGTTTGGAGACAAAATTCACTGAAAAGGCATTGGTACGCATTGTGTCTAACTCTTGAAATATGAAATGTAATTGTGACCATAACCATACCATAAACAGAACAGAAAATGATAATTGTTGCAACATTCCTCTAACTGAGCTGATGATATAGTGGATAATTGTCCCAGTGAATCTGCTCAGCAGTTAATGAATGTTAAAATCAGTCATTTCCTTTCTGAAGATTACAAATGTTTAATTTATTCTGGTAGAATGCGAAAACACTGCTATGTAAACCCATGCTATATTCTGAGGTCAATATGCAAAGCACATTCAGTGCTATTTAGCCAGAAAAGCGAGAGTTATGCGGCTAAGTAGTGGCTAATGAATATGCACCCATGTTCAGTGGCCGCCGCTTAGTCGTATAAGTCCCTTATATATTTCGCATTAATAGTTTAATGTTCTTGTTCCCAGTTATGTTATCCAAGTTGTTCTCTCCCTGTTCTCTGTAAGACACCTGTTGTCATTGTTTAATATCTGTTGCAATGTAAACCGGAGTGATAAGTAACTCTGTTACCTGAACTTCGGTATAGAAAAAGTTATAAATAAATACATAAATAATAATTATATGTCTAAGATGTATTCACAAGAAAAGAAGGCGGGCACTAGGAAGATCTGGGGCGGAGCACATTAGACATATAACTTATATGACTAACTACTGATATTCAGAGTTAGATATATAAGTGTATGTCTAAGTTTACATAGCCCATAGAGCTTAGCCGGGCAGACTTATCCGGCGAAGTGCGCACATATATGTTTATATTCAGCGGCTTTGCTGTGCTGCTGAATATACATCATAGCTTAGTTGGATAAGTGATATCCAGCTTAGTTACTTAAACAGCCAGCTTTGAATATTGACCCATTTAGAATTTAGAAAATATAAGAATATCCATTTGAAGAATCTATTCAGAAATCTAGTGAGAATGTTACCTTTCAGATGAATAGGTTGAGGCATGTCTGAGGAAAAGTCACCTCTGCCTGAGGCTCAGGTCCAAACCATCAGCACCTCACATCAACAAGGGCCACCAGCGATGACTCGTATATTATGTGGAGGAGTTCCTTTCTGAGCATATGTGTAGTCACACATTCCACTCCTTCCTAGCTACAGAATGAGACCCATAGTATGAGAAATAACAGGCAGCATGCAGGGCATGGGTAGCCAGGCTGTGTTTTTTGCAGCTCTCCCTCCACTTCCCCCTCCTGAACATCCTCATTAGAATCTTTCCAGCCTCTTTCTTATCTCCAGGCTGGGTGAGATAAGGAAAGCATATATTAAGTACTGGGTAGGGATGTGCATTCACCTTTGCTCTCCCTGTCTATGCCCCTGCCCTGCTAATGCTAGCCTTGGATGACTCGCCTGCCTTTTGCCCCTGCTGCAAAACAATAGGGAAACAGGTGGTGGTGGCATATGCTCTCAAAATTTCAATTTCTTCTGCCTTGAGTTGAATTTTACTCCTGGCATCGGGAGGGTGAGGGATTTGTTTTAAAGGGTCGGGGTGGGTTTTAGGGTTGTTTTGGTGTGCCGGTTTTCCCGCCGATTTACGATTTGACGATTTTTTAACAAAAAAAACCATGACGATCAGATTTCCCTCCCCCCCCCCCCCCCCCAGCCAAAATTGATCGTTAAGACGATCGATCACACGATTCACATCCCTAGTGACAGGTCAGCAGCCTGATACCAGGCATCTTCTGCAGTGGCAACCCACCAAAGAGGAAATGGGGTAATGTTCTGTTTCACTGCCCTGGGGAAAGGGGCAGGCAGCATCAAAAGTAATAACAAGGTGCATTGGGAATATTATTGTCTTGAATGACCCTCTCCTGCAGGTAGTGAAGAAATTGCACTTTAAGCATCTGCAGCATGTGTAGCCCCAAATTACAAACTGTCCTCCAGGTCTATATTTAGTAGGTAGTTTATCACCTTATTCGCATACAGGTGCAGCTGGCTAAGGCAGAAAAGAATAAGACGCATTTAATCAATGAGATCTAAATGAGCACAAAAGCATCAGATGCTTAATTCTCTTTGATGGTACACTGGTGGGACCTGGCTGAGGCAGGGACAGGCAGTGGCTCTATCAGGGACTAGGCATTAGGGTGTAGGGGGGCTGTGCTGCACACCCAGGTAATGGGTATCCCTCAAATCTTGTACAATATTTTATCTGCCACAAGAAAGATGCTGGAGGGTTGGCAGCTAGACTAGAGAGGCAGGAGTATTCATGAAGATGCAAATATGATAAAGGTGGTGGAATATGGGGGATAACAGGGGATCCATTAATTTGCACACTTGCTGCATCTTGCAATGAAGGATGTCCTGGAACTAGAGCTCAATGGCCACTGGATTCCAGTCCTGAAAGACATAATAGAGAGGTGCAGGAAAATAGCATGACATTTTCAATGTAGACAGAAAGGTGAGCAGCTTTTCAATGAGAAGCTGAAAGAATTTTGGATACCTCATAAGTAGCTTATTCAAGACATTGGTACCCAGTGGTAGTCCAACTATATGATGGGGCAGAGGTTAGTGGAGCAGCAGTCACCCCTTCATGAGTGGGTGTGTATCACCGTCTGTGGCATCATGATTGGGTAATGATGAGACAACTGATACACTTGAAGCCCTTTAAGGATGCCACAGAAGATCTGAGTTTGGGTGAGGCCATTCTTACAGTAAATATTCTGGGGTTACGGTTAGAAAGTTTCCATGAGAAAGAAGACATGGAATCAGAGGTATTGAAGTTTGTGGACTCCTTGCAGTAGCAGGTGCAAGTGAGACTGAAATCTCTTATGGAAAACAAGACATAAATGCTTGCCACACTTGTGATTCATGAGTGAATTCATTTGTGATTCTGGTTCCAGCATCTCACATACATAAAAAAGATACTGGTATCTAGTGTGCATGAACTGGAGTGTGAGAGGCAGAGAAACAGTGAAGATTTATTACAGAAAAGAGTGATAACCCCAGAGAGTACTGTATGCACAAGCAGTCACTTAGTACGGCCATATTACCTTCACAGAACCACCTCTCCTGACACAGGTTATAGCTAAAGCAGTTGGCAAGAGAAACGCTCACTCCACGCCAGAAAAGGAGACCCCAGCAAAATTTCTGATATGCTATCTAACAAAGCCAATCAAGGACATAGACAAAATAGCAGTCCATGATCTGGCCATACTTGGCCAAGTTGGCTCAGAATTATCTTTCTAACTCACCAAGTGTGCCTAGCAAACTTGCTTTCTCAATGGCATGTGATATCATGTTGCTCTCATTATTCAAGGCTGGTGCTAGAGTTAAAAGAAAAGTTTGTCTTCTTGAAACTCAATCTGCTTTTGCTGGACTATCAAGAATTTCCATGCATGGCAAGATGACCGAAAGTATGTTGGGATGACTTAATGTCAGGATATCTTGCTTACATATCCCATAAGTATGGTGGTCTCTCTGACACTTTACTACTTGCCAAGTGCAAGATGTACCACCTTAGAGGTGTGGCTACAACTATATCTGGTTGCCATGCCACAGTTGTTCCATCTTGGGGGTTCTGGTGCTTATATGTTTGCTATTTTAATCTCAGCTTAGTTCTCCTACCCTACTTCTATCTTTATTATATTGGGCAATTTTGACCCAAAATAAAAATGTGTAAAAATAAAAAAGTTTCTCCTCCCATTCCACCTCTTTTCTGGTTTCTACTTTACTATTTTGTTCTACCCTTCTACAAATTCAGCCTAGTTCTCCCACCCTGCTGCTTTTTTATTGGTTAAATTGGGATATTTTGTCCCCAAAAGAAAAATATAAAAAAAAGAAAATAATATATTCCTTCTCCCACCCCCAAGTCTTTTGTTCTGCTCCTACCCCCACTTTACTATCTAGGCTTATATTGGCCTCTATACTGCTTATAATTCCCCACATTCCATTCCTTGGGGGTATTGATGCCCTTGTGCTGCTTATGATTTCCTGAATTCTACACCTTGAAAATTTGCATGCCTTTGTGCTGTTTACAATTATATGTACACTGCCCCTTGTGGGTTTTGATGCCTTTGTGTAGTTTGGAATGCACTCAACTGTACACCTTGGGGATTTGATGTCTTTTTGCTGTTTGTGATATCTTCACACTACGCTTTGAAGATTTTGATGCCTTTGTGCTATTTGTGCTTTACTGCATGCTACACCTTGAGGATCTTGCTGCCACTCTGCAAATCTGCCATGCCTCTGATCTAGTACCTTGGGGGGGGGGGGTGTCTTTCTATCACTCTATCATTCTCCTGATGAACCACCTTTGATGTATTGTTGCTACCCAGCTTGGCTTCCATATGCCAAACTCCTCATATTGGGGTGTTCCTGTCACTGTTAATGGCTAATTTACACATCTCATGGTGTTTTGAAGTCTTCAGGCATTCTTTCTACAACATTATCCCTCTATCAGTACCTGAGTTTTTTTTCTGCCACCTTTACTGCTTTGTACCTTCATGGTGCCTTATAATTCTTGGTGCCACTTTGCCCCTCTCATGATGTCTTTGGGAGCATGAGTGCCACTGCTAGTGCCATATTTCTCCTTTATGGTGGCTTAGGATACTCATGCCACTTCGGATTCAACATTGCCATAATCTTGGTGCTTCAGACTTCTCTTTCACCTTGATCCATTAGAATTGATTAGAAAACCCCAGTTCTGAAGCTCAGCATAGGTTCCATTGTTTCCCCTTTTATTTTAATGTGAAATGGGAGAATTGAGATACTTTCTGCCACTCTGCCATGCTGCCATATCCCAGACTCTACACCTTAAAGATGTTCATGCAGCTCTGAGGGGTTGCTTTGCACCTCTCATGGTTCCTTGGTGTGCTAATGCCACTTTCTGCTGTTTTGTCATTTTATCATTTCTGTGTGGTTTTTCCTGCCACCTTTTCTACTTCATTTCCTCTTCATTGTGCTGTAGGATATTGATGCCACTTTTGGTGCTACTTTGTCTCTCCTGTTGCTTTTGAGGGTTCATGCCACTATTATTGGTGCCCTCTTTTGAAGACTTAGGATGTTCTTCCATTCTTCCTGCTTCTTTACTCCTTTTATGGTGCCTTGGAGAACTCCTGCCACTTCTGGTGTCCCTTTGCCCCTTTGTGGTGCCTTAGGCTATTCATTTTCCTTTCTTTCACTTCAGACACGACTGCTAAAGGTAACTATGTTTTGAATAAAGAGAATCAGCTATGATTAAAGAATGTTAAATGATCCAACTGCTAGAAACAAATATCAATTTATTAGATAAAAATAATGGCAGTCAAATTTTGAACTCCCTTGGGGATTCCGTGATGTCCAGATGGTAAACACACAAAGGTACTATAATAAGGATTATAAATCAAATGAGACAGATAATCACATTGCAGCATTTGGTTGTGTTGCAGAGCATCTTATCTAAAGAACAACTGCTGCCTTATGCAGAGGGATTATTGCCTCAAAATTCAAATTAGTCACTTGGATAGATATAATATTCAAAATGCGGAAAAAGAAGAAAAGAAAATTTTTAAAATTTAATTTATCAAAATTATTTTAATGTTTGTGATTTTTTTTTTTTTGCTTTAGTGTTTTATAGCTCAAGAATGCAGAACATGATGAGTTTATACAATTAGATTTAGAGTTAACTAAAATCTGCACTCAGATACTTACTTATTTGGTTGGAGTTTGACTAAAAGTCAAACATTTGGCTTCAGAAAAAAAGTGTTTTTTTGTTTTATATTTATAGCTGAATAGCTGGGCTAACAGATGTTGGACTTTTTATGTTTATAGGCTGTGGCTGATTTATTTCATTTTACAACATCATACTGTTGCAAACTATTGTTCCTTGTAACCTGCCTCACAATCTAAACTTTTGCATCAGATGTCAAGCCAGTAGTTGTAGGGTAGATGAGCTACTCATTTATGGAATATATTTCCTTAAGGAAGGTCTTAATAATGCATAACCTTCAAATCTTTTCCATTGGAAAGGAAACTGTAGAACTGGGGTCATCTGGAAATATTTCTTCATAGAGACTGGTGGATGCCTGGAATGCCTTTCTAGAAGAGGTGGTGAGAACAAAGACAGTAAATGAATACAAAAGGGCATTGGATAAACACTGGATCCCTAAAGAATAGAAGTTGTAAATGAAGGAAAAGGTGCATGGGGGTGACCTGCATGGAGCAGCAATTACTTTCATTAGCAGAAGGCAGAGGGATTCTTACCCTTACCCAATTAGCTTTGATGCTTGTGGCACAACTGCAACATTACTCTCTGCTTTGACAGCCAGGGAAAAAGGGAATTGGATTCAGAAGACAGACAATGCTGGGCCAGAACTTTAACCAGTGGCGTAGCCACGGGTGGGCCTGGGTGGGCAGGTGCCCACCCAACTTAGACCCAGGCCCACCCAACTGGCACCGGAACTGCAAGGCTGTCGCGGGATCCCATCCCCGCGACAGCGAACAAGAGAACCCACGCCTCGCGCGCCATCACGGCACACACAGGGAAGCGCTGCTGCGGCCGTATGGCCAACCGGTCTTCCTGTTCGGGGGGAGCGGAAGCGCCGCGTGCAGCTTCCGCTTCCTCCCCCCAATGCAGGAAGATCAGCTGCCTCTCCTGCTGCCACCCGTTCTCCTGCTATCTTCGGGCGTCGGGCCGTACTGCGCGCCGATCTTCCTGCTTGGGGGGGGGGGAGGGAGGAAGCGGACGTTGTGCGCTGCGCTTCCGCTCCCCCCCCCCAGGAAGTTTGGCGTGCAGTACGGCCCGACGCCCGAAGATAGCAGGAGAACGGGTGGCAGCAGGAGAGGCAGCTGATCTTCCTGCATTGGGGGGAGAAAGCGGAAGCTGTGCACGTGCTTGAATGTGTATGTGTGGATGAGAATGGGAGTGTGTGTGGGTGAAAACTGGAGCCTGGGTGTGTATGTGGGTGAGAATGGAAGCTTGAATATGTGGGTGAATGGGAGCTTGAATGTGTGTATGTGTGGTTGAGAATGGGAGCCTGGGTTTGTGGGTGGGTGAGAATGGGAGCTTGAATGTGTGGATAAGAATGGGTGCTTGAATGTGTGTATGTGTGGGTGAGAATAGGACCTTAAATGTGTATATGTATGGATGAGAATGGGAGCTTGAATATGTGTGGGTGAGTCTGGGAGCATGGGTTTGTGGGTGAGAATGGGAGTCTGGGTTTATGTGTGTGGGTGAGAATGGGTGCCTGGATGTGCGTCTGTGTGTGCATAAGAATATAAGCCTGGGGAGGGGTGAGAAAGTGAGAACTTGTATGTGTGTCTGCAGAAAATGTGAGCTTGTGGGGGGGGGGGGGAGAGCATATGAGAGTGACAGCTTGAGTGTGTGAGAGGGAGTCTGTGAGAGAAAGCGTGTATGTGTGTGTGGAAGGGAAGAAGACAGTAATAGAAGAAAGACACTGAAAAGGAATTAGGAAATGAGCTATAAGGGAAAAAGAGACCAGGAACAACTGATTAGAAAAATTCAAAGATCAGACAACAAAGGTAAAAATATATATCTATATTTTGAGATGTTAGCAATTTAAATATAAGCAATACAACCGCTCTCTCAAAATTTATGGACAGGTAGGAGCCGTGTATAAAATCGTAATAATAAGAAGGCTAAAGTACCAAAAATCACCGTGAATTATGTTTGTATCATTAAGTAAACCTCATACTTAGGCGTAGATGTGAATGCTATGCTGCATAATTTGGCATTATTTATCAGTAAAAAAACAACTAGTAGACCTGCATGCCTACAGCCCACCCATGTTAACCTTGTGCCCACCCAAAAAATCAATTCTGGCTACGCCACTGACTTTAACAGTCGCGGTACTGGTATACAGACATTAGGAATACAGCACAAGACTGCTTCTATGGCCAAGTCCAAAAACAAAGCACATTCAAGCAGCATTGTCTAAATTATCGAGAAGGCTGCTTACCCCATAAAAATGTTGCTAACAGTAATTTTGTTATGGGTTTGACAGTTGCTTGGTAAATATTGTTACTCTTTACATAAGGCTTGGGAGTAACCTGCAAGGATGTTGCAGTTATTATTAGGGTTGGGCATTCAGAAAAATTAAATAGGAAATAAGATGAAATTTCCTATTTTGTTTCATGTCATTTTCAAAATGGAACAAGTTAAATTCCAACAAAATTATGCCAGAATCTGATTTCATTTTGAAAAATGTTAAAAAAGAAAAAGTTGCCAATCAGGTTTACCCCTAGAGCTAGGGTCTTGCCTAGGGAACAGGCCCAGACCCAAAGCAGGGGACCCAGCCTATGACCAAGCATGACCTCGGTACCTTGGCCTATACCCAAGCACAATGCTGGGGTCTCGGCCAAGGCCCTGGCTCAATTCCAAGGCCTCAGCCGAGACCCATGCAAAGGCCTAGGCCCAGGAAATTCCCAATCCCTCAATTACCAAAACTAACACTGCATCCTGGCCCGGTCCTGATGCCTGGGCCTTGGCCTGGACCCAGGCCCAACACCAGGGTCGTGAAAAATATTTCCTGATGTTGGTTTTGAGTCAACACCCCTGAAGTTTCATTTTGTGACCCGAGATCTACTGTTTGCTTTCCAATAGAAAAGGTTTAAAGTTCATGCATCATTAAAACTTTTAGGTACCTGAAGGTCTCCTGTACCTGCTCTCTTCCAGGGAATACATCTTTAGTTCCTTTAGCCTCTCCTCATACATTTTCTAATACAGACCCCACACCATTTTGGTTTCTTTTCTCTGGACCGCCTATATCCTGCCTCTATTCTTTTTGAGATACGTTCTCTAGAACTGAACACAGTACTCCAGGTGAGGCCTCCCCAAGGACCTGTACAAGGCAATTTTCACCTCCTTTTATTTACTGGTTATTCCTCTCTCTCTGCAGCCCAGCATCCTTCTGTCTTTAGCTAATGCCATGTCACATCGCTTTGCTGTCTTGAGATTGCCTAAAACTATTACCTCAAGGTCCCTCTCTTGGTCTGTGCATGTTAGTCTTTTACACCCCCCTCCCCCCAATCACACTTTACACAGGTAAGACTTATTGATAATTCAATGGCATATATTATAGCAATTTTCAAAGCACAATTACATGGGTAAGGTGTGAGTGTGCTTTTTTAAAAATATAATTGAGTCCCTACTTTTTCTTACAGAATGAAGTTTAGAAAAAAAAGCATATTGAGGAGGACAAAACTGAAATAGGAAGATATTATCGGTGAGATTGTCATAAATTAGTTGGGGTAGGGGAGGGGGCACACTTATTTTCTCCTCTCTCACACACACACACAATGCTTGCTCTCTCCTCCACATGCAATCACATACACACATACAATGTGCCAAGTGGGAACATCTACCTGAGTGCCTATCTGCTGTTCACTTGATATCACTGCTACTTGCAGTACCTATTTCCTTTCCTGCCCAAACCATCTAACTATGCCTTCTGATGTAAATGTTGCACCTGTTGCGTCGAGATGTGACCATTGGCCAAAACGAGGTTGGTGCTGCCTATGGGGGTGCCCTATAGGCCCTCAACATCGGTAGGTGGATGTAGGTGACGGAAACCCAATGGGACCTTCATCTTTACCAGCCCTCATTGCCCTCAAGTTGAGCCCTTGGGTGCAGGGGCCAGCAAGACTTAGGACTGGGTCTCCTGCAAGTTGGTCTGGAGGAGTGAGGCAAAGGCAGGTCAGATAGTCCAGTGGTCAGGGCTGGTGGCGAGAGTGGAATCCTAGGATGGGCCAGAGGTCGGGGTAGGCAGTGGTCAGCAGAATGAAGAACAGGCGGGTGGTCAGGGCAGGCAGCAGGAGAAAGCAGAGTCTAAAAATGAGCCGAGTCAATACCAGAGAAGCAAGCCAAGGGTCATGGAAGCAGGAACATATGAAGACCCTAGGAAATGCCAACATCGCTCCTCAATGCACCGTACCGGTGACCCTAGAATATCCTGGCAGTTCCTTCAATACATTGGCTCTGATTGACTCCGGAACTGGAGGGAACTTTATCCTTAATGACCTCGTCCAGCAATTACAGCTGGCTGTACAGCCCCTTCTCCCTCCACTCCTAGTTTCCTCTATCCAAGGAACTCCCCTCCCGGGGAGTATTACCACCATCACTAAGCCCTTAGCACTCCACACTGGCCTCCTGCACACTGAGGAAATCTCATTGCTCATAATGGAGAGATCCATTCATCCGATCATCCTGGGATACTCTTCAAATTGCATCATGGAGTCTGTCTTGTTTTACTTCCTGCCTGGCTACAGTCTCACGGCCCTGCATCCCACTCTTGACCACCACTGTGACTATCCCCACACAATATCAGGACTATCTAGTCGTCTTTTCCAAAGAGAAGGCTGAACTCCTCCCCGAACATCGGCCCTTTGATTGTGCCATAAACTTAGTGCCATGCGCCACTCCTCCCAGGGGGTAGGTATTAGGGATGTGAATCGTGTCCTCGATCGTCTTAACGATCGATTTCGGCTGGGAGGGGGAGGGAATCGTATTGTTGCCGTTTGGGGGGGTAAAATATCGTGAAAAATCGTGAAAATCGTTAAAAAATCGAAAAATCGAAAAATCGAAAAACCGGCACATTAAAACCCCCTAAAACCCACCCCCGACCCTTTAAATTAAATCCCCCACCCTCAAATAACTTAAATAACCTGCGGGTCCAGCGGCGGTCCGGAACGGCAGCGGTCCGGAACGGGCTCCTGCTCCTGCATCTTGTCGTCTTCGGCCGGCGCCATTTTCCAAAATGGCGCCGAAAAATGGCGGCGGCCATAGACGAAAAAGATTGGACGGCAGGAGGTCCTTCCGGACCCCCACTGGACTTTTGGCAAGTCTCGTGGGGGTCATGAGGCCCCCCACAAGCTGGCCAAAAGTTCCTGGAGGTCCAGCGGGGGTCAGGGAGTGATTTCCCGCCGCGAATCGTTTTCGTACGGAAAATGGCGCCGGCAGGAGATCGACTGCAGGAGGTCGTTCAGCGAGGCGCCGGAACCCTCGCTGAACGACCTCCTGCAGTCGATCTCCTGCCGGCGCCATTTTCCGTACGAAAACGATTCGCGACGGGAAATCGCTCCCTGACCCCCGCTGGACCTCCAGGAACTTTTGGCCAGCTTGTGGGGGGCCTCCTGACCCCCACGAGACTTGCCAAAAGTCCAGCGGGGGTCCGGAAGGACCTCCTGCCGTCCAATCTTTTTCGTCTATGGCCGCCGCCATTTTCGGCGCCATTTTGGAAAATGGCGCCGGCCGAAGACGACAAGATGCAGGAGCAGGAGCCCGTTCCGGACCGCTGCCGTTCCGGACCGCCGCTGGACCCGCAGGTTATTTAAGTTATTTGGGGGGGGTTCGGGAGGGTGGGGGATTTAATTTAAAGGGTCGGGGGTGGGTTTTAGGGGGGTTTTAGTGTGCCGGCTCACGATTCTAACGATTTATAACGATAAATCGTTAGAATCTGTATTGTATTGTGTTCCATAACGGTTTAAGACGATATTAAAATTATCGGACGATAATTTTAATCGTCCTAAAACGATTCACATCCCTGGTAGGTATACTCCTTGTTGCTTCCGGAAACTCGAGCCATGTCCAACTACATTCAAGAGAATTTAAACCGGGGCTTCATCCGTCCATCTAGTTCCCCTGCCAGTGCTGAGTTCTTTTTTGTGGCAAAGAAAGATGGCATGCCCCAACCCTGTATAGATTACCGTGGTCTCAACGCCATCATGCGACGTGACAGATATCCTCTGCCATTGATTCCTGAACTTCTAGACCGCCTACAAGGAGCCAAGGTTTTCACCAAACTGGATCTTTAGGGTGCGTACAACCTGGTAAGAATATGACCAGGTGATGAGTGGAAAACCGCATTCAACATGAGGGACGGGCACTATGAGTACTTAGTCATGCCATTTGTCTTGTGTAATGCCCCTGCGGTGTTCCAAAACCTCATGAATGAGGTCTTAAGGGAGATGTTGCACACCTCTGTCATAGTATATTTAGACAATATCCTGATTTATTCTAAGGACCTGGACACACACCGCCTACATGTTTGACAAGTACTACAAAAACTGCGAGACAATAGTCTCTATTCCAAACTGGAGAAATGCCAGTTTGAACAAGAATCCTTGCCGTTTCTGGAATACATTATGTCCTCCACAGGGTTCCACATGGATCCAGACAAAGTAGCGCCAATCAGGGATTGGCCTCGACCGATGGGGATCAAGCCCCTCCAACGCTTCCTTGGTTTTGCCAACTTTTATTACCAGTTTATACCACATTACTCCCAGATGGTGGCACCGCTCACTGTCTTACCAAGAAAGGTGCCGAAGCCAAAGATTGGTCCCAAGCGGCGAAAAATACATTCATGTAGCTGAAGAGAGCCTTTATTCGTGACGTATGTCTCCACTATCCAGACCCTCTGCCTGTGTTTGTTGTGGAAGTTGATGCCTCCGACCTTGCGGTAGGAGCGGTCCTAAGCCAAGTATCCAGTGAAGGCAAAACCTTCCCATGCTCCTACTTTTCTCGGAAGTTTTCACCTGCTGAAAAGAATTACGGTATTGGGGACAAGGAGCTGTTGGTCATTAAGCTGGCATTTGAAGAATGGTGCCAGTGGCTGGAAGGGGCCCAACATCCTGTTATTGTCTATATGGATCACAAGAACCTAGAATTTCTGTGCCGAGCTCAACGCCTCAACCCCTGACAAGCTCGGTGGTCCCTGTTTTTTAGTCGGTTCAACTTTCTCCTCTGCTACAGACCAGCCTTTAAGAACGTTTGGGCGGATGTTCTCTCCCGCACTGCAGAGACCAAAGATACCCCCAATCTGCCTCAATATATCCTAGACCCTGCCAAGGTCCTCCTTGCAGTTTCAGAGGTGGTTCTCATGGGCAAGACGGTGGTGCCTGCCCGCTTGCACAAGAGAGTGTTGTCATGGGCTCATGACTTGCTGACAGCAGGTCATCCTGGAATTCTATGGACCTTGGAACTCCTGACCGAGTACTACTGGTGGCCTCAGGTAAAGAAAGACATTCACTTATATATCAGTTCCTGTCCTACTTGCGCTCGACAAAACCCCTGCTCGGCCACCCGTGGGGGCTCCTTCAACCGTTACCCATTCCAACAGAGCCTTGGACCCATCTGTCCACTGACTTCATAGTGGATTTGCCCTGTTTAGACGAGAAAACCGTGATATGGGTCACGGTCAACAGACTTTCAAAGATGGCTCATTTTGTGCCTCTTGCCAAGTTGCCGACCACACCCGAACTCGCGCAACTCTTCACTCAGCACATCTTTCGTCTACACAGGCTCCCCCTCCATATTACTTCAGACAGAGGTTCACAGTTCACTGCCAAATACTGGAAGGCTCTCTGCAAGAGGTTCGGGGTCCAATTAGACTTCACTACGGCCTTTCACCCACAAGGCAATGGCCAGGTAGAAGTACAAACCAAACCTTAAAAGCATTCCTTCGAGCCTTCGTAGGGGACCAACAAAACGACTGGGTTGCTTTACTGCCTTGGGCAGAATTCTCCTATAACCACCATCAACACTCTGCTACCAACAGATCTCCCTTCCACTTGGTCTATGGGAAGCAACCTAGACCTCCCTTGCCCTTGCCTCTGACAGTTCTGTCCCCTGCAGTGCAACTCACAGCACGACAGTTACGTGCCCTTTGGAAATCCACTCTGGAGAAACTACAATAGACTGCCACAACCGCAAAGAGATATGCAGACAGACTATGATGTAGGGGTGTGCATTCGTTTTCGCCGTATTGGCGATCCGCAACATATATTGCCGTATTCGTAGTATTCGTGGGGAAGCGAAACATATCGCAATTCCCCACGAATACACGAATATTCGCCGAATTATACGGCCACCTAAATAAAAATTTAAACAAACCCCCCCACCCTCCTGAACCCCCCCAAGACTTACCAAAACTCCCTGGGGGTCCAGCGGAGGGTCCGAAAACCATCCCCTACACTCACACCCTCTGTGCTGGTTTCATCATGGCGCCGATAGCCTTCGTCGTGCAGGAGGTCGCTCCGGGACCCCCATTGGACCCCCAGGGACTTTTGGCCAGCTTAGGGGGGGCCTCCTGACCCCCAAAAGGCTTTCCAAAAGTCCAGCAGGGGTCCGGGAGTGACCTTCTGCACGTCGGCCATCCGATGCCAATACTCAAAATGGCGCCGATCGCCTTTGCCCTCACTATGTCACAGGTACTGACGGCCGGCCCCTGTGACATAGTGAGGGCAAAGGCGATCGGTACCATTTTGAATACTGGCAGCAGATCGCCTTTGCCCTCATCATGTCACAGGGGCCGACTGTCGGTACCTGTGACATAGTGAGGGCAAAGGCGATTGGCGTCATTTTGAGTACTGGCATTGGACGGCCGGCGTGCAGGAGGTTGCTCCCGGACCCTCGCTGGGCATTTGGCAAGTCTTGTGGGGGTCAAGAGGCCCCCCAAGCTGGCCAAAAGTCCCTGGGGATCCAACAGGTGTCCTGGAATGACCTCCTGCACTTCGGACGTCCGATGCCAGTACTCAAAATGGCGCCAATAGCCTTTGCCCATACTATGTCACAGGGGCTACCGGTGCCATTGGTCAGCCCCTGTCACATGGTAGGAGCACAAGATGGTGCCGATGACCATGTGACAGGGGCTGACCAATGGCACCGGTAGCCCCTGTGACAAAGGCTATCGGCGCCATGATGAAACCGGCACAGAGGGTGTGAGAGTGCAGGGGTGGCTCTCGGACTCCCCGCTGGACCACCAGGGTGTTTTGGTAAGTCTTGGGGGGGTCAGGAGGGTGGGGGGTTGTAGTTAATTTTAATTTTAGCCGGGGCACGAATAGAAATCGCCGTATTAACGCATCGGGGCACCATATGGCCGAATGCAATGTATCTGCTCCCTGCCGAATCTGAATCACGAATGCAACGTATGGCATCCCTCTGCACATCCCTACTACGATGTCCTGCTCCTGTATTTCTCCCTGGGGATAAGGTGTGGCTAAGCACCAAGAACATTCAACTGTGGATTCCCTCCATGTGACTAGCTCCTAGATATATTGGTCCGTTTGCCGTAGTGGAGCGAGTTGGCACAGTTTCCTATCGTCTACGCCTATCCACCCTGAAGATTCACAGTGTCTTCCATGTGTCGCACCTCAAGCCTTTGATCCTGTCGATTTTCCACGACAAACCTCCTGAGCCCACCAAACCGGCAGCTGAACAAGACATCATCTATCAAGTTGAGGAGGTATTGGATGTGCGGTTCCACCATCATAGATGGGAATACCTCCTCTCTTGGGAGGGGTATGGCCCTGAGGAAAATACTTGGGAGCCAGCCTCCAACATCCTAGATAAAACTCTTCTTCGCCAGTTCCATTTGGACTATCCTGTGAAGCCGAAACTCCTGGGAAGGGGGCGTAAGAGTGGGAGTACTGTTGTGGTCCCGGGCCATACCCCGGTCCCTCCTCCTACCTCAGGGCTGGTCCAGGATGTTGCAGCATCGCTGGGGCCTGGTCTGGCCTGCCTGGCTCCTGCCCGCAGCGTACCTCCTCAAGGGAGATGCTGCCAATGTGCTGCAGCTGGCCCTGCCCCCATAGTACGCACGCACAGGGGCTCAGTAATTAAAGGGGCCAGGGCGGAAATGTAGGGCAGCCCTGAGGATGACATCAGACGACCTCAGGATTTAAAACCCTGCAACTAGCTACACTCCTGGCCTTGCAACGAGGTTGACTCCTTGCAGTGTGCTAGTTGCTGTTCCTGCATTGCTCGTCCTTCTGACTTTGGATCATCCACTGGCTTCTGACTTCGGCTCGTCCACTGGCTTCTGACTTCGGCTAGTCTCCTGGTTCCCGCTCGCTGCCTGCCTTGACCTTGGTTATTCTTCACTTTCTGCTGTCAGCCATCTGCCCTATATCCTGGTTGGGTCCTTCTTTTTGCTCTTCATCCGGACTGCTCCGCCCAGGAGGCCTCGCCTCAGTTCAAGCAGCTCGGGTCCTCACGGGCTCCTCCTGGGGGGACCCCGGGCTTCCAGTGGTGAAGTTCCGGTTGGCCACCTGGTTCCAGCTTCTCTTCTCAGCACTCCTGGACTTCTCTTTGGATACTCGCCCTCAGGAGACCATACGTAGATCCAAGTAGCCCGTGTCCTCAAGGGTTCCTCCCGGGGGAATCTCGAGCTTCCAGTGGTGAAAATTCGGCTGATCTCCTGGCTTGGACTGCCTCCCGGCTACAACCTCCACGGTGGGCCTTCCCACGGTGTGCCATAATCAGTTCTAGCCGGCTCAAGGGTCCACAAATCCAACAGACACTATTGTACAAACACAGAATGCATTCCAGTAGGGAATTGGGTAGAATTGAAGATGATGCAGAGATTACATGATATTCCAGTAGACAGGAAAAGTGGGCCCTCTAGATGAACCTTGTGCAAGGTCTACTGTTACTCAGGAGATGTAACCTATCATTAAAGTCATCCATTGTACCTGAAGCATGGAAGTCAGCCAATGTAACCCTGATATTTAAAAAGGACTCTAGTGGTGATCCAGGAAACTATAGACCGGTGAGCCTGAATTCAGTACTGGAAAAAATTGTGGAAACTGTTATAAAGAATATAATTACAAAACATTTAGATAGAGATTGTTTAATGGGATACAGCCAGCTTGGTTTTACCCAAGGAAAGTCTTGCCTCACAAATCTACATTTTTTTGAAGAGGTGAATAAACATGTGGACAAAGGTGATTGGTAGATGTGGTGTATTTGGATTTTCAGAAGGTGTTCGACAAAGTACCTCATGAGAGGCTTCTAGGAAAACTAAAAAGTCATGGGATAGGAGGTGATGTCTTTTTGTGGATTGCAAACTGGTTAAATGACAGGAAACAAAGAGTAGGATTAAATGGTCTGTTTTCACAGTGCAAAAAGTGTAAACAGTGGAGTGCCTCAGGGATCTGTACTTGGACTGGTGCTTTTTTATACATTTGTAAATGATCTGGAAATGGGTACAACATGTGATGTGATCATATCTGTAGATAACTCAAAATTATGCAGAGTAGTTAAATTTCAAGCAGATTGTGATAAATTATAGGAGTATCATATGAGACTGGAAGATTGGACTTCCAAATGGCAGATGAAATTTAATGTGGACAAGTAAGTACAAGATGATGCATATTGGAAAAATAACCCTTGCTGTAGTTACACAATGTTAGGTTCTATTTTAGGAGTTACCACCCAAGAAAGAGATCTAGGCATCATAGTGCATAATACATTGAAATCATCAGCTCAGTGTGCTGTGGTGGTCATAAAAGCAAACAGAGTATTAGGAATTATTAAGAAGGGAATGGCAAATAAAATGGTGGATGTCATAATGCCTCTATGTCACTCCATGGTGAGACTGCACCTTGAATACTGTTTGCAATTCTGGTTACCACATCTCAAAGAAGATATAGTTGCACTGGAGAAAGTGAAGAGAAGGGTGACCAAATTGAGAAGGGGCATGGATCAGCTCCCCTATGAGGAAAGGCTAAGGGAGTTACAGTTGTTCAGTTTGGAGAAAAGATGCCTGAGGGGGAATATGATAAAGGTCTACAAAATCATGAAAGGAATAGAACAGGTTAATGTAAATCAGTTATTTATGCTCTCAGATTATAGAAAGACTAATGGGCATGCCATAAAGTTAGCAATTAGCTCATTTAAAACAAATAAAAGAAAATTATTTTTCACTCAGTGCATAAGTTGAGCACTGGAATTCATTGCCAGAGGATTTGGTTAAGGCAGTTAGTGTAAATGGGTTTAAAAAAATGTTTGGATAAGTACCTAGAGGAAGAATCCATAAACTGCTATTAATTAATAAGAAATAGTTGCTTGAGATCTGTTTAATGTTTGGGTACTTGCCAGGTACTTGTAACTTGGATTGGCCACAGTTGGAAACAGGATACTGGGCTTGATGGACTCTTGGTCTGACCCAGTATGGCATGTTCTTATGTTCTTATGTTCTATTCTTATGTGAACAGTATTTCACATGATGCCATAGAGAACTTGCTCATCCTTACTATGCTGCAAATTATAAAACATGGAACACATTGTCAATCAAAATATTATTTTTCCTTTGCTTTTTCAGCACGCTTTTTCAGCTTTCCACCAAATGTGCTGTGATTGGTGCTGTCAAAATACAGAAAAGACAAGCTGATAATGCCTGTCTCAAACAAAATTAACATAAAAAAGTATATTTTGCTACTGTATGTTAATAGTTTCCTAAAATGCTTTACTGAAGCACCCATGTTAATTTGGTGTGAGACTATTATTTTAATTTTCTATTTATGTTTCCAAAATATTCCAAAAACAAGGCTTGAAAATGAAAAGTAGAAGTGCATGATACAGAAATAAACTGGCAAGGAAATTAAATAAACAAAAAGGGAATTTAAAAAATATATCATGTCATCACCTCTCAGGTCCACAACAAAGCAAGAGATCTAAATCAGAACACACAAGAAGAAGGAAAGCAAGCAAACCAAAATACAATATTATGGTTGTTCAAACAACACACTTATTAATGTATATGCTTCATACAAACCCATTACATAGCCCTATATGTTCTTCCTCCATCATAATCTGAAACACTAATACAAATCAAATAGTTACTCCTGCTTTCGTTCCTTAAAGACATTCTTTAGCTGCTGAGGTTCAAAGGAAAAAATGTGTTCCCTGAAACTTAATAATACACTTGGCAGGAAATTGCATAAAAGAATTCTGTACCTAACAACATTACTTCATGGCCCTGACCCAAAAAAGCTTTATGCTTACTCTGGGTAGATTTACACAAATCAGAGAACACTCTTACGTTTTTACCATAAAAAGGTATATCCTTATGAAGGGAAAAAAGCCCCAACAGTTCAATCTGTTTTGGAGTCAAGAACACAAGTCACAAACAGACTTTTTCCTCCTTGAACTCACTAGCACAGCTGAAATGTCCAGACTGCTGTAGAGATCAAGTTGCCCTGTGTCCGTTTCCCGAACCCGTGGCTGTGCGCTGATTTGGAAAACGGATGCCGATAAATTCAGCGTCCGTTTTCCTAACTGGTGGACGGCCGCTGACAGCTGACCGCTCGTGGCCTCCTTAACAACGTGACCCACTAATTTAAATATTGCATGGTGCCCCCAGAAGAGGTGCCTGGGGGCGTGGTAGGAAAGTGGGCGCTGAATACTCAGCACCCACTTTCAGCGTTCTTTTTTTTGCATCGGCCCTTTAGTGAATCTTATCAACAGGCAGTAGAGCCTCAGGAGTTAAGATAAGAACTTCCAGCATATATCTGTTAAATATAACAGCTAATTTGGCTAGATATGAACTAGGAGGAATTAGTAAAAAGTGAATTCTTTTTTCTGGTGGTAGTTTCCAAAATCTTCACATTTCAAAGGGCCAGGTTATCTTAATAAGAACAATAGAAGTCATTTGAAGGTCAAAGACATTTTACTCAAACCCCACCAGTCTGATAGCATGGTCCTTAAGGGTTTCACTTTTTCCAGTAGTTTGTACTTTGTTTCCTTGGTTAAAAAAAAAAAATCAACAACATAACTGTTTGATACAACCTGTAATAAATGATTCTATCTGGGAGATCGTCAACCAGATTTCTTCTAAAGTCATCATCAGTGGTGCCACTACCATTGACGTTTCTACATGTTGAACAGCACGGGGGACAGGAACTTGGGCAAATTGACATTGCCTCGCTCACACACTTAGAAACCAATTTCACTGGCATAATTTCCCTAACAGATACTAGCTGGGAGGCTGGGGGAAAAAAGCTGTAAATCGAGCTACAAACCTTCTACATCTGCTGCAAGCACACCACTCTTTGCACGTCTGCTCAGTTGATTTATATGCAATGGAGAATTAGAACTCCTAGGGGAGAATCTGATCCCTTCCACTGCCCCAGCAGGTATAACCACAATCCATGCCACCCTATCCCCAACGGATAAACCTTTTTCAGGGTTCATGCAAGATGCTTATCTGCAGTCCTTGCGAGTGCACAGTTTTGGGTTCAGATATGGAAAGGAATACCAAGTTGTGATAGTTTTAAAGCCTCGCAACTTCTTTTTCTAGTGCATAGCTCTCATTCTTTGTTTATCTGAGGCACTCTCTCCATCTTGGTCTTTTAGCAGGAGGAAGAATAAATATAATCAGTAAACGTAGTTGATAGATTCAGTCTTTCATGGAATATGATAATTTAACAATTTGCAATGTAACATTTTAAATTACGGGTATCTACATGTGCAGTAGCAGCAGCAGGTCTTGCATATCCCAGTGTTATTGTTTCTTACACTTCAAACATATTCAGCAAACAAAGCTGTCACTTTGCCTAATTTAATTACTTAGCCTGGCATACAAGGAAACTGTTTGGCAATGATTTTGTCTGGGCCTTCTGCTATTACAGGGCTAGCACCCTCCTCTGCCATGACTCCTTGTTTAATTAATTCCAGATGCTTGCAAATTAGTCAGTCTGAGACTACAACACTACTCTGTTGTCACTGAAGCCTTTATTCATGGCAAAGAGGATCAAACTGAATATGGAAACCAGATGCCACATGCATTTTGCCTAGCTCTCTATGCAAGTCCTAGATCCCCTCTCCACAATCTCAGGTCAAGTATCATAAATGCAGTTCAAAAAATCCCCAGGCAGGGATGAATCCCCAGGCTGTACTGTGAGCATACGTCAAGCAGAAAAGGTCACATGTAAAAAGTGGTACAGATCTCAGCAGAGTGACCCCTCACACTGGTTCAACACAGGCAAGGGTCAGCAGCACTAGCCAACAGAGAACAGAGTCCAAGGCTGTAGTTCAAGGGATGCTGCCAGCCAAATACCATCCTCAAGCCGCTAGCAGGTTCAGTCCAGATTGGGGCAGATTGGGGGCATCATGAAGGTATTAGTGCCTGCATCAGGGAGGAATCAGATCCCAGCAGAAATGCTAACTTTGTTGAACCAACATTCCCTGGAGTTCCAGCCCTTGAGGTCCTTATAAATCAATGGCTCAGTTCGATTGGGTTTTGTTGTTTTTTTCATGCTTAAGTACCTGTTGGGATTTTGGTGGCTTTTTAAAGAGATGGGCCCCAATGTCATCTGGGGCCAGAAGTGGGCTGCTATCTGTCTGGGCAGCAGGCACTAATTCAGTGAGATGAGCAGTGCACAGTACTGCACAGAAACTGAAGCACAGCAGACTGCTAGTGTTTTGTGGAGCCTGTCAGCTGTCTCAGTACTACTGCACAACACAATTGCTGATGGGGGATGTGTGGAAAGTGGTATTGGATTCAGATGACAACCAACACAGGCCCTAAATTTTACAGTCTAGGAAACTGATATGCAGAGCCATAGCCTTGCAATTTGGCACCTATGACCAAGTGAAAAGCTGCGCTCTCACCCATTATGCAAAACATGACACTATGATTTAGGAGAGCCCAAGGCTGGTACAAGGGTGCCCTACACAGCCCACCGAAACGGGCGGAACAAATGGGCTGGTCACGGACTACCCTGTCCCTGTAGCGTGCCCTACACAACCTGAGAATGCTGGTCACGGACCACGCGGAGAACGGGACAAGCGCAAGAAGGGAATCCAGCTGAGATGAGATTCCAATGATGAAGCCATATGTCATCTGGAGAACCATAGGAACTGGAAGGTCAAGATGACTTGGAAACACAGGAAGCGAATCCAGATGAGATGAGACTCCAATGACGAAGCAAGGTGTCCTCTGGAGAACCAGAGGAGCTGGAGTGTCAGGAGGACTCGAAATGGTGAAGGAGGGTGAAACCTCGGAAACATCAGGAAGAGTGGAACATCAGGAAGCCTGGACTAGGAACCTCACGACACAAAGACATGGAACATCAGGAAGCCACGAACACAGGAAGCAGATGAGACATGGAGCTCCAACGAAGAATGAAGACCTGACGGAACTCTGGAAGACGAGACTTCCAGGAGCAAGTAACTCCAATGCAAGGCAAAGCTGAAGTGGAGAAGCAGCCTTTAAATAGGGATGGCACAGGAAACCAGGAGAGCTGACTTCCAGTGGGGCCAGGTGGACCTCACCTACGCTGACCCTTTAAGAAGGGGAAGAGACGTGGACCTGCCCCTTAGGAAGGGGGCAGGATCTTGGAGAGTGGCCATGCTGCTGCTGAAGACGCTGAAGACAGGAGAAGCTGGGCCTGCGCGCAGGCAGGTCCCGACATCAGCAGTGGCTCCTGCCACTGCTAGAGGACTCGAAGGGCGGCTCCAGCCACCAGGAGAGACCGGGGACTGCGGCCTCCCCAGCCGCGGAATGGCAAAGATGTTGGCGGCTCTGCCGCAAAGTCACTGAAGTCCGCGGCTCCTGCTGCGGTGAAGAGGAGTCTGAGGGGCGGCCTCCGGGCTGCGAGAGGCAAGCAGAGTCCATGGCTCCTGCTGCGGTGAACACCCGCGTCGGCGGCGTCCATCTGCAGCAAGAAATGAGCAGCATGGGAGGTGAGAGGCCTGCTTGTGGGGAATAGCTCCGCGGGCAGGATCATAACAGTACCCCCTCCTCAAAGACCCCTCCTCAAGCCTCATTTCAACAGCTAGAGGGAACAAGGTATCATTCCATACTGAACAGAGGGAGATCAAGGGTCCAAAAATGGAAGCTGGTAATTCCGGGGACTGAAATGAAACAAAAGCAAGAAACTGCAGAAACACAAGAAAAGGCAAACCACAAGATGCCACATAAGAAGGCGAAGAAAGGCAAAAAAGCCATACAAGAAGGCAAAAGGCAAAAAAGCCACACAAACGAGCAAAAAGACAAAAAACAGCACAAATGAGCAAAATGGCAAAAAACAGCACAAACGAGCAAAATGGCAAAAAACAGCACAAACATGCAAAAGGGGCAAAACAGCACAAAAAGGCAAAGGACAAAAAACAGCACAAAGAAGCAAAACAGCACAAAGAAGCAAAACAGCAAAAGAAGCAAAACAGCACCAATGAGCCAAAAAGACAAAAAACAGCACAAAAGAGCAAAAAGGCAAAAAAATAGCACAAATGAGACAAAGGCAAATAACAAAACAGCACAAAGGAGCAAAACAGCACAGACAAACGAAAACAGCACAAACAAGACAGGAAAACAGCACAAAAACACACAAGAAGCACAAGAAACCGCAAGAAACCACAAGAAACTTCAGGAAAGACCTGGGAGGGACCCAGGGTAGGACAAACCAGAACCAGCAAACCAGGTGGGGTTCAAGTGCCTCCTGCAGGTCGTAAAATCCCAAGCTGGAAAAAAGTTGGAAAAATGTCTGGAAGCAGGTGCCTCCTGCAGGTCATAGAATCCAGACAGCTGGTGCCTCCTGCAGGTCGTGAGAAAAATCCTGAACCAAAAAATTTTTTTTAGGTTTAAATACAAGTCCAGGAACAAAGACGAAGACTCTGAAGCAAAACTCCAGAGACAAGGCAAGTCCATCACAGGAACACGATCACCCAACACATGGCCTTGAATTCTGTTATGTTAGGGAACGCTAGGAGAGCGATCCCAACTTGAGAGGAATGTGTGCCCTTGGACCTTGGCACGATCCCAGACGAATCCAAGACAGCAACGAGGGTTTGCGAGGCATGTCTCAGCATGGGAGAAGACAAGTCTGACCCTCTGCCGGACCTGCATGCTTCTGGAAGCCAACAATATGTGTTGGTAGATGAACAGTCTACCTTCATTCTGTTGCCACTCTTCTAAAAGGTTGTCATAAGAGAAACTACAGGTACTTCAAAATTGTTCAAACCATAAGGTTGCAAAGGAGCTTGAACTGTAAATAGGTAAGCAAGATTCCTCCATGGTCCCTGAAGCAGACAAGCAGACAAAACACGGCCGATGTTGGGAAGGTGGCTTCGATCTCACAGAAGCGGCAGGAGTTCATTCAGAACCGATAAGTATTTACAAAAAGGGGCGAGAATGCTAAAGAAGGTCGAGCTGATCGCCAGGGGGAGGACACTTACTTGAAATGAAAAACACGGTTTATTGATGAAAAAATAAGCAAATAAAAGAGCTGAAGAATAAAGTTGGTAGCTATTAATTGAGGGAATCACAGAGTGGTTTCCTCACATATAGCAACCGCACATTACCACGAATCGGGGAGTTTCCTTGATAGTTGGTTGTTAATGTTGATAGTGGAAGTAAACAGAGGTTTGGTTGGTGATTTGAAGAGAATACTGGCAGGCTGATGTCACTGCAGGAGTAGGTGACATCAGCCTGCCAGTACTGTGACGTCAGCTTTGATCCATCTCCATCCAGTCAGATGGATTCTGGACCAGTGCATAACCCACTGGTCCAGAATCCATCTGTCTTGATTAAGGAAAATGAAATTATCAGGTAAGTAGTAATTTCTCCATTTTTCAGATTTAATGACCAGAATTGCACACAGTACTCTAGGAGCAGTCTCACTGTGGAGATATACAGAGGTATTTTTGACATTCTCAGTTTTATTCTCCATTCCTTTCCTAATAATTCCTAACATCCTGTTTGCTTTTATGTCCGCCGTTGCTCACTAAGATGAGAATTTCAAAGTATTTTCCACAATGCCACCCAGATTTTATTCCTGGGTGATAACTACTAATATGGAATATAATATTGTGTAACTAAAATTTGTATTACTTTTCCCTAAGTGTATCACTACATTTGCCCACATTAAATTTCATCTACCATTTGAATGCCCAGTCTTGCAAGGTCCTCCTGCAATTTCAAACATTCTGCCTGTGATTTAAGAACTTGGAATAATTTTGTGTTGTTTGCAAATTTGATTGTCACACTCATCATTCCATTTTCCTGGTCATTTATTTTATTTAAAAGCACCTGGCCTAGTAAAAATCACTTAGCCACTTCACTGTTTACTTTTCTCCACTGTGAAAACTGACCATTTAGTTTTACTCTCTGTTTCATATCATTTAACCTGTTTGCAATCCTCAATAGGACATTGGCGCGTATCCCATGATTTTTTAATTTTCTCAGGAGTATTTCAAGGGGCATTTTGTCAAATCAGCATTTAGGGAGGAAGGACAAATCATTGACAATGTCCATAAAGTTCACAGGAAGTTTATTGCAGTGAAATTAGGCAAAACTTGTAGTGTGTCAGCATGTAGTCAAAGATTCATATGCAAGGGTCAGCACTACATGTTTTGCCTAATTTCACTGCAATAATCTTCCTGTGAACTTTATGGACATTGTCAAAGGTTTATGTCCTTGTTCACTACCTGCTGATTGATTTCTTGATGGTTGGATTCCTCGCCTGCCCTTGCTGCTTTGTGCATTTTGCCAAATGCTATCTGAAAATGCAAATACACTACATCTACCAGGCTCACCATTATCCACATGTTTATTAACCCTTTCAAAGAAAGGTAGCAGATTGGTGAGTGAAAATTTCCCTTGTGTAAAGGCATACTTGTTGAGTCACATTAAAACATGTCTTCCTATATATTCTGAGATTTGGTTCTTTAGAACAGTTTTTATGATTTTTTTTTGTGGCACTAAGACAGACTTAGCAATCTATAGTTTCCTGGATCAACCCAGAGCCCTTTTTAAAACTTGGTGCAGGGTCAGACTTGCGTTTTGTGCTCATAGGCAGGGTTGGAGAGTGAAGGGTGGGAGATACTGGAGATTAGCACATAGAGGAATTCCTTTTCCTCCCACCACCTGCAAAGTGCTAGAATGCCATAACACTCCTTAACATCCTCTTCAGTAAACACCGAAGGAAAGAAATCATTTAGTCTTTCAACTAAGGCCTTATCTTCCCTAAGTTTACCCTTAACTCCTCAATCATCTAATGGTTCAACTGATTCCCTCACAGGCTTCCTGCTTCAAGTATATATATATATATTTTAATTATTATGAGTTTTTGCTTCTATGACTAGCTTTTTTTCAAATTCTCCTTTTTGCCTCACTCATCAATGATTATATTTTTTCCTATTTTCTTTAGATGGATATTTTTTCCATGTTTTGAAAGATCATTTGGGTTAAATATCCTCTTTCCCATCACCTTTTAATTATGCTGGCAGTTGTTTGGCCTTTCTTCTATCTTTTTTAATGCATGGAATACATTTAGTCCAGGCTTCCAGAATGGTATTTTTAAACAATGTCAACACTTGTTGTGAATTCTTAACCTTTGTAGCTGCATCTTTCATCTTTTTTTCTAAGTATTTTCCTCATTTTATCAAGCTATCCCTTTTGAAAGTTAAATGTTAGAGCAGTAGATTTACTTAATGCCTTCCCTCCAGTAATTATGTCAAATGTCATCTTGTTATGCTCTCTGTTGCCAAATGGCTCCACTACCATTATCTCTTGCACCAAATCCTGTGTTCCACTAAGAACTAGGTCTAAGGTACCCCCCTCTCGTATCAGTTCCCAGAACAGCTGCTCAATAAAACAGTCATTTATTTCATCTAGAAACTTTACTTCCATAGCATGTCCTGATGGTGACATTTACTCAGTCAATATGCTAGTAATTGAAATCTCCCATTATTATTGTGCTGCCAAATTTGCTAGCTTCCCTAATTTCTGTTAGAATTTCATCTCTCTTTTTATTTTGGAACAGGAGAAAGTAGTATGCTTCCACCAATATACTATTTTCCATCACATATAGAATTTCTGCCCATAAAGAATCTATTGTGCATTTAGTCTCCTACAGGATCTTTATCCTGTTGGACTCTATGCCATCCTTATCATAAAGTGTCCCATTGGTTATCCTCCTTCTATCAGGTCTCTGAGATGCCAATTATGTCTATCTCATTATTCAGTACTAAATATTCTAACTCTTCCATCTTCCATTTTTAGATTTATGGCATTAGCATAAATAAAGGCATTTCAAGGTACAACTGTTTTTTGTATATATACTTTCCTAGCAGTTAATATGGCTAACTTGGAATCTTATAACTCAATTTGTTCTTTACTTATAGGCACATGAGATACTTTTGTTTTTATTGGAACCTCTCTGTCATAATGCTGTAACTCCTGTTTCTTTAGTATACTTCAAAAATACCCCCTTCTGAACCATGAGTTGCTGAGCCACTGTTGGTTTTTCCCCTCTTTCTAGTATAAAGGCTGCTTTATTTCTTTTTTAAAGGTTAGCACCAGCAGCCTTGTTTCATCTTGGTTCAGGTGGAGCCCATCCTTTTGAAATAGGTTACATCTTCCCTAAAATATTGCCCAGTTCTTAACAAAGTTAAAGCCCTCTTCACTGCATCAGTGTCATACATGCATTGGGACTCCAGAGATCCACCTGCCTCTGGGATCCTGTGCATGGAACAGGAAGAATTTCAGAGCATTCTACCCTGGAATTTCTGGATTTCAACTTTCTATCTAAGAGCCTAAATTTGGCTTCCAAAATCTCCCTCCCACATTTTCTTATGTAATTGGTACTATAGGTACTATGATAGCCGGCTCCTCCCAGCACTGTCTAAAATACTATCTAGGTGATGCAAAAGGTCTGCCACATTCACACCAGGCAGGTAAGTTGCCAAGTGATCCTCATGTCCATCAACAACTCATCTATCTACATTCTAAATAATCGAATCACCAACTATGATAGCCAACCTAGCCCTTCCCTCCTGGGCACAAGCTCTTGGAGACCCATTCTTGATGAAAAAAGACAAATCTTCACTGGGAGATCAGGTCCTAGCTACAGGATCATGTTCTGCTATATCAAGATTAAGTTCTCCCTTTAGGTGATCTTTCTTCTCTAAGGCAGCACAAGAGCTGCCAAACTGAAGTTGGGACTTGGCTTCTATGTTCTGAAAGTCTCTATATATCTCTTTGTCTACATTAGCTTCTCCAGTTCTGCCACTCTAGCTTCCAGAAATCAGACTTATTCTCTGAAAGCCAGGACCAGTTTACATTAGGCAATACATAAAACCTATCATCAACTGGTAGATAATCATACATGTTGTACTTGGTCAAAAAGACTAGAAAGCCCCCCCCCCCCATCCCCAATCTTGCTACTGGGCTGCTGCCTGCATCTTAATACTATTGAGTTCTTAATTAATTTTGGTTGATAAGAGAGTAGGAATGAATAAATTATAGTCCTTAAAATATTTTAAGTATGCAATAATGTAAACACGAATCAACCAACCTCAAACCCTCTCTCACTAATTCCTGCTGAATATTTATCATACTATTACCATTCACAACTGTCATATTTATTCATTTGATTACCTATGTACCGTTTCATAGTCTTATTTTTTCACTTGCTATTCTAATGTATCAATAGGCTGAAATGTAAATATTGTGCTGTTCAATTTCTCCCAATCCATCCCAAGTTTATTTTCCTTGTTTTTTGTAACTTTCCCTCTCCCTTTTTCTGATTCACTGTATTTAAAGTTCAAGGTTCTTATTGAAAATATTATTTTTTACGTTACGTTATGTTTTACACTCCTTGTTATTTGTAAACCGGGTTGATGTGATGCCTATCATGAAACTCGGTATAACAAAAACAATAAATAAATAAATAAATAAATAAATAAATAAATAAATGTATAAGGTGCATTTAATGTTAATTTGGCAATGACCTGTAGCCGGTTCACCGTTTCATTTCTTTATCCTAGACTAAATGTACTACATGTCTGGGTTCATGTCTGGACAGGGACGAAGACTTCTCTTCCAGGTCCCTGGCATTGTCTACCACTATCACTGTGACTACTTCACACTCTATATCAAATAGTTTTAGGAGGTGCCAGATAGTGAAAAATAAGAGCAGGGAAGCCAGAATTACCACCACAGGAAAAAAACAGGAATCACAAAAGTGTCCATCCATTCCCCAGTAAGTCTACACTTGGATAAAACTCAATGAAAACACTGTAGTTGGTGTTCAAATAATAGGGATGTGCAGGCAAAAAGTTTTCGTTGAGTACTTGATACGTATTCGTGGGGGGTCAATTCCGTTTCATGCGGAAGTATGGAGAATTCAATAAGTTGTCGATCTGTAAATACGCTACTACTAAATTAACTACAACCCCCCACCCTCCTGACCCCCCCAAGACTTACCAAAACTCCCTGGTGGTCCAGCGGTGGGGTCCGGGAACTCACTCACACCCTCGGTGCTAGTTTCATCATGGCGCCGATAGCCTTTGTCACAGGGGCTACCGGTGCCATTGGTCAGCCCCTGTCACATGGTCATTGGCGCCATCTTGTGCTCCTACCATGTGACAGGGGCTGACCAATGGCACCGGTAGCCCCTGTGACATAGTATGGGCAAAGGCTATCGGAGCCATTTTGAGTCCTGGCGTCGGATGGCAGGTCGCTCCAGGACCCCCGTTGGACCCACAGGGACTTTTGGCCAGCTTGGGGGGGCCTCCTGATCCCCACAAGACTTGCCAAAAGTCCAGCGGGGGTCCGGGAGTGACCTCCTTGCACGCTGGCCGTCCGATTCCAATACTCAAAATGGCGCCGATCGCCTTTGCCCTCACTATGACGGCGATCGGCGCCATTTTGAGTATTTGCATCGGACGGCGATTTTGAATCTCAAAATGGCGCCGATCGCCTTTGCCCTCACTATGACGGCAGGACTCAAAATGGCGCTGATGGCCTTTGCCCATACTATGTCACAGGGGCTACTGGTGCCATTGGTCAGCCCCTGTCACATGGTAGGAGCACAAGATGGCACCGATGGCCATGTGACAGGGGCTGACCAATGGCACCGGTAGCCCCTGTGACAAAGGCTATCGGCGCCATGATGAAACTAGCACCGAGGGTGTGAGTGAGTTCCCGGACCCCACCACTGGACCACCAGGGAGTTTTGGTAAGTCTTGGGGAGGTCAGGAGGGTGGGGGGTTTAAATTTGTATTTAGGCCGAATAAAACAGAAATCTGTTTAATACGTGGGGAGTCGCGATGCGTTTCGCCTCCCCACGTATTTAACAGATAGCAAAAAATAAGTTGCAGATTACAAATACGTGGAAAACGGATGCAGATCTCTATCAAATAAAAGATAGTCTTAGAGGATCCAGATCAGGATGAGAAAAATAAGGATCAGCATACATCCCAAGATCAATAAAAACAAATTGTTTTTCTGACCATCCTTAATCTGCTCACTTCCCTTCTTGCTTTTGTATCTTCATCCTGATTGAAAATATCCTCACAGTGAGAGTGGGATAACGAGAGTATAGTTCCAGTTCTGGCATGAACTAGGCTGAAAGAAGTAAAATATTCCCAAGCAAAAATATCCAGAAAACAGATTCAAAAAAGTTAAACTCTTCAACTGTAATTTATCAAAAATAAAAGTCTTTTGAATTAGTGGCCCAAAAGGCTGTATCCTTCTCTTCACTCAATCTATTATCTGGTCAAATGGATCAAAAGATCTCTGATTCCAATCCTTTGGGATACCAGGGGTATGCTCTTCCCTTCAGACACTGGTCAATCAAAATCCAAAAATCTTGTCAAACTGGAAATCTCAGCTCTCCATCTATCTTGCTCTGAGATCTTAAGGAAATCTCTTGTCTTCAATTCTCTCTTTCTATTGAAACCCTGGGGAGATTTCCGTTTCTTACCAAGTTGCTTTTGAGATCCTGGAGGAATATTTAACTATGACTCTTATCTCTTCCTCTGTCATCTTCCCACTAACCCTCTGAGGCACTGGGCATGCTCCATAAGACTTTATACCTCAATAAACCAATTCCCCAGAAAGGTGGTGTTATAGCAATGGGAGGAATCAATGTCAAAACCCGTCCTACTGCCCTAGATAGAAAAATCATATAGGGATAATGTTAGTGACTGGCAAAGCCCCATCACAGACCTATAATGTGACAATAATTAATCTATTTATAAGGGCTGGGTCACTCACTTGATTGATTTTTGGTGTAAAAATGTCTATTGTCTTCTTATATGGGATAAGAATCTATAAATCAAATAATGTGTTTATAGGTGGGTGGGAGGGAAAGAAAGATACACAAAAAATTATCTACCTTTCCTTTCTTTTAGTCAGGCACACCCACTAAAAAAAGATCTATCTTTCCTTTAGTCAGAAACACACTGTTAGGGTTGTGGACCCTTGGGCCGGCTGAGACTGCAGGTGTTGAACTGTGGGGACCCACAGTGGGCGTCGCAGCTGGGAGGTGGCGCTGAAGAGAGGTTCCGAAGAAGGCTTCACCAGTGGAAACCCGCGGTCTTCCCAGGAGCAGCCCGTAGGGACCCAAGCCTCTTAGACTTAGGTGTGACCCTATGCGACCAAGGATCAAGGAGGTGGCTGAAGAGATGGTCGATGAGCGGTCAGGCCCCGGAGACCAGAAGAGTCTTCACCCTTGGAGGCCAGCGGCTCCCCTGGGAGGAGCCCATGAGAGCCCGAGCCGCTGGGACTTAGGAGAATCCTCCAGGCAAGCGAGAACTGGATATCTGAAGATGACGAGGGAGCTGAAGTCAGAGTCAATGGATGAAGCAGGGTCAGAAGCCAGAAGAAGTCTGAAGCCAAAACCAGGGGCAGAAGCTGAAGTCGGAGTCAGTGGACGAAGCAGGATCAGAAGTCAGAAGTCAGAAGTCCGAAGTCAAGACAGACAGGAGTCCTGGAACATCAACTAGCAACTCCGAAGAGCGAACCTCGTTGCAAGGCACCGAAGGAGTCACACTGCAGGGCTTATGTAGGCCTGCAGCATCTGACGTCATCGGGGGCAGTGCCTGTCATTTTCCCGCGCTGGCCCTTTAAGTCCTGAGCCCCTGAGCACGCTCGCGCCTAGGGGACGGGGCCAGACGCGAGGAATTGCCAGCGTCTCCCTCGCGGAGGGAGTGACGTGGCTGAGGCCAGGACAGGCCTTGTCGGCATCGCGGCAGCCCGGGCCGGCCTTGTGGTGAGTAGAGGACAGGCATAATGGCTTCTTCACTTTTACTATTATGTCAAAAGACAAGCATTTAGGCCCACCTGATGGCTGGAGGGGTCCATGTCTGTAACTCAGGCATTCTAGTTATCATTCATGCTGTAAGGCTTGGTATTCCCTTCCTTACTACAACACTGCATACACCAGAACATGCACTGTGTGTGCACACATTTAGCACACACTGACTTATGACACAAGCAAGCCTGGCTTCCACTCGTGCCGATAGATGCCTCAGATATGTGAATGCATATTATGGGGAGGAATTTCCATCATGTTTTGTTACAGAATATTCCTCCCTGACCTGACACAGTTTATTCATTGAGTTGGGGGGGGGGGGGGGGGGGTTTGCTATGGTACTTTGCCAGATGAGTTCATATCTGCCTGTAGTGTACACCTCCCCTGCCCCTGATAGCTCAGCCTCTCCTACCCAGTACCTGGACCAGCATTTGTACTGTTTGGAAAAGCTTCAGTTGCCAGAGAGGATGTATTCTTTTTTTTTTTTTTGGGGGGGGGGGGGGGGGGGGAATTAGATTATGTCCACTTAATTTGGGGATGCTTTGATAGAGGGAACGGGGAGAGCCAATGGTGCCCTCATGGCAGCTACTATCAGGATCTACTGATAAATGGGTTGGGGGAGGGCTCTGTGTCAGCATGTTGATGATAGCTGGGGGCAGTGGGTGGTATGAGGCCTGCCACCACCACTATTACAGGTTCTCCTTTTCAAGTCAGAGGCCTACTTCACCACTCATGTTTACAACATATCCAGTTAACTAGATATAGAGCCAGCCACACAAGACCCATTCACCTGAGGTTTACTCTGCCATATATACATGATGGCAGATTAGGCCTACAAAACATATGCAGCTACTTGCATATGGTTTGGGGGAAAAGAATAGGTTGCAATTTTCTCCAGCTGATTATAGGGAACAGGTTTGGCTACTAACTGGAGTGAAATCACTTGGCCACTACGCAGCTTCATGACAATACACCTCTGTCTACTTGAAGCCTTCTCTAACAGCCTTCTGCCATGTGACAATTGAGGATTAGCCAGGGAGTTGTGTAGGAAAGAGATTCCCCATAGCCCAAGAGCAGACAGCAATGAGGCTTGCAATTGGCTGGGAGCAGGCAGACTTCAACAGATTAGCTCCCACCCCTGTACTGGCTTGGGTTATGGATCTGAATATACCTGTTAGCTAAGGATGATCTCAAAGAGGTGGCAAAGATGTCTGTCCCGGCTGTTCAATTAAGCAGTGTTCCATTTGGGTCAAAATAATGGGGCAAGGGGCTCCTCCTCCTGTCTGTTGATGATATTTGTTCCTTCTCGCTAACTTCATCTTGAGCTGTGCCTTAGCAGTGGGCCACCTGCTCTCCGGTCCACCTTACTCCATTGCGCCGGAATATGGCCTGGGCAATTGTGTGCCGTATCTGAACTTTGGCTGCCCTGGAAGTCTTCATGGCACGGTTCCTGAATAGTATGCTGTAGTTATTGAGGACCCCAGCAATAAGCATCTCGTTGTCCTCAATGTTGAACTTTAAGGCCCTTAGATGAGGGCGCCATGCTGCCTGGCTGCCAGATTATGTGGATGCCACTTCCACTTCCTGAGAGGTGTCACTATCATCGCTCTTGCTTCTACTCCCTACTCCCAGCCCTTAACCCCTCTTCCACCTGTCCATCCAACTCCCCTTCCCTCTGCGCTCTCTGTCTATCCCTACCCTGCCTTCCTCCTTCCACTGTACTCGCCTGCCTCTCCCCTTCCCCCTCCCGCCTCCTATTCCTTCCCTCTTCCCTTTCTCTAGTCCTGTCCCTGACCTACTTTTACTCCTACCACTCCTGCCCACCTTTTCCTCCTCCTCTCCTCTTCTCACACCTCTCATGTTCCATTCTCGCAACCACCACTCCTCTTCCACATACCACAACCACCATCACTCCTCCACACCACCACCACCACCACTCCTCCACACCTCCCCCACTCTTCTTCCAACACACAAAGACAGACAAACTTGCCAAACTAACAAAAACTTTCACACACAGATAAAGATAAGAGACAAATGTAATTTTCTGCTTTGTTCCCCTCTCATGATTCCTTGGGCTGTTCATGCCACTGTTGGTGTTTCTTTGTGCCTCTTTTGGTGTACTGGGGTCTTTATGTCACCACTGTTGGTGCCCATTGCCCCTTTTTGGGGGCCTCGGGGTGTTCTTGACAATCTCAGTGCTACTTTGCTCCTCTCATGTTGCCTTGGATTATGTTTTGAGCTACTTTGCCTTATCACTGTGCCTTGGAGTATTCATGCCATTCTTGGTGCTTCTTGGAATTTTCTTCCCTCTGATACTGATATCTGGCTGTAAGTTTCACTGAAGTTGAATAGAAAACTCCAATTTTGGAGTCCAAAATAGAATATATTGCTTCCCTCATTGGCTTTAATGAAAAACAAATTATAGAAATGAACACAATTTGTTTTTCTTTTGAAATGAATGAAATTAATTATGGAAGCAAATAAAACAAATTAATGAGCTAAAATTAAATTTTGGGGTAACAATATCAAAATAAACAATAATGTTTAGAATAAAATTCATTCTCGGAGACCTCAAAGGCACCCAAATAAACTATTTCATTATATAATGTTTTAATTACAATACCAATAAGACTATAGCATACAGACATTAAAATATTTTCAATCATTTAGGGCTCTT
This sequence comes from Rhinatrema bivittatum, assembly GCF_901001135.1. NCBI lineage: Eukaryota > Metazoa > Chordata > Amphibia > Gymnophiona > Rhinatrematidae > Rhinatrema > Rhinatrema bivittatum. Next base: position 250,708,448 of record NC_042615.1, on the reverse strand, counting down.
AATACAGGAAAATAAATTTAGGTAATTGCTCTTTTTGCTTTTACTGCAATCTCCAGAGCTGATATACAGGCAGAAAGTGAGACAGAGATAATTCTTAGAATATTATATATTTGGTGCTTTCCTACCTTTCATTTTTATGCCTGTCATGGAGCAACAGTTAGGATATTGATTAGTAAGGCAGAGATGCCAACCATAACATGGCTGCCAATGATTAAGAATGCTGAGACCCTTTGGAGACAACTGTAACATGGCTGCTTCAGTTTTCAGAACACATTGCTCTAACAACCAATGGTGAAGAAGCAGGATATTTCAAGCCAGGACAGGCTGTTTGGGAGGAATTCAGTTAGTAAGAGAGAGAGAGAGAAAGAGAGAAGAGCAGACAGGCTGGCACTGCCTGAGCTGAAAGAGATCAACTACTCTCATCAGTGAGTCTCATGCTTAGGCTGGGCAGTTAGGATGAACAGAGAGTGTAAAAGGAGCTGCAGAAGGAACCTCTGAGCCCCTATAGTGCTTTACAGAAGATCTGGGATAAAGGCTCCTGTAGCAGAGATTAGAATGCTATCCAATAGTCCTTGGGAGCATTTAGTACTTTCTTGACATACACACAGGAGGATAAACTTTGGGCACCATACTCCCTCTGAGTTCTATGCTGCTATTTCACTAATGTGACATTCATTCACTATTACTTAAAAGATAGTGATTCACCTGAATCAACTGTTAGCCTATGGATTACGAATACATCTAGTTCTGTGCTGTTTATAGCTAATCTTTGACTCCCCAGCCCCAACACCATATCCTAAGGATGGAAGGGGGCTCTTCTTTTGCTCATTCTAGTTGAACCAGCACTGTGCTTCAGTATTGTCTGTCAATCTCAGAACGTCAAAAGGAACTTCATGTTAACTCCTGTAGTTAAGGAACATTATTATTAGAGATGTGAATCGTGTCCTCGATCGTCTTAACGATCGATTTCGGCTGGGAGGGGGAGGGAATCGTATTGTTGCCGTTTGGGGGGGGTAAAATATCGTGATATATCGTTAAAATCGTTAAAACCCGCTAAAACCCACCCCCGACCCTTTAAATTAAATCCCCCACCCTCCCGAACCCCCCCCAAATGACTTAAATTACCTGGTGGTCCAGCGGCGGTCCGGAACGGCAGCGGTCCGGAACGGGCTCCTGCTACTGAATCTTGTTGTCTTCGGCCGGCGCCATTTTCCAAAATGGCGCCGAAAAATGGCGGCGGCCATAGACCAACAGGATTTGACAGCAGGAGGTCCTTCCGGACCCCCGCTGGACTTTTGGCAAGTCTTGTGGGGGTCAGGAGGCCCCCCCCAAGCTGGCCAAAAGTTCCTGGAGGTCCAGCGGGGGTCAGGGAGCGATTTCCCGCCGCAAATCGTTTTCCGTACGGAAAATGGCGCCGGCAGGAGATCGACTGCAGGAGGTCGTTCAGCGAGGCGCCGGAACCCTCGCTGAACGACCTCCTGCAGTCGATCTCCTGCCGGCGCCATTTTCCGTACAGAAAACGATTCGCGGCGGGAAATCGCTCCCTGACCCCCGCTGGACCTCCAGGAACTTTTGGCCAGCTTGGGGGGGCCTCCTGACCCCCACAAGACTTGCCAAAAGTCCAGCGGGGGTCCGGAAGGACCTCCTGCCGTCGAATCCTGTTGGTCTATGGCCGCCGCCATTTTTCGGCGCCATTTTGGAAAATGGCGCCGGCCGAAGACAACAAGATTCAGTAGCAGGAGCCCGTTCCGGACCGCTGCCGTTCCGGACCCCCAGGTAATTTAAGTCATTTGGGGGGGGGGGGTTCGGGAGGGTGGGGGATTGAAGGAGGTAGGATTTGGCAAGGAAATGTTTAAGTTATTTGGGGGGGGTTCGGGAGGGTGGGGGATTTAATTTAAAGGGTCGGGGGTGGGTTTTAGCGGGTTTTAGTGTGCCGGCTCACGATTCTAACGATTTATAACGATAAATCGTTAGAATCTCTATTGTATTGTGTTCCATAACGGTTTAAGACGATATTAAAATTATCGGACGATAATTTTAATCGTCCTAAAACGATTCACATCCCTAATTATTATATCTTTTGCAGTTTGCATACTTCTCAAACATAGGTGACGTATAAAGGATTGGAGTACACACTGGACCTTTCCTCTGAAACTTATCCACTGCAAATTATGGGGCTGATTTTAAAAGCCCTACGCTCGTAAATCCAGAGGGAACGGGGGAAGGCAGCGCTGCTCGGTGCGGGCTCGGCGCGCGCAAGGTGCACAATTGTGCACGCGCATGTTATAAAATCGGGCGTACATGTGTGGACGCCGGTAGTGTGCGCACATATGTGCCCGCGCACTTGTCTTAAAATCTACCCCATGTCTTCACCAGTAGCACTTGTCTCTATTTTTCTCCAGTTGTTTGGAAGATCAGAAGAAAAACAGGAGATCAGCCTTGTGAGCTTGCATTTATTTGCAGAGACTTCAGTCTTACAGACATCGTTGACAATTGCTCTTTTGTAGCATTTCTCAGCAGCATTGAGTCATTTTAGCTTCTATCCTTGTTCAGTTCAGCAATTTGCTTGAGTGGCTGCCATTTTGGCCTATATCTACCTAGAGTCTTAGTCTTATCATTATGAGGACAATTTTGAAATAGCCTGTACAGGGCTAAAGTCTGCAGGTCCTCCCTAACTGCAGACTTTATCACAAATTCTCAAAATCGACATATGCATAAGTCCACTATGAAATTTGGCTGTTTTCCCTGCTACAGGCACAGACATACATGCACAAAGTTGTGCATGTTCCTGACGTCCAGCATTTTTGTCTTAATAGAATGGGAAAAGTTATAATATTTTACCCCTTCTGCTTTAAGTTAAGGAAACCTTTTGGAGTTCCAGATTTTTTTTTTTTTTGGGGGGGGGGGGGGGGACGTCCTAAACTATTATGTTAACTTTATAGGAGGGACTGGGCTCAGTTACTATTTTTTTAAGACATCAGAAGGGGCAGGGAGGACAGGGAGGGGAGCTCTGATGCTCAGCAGCCACTATGCTTTTTTTTTTTTTCTTGGATTACCTTACACAGCTAGTTTTGAATACCAGTACTAGCTGAGTAAGTTTAAGCTTTCTTCTACCCTGACCCTTTTTTTATCTGGTTCTGTTTTAGCTGGGTAATGACTTACCTGGCTGAGCCATTCAACAAGGGTAGATATTTAAAACTAGAGATCTGTCTAAATCCCAGATTTAGCTGGACAAACCGTTTTGAATATGGACATCAATCATTTTTTTTAATTAAAATTTAAGGGAGGGGGAGGTCTGAATATTAATTGGGGGTAGGGGAACAAAACCGAACACTGAAGGACTTAGGGAAGTGGTTCACAAATTTGTCCCAGAAGATAGCCAGCCAATCAAGGTTCTGGGGTATCTACAACAAATACATTTATGCAGGCGAAGGTGCGGGGCTTCCTCGGGGTTTCTGAGCATGTGCTGGCTGTCAGGCCGCATGCCGATTTTATTTAAAGTTTCTGCAGTTATTATGACTGCTGCTGCGCAAGGAGTATAGAGGGAAGGAGAGAGTGAGCGAGAGAGAGGGAGAGAGAGAAGGGAACAGGGAGAGGCCTTTTGTTGAGCAGGCTGGAAAAGGGGAAGTCAGAGAAGGGATTGCTTCTGGGCAGTTAGAGAGCAGACTGCTGTTGTTGCTGGGCAGAGGTTTAGTGGGGGGAGATGGGGCTGTTTGAGTTGAGGGAGAGAGAATTGCTGCCGGCCAGAGGGGAGGAAGAGAGAGTGCTGCTGCTGCTATTGGGAAGGGCTTGTTGGAGAGAGGAGGCTTCTGTTGCTGAACAGATGGGAGAGAGAGAGAGGAGCTGCTTGTGGTGGGGGAATGGGATATGCTGCTGGGCAGGGGGAAGGAGGAGGAGAGGAAAGTGCTAAGCAAGGGGTGGGTTGGAGAGAAAGGAGGGATGCGCCCGGACAAAGATTAGATGAGAAGAAAGAGGGGCAAGGAGTGGATAGAGATGAAAAGGGAGTTCAGGGCAAGCACTTGGGGGAGGGAAGAAGGGGATACAGGGCATAATGTGGGGTAGGCAGGGTACAGAGTAGAGGGAAAGAGAAAAGATGACATTGGGTAAGGGATGGAGGAGGAAGAGAAAGAGAGAGAGAGATGCTGGGCAGGAGGGGAGAGAGAGAGGTGTGTTTTCCTGAAGCAGCCACCACCAGAGGGACCGCTGTTCCTTCAATGTCAAAGGAGATGATACTGTGTCGAAGAAACCACTGGTAAGTCAGAGGGTGGGGGTTACGGAAGAGAGTGCAATGCTTGTCTTCCTGAGGCCCTACTGCTCTATGCCTAGTCCAGATGATTCCTTCCCTCCTCCCGTTCTGGCATGTGCCTTCTCCTCACTGACGCCTCCTACTTTAGCTATGCTCGCTTCTACCCGCTGGCCAGATAGTCTCCTACCTTCTCTCTGATGCTTTTACACGCCCAACCAACCATTATCTAGCATTCATCTTGAACAGATATGTCATGCCCAGCTGCTCCTCTCTTGCACAATCTTAACACTATAATGAGAACAAAGACAGACAGCAACAAACAGCAAACACACTCACATTTGAACTCAGAAAGAAATACTAAAGCGTAGGGGAAGATGACATGGAAAACAGTGAAAGCACAAGACACTGCTTTCAAAAATGAGTTACTAAAGCAGAAATCTAATCTATCTCCTCTCAGACTACTTCACATCTAAGTGTGGCGTTCACCATCTGCCCTGCAGCACTGACAAGGGGTGGTAAAATGCAGTGGAGAGAGAAAAAGAGAGAGGGAGTGAGAAAAGGTGCAGCGCTATTGTACATGCATTATTTAGTGCAGATGCTTTACTCACCATGTGCAGATGCTTATTTATTTATTTAACACATTTCAAAACCATGCTATCCCTTTTTCTAGGTGGCTTACAACACAACATTCATTAAAAAAAAAAAAAAAAAAAAAAAAGAAACATACATAGACAATACCAGGCCTTCAGAAGATGGGCAAAAGTGCCCCTTGACAGGCAGGGAACTCTCTAATTAAATAAAGGATTCAAAACAGATGAACCATACTGCTGAACAATGTTATAAAACAGAGGGGGCCAGTGAATTGTAAAATACAATTGCATATCATGTGCATTACACATTTTCATTAATGACCTCACTTATATGAATACATGTTAAAATTCTGCAGAAATAGCCCTGTTAGAGTTGTAGGGAACAACAGCATCCTCTACAGATATCTGGGGTCCCAGTCCTCTCCTCCAATACAACTTGGACAAATCTTGGGTAAGAGAAGGGGGTCCTCTATAATAGTTGCCGCTTCCATCAGCATCAGTCAGGCATTGAACATTTCTTTGAATATAAATCATCTTGAGCTACCAATGAAAAGATGTGAGTTAAATCTAAATAAATAAATAAATTGTACAGCAGGGTGAAAGTATCCAACATGCAGAAGATCGTATTTTCTGAATAAGGGCCTATTCAAATTGTGTCTGCCCTTTTTATGACTGAAGGGATATGGGTTCAAATTAAGGGCACATAAGGAAGTGTGTGCCCAAATTTGGCTCCTCATCCACAAGATGAAACTTTCCCTTGTGTCTTGCTCCATATCTAGGGCTAAATCGTTTCTTGCAAACCTTATTACAATTTCATGACCACATTCTCTGCATGTCTGTGAATTGTTTGTTATTTTTCCTTTAAAGGTTCTGTTTTGTAAACTTTTTTCTCATTGAACAGAACGGGAGAAAAGCCTTAAAGATGAATTTTAAAAGCCTGGCACGTGCACCAAAGCTGGGAGATATGCACACAAGTTGGGCTTGGGCGCGACGAGCAGTTTTTATATTGCTGCCGAGACATGCATGTAAATGCCGCTAACGCACACAAAGAAAAACATATCCAAAAAGGGGCAGGATGTGGGCATGGTCTGGGTGGGCTATGGGTGTTCTGTGATTCAAACTTGAAATCTGTGCTTACATATGTACACGCACTGGTGCACACCGGGGTCTCCTGCCGCGTAACGTTACTTCTGCTATGGATGACGTGTAAATGATAAACAAAACAAAATTGACTGGTCAGCGGGGTTTTAAGGGTCGTGGCTAACGGGGGAAGGGAGGTTATTAAACTAGGGGTGTTTGGAAGTCCTATCTCTTAACTGGGTGAACTGGGGACAAACTGGGAAAAATAGCAATGGCATTAGTTTGCACCCCTCATAAAATGTCCCCACTTATACGGTAGAAGTGGGATTTGCGCGTACATGCACACGTCTATTTAAAACTAAGCGCGCATGTACGTGTGTCCAAGCTATTTTATAACATGCGCACGTTTACGCCCATATGTTCTAAAATGGCTGTGTCCCTGGGTGCAGGCTAACAAATGTGTGGAGATGTGCGCCCGCACGCCTGTTTAAAAGTTACCGTCCCTATGATTCAGGTCAAAGTTGCAGTCCTTCCCCTTGACTTCAGATCAGGAAGTAGAAAAATAGGCTGTTTTTGGAGTCCTGCCCATGCTTTGCAGTAACATCAGCAGATGGGATACGCTCAGTAATTTCTACTCTTTTGCTTGATGTTTTTAAGGGAAATGGTAGCACCTTTGCAGCATTATTCGAAAAGAAAAATTTGAATATTTTCCTTAGAAAATATTCCTGAACATCTCTGTGTATCATTGTTTGCATACGTTGGGATTTCACAGAATGAAGCCCAACATAAACAAAAAATATTTGATGATAGCAGAGTAAAACGGATTCATTTGCAAGTTTTTTTTGCACTTTTTTTTTTAAAAACTACTTTTTTAAAATAAGTTCAAAGCCTTTGAGTACATGAAACTTCATGTGTTATTCATAGACATGATTATTTTGGATAGAACAGTTAGTAAATATGCACAGTTGGAAATGGGTGACAGAGTTCAATAGAGAATCTTTTATATATACAACAAGCTACACTGCATTGACAGTAATGATAATGATCAGAAATCTAAACAGCCCTGAGCAATGGAACTTACAAGCTTTTGCTGTGTAATTATGAGAAAAATATAGTAAAAACCTATCATTTTCCTATTAGCCTTCACATATATTTATTTATTTATTTATTTATTTATTTATTTTATTTAACAGCTTTTAATATACCGGCGTTCCTGGGGCACATCACACCGGTTCACAATCACACCGGGCACATCACACCGGTTCACAATATTTTATTTTAGAGAAATGTAGGAAGACTTCATGAATTGTATTTGCCTGTAACTAAAAAAATGTGTTAAATGCTGAACTTTCAGTCTGCATCAGTTTTAAAAGTAATACTACTTTTCTCCTGCAGTACTTGTAACTTCCTTGACCTAACTTAAAAAATCAATGCATACATAGTGCAGAATGATAGATTGGTTTGGATGGTCACAACACTTTTTCAGGCACCTCCAAACATGACCTTTCTAGTCCAATTGAAATAACTTTATAATGGAATGGGCACCTGTTATGAGTACTAAGTTAACAATTTTATCAGACTGCATATTTGATGGATGAAAAAGTATCCATTTAGATTATTATCATATTTTATTAGTGTTGTGACCAAGAATAGATATTGCAAATGATTCAGCGCAGATTGAGAGAAGCAGCTCGATATATACTGTTATTAATATCGAGCGCGAAAGTCAACAAGTGACAGCTTTAATGACGTAATTCAAATGAAAATATCTTTTCAATAGGCACAACTTTCTATTTTCTGAAATTGAAATTAATCAACTAATTTTCCCCTTTTGTCCTTTTTAAGACCATTGCTCAAGTAGTTCTCCTGCTGTCAATTTTTGTGCCTTTCCTTTTCAAATGGAAATGGCTCTTGCTTGAAGTACATGCCGTTGTAATCATGGATTATTTCTTTCAGAAGTCAGTATTGACTGGTCAGTCAAGTTAGTCTGATAGACATCTCTGTGATGTTGCTCCTTGATGAAGAATACCAGATGATGATGATGGGCCTGTACAAAAAGGCTGCCTGTGAGTAGTGCATAAAAGGATGATCAGAAGTTATAGAGTTTCAGCTGCTTCCCGAAGCTATTTAGCAATGTTGTCAACAAGGATCCCCAATTTATTTTGCAAAAGAGAGCAAACAAAGCCCATCCAGAAGGGAACCCTGGGAGAACATAAAGTTTATTATCCAAGGACCGTATTTCTAAAGGAGTTCTACCACTGAAGTATTAAGAAAGTCTCTGTAAGAGGAGTGACAAAAAGTGGTGGTCATCTGATCCATGATACCCAAGACCTACTGGGCTCATTATTTTGAATATTGAAAATGCAGAGAGTGGCATCTCCAGGAAGCTGCACATTCAAAGAGAGAAGTAAACATGACAGAAGAAGCTACCACAGATTCATAATCACAACCACTTCTGGAGAAGTTTTATGCTTGTAATTTGGGTGGGTTGTGATGTCTTGTGGGGACCCTAATGTTATATCTATTAGGGATGTGCAGAGGGACGCCATACGTTGCATTCGTAATTCGGATTCGTCGGGGAGCAGATTCGTTGCATTCAGCCGTATGGCAGCCCGATGCGTTAATACGGCGATTTCTATTCGTGTCCCAGCTAAAATTAAAATTACCTACAACCCCCACCCTCCTGACCCCCCCCCAAGACTTACCAAAACACCCTGGTGGTCCAGGAACCATCCCCTGCACTCTCACACCCTCAATGCCGGTTTCATCATGGCGCCGATAGCCTTTGTCACAGGGGCTACCGGTGCCATTGGTCGGCCCATGTCACATGGTCATCGGTGCCATCTTCTGCTCCTACCATGTGGCAGGGGCCGACCAATGGCACCGGTAGCCCCTGTGACATAGTATGGGCAAAGGCTATCGGTGCCATTTTGAGTACTGGCATCGGTCGGCCGGAGTGCAGAAGGTCACTCCGGGACCCCCATTGGACACCCAGGGACTTTTGGCCAGCTTGGGGGGGCCTCCTGACCCCCACAAGACTTGCCAAAAGTCCAGCAGGGATCCAGGAGCGACCTCCTGCATGCTGGCCATCCGATACCAGTACTCAAAATGGCGCCGATCACCTTTGCCCTCACAATGTCACAGGTACCGACGGTCGGCCCCTGTGACATAGTGAGGGCAAAGGCGATCTGCTGCCAGTATTCATAAGGTACACCCCTTTTTGGTATCATATGCCATACCAATACGATATTGGAAAATGAGGCCCTTTGTGTTTGAAATACTGTACAAATTCATCACAGCAGTAGTACAATTTGTTAGCTTTTTTACAGTTCTAAATAATAGGGATGTGAATCGTGTCCTCGATCGTCTTAACGATCGATTTCGGCTGGAAGGGGGAGGGAATCGTATTGTTGCCGTTTGGGGGGGTAAAATATCGTGAAAAATCGTGAAAAATCGTGAAAAATCTAAAAATCTAAAAATCGCAAAACCGGCACATTAAAACCCCCTAAAACCCACCCCTGACCCTTTAAATTAAATCCCCCACCCTCCCGAACCCCCCCCCCAAATGAGTTAAATAACCTGCGGGTCCAGCGGCGGTCCGGAACGGCAGCGGTCCGGAACGGGCTCCTGCTCCTGAATCTTGTTGTCTTCAGCCGGCGCCATTTTCCAAAATGGCGCCGAAAAATGGCGGCGGCCATAGACGAACACGATTGGACGGCAGGAGGTCCTTCCGGACCCCCGCTGGACTTTTGGCAAGTCTCGTGGGGGTCAGGAGGCCCCCCCCAAGCTGGCCAAAAGTTCCTGGAGGTCCAGCGGGGGTCAGGGAGCGATTTCCCGCCGCGAATCGTTTTCGTACGGAAAATGGCGCCGGCAGGAGATCGACTGCAGGAGGTCGTTCAGCGAGAGTTCCGGCGCCTCGCTGAACGACCTCCTGCAGTCGATCTCCTGCCGGCGCCATTTTCCGTACGAAAACGATTCGCGGCGGGAAATCGCTCCCTGACCCCCACTGGACCTCCAGGAACTTTTGGCCAGCTTGTGGGGGGCCTCCTGACCCCTACGAGACTTGCCAAAAGTCCAGCGGGGGTCCGGAAGGACCTCCTGCCATCCAATCGTGTTCGTCTATGGCCGCCGCCATTTTTCGGCGCCATTTTGGAAAATGGCGCCGGCTGAAGACAACAAGATTCAGGAGCAGGAGCCCGTTCCGGACCGCTGCCGTTCCGGACCGCCGCTGGACCCGCAGGTTATTTAACTCATTTGGGGGGGGTTCGGGAGGGTGGGGGATTTAATTTAAAGGGTCGGGGGTGGGTTTTAGGGGGTTTTAGTGTGCCGGCTCACGATTCTAACGATTTATAATGATAAATCGTTAGAATCTCTATTGTATTGTGTTCCATAACGGTTTAAGACGATATTAAAATTATCGGACGATAATTTTAATCGTCCTAAAACGATTCACATCCCTACTAAATAACAATTTGCTTTTGAATCCAGTAGCATGGATCTTTTTTGAGTGAAATTGTTGTTTTCACCCTTAATCATTCTTCCATATTTGGACCTAGATTCATCATTTTGCTATAAATGTCACATGAATAGTGCCTGTGATAAGAGGAAGGGAGGGAGAGAGAAATAGAGACTCTTCTATTAGTTAAGTATTTATACCACTGTAGGAGGGTCAACTAGTAACTCAAGGTGAGGTTTGGAGGGCATTTTTACATGCACAGTCAGAGGTACAAACAGCACAGTACACATAAGTGAAGATTTGATGTGATTTGGAGTGAGGAAAGGGACACAAAGATAAGATTTGTATAAGGTACTCTTGCCCTAGCTTGATGCACTCTCTACTTAGTTACTATCTGTGGTATAAATAGTTGACTAATGTGTGTGCCACCCCAGAGGTTCCCTCTCTCTCTCAAAACGGGATTTGCAATAATTATCGCAAATCCCGGTTTGGGCATAATGCCAGAAAAAAATGTGTGTTACGCTATCATATGCAAAGTTAAACACCCTTCATTTTCATAAACTTCTCCCCTTTTACTAAATTTTCAAAATTTGATATGCATCTCACAATGTGTTATTTATCGTATGTGTGATTTGGAGTGTTCTATACTTTTCAAGATTTGACACGGATTTTTGTTTCCCCAAATGTTTTCCTATTTCTTAATTCATTTTTATAGATTTTCAAGTCCATCATGTACCAAGGAAAGTGGTTACATTCTTTATTGCTGCTTACACTGAAATTTCTCAGTGAAGTTAAAGTGTCTATGACTTTTTGATTAGCCATAATCCATTGTGAACAGCACTGTCAAGATTTTTTGGATCTACATTTTCTAATTCCTTTCAAAATACATTTTTCAACTTGTCAACATCAACACGACCCTGCATCTCTAAAGTTAGTTGCTTTTTTCTTTAGATGATTGAGTATAGCAAACATAGCATTATGATCTGACCAGGGAATAGTATTAATACTAATTAAAGCTGGGCACATTTTAGACATCTTCTGGTTACTAAATACCAGATCTAAATTATACCCAGCTCTCTGGGTAGCCCTAGAGATAACTTGCTCTAAATCCAGAGCTCCCATAGTCGAGAAATGTTTCACAAACTATGGAGAGGGGAAGTTTGTCAATCTTCAGGTTAAAATCAACAGCTACCAGAGTTTGTGAAATATTAAGAACTCCACATGCAAAAAATTTCATCAGAGGGAGCATTTTTTTTATTTTAATTTATTTTTTTATTTTTATAATTGTGATACAGAGAGACAAAAAAAGCCACTATATAGAATCAGGTAATCAAAAACAGTCATCATATGGCTATATAGTTACAGCAGCAATATACTTCAGTATAAGAGTACTTGACACATTCTCCTAATCACTTCGATTTCAATGAAGAAGCAGAAAGAATGCATGCATACACATAGATAACAAGACACCCAATGATCCTACAACACCACTTAACATCCAAAAAAACCAAATAACGAAAACCAAATATACAAACATAAAATTAATAGAACATCATCAATGTACAATAATCAGTGTCACTGAGTAACAAATCCCCATATTTGTAAGTGCAATGTAATAGAATCAGTTAATAAATTAAAAAAAGCATGCAAGCTTGTTTATAATCTCTGAACTAAGTACGATGCATAAAAATCACATCTAAGCATTCTACATGCATCAAGTCTGGCATAAGATTTAACCATAAGGGTCTAGTGGAGGGTTCTGGTTGGATCCAAAATTGAAAGATACAAAAAAAGGCCACCAACATGGCCACAAGAACAAACCTCATATATCCTTTAGAAATGTGCAGTGAAAATAAGGAGGATCCCATAAAAATAAATCGACTATCATACGTGAGCTGAGTCCCTGTAATTTTATGAATTAAAGAAAAAATATTTTCCAAAAAGGGAAATATCTTAGGGTAGATTTTAAAACATACACATGTGCGTCCATGTGTGTGCGGTTCCCAGTGTGAGCACATGGTTGTGCCGATTTTATAACATGCACACGGGTGGCGCACCCAAGGGGGGGTGAATTTTTGCAAAGTCTGTGCGGTGACGCAATTGGGCCTTCCCCAGTTCCCTAACCCACTGCCTAACCTTCCTTTCCCTTCTCTTTCCCTTTCCTCCCAACCCCCGAAACCTAACTAACCTTGCCTGTATTTTTTTATTTTACTACCTGCTGGTCCTTGGGAGCAGAAGTAATTTATGTGTGTTGTCCGGCTGTTGGCATGCGCTTTCCTGGGACAGCAGCTAATGGCCACTGTACCGGCCAGCCTCCATCCCGCCCAGAACACTTCCCGTCCTGCCCCTTTCTCATGGTCCAGCACTTGTGCATGTATTGCCACTTACGCGTGTGGCCGGGCTTTTTTGAAAATGCACGCAGCGCGCTCAGGGCCCGGCCACACACATAAGTGGTGATTTTTACGCACGTGGCCAATTTAAAATTCGGCCACTATGGAATAACAGTAATTTGTAAAGTAAGGATCCTCTGTCTATCTTACAGAGAGGGCAGAGGTCCAAGGAAGAGATTCCAAATTTAAATGCCTTAACATCATCTTTATAACTATGATGAAGAAGGTTGAAGTTCATCTCTTGATATTTTGCATCCAAAGATATCTTAGTGCACTGATGAATGCATTGTTCCATATCCTGAATAGATATTGCCAGGCAAGTGGTTTGCGACCAATAAGTCGAAAGATCTGTCATAGATGAAGATGATATCTGGAACAAACAGGGGTAGATTTTCAAAGGGTTATGTGCACAATATACGCGCATAACCCCGAAAACCTACCCCTGCGCGCGCTGAGCCTATTTTGCATAGGCTCAGCGGCGCGCACAAGCCCCAGGACGTGCGTATGTCCTGGGGCTTTTAAAAAGGGGTAGGAAGAGGGTGGGCCGGGGGCAGGGCGGTGGTCCGGGGGTGGTCCGGAGTCTTCCGGCACAGCGGCTGTGCCAGGGGATGGCACACCAGCAGCTGGCCAGCGCGCACAAGATACGCCTGCAAGAGGCAGGGATAAAAAATAAAATAAGGTAGGGGGGATTTAGGTAGGGCTGGGGGGTGGGTTAGATAGGGGAAGGGAGGGGAAGGTGGGGGGGGAGCGAAAGAAAAGTTCCCTCCAAGGCCTCTCTGATTTTGGAGCGGCCTTGGAGGGAATGGGGAAAGCCATCGGGGCTCCCCTAGGGCTTGGCGCATGCAAGGTGCACAAGTGTGCACCCTCTAGCGTGCGCCGACCCTGGATTTTATAACATACGCGCGAGTAGGATTAAAAATCTTCCCCATTGAGTTTATACCACCAAGACAACTTATTCTCTCCCTTGCCCATAGAACATAAGGATGCCACCAGGGAAGTTGGAGAGAACAGTCAAGGAAAACCTTTTTGTGATTTCTGTATATTATGTCACGCTTGCAATAATGCAGAAAACTGTGTACAAGACAGATGTTATTTATCACACATTTGTTGAAACAAAGTCATTGATCCTTAAAACTATAAAGGGAGAATATATTAATTATACCTTTCAAATACTATTCTTTAAATACTCCCCCAACTAACCAGAGGAAAACTGAGAATTCCCCAGTAAAGGTAGAACCCCTGATATACCTGCCAGCTCCCTCCAATATTTACATAAATATCTCCAGGCCAATTGAATAGGCTTAAACAGACAACAGTGTTGCAATAGATCTGGTAGATTATCATCAGGCATATGAATCCATGTTAATAGGGATGTGGGAGACACTTTATCTGCCTCTAAATTTGGGGTACAAAATTATACTTCAATGTAACCCATTCCCACAGAAAACAAAGCTGACATGCAGCATTGTAGAATCTTACATCTGGAAGATTAAGAGAACCTAGCTGTTTAGGACGTAAAAGTTTTGCATAATCAACTCGGGCTCACTTCCCTTTCCACAAAAAATGTACTAGCATAGATTTCAAAGATGCCAGATCTTTATTCGATATCCAACAAGGCACCATCTGCATTCTACAGAGAAATGTAGGAGCAATACCATTTTATACAGGGCACATCTACTCAGTAATGTGATTGGTAATTCTGTCTATGCTTGTAAGTGCTTCTGTATTTCAACCAATAATGTTTAATATTAAGTTGGTATAGAAGAAATGGATTCCGTGGAACCCTGATCCCTAAATATTTAATTTAGTTTGAAGCCCAGCTCAAAGGAAATTCCCCTTGCCATGCAGTGTAAAGTGAATCCTGACTAGCAATAGCCTCAAATTTAGTAAACTTAATCCTTAAACCTGCAAACTCACCAAACATTTTAAAGAAATCTAGGACATGTGGTAGAGACATTTGTGGGTTACTCAGAAACAATTGCATGTCATCTGCAAACTGACAAATATGAAATTATGATTACCCCAACTTTAAACCTCTAATGATTGTAGATGTCATAATATTAAGCGCAAGAGATTCCACTGACAGTAAATACAATAAAGGGGAAAGGAGACACTCCTGTCTAGTGCCACAATATAAGGGAAAGGGTTGTGAAAGTGTGACATTTACTCTAAGCCTAGCCTGTGGTGCAATATATAATAATTTAATCCAATTTATAAAGGACTCCATCATTTCAAATTGTTCCAGTAACCAAAACATATAGCTCCATTGCACTTTAGCAAACACTTTTTCAGTGTCAAAACTCACTACCATTCCTTCTTGATTTTCAGGGCATGAAACACAGAAGGCCACCAATAATTTTAAAATATTACAGACTCCATGTCGTCCTTTGACAAATCCCGCTTGATCTTTAGCAACTAAGAAGGGTAAAACTACACTCAGCCATTTGGCCAAGATGGATGCCAAAATCTTTATGTTAATATTAATTAAATAAATTGGTCTATAAGAACCAGGAGAAGTAGAATCCTTCCCAGGGTTAAAAAAAAAAAAATAAGAGAATGATTAGCACCTACAGAAAAAATCCCTTTCTCCAAGCAGTAAACATACATATCTATTAAAGGTATTGAAACAGAGGAAGATAGTAATTTATAAAATTACTATCTAATCCCAGTAATTTATAAAATTACCATCTAATCCCAGGGCTGTAGCTAATTTCAAAGACTTAATAGTGTCTTCTATCTCTAGAAGAGGAAGAGGGGCATTTAGTCTCTGAAGTTGTTCAGCAGACAGAGTTGTCAAGGAAAGGCCCTCAAAAAAGGCCGATCATACCTCTTCTAAACTAGGACAAGCCGAATACAAATTCTTGTAAAAATCTAATAAGGTATCTGTTAGATGTGCAGTGGTTAATACAATATTACCATTTACATTGTTCAGGGCGCAAATAAACTGATTAGATTTAGTGCCATGTATTAAACGTGGTAATAGCTTACTAGTTTTATTCCCATCTCTAAATAATATACAATTATTTCTCCTTTCATTACTTCCTTTTCAGCCTCCCATAAGAGATCCAAAGAAGTATCAGGAGAAACAATATTCTCTAAATAATCCTGCTACATACTGGTCAAACATATTTTAAACTCTTGATCAAAATTTAGTGAGGGATTAATTTGTCATTTAAATGCTCTAGATGTGGGAAGATATCGGGGCATGGTCTGACAAAGTAGCTACTTCAATATCTGCATGTTGTATCATAGGGAATAAAGAGTTAAATATCAAAAAATAATCCAGACAGGAGTAACAATTATGAACATCTGAAAAGAACAAAAAATCTCGTTCCATCAGATATCTATAGATGCAATTCTCATATCAGGAAAGGGAGGCTTGGCATCAATAAGAGGATCAGCAGCAACATTGAAACCTCCCCAAACAAGATCATATGCTCAGGAAATTGATTCAATATTGTAACCAACTCAGCAAAGAAAGAATGGGTGTAGGCATTAGGAGCATACACATTACAAAGTACCAACTTCTTAATAACACATTCTTAATAACACATTGAAATCGTCGGTTCAGTGTGCTGCGGCAGTCAAAAAAGCAAACAGAATGTTGGGAATTATTAGAAAGGGAATGGTGAATAAAACGGAAAATGTCATAATGCCTCTGTATCGCTCCATGGTGAGACCACACCTTGAATAATGTGTACAGTTCTGGTCGCCGCATCTCAAAAAAGATATAATTGCGATGGAGAAGGTACAGAGAAGGGCTACCAAAATGATAAGGGGAATGGAACAGCTTCCCTACGAGGAAAGACTAAAGAGGTTAGGACTTTTCAGCTTGGAGAAGAGACGACTGAGGGGGGATATGATAGAGGTGTTTAAAATCATGAGAGGTCTAGAATGGGTAGATGTGAATCGGTTATTTACTCTTTCGGATAATAGAAAGACTAGGGGGCACTCCATGAAGTTAGCATGGGGCACATTTAAAACTAATCGGAGAAAGTTCTTTTTTACTCAATGCACAATTAAACTCTGGAATTTGTTACCAGGGGATGTGGTCAGTGCAGTTAGTATAGCTGTGTTTAAAAAAGGATTGGATAAGTTCTTGGAGGAGAAGTCCATTACCTGCTATTAAGTTCACTTAGAGAATAGCCACTGTCATTAGCAACAGTAACATGGAATAGACTTAGTTTTTGGGTACTTGCCAGGTTCTTATGACCTGGATTTGCCACTGTTGGAAACAGGATGCTGGGCTTGATGGACCCTTGGTCTGACCCAGTATGGCATTTTCTTATGTTCTTATGTTCTTATGAAAAACTTTCTTCTGGATCTACAATTTGCTTTATCATCTGAAATGGAATGTCTTTATGGATAAGAAGGGCTACTTCCTTCTGTCATCTATTAAAAGGTGAAAAATAAATATGTCCCACTCACTGTGATTTAAGCTTCTTATGTTCAATAGCAGTTAAATAAATGTGTCTCCTGCAGAAAGGCAATGTGTGCTTTAGCCTTATGAAAAACAGTTAACAACTTTTTTCTCTTAATGGGAGAATGAATGCCATCCACATTAGGAGAAAAAATAATATCACCCATTAGAGATAAAACAAAATTTGCTAAAAACAAAATACAATATCTTAATTCACCCAGACATCCCCCAACATAGATTTCCCGGCAAGCACTGGCTGGTCTAAGGGGGAAAAGCTCCAATTTCTACATAATTCAAGCCACTAACAGCAAACGTCACTCTAAGATTTTGCAAAAATGCATAAACACCCCATTCATACCACAAACATAGACACAAGACAAACTGAAACACTAACAAAAATGGAAAACCCAAAGCGCCAAGGATCCACATCTTCATTATCAAAATCTACAGTGAACATGAATTCTATAGGATCTACCATATTATAAAAATATAAAATGGAATAAAGTAAATAAACGTCCCTGCTATTGGTCAACAAGAATATAAAAAAAAGGGGAAATAAAAATAAAACACAGCTCCAGCCAATTGAAAAACAAACAGTATAACTGTGTAACTCCCAAATATGCCAGCTTTCTGGATTCAGAATACCATAATATAGTTATAAGATCAAACAAAAGAAAGGTTGGAACATGTGTCCAAAACTAAGGGGTAGATTTTATAAAAGTATGCCCGCACGTACTTTTGTTCATGCACCAGGCGTGAACAAAAGTACGCCGGATTTTAATAGATATGCGCTTAGCCGCGCGTATCCTTTAAAATCCGGGGTCAGCGTGCGCAAGGCTGCCCGAAATCGGCAGCCTGCGCGTGCCGAGCCGCGCAGCCTGCCTCCGTTCCCTCCAAGGCCGCTCCGAAATCAGAGCGGCCTCGGAGGAAACTTTCCTTCTACCCCCCGCACCTTCCCCTCCCTTCCCCTCCCTAACCCCCCCCCCCCCAGCCCTATCTACCCCCCCCTACCTTTGTTATAAAAGTTACGCCTGCCACCTGGCACGCGATTCCCCAGCCCGGGAGCTGTTTCAGAGGCCTCGGCCATGCCCCTGGAACGCCCCCGGATGATGCGCCGCCGCAACACGCCCCCCCCCCCCCCCCCCCCATGCCCCTGACACCCTCCCCCCCCCCCCCCCCCAGGAAAGCCCTGGGACTTACGCGTGTCCCGGGGCTTGCCCACGCCGCCGAGCCTATGCAAAATAGGCTCGGCGCGCGCAGGGTGGGTTTGGGGTAGGTTTTTGGGGGCTACGTGCGTAACCTATGCATGTTACCCATTGAAAATCTACCCCTAAATTGCCAAAATTATCACAGTGACTGAACTATAAGTCCAAATGTATTGCACTTTGTGCAGTGCAGGAAAACTTTCAGGAAAACAAAATGCATCAGTGGCTGCTCAGTCCAGTGCATAGTCCAAATATATATCTATATATATATATATATATATATATATAAGAAAGCCATTTCAAATAAAATAATAATTCTAGCATTAGACATACTAGTGATCCCAACTCCAAGGAAGAAAGGCATCCAGAAAAAAAAATATATTTAGTCAGAATATCTGTTATTCAGAAATAAACTGTTCATGCAGACTAGAGTCTAAATATAGATTTATTTGAGTGGGAGGCCCTCTAGTAAGATTAAAGTAAAAGCAGGCATATTTCCAGCATGCTGCAGTACACTAAACTAATGACTGAGATCCCCAAAGAAAATTAGTTCAAAAAGAAAAACACCTGCAAAAGCACACTTCCAGATAGCAGACGTTCCTGAGTAAAAGTCATAAAGAGTTCAAGTAATGCAATGCTTGTTCTTTAGTGTGAAGCACAATATTTTTACCATCCTCAAACATCCAAATTTTTGCGGGAAATTAAAAGGAAAATTTAATACCTTTACGATATAAGACCATACAGATGGGTGCCATTTTGTGACGATCCTCCAAGGCTTTCGCTGAGAAATTGCCAAGGAATAATAACTTCACACCATCCCGTTCCAAGGAATTATTTTGTTTCTTGTAGGCTCTCATAATCTTAACCTTATCTGCATAATTCAAAATATGGGCAATGATAGGCCTGGGCCTCAAATCCTCTTCTCTGTGCATCCCTACTTGATGGGCCCATTCCATCACAGCAGGCTCCATTTCGAGTGAAAGTCCCAAGGACTCAGGTAGCCATGTTTAAAAAACTATAGAAGATATTGCTCCTTAACAGATTCTGAAAGACTAATAACACAAATATTATTCCTTTGCACTTGATTTTCTTGATCCTAAGTTCTTTCAAGTAATGCAATATTCTCTTTTTTAAGGTCAGTCAGCTGCATTCTTAGTTGGTCTGCCGCTATGTCATGAGCTGTTATTCAGTTATCCAACTCTGAGATCTTTATAGCTTGGCCACTCACTCTCACTGCCTTTCTTCCATCACTGATTATAGTCTATTTATTTATTTAATAGATCAGTCATTGCAGCAGTAACATTTTTAGATATATCTCGAACAATATCATCTTTCAAGTCTGCTAGTGATTGTTTTGGGGCAGTCGCCATCTTTGTCCTAGCTAGTACTGTTTTTTTGGAGTCTTTCCCTTTAAGTCTTTTAGTACGGGAGGCTCGTGGAGACATTCCAAGCTTTCCAGAGTATTATACAGCTACTTATGCTGAAGCTGTATTAAAAATTACCCCATTCAATTCACCAAAAAATGCAATAGGTGCAGGAAAGAGGCAGGCCCTCATGGAGCTCTCCGTGATGTGACCGCTCAGCTAGATGGCATAACTGGAAGTCCACAGAGAGGACATTTTAAGTGCTAAAGATCTGGGTTGGCAATAAACCAGGCAAAGATTAAATAGAGCAGAAGTTTCTACTAATAGTTCAAATGGGGCAGATATGTTACCTTTATAGAGCTCTAATTTTAACAGCATTTTAATATGCTCTCCACCCTCTTTTTTTTCCCCTGTCTTGGTTGAGAAAAAAAGGAATATTCTCCTGAGGAATATTGGTTTGTTACTAACAGATCAAACTTTGTTGGCCATGTTTCTGTTAAACAAATGCAGTCAAGTTTTATATCCTGTATTAAATAAAAAATCAGAGTGGTAGGCAGGCCAGCGATAGCTGGCGGAGGCTGCAGGTCTTCCCCACAGAGTCAAAGCTGCAAAGAAGGAGGTGAGCAACAGCAGTTGCAGCCATCTGCGACTGACGGTCTTAACATCATGGTTCTATAGAGCTGAGTAATCAGAGAGAGGGTTAACATAAGAACATATGAACATAAGAAATTGCCATGCTGGGTCAGACCAAGGGTCCATCAAGCCCAGCATCCTGTTTCCAACAGAGGCCAAGCCAGGCCACAAGAACCTGACAATTACCCAAACACTAAGAATATCCCAAGCTACTGATGCAATTAATGGCAGTGGCTATTCCCTAAATAAACTTGTTTAATAGCTGTTATTGGACTTCTCCTCCAAGAACCCAACCAAACCTTTTTTAAACCCAGCTACACTAACTGCACTAACCACATCCTCTGGCCACAAATTCCAGAACTTTATTGTGCGTTGAGTGAAAAATAATTTTCTCTGATTAGTCATAAATGTGCTACTTGATAACTTAATGGAATGCTGCCTAGTCCTTCTATTATTTGAAAGTGTATATAACTAGAGATGTGAATCGTGTGATCGATCGTCTTAACAATCGATTTCGGCTGGGAGGGGGAGGGAATCGGATCGTCGCAGTTTGGGTTTTTTAAATATCGTGTAAATCGTGTAAATCGAAAACCGGCACACTAAAACATCCCTAAAACCCACCCCGACCCTTTAAAATAAATCCCCCACCCTCCCGAACCCCCCCAAAATGCCTTAAATTACCTGGGGTCCAGTGGGGGGGGAGGGCGGGAAAACCGGCACACTAAAACAACCCTAAAACCCACGCCGACCCTTTAAAATAAATCCCCCACCCTCCCAAACCCCCCCAAAATGCCTTAAATTACCTGGGGTCCAGAGGAAGGGTCCCGGTGTGATCTTTTACTCTCGGACCTCCGTGCATTGTAGAAATGGCGCCGGCGCTACCTTTGACCTGTCATATGACAGGTCAAAGGTAGCACCGGCGCCATTTTGTTTTTTTGTCCCCCGACTTCAGGAGCGTAGGAGATCGCTCCCGGACTGTGCACTACAAAGCTTTACATGTTGCAGTAAAGAATAGGATGCATCAAGCAGGGTCAGTTCAGCTAAGCAAGATTATATATGTCCAAAAGTGTCAGCACCTGTATGGATTCAAAGGAAGAGGGTGTAGGAAAAATAAAATCCAAAGAATAGTTGCATAATACTTTCATTGTAATGCCTTTATTGTCAAATCTGAGTCATCACTTATAAATCAGGACAATATATCAAGTACACATTTGAAAACATATTCTTCAAAACAAGCAAAGAGAACTATCTGTCTACATAGAAACAGCCAATTCAGAGAAAAGGCAAGGACAAATTCATTCTTCTTGAATGTAATTTTCATTCATCATATCTTTTCTTCTTTAATAGTCAATAATGAGACAGATTTAAGGATTAGACAAAAATAGAAAAAAAAAGTGTAAAAAGCCTACATGACATTTTGCTTGAAAATGTTTAAATGGTACTCTTCTGTACAAAGCAGTAATTTCCTGCAGATATGGGAGAATAAAAAAATTCTAACAAAAAAAAAGTACAAGAAAACCCATGAAAAAATATACTTTGAAACATTTGCTCAATATATAAATTTAGTCTTTGAAGTACCAGGTCTGGGGCTACCAGGTATATAAACCATGAAATTGCATGGGGCAGCATATCTGAGGAGAGGAGATGACAGCAGCAGAAAAGAGGGAGAGGTCCAGTGAGCCCACCTGCAGAGTCCATCCTGCCAGCAGCCAAAGAATGGAAGGAGAGAAAGAGATCCCAGCACAGCTGCAAGCAGATGCCATTCTGCTGATTGCAGAAGAAAGGAAATCTAGAGCAAGGCTCCAGCTGAGCTGTTGATGGAGTCCATCCTGCCAGAGGTCAAAAAAAGGAAAGCAAGGCCTGGTATTGTAACCCCCTTCAGTATGAGTGAAAGAGTCAGTATGTATTTGCAGGGCTGGTGAAAGCACTAGGCAAATTAGGTGGCCACCTAGAGTGCCACAGATTGAAGGTGGTGAGAAAGAGCAGGAGGCAGCATGGTAGTGGTAGTGCTGGGGCAGCATTGAGTTGTCCACATGTGGATGACATCATGAGTGCTGTCATAAGGGCCAGATGTAAAGAGAAAGATGGGAGGGGGGAGGGACACACAACATGATGACTTGTCTAGGGCAGTTGAGCACCTTGCATCCACTCTTTGTGTTTGTGTGTGAGAGGGAATATGTATGTGTAAGAAAGGGAGTGTGTATGTGATCAAGAGAGGATGTGTGAGTGATAGAGAGGGAGCATGAGTGTGTGTGTATGTATGTATGTGCATGCGTGTATGTGTGTATGTGAGAGGGAGAATGTATGAGTGAGAGTGTATGTGTAGGAAACAAAGGGAGTGTGTATGTTAGTTTATGTAAATGAGAAAGGTAGTGTGTGTGTGAGAGCGAATGAACATACATATTACAGAATTGTGTTCACATAAGAGAAAAAGGAGAAACTTTATGCACACTTCTCTCCTGCCCCATTAATCCATGACAATCTCAGGGTTACTGTAAATCAAAAGATCCCAAGTATGGAGAGCAGTTGATATTTTTTTCCTTATTAATTTTAATTATTAGGTGCTATTTGATGTATCTGCTGTTTTGAAATATGTTATTTTTTATTGGAATCTTTATTCATCAGCTAATTTTAAATAGTCATTCTTTATGGAAGAAATTTTCAAGAGCTATGCAGGAATTGCACATGTAAAATTAACATATACATTCATAAGTAGAAATATTCACATATATACTATTGTATAAACCTATATGCAATATACAGTGCCACACATAAATGTTAATGGGGAAAAAAGGGGTAGTTTAGGAATGGTCTAAGACAGGGTTCAGAAGTATGAGTGTAAGTTGCTATTTTGTAAATGGCATAGTTTAGTTCAGTTTATTAAATTGTTATATCACCTTTCCAAATAAAATGAAGATGATTAATAAAATTAGCATAAAATAAAAAATATAATAAAATCATCTCGACAGTATAAAACAATCAACAAATCATCATAAAGACTGCAAACATACAAACCGTAAAACTTCAATACATCAGGAAATAACATACAGGACAATATGAAATAAAATGAAACAATATATACTATAAATCAATAAAAAACAATAAAATAACAAGAGCAAAATTCATATTAAAATCATAGGAAACCAAATGAACTTTAGAGCTTCTATGAAAATTCCTGATAAAAGAACCAAGACTTAGTGCAATGGGTTTATCAAATTTCCCCATAATTGCATTCTTTTCGGATATCTAAAGAGTTCCATAACCAAGGGAACTAATAGCTGAAGGCAACCTGTTTTGTACCTTTTAATGTGATTTTGGTAAGATCTGGAGTTTCTATTAAATTTTGTTGTCATGAACACAATAAATGAGTAGGATGATACAGAGATAAATGCCCAGCCAAATACGGAGGGAAGGGGGGGATGCTCTGTGCATGGCCTTAAAGACTAGAGAAATGCTCTTAAAATGAATCCTGTAATCAAAAAGGGAGCCAATGATGCTCCACTAAGCAAGGAGTAATGTGATCTTACTTTTTTTAAAACTTAAAAAGGACTTTTATTGCAACTGAATTCTGTATAATTTGCAATCTGCATACAGTGGTTCCTGACAATCCCACCCATAATTCATTACCATAATCTAATCAATTGAGTATAACTGCATCAGTGATAATGATGCATCTTTAGAAACATTCAAAGTTGCCTAACATATCATAAAAATAAAATGAGGAGAGCACCAGAGATACATACCACAGTCTGATCAATCATATCCCTAGAATTATCAAAATGCTATATTTATAGCAGAAATAGCACCTGCGATAAAAAAGGGGCGTGATAAGGGTAATTACCCTACTCCTGCATTGCATAGGTAATTTCTGCAAGAAGTGATAAAGTTATCGCATCTGTACTATTTTTCGCTTCACGCACTGATTACTTCACTGCAGGTGGAGGGGGCGTTACCAGGGAAAAGGGTTTTATTGCACATAACTTTTGAGGAGGGAGAGAGAGAGAAAGAGATGTCAATTTACTATTTATACCACTATAAGATGCGGCACTTTTAACTTGATGTGGAGTTTGGGGTTGGGGTATGTTTGAGGGGGCAGTTTTACATACTCAGTAGGAGGTACGAACAGCAAAGTTGACATCACTGAAGATTTTCTGCTATATGAATTGATGAAAGGTATAAGAGGAGTTCATTTGTACAATGCACTCTCTACCTTCAGGTAGAGACTCCACCTTCAGGTAGAGAGTGCATTGTACAAGTCAACTTCTCTTGTACCTCTTAGGGCTTCACCAAGGGAGTAGGCCAAATAACCAAAGCATGAGTCCCAGCCTTCAAACAAACATGAGTCCAGCAACTCAGCTGTGGTCTACATCTGTGCGCAATGCCAGGGTCTTGGCCTAGGCCCTGGCCCAATACCAGGGCCTAGGCCAAGACCTGAGCAAAGGCCCAATCCCAGGAGATTTCCCAATGACTTCCCCTCCATACTTACCAAATGCAATGTAACATCCTAGCTAGGTCCTGAAGCTGGGGCCTTAGTTCGTACTCAGGTCCAATGCCTAGGCCTGACATGAAGGCTGGGTCCCAATGCCTGGGCAGCAGTCTAGGCCAGAGCCCCAAACCATGACTGATGCTGCAATCTGGCCTGGAGGCCAGGTCCCAATGCATAGGCTTCGGCCTAGGCCAGGGCCTGGGTCCAGGTCCAATGCTGTGGTCTGGCCTGGAGGCTGGGTCCTGATGCCAGGGCCTCAGGCTAGACCAGGGCCCAGGCCAAGCCTGATGTCACAGTCCAGCCTGATTGCTGGGTCCTGGACACCAAGACCTCAGCCCAGACCCAGCCTTGATGATGGGTCATGGCACAGAGGCCAGGTCCTGACATCTGAGCCTCAAGCCCACGGTCATGCCCAAGCCCAAAGCCCTAGCCTTTGAGCTCTTATTCATTGTCTTATTTTCTCAGGTCTTCTTAGCAAATTGATGCAATTCGCTGGGACTGGTGCGCCAGAGTAAATTAACTCTGATGCAACCTCCCCAGTGGAGAGCACCATTTTGATATATGGCAGTTGAATTAGCTGCCATATATCTAAATGGCACTTTCTGCTGGGGAGGCTGGACCAGAGTTACTTAATTCTGGTACATTTCAAGCAGACAGCATCATGTGGCAAGGAAGACCCAATGAAAGAAAACAACAAAGAGGAGTTCTGGGGCCTGGGCTCTGGGCCTGAGCCTGATCATGCACCTAACCTGGTCTTGACCCTGGGCCGAGCCCCAGACATCAGGACCCAGACTTCAGGCCAGACCCCAGCATTGGACCTGAGTCTAGACAATGGATCTGGGATCAGGACCCAACCTCTGGGTCAGGTTGTGGTATCAGGGCCTTAGTCTGGACCCTGGCCTATACTGAGGCACAGGCATCACAACCTGGCCTCCAGGCCAGGTTCCAGCATCTGGCCTGTTGTCTGGGCCTAGGCTCCAGTTTTTGGATTCGGCCTAGGGCCGTGCCGCTGTATTGGGCCAGGGTGCAGGCCTTGGTGAAGATCTCGCCTGAGGCTCTGTCATCGGGACCCTGCCTTCAGGCTAGGCTGTGACATCGGGCCTGGGTCCTGGCCCTGGCCTAGGTTGAAGCCCAGGCATCTGGACCTGGCTGGGCTAGGCCCCTACATCTGGCCTGAGTTCATGCCTAGGCCCTAGTGTTGTAACCTGGCCTAGGTCCAGGCTGCAGTGTCAGTTCTGGATTTGTGCCCTGGTCTGGGTCAAGGCCCAGGTATCAGGTTCAGGTCTCCAAGCCTGGGCCTTGCATTGGATCTATGCTTAGGATGTGGTGACCTACTGTGGCCAGGCTTATGCAAGGACAAGGCTTTGGGACCAGCTGGTACCAACACCTAGGCCTGGGATGAAGCTTCAACCTTGCATAGGCTTAGGCCATGGGAGGTCGCCTTCATCTCAGCCTAGGTCGTACACAATTCCAAAGCTTGGGCCGGGGCCTAGGCATTATTTGCAGATCTTCTCCAGATTGGGTAGGTGGGAGCCGGGTAGGATCCAGGCCCTGGCATTTTTCCAGGTGGGAGGTATGGGTGCTTGGCATGAGAGGCCCATTTTCTTTTTTTTTTTTTTCCAATTTTGTTTTGCATTTTTTCTTTTTAAATTTTTATTTCATTTTTTTAAACTAAAGAAAGAAACTAAATATTACACAAAACAAAATTTGTGGAAGAAAAGTCTGCCAAAAATGAAACAAAAAATGATATTAAATTTTACTTCCTTCCCACCCCTAATATATTATACTATTCATAAAAGAAAAATTATACTAATAATGAGTCCAGCTTCAAAACTGTCTGTGATTGTTGTGTTCCGCACCCGCGGCCGTCCATGGGCGCAGCCCCCTACCTCGTTCCCTGACCGGACCCTCGACTGCGGCGAGGCTGACTGCCCTGCGCTGGGCTCGGCACCCCCGCGTGGTGCCGCAGGTCCCCAGGCTGGCCGCCGGGACCAGAGCCGTCCCTGCTCCTCCCTCGTGGCCGCCACTGCTCTCCTCCACGGCCTGGATCCAAGATGGCCACCGCCATCCTTAAGCTTGAGGCCGCGCCTCTTCGCTAGATTTAAAGGGACCTCGTCCCTTTAATTGGCCACAGCTGATTCCTATCCACAGGGTCAGAGGAAGTATAAAAGGAGACTTCCTCCAACCATTCCTTGACTTTTCAACATCTTCAATCGCTGTCTAGTCTGCTTGCTTCGGTGAGTTCCTTGAGCTTGGCTTCTGGTTCCTGCTTCGTCTTGGTGTCCCTGGTTCCTGACTTTGGATTGGCTTACGGTGATTCTCTGGTTCCTGACTTCGGATTGGCTTACGGTGACTCTTTGGTTCCTGACTTCGGATTGGCAAGTGGTGATTCTCTGGCGTACGACTTGGACTGGTGAGCGACGACCCTCTGGCACCCGACCTAGGACTTCTTCAAGACTACCATCTCCAAGGGCCCACCTAAGTCCCAGCGACCCGGGTCCCTATTGGCTCTTCAGTCAGCCCCTGCACCATCATCTGACTTCTCAAAGGTCCACTTATGTCCCAGCAGCCCGGGTCCCTATGGGCTCCTCCTGGGGGGACCGCGGGCTTCCAGGGTGAAGCTCCAGTCAGCCCTTGCACTGTACGTTTGCTGCTTGACCTCTCAAAGGTCCACCTAAGTCCCAGCGGCCCGGGTCCCTACGGGCTCCTCCCGGGGGGACCGCGGGCTTCCAGGGGTGAAGACACATCTCCATTCCTCGATGTCACGACTCTTCGTCCACCTCCACCATCACACCTGTCTACAGTATCGAGGATCCACCGGTCACATCTTCGGTTCCTGCCTAGCCACCCAACAGGAGAACCTTCGGGTCTTCCCCCAAGGTATTCCATCCTCCCGTCGGCCCAAGGGTCCTCAAGCCTGAGCATAACAGAGATACACCATTTTTGAACATAAGGGAGTCCGCAGAAATTGAAACAAGTTTTTTAAAAAATCTGTGTAGCAGGATTTTCACAGATTTTTAAAGGCACACATCTCTGCACCTCAAAGTATATGCATACTAATGTACATTTGTAAAAGTAAGCAAGTACTTTTACTTTTATGTACATATGTAGGTTATTTATTTTAAACATTTATATTTCACCAATTCACAAATCTTGATGGAGTACAATATACACATATATTAAAATAATCAAGATACACTTTTAGATTTTACCACAATGGCTACCAGCACTGCATACTGGCTAGTTGACTAGAGGTGGGCATTGCAATGAGACTCACAGATCTTTTGCAAATGGTAAGGCTAAAGAAAGAATAACCAGTTATTCCTAGTATGTGTATTCAATTTTGAATAGATTTTCCCTCATCTCAGATCTTGTCATTAATCATAACCTTCAGATTGTGTTATTACAGAGACCTGGCTAAAGCTTGATCTCAATTTCTGTCTGGCATAGGCTTGTCTGTCCAATTATAAATTTTTTAGTCATAAAAGGATAGGTAGTTGAAACTTTTCATGAGTTTCTTCACATCACAAAATTACCTCTCCCTTCTCAGTCTTCTATTGAATATTATTTTTACAACTTGATCATCATCTTAAATTGACTGCTTTTAATTTATCAGCTCCCAGCTGTTACTGTTACTGCTTTCTATGACCTTATTGGAATCATTGCTGAGTGCTCTATTAAAAGTTCTCAATTACTAGGGGATTTCATTTTCCATGCCGATCAGTCTAGTAAACCGAGAGAATCCAGGTTTTTCCTCAGCTGTGACTGATTTAGAATTAAGTCAATAGGTTCAATGTGCTACTCATAAAGGGGCCATATCCTTAGTCTTATTTTTACAATTCCAGATGTTTTACTATTAGATCAATTAGAAACTGTCACCTAATTAGTTTGGACAGATCGTCTTCTTGTACTTTTCTCACTAAGTTGTAAGACTACTCGCTCTGATCCTGTTAAAGTTTCCAATAAGGAAGACCAAAGATCTTGACATTGAAGCTCTTGCCCACAATATTAATTTTCCAGACAATTTTGCAGATGTGCCTTTATATGGTCAAAACATACTCTGGAACAAAAACATAAGGAAGCCTATAATAAGTTGGCTCCAACTTTATGAGCTACTTAGGCTCATAAAGCAATAGGCAGTGCTTGGTATCATTCCTGTCTTTACACTTTAAAACAAAAATAGTGTTGATGAAATCAGCTGAGATGGAGCGTGTACTTAGAAATATTATCAAATAATATTTGAAATCAAAAAAGCTAAGACACCTTTTTTTTGTTTTGTTTTAGTAAAGTTTATAGCTGGTATAAATGTCTTTTTAGTCTCCTGTCACAGTTTTCAGGGTTGCATCCATCCTCAAACTCCTTGGGGACTATTATGATGGAGGATTTTGCATTGACATTTACTAACAAAATTAAGGCTATTCAAACTGATCTAGACCTCATCTCACAGGAGAGCCCTCGGATGTGTCAAACTCAAGTTGCATGATAGTCCCTTGCAGTCAATTCTCTACTTTCAATACAATTTCAGCTAACAGCTTGCCAATGTTATTGAAACAGAAGAATGTCTCCTTCTCACATCAAGATTCTTTATCTTTTAAGTTATTCAAAGATTGGTCTTTAGAACTGTCTTCTTTCCTAACTAGTATAATAAACTCTAGCCTTATATAATGCTTAGCTTAAAGCTGCCAGAATATGCCTGATCCTCAAAAAGCATAGTTTGGACCCTACTATAGCAAATAACTAGAGATCCATTTCCTTTATCTAAAATCATTGAGATAGTTGTATTTAATCATCTTTTAGTATTCCCCCAAAAAGATCTTACTTTACCATCCCAGGCAATCCAGGCATCAAAAGGGTTTTAGCACTGAACCAGCACTGATGGCACTGTTCTCAGAAATTAGTCTCAACCTCAGTAAAGAGAAAATAGTATTATTGGTCTTTCTAGATATGACAGCAACTTTTGATACCATTGATCACTAACTGCTAGTTGCCTATCTTATATGCATTGGGATCTGTGAATCTGTGATTGACTGGTTCAAGTCTTTTCTAACTCATGGAAGCTTTCAAGTAGATTGGCAATCCAAATTATCCAAGCCAGGTTCCATTGCTTGTGGAATACCAATAGATTTATGTTTTTACCAACTCTGTTTAACCTTTATCTCACCTAATTAGCTACTCTAATATAAAGCCTTGGCTTTAGTTCTTATATTTACACCAGTGATATTTAGATAGTAGCCACCTTTAATACAAAGCCCTTAGTATCCATAACAGATTTCATTGAATGCCCAAATAATTCAGTTGGCTTTTATTTTGAAAGTTAACCCATCCAAATCGAAGGCGATATAGTTCTTTAGGAACATGGATCCTGAGACTTTCCTGCCCGAAGAATTGGGAGGCATGATGATTTAGGTGAAAGAGAGCACACCTACTTTGAGAGTGAAGCTGGACTCAAAACTCCGTTTTGAAGGTCATATTTCTAATTTGGTCAAGAGATCTTATTATCTATGGTTGATTACATGGCTTAAACCATTCTTGGAGTGGCATGATCTAAAATAATTAATGCATTCACAGATTTTATGTTGCTTAGCTTACTGTAAATCACTTTTTCCACAGGTTTTTGGCCAATTCGATCCACAGGCTTCAAATCATTCAAAATATCACAGCAAGGGTCATTTTGGGGAAAACAAAATATGACTACATCATCCCTCTATTGCATGAGCTTTACTGGTTGCCTACTGCATACAGTGTAAAATTGGTTGTTCAACTTGTAAAGCATTTCAGTGGGGAACTCCCTCTAGCCTGTCAAATGTTTTGGTTCCTTGTCATCCCTTGAGAACACTGCATTCCTCCCAGTTAGAATTACTAAGGATCCCATCCCCCAAGGAAATTTGCTTGGAACATACAAGGGAAATTCGATTTTCCTACCTAGGACCTTGTTTTTGGAACTCTCTATCACTTTTTCTGAGGGAGGAAAGAGTTCAGTAGGTTCAGAAAAGCCTGCAGACCTTGCTCTATTCCAGAGTTTTTGATTCTTATTTATTTTCTTTATTTGAATAGTTATCCTTTTCTGTCGGGTTTTAGATTTTAGTTTATAAGTTTCATTTCTATTTAGTTTTGTTTTAATATGCATTTTTTATTGATATTAATGCTTTAGTATTTATTGGTTTGTAATTATTATATTTTATTTAATTTTAATGATATAACTTTTCTTTATTATTTATCCTAGCAAAAAGTGCCTGGTATGGCTTGGGTAGTCTGGACATAGCAACCTGTGTGTGTGTATGCATGTGACTGTAGGTACCAGTACTTCTGCATATGCATGTGTGTGTATGTGTGCCAATTGGTATGTGCCTGTTTGTGGAGGGGGTCTTTTGCCTGTGTGTTTGTGGGCCTTTGTCCATGTGTGTGTGTGTGTGTGTGTGTGTTTGAGTGCCTTTGCCTGTGTGTGTGTGGGGATCCTGTGCCTGTGTGTATATTTGTATGTGTTAGGAGGGCCTATGTGTGTGGGTGCTTGTGTATGCATGTGCGTCTGCCTGTGCCTGCATATATGTATTTGTCTGCCTGTGCTTGCCTACCTATGTGCCTGTACCTGCCTATGTCTGTACCTGTGCCTGCTTATGCATGTGCCTGTGTGTGTATGTATGTGTATGCATATCTGTGTATAAGCCTGTGTGCATATGCAAGCCAGTGTGTGCGTGTGGGCAAACCTTGCGTGCTTGTGCATGCTTCTGTGTATTTGTGCAAGCATGTGTGTGTGCTTGTGTGACCTTGTGTGCACCTAAGAAAGCTTGTGTGTGCCTGTGTGTGTGTGTGCCTGTGTGTGTGTGTGCCTGTGTGTGTTTGCCTGTGTCTATGCCTGCTTCTCCCTGTGTGTAGGAGCTTAAAAGACAGGGCTTTATAGAGAGTATATTAATGAACAGCATTGCCTGAGTTATCTGGGCAATAATAGCCTAAGTGTATGCTTCTATGTGTGAGCGCCTGTTCGTGTTTGCCTCTGTGTGTGAATGTGGGTGCCTCTGCCTGTGTGAATCAGGATGTGTGTGCATGTGTGCGATGTGTGTGCATGTTTGTGCATCTGCCTGTGTGTATGCTTGTGTGTGCCTGTGCCTGTGTGACTGTGTATCTGCCTATGTGTTTATGTCTGTGTGTCTGCCTATGCCTGTGTATGTATCTCTGCCTGTGTATGTATCTCTGCCTGGGTGTGTCTGTGTGTGTGTCTGCTTGAGTGTGTGTGCGTGTGTAGTTGCCTGCATATGTATGTGTGCCTATGTGCATGTGTGTGTGTGTGCGTGTATGTGTACTTGAATGTATGTGTGTTCCTTTGTGCCTGTGTTCAAATGTGCCTGACTGTGTGCCTCAGCCTTTTGGGTGTGTGTGCCTGTGTGTGCACAACAGGGATTTGTGGACACAGCATATTGTTTCCACACAGTATGCCTTCCACTGTTCCAGGCACAACCTACTGACCACAGGCAGACACGACAGTGTGATTGACCAATTGACTGGCCAACACAAGCCTTTTAAATAGAGAGATATTGCCTTGATTGTTTATAAAGAAAGATGATTTATCTAATACATTAAAAATATCATTATATGGCCTAAGGCTAAAAGCAAAGGTGAGGAATCTATGCAAGGGGCTTCCAAGGGAAGAGCTTGCCTGAAGAATGCAAGGTCTCTTTTCAGAAGTTGGGGTGAGCACATAGCATCCATAGATACCCTAAAAGACTAGGAAGTGCAATGCCAAGGCAGGTGCTGGATTAGCTGTAAGCCAAGGAAATGTGCAAGAATGATTGTATACAAATGCTAGAAGTCTAAAAAAATAAGAAGGAAGAGTTAGAATGTATAGTACTGAATGAAGAGATAGATATAATAGGAATCTCATAGACCTGGTAGAAGGAACATAACCAATGGGACACTGTGATACCAGGGTACAAATGATATCAAAATAATAGGATAGATCAAATTGGTGGAGGGGTGGCACTATATACTAATGAGGGCATTGAGTCAAACAGGATAAACATTCTGCAGGAAACAAAACGCAATGTTGATTCCTTATAGAGAGAAATAACAGGTAAAAAGGGGAATAATATAGCAGTGGGGATGTATTACCATCTACCTAGCTAGAATGAACAAATAGACAATGAAATGCTAAAAGAAATTAGGGAAGCTAATCAAATCAGCTGCACAGTAATAATGGGTAATTTCAGT
The DNA here is from genome assembly GCF_901001135.1 of Rhinatrema bivittatum. Classification (NCBI taxonomy): domain Eukaryota; kingdom Metazoa; phylum Chordata; class Amphibia; order Gymnophiona; family Rhinatrematidae; genus Rhinatrema; species Rhinatrema bivittatum. Next base: position 250,675,376 of record NC_042615.1, on the reverse strand, counting down.
TACACCAATATTGATTGGATGAATGTCACATCAGGGCATTCTAGAAAGATAAAGTTCCTAGATGAAATAAATGACTGCTTCATGGAGCAACTGGTACAAGAACCAACAAGAAGAGAAACTATTTTAGATCTAGTCATTAGTGGAACACAGGATTTGCTGCAAGAGGTAACAGTATTGGACCCACTTGCCAATAGTGATCATAACAGAGAGAACTTGAAAAGAAGCTTGCCGTGGAAGCAAAAACTCATAATGGAAACTTTTTCAGATATATACAAGGTAAAAAGCCTGCAATGAAGTCAGTTGTACCATTAGATGATCAAGGGTTAAAAGGAGCACTTAGGGATGTCAAAGCATTAGCAGAGAGACTAAATGCATTCTTTGATTTGGTATTCACTGAGGAAGATATAAGAGAAATACACATAACAGAAATGATATTCAAAGGTGATGATTCAGAGGAAATTAAACAAATATCAGTGAATCTCAAAGATGTACTAGGACAAACTGAAAAGCTAAACAGTAGCAAATCACCTGAACCAGATGGTATATATCCCAGAGTGATGAAAGAACTGAGAAATGAAATTGTGGTCATTATATTGGAAATTTCTAACATTGTCTATGGTACCTGAAAACTGGAGGGTTGCCAATATAATGCCAGTTTTTAAAAAGGAATCAAGGGGTGATCCAGGAAACTACAGAACAATGAGTCTGATGTCTGTGCCAGGCAAAATGGTAGAAACATTCATAAAGAACAACATTGCTGAACACATAGATAGGCATAGTTTAATGGGACAAAACAAACATGGATTTAGTCAAGGGAAGTCTTGCCTCACCAATTTGCTACATTTTTTGAAGCATAAACAAACATGTGGATAAAAGTAAGCTAGCTGATACAGTGTATCAAGATTTCCAGAAAGCATTTGACAAAATCCCTCATTTCTTAAGAAATTAAAATGTCATGGAATAGGGACAGTGTCCTATTGTAGAGTGCCAACTGGTTAAAAGATAGAAAACTGAAAGTAAGGCTAAATGTTATATTTTCCCAATGGAGAAAGGTGAATAGTGGAATGTCCCAGAGATCTGTTCTGGGACCACTACTTTTTAATATATTTAAAAAATGATCTGGAAATGAGAACAAATGAGGTGATCAAATTTGCGAATGACACCAACTTATTCAAAGGTGTTAAATCATAAGAGAATTGTGAGAAATTGCTAGAAGACCTTGCAAAACTGGGAGGCTGGACAAGCAAATGGTAAATGAAATTTAATGTGGACAAGTGCAAAGTGATGCACTTAGGGAACAGTAGTGCAAGTTATAGCTACACACTGCAAGGTTCCACATTAGGAGTCACCATCCAGGAAAAGGATCTAGACATCATTGTTGCTAATGCGTTGAAATCTTCTGCTCAGTGTGCAGAAGCAGCCAAGAAAGCAAATAGAATGCTAGAGATTATTAGGAAAGAAATGGAGAATAAAACAGAGAAAATCATAATACCTATGTATTGTTCCATGGTGTGACCTCATCTTGAATATTGCATGCAGTTCTGGGTCACCCCATTTCAAAATGATATAACAGAATTAGAAAAGGTTCAAGAAGGGCAACCAAAATGATAAAGGGGATGAAATGATTCCTTTATGATGAAAGACTAAAGTGGTTAGATTTCTTCAGCTTGGAGAAGAGATGACTGAGGGGAGAAATGAAAGAGGTCTATAAAATAATGAGTGGAGTGGAATAAGTAAACGTTAATCAGTTGTTTACTTTTTCAAAGAGTACAAAGACTCGAGGATACACAGTGAAGTTACTAGGTAATACATTTCAAAATAATAAGAGAAAATATTTTCTACTCAATGCATAATTAAGCACTGGAATTCATTGCCAGATGATGTGGTGAAAGCTATTGGTGTAGCTGTGATTAATAAAGTTTTGGACAAGTTCCTGGAAGAAAAGTCTAAAAAAACATTGCTAAGGAGGAGTTACAGAAATCCACTGCTTATTCCTGAACAGCTCTAACTTCTTTAGTCTTTCCTCATAGGGGAGCTGTTACACCCCTTTATCATTTTGGTTGCCCTTCTCTGTACCTTCTCTACCGGTGACCAGAACTGTACACAGAAAAAAAAAAGTAGCCAGAAGCTAGAAATAAGCTAGGAGCAGTGTATACCTAAGTAAAAAGGTTGAAAACTTAAGCACTCACCTCAGAAACGTGTTAAGGTAGTGAGATTTGGTTTGATTAGGTACCAACAATTGTTAAACAAGAGAGCAGTGAGTCACTCTGGCTAACTAACTGAAGTTACTAACTGAAGAGCTCCTGTCTCTCAGAGAACGAGTCCAACCCCTGGAGACTAGAGTGGCAGACCTGGAGGAGCTAAGGCAGACAGAGAGATATATAGACGAGACCTTCAGGGACATAGTAACCAAGTCCCAACTTCAGACTGGCAGCCCTGGTGCTGCCTTGGAGGAAGAAGGTCTCATGATCGGAGAGCATCAACCTGGTGCAGCAGGAAAGGATTCTGCAGCAAGGACCTGCTCTCCAGGTGGTGCATTGTCCTTTCACACCAAGAATGTGTCTCCAAGGCCTACTGCCAAGGAGGGAAGGGTTAGGTTGGCTGTCATAGTTGGAGATTCGATTATTAGGAATGTAGACAGCTGGGTGGCTGGTGGGCGTGAGGATCGCCTGGTAACATGCCTACCTTGTGCGAAGGTGGCAGACCTTATGTGTCACCTAGATAAGATTTTAGACAATGCTGGGGAGGAGCCGGCTGTCATGGAACATGTGGGCACCAACGACATAGGAAAATGTGGGAGGGAGGTTCTGCAAGCCAAATGTAGGCTCCTAGGTAGAAAGCTTAAATCCAGATCCTCCAGGGTAGCATTCTCTGAAATGTTCCCTGTTCCACACGCAGGTCCCTAGAGGCAGGCAGAGCTCCAGAGTCTCAATGTGTGGATGAGACGATGGTGCAAGGAAGAGGGATTCAGTTATGTAAGGAACTGGGGAACCTTTTGGGGAAGAGGGAGTCTCTTCCGAAGGGATGGGCTCCACCTTAACCAGGGTGGAACCAGACTGCTGGTGCTAACCTTTAAAAAGGAAATAGAGCACTTTTTAAACTAGAACAAATGGGAATGCCGACAGTCGCTCAACAGCACATGGATCTGAGGGAGGTATCTTTAAAGGATACTAATGATGCATTAGAATTAGGGCATCCCGACAGTGAGGTTCCAATAATAAGAAAAGTAGTCCAAGTATCTGTAAGTAAAAACTCACCTGAGCTAAAAAATTCGAACTTATCCCTATCAATTAAAAAGCAGAATGAAAATACAAACAAAAAACAAACTTTGAAATGTTTGTATGCTAATGCCAGAAGTCTAAGAAGTAAGATAGGAGAATTAGAATGTATAGCAGTGAATGATGACATAGACTTAATTGGCATCTCAGAGGTATGGCAGAAGGAGGATAACCAATGGGACAGTGCTATAATGGGGTACAAATTATATCACAATGACAGAGATGAGCACCCAGGAGGCAGTGTGGCGCCTTATGTCTGGGATAGCATAGAGTCCAACAAGATAAACATCCTACATGAGACTAAATGCACAATCAAATCTTTATGGGTAGAAAGAAATCCCTTGTGTGTTGGGGAAGACTATAGTGATAGGAGTATACTACCATCCATCTGGTCAAGATTGTGAGACGGACAATGAAATGCTAAGAGAAATTAGGGAAGCTAACCAAATTGGTAGTGCAGTAATAATGGGAGATTTCAATTACCCCATTATTGACTGGGTAAATGTATCATGGGGACATGCTAGAGAGATAAAGTTCCTGGATGGAATAAATGACAGCTTTATGGAACAATTGGTTCAGGAACCAACGAGAGAGGGAACAATTTTAGACCCAATTCTCAGTGGAGCACAGGATTTGGTGAGAGAAGTAATGGTGGTGGGGTCGCTTGGCAATAGTGATCATAATATGATCAAATCTGAATTAATGACTGGAAGGGGGACAGTAAGCAAATCCACGGCTTTCATGCTAAACTTTCAAAAGGGAAACTGAGAAAATGAGAAAAATAGAAAAAAACTGAAAGGAGCAGATACAAGTGTAAAAGTTATGCAAGAGGCGTGGTCATTATTAAAAAATATCATCCGAGAAGGACAGTCCACATGTATTCTACACATTAAGAAAGGTGGAAAGATAAAGTATAAATTAAAAAAAAAAAAAGAAAGAAATGTGGAAAGAAGGCAAAATGATCACAGGCATGGTTAATAGGGATGTGAATCATTTTTTGCCGATTTAAAAAAATCGTCCGATATTTTTTAAATCGTCAAAAATCATTAGAGTGTGCGATACAATAGAAATTTTCCCGATTTATTGTGAAAAATCGTTACTCCCATTAGTGTCCACAAACGGGAGTTATTTGTGGGGAGGGCGGGAAAACCGGCACGCCAAAACAACTCCTAAACCCACCCCGACCATATAAAACTAATCCCTTACCTTCTCCCACCCTCCCGTACCCCCCAAAATGTTTTACGAGTACCTGGTGGTCCAGTGGAGGCGCAGGGACCGATCTCCCGCTCTCGGGCCATCGGCGCCATTTTGGCTGCCACTCAAAAATGGCACCGATGGCCCGATAAAAAAAAACCCCACCCGACCCTTTAAAAATGACCCCTTAGCTTCCCCCACCCTCCTGATCCCCCCAAAACATTTTAAAATTACCTGGTGGTAGGAGCACTGTATGGCACTGGATGGCTGGCGCCCTACTGGCGCCCTACTGGCGCCGGCCATCCAGTGCTCCTACCATGTGACAGGGGCCGGCCAATGGCACGGATACCCTGTCACATGGTAAGGGCAAAGGGCCATCGGCGCCATCTTTATGAGTGGCAGCCGATGGCCCGAGAACGGGAGATCGCTCCCGGGACCACCACTGGACCACCAGGTAATTTTAAAATGTTTTGGGGGGATCGGGAGGGTGGGGGAAGCTAAGGGGTCATTTTTAAAGGGTCGGGTGGGTTTTTTTTTATCGGGCCATCGGCGCCATTTTTGAGTGGCAGCCAAAATGGCGCCGATGGCCCGAGAGCGGGAGATCGGTCCCTGTGCCCCCAATGGACCACCAGATACTCGTAAAAAGTTTTGGGTGGGTTCGGGAGGGTAGGGGAAGGTAAGGGGTCAATTTTAAAGGGTCGGGCCTCACTAAAAAAAAATTAACGATGTGAATCGGAACCAATTCTGATTCACATCTCCACCGATCAGATTTTTTTCTCCCTCCAGCCGAACCCGATCGTTAAGACGATCGGGCACACGATTCACATCCCTAATGGTTAAGAGGGGAGGTGAAAGAAGCTATTTTAGCCTAAAGATCTTCATTCAAAAATTGGAAGAAGGATCCAACAGAAGAAAATTGGATAATGCATAAGCATTGGCAAGTTAAATGTAAGACATTGATAAGACAGGTTAAGAGAGAATTTGAAAAGAAGTTGGCCATAGAGGCAAAACTCACAGTAAAAACTTTTTTAAATATATCCGAAGCAGAAAGCCTTTGAGGGAGTCAGTTGGACCGTTAGATGATCAAGAGGTTACAGGGGCAATTAGAGAAGATAAGGCCATTGCGGAAAGATTAAATGATTTTTTTGCTTCAGTGTTTACTGAAGAGGATGTTGGGGAGATACCCGTATTAGAGAAGGTTTCATGGTTGATGATTGAGATGGACTGAACCAAATCATGGTGAACCTAGAAGATGTGGTAGGCCTGATTGAGAAACTGAAGAGTAGTGAATCAGATGGTATACACCCCAGGGTTCTGATGAAACTCAAAAATGAAATTTCAGACCTATTAGTAAAAATGCGTAACCTATCATTAAAATCATCAATTGTACCTGAAGACTGGAGGGTGGCTAATGTAACCCCAATATTTAAAAAAGGGCTCCAGGGGTGATCCGGGAAACTACAGATCAATTAGCCTGACTTCAGTGCCAGGAAAAATAGTGGAAAGTGTTCTAAATATCAAAATCACAGAACATATAGAAAGACATGGTTTAAAGGAACAAAATCAGCATGGCTTTACCCAATGCTGGTCTTGCCTCACAAATCTGCTTAACTTTTTTGAAGGAGTTAATAAACATGTAGTTAAAGGTGAACCATAGTATATTTGGATTTTCAGAAACTGTTTGACAAAGTTCCTCATGAGAAAAAAGTAATGCGATGTCCTTTCATGGATTACAAACTGGCTAAAAGACAGGAAACAAAGAGTATGATTAAATGAACAATTTTCTCAGTGGAAGGGAGTGGGCAGCGGAGTGCCTCGGGGATCTGTATTGGGACCCGTACTTTTCAATATATTTATAAATGATCTGGAAATAAATACGACGAGTGAGGTAATCAAATTTATAGACGATACAAAATTGTTCAGAGTAGTTAAATCACAAGCAGATTGTGATAAATTGCAGGAAGACCTTCTGAGACTGGAAAATTGGGCATCCAAATGGCAGATGAAATTTAATATACAGAGAAGGGTGACCAAAATGATAAAGGGAATGGAACAGCTCCCGTATGAGGAAAGACTAATGAGGTTAGGAATTTTCAGCTTGGAGAAGAGACGGCTGAGGGGGAATAGGATAGAGGTGTTTAAAATCATGAGAGGTCTAGAACAGGTTAATGTGAATCTGTTATTTACTCTTTCGGATAATAGAAAGACTAGGGGGCACTCCTTGAAGTTAGCATGTGGCACATTTAAAACTAATCGGAGAAAGTTCTTTTTCACTCAAGGCACAATTAAACTCTGGAATTTGTTGCCAGAGGATGTGGTTAGTGCAGTTAGTGTAGCTGTGTTTAAAAAAGGATTGGATAAGTTCTTGGAGGAGAAGTCCATTACCTGCTATTACTTAAGTTGACTTAGAGAATAGCCACTGCTATTATTAGCAACAGTAGCATGGGATAGGCTTAGTTTTGGTTACTTGCCAGGTTCTTATGGCCTGGATTGGCCACTTTTGGAAACAGGATGCTGGGCTTGATGGACTCTTGGTCTGACCCAGAATGGCATTTCTTATGTTCTTATGCGGTCTAGCTATGGAGCGATACAGAGGCATTATGACAATTTCTGTTGTATTCACCATTCCCTTCCTAATAATTCCTAACATTCTGTTTGCTTTTTTGACTGCCGCAGTACACTGAGCCGACATAACTTAAATAAACGAATTGTAGCCAACAGTCATTGCTTTATTGCAACCCAAATATCATTTTTTGGAAAACAAGAGATGTCATAGTTTTGCAGGTAGGCACTATTTTGTACAAAGGCATTCTGCCGCAAGTTGTTATCATTTAACCCTATCTCCAAAATTCGGCTGCTATAGAGGCAAACAAGTAATACATAGGTGCCTCATCCCCAGATGGCAAAGCCTAGGCATAATTTGTAATCATGTCAGTTGTTATTCAGTCCAAAAAGAAACACATAACATATTTCTACTATCAGTGTAACAGAGTAGGTGAAAGCTGACCAGAGCTAAGTGCAAACCAAAAGGTCTGTTCATCTCAAATCTCCTTCAGGACAGATAAAGGTCAGAGACCTCCATACATCACAGGTTGTCTGATGGCCAAAAGAAAGTCTCATAGAGTGCTCCCCTATCTTTCCTTTCAGGCCGAGCAAAGAATTTCTGAGATGCCTCATATGAATAAAGCACATCTGGAAGCTATTCAGGCTAACAGACAAAATGTAGACTCTTATAGTTTATTATTCAGCTGCTGTCTCACTTCTTGTTGTTGACAAACTTCTAATATGAGGAGGGCTATTTAGTGGGTGCATAGTCCCAGGTGTCCAGGAGCTAGGCCTTTCCTCCCATACAAAGGCAGCTGGTGTCTTCCTGAAAAAGCCAGTGGCATTAGTTAGCTATTCACACATTGATTACTAGTCCCTTCCTTGGTATATCAGATAGAGATGTGAATCGGAACTGAAATCGGATCCTATTCTGGTTCCGATTCACATCTCTAATATCAGACATCTGAAGTGAAAGTTAGAAGCATGGCATACATAAGACAGGGCTTCGTAGTTTCAGTGGCTCCACCTACGAGCAGGCCTGGCATGACATGGTATGCATATCATGCATTTGCATGGAGCTTCATGCTTAGGGGGGGTGGCGACAGCAGCAGACACAGTGGTTACTCGATCAGCTGGTGACTCGGAGCACTGTGAGCAGCCAAGAGTGGAGACAGTCATGGTCGCGGATGGTGCATACAGTGAAAGATTTATTTGGGGGAAAAGGGGGATCTGTGCCCTGGCAATATCTAAAAATAAATTTGCTTATCTGGGCTGCAGCTGGCAAGAGATGAAGCCACAGCTTAACAAGAAGGCTCTGTCAGTGGCAGAGAGAGGAATGGAGGTGCACGACCCATCCAGACACAGCCGGCTTTTTAAAAAAAATTCAGCTCCATCCTGTTCTGCACTGGCGTCAGGCTCACCTGACCCCAGTGACCTCACAGACATCAATGACTGAAGCCTGAAAATGGTAGGGGCTGCACCAGCAGGTGAGAAAGTGAGAGGTATGACTAACCTGAGTGGGGTCCAGCCAGAACAAAGCAGGAGGAGCAGCAGAAGTTTCAGTGTGGGGAGGAGCTGTTCAGATGAGGAACACAGCTGCCCTGGGTGAGCATGTGTGGGGCTGGAGGCCATCGCAACAATGAGGAGGAAGGGGGCTTGGGGCAGGAAGAAAATTGGGCAGGGCACTGAGTGGAGGGGCACTGGGCACAGAACAAACTGGGCAGGACATTGAGCTGGGAGAGGAAGGGGTCTTGGGGCTGGAAACAAACTGGGCAGGGCATTGAGCAGAAGGAGGGGGCAAGGAAAAAACTAGGTGTTGAGCCTGGGATGGGGGAGCTAAGCTGGGAGTCGAGGTAGGGGAAGAAGAGTGAATTGGGTTTGAGCCTGGGGAGTAGACTTGAATGGAAGGGAGGATTGTGGGGTTTTTCAAGCAGGGCTGGATTTAAAATTATGGTGCCCATAGGTGGAGACCCAGGTGTGGGAGATTTTGCCCCCAGAAATCAGATGGTAGCAGGGGGAGTTCCAGTTTATAGGTACCTTCAGAACTTGGTGCCTAATGCACATGCCTATGACTAAATCCGGCTCTGCTTTCAAGCCTGATGTAATTTTATAGTAATCTTGGGGGAATTCTGCACCTTTGAGTAGTAATTCAAATGTAATACAAAAAAATGATTTATTACTCAAAGGGAATGATTGCATTGTGCTTTTATCAAAGTCTGTAGAATTTTAAAATTCTGATTGTGCAGTGAATGTAGTGAAGACTGGCTGTTTGGCTGTGAGAATGTAACATTTATAATTTGTGGTCAACTATTCAGTATTTGGTGATGGTCTCTTTGTGTTCTGCAAATGTGATTCAGTCAAGCTGATGTATTTTGCTAGTGTGTAGGGATCTGTAGCAGTCTTGTTCATTGTGTTTTCACAGTAGGAGATGTAGTTTTGTTTTTCAGCTCTGTATAATCTTTGCAGTGCTGCCCTTTCATAGGTATATTTGTTTCTGTGTGAATCCTATGAGTTAGTATTGCTCTGGTATGGCAGGTTTGAGGTTTGCTAAATATATTGTCTTGAGGATTTTATCTTATTTTTGCAGGATTATGTATTATTTCACAATGTGCCTGATAGTGGAGGGAGTTTGTGTTAGGGGTGTGCATTTGTTTGCAATGTATTGGTAATCCGCAACGTATAGGGCCATATTCGTTGTATTCGTGGGGAAGCAAAACGTATCGCGATTCCCACGAATACAATGAATGTTCACTGAATTATTCGGCTGTCTAAAGGAGCGAATTTAAACAAATCCCCCACCCTCCTGACCCCCCCAAGACTTACCAAAACTCTCTGGTGGTCCAGCGGGGGGGGGGGGGGGGTGTCCGGGAGCCATCTCCTGCACTCATGTCGGCTGCCGGTATTCAAAATGGCGCCGATAGCCTTTGACCTTACCATGTCACAGTGGCTACTGGTGCCATTGGTCGGCCCCTGTCACATGGTAGGAGCACAAGATGGCGCCAGTGAAGATTCATTGTATTCATGGGAATCGCGATACGTTTCGCTTCCCCACAAATACAACAAATATGGCCCTATACGTTGCGAATATGGCCCCGTGTGCGTAAGATTTAAAATCTGCCCCATACTATTTTTACAAATATTTATTTAAACAATGCATGCATCTCAAAACCAACGGCGATAGAGGATGTCAGTTCCGGTAAAAAATAATTGGTATTCACGATAACTTGAAGAGATGAGGGACATTTTTTTAAATCTGTTGAGAATCGCCGTTATGAATAATAATACATATATATATATCGAGTGACGGATTTGTGTTTGTGAAGTGACTTTCTATTTTGTACGACGAGATTAGAAGAAGCATTATTTAAAAAATAGCTTTGGATTAGTCCCTTATGAGAGTGGGTAAAATGGAGATATCTTTGTTGGACCATAAAGAGAGAGAGGATCACATTATCATGTGATGTGATGATATAATGAAGCTTTGAGGATATGAAAATATGAACAAAATCCAAATAAAGAGTATGGAATATAATAGAAGAGTGATCTTAAAAAGTGGATAAAATAAATATGTAAAAAATATTTATAAGTGTTTTCAAAATGTTTTAATTTTTAATTTTTAATTTTCAGTAAATTACTACCAAAATGTAACAGAATTTGACTGATATAAGAATACAAGGAAAACAAATACACTCTCTTTATAAACCCATTTTTAAGAAAAACATATACGATCCATAATGCAGTCCTACTCCTTCAAGTAAACCGAAAGGTGATGATATATAATCATAAGCGATACAAAGGCATTGAAAGATTAACTCTCATCATTACACCACTATCTTGCTATCGTATCTGATTTTAATTTAAGAAATTGTGTCTTCTTAACTGGGTTACCCTAGCAAGATCTGGATACATCCAGATTTGTTGGCCGTGAAATTTTTTTAATCTATTACGTAAAAACATAGGCAAAATAGTATCTCTTTCAGAGGAAAAAACAAAGGTAACAAACAGCGTTGCTCTTATTGGTATATCAGTATCAGTAGTTATTTCCAAAATATTTATGTGTCAATAAATGTTGAAGGGTGTTATATGTTTTTAAATGGTATGAATGTAGTATGTGTGAGATAGTTAGATTTTAATTGTCTAGATAGGTTTTGAGATGCATGTATTGTTTAAATAAATATTTGTAAAAATAGTATTGAAAATTATATATTTTCTCTTGTGTGTACTTACAGTTTGATGTATGGCTGCCAATAGTTGTGCTGGAGGAGTTCTTGATGCTCCAGGATTCCCTGCCACGTGGGAATCATGTGCCCATTTCAACATCCCAGCAGACTTCCCTGCTGGGATGGGTATAGCTGAAATCAGAAGGATTCTTATTGAGTCTATGTTATGCCGAGGTGCTTCAATGGTATTTTCAACTAGAAAAGAGCGAGATAGGGCAGCAGCCCGAGACTTCTTTTCAGCAAGGTGATAACAGAGCTCGAAGTCAAAACAAGCAAAGAAGAGAGACTAGTGTGCTTGCCATGGGTTTAGAATAAAGTTCTTGTAGTTGGTGTACATGATGATCATGTTTTGAGAACCCTCTAGGAGATGCCGCCACTCCACCAGAGCGAGTTTGACTGCTAAAATTTCCTTTTGTCCGATAGTATAGTTTCTCTCTGCCTGAGAGAATTTCTGAGAGAAGAAAGAGCAGGGAAGGAGCACAAAGGGCTGGGAAGTGTCTGGGAATCTGAGACATGCCTCAGGTGTGAAAGCCTGCTTAAGCTTCTGAAAAGACTCAAGGGGCGGATTTTAAAAGGGTTACGCATGTAATATAAACGCGTAATCCTTTAAAACCCCTCCTGCACATGCTAAGCCTATTTTGCATAGGTCCAGTGATGAGCGCAAGCCCCGAGACGCACGTATGTCCCGGGGCTGGAAAAAGGGGGCAGGGAGTGGGCGAAGTGGGGTGGTATGGGGGCAAGGTGGGGCCAGAGCCTCCAGGCAAAGCGTCTATTTGCTGCTGTGCCCGGGATCGTGGGCTGGCCGTTGGCCGGCCTGCGCAACCTACGCCTGCCTGGAGTCAGGCGCAACTTCTAAGTTAAAGGTAAAGGGGGGTTTACGTAGGGCTGGGGGGCAGGGTAGGTAGGGGAAGGGAGAGGAAGGTGGGGGGGCATATGGAAAGTTTCCCTCCGAGGCCGCTCCGATTTCGGAGCGGCCTCGGAGGGAACGGAGGAAGGCTGCGCGGCTCGGCACACGCAAGTTGCACAAGTGTGCACCCCCTTGCACGCGCCGACCCCAGATTTTATAACATGTGCGGCTGTGCGCGCATGTTATAAAATTGGGCGTAGATCTTAAAATCCGGCCCCCAAGTGTTTCTGGAGGCCAGTTTCTGGTATTTGTCCCTTTTCAGATTAGGGCTGTAAGTGGAGTGGCCAAAGTAGAGTATCCATGAATAAATTGACAGTAATAATTAGCAGATATGAGGAACCTCTGAAGTGCTTGCAGATTGACTAGTCTAGGATCACCTTTGGTTTGCAGGATCTATTTTTATCCCAGTACTGGAGATGATGTATTCCAAAGAAGGCAGACTTTTTTGTTGGAACACACATTTTGTCAGCTCAGCATACAATTGGTTTTCACGTAAGCAATGAGGTACCCATTTCACTTGAATCCTATGGGTAGAAAGAGAGTAAGAGAAGATGAGGATATCATCAAGGTCTACCATTAGTAGATGAATACAAGAAGTCTCGGAAGATTTCATTCACCATTTCTTGGAAACTGGCTGGGGCATTGCATTGCCCAAAGAGCATGACCAGATATTCGTAATGACCATCCCGTTTATTAAAGGAGGTCTTCCATCCATCTCTGTCCTTGATCCATATGAGGTTGTATGCACACCTGCGATCCAACTTGATGAAAATGCAAACTCCCTGTAGGCGATTAAATAGTTAGGAAACTAATGGCAAGGGGTAGCAATCTTTCTTCATAATCACATTCAAGCCTCTGTAATCAATACAGGGTCATAATGTTACAATGAAGAACCCTGCACTGTTTGGTGAGGAGGACAGATAAATGAAGCTTCAAGCAAGGTTCCCTTGGATATAGTCGCTCATTACTTTAATATCTGGTCCCAAGAGTAGGTACACCTTGCCCTGTAGAGAGTCCTTGCTTAGAAAGAGCTCAGTTTCACAGTTGTAGGAGAGGTGCAAGGGTAAGGTTTTTGCCCATTGTTTGGGAGCACATCTAATTATTATGCATATTGTAGCAGTAAATTAGTCTGGGCAGTAGCCATGGTAATAGAGCTCAGAGGAACAAGTGTGATGATACAAGAGGTAAAGCAAGATCAAGATGATACCTTTGGGCCAACTTAAGTTTAGACCGATCATGGATTGGTGCTTTTGCAGCCATGGAAGGCCCATAACAATGGGGTTGACTGCTTGAGGTAGAACGTAAAGCATAATAGGCTCAGAATGAAGTATTCTGGTGTGGAAGAAGAGTGGGAAAGTGCGTTGAGTAATACTCCCAGGAAGGGATTCACTGTAGACTGAGGAGACAACAAGCATGTGTCTCAAAGGTGTATAAAATTTCCTCTGGCCCCAGAGTCCAGGAAGGCAATGGCGGTAAAGCGAGGGTCACCTTGGGTGATAGCTACAGGGAGTAAATATTGGGGAGCTGAGGATGTCTGACCTAGAGTAATCACCCCAATTAACCCTAGGTAGGAGAGTTTTCCTAGCCTCTCTGGGCAGTGGGACACCTGGTGCCTTGGACCGGTACAATACAAGCACAAATGATGTAATCTACAACTGTCTCTCTCTTGAGCTGTCAGTCAACTGTGGCCCAACTGCATGGGGTTCTCCTGGATCTTGGATTCAGAGGCCAAGGATCTAATGGAGAGTGAGGTCCTTGAAACTAAGATGCTAATGGGGTGGCGCGTCACGTCTTGCACTCCCAGATCTTCTCCTGAACTCTCCGGTCAATGTGCCTAGCCAGGGACGTGGGCAGCTTCTGAGCTGCAAGCTCATCCTTAATGCAACTGGCAAGAACTTGTAGAAAATGGTTCTTAGACTAGGCTGACCCCAAAACAACTTGGAAACAAGTGTCTTGAACTCAATAGTGTATTCTGTGAGGGTATGGGTGTCTGATAGATCTAGAACATTTCAGAGGCTCTGGCAGTATCCGTTCTTGACTTATTGAAGACAAGACTCAAGAAAGAAAGTTGCCAAATCTTGTAATATGGGGTCCTCTCATTCCCACAGTGGAGACACCCAAGATAACACAGCACCTCCCAAGAGAGAAAGGATATACATAATCTTTGATCATTTGGAAGCATAGCGCCCTGTACACTGAAGTGCAACCAGTTCTGGTTTATGAAGCCATGACACTGTTAAGAACATAAGAACAAGAAATTGCCATTAGAGATGTGAATCGTGTGATCGATCGTCTTAACGATCAATTTCGGCTTGGGGGGGGAGGGAATCGGATCGTCGCGGTTTTGTTTTTTTAAATATCGTGTAAATCGGGGGAGGGCAGGAAAACCGGCACACTAAAACATCCCTAAAACTCACCCCGACCCTTTAAAATAAATCCCACACCCTCCCGAACCCCCCCAAAATGTCTTAAATTACCTGGGGTCCAGTGGGGGGGTCCCATTGTGATCTTCCACTCTCGGGCAACGGGTGCGTTGATAGAAATGGCGCCGGCGCTACCTTTGCCCTATCATATGACAGGGCAAAGGTAGCGCCGGCGCCATTTTGCTTCTGTCCCCCGACGTCACGAGCGTAGGAGATCGCTCCCGGACCCCCGCTGGACCCCCAGGGACTTTTGGCCAGCTTGGGGGGCCTCCTGACCCCCACAAGACTTGCCAAAAGTCCAGCGGGGGTCAGGGAATGACCTCCTGCACTCGAATTGTGTTGCCGTACGGCCGGCGCCATTTTGCAGCACACTGAGCCAATGATTTTAAAGTATTATCCACTATGATGCCTAGAACTTTTTCCCTGGTGGTCCCCACCGCTGGACCACCAGGGAGTTTTGGTAAGTCTTGGGGGGGTCAGGAGGGTGGGGGGTTGTAGTTAATTTAGTAGTAGCATATTTACAGATCGACAACTTATTGAATTCTCCATACTTCCGCATGAAATGGAATTGACCCCCCACGAATACGGATCTCGTACGCAATGAAAACTTTTTGCCTGCACATCCCTATAAATGGTGATAAGGGTTTAATATTAGTTGTTTTATTTAATTATTTTAGTTCTATTCTATTTTACTATTTTATAGTATAAAATGTTTTATGATTAGATTTTATGATGAGTTAATTGAATTGTATTTATGTTTTTAGTGAATTGTTGTTTAGTGAACTGTTATGAAATTGTGTATTGTTAACTGATTTGATATCTTTTGAGGAAGGTGACATAGTATGGGCAAAGGCTATCGGCGCCATTTTGAGTCCTGGCGTCGGACGGCAGGTCGCTCCGGGACCCCCGTTGGACCCACAGGGACTTTTGGCCAGTTTGGGGGGGCCTCCTGACCCCCACAAGACTTGCCAAAAGTCCAGCGGGGGTCCGGGAGCGACCTCCTTGCACGCCAGCCATCCGATGCCAATACTCAAAATGGCGCCGATTGCCTTTGCCCTCACTATGACGGTGATCGGCACCATTTTGAGTATTGGCATCCGATGGCGATTTTGACTCTCAAAATGGCGCCGATCGCCTTTGCCCTCACTATGTGTGTCATAGTGAGGGCAAAGGCGATCGGCGCCATTTTGAGTATTGGCATCGGACGGCCGGTGTGCAAGGAGGTTGCTCCCGGACCCCCGCTGGACTTTTGGCAAGTCTTGTGGGGGTCAGGAGGCCCCCCCCAAGCTGGCCAAAAGTCCCTAGGGGTCCAACGGGGGTCCCAGAGCGACCTGCCGTCTGATGCCAGGACTCAAAATGGTGCCGATAGCCTTTGCCCATACTATGTCACAGGGACTACCGGTGCCATTGGTCAGCCCCTGTCACATGGTAGGAGCACAAGATGGCGCCGGTGACCATGTGACAGGGGCTGACTAATGGCACCGGTAGCCCCTGTGACACAGGCTATCGGCGCCATGATGAAACCAGCACCGAGGGTGTGAGAGTGCAAGGAATGGCTCCCGGACTCCCCGCTGGACCACCAGGGAGTTTTGGTAAGCCTTGGGGGGGTCAGGAGGGTGGGGGGTTTAAATTTTTATTTAGGAGGCCGAATAAAACAGAAATCTGTTTAATATGTGGGGAGTCGCGATGCGTTTCGCCTCCCCACGTATTTAACAGATAGCAAAAAATAAGTTGCGGATTACAAATCCATGGAAAACGGATGCACATCCCTACTACGGGCTCCTCCCGGGGGAGTACCAGCTTCCAGGGTGAAGAGCATCTACGTCCCACCTGTACATCTGCCTCCCGGCCTGCTATTCATTAGAGACATTGACCATCTATTCCCAGTCTCCAGCAGGTCGGCCCAAGTGTCCACTAAACTGAGACTCCCACAACAATATGTGCGTTGATATAAAATGGCCCTGTCCATTCATATGAGCCAGCATATGCGTGTATATGTATCCCCGAGTGTCTATTTAAAAGTTAATGGCTTAGTTCTTAATATTGTGTATTGCACCCTTTTGCATAAATGACAGCTTGCAGTCTTTTGTGATAACTAAGATTGTGACCTTTCATTGTCTCATGTAGTAAAGTTGCTCATTCCTCTTGGCAGAAAGCCTCCAGATCCTGTAAATTCATTGGTTGTCTAGCATGAGCAGCGTGTTGAGTTCTCCCCAAAGTGGATCAATGATGTTGAGGTCAGGTAACTTAGACGGCCACTCCAGAACCTTCACTTTCTTCTGCTACAGCCACTGAAGGGTCAACATGACCTTATGTTTCAGATCACTGTCATGTTGGAAAGTCCAAGTGTGCCCCATGCGCAGCTTCCTGGCTGATGAATACAAATAATCACCATCCCTGAAGCCATTTGCAAACCTATTGCAGAGATCATCAATTGCTCGCTATCTCAAGGAATAGTCCCTGACCAGTTCAAAATAGCCATCCTCAAACCCCTATTGAAAAAACCACATCTATCTCCAGACGACCCGGCCAACTTCCGTCCCATAGCAAACCTACCGTTCATTTCCAAAATTTTGGAAAAAATAGTAAACAAGCAACTCTCTGAATTCTTGGAAAACAACAAATTGCTATCCACATCGCAATTCGGCTTCCGCAAAGCCCGAAATACGGAATCCCTACTGATCTCATTGACAGACTCCACCCTTCTGTTTCTCAACAATGAACAACCATGCCTGCTCATCCTCCTGGACCTATTGGCGGCATTTGATACGGTGAACCACGCCATTCTCATCGACCAACTATCGGACATCGGCATCAAATGCATCGCTCTCAACTGGTTCAAGTCCTTCCTTCAAAATAGATATTACAAGGTCAAAATCAACAACAGTGAGTCACACCCCATCAGTGCCACCCTGGGAGTCCCACAAGGTTCCTCTATATCCCCAACTTTATTCAACATATACCTATTACCGCTTTGCCAACTCATCACTAATCTAAACCTTACCCACTACATATATGCAGATGATGTTCAGATTTTATTACCTATCACTGAATCCCTCTCCAAAACCTTGGAATACTAGAACTCCTGTCTTCAATCCATAAACAACCTTCTAAAAGCCCTTCACCTGATCCTGAATACCAAGAAGACGGAGACCCTCCTCATTACCCAAGAAGTAAAATTCCCATTGTCCAACACACACCCGGCCAACCCACCAGGATTCTCCGCCCAAGTCAGAAACCTAGGAGTCATCATGGACAGCCAACTGACCTGCAAAAGCTTCATCAACTCCACCACCAAGGACTGCTTTTTTAAACTTCAAGTCTTAAAACATCTGAGACCTCTACTCCACTTCCAGGACTTCAGAACAGTTCTCCAAGCCATCATATTTTCAAAGTTAGACTATTGCAACTCTCTCATCGCCGGTCTCCCAGCTAATACCATCAAACCATTACAGATGCTTCAAAACGCTTCAGCAAGGATTCTGACAAAGACCAACAAAAGAGACCACATAACACCCATCTTGCAGAACCTGCACTGGCTCCCAATCAAATTCAGAATCTCCTACAAAGTTCTAACGATCATCCATAAAGCCATCCACAATATCTCCCCCCTGGATCTTAAGTTCCCATTTCGACCTCACATGCCATCCAGACCAGTGAGATCAGCTTACAGAGACACCCTGCTGGCCCACCCCATTAAATCCACTTTAAGGAAGAGAGCTCTCTCCACGTCGGGACCGTTGCAATGGAACTCCCTCACTCCGAAGCTTAGACTAGAACAATGCCCAAACACCTTCAAGAAAAAATTAAAGACTTGGTTGTTTAGCGAAGCCTTTGCCCAACTCAGATGACCTTTCGGGCTCATGTCAGGCAGCGTTGTTAGCTGAACCACATCACTAGCAAGCCGCCTCTAAGGACCGACATGCCATCAAATGTTTTCCAGCTTTAATACTCTAACCAAATGTTCCACTTGTTATCCCCATTTGTTGGTTCCAAGTTGTGATATCCCTGTTCTATGTAATGCATCCCTGTGCAAAGGTTATTGTTAAAATGTAAACCGAGGTGATTTGTAACTTGTTTACAAGAATATCGGTATATAAAAATGCCAAATAAATAAATAATCCTGCAATATGTCCTGATAGGATGCTGCATCCATGCTGCCATCAGTTTTGACAAACTTCCCTGTGCTGCCGAGGCTCACACATCCCCAAAACAGCAGAGATCCACCTCCATGCTTTATGGTAGGGATGTGTGCTTCTCTTCATAGGCCTTATTGAGCCTTCTCCAAACATAACACTTATGGTTGTGACCATAAAGTTCACTTTTGCTCTCATCACTCCAAATTATTTTGTTCCAGAAGTTTTGAGGCTCCTGAAAGTGCTGTTTGGAGTATTGTAAGTGGGCTGTTTTGTAGCATTGGTACAGCAATGTTTATTTTCTGGCAACTCTACCCTGTATCAAGTATCTAAGGACTGCTTTCACAAGTGTTGAAAAGAATAAAACCGCTCTTCCATTTTCAGGACTTTAGAACTATACTACAAGCAATAATCTTCGCAAAATTAGATTATTGCAATGCCATCCTCCTGGGCCTTCCATTTTCATACACCAAACCCCTACAGATGATACAAAACACGGCTGCAAGAATTCTCACAAACTCCAAAAGAAGAGACCACATTTCACCCATCTTAAAAAATCTTCACTGGCTACCCATCCACTTCAGAATCATCTACAAGTCCATCACCATCATATACAAGTCCATCCATCACCTAACAGCTCTGGATCTTCAATATCCGTTTAGCCTACAATTCTCTCAAAGACCAACCAGAGAAGCCTACAGAGGATCCCTCCAGGTACCGAACACAAAATCCACCAGGCATACAACTTCAAGAGACCGGGCTTTCTCGACTGCCGGACCTTCACTTTGGAACTCCATCCCTGCGAATCTGCGCCAAGAACCTTGTCTACCAACGTTCCGAAAAAGATTGAAGACTTGGTTATTTAAACAAGCCTTCCCTGACAACACTTAACCACCTCCATTTCCTCCAAAATAATGTAGCCACCTGGCACTGTAAATAAATATTAACCTATGTTAACCTATACTGCTATTTTTTCCTTCTCCCAGTTCTATTACCTTGTTTCAATGTAACTGCAACCCTTATGCACCAGTTAAAGTTTTATTGTTCTATGCACCCCCTGTTCTAATGTAAACCGGCATGATGTGATCTGCTCATGAATGCCGGTATAGAAGAAACCTAAATAAATAAAAAAACCCAGCAAAGTCATTGGAGCCCTGGATGAAATGCGCAAGGGTTTCTCAAGAGCTAAGAAACTCATTGACTGTTTATACATAGACAGTAATTACAATCAGAAAAGGCATAGGTGTGGATACCTACCCTTCATTCCCATCTCATCCTGTGTGCGTCAACTTGAGAGTATATTATAAACCCAAACATTCAAGGGTATGCAAACTTTTGAACAGGACCATTTTTATTATTTCCTTTATTGCTATGTTTTGTTTAATGATTGTGCTATTCTGTGATGCATAATAGTTTAATTTCAAACACATTAAAAGTAACAGATGTGCTTTGTCTGATCATTCATGTTTTCTTAAAAAGTTATACATCTTACAAATTCTGCCAGAGGTATGTAAACTTATGATCACAACTGTACCTGACTGTTCTTTAGTGAAGTTAAAAATTACTATTCTTTTTTTGGTATTTGTTTCTTTGTTTAAATCATTCAACTGGAAATTCTATCAATAATACATCTTTTTGTCCGTCACTTTAATGAATTCTGTTTGAATAATTTTTGTTTAAACTTTATGGGGTGATTTTAAGAGGCCCGCGCGCGCTGGTGCGCCTATTTTGCATAGGCCACCGGCGCGCGTAAAGCCCTGGGACGAGCGTAAGTCCCGGGGCTTTCGAAAAGGGGCGGGAGGGGGAGTGTCTGGGGCGTTCCCGAAACGACGCAGCGTTTCGGGGGCGTGCCGCGGCATTTTGGGGGCGGGCCCCGGGGCGTGGTGCCAGCCCGGGGGCGTGGTCGAGGCCTCCGGACCAGCCCCGGGACCGGAGGACGGAGCGGAGCTGCTGGCCGACAAAGGTAGGGGGGGGGTTTAGATAGGGCCGGGGGGGTGGGTTAGGGAGGGGAAGGGAGGGGAAGGTGGGGGGAGGGTGAAGGAAAATTCTCTCCGAGGCCGCTCCGAAATTGGAGCGGCCTCGGAGGGAACAGGCAGTGCGCGCTGGGCTTGGCGCGCGCAGGTTGCACAAATGTTCACCCCCTTGCGTGCGCCGACCCCGGATTTTATAAGATACGCGCGGCTGAATATTCTTTAGCTCCCACTGTGTCAAGTTGGATCCTGAAAGAGTGAACTCATTTTCATTTGAGAAACAAACAGAGCTTTATTTATGCACAAGTTAAACAGGATGGACATAAATCTGCTATGTACCAATTAATAGTGCTGTAGCTATACAGGTGCTGGAAGAGCACAGCTGAAGGTGCTTCAACCCCTTCCTTCCCCTCCCCCATGCTCCTTCTCCCCTTCTTCCCACCGGTAGACCATTAGTTTAAATAATTTCAAGCTGCTCCGAGTCTTTTCATGGGAGGAACTGTACCAGAATGAAATGGAGAAAGCATGGAGAGAGTTTATGCATACTCTCCTTCTAGGCCATGCCTCCCACCAGAAGGGGGTGAGGTCACCATTGGGCCTGGAAGCAGAGCATGTGCAGACTTTCTCTCATTCTTACATACCTTTGCCATTTTATTCTGGTGCAGTTCTTGCCATGATAAAACTTAGGGTAGCTTGCAATTATTTACATTAAAAGTCTGCTGGCAGAGGGGAAGGAGTGGGGGTGTTCTGGACCACTGGAAAGCAGAAATCAAAAGGCCAATCTGGACTGAGCTGGGCCCTTTCCCCCTCAAAGAAGTGCTGGATCAGCCAGGTGATGGAAGAAGACCCAGGTCCAGAAGGAATGCCGAGTAGAGGGATGTGGAGGAATGCAGAGGAAGGAAATGCTAGGAATGGGGAGGAGTAGTGATAAATATTGGGGGAAAGAGGTTGGTGGAGAGAAGAAGATGCCTAAGAAGCAGAATAAAAATCAAATTAATTAATTAATTGATTGATTGATTGATTAATTAATTAAAATACATGAATAAATTAAAGGAAAGGGGGAAGGAATAGGAGATATGCTGGGAAAGTAGGTGGAGGATAGATGCAAAGAAGTGGGGATTGAAAGGAGAGAGATGCTGGAACTGTGGGACAGAGATGCTAGAATTTGGAGGGGAAGAGGACAGAAATGCTGGGAAAAGGAGGAAGACGAGATGGGAGATGTTGCAGGGGAAGAGAGAAGGGAGATAAATGCTGGGAAAGGTACTGGAAATAGAGGGGAGAGAGAGGGAAGGATACTGGAAGGGAGAGATAGAAGGAGATACTGAACAGGGGTCTGTGATTAAGCAAGTGTTGCACCCCTTGGTCACAGATGGCTGCAACCTCTTTTGCTCACCTCTCTTTTGCCTGCTCCAGTGATTTCAAGGAGTCTTTCGGCCTTAGCCTGCAAATGCCACTCTCTTCAGTGTCCCCAGGATGGCGTGAGTGATCTCGGATAGGGATGTGAATCGTTTTTCAACGATTAAAATTATCGTCCGATAATGTTTATATCGTCTTAAATCATTATAGAACACGATACAATAGAAATTCTAACGATTTATCGTTAAAAATCGTTAAATCGTGTTAGTGCGCACTAACTCGAGTTAGTGCGCACTAACTCCCCGTTAGTGCGCACTAACTCGATTTAGTGCGCACTAACTGAAAATGATACAAATAAACACTTTCCAGGTCACTGAAGGTCAGTTAGGAATGAATATGTGTTCCTATTGGCTGGCTGCCCTCTTATCTATTGATGTTACCAAGGTTACCACTGAGGTGATGGTTGGGGGGATGGGAAATGGAACTGGAAACTAACGAACACCAACAGAAAATGAAACAAAGTGTTCACACTTCCCAGGTCAGTAAAGGTCACTTAGGAATGAATATGTATGTATGTATTCCTATTGGCTGGCTGTGCTCTTATCTATTGATGTTACCAATATGGTTGGGGGGATGTGAAATGGAAACAGTTGGAAGCTTGACAAAAAAAGTAATGTAATGATCAGCACTCACGTGACTAGAACTTGTTTGTTTATTATTTTTGTTAGCAGGCACCTGAAATGCTAGTGCATGTTGAATTTGCCAATCACTGTGCATTTTAGAAAGGTGGTCCTGGCTGGAACTGTACACAGTTCAAATATATGTAATTGATTGTTGGTAAGTGTATTTTTTAAGTAGCCACACTGGCACCAGTATGTTTACTTTTCCTCCTACTTAACTCACTAGCTCAGCTTTGTAAGAAGGGCTTCTCTGCTTGTGTGTTGTTTTTGTTTGGTGTGAGGAGAGCAGAAACATCAGATCTTTATTCAATCTACTACAGTCATCTCTTACAGTGCCCTATCCCTATTAATACCAGGAGTGTTGTGATCTTCCTGCACACAGTGCCCTAACCCTGATACCAGTCTGAGACAACTCCCTCCCTGCATTACTAGTGAGAGGCTGGCTTCACAGACAGGGGGGAGCTGCCTGACCCTCACTCCTGACTTCCCCCATGTCCCAGCTAGTGAATGGTGTGTGGGTGAGGGGGGGGGGAGGATGGTGAAGTCTGAGACAGCTCCCTCCCTGCATTACTAGTGAGAGGCTGGCTTCACAGACAGGGGGGAGCTGCCTGACCCTCACTCCTGACTTCCCCCATGTCCCAGCTAGTGAATGGTGTGTGGGTGAGGGGGGGGGAGGATGGTGAAGTCTGAGACAGCTCCCTCCCTGCATTACTAGTGAGAGGCTGGCTTCACAGACAGGGGGGAGCTGCCTGACCCTCACTCCTGACTTCCCCCATGTCCCAGCTAGTGAATGGTGTGTGGGTGAGGGGGGGGGGAGGATGGTGAAGTCTGAGACAGCTCCCTCCCTGCATTACTAGTGAGAGGCTGGCTTCGCAGACAGGGGGGAGCTGCCTGACCCTCACTCCTGACTTCCCCCATGTCCCAGCTAGTGAATGGTGTGTGGGTGAGGGGGGGGGGGAGGATGGTGAAGTCTGAGACAGCTCCCTCCCTGCATTACTAGTGAGAGGCTGGCTTCACAGACAGGGGGGAGCTGCCTGACCCTCACTCCTGACTTCCCCCATGTCCCAGCTAGTGAATGGTGTGTGGGTGAGGGGGGGGGGGGAGGATGGTGAAGTCTGAGACAGCTCCCTCCCTGCATTACTAGTGAGAGGCTGGCTTCACAGACAGGGGGGAGCTGCCTGACCCTCACTCCTGACTTCCCCCATGTCCCAGCTAGTGAATGGTGTGTGGGTGAGGGGGGGGGGGGGGAGGATGGTGAAGTCTGAGACAGCTCCCTCCCTGCATTACTAGTGAGAGGCTGGCTTCACAGACAGGGGGGAGCTGCCTGACCCTCACTCCTGACTTCCCCCATGTCCCAGCTAGTGAATGGTGTGTGGGTGAGGGGGGGGGAGGATGGTGAAGTCTGAGACAGCTCCCTCCCTGCATTACTAGTGAGAGGCTGGCTTCACAGACAGGGGGGAGCTGCCTGACCCTCACTCCTGACTTCCCCCATGTCCCAGCTAGTGAATGGTGTGTGGGTGAGGGGGGGGGGGGGAGGATGGTGAAGTCTGAGACAGCTCCCTCCCTGCATTACTAGTGAGAGGCTGGCTTCACAGACAGGGGGGAGCTGCCTGACCCTCACTCCTGACTTCCCCCATGTCCCAGCTAGTGAATGGTGTGTGGGTGAGGGGGGGGGGGAGGATGGTGAAGTCTGAGACAGCTTCCTCCCTGCATTACTAGTGAGAGGCTGGCTTCACAGACAGGGGGGAGCTGCCTGACCCTCACTCCTGACTTCCCCCATGTCCCAGCTAGTGAATGGTGTGTGGGTGAGGGGGGGGGGGGGAGGATGGTGAAGTCTGAGACAGCTCCCTCCCTGCATTACTAGTGAGAGGCTGGCTTCACAGACAGGGGGGAGCTGCCTGACCCTCACTCCTGACTTCCCCCATGTCCCAGCTAGTGAATGGTGTGTGGGTGAGGGGGGGGGGGGGGAGGATGGTGAAGTCTGAGACAGCTCCCTCCTGCATTACTAGTGAGAGGCTGGCTTCACAGACAGGGGGGAGCTGCCTGACCCTCACTCCTGACTTCCCCCATGTCCCAGCTAGTGAATGGTGTGTGGGTGAGGGGGGGGGGGGGGGGGGAGGATGGTGAAGTCTGAGACAGCTCCCTCCCTGCATTACTAGTGAGAGGCTGGCTTCACAGACAGGGGGAGCTGCCTGACCCTCACTCCTGACTTCCCCCATGTCCCAGCTAGTGAATGGTGTGTGGGTGAGGGGGGGGGGAGGATGGTGAAGTCTGAGACAGCTCCCTCCCTGCATTACTAGTGAGAGGCTGGCTTCACAGACAGGGGGGAGCTGCCTGACCCTCACTCCTCCGGGGTATTGTGATCTTCCTGCACACAGTGCCCTATCCCTGATACCAGGGGTGTTGTGATCTTCCTGCATGCAGTGCCCTATCCCTATTAATACCAGGAGTGTTGTGATCTTCCTGCATGCAGTGCCCTATCCCTATTAATACCAGGAGTGTTGTGATCTTCCTGCATGCAGTGCCCTATCCCTGATATCGGGATGTGTGCAAGAAGATCACAACACCCCCGGTATCAGGAATAGGGCACTGTGTGCAGGAAGATCACAACACCCCCAGTATCAGGAATAGGGCACTGTGTGCAGGAAGATCACAACACCCCTGGTATTAGGGATAGGGCACTGTGTGCAGGAAGATCACAACACTCCTGGTATTAATAGGGATAGGGCACTGTGTGCAGGAAGATCACAATACCCCTGGTATCAGGGTTAGGGCACAAGTTCTAGTCACATTGACTGATCACATTACTTGTTTTGTCAAGCTACCAACTGTTTCCATTTCCCATCCCCCATATACTGTCAGTAGGAAACTTGGTAACATGAATAAATAAGAGGGCAGCCAATAGGAATACATATTCATTCCTAAACTGACCTTAACTGACCTGAAAAGTGTCAAATTGTATCATTTTCAGTTAGTGCGCACTAACTCCCAGTTAGTGCGCACTAATCGGAAAAAACGATTTTTAACGATTTTTTAACTAAAAAATCGTGCCTAAGACGATTTTCTTGCCCTGCCACACGATTTCTATCGTTAAGACGATATGGAAAACGATTCACATCCCTAATCTCGGATGCCATCTTGATGATGGAGTTACCTAGGGCACGCGTGCACGCATCAGCCTCTCTCTTATTCCCATCAAGGCGGGAACCTCTGGGGTATTCCCACCTGTGACGTCACCCACCAAGAGGTATTTAAACCCTATGCTTCCTGACATCCAGCGAGTTAGCAAGGACTTCCGTCTTGTCTGATTCCTCTGCTACGGATATCTTCTCTTCACTTGGCAGTACTCGTTCCTGACTAATGATATTGGATTTAAGGTACCTGCTCCTCGGGGGCCTATTGTGCTCTGGCTATCCGCTCCTCAGAGGGCCATCTCATCTGCAGGAATCTACTACTTCTGTCTGTGAGTACCATCATCTACCACCTTGGTGACAAGACCTCCGGCGTATCCCGTACCTCAGGCCACTACCGAGTGCTCTCTGTTACCTGCCTCATCTCTACTAAGTGACTGCTTTCGTTTTCTCTGCTCCTCTGCTATGAGTGCTTCTCTCTCATCTCCACCTGATTCATGGCATAACCCGCACTGCGGGCCACTACCAGATCACATCTAAGAAGCATCTCCACTCCAGAGGAGCTGCTTTGGCATACCCTGCTCTGCGGACTGCTACCAGGAGGACCAGCTTCCCACCACTTCACTCCGGACTGAGTCTATGCCCACCTAGTGGGATACCTACGTTCCTGCTTAATAAAATATATTACTGTTGTCTGTCTATTGAGGCTAGAGTGTGTTGTAGTGAGTCCACACAGGGCTCCTCCCTGTGGGTGGAGCCAACTCTCACTATGACCCAGGGGTCCACAACCACAGCAAACAATAACAGGAAGCAAATGTGAGGGAGGTGGAGAGATAAAAGGGGCAATGATGCAGATAACAGAAAGGTGAAAGAGAGAGAGGAGGGATGAAATCTATCAGTGGAGGGTGAGAAAGAGATAGGCAGAGCAGAGAAAACTGGAGAAAATAAGAGAAGTGAAAGATCAATGTCAGGAAGATGTAGGGAAAGAAGTGAAGAAGGAAGGGAGAGAAGGAAACAGAAACAGACCCTAAAAAATGAATTAGACGAGGATAACAAGAGCAAAGCTGGAAAAAGAGACTGGGGCCAATATGATTAGAAAAATAAAATTACCAAATAGCAAAAGTAGAATAAAGCCCTTCATTTTCACTTTAATGTTGGAATAGGTGAGCTTTGTGACTGTGCATTTCTAATTTTTATGCTTTGCTCAATAATGGAAAAAATGCATTTCTGTTTATTTATTTTGCTTTATGCTGGGTCAGACCAAAGGTCCATCAAGCTCAGTATCTGGTTTCCATCTGTGGCCAATCTAGGACACAAATAAATGGCAGGATCCCAAAGGGTAGATAGAATTCAAGCTGCTTATCTTAGGGATAAGGAGTGGATTCCCCCAAGTCCACCTTAATAATTGTTTATGTATTTTTCCTCTAGGAACTTGTCCAAAACGTTTTTTAAACCCAGCTACATTAACAGCTTTCACCATGTCCTCTGGCAATGAATTCCAGAGCTTAATTAAGTATTAAGTAAAAATATATTTACTTCTATTTGTTTTAACTTCATTGCATGTCCCATAGTCTTTGTACTTTTTGAAAAAGTAAACAACTGATTTGTGTTCACCCATTCTATTCCACCCATTATTTTATAAACCCCCATCTTATTTCCTCTTAGCCATCTCTTCTCCTAGCTGAACAGCCCTAATCTCTTTAGCCTTTCCTCATAAGAGAATCATTTCATCTCTTTTATCATTTTGGTTGCCCTTCTCTGAACCTTTTCTTTTCCTGCTATATTTTTTTTGAGATACAATGACTAGAACTGCACACAATACTCAAGATGTAGTCACACCATGGAATGATATTCTTTGTTTTATTCTCCATTCCTTTCTTAATAATTCCTGGCATTCTATTTGCTTTCTTGGCTGCTGCTGCACACAGAGCAGAGGATTTCAACATATTATTCACAATGTTACTAGATCTTTTTTTCTGAATGGTGACTCCTAATTTGGAACCTTGCATTGTAAACCTATATTTTAGATGTCTCTTCCCTATGTGCATCACTTTGCACTTGTTCACATTAAATGACATCTTCAATTTGTGTGCCCAGTTTTTCCAATCTTGCAAGATCCTCTTGTGAATTAACAACTTTGAATAATTTTGTGCCATCTGCAAAATTTGTTCAGCTCACTCATTGTTCCCATTTCCAAGTCATTTATAAATATGTTAAAAAGCAGTAGTCCCAGAACAGATCCATGGGGCACTCCACTATTCACCTTTGTCCGAGAAAATCGACCATTTAGCCCTGCTCTTGGTTTTCTATCTTTTAACCAGTTCACAATCCACTATAGGACATTGTCTCTTATCCCATGGCTTTTTAACTTCCTCAGAAGTCTCTCATGAGGGACTTTGTCAAATGCTTTCTGAAAATCCAGATACACTATATCAACTGGCTCACTTTTATCCACGTTTATTTATTTGTATTTCAGCATTGCAGTGTATGCTTCTTGGAGTTCCCAGTTTGGTTTTCATCTGAATATTTTACATTTATAATCCCTTTTTCTGTATTTGGTTGTTTTTTTCTGTACATGTGACCATGGTGAGGGATTCTGCTAGCGTATAGTTTCTATGACAGGATCTATTGCAATACATCTTGTGTTTTCCCCTTAGAAGGCATATTGGTGTTCTAGAGACTGCTGTAATATTTGCAGAGCTACCTTTTTCAAGTACTGGTAGTTAGTACTATTTTTGGTATGATAGGTTTACTAGATATACTCTAGATTCAATATTCTAGGAAAGATCTCATCAAAGGCCTATACAGTGGCATGATCACTTCCTTTTTTTCTGCTGGTTATACCTTGTCATATTGATTCCAGCATCTCTCTGAATCTAGCCCCCGCCTTCTCACTCTGTTTCACCACCTATATTTCTTTCTTTTGGGGGGGAGGCTGAGATGCAAGGATTTATATTTGGGGGGACAGTTATTGATTATAGAAGGAAGGGAATAGGGCTAGGTGTCTGGAGAGAGGAAAGGGGGTGTTGATGGTGGCTGGGTGGATGGGGCAGAGATGTTGATGGTGATGGTGGTCTGGGTGGAGGAAGGGAAGACAGTAAGGGGGGATGTTGGTGGTGGTGGTAGCCTGGGGAAGGAGAAACACGCTTTTTCATTTAGCCATAGGTGCCAAATTTCCTAATTACAGCTCTGCTTATTTAGGCACTTACTTCCCTCTGGAGGTTTACAGATCTCCCAATTATGGTTCCTCTCCCTCTTGATTATCAGCCACCTGGTTGCCGAAAGCAACTCTAATTCCCAGCAAACCCTTTAGAAATCCTAAGGGTCAATCTGATTCCTCAGGGGAGGTGTTCACAGTAAACCAGCCATTTCCATATAGAGGATCGTGTAGTCTGGCATGCTGTTCTTTACAATGTCTAGGCATGGCTCAAGGAACAACTTATCAGCCTGTTCAGCCCCTGCCCCCCCCCCCCCCCCCCCCCAATATTCAAGGCCCATTACAATTTTTTTGTCCTTTGCATACGGGTGTCTCAACTTTAGTTTCATGCTCATGCTCCACCCTTGGGCCTAGAGGCCCTGTAAATCAAAGGTCTAGCCCTATCTCCTTGCCTAAATTTTACTTTACAATAAATAACTGTAGTTCTCTAGCTTTCTACTTTATTCTGTCTATAATATTGGTTCTTCTGAACATTTTACCATTTCTGATGGTTTAAATACAGGCATATACAGAGTTTAAGTTATTTCTCAAATGTGCAGCATAGACAAGCAATGAAAATGTCTGTAATAATTAAAAGACCATGTATCATTTGTTATTATGTTCTTCTGGGGCAGGCAGCCTTATGAGGATTAGAATCCTGCAAATCTAGAGGACAAATGCAATAGAGGAGCAAACTGGAAAATGCACTTGAATGCTTTAAGCTAGCTACCAGGTAAGATAAAACTGGCATACAAATTTACCCTTTTCCCTTAGCAAGATAGACTTTTTTTGAACTCATGTATGAGCTTTGAAAATCTTTGTCTTGGTTACTTTCCAAATGCTGATAACTTAAACGATTAGGGCATAACTGAAATATCTAAAAATAAATCACTGTCAAGTTTTGTGTGGGAACAGTTTGCATAAGACAATGAAGAACACTTTCCCTAGGGACAAATTGAAAAATTACATTAGTTAAAAAGAAACACGGAATCTAATTACAATGAAGAAGTGGTGCATTGGAAGTATATGGAATAAATATTCTGACTCACAAAAATTATGTGAACTTTAAACAGTAGGATAAACATGCAATTTATTAACAATAACAAGTGAATATTTTTTTTTATTCGAACTTTGCATATTGTAAATTATTGGATGATGAAGTGGCCTTATTAAAAGGTAAACACATTCACTGGAATAGAGAATATTCAGTACAGAATGAAGAGGTAGCTTTGCCATTCTACCAGTAGGTTAGAGCCTGATACAGAAATTCCAGTTCTGTGTTTGCACTGGAAGGAGTTCTACATTTTGCACTGAAGAGGGATGCAGTAGGAACTCTCCTCTATGTTAGAGGGAAGGAAGGAAGAAATCTGCAGCTTGCAGCTCCCTCTTGGAGAAAGGAAGAGAGATGGCCTGGTCTGTAAGAGAAAGGTTATTAAATAATGAGCTTTGTTTACAGAGAATGGAAGGAGGTTCAGATTAAAGCAAAGATCTATTTTAAACTCTTATTTATAGTTTTCAAAATTAACCATAAACAAGAAATACTGCTTGACAACAAATAAGATAATTAACCCAGAAATACATAAGAGGAAAAAAAAAAGGAATACAACAAAGTTAAGGTCTATTCAAGTTCCTAATAAGAATGTGGAGGACAAGAGACACTTCACAAGAAGAAGACACGAGAATAAATTACAGTTCACAGAGATTTATATTTAAGTCTCAGGTTCTGGGTTAATGAGGGTAACCTTACTATTTTACTATCCAAAAAAGCCTTAAGCTTTTTATATTAATTACCAGATAATTGAATTACACATTTTGCTGGATATCTCAGAGAGAAGGATTCCCAAGACTAAACAGTGCCTTCATATATTGAAGGAATGCCGTTCTCCTAACCTGGGTTTCTTTACATACATCTGGAAAATCCAACCTTTTTTTCTCATAAAAATAAACTTTTGGTTAGCAAAAAATGAATGCATAATTAATTTTTATCAGTTTCAGATATCCAGGATACTGGTAATGTACTACAATCTTGAATAATATCAGAAGATTTTTCCCCCAAATTAGTTAAATTTAAAGTATCAAACCCATCCATCCTCGGGAAATCACTTCATTACCAGTTTCAAGTTTTTAAAAATGCAAATAGAGAATGAAGAGAATCCTCAGCTATACATAAGCCTTCTTTCATATATCTTATGAATAACTCATGAGGAGAGAAAAGAGAAGAACTGGAAAATTCAGTACAGAAATTTCAAGAATCTGAGTCTATTTAAAAAAAACAAAAAACAAACAAACATCTAATTTCCTATGAATCAACAAATTGCTCTTATTGAAAGTCACTTAAAATTCCAATAGTTGATGGAGGAAGTTGGTCAGACATTGCCTCTCGAGAGAGAGGAGGCAAGAGGACAGCAATGGGCTCCTGTTTGAGTCTAGGGAGTACAGGGAGCTGAGGGAACACCATACCTGCTACTTTAACCCCGCTGACATCATCAATCAGGGACTGGACTCCCAATAAAGCCAGAAGGGCTGCAGAGTCCCAGACAGAGGAAGTCGGTGAGACATGCCTCTCAAGAGAGAGAGGAGGGCAGGAGGACAGTGACAGGGCTCCTGTTTGAGTCTAGGGAGCCCAGGGAGCTGAGGGAACACCATACCTGCTACTTTAACCCCGCTGACATCATCAATCATGGACTGGACTCCCGATAAATCCGGAAGGGCTGCAGAGACCCAGATGGAGGAAGTCGCTGAGACACGCCTCTCAGAGGGAGGAGGGCAGGAGGGACAGCAATGGGGCTCCTGTTTGAGTCTAGGAGCCAGGGAGCTGAGGGAATACCATACCTGCTACTTTAACCCCGCTGACATCATCAATAGGGGACTAGACTCCCGATAAAGCTGGAAGGGCTGCAGCGCACAGCTGCGGCATGCTGACAAAGCCGTGCGCCAAAGGGGCATACCCCTTCTAAATTTTTCTATTTCTTTTCCTCCTTAATAATTTATGGGTAGGAAAAGAAAAACAACGTTTTTAACTTCATCACCGGGAGTTCTAGCAACCAGAGGACCCATGGACTCCCATGTGGTAAGGCGGGTAAATCAATTTGCGAGAAATTCCATACCAGATATTTCCTTCTCATCAGGACCCCCAGAGAGTCCAGCCCAGATGCAGTCACCTCTAACACCGATGGAGACCTTGAGATCGAACCCTCAAAGTATGGTACAAGGGAATGGGGGGACAGTAAATACTGTACAGCCTGGCAATGTACTGGGAGGATACAAGATAGTTCGGATGCACAGATTTCACAAGAAGTGTTTATAGATGGTAATATGAATTCAGAACTATTGGATCCTCAAAATATCACTTTAGGTGATATTTGGAGGGTACTCATTGACGTAAAGAATACTTTATCAAATTCTAGTTTACAATTTAAAAAAGATATAGTTGAGATTAATAATAAGATAGAAAGACATGAGATTCGGATAAATCAAATTGATGAAAATGTTAAGGTAATAAATACTCAAATAACATTTTTACAAGCATCTAACAATTCTTTTGTTAAAGACAGCTTAATAATACATCATCATTTAGAACTGTTAGAAAATGAAAATCGTGTTAGGAATTTAAGGTTCTTAATTTACCAGTATCCAGACTGTTATCTGCTTTTGAACTACTTAAGAAATATTTGATAGAAATTTTGTCTATTTCCACAGTAGATGATAAAAGTATTTATAAAATATACTATATACCTAAGTCAAGGATTCAAACTCAAGTTGGTGTGGAAGAATTAGACATTGTGCAACGCAATTCCCCAAATTTGACTTCCTTTTTAGAGGCCTCAGTGAATGATATTCCCACTAGAGCTACTTTGTTAGTCTCATTTTGTAGAGAACAGGATAAGAATTTAATATAACAGAAATTCTTTAGAAATAAAGATTTTCTTTTTTGTGGACGTAAGTCCAAGGGTTTCTGGATGTTGCCCGTAGCACTCAGTTATAGAGGAAGCAATTCTTGGCATTGACGCCAAGGGTTATATCTCTTGGTGTGCTCTTTTACTTAAAATTCCCATCAAATGCCTAATTATCTTACACAAAAATAAATTTATATTTTAAGAACCCTCCCATCTAGAGGTATTCTTGACTGATAAAGAACAGGGTGAGGTAAAAGACTGCAAAAAAATATAATATTCTCTCTTTCAGTATAAGTTATACTAATGTTTATAAATAACCTAGGTTATTTTTTCTTTTGGATATCCTCCCATTATTGGGGACTATATATCTGATGTACTAATAATATTTTTTAGATGTATGTTCTTTTTCTGTTTCTAGTACTTAAGATAAATTTCTAGATTTTTTGCAAATGTAAAAAATTTGTTGAAAATCTGAATAAAAAATAAATAATAATAAAAAAAAAATTCCTGTAGTTGAGAGTTTGAAAATTCAAGAGAATGATTCTTTTCTCCATGGTCAATGGTGATGATTTGCCACCATTGTCAATTGATATTTAACAACCTCAATAAAGAAGAAAAATCCTCTAGTCTCTTACTCGCAGTTTTCTCAAGAGTGGTAATGGCTTGCAAGATGTCCTCTAATTGTATGTGAGAAGGTTTCCCTCCATAAAATTCTGAAACAGCTAATGATGAATCTGCAGAGCCTAACCTCTTAACAGGCACCTGGAGGGGGGGGGGGGGGGGGGGGGCATGACAACACCTAATGAAGAAAGAGAGTCCATTATCGGAATCCAGAACAACTGAGGGGTAACGGTCATTGAATCTAAGGGGTGGTATCGAGCCAGGGCACAGCAACCACTGTCTCTCAGGTGGTGTCTGCAATGAGTGCCAAACTCGATTGAAGCTGCTCCATCATACCAACCAATTAGGGAATAGTAAGCCGAGAAAAAACAACAGAAGGTAAGGAGGAATGAAGCCAACTTTTCCTCTTAACCATTTCTAGGCAATAGAGCAGCAAACTTTAGAAAGAGCAAATCTCCAAAAATTCTCCTGAGGGGTGGGCCCCTTTGGCACATGGTTTCACTGCATTGGTGAAGAAGCAACAATGTGGTGGATGCCACAAGGAAGTCTTTTTCAAATCTTTAATAATGGAGACGTAAAATATCATATACAGGTGCCCTGCATTGGTGGCAGTGCACCACAGGGTGCCTCCTTATGATGACAAATATGAGTCCTCCCTCCAATGTCAGCCACGGTATTTCAGGAGCCATCTCAGTATTATAGGGTAAATTGGAAGGCAAGATGGTGAGTCTTCCATCTCAACTGCCTATAGCAAGGATGCCTCCTTAGGATGTCAAACATTGGTCTTCTTCTGTTGTCAGCAGCAGGAC
The DNA here is from genome assembly GCF_901001135.1 of Rhinatrema bivittatum. NCBI lineage: Eukaryota > Metazoa > Chordata > Amphibia > Gymnophiona > Rhinatrematidae > Rhinatrema > Rhinatrema bivittatum. The sequence goes on along the minus strand of NC_042615.1, from coordinate 250,641,015 downwards.
CTCAGGAGCTAGGTGGTGATCTGGGGCAAATTGGAGAGACAAGATGGCGAGTCCTCCATCTCAAACTGCCTACAGCTGTTAGGGGAGCACTGGAGAATAGGGATGTGCAGCAGGGGATGGATTCGTCCATTCGGTATTCATATTTGTCGGGACCCAAATCTGTTGCATCCATTCTTCGGGGGACCCCGATCTGTTCATTAGTTACATATGTATTCGTTTCCCAAAAAAAATCCCCATCTCAACCCTTTAAATTTAATTAACTACAACCCCCCCCACCCCCTGACCCCCCCCAAGACTTGCCAAAAGTCCCTGGTGGTCCAGTGGGGGTCCTGGAGTATTCTCCTGCACTCAGGCCATTGGCTGATGGTATTCAAAATGGCACCGATAGACTTTGCCCCTTACTATGTCACAGGGGCTACTGATGCCATTGGTCAGCCATGTCACATGGTAGGAGCAATGGATGGCCTGTGCCATCTGTGCTCCTATCATGTGACAGGGGCTGACCAATGGCACCGGTAGCCCTGTGACATAGTAAGGGCAAAGGCTATCGGCAGGTGTGACAGGATGGAAAGAGGTCAAGGACAGGTGATGGTACTGGAACAAGAGCAAGACATAGGTACTTGGAGACCTCAGATGAGATGGTAGGCACTTGGAGACTCAGACAAGAAGTAGGCACTTGGAGTCTTGGATGAGACAAGGCACTTGGAGACTAGACAAGGATTTAGGATGCTCAGAGATGTAGCCTAGGATTCAGAATACTCAGAGACTTAGATGAGGACTCAGGATACTCAGAGGCTTAGACGAGGATTCAGGATACAGGTACTAGTATGGGTTGAATACTGCACGCAGTGCACCCTGCACAGCCGCCCATGGCTGGTCGTGGACCACACCTGAAGCGAAGCAGAATCCAAGCGAGGAAGTGAAGACTTGGATCCGGAGACATTTCAAAGATTCAGGAGAGGCCTGCACTGAGGTGCGCCCTACACAGCCGCCAATGGCTGGTCATGGACTATGCTGAAGCGGAGCAGGTTCTGGCTTGAGTCTAGGTCATGGACAGAAGCAGCCATAAGGTACTCTGAAGATCAGGAACAGGATTCAAGACTCGGAACTCGCATTCAGCAATGGACTTCGGCATTAACAACAGGAGCCTTCCGGAGACTTGTGCTGCAGACGTGAAGGTAGGCCTTTTGCCATGAAGCGCCCTACACAGCCCCCCATGGGCTGGTCACAGACATGACACTGGCACGCCAGGAAAGATGAACAAGTAGGAACTTGGAAGCAGGGTGAAGAGCTGGAGATGAGGACATCAGGATCAGGTCTGGAACCAGGACATCAGGAACATCTGGAGACAGGAACATCTGGAGACAGGAACATCTTGGAGAGAACATAGGATCCAATGAGAGACCAGGAACCATGAACAAAGACAAGGGAGCTCCCATGAAGAACAAATGACCTTGAAGAAGCAATGGACCTCAGAAGCCTCCTGGACCGAAGAGCTGTAACAGCCGAAGATCCAGGAGCGACTGGCTCCTTGCGAAGGCAATGAGGGACTGACTAGGAGCCCTTTTCTAGGGCTGAAGAGAAGACAACCTGGAGATATCATCAGGTGGGGCTGTGGGGCTTTTCCCACCGCGGGCCCTTTAAATAACAGAAAGAGGTGCGACCGCGCCCCTAGAGGAAGGCTAGGACCTTGACAGTGGCGGCAGCATCCACACCACGAAGATCAGGCTAGATACGGCACTAGGCCACAAAATCAGGCCCTGACATCAGCGGCTCCATGCCGTGAAGATGGAGTAGGCCAGAGGCAGCTGCCTGCCGCGTGGAGATACAGAGGTGGCAGCTCTGCCTGCCGCGAGTGTGGCAGTATTAGTGGCAGCCTCTAGGCTGTGCGATGGCAGTGGCGGCGGTGGCACTCGGGCTGCGAGGGAAGGACATTGGTGGCGATGTCAACGGCGGCTCTGCCCACCATGAGGGACAGGCGGCGGCACTCAGGCCGCGACTCTGGTAGTGTTGGTGGTGGCCTCTGGCCACAGAAGTGAGAGGCTGCTTGTGGCTAGGCCCGCAAGCAGCCTCATAACACAGCAGGGCACCTACTTAAGATGGCAAGCACGGGTCCTCTCTCCGACGTCATCCACATGACCTCGGGAGCCATCTCAGTGTTCTGGGGCAAATTGGAGAGGCAAGATAGTGAGTCCTCCATCTCCAGATTAAAGCAAAGATCTTTAAGAGGATTGTAGGAGTATCTTGAGAGTCTATGGGCCTCATTTTCTAAAGTATCGCAGGCCTGCGATACTTTAGGAAATGAGGGGCGGGGGGCCAAAACCGGGGGTGGGCCTGCGCTAGCCGGCAGCGATTGCACTGTCGCACGCAAAAATGTCCCTTTTCGCGTGCGATACCAAAATGGGGGTGGAGTCGACCCCAGAAGAGGAGGAGTCAGGGCGTCACCGGGGCTGACTCTGCGAAGACGCCGCGGACGACGAAAAGGTAGGTCCCTTTTCACGTCCATGTTCACGCCCAATAGCTACACCTCCTATGGTGGCGCTATTGGGTGTGAAACCGGCAGCAATCGCACTGCGACGGTGCGATCCCTGCCGGCTAGCGCAGGCCCGCTCCCCGGGTTGACACCCCGCCCCTCATTACCTAAAATATCGCAGGCCTGCGATACTTTAGAAAATGAGGCCCAATGAGTCTTAAAGTTGAAGAGGAAGCTTATCAAAGGGGTAATTTTCAAAGCCAGTTGCGCACATAAAACTCAGTTTTATGCACAATAAATGACTGTTCCAAATTGATGTCAAAACAAGAACAATGCAGTAAAGAATATAATAATAGACTAAAAAAAACCCTCCTTCACCAAACCATATAAAATTTAAATGACACAAAGATCATTTCCTCAAAAAGTAACAAAAAGGAGGAAAAGACTTCAGTCTCTGCTCAGTGCTACTGTTTTCAAAGTCATGTAGCAGACAAATCAATTTTTGTAAACATTGGACAAAAAAGTTAAAACCCTTATTGAATTCAATTCATATGCAATATTTAATATATTTTATGTATTTTTTCTTTTCAAAAATAAAATGGACAAACCTTTTAACAGGCCAGTGCTGGCTCTGTAATCCAAATGAGTCTGTATAGTAAAAAAGTTCAATAAAGAGATACTTATCTCAAACTTCTGCTCGGTCTTCTTTCTTTAGTATCCTCCAAGCATATATTCAGTATTGCTAATAGATTAAAATATTTGAGTTTGTCATCTACAAGAAAAAAAAAAAAAAGCAGACAGAATTCAATATTGGCCACCATTTCGCCCAAGCCTGCATGAGGGCTTATAAGACTGTTGGTTATCCCATCCCCTTTAACATAGTTACAAGCTATCATTAATTTTACAAGATGTTAAGCTTTTCCTCTGTTTTTTGCCACTTTCTTGTGGGAAATGATCTTTGTGTCATTTAAGTTGTAAAGGGTTTGGTGAACAATTTGTGTGTATGTGTGTCTGTTCTAAAATTGAAAAGCTCAATGTGCATAAAAGTGTGTGAATAACCTGGTTACATGCATACTTTTATGAAAACTAATGAGTGGCATTCTTGAGGACAAAGTTGGAGCACGGCTGCAACTTACAACACATGGGTAAAATTTTATAATGTGTGCGCACATGGATGTGCCAATTTTATAACATGTGCGTGCCAGCATGAGCATGTTATAAAATCCGTGGGCTGCGTGCACATGTGCACTGGATTTTATAATCCTGTGCACGTATGTACGGGTGGTTGTGCGCAAGGTGAGGGGACTTTCACAATTTCTGCATGGTGACGCATTCGGGCCTTTCCCAGTTCCCTCCCAGTCTGCTCCAATTAAGGAGAGGACTGGGAGGGAAGTTACCTACCCCCTTACCTAACCTTCCTCTCTCTTCTCTTCTCTTCCCACCCCCTAAACCCTACCTCTCTGAGTTTTTTTTTTTGTTTCATCACTTACTTCAGCTCCCAAACTGAAGTAAGTTGCACGCGCCGGCCAGCTGCCGGCACGTGGATCTTTGGGACAGCAATCAATGGCGCTGTCCAGGCCCGCCCCTGCCCCACCCCTCTCTACCTAGACCCCGCCTCCCGGCTCCCCTCTTTGAAGTTGTGCATGTACCAGGGTTACGTGCATGGCTGGGCTTCTTTAAAAATTCGCGCCCGGCACGCACAAGGTCAGGCCACGCGTGTAAACCCACGGATTTATGCGCATAGGGCTTTTAAAATTTACCCGAGACATTTGCTTTCAAAAAGAGCTGCATAAGTTAACCCACACAAGTTATGCCCTGTTCGAATCAGGTAAAACTTTGAGTGAAATAACTTGTGTATGTACTTGGCCAACTAATCAAGGATATTCAAAGGGAATTTATGCTTGTACGATAGCTTTAAAAATACTCAATAAAAGGTAGATTTTAAGAGTCACGCATGGGCGAACGTGTGCGCGTGTTTGCCGGCATCCGCACATAGACGCTGTGATTTTAAAACATACGTGTGCATGTTTTAAATTCAGCTATTTGCATATACGTGTGCCCAATTCATATTGACGCGCACACGTGTGCGAAAATGCCACCTTGCTCGTGTAAGAAGAGGGGGCTTTACTATACACACATGCTGACACTAGAACCCATTTTCTCAGTTCGTTCCCAATTGTCTAGTTAACCAATCAGCCCTCCTACTCCCCCCCAATTACTTTGCCTACATTTTACCCTGTTAGGCCAGACCCCTAAACCTCGCTAAGTAACCTTTTTATTTTTTGACTTACACGTCATCCATAGCAGAAAGTAAATGTATTCCATAGGGGACCCCACCGCACGCTTGTGCATGTAGATAGGTAAGCAAAAACATCATGCCTCAGCCCCGGCCCACCCGTGCCTCGCCAATGCCCTGTCTAAACCCCGCCCATGCCCTGCCCCTTTTTCTGAAAATTGTTTTGTGCATGTAACAGGAAAAAATGTGCGTAGTCGTGGACCTTTTAAAATCTGCGTGGCATGCACACATCCGAGACAACGAGCATATCTCCCTTTTTTTGGCACATGCAAGGCCTTTTAAAATCACCAGTTAGGATTGCGTGGCCAATATTCAGAAAAGTCTAGAATTGACAAATGCATTAATGTAAAGAATTGCAAGATAAGTTATCTTGGATATTCAGCTGGGTAAAATGTCCTGCAGAATTCCACTGAATAACGTTATCTGGCTATATGTTTCAATACAGCTGTTTAGATTTCAAATTTTCTGTGTAATGTGTACCCAGATAATTTTAGTCTTAACCTGGCCATTTTTCAAAGGGGTGAATTTTCAAACATTTACAAGCTAAAATTGACATATACATGTGTAAGTATCTTTTACTCATCCGCATGCTATTTTATAAACATCTAAATTATGTGTGAATTTTTGGTCTTGCACAAACTTTACATGGAAAAAAAGGGTGATCTGAGGCATTCCAGGGTGAAAATAAGAGATAAAAACCATAAGATATGCCATATACTGGGTCAGACCAAGGGTCCATCAAGCCAGCATCCTGTTTCCAACAGTAGCCAATCCAGACTACAAGTACCCTGGCGAGTACCCAAACATTAACTAGATCCCATGCTACTAATGCTGGCTACAAGCAGTGGCTATTCCCTGTTGATTAATAGCAGTTTATGGACTTCTCCAGAAACTTCGTCCAAATCTTTCTTAAACCCAGCTATAATAGCCACCTTAACCACATCATCTGGCAATGAATACCAGAGCTTAATTGTGAGTTAAGTGAAAAATAATTGTTTCCAATTTTTTAAAAATGTCCTACTTGCTAACTTCATGGAGTGCCCCCTCGTCCTTATATTAACTGAAAAAGTAAATAACTGATTCACATTTACCCATTCATGTTCTGTCATGATTTTGTAGACCACTATCATTTAATTATTTATTTATTTATTTTTAATTTTATATACTGGTGTTCCTGTATAGAATACATATTGCACCGGTTTACTATCATATCCTCCCTCAGCCGTTTCTTCTCTAATTTGCACAAGCCTAACCTCTTTAGCCTTTTCTCATAGGGGAGCCATTCGAGGCCCTTTATCATTTGATCGCCCTTCTCTGCACTTTCTCCAGAGCAACTAAATCTTTTTTGAGATGCAGTGATCGGAATTGCACACAGTATTCAAGGTACAATCTAACCATGGAACAATACAAGAGACATTTTGACATCCTCCATTTATTTGCTATTCCCTTCCTAATAATTCCTAACATTTTGTTTGCTTTTCTTGAATGCTACAACACACTGAGCTGACAATTTCAATTGTAATATCAACTATGACTTCCAGACCTTTTTTCTGGGTGGTAACACCTAAAATGGAAAATAACATCATGTAAGCTACAGTATGGGTTACTTTTCCCTATACGCATCACCTTGCACTTCTCTACATTATATTTCATGTATCATATGGATGCACATTCTTCTAGTCTTGCAGGGTCCTCCTGCAATTTATCACAATCCGCTTGTGATTTAACTATGCTGAATAATTTTGGTGTCATCTGCAAATTTGATCACCTCAATCATTGTACCTTTTTCCCAGATGATTATAAATATATTGAAAAGCACTAATCCAAGTACAGATCCCTGAGGAACTCCACTGTTTACCTTTTCCTACTGTAAAAACAGACCATTAATCCCACTCTCTGTTTCCTTCTTTAACCAGTTTGCAATCCACAAAAAGACATCTCCTCCTATCCTATCAAACTTTAATTTCTTAGAAGCCTCTCATTAGGGACTTAGGGCTGGATTTTCTAAGTTCACAGAACTTAGAAAATCCAGTGTAACGGGGGGCGGGGGGGTGGCGAAACGGGGGGGCAGTCCGGCGCTAGCTGGCAGTGATCGCACCGCCGCGGTGCGATCGCTGCCGGCGTTGCATTGAATAACTACACCAATAAAAGGTGTAGTTATTTGGCGTGAAATAGGCAGCAAAAAGGCTCCTTACCTTTTCGCTATCCGCGCCTCCTCACAGAGTCTGCCCCGGTGACACCCCGACTCGCTCTCATTCCGGGGCCGACTCCGCCCCGATGTAGGTAGCGCAGGCGTGCATAGCCTTAGAAAATAAGGCCTTTTGTCAAGCGGCTTTCTGAAAATTCAAATCTATCACATCTACCGTTCACCTTTATCCACATGCTTATTAACCCCTTCAAAAAAAGTAGCAGATTTGTGAGGAAAGACTTCCCTTGGATAAATCCATGCTGGTAATTTCCTATTAATCATGCATATTTGTATGTTCTGTGATTTTTTTCTTTATGAGTTTTCATGATTTTACCTGGCTCTGAAGTCAGGCTCACCGGTCTGTTATTTATTTAAAAGAAATTAATATACCGCTATTCAATACATCACAGTGGTTTACAATAAAACCATATATTATAAAATTACATAACAGTTAAAACAAAGAATACAAATGATACATCTTCAAAAAAATACGAAAATAAAACATCTATTACAAAATTTATACATTACTATTCATTATAGAACAGCACCTTCCACTGCAAACTCTTCTTTAGATAGCCGGGTCTGAAGCCCCTTTCAAAAATGTTTACATCCTACCAGATGTCTTAGACATTGTGGTAGGGTATTCCAGAGCACTGGACCTGCTTTAGAAAAAGCTCTTTCTCTCACATCCCCTATGTGTGCCAGCCTCACTGTTTGAACTTCTAACAAACCCTTATTTGCAATCTCAAAGTACTGAATGGAGTGTAAATATGTAATCTAGAACCCTACCCATGGAGTATTTGTATTATTTTTCAATTTATGAATTAGTATGAGTGTCTTATATTTGATTCTAGCTCTAATTGGGAGCCAGTGTAAGTCAGCAAGAATGGAAGTGATATGATCATATTTTTTTGTACCTGAAAGCAATCTTGCAGCAGAATTCTGTAGTCACTGGAGAGAACACAAGGTTGAGGAGGGTATACCCAAAAGAAATGAATTAAAATAGTCTATTCCAGAAAAAAAAATAAAAAAATGTAAAACTGTTCTAAGTCTTCCATGTGTAAAAGAGGTTTTAAATGTTTCAACATCTGTAGTTTCATTCAACGAGTAATATTTACGGTATTAATATGGGTTTTCATGGAAAAATTAGTTTCCAGTACAATCCCCAAATCACAAACTGTGGTTTTTTACTGATAGTGGAATGCTTCCCAAATTCAAATCTAATGTCTGCTATATTTTTGCCTGGGATAACATAATAATTTCTGTCTTTTGAATATTTATGACAGACGGATGTGGAATATCCATTGGTCAATAGCACTTAGATATATCTTTAGATATTTCAGTGTGTCCGTTATATAATCTTTTATTGGGTATGTAAAACTGGATGTCATCAGTATAAATAAAAAAGTTAAGGCCTAAACCAGCTAGAAGTCTGCATAATGGAAAGAGATATAGAACAACATTTCAGATAGGGCTAATCCTTGTGGTAAACCAGTTTTAATGATCTGTACTGAGGAAATGTTTCATTAATTATACTTGGAATTGTTTTTTCACACAGGTAAGAACTAAACCATTTAAGGACTATATCTGAAATCCCTAATTCCTCTAAGTGGGCAATTCATATGTTGTGATCTATGGTGTCAAAGGCAGAGGATCCCTCTTTTACATATAGGGTTACATTTGCCACTTTCTAGTCTTAGGTACAACAGATGATTTTAATGATTAGTTACAAATTACTTGTAATAAGTCTGAAATTTCATTTTCTATTTTCTTTCAGAAACCTGGGATACATACCATCTGCTCAGGTGATTTGCTACTCTTCAGTTTATCAATCTTACCTACTACATCTTCCAGGTTCACCGTAATTTGGGTCAGTTCATCTGAATCATCATCCTTGAAAACTGTCTCTGGAATGGGTATGTCCCCAACAACCTCCTCAATAAACACTGAAGCAAAGAATTTGTTTAGTATTTATTGCGTTGACCTTATCTTTCCTAAGAGTCCCATTAACCTCTGATCATTTAACGGTCCATCTGACTCCTTCACAGGCTTCCTACTTCAGATATATTTTTTAAAGTTTTTATATGAGTTTTTGCCTCTGTGGCCAACTTCTTTCAAATTCTCTTTTCGCCTGTTTTATCAATGTTTACATTTAATTTGCCAATGCTTATGTTTCTTCCTATTTTCATCAGATAGATCCTTGTTCATTTTTGAAGGAAGGTTCTTCTGGCTAAAATAAACCTCTTTCACCTCACCTTTCAACCATACTGGCAATTGTTTAGCTTTCTTTCCACCTTCTTAATGCAATGGAACACATCTGGACTGCACTTCTAAGGTGGAATTTTGTAACAATGTCCACACCTAGGGGCCGGATTTAAACCCCCTGCTCGCGTAAATCCGGCCAGATTTACGCGAGCAGGGCCCTCCCGCGCCGGCACGCCTATTTTGCATAGGCCGCCGGCGCGCGCAGAGTCCCAGGACTCGCGTAAGTCCCGGGGTTTTCGAAAAGGGGCGGGAGGGGGCGTGTCGGGGCCGTGGCCACATGACGCGGCATTTCAGGGGCGTGACGCAAGCGTTTGGGGGTCGGTACCAGGGGCGTGGTTTCGGCCCATGGGGCATTCTGGGGGCATGGCCGCGCACTCCGGAACAGCCCCGGGTCGGGTCTTGGCGCGCAGCAGCCCGCTGGCGTGCGCGGATTACGTCTGCCTCCAGGCAGGCGTAAATCCCTGGATAAAGGTAGGGGGGGTGGTTAGATAGGGCCGGGGGGGTGGGTTAGGTAGGGGAAGGGAGGGGAAGGTGAGGGAGGGCAAAAGAAAGTTCCCTCCGTGGCCGCTCCGATTTCGGACGGAGGCAGGCTGCGCGGCTCGGCGCGTGCAGGCTGCCCAAAATCGGCAGCCTTATGCACGCCGATCCAGGATTTTATAAGATACGAGCGGCTATGCGCGTATCTTATAAAATCCAGCGTACTTTTGTTATCGCCTGGTGCGCCAACAAAAGTACACGATCGCGTATTGTTTAAAGATCTACCTCCTATTGTACATGTTTAACCTTTATAGCTTACAACTTTCATTTTTTTCTAGCTAATTTTCTCATTTTTCAAAGTTTCCCTTTTGAATGTTTAGTGCTAGAGTTATAGATTTCTTTATAGTCCCCCTTCTAGTCATTAATTCATATTTTATCATTTTATGATAACTTTGCCAAGTGGCCCCATCACTGTTACCACTCTCACCTAGAGATGTGAATCGTGTCCTCGATCGTCTTAACGGTCGATTTCGGCTGGGAGGGGGAGGGGAATCGTATTGTTGCTGTTTGGGTGTTTGAAGTATCGTGAAATCATGAAAATTGTGAGCCGGCACACTAAAACCCCCTAAAACCCACCCCGACCTTTTAAATTAATCCCCACCCTCTCGAACCCCCCTCCCCAAATGCCTTAAATTACCTGGGGGTCCAGCGGCGGTCCGGAACGGCAGCGGTCCGGAACGGCCTCCTGCAATTGAATTGTGTTGTCTTCAGCCGGCGCCATTTTTCAAAATGGCGCCGGCCATAAAAGCTCTTATTAGGAAACCAGGCTGCTATAGATCCCTACACAGAAATTACATGCTAGCAAATTATCTCACCTTAGTCACATATGCAGAACACAGACAGACCCTCACCAAGTACAGAATAAAGAGATCATACAGTATAACAGATACATGGCTGAGAGGAATTGAACTGGAACCCACAATAAGCCAGTCTCTATATGCAGAGCACAATGGAAAAATAGAAACATTAACATTCTTCATAAAACATTAAATAAAATCAAGAAACATAAAACATTAATCATATAACAAAGTCATATTCATAAAAAGAATATTTCAAACCAGTTAATGAATATATTGGAAAATGTCCCAAACACCAAAAAAAAATTCAAAAATCTGATGAATAAAAATTCAATTAGCAATGTTCTATCCCCACGAAAAAGGTTTTGTTCAAAAGAGGCAGAATCATCAAATTACACCCAATAATTAAAACTAATAAAGATTTTAAAATCTGCTCTCCAGTCACCCTGAGATTGTCATGGATTGGAGGAGGTAGGGCCGCATACATTTTGGGGCAGATTTTATAAATCTGCCCACACGCGTACTTTTGTTCGCGCACCAGGCGCGAACAAGAGTACGCGGGATTTCAATAGATACGCACGTAGCCGCGCGTATCCATTAAAATCCGGGGTCGGCGCGCGTGCCGAGCTGCGCAGCCTGCCTCCGTTCCCTTCGAGGCTGCTCCGAAATCGGAGCGGCCTGGGAGGATACTTTCCTTCCACCCCCCCGGACCTTCCCTTCCCTTCCCCTACCTAACCCACACCCCCGGCCCTATCTAAACCCCCCCTACCTTTGTTGGCAAAGTTACGCCTGCTGGAAGCAGGCGTAACTTTGCGCGTGCCAGGCCGGCTGCTGCGCTACATGTTCCGGTCCGGGGGCTGGTCCGGAGGCCGCGGCCACGCCCCCGGAACACCCCCGGGCCGAAACCACACCCTGACGCCGCCCCCAAACGCCACGTCACTCGCGACACGCCCCCGAAACGCCGCGTCACTCCCAGCACGCCCCCGACACGTCCCCCGACACGCCCCTCCATGCAAGCCCCGGGGCTTACACGTGTCCCGGGGCTTGCATGCGCCGCCGAGCCTATGCAAAATAGGCTCGGCGCGCGCAGGGGGGGTTGGGGTAGGGTTTTTGGAGGGGGGATAAAGGGGTAGATTTTTGAAAATCTACCCCTTTATCTTTTCTCTCACACACATGCACAATAACATATTCATTCTCTTACACACTCCCTCTCTCTAACATACACAAGCTGCCTCTCGCTCCCCTTCTCAGATACACTGTGTGTGTGGGGGGAGGGGGTGTAGGTGTGCCTGTTAGAACCTGTATGTAGCACAAAGGCTCTCACATGCACAAAACATACACAAACACACAAGTTTGCACACAAACACATTTATAAGCACACAGTTCTGATATAGACACACACAGAAGCTCTCACACAGACACAAACATATGAGCCAATGCAATATTGGCGCTCATTAAAAGAGCTCTCTCGATTGAGCGCCCGCTCCCTTAACGTGCGCAGATTCACCTCTCTGAGGCGTCCAATGCTACATGCAAATGGACTGCTGTGGTAAAAAGGAGGCACTAGGGGAAATTGCGTGCCCTTAGCACCTCCTCAGCAGCAGGTGCCTGGGAGAGGTGGCTGTCAGCCATTTAGGGAAATGGGAACTCAATTTTCGAGCGTCCATTGTCCTAACCTGACCACCGGCACACTTTTTTTTGTGTGTGTGTGGGGGGGGGGATCATTTCTAGCTTTCTTTTTCCTTCAACTTATTATGCCACGATATTAAGTCAGAAGAAGTACAGAAAAGCAGTTATTTCTGCTTTTCTGCACACTTTTTGGTCTCCTTAATACTTAATGCAGCTCCAGAGCTGCCATTAATTTTAGAGAGTAAAAATGTGCGCAAGTGGTGACTTTTTTTTTTTTTTTTGCATGGAAGGGGAATAGATAATAGCCTCATCACAAGCATTTCCATGTGATGAGCACTATTACCTACGTGATAGGACATGCATTTTGGATGCGCTAACCCCCATTTTGCATTGGCGATATGGACGCATGTCCAAAACACACATCCAGTCACGGGTTAATCATGCGCTGCAGCCAGTGCATGGTATAGCATCAGCCCGATAGACACTTACACAGTCACACAGACACACAGACACACACACACACACACACACACATAGGATCTCACACAGACACACACATGCACACATAAATAGGCTATCAGGCACACACATGCTCTCACTCATTCATACATACATACAAGCTCATACATATCATGGTCTCCACTTATAATCAAGCCATGATGGGATGAGCTCCACCACAGCCTCATGGGCCTCCTGTTCTGTTCTCTTCAGGCCGTGGAGGGATGAGGCCATATGGCCTGCTCTCTTCGGGCCATATGGCAGCAGGCAGCAGGAGAGACTTTGGGTCATTGGCAGAGCATAACCAGCTGGCGGATGAATATGGAGAGAGCACTGCTGCATGCATGAGCATGCTCATACCCTTGTGAGCCACTGGCTGGTTAGGTTCTACCGGCAGTCCGCAGCCTTTCCTGTTGCCATTGGCCCACCACCGCCTTGAGTGTGCTGCTCCGTGCAAATGCACAGTATGCACATCTGGTCGTGCCAAGCCTGCCATCAGCCTGGTTCCATCCTGGTTAAGGTGGAGCCCATTCCTTCAGAAAATATTCCCACTTCCCCACAATGTTCCCCAGTTCCTTGCAAAACCAAATCCCTCTTCCTTGCACCATCATTGCATGAAACTCTGGAGCTCTGCCTGCCTCTGAGGACCTGCGTATGGAACAGGAAGCATTTCAGAGAATGCTACCCTGGAGGTACTGGATTTCAGCTTTCTAGCTAAGAGCATAATTTTGGTTTGCAGAACCTCCCTCCCACATTTTCCTATATCATTGGTGCCCACATGTACTACGACAGCCGACTTTTCCCCAACACTCGGGCTGATACAGTACCGACACGTAAAAGAAAGTGCAGCAGTGTCAGGTAACCGCTCATTTGACGCGCGCACATTTTGGTTCTCGATTCGCTCAATTCAGTATTCAAATTAGATGCAAATCCAAGCGGCGCCAAAGGAGCGCCAAAAGTGCGACTATGAAGCGGTAGGCGTTCGCAATCGAGTTTTACTGAATATGGTGGTATAGAGCGTATAGAGCACCTGTACAGTATCCCTGGTGCACTGGATCCATACCTGTCATTTCTAATGTCATTTTGAAAATGTAGGAAATGTTATAGATCTGGAAATGTAACATTCCAAACTTTTCATCAATCTGGAAACTTATCCCATCCCCCCCCCTTTGTGACATCATCGCCGCGTCATAATCCTACCTTGGACGTGTATATAAGTCGCAACGCAACTAGCAAAAATCCCTTTGTATTTGGTTCGGGCGAGGACAGATTGGTTACAGCGGTACCTTTGGATATCATTCGGAAGATCGGCAGTGCTTTCAGCAGATAAGTGGATGGTTCTTTCCAACAGACCCTCGCATGGTCACCGGGGCCGCTGCCCTGAGCATTCGGATGTCCTTGATCGGAGGCCCCACTATCTTCCATGTCCGGGTGCTCAAGACAGCGGCCAGGGGCATTGGAAGATAGCGGGGCCTCCGATCATGGACGTCCGGAAAGAGGCGGGAACGTCGGCCCCTACCTTCCATGTCCGGGTGCCTGTGAAGGCCTGGAAAGGTGTTCAAGGCAGCCTGGATGTCTGGAAATAGCTGCCTTCCAACGTCCATGGCCGCTGCCTTGAGTGCCTTGAACGCCCGGACGTGGAAGGTAGCGGGGCCTCTGATCATGGACGTTCCCACCTCTTTCCGGACATCCATGATCAGAGGCCCCGCTGCCTTCCAACGTCCGGGCATTCCAGGCGCTCAAGGCAGCGGCCATGGACGTTGAAAGGCAGCTATTTCCGGACATCCAGACTGTCTTGAGCGCCTTTCCAGGTCTTCACAGGCGCCTGGACGTGGAAGGTAGGGGCTGACGTTCCTGCCTCTTTCCGGACGTCCATGATCGGAGGCCCCACTGTCTTCCAAAGTCCATGGCCGCTGCCTTGAGCACCTTGAGCACCTGGACATGGAAGGTAGGGGCCCCCAATCATGGCGCTCAAGGCAGCGGCCATGGACGTCTTTATTGCATGTTCTGCATGTGCTCTTCTGTTTTGTTGATTTTCCCTCTTTATTGTATGCTCTGCATGTGTTCCTCTTCTGTATTGTTGATTTTCACTGTTTAATGTTCCTCTTCTGTTTTGTTGATTTTGACTGTTTATTGTATTCAATCTTTATTGTATGCTCAGCATGTGCTCCTCTTCCTTCGGGGTCCTTGTTCTTGATTATCGCTCCATTCATTGATCCCTTTCCTCCGTTTTTTTTTTCTCCTATTCAGACAATCATGCCAGGAAAGCATTCCATTGCACGGGTAGAGGCAGAGTCTGGAGATCAGCAACCGATGGAAGGCACTAGTTCAGGCTGTTGCTTGATGCTGTCCATGGGCCTCTCTTGTTTCTGGTTCAATATTTTTTTCATTTATTCTGCTTCGGTCAATTTCCGTCATGCTGTCTCTGCATTCATTCTTCTTTTTTTTCCCATTCAGGCATGGCTGGAAAACATACTAGTGCGCAGGTCGAGGCAGAGTACGGTGAACATCAGGAGCAGGAAGGCACAAGTTCTAGCCAGCCGTCCAAAAAGCGAACCAGCAACACTCGCTTCACGGAAAAGAAAGGAGTTTGTGCCATGCTGTCTGTGACAAATATAAAGTTCTCTTCCAGTCCAAGGTTTCTTGCTCCACGAAGAAACAGATTTGGGAGAAGATCGCACAGGTTGTGAGCTCCCTTTCAGTCATGCCCAGGGACGTAAAACAGGTACAGCACCGGTGGCGTGATACTAGAAAAGAGGTAAAAGAAAAGGCTGCCAAAATTGACGCAGCAGCAAAGAGGACTGGCGGAGGACCACGTTGTAATATTGTCTTGACACCTGTGGAGGAGCTGGTTCTCAGTACTGTGAGGCCAGAGATTGTCGTCGGCGTGCACACACAGGTCGGCGCTGACACAACAGCAAGTCGAGATAGGCATAAACATATATCTTGTTTGCATTGGATGTTGACTTTTGTGTTCCTGAAGGGTTAACTGACAACGCTAACTGCAACCTCTTTCTCCATCTTTCTCCACAGATCGTGTGAACGATGGTGACGTAACTAGCGATGAATCCATTCCCACGCCAGACGATTTTGTAATCCCCATGTCGAACGCGGACTCCCCCAGCCAACATGTCTCCACAGAGGAAGTGGTCACACTTAATCTGTTCGAGGTATCTCCTGAGAGCCAACAACCTGAGGCATCTGTCGCCATGGAACCATTTCTAGCGTCAGAACCATCTCTGCTACAGGCTGCTGCTCCACCGGCACAGGAAATATCACAGGACTTGGAACAGGCATTATTCGGAATAGACGGCCTAAGCGAGCAGTTTATGAATGGAATCACTTCTCGACAGGATCACCACAATGACTCCATGCTCCAAAATGAGGTTGATCTGAGCCGACATCAATGGTGCGCTGGCTTCCCCGCATTTTGATGAAGGAAATGATGATAGACTTGATCAGTGCCGATAGATGTCGCCTCAGCTTTTCGTTCCATTAAACAATAAATTTGAAATAAAAATTATTTTTTTGCATAAACTGATGTATCTTTTTTATGTGCCATGCCACTCCCGACAACACACTAAAGTTTCATGCAATAAATCAAACTCGTACAATTTTTAAATTAAAAAATATATATATATTTTGAAACTATTTACAAATGTTTTTTGGATGGAAAATAAAATAAAAATAATTTTTTTGTGAGGGCATGGGGAAGGAAAGGGGAGGGACCATCCATGGAGGAAGAGGAGGATCATCGTCATTGATGTTGATCAGACGGTGCCCGTCCTGCAGGAGCCCGTGCCATGATGAGCAGGGACTGAGCTCCTGCCATTGTGCGCAGGAGCTCAATTATCTCCCGCTGGCCATGGTGCAGGTCGTGCAGGATGTTCACCGCACCGCCTGCACTGCCATTCCCTCCTGGACCTCCAGGCTTCGGATCAACTGTGCCAGGAGGAGCAGCACAGCATCCAGGCGCCCCTCAAGGGTTGAGGGCCCTTCCCCAGCTACTCTGCCGGCCTCTGGCCATTGACCCGCCCTGGAAGCCCAGGAGACAGGGTTGACAACGTCAATGATGATGTCCTCCTCGTCTCCCATGGCAGGTGGGGCAGGAGAGAGGGGGGGGGGTGGCAAAATAACTGGGGGGGCTCAATAAGTGGGGTGGCTCAATTGCTAGGGGGGGCACAATAATGGGCTGAATAACAGGTGGGAGGGCCATGTCAGGTGGCAGTGCATCTTCCCCTTCCTCCTCTGCTGATGTGTCTGAAAAGAGAAAAGTGAAAGCGTTACTGCTGTCGCACATGCAAACATCCAGAACAGTAGGAAGGAGAACTTATTGACATTTTAAACAGGACCCTAACCTCTAGCATTACAGTGAGTATGACATTTAAAAATGCAAATGTGAACGGCTTGCCACACGGCATTAAACATCCACATACTCTAACTATACTGATGCTATTAAAGGCTCACCTTGGTGTTCCTCTGGAGGAGCAGATTCAGTGGAGGTTGACCCCTCCATGGTGCTCTCTGAAAACAGAAATAGCAAAAGTGTCACAGCTTCGCATGCAAAGATCCAGAATGATACAAATGTTAATTTCTTATTGACATTACTAAAGAAGACCTTGCCACTTGCATGGCAACCATGACAATTGCTAAGAGCACATACCTTCCTCCGCTCTGCACCTTGCCCGCTTTTTCAATGCCTCAACCTGGCGGGAATACAACAGAAATAGGAAACACAAGTTGATATAAAACTTTTACTTTGCTTTTGAGGCAAAAAACAATTCAAACCAAACAAGTCAAACAAGTCAAGTGTTAGTTTTCCTTTTCTCAGCCACAGCAATACAAAACAACCACCGAAAAACTATATGTAATTTTTCTTGGTTCAAACAAGTCATGTCAGTTTTTCTTTTCTCACCCACAGCAATACAAAACAATCCCCAAAATAGTAAATGTAATTTTACTTGTTTTTTTTCCTGCGTGCTAGAAGCTTACAAGCAACATAGACCAGACCTTACAAGCAACATAGGTCTACGATCTTACCTCCCTCGGGTAGGAAGACTGGGAGTTGAATTGCACCCTGAGCACCCGCCAGGCCTCATCAGCCCGGTCCTGGTCCCGCGGGCACCCAGGGCGGAAATACAGGTGGCCTTCATCTTCTATAATCAGGGATGCCAGCAGCCTGGCATCCGCCTCTGTGAAGTTCGGCATCCTGCCACGCGGCATGTTGTTAGCCAGTGTTTAACAAAATGGCCGTCCAGGCGTGGCGTTACACGTGCAAACGCCCTGCCACCTGCTCCTGGTGTCTGTACAGGTGATGGACCCGCAGAGCCGCAGGGATGCCTAATTGTGGACACCGGAAGAAGGCCTGGCGTGGCGTCCTTCCCCCGGCGTCCATACAGGCGTCCTTGGCTGCGATGGACCCCGAAGCCACAGGGACGCCTAATTGTGGACACTGGAAGAAGGCCTGGCGCGGTGTCCTTCCTCCGGCATCCATACAGGCGTTCATGGCTGCGATGGACCTGCGGAACTGCAGGGACGCCGAAATAACTTAAGGTAAGAAGCTATAATAAAAGGAAATGAAGCTATTTATTGAGGATTAAATGTGAACACAATTCACATCTAAATTATGCAATGCAAAACACAGAGAAGACAAAGGAAAATTCAAACTCTATTTTATTTGTTTCACAATTATTTGTTAATTTAAATCGACTTTTGTGCTTGCCAGGAAATGGTTTGATGGATGGATCAGCTTGCTAGGAAATGGCTAGATGGATGGATCACAGCTCCTGAAAGAAACACAACACAAGATTTAACATACAGTTGTGAACAGGCATTTAAAGTATTAGATCTTGCATTTTGTAGAGCTATGAGGAGCAATAAAAATGCCATATTCATATGGAAAAATGAATGTATAACAGATAAGAACTTACATGAGAAATAATATTTGACGATCCTTCGTTGGACATCATTCCCCGTGCAGTGTTGTCCACCTCAGCAGCTGGTTCCACAGGCGGATCTGGCGGCAAGTCTTCTGCTACCTCTGCATGCACACCAAATCGCTGACAAATGTTGTGTAGCATGCAGCAGGCAACAATGATGTTCGCCACCTTTTCTGCTCTGTACTGATTGATCCAGACATCGGAATCATCCTTTCAGAACTCCAAAAGTATGTTCGATATCGTTTCTGGTGCTGCCATGAGCCTCATTGTAGAGTTTTTCTGCCACAGTACGTGGAGACTGGAGTGGAGTTAGCATCCAGGGCTTACAGCCATAGCCGCCATCACCTATAGGGGAGTAATCAGGAATGTATCAAAAACATCACATATATAAATGAACATATATTGTATACCGGACATCCCAGATATAGAATCCCAGGCTGTAGCCGATGTCACTTACCAAGTAGCCAGCCTTCACCATACTTTCCTTCTGGGAAATGAGTGCCCATGGACGAATGTGCCAGAATGTAGGTGTCATGGCAGCTCCCAAGATACTTCGCTACAACATTTAGAATCCGAAGGTGTGCATCACAAACCACTTGAACATTCATTGAATGGAAGTGCTTGCGATTCCGGAAGGAACTCTCTTCCTCCGACCTGGAGGTAAACGCAATATAGGTGCAGTCTATAGCACCCAACACGTTCGGCATCTCTGCAATACCCATGAACCCACTGCGGATCTGTTGCAGCTCCACTGTATTGGTAGGATACATGATATACTTCCTCATCCGCTTCATCATGGACTTCAAGACCTGTGCCAGATGTCGTGAGAAGGAGGCCTGTGTCATACCAACAATGACACTCACGGGGTTTGAAAACTTCCGGTACCAAAAACATTTAAGGCACCAAGAAGTTTCATCAACCCTGGCACAGCATGGTGGCGATTGTCCAGGGGATCAAGGTCACAGTGCAGATCTTCATAGAGGAACAGGATTGCCTGTGAGCTCAGCCGGTAGGTTTGGACTACATCTCGCTCCGACATGCCAAAGATAGTTATCCGTGGGCAAATGATACATCCAGGTCTGCCCATAACCATTCCTGGTCTACCGATGTCCCGGTCCTGTGCACAGACGACTCAGTCCCTGTCCTGTACACAGACGACTCTGTCCCGCTGTGCTTGCGTAAAACACAACACAAGAAAATCAGCCTAATACATCTTGATTATTCACTTCATTATTCACTTCATATATAGAAGCGGACGCATAGTTGTAGATGCCCAGACATAAAATGCTACCCTTAGATATTAAGAAACAAAACATGTACATACCGTATGTGCTGGGTACTCCT
Organism: Rhinatrema bivittatum; assembly: GCF_901001135.1. Classification (NCBI taxonomy): domain Eukaryota; kingdom Metazoa; phylum Chordata; class Amphibia; order Gymnophiona; family Rhinatrematidae; genus Rhinatrema; species Rhinatrema bivittatum. The sequence goes on along the minus strand of NC_042615.1, from coordinate 250,621,049 downwards.
GTTGGCTGTTGTCTCCAATAGACCGTCTAGAATTCGCTCACAGAGCATTTCTTAATCTCCTTCGCACCCATTGAAAAAAGATCGCCAAAGCCAATATATACATGTAGTCCATGACGCTGTCCGATGCTGTCCGTTGGATATTCACGACCGTCAAGAGCACAGCACCACACTAATGCCAGGGTCAGGGTAGGCGGTAAATATTGAGGGTAAAGATGCGGAAAATGTGCAGGTTAAAGACGCGCTATTTTGGGCACGCATTACTGTATTGAGGGGAATAGCTAATCAGCTCATTATACATCATTTAACACCATTAACATAGCATCTACATGCAGCGGCCATCAATTGTTACGCGTCATTTTCAGCACGAGCTAAGGACACGGTAGAGGGTATACTGAATCGTGTGTCCGTCTTACACTTCTAAAACGCGGGTCCAACTCACGTAAAAAAGAGCGCAAGCTGGCCCCCCACTTTACTGTATCGGCCCAACTGTCTAAAATCTTATCTAGTTGATGCGTGAGGTCCACGACCTTCGCACCAAGAAGGTAGGGCCAAGATGTACTTATACAAGTTTCTAATTTGTAATTTTATACCTGCTAAATATCTTGACAATTGTTATCAGACTCATCAGTTATTTACTGTTGGTTGGGTGTGAAGTCTGGATGAAATGAGGAGAGTTCAGAATGAAGAACTGGGAGGGTTGATGACCTGGAGAAGGATTGAGTGAACTGGTGGAGGTTTCAGCAAACTGGTGATTTCACTGATGTGCATGATTTAAAATATACTGACTTCTGCACATAAACAAGGTTTTATGCAATCAAATCACAAATGTTTTCACTTGTAAAATATATAGAAACATAGAAACGACGGCAGAAAAAGACCAATCGGCCCATCTAGTCTGCCGAGCAGCTCTCACATTTATTTTCCCAAACATATTTGTTACACCAACCACCAAGTTCAGGGCCCTTGTTGGTAACTGTTTGATTCAAATTTCCTGCCATCCCCTGCCATTAATGCAGAGAATAATGTTGGAGTCGCATCAAAGGTGAGCATAAGGCTTAATGGTTAAGGGTAGTAACCGCTGCATCAAGCAAGTTACCCCGATGTATGTTTATCCAGACTGCACAGATCAATGCCTTGTTAGATGTTGTCTTAATGTAAATCTTCTTTTCCACATTTATCCCTGCTGTTTAAGCAGAGAGCAACACTGTATATGCATTCAAAGTGATGTACCAGGCTTAATTGATTTAGGGTAGTAACCGCTAATAAGCAAGCTACCCCCATGCTTATTTGCTTACCTAGATTGTGAAGTTCATTCCTTGTTGGTTGTTGTCTTGTTTTTAAAATAGGTAGGAAATGCATGCATTTTCAATGCATCATGTATAAGAATATATAGAACATATGCATATATGTAGGGGTTAGACATACATGTATTTTTATTATAATCAGTGGATACCTGGTATGCCTAGATTATAAAATACTATAGTAGGGGGGAAGGAGAGGTGCCAATTGCTGCTGGGAATCTGAGACGAGTGCTATATGTGGTGAGAGTACTAAAAGAACTGTAACTCCTCGTCGAGGGAAAAGGGAGGCGTGGTTTGAGACCACGCCCCCGGTGACATCACTCACAGGAGCCCCGGAACACCTTAAAAGAAGGGACCTGCGGCGTGCTAGTCAGGGGAAGGAGAGGTGCCGACTGCTGCTGGGAACCTGAGACGAGTGCTATATGTGGTGAGAGTACTAAAAGAACTGTAACTCCTCGTCGAGGGAAAAGGGTGGCGTGCTTTGAGAACACGTCCCCCCGGTGACGTCACTCAAAGGAGCCCCGGAACATCTTAAAAGAAGGGACCTACGGCGTGCTAGTCGGGGGAAGGAGAGGTGCCAACTGCAGCTGGGAACCTGAGATGAGTGCTATATGCGGTGAGAGTACTAAAAGAACTGTAACTCCTCATCAAGGGAAAAGGGAGGCGTGGTTTGAGAACATCACTCATAGGAGCCCTGGAACATCTTAAAAGAAGGAACCTGCGGCGTGCAGCTGCCGGCGCGCAAACCAAAGGGGCGCGCCCCTGGTAAATTTTTCTTCTTTCTTTTTTTTACCTTTGATTGATATTCGTAGTAGTTTATAATGGGAAGAAAATGGAAATCTAAGACCTGGACCTCCTCGCCAACAACTCCCACGTCAAGGAAAGGACCCATGGACAACCATATAATACATATGGGTGAGTCCAGTGTTAGGGACGATATAGAAGGTCACTCCCAATTGGGGGTTTCCTTAAGTCCCAGGTCCGGTCAACCCCCATTACAACCCTTAAGGGAAGGTATTGGTGAGACACAAACAGCTGAAAACCTTTGGTTGGAAACCCAAGGCTGTTTAGGTATTGGGAATACTACTGAAGGGGATGGGCTGCTGAGTAATGATACAGGAGGGGAAAGAGAAATTGTTAGTAATAACTTAGTTCCATGTCCAATGATACTACCAGATGTGACTGATGAAGAAGATGAATCTAATGTGGAACCAGAAAATGTTACTCTTTCTGATGTTTGGAAGTTGTCCACAAAAATTGATAAGAAATTAACTAAGTCTGTAAAACAAGCACATGATTTTTCTCTTCAAGTAAGATCAAAATTTGAAGATTTAGAAAGTAGATTAAGAAAGGTAGAACAAGTGGTTGCAGTATTAAGACCACAGGTTAATGCTATATATGCCACCAATACCACATTTATTAAAGATAATTTGATGTTGCATAATCAGACTGAATTACTTGAGAATGAATTGAGGTCATTCAATTTAAGAATATTGAATTGTCCAAAGACTAGATTATTGTCAGCTGTCGAATTATTCAATAAATATGTAGTAGAGATATTGTCCTTTGAGACCGACAAAATACCTGTATTATCTAGATTATATTATTTGCCTACTAGAAGGATTATCCAAGTTCAAGAAGGGGGGTCTGGATACTTTGAATAGTCCTGGAATCTCCACTTTCTTGGAGGATTCCATGGACAATATACATACTAGATCCACTTTGTTGGTCTCTTTTTCTTTAAGGGAGGATAAAGATAGATTCTTTTCTAAATATTTTCAAGACAAGGATTTTATATTTTGTGGGCAAAAAGTCCAAATCTTTCCAGATGTTTCGCGCGCTACACAAGCACGTAGGAAACAATTTCTTAATTTGAAATAACAGGTTCTTGATATTGGAGCCAGTTATTTTCTAAAATTTCCTTGCAAATGCCATATAATGTTCCAGAATAATAAGTTTATTTTTACCGACCCCACTCACTTGGAATGATTCTTAAAGAACAAGTCTCAAAAATGAATTTTGTTTTGTTTAATGGAGTTAGGGTTGTATAAAGAATTAACAACACATGCAGCAGTCAGGACCCTTACCTTCCACCCCTAGATGTGGACTAGGAAATTTTATAAATTATGTAAAATTTAATGTGAGAAATGTATTTTTGCTTTATTTTCTTGATTCTTGCATTTGTGTATAAATGTTATAATTCAATAAAAATATAAATTAAAAAAAAATACTATAGTAGATCTCTGCGCAGCCATATGTATATATGGGACCACATCTAAAGGATGTACTGGATATGTGCTGAGCAAGAAATTTAAAAAGAAAATGTGAGTGCACATTTAGGCCTGATGCCCACTAAATATACCAAATATACCAAAAGAAGCGGACGTGATACCCCAAGGCCATCTCCCATTCTTTCCAGATGTAAATGCAAAAATGGCTAAGCCCCGACCTGACCCCCTACCCCCAACCTCTTATGCACCCATTAGACTATCTGAACAACCCCATTCCTAAAACTCCATTTGGGAGCATGGTAATGTATTATTAACTCCTGGCTGCTTCCAGCATTGCTCTGACAGCATGATTGGGTGCATACAATAATGGCATGCTGTCAGCAGGAGGGGTTCAGCCACTTATCCAATTACATTGGGGAAGGAGTGAGGACTGGCTTTGGTGTAACATGGCAACTTCATTTTTTAAAAAAATTTATGAGTTGGGGGTTGGCAATCCTAGGCATGTGCAGAGATTTTTTTGTTTGTTTTATTTTTGGTGTGCACTCATTTTGAGTTAGTCTACACTAATATGAGCTAGTGCTCACTAATGCACATTAGTATACACTAACTCAAAATTAGTGCGCACTAAAAATGAAACGCAAAAAAAAAAAAAACAAACAAAAGTGAGAAAAAAATAAGAAACAAAACCAAAAAAAAGATACAAAATTATTTTGGTTGCACAACCTTAGTAAATTCCAACTCCCCCCCCCCCCCAACCAGGATGCCTATTTGCAGTTCATTTGAAAGTACATGTGAAACCAGGTTATGTGTATACTTTTATGTGCAAAGAGACCAGGGCTAGTTTAGCACAACCATATATGTGTATAAAACCTGGTGGTTTTATTTGCATAAATGACTTTGAAAGTTCACTCCACAATTCCCATGTATGTATAAACAAAAATATACTATCAAGTGTTCCCTGTTGGCACAGAACAGTAAACATACTAGCATAACTCATTTCCAATATGTGAAACAGGAAAAGCTTTAAAGGAAGCATCATAAATATATTTAGATTATATAAGGAAGATGTAGATTTTGGCCCTGACATGTCAATAAGTACTGCAATAGGACTTACATGAGAACTCTTTTTTTCAGTTTTAGCTATTGCTTAGGGAAAATGGTTTAGTTGATTGCTGAAGAATCTATATTTATTCTGTGTTGTTTTTCTGGTGTTACAGCTAACGACAGTTTCTGTTGCATAACTAGAAAATGAGAGGCTGCCTGTTTAATGATGTTATTTTGTATAGAACATTAAACATTTTCTATACATTGTATTTCATATATTTTTAATGAGGATTTAATCTACTTGCTAATGAGAGCCTACCAAATAATTCTTGAAAGATACAAAGGATGCTCAGAGACACTTTGGGTGGGTTTCCTCCATGTAGGCCATCTATTCTATATCCTGGTTTTCAAAATATTTGGTCAATTATTGCTTCAAATTATGCTCATTAATATATTATCTGTGGGTTCAGCAATATCTATGGTGTTTGTGACACATGAGTTGCATGATACATGAGTTGCATGATACATAGAAAGGCAGAGAAGAATTATTAGGCCCATCTGCTATGCTCAGTTTCATTCCTGGTGCAATACCATGGACCCCAGTTGATCTCTTTCTTTCCCTTCACTTCTTTGTAGTGAAGGATCTACTGTATTGTTTATGTCTTCACCATCTCTCTAGGGAGGCCATTCAATGCATCCACCACCCTTTCGGTGAAGAAATATTTTCTGATGTTGCTTCAGAATCTATCCCCTTGGAACCTCATACCTTGATCTCTTGTTCTAGTGCAGTGATGGCGAATTCAAGTCCT